>NC_079191.1:135194595-136621470 GCF_029499605.1 Hyla sarda | reverse complement strand
GATTATATGTGATTGTAGGCATATATGACATGAGATAGCCATTGTGGGAAATTATAGTTACAACCACTATAAATAAATAGTAACCAATAACAGCTCAGTGTAAATGGGCCTTTTATGGGAAATATGGCACAATGATGCTCCCACAGTGGATTTTCCTTATCAAAAACAAAAATTAGATAGATAACTAGATAGATAGGTAGGAAGATAGATAGAAAGATAGATATGATTTTATTTTATTTATTTAATTATTTATGTTTTTCAACTATTAAAATGCATTAGTTTCCTCGGTTATCACAGCGTCACATGTCAACAAAAGGGCAGATATAAGATGACCTCACCACTTTGGAACCTACCAGGATAATTTATTAACCACTTTGTGATCATCTGATTGACACTCAAGTGACCACAAATGAATCCTATATCAATAGGATCAATAGGTCTTAGGCCTCTGTAATGTCATATCATTAGTCATTCACCCATCATCTCTGTAGAGTCAATGGGAAACATGAAAAGAGAACTGACAGCAAGACCGGGGTAAATTGTCCATTTGCTGCCAGAATGAGTGTGACGATTTATAGCTTCCTTTTTGGTGTATGACAATAACCCAGCGGGTTATAAAGCTGATTACAAAGAACATCTCTCAGATATGCTTTATTTTGCTACATTTGAATACAATTTGAATACATTTCCACACATTCTTTATTAGACTCTAATCAGTCCATGTTATCACTATGTACAATAGTTGTTTCCTTTTTGTAAATTGCTCAATAAAGAAATTGACAAGATAAAAAATTCTTGCAAACATCACAGGCAGAAAATCCTACTACACTTGTATAGCAAATAAAAGTATAGATTTTTGAACATCTCTGTGCCTGGGCAAGCTCGAGCAAGCCAACCCACCAGTGTGCACAACAATACCTACTGTTACGCCGAGCGCTCCGGGTCCCCGCTCCTCCCCGGAGCGCTCGCAGCGTTCTCTCATTCGCAGCGCCCCGGTCAGACCTGCTGACCGGGTGCGCTGCGATATTACTCCCAGTCGGGATGCGATTCGCGATGCGGGACGCGCCCGCTCGCGATGCGCATCTCGGCTCCCGTACCTGACCCGTTCCCTGTCTGTGTTGTCCCGGCGCGCGCGGCCCCGCTCCTTAGGGCGCGTGCGCGCCGGGTCTCTGCCATTTAAAGGGCCGCTGCGCCACTGATTGGCGCAGCAGGCCTAATCAGTATTCTCACCTGTGCACTCCCTATTTATACCTCACTTCCCCTGCACTCCCTCGCCGGATCTTGTTGCCATTGTGCCAGTGAAAGCGTTTCCTTGTGTGTTCCTAGCCTGTGTTCCAGACCTCCTGCCGTTGCCCCTGACTACGATCCTTGCTGCCTGCCCTGACCTTCTGCTACGTCCGACCTTGCTCTTGTCTACTCCCTTGTACCGCGCCTATCTTCAGCAGTCAGAGAGGTTGAGCCGTTGCTGGTGGATACGACCTGGTTGCTACCGCCGCTGCAAGACCATCCCGCTTTGTGGCGGGCTCTGGTGAATACCAGTAGCAACTTAGAACCGGTCCACCAGCACAGTCCACGCCAATCCCTCTCTGGCACAGAGGATCCACCTCCAGCCAGCCGAATCGTGACAGTAGATCCGGCCATGGATCCCGCTGAAGTCCCACTGCCAGTTGTCGCCGACCTCACCACGGTGGTCGCCCAGCAGTCGCAACATATAGCGCAACAAGGCCACCAGCTGTCTCAACTGACCGTGATGCTACAGCAGCTACTACCACAACTCCAGCAACAATCTCCTCCGCCAGCTCCTGCACCTCCTCCGCAGCGAGTGGCCGCTTCCGGCCTACGATTATCCTTGCCGGATAAATTTGATGGGGACTCTAAGTTTTGCCGTGGCTTTCTTTCGCAATGTTCCCTGCACTTGGAGATGATGTCGGACCAGTTTCCTACTGAAAGGTCTAAGGTGGCCTTCGTAGTCAACCTTCTGTCTGGGAAAGCTCTGTCATGGGCCACACCGCTCTGGGACCGCAATGACCCCGTCACTGCCTCTGTACACTCCTTCTTCTCGGAGATTCGAAGTGTCTTTGAGGAACCTGCCCGAGCCTCTTCTGCTGAGACTGCCCTGCCGAACCTGGTCCAGGGTAATTCTTCTGTTGGCGAGTATGCCATCCAATTCCGTACTCTTGCCTCCGAATTATCCTGGAATAATGAGGCCCTCTGCGCGACCTTTAAAAAAGGCCTATCCAGCAACATTAAAGATTTGCTGGCCGCACGAGAAATTCCTGCTAACCTGCATGAACTTATTCATCTGGCCACCCGCATTGACATGCGTTTTTCCGAAAGGCGTCAGGAGCTCCGCCAGGATATGGACTTTGTTCGCACGAGGCGTTTTCTCTCCCCGACTCCTCTCTCCTCTGGTCCTCTGCAATCCGTTCCTGTGCCTCCCGCCGTGGAGGCTATGCAAGTTGACCGGTCTCGCTTGACACCTCAAGAGAGGACACGACGCCGCATGGAGAATCTGTGCCTGTACTGTGCCGGTACCGAACACTTCTTGAAGGATTGTCCTATCCGTCCTCCCCGCCTGGAAAGACGTACGCTGACTCCGCACAAAGATGAGACAGTTCTTGATGTCTACTCTGCTTCTCCACGCCTTACTGTGCCTGTGCGGATATCTTCTTCTACCTTCTCCTTCTCTACTATGGCCTTCTTGGATTCCGGATCTGCAGGAAATTTTATTTTGGCCTCTCTCATCAACAGGTTCAACATCCCGGTGACCAGTCTCACCAGACCCCTCTACATCAATTCTGTTAACAATGAAAGATTGGACTGTACCGTGCGTTACCGCACGGAACCTATCCTAATGTGCATCGGACCTCATCACGAAAAAATTGAATTTTTTGTCCTCTCCAACTGCACTTCCGAAATTCTTCTTGGATTACTGTGGCTTCAACGCCATTCCCCAACCCTTGATTGGTCCACAGGAGAAATCAAGAATTGGGGTACTTCTTGTCTCAAGGACTGTCTTAAACCGGTTCCCAGTACTCCCTGCCGTGACCCTGTGGTTCCCCCTGTAACCGGTCTTCCTAAGGCTTATATGGACTATGCTGACGTGTTCTGCAAAAAGCAAGCTGAGACTTTACCTCCTCACAGGCCTTATGACTGTCCTATTGACCTCCTCCCTGGTACTACTCCACCCCGGGGCAGAATCTATCCTCTGTCTGCTCCAGAGACTCTTGCCATGTCAGAGTACATCCAGGAAAATTTAAAAAAGGGGTTTATCCGCAAATCCTCCTCTCCTGCCGGAGCTGGATTTTTTTTTGTGTCCAAAAAAGATGGCTCCCTACGTCCTTGCATTGATTACCGCGGACTTAATAAAATCACGGTAAAAAACCCCTACCCCCTACCTCTTATCTCGGAACTCTTTGATCGCCTACAAGGTGCCCACATCTTTACCAAACTGGACTTAAGAGGTGCTTATAATCTCATCCGCATCAGGGAGGGGGACGAATGGAAGACTGCATTTAACACCAGAGATGGACACTTTGAGTATCTGGTCATGCCCTTTGGCCTGTGCAACGCCCCTGCCGTCTTCCAAGACTTTGTTAATGAAATTTTTCGTGATCTCTTATATTCCTGTGTTGTGGTTTATCTGGACGATATTCTGATTTTTTCTGCCAACTTAGAAGAACACCGCCAGCATGTCCGCATGGTTCTTCAGAGACTTCGAGACAATCAACTTTATGCCAAAATGGAGAAATGTCTCTTTGAATGTCAATCTCTTCCTTTCCTAGGATACTTGGTTTCTGGCCAGGGACTACAAATGGACCCAGATAAGCTAGCTGCTGTATTAGATTGGCCACGCCCCTCCGGACTCCGTGCTATCCAACGTTTTTTGGGGTTCGCCAATTATTACAGACAATTTATTCCACACTTTTCCACTATTGTGGCTCCTATCGTGGCTTTAACCAAGAAAAATGCCAATCCCAAGTCCTGGTCTCCCCAAGCGGAAGACGCATTTAAACATCTCAAGTCTGCCTTTTCTTCTGCTCCCGTGTTCTCCAGACCTGACCCATCTAAACCCTTTCTATTGGAGGTAGATGCCTCCTCAGTGGGAGCTGGAGCTGTCCTTCTACAAAAAAATTCTTCCGGGCATGCTGTTACTTGTGGTTTTTTTTCTAGGACCTTCTCTCCGGCGGAGAGAAACTACTCCATCGGGGATCGAGAACTACTGGCCATTAAATTGGCGCTTGAGGAATGGAGGCATCTGCTGGAGGGATCAAAATTTCCAGTTATCATATACACTGATCACAAGAATCTCTCCTATCTCCAGTCTGCCCAACGGCTGAACCCTCGCCAGGCCAGGTGGTCGTTGTTCTTTGCCCGTTTTAACTTTGAAATTCATTTTCGCCCTGCCGACAAGAACATTAGGGCCGATGCCCTCTCTCGTTCCTCGGATGCCTCTGAAGTAGAGCTCTCTCCGCAACACATCATTCCTCCTGACTGTCTGATCTCCACTTCTCCAGCCTCGATCAGGCAAACTCCTCCAGGGAAGACCTTCGTTTCTCCACGCCAGCGTCTCGGGATTCTCAAATGGGGACACTCCTCCCACCTCGCAGGCCATGCGGGCATCAAAAAATCCTTGCAACTCATCTCTCGTTTTTATTGGTGGCCGACTCTGGAGACGGATGTTGTTTATTTTGTGCGGGCCTGTACTGTCTGTGCCCGGGATAAGACTCCTCGCCAGAAGCCTGCTGGTCTCCTTCATCCTCTGCCTGTCCCCGAACAGCCTTGGTCACTGATTGGTATGGACTTTATCACAGACTTACCCCCATCCCGTGGCAACACAGTTGTTTGGGTGGTCGTTGATCGATTTTCCAAGATGGCACATTTTATTCCTCTTCCTGGTCTTCCTTCAGCGCCTCAGTTGGCAAAACAATTTTTTGTACACATTTTTCGTCTTCACGGTTTGCCCACGCAGATCGTCTCGGATAGAGGCGTCCAATTCGTGTCTAAATTCTGGAGGGCCCTCTGTAAACAGCTCAAGATTAAACTAAACTTCTCTTCTTCTTATCATCCCCAATCCAATGGGCAAGTAGAAAGAATTAATCAGGTCCTGGGTGACTATTTACGGCATTTTGTTTCCTCCCGCCAGGATGACTGGGCAGATCTTCTACCATGGGCCGAATTCTCATACAACTTCAGAATCTCCGAGTCTTCTGCTAAGTCCCCATTTTTCGTGGTGTACGGCCGTCACCCTCTTCCCCCCCTCCCTACCCCCTTGCCCTCTGGTTTGCCCGCTGTGGATGAAGTGACTCGAGATCTTTCCACCATATGGAAAGAGACCCAAAATTCTCTTTTACAGGCTTCATCCCGGATGAAAAGATTTACCGATAAGAAAAGAAGAACTCCCCCCATTTTTGCTCCCGGAGACAAGGTATGGCTCTCCGCTAAATATGTCCGCTTTCGTGTCCCCAGTTACAAACTGGGACCACGCTATCTTGGTCCTTTCAAAGTCTTGTGCCAGATTAACCCTGTCTCTTACAAACTCCTTCTTCCTCCTTCTCTTTGTATTCCCAATGCCTTCCATGTCTCTCTCCTTAAACCACTCATCATTAACCGCTTCTCTCCCAAACTTGTTTCTCCCACTCCTGTTTCCGGTTCTTCTGACGTCTTCTCCGTGAAGGAGATTCTGGCCTCCAAGACGGTCAGAGGAAAAAAAAATTTTTTGGTGGATTGGGAGGGCTGTGGCCCAGAAGAGAGATCCTGGGAACCTGAGGACAACATCCTGGACAAAAGTCTTATCCTCAGGTTCTCAGGCTCCAAAAAGAGGGGGAGACCCAAGGGGGGGGGTACTGTTACGCCGAGCGCTCCGGGTCCCCGCTCCTCCCCGGAGCGCTCGCAGCGTTCTCTCATTCGCAGCGCCCCGGACAGACCTGCTGACCGGGTGCGCTGCGATATTACTCCCAGCCGGGATGCGATTCGCGATGCGGGACGCGCCCGCTCGCGATGCGCATCTCGGCTCCCGTACCTGACCCGTTCCCCGTCTGTGTTGTCCCGGCGCGCGCGGCCCCGCTCCTTAGGGCGCGCGCGCGGGGTCTCTGCCATTTAAAGGCCCGCTGCGCCACTGATTGGCGCAGCAGGCCTAATCAGTATTCTCACCTGTGCACTCCCTATTTATACCTCACTTCCCCTGCACTCCCTCGCCGGATCTTGTTGCCATTGTGCCAGTGAAAGCGTTTCCTTGTGTGTTCCTAGCCTATGTTCTAGACCTCCTGCCGTTGCCCCTGACTACGATCCTTGCTGCCTGTCCTGACCTTCTGCTACGTCCGACCTTGCTCTTGTCTACTCCCTTGTACCGCGCCTATCTTCAGCAGTCAGAGAGGTTGAGCCGTTGCTGGTGGATACGACCTGGTTGCTACCGCCGCTGCAAGACCATCCCGCTTTGCGGCGGGCTCTGGTGAATACCAGTAGCAACTTAGAACCGGTCCACCAGCACGGTCCACGCCAATCCCTCTCTGGCACAGAGGATCCACCTCCAGCCAGCCGAATCGTGACACCTACCTTGAAAAACTGGCGTATTTAGTGCAGACTTTGTGGCCAGTCTCTTGCCATTTGCCTATTCCACCTTTCTGAACATATATATAAAATATTTTTTTTTTGTTCTTTTCTTTCTGCAATTGCAATTTCAACAAAAATAATTTATGATTTACCTGATGGTGGATCATTTCATGCTCTGTATAGAGAGGTGGAGAATATTTTTCTTTGGTAAGCTCTCAGCAAGCAAAGCATATGTTGGTTGCAGGAAATATATTCACTATACAACCACTCGTAAATAAAAACAGGTAGCATTTTTTGCTTTCAATCAGCTTTGTAAGAGAAGACACTGGAAGTGGCACAGCTGTGATTTGCTTTCTTTGTTTTAAAGGTTTAAATTTGATTCCCCAGTTGCTGTACATATTCTTCGATGCCATGTATTAATAAACATGTAGAATATAATAACATGGCATCCTAATATATATCTACATAAACTCATGTCTTTGTCTGTAAGAAGGGCATTAGTGGACAGTTAAAATGTAGTCTTGTAAAGTATTTCTGTTCTGGTATTTAACCCATTAGAGGGGTAACCCATTTAACCCATTAGAAATGTAATGCACTACATTCAGATTGTCCGAATTGCGGCTGAAAACAAATCTTGGGAGGTTTGTTCATCTTTAGTTATTTTACTGTGAAATTTGCATACATTTATTTGTGGTTTTACATAGTGCAGTTAGTATATAGCTTTAGATTTAGCAGGATACACTGTACATATAAACCATATAACATGTTTCGTACTGCTGCCAAACCAGGGTAGTTGTATTTAATACTGACCAAAGCAACATATGCATAGAGCATTAGTGTTGTCTTTGTGATGATGTACTGCATGCTTCCTCCAGCTTACTGAGTTTTCTTACACTTAAAACACTGACAGATTTATTGTCTTGCTTTCAGATGGTCTCTAGAGCAGAGGAGTACATGCCTTTGGTAGAAAAATTAGGTTATGAGCTCTGCTGAGAGAAGGAACATTGTGAATTAATTATTTTTGGTACTCAGTAGCCTAGTGCTAAATAAAATTAACAATAAAAGCAGTGTGAAAAAATGTGCTAAAACAGACTCAAAAGCAAAAGAAGAAAATAATAATAAATAAACATTCACATACAGTAAACTAAGCCCTTTAATTTCAGACTGAAAATGTTCCTTTACATAGATATCTACATATTTGTATACAGTGAATATATTAGGTTAGCATAGTGTAAGGTCATAGTGTAAGGTCACCTAGTTTTGCTACCCCACACCACACATTTGTGACACGCTGAATGATTCATACTCATTGACACTGTTGGTTTTCTACTACAGATGCATCTCTTCTTAACTCATCTCAAAACTCAGCATATCCTGAGATTTCTGGTGATAGAAATTTTTAACAACAACATGATTTCATGGCACTCTGTAATAAGATACAGATATTGGGGGAGATATATCAAAACCTGTCCAGAGGAAAAGTTGCCCAGTTGCCCATAGCAACCAATCAAATTTCTTCTTTCATTTTGCAGACGTCTTGTTAAAAATGTAAGAAGCGAGCTGATTGGTTGCTTTGGGCAACTGAGCAACTTTTCCTCTGGACAGGTTTTGATAAATCTCCCCCATTGTGTTTATGTTTACAACCAGTATATAGTGTTAATAGAACCGAACTTAGGGGTACACCCTTGGTCTTTAGTACTTAAAGGGGTACTCCGGTGCTTAGACATCTTATCCTCTATCCAAAGCATAGGGGATAAGATGCCTGATCGCGGGAGTCCCGCCGCTGGGGACCCCCGTGATCTTGCACGCGGCACCCCGTTTGTAATCAGTCCCCGGAGCGTGTTCGCTCCGGGTCTGATTACCGGCGACCACACGGCCAGCGGCGTGTGACATCACACCTCAGCCCCCTTGTGATGTCACGCTCCACCCCTCAATGCAAGCCTACAGGAGGGGGCGTGACAGCTATCACGCCCCCTCCCATAGTGCTGGAAATCAGTGTATGCAGTGTTATAGCCCCTATGGGAGCTATAACACTGCAAAAAAAGAGTAAAAAATAAATAAATGTGATTTAACCCTTCCTAAAAGTTCAAATCATCCCCCTTTTCCCATAAAAAAGAAACACCATGTAAATAAAAATAAATATAAACATATGTGGTATTGACGCGTGTGTAAATGTTCGAACTATAAAAAAATACAATTAATTAAACCGCACAGTCAATGGCGTAAGCGCAAAAATTCCAAAGTCCAAAATAACATATTTTTGGTCGCTTTTTATATCATGAAAAAATTTATAAAAGTGATCAAAAAGTCAGATCATTACGAAAATGGTACCGCTAAAAATGTCAGATCACAGAACAAAAAATGACAATTTTAAACGTATACATTTCCATGCATGTAGTTATGATTTTTTCCAGAAGTACGACAAAATCAAACTGATATAAGTAGGGTATCATTTTAATTGTATGGACCTACATAATAAAGATCAGGTGATTATTACCGAAAAATGTACTGTGTATAAACGGAAGCCCCCAAAATGTACAAAATGGCGTTTTTTCTTCAATTTTGTCACACAATTATATTTTTTTCCGTGTCGCTGTAAATCTTTTGGTAAAATGACTGATGTCACTGCAAAGTAGAATTGGTGTCACAAAAAATAAGCCATCATATGGATTTTTAGGTGCAAAATTGAAAGAGTTATGATTTTTAAAAGGTGAGGAGGAAAAAACTAAAATGCAAAAACCAAAAAACCCTGCGTCCTTAAGGGGATAAGGTAAAAATGAGCTCCATCCTTAAGGGGTTAATGACACATAATGTATATATATATATATATATATATATATATATATATAATTCATGTTGCCGTTAAGTGTACGTAGAGCCAGTTTTATAGCGGCTGCATTTAGGAGCAGACAGATGTTGCTAAAAGTCGGCACGGCATGATCTCCATTGCCCTTATTAACTGTTTAAATGCTGCTGTTAAAGTTGGGCCTGTATTTCTATTCCATTTTTTCATAGAACAGATTTTGACAGAAAGCATAATCGTAGTGCATTTATGTATGTTAGCAAAAGAAGGTGTGCAGCTCAACAACACAAACTGACAGGAGAACCGAGGTTAAAGGGGTATTCCGGGCAAAAACATAGAAATGAATGGAGGGGGCGTGGCATGACGTCACATCCCCAGTCCCGGAAACCGGGAGGTTTCCAAACTGGAGATTCAGCACCGGCATAGAATGCGGGTGCTGCAGGGAGATCGCGGGGGTTCTCAGCAGCGGGCCCCCCACGATCAGACATCTTATCCCCTATCCTTTGGATAGGGGATAAAATGTTTTTGCCTGGAATACCCCTTTAACTGAGGGGCACTAGATATCCAAGTGCCTGGAAAAAATCAGATGAGTGTAGGTAAGAAATGGAGATTCAGTCCTCAGGTTCCACCTTGTTGGAATATGTGGGGTGTGAAGTGTTTTGAGGGGGGGGGGGGGAGTGAGGGAGGAATAAGAAAGAAAGACGTGCTGACCTTCTGGCACAAAGTATCCATTATAGACATTGAAATGGTATAGGTCACAGCAAAAAGTATGCAGACTACCAATTTAGGTCATCAGCACTGCTGTGACCTATACCATTTGGATGTTCTGTATCTGGACTGGTTATTCGGATGGTTACGGGCATAAGAGCAGGGACTAGTGCTGTCTTCCCTCCTTTTTTTTTTTTTTTTTAGCAAATTCCATTATTCTATTCTAAAATATGCAACATAGAGATGCATATATAAAAGTGCTTAGAATGATGATGTTACAACTTCAGATGCTTTCGTAAATTTATGTATGATTAAGAACACTCCATATTGTAGGAAACAATTGCTTGTACAGTTTCTAAAACTAGTATCCCTCTCATATAAAAGAACTCTGCCTGCGGCTTTATTCTTTTATACAGTCAAAAGATTCCTTAGTGGATTGTTGTATCCTTGTAATATCAGTAGGGGGCCCATTTTACATTATAAAACATTGTAATTTTATAGACCTTACGTAGCATTCACATGACTTTTTCTTATCTCGTGTAATTGAAACTACTAGAGATAGCTTAGTTTCCAAGGAAACTAAAAACATTACTTATTACAGTGCAATGTGTTTTGGCCCTCACATAAAAACAATATTGACAGCCGTGTAGAATAGATCATGAACTGAAACCATCTACAGATTCAAATGTTTTGGAAAATAAAAATATGAATTTAGCCTAAATAAGATTTTTTTAAATAGTAAGATAATGTTTATTTTATGCCCTAAATATAATGAAAAGACTGAACGTCCATTTAACCCCTGAAGAACCAACCTTATTTTTATCTAACCACCCTGAGGTTTTATTGATTTATTTATTTGTTTGTTTATTTACTTTTTATTTATTTATTTTGCATTGCAATATTCAAAGAACTATCGCATATTTTTCTTTGTTTTAACATTCAACAAATCAAAACATTTTTATGGAATATGGGGAAGATTTATCACAACCTTTCCAGAGGTAAAGTTGCCCAGTTGCCCACAGCAACCAATCAGCTCACTTTTTTAATTTTTAACAAGGCCTCTGCAAAATGAAAGAAGCAATCTGATTGGTTGCTATGGGCAACTGGGCAATTTTTCCTCTGGACAGGTTTTGATAAATCTCCATCTATGTGTGTGTACATATATATATATATATATATATATATATATATGTATATATATATATATATATATATATAGATAGATAGATAGATAGAGATAGATATATATATATATATATATATATATATATATATATATATATGCACACACTAGCCTGACCCCCTCTTCTACAGTGGAGGGGCAGTCTATAACCTAAGAAACAAGCTATCAACACGGAAGGAATATCAGGTAAATGAGGAAAAATTGCTGTAAATGTAAACGCAAAACTATTTCACTTGACGTGCCCTACAGGTTTGACTATGGAAATTCCTCTTTAAACCCTTAAGGACTCAGCCCATTTTGGCCTTAAGGACTCAGACAATTTAATTTTTACGTTTTCATTTTTTCCTCCTCGCCTTGTAAAAATCATAACTCTTTTATATTTTCATCGCCAGACTAGTATGAGGGCTTGTTTTTTGCGCGACCAATTGTCCTTTGTAATGACATAACTCATTATATCATAAAATGTATGGCGCAATCAAAAAACACTATTTTTGTGGGGAAATTAAAACGAAAAACGCAATTTCGTTTTCACACCGTACAATTTATGGTAAAAATGACGTGTGTTCTTTATTCTGAGGGTCAATACGATTAAAATGATACCCATTATTACATACTTTTCTATTATTGTTGTGCTTAAAAAAAATCACAAACTTTTTAACCAAATTAGTGCGTTTATAATCCCTTTATTTTGATGACCTCTAACTTTTTTATTTTTCCGTATAAGCGGCGTTATGGGGGCTCATTTTTTGCGCCATGATCTGTACTTTTTTTTCATACCACAGTTGCATATAAAAAACTTTTAATACATTTTTTATAATTTTTTTTTTAATAAAATGTATTAAAAAAGTAGGCATTTTGGACTTTTTTTTTTCCGTTCACGCCGTTCACCGTACGGGATCATTAACATTTTATTTTAATAGTTCGGATATTTACGCACGCGGCGATACCAAATATGTCTATAAAAAAAATTTTACGCTTTTTGGGGGTAAAATAGGAAAAAATGGACGTTTTACTTTTTTATTGGGGGAGGGGATTTTACATTTTTTTTAATTTTTTTTTTACACTTGAATAGTCCCCATAGGGGACTATTCATAGCAATAATATGATTGCTAATACTGATCTGTTCTATGTATAGGACATAGAACAGATCAGTATTATCGGTGATCTTCTGCTCTGGTCTGCTCGATCACAGACCAGAGCAGGAGACGCCGGGAGCCGGACGGAGGAAGGAGAGGGGACCTCCGTGCGGCGTTCTGAATGATCGGATCCCCGCAGCTGTGCTGCGGGCGATCCGATCATTCATTCAAATCGCGCACTGCCGCAGATGCCGGGATCTGTGTTGATCCCGGCACCTGAGGGGTTAATGGCGGCCGGGATCAGCCGTGCATGACACGGGCATTGCTCCGATGCCCGCGGTTATGCTTAGGACATAAATGTACGTCCTGGTGCGTTAAGTACCACCGCACCAGGACGTACATTTACGTCCTGCGTCCTTAAAGAGTTAAATGTGTTATGCTAAGTGACTGCAGTATTGATCTATTTGGCAAAGTTCTGTTCCTAAGGATGTTTTATCTCCCAAAGGTTCATAAATAGGACTGATTTCAGCTGATTCTCTCCATATGGAGCTGAGGATTTACTTTTATTTTTTAATGTATGTAACTCACTTGATAAGCCAAGATAACTCCCTTTCTAATCCTTCTGGTAATTGTGGAAAATATACAGTTTATTTGCTTAACCCCTTTAGGACGCAGTCCTTTTTCACCTTAAGGACTGAGCCCTTTTTTGCAATTCTGAACACTGTCACTTTACGCATTAATAACTCTAAAAGGCTCTATTCTGATTCTGAGATAGTTTTTTCGTGACATATTCTACTTTATTTTGGTGGTAAATTTTTGGCGTTACTTGCATCCTTTTTTGATGAACAATCCCAAAATTTCATGACAATTTTGCATTTTTCTAACTTTGAAGCTCTCTACTTGTAAGGAAAATGAATATTCCAAATACATTTTATTTTTCTTCACAAATACAATATGTCCACTTTATGTTGGCATCATAAAATGGACATATTTTTACTTTTGAAAAAATTAGAGGGCTTCAAAGTAGAGCAGCAATTTTCTAAAATGTCATGAAAATTGCAAAATCTGAAGGGACAGATGTTACAGAACAACAACTCCCAGCATGCCTGGGCAGTCTAGGCATGCTGAGAGTTGTAGTTTGGCAACATCTGGAGGGCTACCGTTTGGGCACCACTGTAACAGTGGTCTCCAAACTGTGACCCTCCAGATGTTGCAAAACTACAACTCCCAGCATGCCCAGACAGCCATAGGCTGTCTGGGCATGCTGGGAGTTGCAGTTTGGCCTTCCTAGTGGTTGCCACAGTAAAGATCCCTTTACTTTCACTTTCATTTCCCTGTCGTTTGCCTACCTGAGCCGGGATCTCTGCAGTCTCCATGATGATCTTCGGTCCCCACGCCATCTTCAGGTAAGGTACCGGTCTCAATCTTCTCCCCCTGTTCTGCCTGACATCCAGGGATGGTCAGAATGGGGGGTTTCCATGTCAACCCCCTGTCCTGCGCTGCCATTGGTCAGAACTCAGTTCTGACTAATGGCAGGGGACAGGAGGATATCGCAGCACTGCGACCTTGCTCCTATCCTGCAGGATGATCGGGGATGTCACTGACAACTCTGATCATCCCTATTTTCCGGGTGATCGGGTCACCAGAGACCCGATCAGCCTGGAATAGCAGAAAATCGCATGTCTGAATTGACATGCGATTTTCTGCGATCGCAGACATGGGGGGGGGGGGGGTCTCAGAACCCCCCCTCAGCGATGTGCCGGGATGCCTGCTGAAGGATTCCAGCAGGCATCCCAGTCCAGTCCCCAACCGGCTTGTGGTGGGGACCGGAATTCCCATGGGCGTATGCATACGCCCTACGTCCTTAAGGACTCGGGATGCAGGGCGTATGCATACGCCCCACATCCTGAACAGATTACATTTTTAGCAGTAAACAAAAAATTCATAATAATAACAAGAAAAACTTTTGATATGTAAATTAGGTTAATCAAATCTATAATGGTACAGTCCAAGCAGACTCAACGGTCATCCAGGCAAAACCATTCCTCTCTCTTTGCTGGTTTAAATAAAATGGTAACAACAATAACTTGAACTATTAGTAATTGATTGAAGATCAATTCAAGACTGGATCAACTGTCCTCTGATGTAGAAGAAAACTGACAAGTCTGGTAATAAACTCAGATATTAACAGGAACAGATGATGTGATGAGATGAAATTCCACAGGAGAAATCCAACAACATCCAGATTCGACTGAAATAAAACAGAGAATAAATGAAAGGGAAGGGCTCACACAGGTGGGATAATGTTCGCCTCCTGTCTTTAATAAAATCCATATTTCCGTCACTAAAGGTAAAAAATTTCCCAATTTTACTACAAGACTGGAGGCTTCACGTTATGCATGTTTATCCCCTTAAGGATGCACAGCATATGGATATGCCCCGTTCCCAAGTCCTTAACTCCTTCAGGATGAAGGACATTCCTGTACGCCCCTCGCCCGGTCCCGGTGTTTAAAACAGGGTCACACGGTGACCCCGCATCACACCGGGTCAGCCTCGGGACCCAGGGCTAATAGCGTGCGGCACCAATCGTTGAGCCGTGCACTATTAACCCTTTAGACGTGGCTATCAAAGTTGATCGCAGCGTCTAAAAATGAAAGTAAGCACTTCCAGGCAACTCAGTCGGGCTGATCGGGACTATCGCGATAAAATCACAATGTCCCGATCAGCTAGGACGCGAGCGGAGGCCCCCTTACCTTGCTCCTTTGTGTCCGATCGGCATTTGATTGCTCCAAGCCTGAGCTGATCGATGCAAAGCTATGACTTTGCAAGGATCAGGGTAAGAGATCAGTGTGTGCAGTGTTATAGCCCCCTATGCCAAAAAAAAGGGGGAAAAAAAGTTAACAAAGGTCAGTTAACCCCTTCCCTAATAAAAGTTTGAATCACCCCCCTTTTCCCATAAAAAAAAAACTGTGTAAATAAAAATAAAAATAAACATATGTGGTATTGCCACGTGCGGAAATATCCGTACTATAAAATATATTGTTAATTTAAAAAAATTCCAAAGTCCAAAATAGTGTATTTTTGGTCACTTTTTATGTCATGAAAAAATGAATAAAAAGCTATCAAAAAGTCCAATCAATACAAAAATGGTACCCTCATACCGGCCCGTACACGGAAAAATAAAAAAGTTATAGGGGTTAAAAGATGAGACTTTTTAACGTATACATTTTCCTGCATGTAGGTATGATTTTTTTCCAAAGTACGACAATATCCAACCTATATAAATAGGGTATCATTTTAACCGTATGAACCTACAGAATAAAGATAAGGTGTAATTTTTACAGAAAAATTTAATTTTTTCTTCAATTTTGTCACACAATGATTTTTTTTCTGTTTCACTGTGGATATTTTGGTAAAATGACTAATGTCACTGCAAAGTAGAATTGGTGGTGCAATAAATAAGCCATCATATGGAATTTTATGTGCAAAATTTAAAGCGTTATGATTTTTAGGAGGTGATAAGGAAAAAATGAAAATGCAAAAATGGAAAAACCCTGCATCCATAAGGGGTTAAGGACTCAGGATGTACCTGTGGTGGCGGGACAGCGATCGTGGCGGGACCGGCAGCAGGCAGTGGCGTGATCGGCAGCAGTAAGGAGGCGGCTGTGGAGCAGTAGTGGAGGTAACAGGGAAGATCAGTGGTAAGTCTACCAAACTATGTCCTTCCAGATGTGGCAAAACTACAACTCTCAGCATGCCCAGACAGTCCAGGCATGCAGGGAGTTGTAGATCTGTAACATATGGCTCTTCAAATGTTGCCAAACTACAATTCCCAGCATGCCTGGGCAGTCTGAGCATGCTTGGAGTTGTAGTTTTGCAACATCTGGAGGGCTACAGTTTGGACACCACTACACAGTGGTCTCCAAACTGTTCTCCAGTTGTTGCATAAGTACCAATCCCAACATGCCCTTCAGCTGTCTGGGCATGCTGGGAGCTTCAGTTTTGCAACAACTGAAGGCACACTGGTTGGAAAACATTGTCTGTTTCCTAACTCATTGTTTCCCAACCCATGTGCCTCCAGCAGTTGCAAAACTCTAACTCCCAGCATTTACTGACAGACCATGCATGCAGGGAGTTGTAGTTTTGCAACAGTTGGAGAAAATTTTCTGCTGCAGCTCAAACTCCCAGCGGGAAACTCACTGTGAACCCCTGACCATGTGAATGTACCCTAAAAACACTACACTACACAAAATAAAAAGTAAAACACTACATATACACATACCCTTATACATTTCCAAACTCAGGAGAAATTGCCTCACAAATTCCGGAGGGCTTTTTCTCCTTTTACCCCTTATGAAAAGGTAAAGTTGGGGTCTATACCAGCATGTTGTTGTAAAAAAATTATATTTTTTTACACAAACATGCTGGTGTTGCCCCACAAGAAGTAAAAGGAAGAAAAGACCCCCAAAATTTGTAATGCAATTTCTCCTGAGTACGGAAATACCCCATATGTGGTTAAAAAATGCTCTGCGGATGCACAACAAGGCTCAGGAGTGAGAGCGCCATGTACATTTGAGGTGATTTGCACAGGGAGTTGCTGAACATTACAGCGGTTCTGACATAAACGCAAAAAAAATCACACACATGTGACCCCATTTTGGAAGCTACACCCCTCAAGGAACATAACAAGGGGTATAGTAAGCCTTAACACCCCACAGGTGTTTGAATAATTTTCATTACATTTTGGACGTGAAAACTATAATTTTTTTTTTTTCACTAAAATGCTGGTGTTACCCCAAAATTGTCATTTTCACTAGGGGTAATAGGTAAAAAGACCTCCATAATTTGTAACACCATTTCTTCTGAGTATATAAATAACCCATATGTGGATGTAAAGTGCTCTGCAAACGAACTACAATGCTCAGAAGAGAAGGAGCGACATTGGGCTATTGAAGAAAGAATGTGTTTGGAATTGAAGGCCATGTGCGTTTACAAAGCCCCCATGGTGCCAGAAAAGTGGACCCCCCCACATGTGACCCCATTTTGGAAACTACACCCCTAATGGAATATAACAAGGGGTGCAGTGAGCATTTACACCCCACAGGTGTCTAAAAGATTTTTGGAACAGTGGTCCGTTAGGCGGACAAGTAGTCATGAGGAGAGTGACGTGGGAGGCGGTGTTGCCAGAGTTCAAGGTCCTGAAGCAGACACTGTAGAGTAACCTGAGGAGGACTTCAGTGAAGAGCATACACTTGTTGATGATGATGAAGCCGATCGCAATTGGGAGCCTGGTGCAGAAGGGGCTTCATCATCATCAGGAGAAAAGAGTTGCAGTTTGACCGTGAGGAAGCAGCTGTAACTATGGTCAGGGACAATACATGTCCTTAACGGCTCACTGGGTGAATGTGGTTCCTGCCCAGCCACAACACCAATTTGGACAGGTCACGCCGATTTCTCCTCCACGCTCTCAGGCCATTGGTCATGTGACAGCATGCCACTCTGCTTCCTCAATCTCCATCTTGTTCTCAGCCTCCACTGCCCAGACAAGTTTCAGTGGCCCTTCAGCATACCATGTGTGCAGGGCACAGCGGTGTAACGCTTTTCTACACATGGTTTGCCTTGGCGAACAGAGTCTTACAGAGGAGGAAATGCTAAAGGTCATTTGTAAAGAAATCAAAGCATGGGTTACTCCACGAAAACTGGAAATGGGAACCATGGTGACTGACGATGGGAAGAACATCTTGCATGAGCTTTGACTGGGAAGGCTGAGACATGCGCCCTGCATGGCACACGTGTTCAAACTGGTTGTGAAGCGGTTCCTGAAGTGTTCCCCCCATTTGCAAGACATCCTAACAGTGGGAAGGAAACTTTGCATGCACTTCAGCCACTTGTACTCTGCAAAGCACACCCTCCTTCAACTGCAGCATCGGAACAGTATCCCCCAACATAGTCTGATTTGTGAAGTTACACACGTTGGAATTCCACCCTCCATATGTTGGACCGATGGTACGAACAGAGAAAAGCCATCACCGATTTCTTGAAGATCCAAGTGGATAGGCGTCCTCCTCCCTCAATGTGAATCAGTGGCAGCTCATACATGACACCTGCCGTTTGTTCAGGCCCTTTGAGGAAGCCACATTATTAGTAAGTCGCCAGGATTATGGGATGAACAACATCATTCCACTGCTTCATTTCTTACAATATGTGTTGGAAACGATGGCTGGTCAGTGCACTGGAGATGTGGCGCCTACATCTCATGGCCACATGAGCCCTGTGGGGGCTGAACTGAAGGAGGAGGAGGGGGAGGCGCACAGTGGAGCACAGTTTAGGTTTCGCTAAATGAGTGGTTTTTCTAGTAATCTGACAGGAGAGGAGGAGCAGGAGCAGCCAGAGGAGCTAGAGGGTTATGAGGAAGGTGAGACAGAGGACCCAGACACACCGTGGCAGTATGCAGTGGAGATTGAGGCAGGGAGTCCCTCTGAGTCACTTATACATATGGCTCGATGCATGCTCACTTGCTTACGTGGTGACAGCCGAATTGTCTCCATTCTGCAGCGGGATGACTTCTGGATCTCCACTTTATTGGACCCTCGCTACAGCCACAAAATAGGGGCCTATTTACACCCACTTAGAGGGAGGACAAACTGACCTACTACAGAGGCATCCTATGTAGTTAGGTAGCCGATGCCCTTCGGCGCCATCATCCATCCTCTCACATGTCATGCTTCATCCAACTCCAGGCTGTGCCATTCAGTCACTATATGGTCTCCCCATGCTGCCACAAACTCCAGGCAGTCATTCAGCCACTATATGGTCTCCCTATACTGATGCCCCCTCCAGGCTCCGTCATTGTGCTGCCATGTGAAATGTGAATCCTTATTGTATTTGGTCCTTTGTACCCACACGCCAGGGCCCGGGGCACTAAAACTTGGGGGTTAAAATTTCAAATTCAAAAACCTCAATTTCAATTTTAAAATCTTAAATTTTAATTTCAAAATCTTAAATTTCAATGGTCTCCTCATGCTTCAGCCACCTCCAGGCTGTGTCATTCAGCCACTATATGGTCTCCTCATGCTTCAGCCTCCTCCAGGCTGTGCCATTCTGCCTCTATATAGTCTCCTCATGCTTAAGCCAACTCCAGGCTGTGTGATTCAGCCAATATATGGTTTACTGATGCTGCTGGGCCTGGGCCTAACATTTTTTTATGGTAGCACTAGCTACCATTAATCTTCAATTTAAATTTTAAAATTAATCTTTCAATCTTAGGGATTGTGAAGCCCTAGTTTCTACTCATGCTGATGCCAGCTCCAGGCTGTGTCATTCAGCAACTATATGGTCTCAGCATGCTACCAACACCTCCACGCTGTGTCATTTAGCCACTATATGGTCTCCTCATGCGGCCCACACTTCCACGCTGTGTCATTCAGCCACTATATGGTCTCCTCATGTTGCCATCACCTCCATGCTGTGTCATTCAGCCACTATATGGTATCCTCATGCTGCCAACACCTTCACGCTGTGTCATTTAGCCACTATATGGTGTCTTCATTCTGCCGACACCTCCATGCTGTGTCATTCAGTCACTATATGGTCTCCACATATTGATGTCACCTCCAGGCTCTGTCATTGAGCCGCTCTGCGGCAGTGATGCTAATAGTGATGCCTGTAATCTGCATGCCATACTGAATAACAGTATTATTTCTCTACCCCAGCACACTCCATATGCATGTTAGAACAAAGCAAAGTGTTCTACACCTCTATTGAGGCTCTCTGTTGGCCAGAAATAGTCGTGTTTAACAGAGTGAATAAATTCGAACTGAAACAAATTTTTTTGGGAAAATTTGGCGAATCAGCCGAATCAAATTTTTCAAAAGTTCCCTCATCTCTAATCATTATCTCCCCAAGAATATTTGGGTAATGGAGGTCTCTTAAACGTGATACCTTTCATTAGTTTGCATACCAAAGGGTGTTTACCCAATAGTAAGGAGTTTATTGGTGCATGGTAAAAAGAGATGGCTGATCGATACATATTAATGGCACAGTAAGCGTTCCCTTAGTCAAAAGATTCTGAAAGATATTTAATGGTACCAACTACAGATGCCTGTATGGGATCCAAATCCCGTTGTGTGCACCAATCAGACCATATTTTCCAGGCTGATCTGTAAGCAGATCTGGTACCTGGAGCCCATGCATTTGAGAAGATATCTAAAGCTGACTGTGAAATTTGAGGGGTCTTGAAGAATGGAATGATGCATTGGAACAATGATTGGAAAATCTATCTTAATTTCCAATATGTAAGGGAACCATGTCTATGTCTGCCATAAAGGAGATATCAGGACAATGGTTGATTTCTATAATTTGGTAAGGAGAACTCTCGGCATCAGAGCAAATGGAGGGAAAGCGTAAAACATTTTTGGAGGCCAAATTCCCTGAGATTCCGGATCAGGATGCCAACTGAAAAATAAAGGAAGTTGACGGTTGAGGCGTGAAGCAAATAAGTCTAAATAAAGAGGACCACAAAGATTATTGATTTTGTTGAAAATCAAGAGATACAGTCTCCATTAGCTGTTGTCTATAAGGAAACGGGAATTCCAATCTTTTACAGAGTTGAAGAGGCTTTTAGGACGATACTCTTGTCCAGGCGGAAATGTCAAAAATCTTTGGTGATATTGGCTAATGTCTCAGATTTGGTACCTCCTAAGCGGTTCACATATGGAACAGTCTGATTTGTCCTTTGCAAAACTCTTGAGGGCAAAGGAACCCACCAAGAGTCCTAGACAACTGATATGAAGCATAGATTCTTCTGCAGACCATTTCTTGCATGTGGAAAGTGGACCACACCGAGCACCCCAACCTAGGTGACTGGAATCCAATTCTATTAATAAATCTGGAATGGAATGAAAAATGGCATTCCCATTCCAAGATTGAATGTGCTTAAGCCACTATAAGAATTCCTCTCTGGTCCCTGGTGTGAGAGCAACCTCGTCCAAATAGGTCAGACTATCTCTCAGGTGTTGGGCTTTGAGACGTTGAAGAGCCCTGTAATGAAGAGGTGCTGGGAAAATGGCTTGAATAGAAGCCGAGAGTAAATACACAATGCGGGTAATGGTTAGCAGAGACACATTACATTACAATTGACAAGAAACAATTGTTTGTTTAGGACAGATCTTATTTCTTTCCGGATTAGTTTACATTTTTAGGAGGTAGACTGAGAATGTCTGACCGAGTTGATCAGAAACCCTAAGAATTCTAATTCTTCTGAGGGTGTTAGAATTAATTTCTCGTAATTGATTTGAAAACCTAGGTTTGACAGGAGAGTTAAGGTCCAATGGATGTGGAGTTGGATTAGACTTTAAATTTGGGCCATAATGAGAATATCATCAAAGTAAATTATAAGACAAACTCCTCAAGTTCTCAAAATAGCTACTACTGGTTTGAGTAGTTTGGTAAAACACCATGGAGCCGATGATAGGCCAAATTATAGGCTGGTGAACTGCCATTTTTGATCTTCCCATAAAAATTGGAGGTATGATTGAGACATAGGATGCATAGGCACGGTGAGATAGTCGTCTTTGATGTCTATTTTTGGCCACCAATCGTTCTGTAGTAACAGGTTTCTGAATAAATGTATCCCCTTTCTTTCCATGGGTGCCCTCTTGTAGGCAAAATGGGGTATGTTGGTAGGAGGTTGTTGGTAGGGTAAACCTCACTGGTCTGGATGGAGAGGGGCCCTGTAAGATTGTGAATCCTGAGATTGGTAGCTGGAAAGCCTGCCCCTTCGCTTTCCAGTCCTGGAAAAAAACTTGCCCATGGAAAACTTTCTTTAGAGAAGATTGAGCTTCATCTAGGGAGGAGAAAAGCCCAACATATTTATTGATCTCCTTAAAGGGGTACTCTTGTGGAAAACGTTATTTTATTTTATTTTATCAACTGTTGCCAGAAAGTTAAACAGATTTGTAAATTACTTCTATAAAAAAAAAAAAAAAAAAAAAATCTTCCAGTACTTTTTAGGGGCTGTATACTGCAAAGAAAATGTTTTTCTTTTTGATCTCTCTTATTTCACGAGCACAGTACTCTCTGCTGACCTCTGCTGTCCATTTTAGGAACTGTCCAGAGCAGCATATGTTTGCTATGGGGATTTTCTCCTGCTCTTGATAGTTCCTAAAATGGAAAACAGAGGTCAGCAGAGAGCACCGTGTTTGTGACATAAGAGAAATCCAAAAGAAAGACATTTCCTCTGTAGTATACAGCCCCTAAAAAGTACTGGAAGGATTAAGATTTTTTTTTAATAGAAGAAATTCACAAATCTGTTTAACTTTTTGCCACCAGTTGATCTAAAAAAAAAAAAAAACTTTTACACGGGAGTAACCCTTTAACCACTTAAGGACCAAGGGCGTATGGATACGCCTTGACATCCTGGTACTTAAGGATCCAGGGGGTATTCATACAGGGTGACTGCTGATATCAGTCGGCGATCGGCGCAAATTGCAAGTGAATTCACACTTGCGATTTGCGCTGATTCCGGGTCATACGGGTCTATGGTGACCCGGTGACCCGGAATATAAGGGGGATAGCGGTTGTCTAAGACACCCACGATCCCCCTGAAGGCATAGGAGTGAGGTGGCAGAGGTGCCACCCCTCCTATCCCGGCTAGTGATCTGTTATTGATCATCAGTGGCGACGACCAATAGCAGATCGGGGCGGGGGGGTTAACTTTCGTTTTCCCCGTCCTGCCCAACCACAATAGGCGATGCAGAACGGGGAAAGGAAGGGGACCGAGCGCCGACGTCCACTTACCGATCCGGAGGCTGCGGCGACGGTGATCGGCGGGCGGCGTGACGTGCTTCAGAAGAGGACGGCTCCCGGGATCCTACGGAAGCCGGTAAGTTGATCTGGAGGGCTACTGTCTGAGACTGTGGTCTCTTAACTCTAGCCCTCCAGATGTTGCAAAACTACAACTCCCAGCATGCTCAGACAGCTGTTTGGGCATGCTGGGAGTTGTAGTTTTGCAACAGCTGGAGGGCTGCAGTTTGAGACCACTATACAGTGGTCTCTAAACTATATCCCTCCAGATCTTGCAAAACTACAACTCCTAGAATGCCCAAACAGCTGTCTGGGCATGCTGGGAGTTGTAGTTTTGAAACATCTGGAGGGTTACAGTTTGGAGATCACTGTGCACTGGTCTAAAAACTGTAGCCCTCCAGATGTTGCAAAACTGCAAATCCCAGCATGCCCAGACAGCAAACAGCTGTCTCGGCATGCTGGGAGTTGTAGTTGGGTACCTCCAGCTGTTGCATAACTATATCTCCCAGCATGCCCTATGGTGATTAGTACATGCTGGGAGTTGCAGTTTTGCAACAGCTGGGGGCACACTGGTTGGAAAATACTGAGTTAGGTAACAGAACCTAGCTGAAGGTTTTCCAACCAGTGTGCCTCCAGCTGTTGCAAAAGTACAACTCCCAGCATGCATGGTCTGTCAGTAATGCTGGGAGTTCTAGTTTTGAAACAGCTGGAGGTTTGCCCCCCCCCCCCCCCATGTGAACGTACAGGGTACATTCACGCGGACAGGTTTACAGTAAATTTCCTGCTTCAAGTTTGGGCTTCGGCAAATTTTTCGCCGCAGCGCAAACTCCTAGCGGGAAACTCACCATAACCCGACAGTGCGAAAGTACCCTAAAAACACTGCACTACACTACACTAACACATAATAAAGGGTAAAACACAACATATACACCCCCGTACACTGCCCCCCCCCCCCAATAAAAATTAAAAACGTCTTGTATGGCAGTGTTTCCAAAACGGAGCCTCCAGCTGTTGCAAAACAACAACTCCCAGCATTTCTGGACAGCCACTGACTGTCCAGGCATGCTGGGAGTTTAGCAACAGCTGGAGGCACCCTGTTTGGGAATCACTGGCGTAGAATACCCCTATATCCACCCCTATGCAATCCCTAATTTAGTCCTCAATTGCGCATGGTGCTCTCTCATTTCAGAGCTCTGTCGTATTTCAAGGAAACAGTTTAGGGTCACATATGGGGTATTACCGTTCTCGGGAGAAATTGCACTACAAATTTTGGGGGGCTTTTTCTCCTTTTACCCCTTATGAAAAGTAAAAGTTGGGGGCTACACCAGCCTGTTAGTGTAAAAAAACTAAAAAAATTTACACTAACATGCTGGTGTTGCCCCATAATTTTTATTTTCACAAGCGGTAAAAGGAAAAAAAGACCCCCAAAATCTCTAACGCAATTTCTCCTGAGTACGGAAATACCCCATATGTGGGCGTAAAATGCTCTGCGGATGCACAACAAGGCTCAGGAGTGAGAGCGCACCATGTACATTTGAGACCTAAATTGGTGATTTGCACAGGGGTGGCTGACATACAGCGGTTCTGACATAAACGCAAAAAAATAAATACCCACATGTGACCCCATTTTGGAAACTAACATGTATGTAACAAGGGGTATAGTGAGCCTTAATACCCCACAGGTGTTTGACAAATTTTCATTAAAGTTGGATGGGAAAAGGAAAAAAAAAAAAAAATTTCACTAAAATGCTGGTGTTACCCTAAATTTTTCATTTTCACAAGGGAAAATAGGAAAAAAGCCCCACAAAATTTGTAAACCCCATCTCTTCTGAGTAAGAACATACCCCATATGTGAATGTAAAGTGCTCTGGGGGCGAACTACAATGCTCAGAAGAGAGGGAGCGCCATTGGGATTTGTGTGCTCACAAAGCCCCCATAGTGCCAGAACAATGAACCCCCAACACATGTGACCCCATTTTGCAAACTAAACCCCTCATGTAATGTAATAAGGGGTACAGTGAGAATTTACGCCCCACAGGTGTCTGACAGATTTTTGGAAAAGTGGTCCGTAAAAATGAAAAATAAAATTTTTCATTTGCACAGCCCACTGTTCCAAAGATCTGTCAAACGCCAGTGGGGTTTAAGTACTCACTGCACCCCTTATTAAATTCTGTGAGGGGTTTAGTTTCCAAAATGGGGTCACATGTGGGGGGGTCCACTGTTCTGGCACCATGGGGGGCTTTGTAAACGCACATGGCCCCTGACTACCATTCCAAACGAATTCTCTTTCCAAAAGCTCAATGGCGCTCCTCCTCTTCTGAGCCCTGTAGTTCGCCCGCAGAGCACTTTACATCCACATATGGGGTATTTCCATACTCAGAAGAAATGGGGTTACAAATTTTGGGGGTCATTTTCTCCTATTACCCCTTGTAAAAATTTAAAATTTAGGGAAAAAACTGCATTTTAGTAAAAAAAAATGTTTTTTTCATTTACACATCCAACTTTAAAAAAAGTCGTCAAACACTTGTGGGTAGTTAAGGCTCACTGTATGCCTTGTTACGTTCCTTGAGGGGTGTAGTTTCCAAAATAGTATGCCATGTGGGTATTTTTTGCTGTTCTGGCACCACAGGGGCTTCCTAAATGCGACATGCCCCGAAAAAAAACATTTCAGCAAAAGTTGCTTTCAAAAAGAAAGCCAAATGTGTCTCCTTCTCTTCTGAGCATTGTAGTTCACCAGCAGAGCATTTTACGTCCTAACATGGGGTATTTCTATACTCAGAAGAGATGGGGTTACAAATTTGGGGGGCATTTTCTCCCATTACCCTTTGTAAAAATGGTAAATTTGGGGAAAAAACTACACTTTAGTGAAATTTTTTTTTTTTCATTTACACATCCGATTTTAACGAAAAGTTGTCAAACACCTGTGGGGTGTTAAGGCTAACTGGACCCCTTGTTATGTGCCTTGAGGGGTGTAGTTTCCAAAATGGTATGCCATGTGGGGTTTTCTGCTGTTCTGGCACCATAGGGGCATTCTAAATGTGACATGCCCCCCAAAAACCATTTCAGAAAAATTCACTCTCTAAAATCCCCTTGTCGCACCTTCCCTTCTGAGCCCTCTACTGCGCCCGCCAAACACTTGACATACACATATGAGGTATTTCCTTACTCGAGAGAAATTGGGTTACAAATTTTGGGGGCTTTTTCTCCTATTACCACTTGTAAAAATAAAAAAATTGGGTCTACAAGAATATTTTGAATTGTCTCTTTCACTTTGCTGCTATTCCTGTGAAACACCTAAAGGGTTAACACACTTACTGAATGTCTTTTTGGATACTTTGACAAATCTGCTGGTTCTACAGAAAGAGTAGCTTCTTCTGTAAGATCTAGTATCTTTGTTAGAGGCCCTAATAGATCAATAAACCTATTCTGGACAGTTCTGAAGGACCTATCTACTTCTTTCCTAGGATTTTTGCCAGATATGGCTAAATATTTGACTAGTGTGGGGTCAAGATCGGGAGTATTGGCCAATTTTTGTGGGAGCATTGGTCTAGGGCATTCTGATTTTGACCCATAGGCTCACATATTTAGAAACTTGTGGGTGAGAAACCCACTCATCCGATCTCAGGTGTTTGATATTACCTAGATCAAAGTAAGGGGTTCCTGAGGTCTCTACAATTACAGATTCTGATGCTTCCTCTCATAAGTAATCAACCACCTGAGGATGAGTTGTTTGTGGAGGTATGGTAATAGACATGCTTTGCTTTAGAGGAAGCGTTGGATGCCGCTTTGATATTTTCTCCTCAGGGGCTGAGTGCAATTTTTGTATGTCAGACATACTGTGAGAAGTGCTTTATTGGAAACCTGGTCCTCAGTATGCTTTGATTTTTTTTCTGATGATTCAAAGAAGGACCGGTAGTAGTGAAGCCTCTTTTATGAGAAGACTTTCCCGGCTTCAAACCTTCTGCCATATGTGATGTTGAGTCCTCCAATGACCAGAAGAGGTCAGAAAGAGTAGATGGGCCTTTTGCAGGGGAAGCAGATGGATTTGAATGTGATATTGCCAACTGCACAGATTTAGTAATTTGTCCTGTATGGAGGACATGGTGAAGTGAACCGCCGTTTGGACGGATTTGTTTACAGACTGGTCCACCATAAATTGTAGTAAGCTTTCCTCAAGAAATTCAAAGGCTTGAGGTTCAATCATCTTATTGGCTTCTTCACTAGCCATTGTATGTGAGAAAATATGGAAATAGTATAGGAAAAATAAATAATGTGTATATATGTAAATAAATATAGATGTTATAAATAAATGAATATATTAATATCAGAATTAATAATTAATATATATTAAATAATCATTATCAATGGATTTCTATAAATATGTATCTATATATAAATTGATTAATTTATTATACTAATAATAATTAATTAAATAAATAAATGAATGACATTTTCACAATTCATATATAACAATATCATAGTAGTTAAAGACAATTGGGGAAATTTATCATTCAAAGTGTACCCTACTCTTTTTTTACCACCATTTTTTTCCGTCTAACTTTTTCCATTGCAGCGTGTAATTTATCATAAGTGTGTAATGTAGATGATGAATTCCCTGCTGCTTGGCAGGAAAAGCTCTAGCTTACACTCTTGTGTTTTGCGTACGGAAGAGAGGTTTTGTACGTGTACTTTTGGTCGGCGTACTTTAGCGCCTGGAAATTGGGGTTTGCGCAATTTTTAGCAACTTGTTCTAAAAGTTGCATATGATAAATAAGGATGCACTGCATGTCTAAGTTGGAAATAGGTGTACAGCTACTCAAAAACAGGAAACGTCTACTAATGTCACTAATATTAAATGTTTGCGCCATCACAGCGCCAATGAGAGACGGAAAACAACGTCTATATTGAATGATAAATCTCCCCCACTAGGGATGAAATGGAAGCAATAGGAATATATATATATATATATATATATATATATATATATATATATATATATATATATATGTGTGTGTGTGAAGGATATTGTATGCTGTATGTATATATATATACTGAAATTAAGTTATGGAGCTGTCAAGCAGGAGACCGGAGACAGTTTCAGAGGCAAGAGGAAGTTCTCAGGGCCTGGATGAAGCTGCACTATGTCTGAAGCTGCTGGGAGAAGCTAGATAACAGCTGATAAGCAGCTGTACGTATCTCCTCAGAAGGGGAGGGGGTATGTGATGAGGTGATTTATAACAGTAACAGCAGGCTCGAACTGACAGTGTAAAGTCTGTTACATAAGAAAGTGTGTGAGGGGAAAAATAGAGAATATGAGCAATATGAAATTACATATCTATAATGGATATGTATATAATAGTGTAAATATATGTATTAAATAAAGGAAAAAAATATATAATTTAATTGAATAATGACAATGACAATGACAATATGACAATGGCATATTGATTATTAGAGATGAGCGAACTTACAGTAAATTCGATTCGGCACGAACTTATCGGCTCGGCAGTTGATGACTTATCCTGCATAAATTAGTTCAGCTTTCAGGTGCTCCGGTGGGCTGGAAAAGGTGGATACATTCCTAGGAGACTCTTTCCTAGGAATGTATCCACCTTTTCCAGCCCACCGGAGCACCTGAAGGCTGAACTAATTTACGCAGGATAAGTCATCAACTGCCGAGCCGAGAAGTTCATGACAAATCAAATTTACTGTAAGTTCGCTCATCTCTATTGATTATATATATGAAGAATATAAAACAAGAGGAATGGTTTTGCCTGGATGACGTTTTATCTGTTTGGACTGTACCATTATAGATTTGATGAACCTAATTTACATATCAAAATGTTTTTCTTGTTATTATTATTAACTCTTTGTTAACTGCTAAAATGTTAGTAAAGAAAGATAAGCATGATGTGAAGCCTCCAGTCTTGTAATAAAATTAGAATTATCCAACATTTATGCAGTATCACAGTAAGCACACTTCACATTTATGAATCCTAACTAGGCAACTTGACTTTGGTACACATTAGAATGTAAACTAAGATGCAAACATTACAAACAAAGTAAGGAAAGTTAGATTATATAGTTAGATAGATAGATATGAGATAAATAGATAGATATGCAATAGACTGCTATGCGATAGATAGATAGATAGATAGATAGATACATAGATAGATAGGTTCTTGCACCACACCCACCTCTATCAGGTGTATATAAGGTGATTTGGATGTTCCAGATCTTGCAATGCCTGCTGATCTATTCACACAGAGGCATATTCATAGTGTAGGGTCCGTCCCAATGAGATCACCTTACGTGGTGGGACGGTTCCAGCTATTTGGCTGCCAAATTACAAGATAAGTATCTCACTATTTCATTACTGCACCATAGCTGAATAGCTTCTCATGTTGTATCTATATAACCCTCTTTTATCTATATCTTTGTGCTAGCAGTGTGCTGCTGTATTCTTCTGTTGCTGTATATTTAGCCCAGCAGCCTGCACCTGTAAGCCAGGTCCATATAATAGTTTGGAATCAATATTGCTGGCCAACTTATTTCTTGTTTGTATTACACATATGGGGGAGTGGCTACCTCCATGGTGGTTCTTGCACCCCACCCACCTCTATCAGGTGTATATAGGGTGATTTGGTTGTTCCAGATCTTGCAATGCCTGCTGATCTATTCACACAGAGGCATATTCATAGTGTAGGGTCCGTCCCAATGAGATCACCTTACCGTGGTGGGACGGTTCAAGCTATTTGTCCGCCAAATTGCAAGCTAAGTATCTCACTATTTCATTACTGCACCATAGCTGAATAGCTTCTCATGTTGTATCTATATACTCATGTTTTATCTATATCTTTGTGCTAGCAGTGTGCTGCTGTATTCTCCTGTTGCTGTATATTTAGCCCAGCAGCCTGCACCTGTAAGCCAGGTCCAGATAATAGTTTTGAATCAATAGTGCTGGCCAACTTATTTCTTGTTTGTATTACACATATGGGGGAGTGGCTACCTCCATGTTGGTTCTTGCACCGCACCCACCTCTATCAGGTGTATATAAGGTGATTTGGATGTTCCAGATCTTGCAATGCCTGTTGATCTATTCACACAGAGGCATATTCATAGTGTAGGGTCCGTCCCAATGAGATTACCTTAAAGTGGTGGGACGGTTCAAGCTATTTGGTGACCAAATTGCAAGCTAAGTATCTCACTATTTCATTACTGCACCATAGCTGAATAGCTTCTCATGTTGTATCTATATACTCATGTTTTATCTATATCTTTGTGCTAGCAGTGTGCTGCTGTATTCTCCTGTTGCTAGATTGATTGATAGATAGATAGAAAACAGGGAGCCATCATTTGGCTAGGTTTTCACAGAGGATTTTTCTGGAATTTTTATTTATTTTTGTTTGTTTTTTTAAACTGCCACTGTAGTTTTTGAACCAAAGCCAAAAGTGTATTCAAAAGGAATGGGAAATATAAAGGAAGGGTTTATACTTATCCCTCATAATGGATACACTTCTGTCTTTAGCTTAAAAAAAAAAAACCTTCAGTGGCAGTTTTCAAGAAGAAAAAAAAAAAAAAACATGTAGGGAACCCTACCCTGAAGTTCTAAACTCTGTACATGATCAACATCAACACCAATCCAGACACACAAACATCCAATACAAATAATGACAACCTAGATAGAGATCTAGGCTGCAAATCTTCTACTGCTTCTATATTCAATCCATTATATACTCAATCCTTATATGCTGTAAGTCCTTGCATTAAAGATGGATATTAGGATGGGTGTTAGGATAGATAGATAGATAGATAGATAGATAGATAGATGTTAGGATGGTTCGATAGATGTAATAGAATGTTAGCATGGATGGATAGATGTTAGAATGGGTGGATGTTAGGATGGATGGTTGTTAGGATGGATGGATAGATGTCATAGGATGGATAGATGTTATAGGATGGATAGATGTTATAGGATGGATGGCTGATAGGATGGATGGCTGTTAGGATGGATGGATGGATGTTAGAATGGGTGGATGTTAGGATGGATGGATGGATTGATGTTAGAATGGGTGGATGTTAGGATGGATGGTTGTTAGGATGGATGGATAGATGTCATAGGATGGATAGATGTTATAGGATGGATAGATATTATAGGATGGATGGCTGTTAGGATGGATGGATGTTAGGAAGGATGGATGGATGGATGGATGTTAGGATGGATGTTAGGAAGGATGGATGGATGGATGTTAGTAAGGATGGATGGATAGATAGATAAATGGATGGATGGATGTTAGGATGAATGGATGTTAGGATGGATGTTAGGACTTTATAATACACATCTTGACTGCTGATGAACCCATTTAGAAGAAGATGGCGGTATATTATGGCAATCTCCATCTAGGACTCAATTTATGATCCCTAAATCTAGCTTGGTTGAGGAGTAGATGAGCATTGCTGATAGAACGATATAATAAATGAAGGGATCAAGGGTGCAGAAACTCAGTATGGAAGCTCAAAGTGTTCAGTTAGGAAAGGAGGGCGATACTATTTAGTTATAATTGAAAGTATAGGAATTTGTATGTAAGTGTTGTTGCATTGTAATTTCAGAAATACACATTAATCAGGTATCATTTACATAAATCAATACCTTGGATTGATGTACATTATAGATAGATTGGCAGGCGGCTTCTAGATGAATGCCATGAATTGTGATGAGATGTGAAATCTTTTGTCACATTGAGGACTGTTATACTGCAGGATAATTAAGTATCAGCCGGGCTCTTTTAAAGACATGTAGTACTTGACATGTGACTAAAAAATATTGCAGTGGTTGCTCAAATGATTTGTTTTCTGCAGGGGAATTTTTTTTTTTTTTTTTTTTGCAATTAAAGCTTCTGGTTCTCAGTATGAAAGCTTCCATTGATCTTCAAGTTCCAGTTTTATATCTTTCTTTGCAACTTAATGAGCAATATAAGCATTTTTTTTTAAATTAGATCTAAGAACTGCCAGTATCTGACATTTTCTCTTTGACGTGTAAAGCATTTCAGCACTGCTATTCAAGGACCTTGCACATCAATATTTGCCTCCAGTCAAATCATTCCATTGCATATTTCTATTCTCTTTAAAATATTGAAATCTGTTTAAGATCCATCATTAAGGAATTGTTGCAAAATATTATGATTACAAAAGGATACCATGTTCAAAAGTGAATACATTTGAAATAGCAAGCATTAAAATGTATGCTTCAGTAGGTTTGAATGAAGGGTGATGTATTACGCATAAGGATTGAAAATCAAGCAGGTCATAAATTAAAGAGGTAATCCGCTGCTAGACATCTTATCCCCTATCCAAAGGATAGGGGATAAGATGTCTTATCGTGGGCACCCTCACAATTACAGTGCAGCACCCAGCATTCTAAACAGCATGCTTAGAATGCTGAGTTCCTGAGGCGAAAGATGTGACATCACACCACTCCCCCTCATGATGTCACGCCAAGCCTCCTTTATTCATGTCAAGAGGAGGGGGTGTGACATGAGCATAAAATACAGCAATTTTCTATTTTTTTGCTCACATTTTTTCCTCCTTGCCTTCTAGGATTCAGAACATATTTATTTTTCTACCGACAGAGTTGTATTTTTTATTGGCACTCATTTATACTCATACTGTATAATGTGATTTGGAACCGGAAAAAAATAGAATTTGGTGAAATTGTAAAAAAAAAAATATATATATATATATATGATTGCACAAGTTTTTACAGTTCAATAAGGAACTTAAAAAAGAAAAGAAAAAAAAAACTTTTACTATTGCCATATACTATTACTGTATATTGCTGTGTACTGTCAAGTCTTTCAGACCATTCCATCACTGATCGCAGCATCTTAGGAGTGAAATACTAAGCATCAGAGTGATCTCTAATTACTGATGTCAGCTGCTGATATCAGCCAGTATGCAACGAGTATGGAGCAGGCTTCGCTTCCTCATTTGCTCCATACTTTCCCACACAACATACGCCATTTACATATGTTATATTAGGGAAGGGGATTCAAGAGGTTATCTGGGTGGAGAGAAAGTAATACTTTTCCTTGCTCACAGCTCTTCTAAATAACCCAGGGCTCAAGTCCTGCAGGAATGCATGGGAACTGAGTTCCTGCACTTTTTCCACAGCAGGATCACTGTTCCCATTAGCAGGACCAGCCCTTGAGTTGAAATCATGGGTGAGTTCCCACACTTTTTTTTCCCCCAAGGACTTGACCCTTGAAATAACCCCATTGAAAGTGCTGTTGTATTTAATAATAAATGAAATAATGGAAATAACCAGGTTACTTAACCCCTTAAGGACATAGGGTGTACAGGTATGCTCTTAAGGCCTGGTACTTAAAGAAGAAGTATCATGGACCAAGTCACAATTTTTTTTTATATCATGTGAAAGTGCATCAGCTCACCATTCTGACAATCTGCTCCTCATGTATCTCACCCTCTCCCTTCTCCTGCAATCCCCTCTGAAAGATGGGTACTTCCTGGTAAATGGAGGTCCCTGACTTCCTGTCTCCCATAATGCCTTTCAGTTCATCATAGAAGTAGCCCAGCCTAGACCAGTGCTTCCTAACCAGGGTGCCTCCAGCTGTTGTGAAACTACAACTCCCAGCATGCCTGGGAGTTTTAGTTTTGCAACAGCTGAAGGCACCTTGGTTGGGATACACTGACCTAGACACTGATCACTTTCCTAACAGCAGGCTCAGTGTTTCCCCTCCCCCTGCTTCTATTCTCAGGACATTGTTCTGTCAGACTGACCTGCTGTCAGATTGTGATCAGTGCAGGGGAGAGCAGGGATCTCCCCCTCCCCCTCTGCTTCTTCTCGGGACATTGGGACATCATTCTTGCTCTAATAAACACTGAGCTGGCTGTCAGATGCTTCCCTGCCGAGGAGATGAAGACACGTGCTCAGCTCACTGGGACTTCTATGATTGGCTGAAGCTGCAGATGGAAGGTGCCCTTGCCGTGCACAGAGCTGGCTAAGCTGCAGAACTATGGGAAATTGTGACATCACGGCCCCCAGCATAATGCAGCTCAATGGGGGGTCGCAAGTCATCAGAACAGGGAGATGCTGAACTTCCTTTCTGAACAAAGAAGCTAGAAAAACAGGTTTTACTTACAAGATGGGTAAAGTCAGTGATTTACAAAGTGATATAACTTTTGCTTCTGCATTTAAAACACAATACTTTTTCTACATGGGACTTCTCCTTTAAGGACTCAGGGCATACCTGTACGCGCGTTGGAATTTCAGTCTCTGCCGCATGCCGGGGAGGGACCAGACTGGGATGCCTGCTGATATCTATCAGCAGGAACCCCATGCAAACCCCTGGGGGGGTCCTGACATCCCTCCATGTCAGAGATCGCCACAAATCGCCAGTCAATTCAGACCGGCGACTTACAGAGATTCTGGGTCAATCGGGTCTCTGGTGACCCAGAAAAAAAGAGTGAATGGGGCTATCCAAGACAGCTCTATTCACCTTACCCAGCAGAAGTGAGGTGGCACGGGGGCCATCACATGATCACGTGATTGATCGGTTGGAACGACTGACCAATCACGACCCTGCTGGGCAGATTTCGGGGCAGCGATCATGGTGGAGATCGGGGCTGGAGGGAGTCTCTTACCTCTCCTTGGTGCGGCGGGGGTCCCCTCTGGAGTGGCGGAGGCGACAGGAGCAGCAGGAGCTGTGGCAGCAGTGACGGCAGTCCCAGTGGCAGGATACAGCAGGAGGTGAGGCCTGTTCACCTCCTGCTGTTGTTTAGCAACAACATGCAGCATGCACAGCCAAAGGGCACACTGGGAGTTGTAGTTTTGCAACAGCTGGAGTTCCAACTACAACTCCCAGCATGCCCTTTGGTAGTCTCTGCATGCTGGGGGTTGTAGTTATGCAACAGCTGGAGGCACCTTTTTCTATGGAAAAAGTGTGCATCCTGCTGTTGCATAACTACAACTCCCAGCATGCACAGACTACCAAAGGGCATACTGGGAGTTGTAGCAGTGTGTCTCCAGCTTTTGCAAAACTACAACTCTCAGCATGCCCTTCGACTGTCAATGCATGCTGATTGTTGCAGTTTTGCAACAGCTGGAGACACATTGGTTGTGAAACAGAGTTTGTGTCCTAACTCAGTGTTTGGCAACTAGTGTGCCTCCAGCAGTTGGAAAAATCAACTCGCAGCATGCACTGAGAGACTGTACATGCTGGGAGTCCTAGTTTTGCAACAGCTGGAAGCACGCTGGTTGCGAAACACTGAGTTAAGTAACAAACTCTCAGTGTTTTGCAACCAATGTGCCTCCAGCTGTTGCATAACTATAACTCCCAGCATGTATTTTCTGTATTGCAACAGCTAGAGGTTTGCCCCCCCCCCATGTGAATGTACAGGATACATTCACACGGGCGGGTTTACAGCGAGTTTTCTGCTGCAAGTTTGAGATGCGGCAAATTTTCTGCCGCAGCTCAAACTCCCAGCGAGAAACTCACTGTAAACCCCCGCCAATGTGAATGTACCCTAGAAACACTACACTACACTAAATACAAAGTTAAACACTACAAATACATACACAGTCCCTCCCCCCCTCCCAAATTAAAATCGTCTTGTATGGCACTGTTTCCAAAACGGAGCCTCTAGCTGTTGAAAAACAACTCCCAGTATTGCCGAAGAGCCACTGACTGTCAAGGCATGCTGGGAGTTTTGCAACAGCTGGAGACACCCTGTTTGGGAAACACTGCTATAGGGTATTTGTAGCCCTGTCGTATTTCAAGGCAACAGTTTAGGGCCACATATAGGGTATTTCCATAGTCGGGAGAATTTGCATTACAAATTTTGGGGGGCTTTTTCTCCTTTTACTCCTTATGAAAAGGTAAAGTTGGGGTCGACACCAGCATGTTAGTGTAAACATTTTTTTTTTTACACTAACATGCTGGTGTTGCCCCATACTTTTAATTTTCACAAGCGGTAAAAGGAGAAAAAGACCCCCAAAATTTGTAACGCAATTTCTCCGGAATATGGAAATACCCCATATGTGGGTGTAAAATGCTCTGCGGGTGCACAACAGGGCTCAGGAGTGAGAGAGCACCATGTACATTAGAGGTCTAAATTGGTGATTTGCACAGGGGTGACTGATTTTCAGCGGTTCTTACATAAACACAAAACTATAAATACCCACATGTGACCCCATTTTGGAAACTAAACCCCTCACGGAATGTGGCAAGGGGTATAGTGAGCCTTAACACCTCACAGGTGTTTGACAAATTTTCGTTAAAGTTGGATGTGAAAATGAAAAAAACATTTTGTTTCACTTAAATGCTGGTGTTACCCTTTATTTTTCATTTTCACAAGGGAGAATAAGAAAAAAGCCCCTGAAAATGTGTAGCCCCATTTCTTCTGAGTAAGAGCATAGCCCATATGTGGATGTAAAGTGCTCTGCGGGCTAACTACAATGTTCAGAAGAGACGGCGTGCCATTGGGCTCTTGGAGAGAGAGAATGTGTCCGAAATTGAAGGCCATGTGTGTTTACAAATCCCCCATAGTGCCAGAACAGTGGACCCCCCACATGTGACCCCATTTTGGAAACTACACCCCTCACGTAATGTAATAAGGGGTACAGTGCACAGCCCACTGTTCCAAAGATCTGTCAAATGCCAGTGGGGTGTAAATACTCACTGCACCCCTTATTAAATTCTGTGAGGGGTGTAGTTTCCAAAATGGGGTCACATGATGGGGGTCCACTGTTCTGGCACCACAGGGACTTTGTAAACGCACATGGCCCCTGACTTCTATTCCAACCAAATTCTTTCTCCAAAAGCTCAATGGCGCTCCTCCTCTTCTGAGCCCTGTAGTTCGCCCGCAGAGAACTTTACATCCACATATGGGGTATTTCCATACTCAGAAGAAATGGGGTTACAAATTTTGGGAGGCTTTTTTTCCAATTACCCCTTGTGAAAATGTAAAATTTGGGGTAACACCAGCATTTTAGAGAAAAAAAATCAAATTTTTCATTTTCACGCTCAATATTAGCGGAAATTTGTCAAACACTTGCCCCCACCCCCAAAACCATTTCAGCAAAATTTGCTTTCCAAAAGCAAAATGTGACTTCTCTTCTGAGCATTGTAGTGCGCCCACAGCGCACTTGACGTCCACACATGGGGTATTTCCATACTCCACACCTGTGGGGTGTTAAGGCTCACTGTATTACTTGTTACATTTCTTGAGGGGTGTAGTTTCCAAAATAGTACGCCTTGTTGTTGTTTTTTTTTGCTGTTCTGGCACCATAGGGGCTTCCTAAATGGGACATGCCCCCCCAAAACCATTTCAGAAAATTAGGTATTTCCTTACTGAAGAGAAACTGGGTTACAAATTTTGGGGGGCTTTTTCTCCTTTTTCCCCTTGTAAAATTTCAAAAACTGGGTCTACAAGAACATGCTAGTGTGAAAGATGAAGATTTTGAATTTTCTCCTTCACCTTGTGAAACACCTAAAGGGTAAACAATTACTTCCAATTAAAAATAAAATGTAATTGTGTAGAGTATTTGAAAAAGCACTAACAATACATAACATTAAAATATACTAAACTAACACTCACTAACCAACTATATAATCTTCTTAAATACCATTAACAAATTAATTGTTATTTATAGAGATGAGCTAATCGAACCGGACAAATCAGAATTTGTTTGAAATTTCCAGAGAAAGATCTTTACTGCAGTGAATCAATTCACCTGAAGCCTACATCATTGCAGGCAGGCAGATAGACAGGGACAGTAGAGAGAGTACACTTTATGTTGCTACCATACTGGCGTATATTACGCTGAAGCTAATAGGGGACAGTTAGTGTGAGCACTTAAAGACCTATTCACCTGTTTTTAATGCCTAATTCAGGTGTAAACATCATGGGGCATATTTTCCTATCCTAAGTGTAATATACTCCTAGGTGCTATTATAAAGATTATATAAATAAAACCGAAATCCAAAAAACTCCAGGACCTCACCAGACATACTGGTGCATGATTGTGGTATGATAATAAAATATAAAACATATATAAAAAATATGAGGAAGAGGTTGTATATTAGTATCCTGAAACACGTTTAAATTGTGGGCTTTTGAATACGCACTACTACTGCAAGAATAGCCGGCCGGACTTTGATCCCAACATCTCACTCCATGTAGACCTTCTCCTGACATCAGATGCCACTCTGCTGGAGCTCCGGTCTTGCCGATCTGAGCAACAAGTATTTATTCTCTGATAACCAAAATGGAGTGCGGAAGTGATTCAGTGTAGTTGGTGTGTTCAAATCCATCGTATGCCCATCGCAGAATGGTGTCAGCTGTCCTCCCGCTGTCAGAGCTGACCTTATACAGGATGTCCACAACATATTTGTTGAGATTATCAATAAGTACCTCTCTATGCCATTATTATTCATCTCCCCCCTTGATCCAGCATATATTTTTAATGCCTATAATATACATTAGAATTGCGGTAATAGTGTGTATCTACAGTTTTTAATTTGTTTTAGTAAATAAATGTTATTCAAATTTTTAAACACGGTCTCCTCATATTTTTAAATATTTTATTATCATTCCACAATCATGCACCGGTAACTCTGGTGAGGTCCTTGAGGTTTCAACTTTTTGTTTTATTTATCCTATTTAAGTGTAATATACGCACTTAGGGTGAGAGTTATTGCTTTTAGAGCATTTTTTTGGGCTATGTTTTGGCGCAGTTCGGGTGCAAGCAGCATATTTAGCTACTTTTATGCGCCTTTTGATATAGACAGTTTCACTCTTTTTGCCTACCAGTAGAACTTTTTCTTTTTGACCATGCAGTGGTCACCTATTTATCATTTGCAACTTTTGTCAAAAGTCGCTATTTTGTGCGCAAAGGTACTTTTTTATGCTCAAAGCTACACCACCTACCAGTAGGCGTGAGAATCACTTCTACCTTCTGCAATTCAACCTTTAACCTTTTGTGGAAGACAGCGTCCCACTCTCCTTCTATGACATGCATTCAGGAGCTGAGGTTATAGCTGAGTGGTCCTGGTGGTTATCTGCCACCAAGACCCATTTCTAATGTCAGACATCACTGATCACGGTGATGCCCGGCTTTAGCCTGATGGGGACGAAGGGCATATGCATGCGCCCTAGCGTCCTGGTATTTAAGGACGAAGGGCGTATCCATACGCCCGTGGGAAATTGGGTCCCCGCCGGGCGCCGGGCACCGAAAATCCACTTACCCGTCAGGAGGCAGTGGGCAACAGTGATCGGTGGGTGGCAATGTCATGCGAAACAAGAGGACGGCTCCCTGGATCCTACGGAAGCCGGTAATTTGCCTAACAACATCTGCAGGCCTACAGTCTGAGACCACTATATAGTGGTCTCTAACCTGTAGCCCTCCAGATGTTGCAAAACTACAACTCCCAGCATGCCCAGACAGCTGTTTGTGCATGCTGGAATATGTAGTTTTGCAACAGCTGGAAGGTTACAGTTTGAGACCACTATACAGTGGTCTCTAAACTGTATCCCTCCAGATCTTGCAAAACTACAACTCCTAGCATGCCCAAACAGCTGTTTGCTGTCTGGGCATGCTGGGATTTGTAGTTTTGCAACATCTGGAGGTCCACAGTTTGGAGATCACTGTGCAGTGGTCTATAAATTGTAGCCCTCCAGATGTTGCAAAACTGCAAAATCCCAGCATGCCCAAACAGCAGTCTCAGCATGCTGGGAGTTGTAGTTGCGTACCTCCAGCTGTTGCATAACTACATCTCCCAGCATGCCCTTCAGCGATCAGTACATGCTGGGAGTTGTAGATTTGCAACAGCTGGAGGCACACTGGTTAGAAAATACTGTGTTAGGTAACAGAACCTAACTGAAGGATTTCCAACCAGTGGGCCTCCAGCTGTTGCAAAAGTACAACTCCCAGCAGGCACGGTCTGTCAGTAAATGCTGGGAGTTTTAGTTTTGCAACATCTGGAGGCACACTGGTTGGAAGATACTTAGTTAGGTAACAGAATCTAACTGAAGATTTATCAACCAGTGTGTCTCCAGCTGTTGCAAAAGTACAACTCCCAGCATGCACGGTCTGTCAGTAAATGCTGGGAGTTTTAGTTTTGCAACATCTGGAGGCACACTGGTTGGAAGATACTTAGTTAGGTAACAGAATCTAACTGAAGATTTATCAACCAGTGTGCCTCCAGCTGTTGCAAAAGTACAACTCCCAGCATGCACGGTCTGTCAGTAAATGCTGGGAGTTTTAGTTTTGCAACATCTGGAGGCACACTGGTTGGAAGATACTTTGTTAGGTAACAGAATCTAACTGAAGATTTATCAACCAGTGTGCCTCCAGCTGTTGCAAAAGTACAATTCCCAGCATGCACGTCTGTCAGTACATGCTGGGAGTTGTAGTTTTGCAACAGCTGGAGGTTTGCCCCCCCCCCCCCCCCCCCCATGTGAATGTGCAGGGTACATTCACACAGGCAGGTTTACAGTAATTTTCCTGCTTCAGGTTTGGGCTGCGGCAAATTTTTCGCCGCAGCACAAACTCCTAGGGGGAAACTCACTGTAACACGCCAGTGCGAATGTACCCTAAAAACACTACACTAACACATAAAAAAGGGTAAAACACTACATATACACCCACTTACACTGTCCCCCCAATAAAGATGAAAAACATATTGTACAGCAGTGTTTCCAAAATGGAGCCTCCAGCTGTTGCAAAACAACAACTTCCAGCATTTCTGGACAGCCACTGACTGTCCAGGCCTGCTGGGAGTTTAGCAACAGCTGGAGGCACCCTGTTTGGGAATCACTGGCGTAGAATACCCCTATGTCCACCCCTATGCAATCCCTAATTTAGTCCTCAAATACGCATGGCGCTCTCTCTCTTCGGAGCCCTGTCGTATTTCAAGGAAACAGTTAAGGGCCGCATATGGGGTGTGGGGGGCTTTTTCTCCTTTTACCCCTTATGAAAAAGAAAAGTTGGGAGCTACACCAGCCTGTTAGTGTAAAAAAATAAAAAAAATGTACACTAACATGCTGGTGTTGCCCCATACTTTTTATTTTCACAAGCAGTAAAAGGAAAAAACAAAAAAACAAAATTTGTAACAAAATTTCTCCTGAGTACAGAAATACCCCATATGTGGGCGTAAAATGTTCTGCGGGCGCACAACAAGGATCAGGAGTGAGAGTCCACCATGTACGTTTGAGGCCTAAATTGGTGATTTGCACATGGGTGGCTGATTTTACAGCGGTTCTGACATAAACACAAAAACATAAATGCCCACATGTGACCCCATTTTGGAAACTACACCCCTCACGGAATGTGACAAGGGGTATAGTGAGCCTTAACACCCCACAGGTGTTTGACGAAAATTTTCACTAAAATGCTTGTGTTACCCAAAATTTTTCATTTTCACAAGGGAAAATAGGAAAAAAGCCCCCAAAATGTTTAACCCCATTTCTTCTGAGTAAAAAAATACCACATGTGTGGATGTAAAGTGCTCTGCTGGCGCACTACAATGCTCAGAAGAGAAGGAGCGCCGCTGGGATTTTGAAGAGAAAATTTGTCGGGAATTGAAGGCCACCTGTGTTTACAAAGTCACCATAGTGCCAGAACAATGGACCCCCCACATGTGACCCCATATTGGAAACTACACCCCTCATGTAATGTATTAAGGGGTGCAGTGAGCATTTACGCCCCACAGGTGTCTGACAGATTTTTAGAACAGTGGTCCGTGAAAATGAAAAATTTCATTTTCCATTTGCACAGCCCACTGTTCCAAAGATCTGTCAAACGCCAGTGGGGTGTAAATACTCACTGCACCCCTTATTAAATTCTGTGAGGAGTGTAGTTTCCAAAATGGGGTACCATGTGGGGGGGTCCACTGTTCTGGCACCACGGGGAGCTTTGTAAACGCACATGGCCCCTGACTACCATTCCAAACGAATTACCTTTCCAAAAGGCGCTCCTTCTCTTCTGAGCATTGTAGTTAACCCGCAGAGCATTTTATGTCCTAGCATGGGGTATTTCCATACTCAGAAGAGATGGCGTTACAAATTTTGGGGGGCATTTTCTCCCATTACCCTTTGTAAAAATGGTAAATTTGGGGAAAAACTGCACAGTTTTTTTTTCATTTACACATCCGATTTTAACGAAAAGTCGTCAAACACCTGCGGGGTGTTAAGGCTCACTGGAAGCCTTGTTACGTGCCTTAAGGGGTGTAGTTTCCAAAATGGTATGCCATGTGGGGTTTTCTGCTGTTCTGGCACCATAGGGGTTTTCTAAATGTGACATGCCCCCCAAAAACCATTTCAGCAAAATTCACTCTCCAAAATCCCATTGTTGCTCCTTCCCTTCTGAGCCCTCTACAGCGCCTGCCGAACACTTGACAAACACATATGAGGTATTTCCTTACTCGAGATAAATTGGGTTACAAATTTTGGGGGGCTTTTTCTCCTATTACCACTTGTAAAAATTCTAAAACTGGGTCTACAAGAACATGCGAGTGTAAAAAATTAAGATTTTGAATTTTCTCCTTCACTTTGCTGCTATTCCTGTGAAATATCTAAAGGGTTAACAAACTTACTGAATGTCATTTTGGATACTTTGAGGGGTGCAGTATTTACAATTGGGGGTATTGTGGGGTATTTCTAATTTGAAGGCCCTTCAAATCCACTTCAAATCTGAACTGGTCCCTGAAAAATTCCGATTTTGAAAATGTTGTGAAAAATTAGAAAATTGCTGTGAGCTTTGAAGCTCTCTGATGTCTTCCAAAAGTAAAAACATGGCAACTTTATGATGCAAATATAAAGTAGACATATTGCATATGTGAATCAATATATAATTTATTTGAAATGTCTATTTTCCTTACAAGCAAAGAGCTTCTAAGTGAGAAAAATGCAACATTTTCAAATTTTTCATCAAATTTTTGAATTTTTCACCAAGAAATTATACAAGTATATACGCAAATTTACCACTACCATAAAATAGAATATGTCACGAAAAAACATCTCAAAATCAAATTTATAAGTAAAAGCATCCCAGAGTTATTAATGCTTAAAGTGACAGTGGTCAGATTTGCAAAAAATGCTCCCGTCCTTAGGGTCATAATGGGCTCCGTCCCCAAGGGGTTAACCCCTTACACCACGGGATCAAATTTGAATGTAGCATCTAAAATGCAAGTAAAAATGCCCAGGCAGCTCTGTAAAAGTAAAAACACCTAACCTGCCCAATTCAGAACCCGGGAAAGTGTCTACTTCCCTCCCTCACAAGTGTCTAGAAAAAGTGCATGTGGTAGAGCTTTTCACACCACAGCAGGGCTGCACAAAATTCATCATCCTGCTGCACCTTCTTGATAAATAACATGCACGCTAGTCAAACTCACCACCCAAATAAACGTGGGAAAATAGCTCTATCATTGACATTCTTTGATAAATCTGGGCCTTAGCGCCTTTACATTTTTTTCCAGTTAAACTCATAGGGGCCAGTTATTGTTAAAGGCCATAAATACCTCCAGACTGTGTCATTCAGCCACTATATTGATCTCCTCATGCTGCTGGCACATAAAATGAAACTGTTAATCTTCATCTATTTAAAAACTTCAACTTACATTTTTAAATATATCTTTAATCTTTTCAGTTGTGAGGCCCTATGGTCTCGTCAGGTTGCTACTACCTCAAGCCTGAGTGATTCTGCCACTATGTAGTCTCCTACTGCTGCTGCCACCAGGCAGAGTGATTCTGCCTTTAACTGATTATTTGTTAAAATATACAGGAGTGAACCCACACATGGTGACTGCAGCGTGACTATAAACCACACTTTCACACAGTTTGTTAGGTTTCAAATTGATTGCTATTAGCTGAGTGGTTTTGTGGTTAAAACTGTGTACTTGCAAAATAACGTGGCCATTAATATCAATTTAAAAACTGTTCTGACTTAGGTAAAATCACATGTCATCATGGTTTTCGACTGCAGTATGGCTACACCGTGGCCTTGCTACTACAATGGACATCGAATGTGACAAACCAAAGGAGTTCTAACTCTCCTTGTTGAAGATTTGCAACTGAGCTGAATGGAGGGGGCGTGTCTGTCAACCACTTAGTGAGGTCAAGGACACAAGCATTAGCCGTGCAGAGCCGCGGCAGTTCCGCGTCCCCGTTCAGGAGATCCAATGGATAGGAAATAAGTGTCTAAGGCTGCAGTAATCCTTTAAAAACCAGGCAATGCTCCCTAGGTAAAAATAATAATAATCTTTAGGAAGGAGAAAATCATAGGAGGTATATTTAAAAGGGCTGTCCAGTGGAGGACAACTTATCCTGGGGTAGCAGGTCTGACCAGTGGGACCCCCCTTGATCTCCAGAATGGAGGTCCGGCTCCCAGACTGAATGCATGCCAAAGATAGCCAAATTCAGCACTCTGCAATCTTTCTGTGGATAGTGGATAAATTGTCTTTCACAGGACAACCCCTTTAATGCCTCTCTTCCTTCTACAGAGCTTCATGACATGAGTAGAGTGATAGTAAGCTGGTACATTGTAACCTAAAAAATATATATTTTTTTGTTTGAAAACATTGTTTAAAAATGGCAAGGCGCAAGACTGGCATAGTGTACCCACTAAGTCATCAAACAGCAGTACACAGTGCATAATGCAGAGCTGTAGGGATTCTGTGTGTGACTGTACAAGATCCATGTAAATGGCTTGGCTGTTTACACAAGCCCTAAGAGTTATTACTGTATTTCTCATAACTGTTGTACAAAAATTTCATAATGCTAAGATAAAAATGAATAGGTCCTGAGGCATTCTAGGTAATGAAAGGTAAGATGTTTAGAGTCCAGAGGTCTGCCATCAGCCAGTTATGAAACTCAAGAAAGTGTTTTTATGTTTCATTATAAGATTGGAAGTTAACAGAACACCCATTCAGTTTACAACTGTAGGAGCGGTAATAAAGATAGCCTGTGTGTGGAGTATCCCACCCGCCACCTGCAGTCCTTGCATTTTTTTTTTTTTGTTATGTTTTACGTAACAAATTAATTTGGACTGCTAATAATAATACACATGCTGTGATGACTGGTTCTGCCAGAACCCATAAGGTTAAGGATTTCTAGCCCTGTTGTTTGTTTTTGTTGCTGGGATGACGCCTCTGTGCTCCTGGTGTGGTTAAGCTTGCTGAGCCAATTAGAGTCCTCCTGGTTGCCGCTCAGGCATATATAAGGAGGCCCTTTTTAGTCATTCTCTGCTTGCGATAGTTATTAGTAACTTACCTAGCTATATCTGTGCTCATTCTGTTTATTCTGGTTTTGTGACTTTTGGCTTGGCTTTTGACTTCCCTTTTATACTCTCTTACTGTACTTCGTGTTCTCCAGGTTTAGACTAGGCCCTCTGATTACATATTTTTGTGTGTACGTGTTTAGGTTTGTTTTCTGTTAGTCATGTACCTCCAGCCTTTCACAATCTTTTGTCAGTTGTGAGAAGGTGAAAGGGATGGTGGTCGATGGACGCTATGTTTCACCAAAGCTCCTGGCTTTGGTGAGGTAAGAGTCGATATTTTACAGTGCCTGTACTGCGAGGCAGTCTGACACTAAGTTGTAGTATGGCTTTAAGGCTATTCTGGGATGGCTCTTACCAGGAATAACCAAGTGCAGGGTGGGGGTCGTTCCCCAAAATCCAGGCCGGCTTTTGCTGGTCTTAAAGTGAGGTTGTTTTATCAGCTGCAGGGGATTGACCATTTGCAGCTCACAGGACATGTGGAAGCTGTGTGTGGAGTTCTGCTCTCTGAACGCTCTAAGGGTACGTTCACACGAGCAGATGTTTTTGTGGGTTTTCCGATGCGTATTTGAAAGGGGGAGGGCTCTTCTCAGCTGTCCTTAGCAGATTTTCTGCGGTGGAATTTACGCTGCGGAAAATCCGCTGCAGTCCCTGGTGACTTCAATGGGGCTTGCGGCGGATTTTCCTCTGCGTCAGTTCTGCAGCGGAAAATCTTCTGAGGACAGCTGAGAAGAGCCCGCCCCCTTTCAAATACACAGCGGAAAACCCGCGAAAAAATCCGCTCATGTGAACGTACCCTTAGAGTGGAAGCTGCTAATACAGCCTTGCTGGAGGCTAGGAACAGTCTTGCTGAGTGCTGCACGGCATGAACTCGGGTGTGAACTAACACCAAGGAAAGTCAGGTGGACTGTGTTGTTGTTTACTTTTTTTGTTCTGAGTTTAACCCTTTAAGGACTGAGCCCCTTTTCACCTTAAGGACTCAGCCCTTTTTTGCAATTCAGACCACTGTCACTTTAAGCCTTAATAACTCTGGGATGCATTTACCGATTATTCTGATTCCGAGAGAGTTTTTTTGTGACGTATTCTACTTTATGATAGTGTTACATTTTCATTGTTACTTGCATCCTTTCTTGGTAAAAAATCCCCAAATTTCAAGAAAATTTTGAAAATGTAGCATTTTTCTAACTTTGAAACTCTCTTCTTGTAAGGAAAATGGATATTGCAAATAAATTATATATTGATTCACATATAAAATATATCTTCTTTATATTTGCATCATGAAGTTGACATGTTTTTACTGTTGGAAGACATCAGAGGGCTTCAAAATTCAGCAGCAATTTTCCACAAAATTTTCAAAATCGGAATTTTTCAGGGACCAGTTTAGTTTTTAAGTCGATTTTTCGGGGTAGCCTTATTAGATATACCCCATAAATGACCCCACTATAAAAATTGCACCCCCCAAAAAAAAAATATTCAAAATGACATTTAGAAAGTGTGTTAACCCTTCATCGCATGTTCATGTAGACCCAGTTTTTGAAATTTTACAAGGGGTAAAAGGAGAAAAAGCCCCCCAAAATTTGTAACCCAATTTATCTCGAGTAAGGAAATACCTCATATGTGGATGTCAAGGGCTCTGTGGGTGCACTACAAGTCTCAGAAGGGAAGGAGCGACAATGGGATTTTGAAGAGTGAGATTTTCTGAAATGGTTTTTGGGGGCATGTCACATTTAGGAAGCCCCTATGGTGTCAGAACAGCAGGAAAAAACCCACACAGCATACCATTTTGGAAACTACACCCCCCAAGGAACGTAACAAGAGGTCCGCTGAGCCTTAACACCCCACAGGTGTTTGACAACTTTTTGTTAAAGTCGGATGTGTAAATAATTTTTTTTTTCACTAAAATGCTGGTTTTCCCCCAAATTTTACATTTTTACAAGGGGTTATAGGAGAAAATGCCCCCCAAAATTTGTAACCCCATCTCTTCTGAGTATGGATATACCCCATGTGTGGACGACAAGTGCTCTGCTGGCACACTACAATGCTCAGAAGAGAAGAAGTCACATTTGGCTTTTGGAAGCAAATTTTACTGAAATAGTTTTTGGGGGGCATGTCGCATTTAGGAAGCCCCTATGGTGCCAGAACAGCAAAAAAAAACAAAAAAAAAAACACATGGCATACTGTTTTGGAAACTACACCCCTCAAGGAACGTAACAAGGCATACAGTGAGCATTAACACCCCACAGGTGTTTGACAAAGTTGGATGTGAAAATGAAAAATTAGATTTTTTTCACTAGAATGCTGATGTTACCCCAAATTTTACATTTTCACAAGGGGTAATTGGAGAAAACGCCTCCCAAAATTTGTAACGCAATTTCTTGTGAGTATGGAAATACCCCATATGTGGATGTAAAGTGCTCTGCGGGCGAACTACAATGCTCAGAAGAGGAGGAGCACCATTGAGCGTTTGGTGAGAAAATTTGGTTGGAATAGAAGTGGGAGGCCATGTGTGTTTACAAAGCCCCCCGTGGTGCCAGAACAGTGGACCCACCCACAAGTGACCCCATTTTGGAAACTACACCCCTCACAGAATTTAATAAGGGGTGAGGTGAACATTTACACCCCACTGGCATTTGACAGATCTTTGGAACAGTGGGCTGTGCAAATGAAAAATTACATTTTTCATTTTCACGGACCACTGTTCCAAAACTCTGTCAGACACCTGTGGGGCGTAAATGCTCACTGCAACCCTTAATACATTACATGAGGGGTGTAGTTTCCAATATGGGGTCACATGTGGGGGGGGTCCATTGCTCTATGGTGACTTTGTGACTATGGTGACTTTGTAAACACACGTGGCCTTCAATTCCGGACAATTTTTCTCTTCAAAATCCCAGTGGCGCTCCTTCTCTTCTGAGCATTGTAGTGCAGTCCAGCAGAGCACTTTACATCCACATATGGGGTATTTTCTTACTCATAGGAAATGGGGTTACAAATGTTGGGCGGGGCTTTTTTCCTATTCTCCCTTGTGAAAATGAAAAATGTAGGATAACACCAGCATTTTAGTGAATTTTTTTTTTCACATCCAACTTTAACGAAAATTTGTCAAACACCTGTGGGGTGTTAAGGCTTACTATACCTCTTGTTACATTCCGTGAGGGGTGTAGTTTCCAAAGTGGAGTCACATGTGGGTATTAATTGTTTTGCGTTTATGTCAGAACTGCTGTAAAATCAGCCACCCCTGTGCAAATCACCAATTTAGGTCTCAAATGTACATAGTGCGCTCTCACTTCTGAACCTTGTTGTGCGCCCGCAGAGCATATTACACCCACATATGGGGTATTTCCATACTCACAAGAAATTGCGTTACAATTTTTTATTTTTTTTCCCTTTTACCGCTTGTGAAAATTAAAAGTATGGGGCAACACTAGCATGTTAGTGTAAATTTTTTTTTTACACTAACATGCTGGTGTAGACCCCAACTTTACCTTTTCATAAGGGGTAAAAGGAGAAAAAGCCCCCCAACATTTGTAACACAATTTCTCCCGAGTACGGAGATACCCTATATGTGGCCCTAAACTGTTTCCTTGAAATACGACTGGGCTCCAAAATGCGCCATGGGCATTTGAAGACTAAATTGGGGATTTGAATCCGCCACAAAAATACCCTATGGCAGTGTTTCCCAAACAGGGTGTCTCCAGCTGTTGCAAACTCCCAGCATGTCTTTACAGTCAGTGGCTGTCCGGCAATACTGTGAGTTGTTGTTTTTCAACAGCTGGAGGCTCCGTTTTGGAAACAGTGCCGTACAAGATTTTTTATTTTTTTTTTTATTGGGGGGGGGGGGGGCACTGTGTAGGGGTATGTAGTTTCTTACTTTTTATCTTGTGTTAGTGTAGTGTTTTTAGGATACATTCACACGGGCGGAGGTTTACAGTGAGTTTCCTTGCTGGGAGTTTGAGCTGCGGCTGAAAATTTGCTGCATCTCAAACTTGCAGCAGAATTCGCTGTTAACCCGCCCGTGTGAATGTACCCTGTACAGTCACATGGGGGGGGGGAACCTCCAGCTGTTGCAAAATGACAACTCCAAGCATGCACTGACAGACCATACATTCTGGGAGTTGTAGTTATGCAACAGCTGGAGGCACATTGGTTGGGAAACACTGAGAGTTTGTTATTTAACTCAGTGTTTCGCAACCAGTGTGCCTCCAGCTGTTGCAAAACTAGAACTCCCAACATGTACAGTCTCTCAGTGCATGCTGGGAGTTGTATTTTTGCAACAGTTGGAGGCACACAGCTAACAAACTCTGTTTCACAACCAATGTGTCTCCAGCTGTTGCAAAACTGCAAAAATCAGCATGCATTGACAGCCAAAGGGCATGCTGAGAGTTGTTGTTTTGCAACAGCTGGAGGCACACTGCTACAACTCCCAGCATACCCTTTAGTAGTCTGTGCATGCTGGGAGTTGTAGTTATACAACAGCTGGCTGCACACTTTTTCATAGAAAAAAAAGTGCCTCCAGCTGTTGCATAACCACAACCCCCCAGCATGCACAGACTAGCAAAGGGCATGCTGGGAGTTGTAGTTGGAACTCCAGCAGTTGCAAAACTACAACTCCCAGCAAACCCTTTGGCTTTTGCATGCAGAGAGTTGTTGCTAAGCAACAGCAGGAAGTGAAGAGGCCTTACCTCCTGATGTGTATCCTGCCCCGGGACGCCGCCACTGCTGCAGCCGATCTTGCTGCTCCTGTAGCCGCCACCGCAACAGAGGTGACCCCCGACGGACCAGGGCAAGGTAGGAGACCCCCTCTGGCGCTGATCTCCGCTCCGATTGCCGTCTCCAGCAGGTCCGTGACTGATCGGTCGTTCCGACCGATCAATCACGTGATTGCAAGGCGGCACCCATGCCACCTCACTCCTGCTGAGTAAGGGTGAATGGGGCTGTCTTAGACAGCCCCTTTCACCCTTTTTTCCCGGGTCATCAGAGACCCGATTGACCCGGAATAACCGCAAATCGCATGTCTGAATTGATGCGCGATTTGCGGTGATCGCCTATATGGGGGGACCTCAGGACCCCCCTGGGCGATATCAGCAGGCATCCCGGTCCGGTCCCTGCCTGGTGAGCGGCAGGGACCGGAAGAACGCAGGGCGTATCTATACTCCCTGAGTGCTTAAGGACTCGGAAACGTTGAAGACTGTTTGCTGTATTCTCAAGTGTGAATAAAACACTGGACTTTGATTTAAGAATGCTGTCTCCTTACCTCAATACTGCAACCGCACCTAAATTGCAAGAGTGATTCATCACAATTGATGAAGGATGCAGGCAGCGCAGTGAGGCCAGAATTTGAGTTGCAGCACGCTGTTACTAAGGACTGTGCCTAGGATAACCGGCTAAAGTGGTTGCTAGGGGCAATGGTCCTGCCGTCAAGTCTTGCCAAGATGGAGGCAGTAATAAAGGTCCTCATGGAATCCAACCTACAACAGCGAGAGACCAACAGGCACCAGCAGGAGGCCAAAAAGCATCAGCAGGAGACCACCAAGTAACAGCAGGAGTTTAACCGGCAGCAGTGGGAGGACAACCAGCACCAGCAAGAGACCAACCAGCTTCTCCTGCAGCAGGTGATGCCGCTGCAGCCGCAGCGATGACCTGGACCACCCCTGACGCCTGGAAGGCTGTACGGATGGCAATGCCCAAGATGACAGTGGCAGACGATGTCAAGACCTATTTGGTCTTCGAAAGAGTGGTGGAGAGGGAGAAGTTACCCTACGACCAGTGGGCGGAGGTCGTCGCCCCCTTTCTGACGTCTGAGTCCCAGCAGGCCTACTTTGATTTGCCAGATGACCGGGCGGCAGTCTATGACACAGTGAAGGGTGAGATACTTGCAAGACTGTGGGTTACGGTGTGAGTACAGGCCTAGCATGTAAGGGAGTGGGTATATAAGCCAGCTAAGCCTGCCCGGCCGCAATAGTATGATTTTTTTGCAGTGGCTCCCGAAGTGGCTACAGCCAGAGGTCCTGTCCCCCTCTGCCATACTTGACCGACTTATGGCCGACATGCTCTGGAGGGCTTTGCCTACCCCCCTTCAGAGCTGGGTTGGCCAGGTGTCCCCCAGCAATGCACAATGGCTGTGGTGGACCTAGTAGAGAGGTACGAGGTCACCACCAGACTGAGAGAGGAGGTACTTAAACCCCATAGGTCCCCACCATTACCCAAGAGGTCATTGGTCCCTAGGGTTCCCCGGGAAGTGTTCCCCAAAAACCCTGCCCTGTTGCTGTGTTGGGGGTGTCAAGAGCCGGGTCATGTTAAGGCCAATTGTCGTAAGCTATGCCCACATCCCCTCCATGTATTCCCGGAGACTTTGTGCAGCAGGCATACCCAAAGCAGGAGATTCGGGACACATCTGCAGGGTGGTGTTGGGAGGGCGAGAAGTGGAGGCATTGCTGGACTCGGGGAGCATGGTGACTCTGGTCAGGTCGGAGCTGGTACCCCAAATAGACTACACAGGACGGCAAGTGGAGGTGTTATGCATACATGAGGATTTAAGAGACTACCCCACCGCCCTGGTGTCTGTGTCGTCTTCATCCAGCTAATGGACTCAGGAGGTGGCCGTATCAACAAAACTCCCCCACAAACTTATCATTGGGAGGGATTTTTCGGGGCTTGTGGCCCCAGATAAAAGTTCCCAAAACCTGTGAGGCAGGGGTGTCTCCAATAGACTGGCCTTATTCAGGGGTGACCCCAGAACCTTGGGAACCTGAACCCGATGTAACTACGGTAGGGGTGACCGGTCTTACAGAAGAAGAAAAAGCATTTCCTTTGCATGTAATGGTGGGAGATGTTGAGGAGCTGCCATCAGAACTCGAGTTGGCAGATCTCAACATCTCCGGTGAAAATTTTGGTATCGCCAAACACACAGACCCGACGTTATCTCAGGCCTGGGAAAATGTCTCATTTGTGTAAGGTGCACCACAACAACCGGGGGCCGAGACCGCATACCCCCGTTTTGTGGTTAACCAAGGCATGTTGTATCGGATAAACCAGGAACTGGGTGAAAATGTGGAACAGTTGGTGGTGCCTAAAGCGTATAGGAGGTTGGTCTTAGAGTTAGCACACCAACATGTTCTGGGCCAGCAGAAGACGCAGGACCGAATTTTGCAGCGATTTTACTGGCCCAGTGTGTACAAAGAGGTTGAAAGGTACTGTGAGTCTTGTCCCACATGTCAAATAACTAGCCCCCAGCCACATTACCATAGTCCTCTGGTCCCCCTTCCAATTATTGAAGTTCTGTTTGAATTGATTGCTATGTATCTAGTAGGTCCATTGCCAAAGTCCGCTAGGGGCCACCAGCACATCCTGGTGATCTTAGACTATACAACTAGGTATCCGGAGGCACTGCCTCTACGACATACCTCGACTATGCTCCTAGCTAAAGAGTTAATGGAGATGTTCTCTTGAGTGGGTTTACCAAAAGAAGTTTTGACAGACAAGGGTACACCGTTCATGTCTAAAGTAATGAAAGAGCTCAGAAAGCTGTTGCAGGTAAAACAGCTACGGACCTCTGTGTACCATCCGCAGACAGATGGCCTAGTAGAAAGGTTTAACCAAACATTGAAAAATATGTTAAAACGGGTGTGGATACAGAGACAAAAAAAGGACGTGGTCGCACATCCACAATATGCACTAATGATCTAACGCTTCTCAGCAATATATATATATATATATATATATATATATATATATATATATATATATATATAACAAACAGGTCGTTTGTGTACTTTATGATCATAAAGTGCATGAAGCCCACCAGCCTCTTCACGGCCACCTGGATGTGGTGGGTCCCTAACATCCCTAGCATAAAATGGCGCGGCACCACGCGGCGACCACCACCGCCACGACACCAGTGCCCATGGGAGGGGAGCGACCCGCTGTCCGAGCAGCCCCAAATGCCACTCGAACCAGCCCACGGGATGCCCCCTCCCCCCCCCCACGCAGACACGGCACCATGGCGGGAGCAGCCGCCACGCAGTACCACACCAGTGTGAACAGAGTGTAATAGTCCACCTACCATGTGCCTCCAGCCAGAGACTGGAAGCCTAGCCAGGAAGGGAGGGGCCCTAGAGCACTTCCTGCTCAACTTATATGTGCAAGGGCTATGGGGGAGGGGTGAAGTGCAGACCAAGCAAAAGCAAAAAAAAAACAGAAAGGAGAATACAAAAATGTGGATACAGAGACAAAAAAAAGATGTGGTCGCACATCCACAATATGCACTAATGAGCTAACGCTTCTCAGCAATATATATAAAACAAATAGGTCATTTGTGTACTTTATGATCATAACATGACATGAAGCCCGCCAGCCTCGTCACGGCCACCTTGATGTGATCTTATGTTTGCAGTACATGAAGTGCCCCAGGCCTCTACTGGGTTCTCGCCCTTTGGAGTGTTGTACGGCAGAATTCCACGTGGTCTGTTAGACATAGCGAAAGAAGCCTGGGAACAACGGCCCACACCACACAAAAGTGTAATTGAGTATGTCACACAATTACAGGAACGAATGGAAACAGTGTTGCCTTTGGTCAGGGAACATATGGAGGCAGACAAGTGAGCTCAGAGCAGGGTTTCTAATCTCCAGGCACGAGTACAGAATTTGAACCCGGGAGATCGAGTTCTGGTTCTGATACCAACGGTTGACAGTAAGTTCCTGGCAAGGTGGCAGGGGCCCTACGAAGTGATTGAAAAGGTGGGGGAAGTGACGTAAAGAGTACAAAAGCCCAGGCTAAGAAAGCTAGAGCAAGTGTACCATGTAAATCTGCTAAAACCTTGGAAAGATAGGGAGACTGGTGAAAGTGACAGCCCCCTGCCAGGTATGTTAGGGGTGGAGATTCCCATCCCTCAGTCTGGTGCGAGGGAAGCGGTGGCAACAGTAAAGCTTGCAGACAGCCTTTCCACTGCATAGACTCAAGAAGCCAGAGAGTTCATCAGTAGGAACACCGATATGTTCTCAGACCTCCCTGGACATACTTCTGTCATCCGCCATGACATTGTCACTGACCCCAAGGTGAAAATACGAAACCGTACCGAGTACCTGAGTCGGGGCGATAAGCCATTTCGGAAAAAGTGCAACAAATGTTAATATTAGATGTTATTGAGGAGTCGAAAAGTGAGTGGGCTAGTCCGATAATACCCAAACCAGACGGTACATTATGGTTTTGTAACGATCTCCAGAAACTGAATGAAGTTTCCAAGTTTGATGCGTATCCCAAGCCCCGAGTGGGAGAGCTTATTGAGAAGCTGGGACAGGCTCAATACTTTTCTGTATTTGACCTCACAAACGGGTACCGGCAGGTACCCTTGACGGAGGCTGCCAAAGAGAAAACCACGTTTGTCACGCCAGAAGGCCTGCTTCAGTATTAGGTGTTACCCTTTGGTCTACATGGCGCTCCCGCTACGTTCCAAAGGTTAATGGACATTGTACTTCGGCCACATCTTCGATATTCTTCGGTCTACCTGGACGATATCATCATTCACAACACAGACTGGGAGAGTCATGTACGAAAAGTGCAAGCTGTGGTAGACTCCTGGGTTAACTCTGAATCCAAAAAATTTACTATTGGATTGGAAGAGACTAAGTATCTGGGGTATGCCATTGGGAGTGGAGTTGACAAGCCCCAGATAAACAAAGTTGAGGCCATTCCGAATTGGCCACGACCGGTCACTACCTGACAAGTGAGGTAGTTTCTGGGGATGGTGGGTTATTATATGAGGTTCATCCCCCATTTCACTAAAATAGCTGCACCCTTGACAGACCTCTTGAAAGGACACAAATCGGTAATGGTACGGTGGAATTAACAAGCAGAGCAGGCTTTCTTCGCTTTGAAGTCGGCCCAGTGCGGATCACCGGTTTTGGTGACCCCTCGACTTCAAAAAGGAGTTCATAGTACAGACCGACACCTCTGATGTAGGCCTCAGTGCTGTACTCTCACAGGAAGTCAACAGAGAGGAGCATCCCGTTGTCTTTCTCAGCCGTAAACTTATCCCGTCCGAGACCAGGTATAGTATCGTGAAGAGAGAGTGCCTGGCCATTAAGTGAGCACTTGAGTCTCTCCGCTATTATTTGTAGGGGAGAAGGTTTTATGTTGTGTCGGATCATTCCCCTCTCAAATGGATGTGTTAGGCAAAGGACAAAAACGCCAGGGTCACCCGGTGGTTTTTGTCCTTACAAAACTTTAAGTTCACGGTTGAACACAGGGCTGGTCGGTTGCTAGGCAATGCTAATGCCCTGTCATGCATTCATTGTTGATTGTTGCACATGTGTTCACCCCCTCGGGCTTGAACAAAGGGGGGCGGGGTATGTGAGAAGGTGAAAGTGATGGTGGTTGATGGATGCTATGTGTCACCAAAGCTCCTGGCTTTGGTGAGGTAAGATCCAATATTTTTCAGTGTCTGTACTGCGAGGCAGTCTGACACTAAGTTGTAGTATGGCTTTAAGGCTATTCCGAGACAGCTCTTATCGGGAATGACCAAGTGCAGGGTGGGGGTCATTTCCCACAATCCAGGGCGGCTTTTGGCACAATCATAGTCTTAAAGTGAGGCTGTTTTACCAGCTGCGGGGGATTGAGCATTTGCAGCTCACAGGGCATGTGAAAGCTGTGTGTGGAGTTCTGCCCTCTGAAGGCTCTAAGTGTGGAAGCTGCTAATACAGCCTTGCTGGAGGCTAGGAACAGTCTTGCTGAGTGCCGCACGGCACAAACTCGGGTGTAAACTAACACCAAGGAAAGTCAGGTGGACTGTGTTGTGTTTTCTTTTTTGTTCTTAGTTTAACCCCTTAAGGACACATGACGTACTGGAACGTCATGTGTCCACTCCCGATCTATAACGCGGGGCCACGGCGTGGCCCCGCGTCATAGCGGTTCGGGCCCGGCCTCTAACAACGGCCGGGACCCGTGGCTAATAGCGCGCGGCATTGATCGCTGTGCCGCGCGCTATTAACCCTTTAGACGTGGCGTTCAAAGTTGAACGCCGCGTCTAAAGTGAAACCGAAAGCATGCCGGCTAGCTCAGTGGGCTGTTCGGGATAGCCGCGGTGAAATCGCGGCATCCCGAACAGCTGACAGGACAGCGGGAGGGCCCCTACCTGCCTCCTCGCTGTCCGATCGCCGAATGACTGCTCAGTGCCTGAGATCCAGGCATGAGCAGTCATGCGGCAGAATCATCGATCACTGGTTTCTTATGAGAAACCAGTGATCAATGTGAAAGATCAGTGTGTGCAGTGTTATAGGTCCCTATGGGACCTATAACACTGCAAAAAAAAAGTGCAAAAAAAAAGTGAATAAATATCATTTAACCCCTTCCCTATTAAAAGTTTGAATCACCCCCCTTTTCCCATAAAAGAAAAAACACAGTGTAAATAAAAATAAAAATAAACATAAATGGTATCGCCGCGTGCGGAAATGTCCGAATTATAAAAATATATCGTTAATTAAACCGCACGGTCAATGGCGTGCGCGCAAAAAAATTCCAAAGTCCAAAATAGTGCATTTTTGGTCACTTTCTATATCATGAAAAAATGAATGAAAAGCGATCAATAAGTCCTATCAATGCAAAAATGATACCGTTAAAAACTTCAGATCACGGCGCAAAAAATGAGCCCTCATACCGCCCCATACACGGAAAAATAAAAAAGTTATAGGGGTCAGAAGATGACAATTTTAAACGTATAAATTTTTCTGCATGAAGTTATGATTTTTTCCAGAAGTGCGACAAATTCAAACCTGTATAAGTAGGGTATCATTTTAATCGTATGGACCTACAGAATAAAGATAAGGTGTCATTTTTACCGAAAAATGTACTACGTAGAAACGGAAGCCCCCAAAAGTTACAAAATGGCGGTTTTTTTTTCAATTTTGTCTCACAATGATTTTTTTTCCCGTTTCACCGTAGATTTTTGGGCACAATGACTGACGTCATTACAAAGTAGAATTGGTGGTGCAAAAAATAAGCCATCATATGGATTTTTAGGTGCAAAATTGAAAGAGTTATGATTTTTTAAAGGCAAGGAGCAAAAAACGAAAATGCAAAAACGGAAAAACCCCCAGTCCTTAAGGGGTTAAAGACTATTTGCTGTATTCTCAAGTGTGAATAAAACACTGAACTTTGATTTAAGAATGCTGTCTCCTTAGGCTGCTTTCACACTACAAAATCCTCCGTTTTTAAACATCCGTAGGAAGATCCGTGTGAAAATCAGCTGAAAACGGCAGTAACAAAATTCTATACGTCCGTTAGAAAATCCCATTATAGTCTATGGGATTTTCTAATATCCGTATTAATCCGTTATTGTCCGTTATTGATAACGGACGTTAGATTGTTACGGAAGATAGTTACAGAAGAAATAGTTCATGAACTATTTCTTCCGTATCTATCTTCCTTAACAAACTAACGTCCGTTATCAATAACGGACTATAACTGATTAATACGGATATTAGAAAATCCCATAGACTATAATGGGATTTTCTAACGGACGTATAGAATTTTGCTACTGCCGTTTTCAGCTGATTTTCACACGGATCTTCCTACGGATGTTTAAAAACGGAGGATTTTGTAGTGTGAAAGAAGCCTTACCTCAATACTGCAACCTCCCCTAAATTGCCAGAGCGAGTCATCACACAGTGTTGTAACTTATTGTTTTGACTTTTTGACTGTCCCTCACTTATTTAGGAAGGGACTGTCATCGTGGTTATGGACCTGTCTTCTAGGGCAGGTACATAAGTAGGCAGGGACAGGGGAGTGGGCGAGAATAGTGTGCACTCCTTCTCTGCTCAGACGTGACACATGCACAACACACTTAGGGCTCAATGCAAAGCATTCAAGGTTAAGAAGGTCTTGTGGGGATAAAGAATAGGTCCTTACTATAATGATATCAACAAGGGGTACTAGTTAAGCATAATTCAGTTACAATGGTTTTATATTTTAAAGTCAAAACAAAATAAAGATATGATATAGTTATTAAATAGTATACTGTCATTTTACTTCTGGGCTAAAAGGTAACCAAAAGGAAATAGTTTTCTCAAATAGCAAATCAGTCTTTAGTCAAGAAATGAAGTCTGCTTGACAAGAAACTAAAGAGTCCTTTATAACATAATTCTGCATTATGTCTTCATCCAGGTATCACTCAACCAGAAGAAAGAGTATAATAACAGGAAAAAGGAGCGATGTATCACCCAAATAAGTAATGGAATCTTCATTAAACCCTTTAGACCTATCTTGCAATGCTAGAAAACCTCCTTCTGTCTCAAGCTTTTAATCCCATTTCCACTTATTCGTGTTGGAGAGACGCAATCATTGATTCGAAACCTTTCTCATAGTCTGGGTACTCTCGACAACATGTTTTATTATAAAGGGTGCTTCTAAAGAAATTGTGTCAGGAAATGTAAAAAATGAATATGAATTGTATCCCATCCGTGGTGACCTAGGGTAACCGTACAGAGCCTAGCAAAACATTGCAAGTTAAATTCAAAGTTTGCAGAAAGTTTGGAGCAGTGAATACATCAACCTCTTTTTTTACAGTTTACACTGAATTCATAGATCCAGCTTTGGGCTGAAAGTTTCTCTGATGTGTCAACATATCTTAAAGAGCAGAATTATTCCAGAATGGTTGGTGCACACGGACGGATCCGCAGCATATTTTACGTTGCGGACCAGTCGATGATGGACTCCTACATTGTGCCTCTATCTGTGTCTGCCTGCCACACTTATGCGAAGTATACTCACACATATCACGTCTGCTCCCCCTCTCCCTGAGCAAGGCCGAGAGCAAGCACGATGTGTGCGAATATACTGAGCATACGCGCGGCGACTCGCGCATCACAGCATGTGTGGTGTCCCGGCACCGTATTTCATACTGTGCTTAGTTATTAGTCCAAAAAAAAAAAAAAATCACCAGTATACAGTAAAAGGGATACTGGACCCCCTATAAAGTAGTCCCCGCATTAATGTCAAAAACAATCTCTATTGAGGAAATGCATAAATCATAAAATTTAACTTTTATTAAACTAGTTAAAATGGACCTTGGACCAAAATACACAAAAAGATATTTGTGATAATTGTAATAAACGTGCTGATCAAACAAGGGTGAAGATTAAGCACAGTTGTGATATGGGTACAGATATGTGTGGGGATAGTCAGTGAGTATGGGCCGACAAGGATGTAATCCTATTTCTGAACTCACCCTATATCTCACCCTATATTCCCAGGGAATATAGGGGTATATAAAGGGAATTCTAGGGTCAGGTTCCTGTGTGGGGCCGCCCTTCTAAGGGCGATGCAACACTTGCCAAGAAGGGAGGTCTAGGGTGAGATATAGGGTGAGTTCAGAAATAGGATTACATCCTTGACGGCCCATACTCACTGACTATCCCCACACATATCTGTACCCATATCACAACTGTGCTTAATCTTCACCCTTGTTTGATCAGCACGTTTATTACAATTATCACAATTATCTTTTTGTGTATTTGGTCCAAGGTCCATTTTAACTAGTTTAATAAAAGTTACATTTTATGATTAATGCATTTCCTCAATAGAGATTGTTTTTAGTTATTAGTCCCCAAAGTTAGAGTCCCTAGGATTGTCGGGGTTCGCTTCCCTAATTAACCCCTAGTCACCCCTTAGTAATTTAAAATTTATAAATATTATCTATCTAAATAAATGTATATTTTATTACTCACTGTTTTAGCGTCGCAGGACCTGCAGGTCATGTGACCAGGTTGCAGAACTCTATGGTTTTTGCTAAAGCACCTTTGGTGGTTTTGGAAATGTGATCACCCACAATCCATTGCAACGGTGAGTGACAGCTGATGTGGACCAATCCTAAACGGCCAGCCCTTGCCCATATAAGGTAGCTGCACCATATTGTCGCTCTCTTGTTCCTGCGCTGCCAAGCAAGCAGCATCATTGCTCTTGGGTTGCTGACTCTGGACGAGGTAGGACCTCCGCAGCTTACAAGACAAATTACTAGGCCCAAAGCCTTGCGGCTTAGGCCTGCGCTAAAGACGGATAGTTCTTACAATTCCCCGCTATCTCCGCAAGATCTCCGGACCTAATCCAACCCCTAAATCCGGCGGATCTATGCAAATACAATCCTCAAAATCAAAAGGAGAACTTTCCGGTCCTAAGCATCTGTCAATCACTGCTGTGCTGTTTGTAAAGACTCTGTTATCTGGACTGTTACCGTTACTACATATACAGAAAATCTTCAGTAAAGATTCCTGCAAGTTTTAAGTTCAGCACTGCTGTGGACAATCTATTTATTTTACACTCACCTATCGCTCTTGGGAAGGGTGGCGATAGGCCCAGCACTACTACAGAGTTTTACTACTGGCGTCACGAGTGACAAGGGTTAACAGCGCCCTTTATCATATAGTACCACAACATTCCTACTGCCCTACAACCCCATGCTAGCACAAAGCCTTTTTGGCGTCTGATGAACAGGATTCAGCTGTGTTCCTGCTGCTGTTGCCACTAGTGAAATTGTACTCCCCCCAATATAACAGACTTTATTCATGGACTTTAGATTAAATTCCTGTGCACGGGTCTGCGCGCACGGTGCTGTGTGGAGAAAGTGTGTACAGCGGAGCTACAGTCCGCAGGTGAAATAGTGCAAGGCCTTCCCGCGCGCGGGATTCAGAAGCCCTGCCCACCGAAGCCCTCAATGCCACAGTGGCCATTTTGCCACAGTCTAGAGCCGGAGAGTCAAAAAAAGACATAGATCAGCACATGAAAAAGCGCAGAGTGCGACAGTGGGTTGAAAGTTGTAAAGAGCCGGAGCAATATAGGACTCTAAGACGCCAGATTGCCAAATTGAAGTCCTGTATAGATTCACTTCAGCTGCCAATCAACGCAATTAAATTTTAACTCAACGCGATCAAGTTTCAAGTCACCGCTCTCAAATTCGAAATCTACGCACTCCAGTTCCAGATTAGAGAACAACTGCGTACCACGTTGGGACCCAGGAATCCAAGATTGATTTAAAGGGCCAGCATGCCAATACAGAAATGTCAGAGCCTGCAGCGCCATTGTCCCCACCTGAGCCACTGGAGGGGGATGCTCCAGTGACCCCGCCAATGCGGTCTCCACCTCGAGTTAGGAGGGTGCTGCCGTCCTCGCCAACGCTGCCTACCCCACAAAGAGGGGGTCCTCCTGTGACTCCAGCGAGACCTTCACCACAGGCAGAACAGGATCCATCTAGTCCACCTCCAATTTCTCCCTACATGCTGGGAGCTCCTGTTGCTGCACCTGTCTTCTTGGGAAATCCTGTGCTCCCCACCTATAACGGTGACCCTTTCACATTAAGAGACTTCAAAGAAAAGATCTACAGCCTCTTCAGGTTCTACGCCCTTCCTCCTCATCAACAAGTACAGTTGCTTCTGGGACAGCTCCAGGGACCTGCCTTAGAGGAGCTCCGCACCTGGCCGGTGACTGACAAAGCCACAGTGGGACAGATTTTCGAAGGACTCTCTCAAATATTTGAATCCCATTCCCCCTCTGAGGTGCGCCTCAGACTATATGAGCGATATCAGAAACCAGGTAAGACTCTCAGGGCGTATGCGGTGGCTTTACAGAATGCATTAGAGGCGGTGCAGAAGCTGGATGGCATCACGCCCGATCAGGGAAATCGAGTGCTGATGGATTGATTCATAGAGGGGGCACAGAATAAATGGGACAAAGCCCAATTTAGGATGCTAGCTGTGCAAAATCCCGACATGGCCTTCCCAGCTTTTAAGAGACTAGAAGTTAAAGTGATTGAATCAGGGGCCCAGGCAGAAGAAGTTAGTGCCCCCACTGCAGAACTCCCGGGGACCTCGCCTCAGTCACCAGTCCCTTCCCAGACTGCCCTTGTGACACCTCCCCCTAGCCCTTGGACAGCTGATTTGCGAGACATTAAGCAGGACATTGAGCAGTTAGCCAAGGCTTTCAAATAAATGGCTGTTCGGCCCAATGCCCCTATGCCTACAGCACTCCCACCTAAGAAACCTGACCCCCGCCCTGTCAATCAACCTGATACCCCTCCTGTGAGGCCATCTGGGAATCAAAGACCTGTCTGTAGCCATTGCAACAAGCACGGACACTGGAGGAGCCAATGCTGGGCTTTAAACGGGCGTCCCCTGGGGTCGAGGACCGCACCCCAGGAGTAGCTGATGAAGGTCCAGAATCTACCGGCACCAAGAAAGGACTGTCTATGTATGTTTCTCCTTGTCCTCATGTACAGGTGATAGTCGAAGGTATCCGGTTGCAAGCTCTAATAGATACGGGTCTCAGGTGTCCACTATTCCTCAGGGAGTTTTCTATAAATATTGGGGTCCAAAAAGGTTATGTGAGCCTAAGGAGGCAGAGTTTAGAGTGATTGCAGGGAACGGGAAACCAGTACCCAGTCATGGCTACTGGGAATCCACGGTGCAGGTGGGGGGGCATGTTTTAGAAGGGCAGGGTGTAATTGTCACCAGTGTTAGAGATGAAGGGGCAGCTGACTTCATTTTAGGCATGAACATCATGAGGCACTGTTTTGATGATTAATTCACTGTTTTGTTAATTCATTGCATCCATCTCTCCCTCACATGTCACATCCAGGCCGTGCAACACCACCTTAAGATACTCCAAGCAGAACAGAAGTTTGTGAATCATCAGGGAGAAATCTGCTGAGTCAGGATCCAAGACATACGTGCTGTTGTCCTACAGCCCCAGGCAGAGACAGTTGTTTGGTGTCGTGCCCGTCCTGGGGTGAAGAATCGGGATTATCATGCACTCTTAGGGGGAGATTTATCAAAACCTGTGGAGAGGTAAAGTTGCCCAGTTTCCCATAGCAACCAATCAGATTGCTACATTCATTCTTAACAAGGCCTGTGAAAAATGAAAGAAGCGATTGGTTGCTATGGGCAACTGGGCAACTTTGCCTCTCCACAGGTTTTGATAAATCTCCCCCTTAGAGCCCATCATACTGGACGACTACCCCTTGGTGCGAGCGGCTAGAAGTCTGGTGACAGTTCGAAATGGGAAAGTTCCGGTGAGACTTATCAACCTCTCTGAAGTGGAGCGATGTTTAGGGCATCTCAACTTCCAGAGTGTTCTCTTGTACCTAGATGACATCATTGTCCATTCCCGGACATATCAGGAGCATCTGGACCACTGGAAAGAAGTCTTCCAAGTCCTTATTCAATATGGACTCAAGGTTAAACCCTCCAAGTGTCATCTGTTGAAGCTGCAAGTACACTATTTGGGGCATGTAGTCAGTGCCAAAGGTGTCCAGCCTGATCCAGATAAAGTGAGTGCTGTGAGGGATTGGCGTGCCCCCAAGACGGTGCGAGACGTCTGAAGTTTCTTGGGATTTGCTGGCTATGAACAGCGGTTCAATCAACATATCGCTAAAATAGCCGGGCCCTTGACTGAGCTGCTGAGTGGCACTGCCCGGGAGAATTACAATGGGAGGTTACCGATACAGTGGACCGAAGATCAAGAAAATGCTTTCCGAGCTTTGAAGTATCTTCTAACAGCACCCCCTATTCTGGCGTAGCCTGACTACAGCCTGCCATTCCGTCTATATACAGATGCCAGCTTGGAAGGTCTGGGAGCGGTCCTATTTCAGGTACAGAATGGAAAAGAAAGAGTAATCGCCTACGCCAGCCGACACCTCCGAGGCGCCGAACGGAATGACGCCAAATTCAGCTCTTTCAAGCTAGAGCTCCTGGCCTTAGTCTGGGCCATCACTGAGAAATTTAAAGACTGTTTTGCTGCTACTCCCTTCACGGTCTATACCGATAACAATCCTTTGGCTCATTTGAACACTGCTAAGTTGGGGGCTCTTGAACAACGCTGGGCCTCCCGATTGGCCAATTACGATTTCAACATCAAGTACCACAGCGGAAAAGCCAATGTTAATGTGGATGTTCTTTCTCGTATGGCCTCGGGTGAAGAACCCCCGGCCGAAGATGTGTGGGAAGATGTAGAGATGCCCCCTTCTACCGAAGGTTCATGAGCCAGAATGCTCTAACTGCCCAGGAGGGCGACGAACCTGGACCTCTTAAAGTCCCTGAAGATTTATCTACATGGAAGACACTTCAGGATGAGAGCCGGATTATCGGGGATCTCTTGGACTATTGCCTTCACAAGAAAATACCCACTCGGCTTCACAAGTCACACGGGGACTTTGAGTTAAAGTGGCTGTGGCGACAGAGGAATAGCCTGTTCCTGCACAAAGGGTTGCTATACCGAAACTCCTTGGACCCAGTTTCCGGAGACCGCATGCACCAGATCTTGGTCCCTCGAAGGGATGCAGCCATAGTCCTGAATGCATACTACGACCAGTCAGGACATTTCGGGGTCCATAAGACTGAAGCCACGGTCCGAAGAAGGTTTTACTGGATAGGGATGCGGGGAGACATTGAGAAATGGTGCGCTGAATGCTCCGTGTGCAACGTTTTCAAGAATGCCCGGATGGACGCCAGGGCCCCTTTACATCCCATCCGCACAAAAAGGCCTAACCAGATTGTTGCCTTGGATCACGTGAATCTGACCCCCACTCGGTCGGGTTACTGCTACGGCCTGACCATGGTGGACCATTATTCCAAGTGGGTGGTCGTGGTCCCTGTCAAGGTCCTTACCGCCAAGACGGCTGCCCAACTCTTCTACAGTCACTGGATCCAACCTCTCGGGTGTCCCGAATCGGTCCTCACGAATCGGGGAACAGCCTTTGAAGCTCATTTGTTCCAGGAACTTTGCCAGTTGCACGACTGCAGAAAGCTTCGGATGACAGCCTACCATCCCCAGTGGAACGGACTCTGTGAGAGGATCAATCAAGTGTTCATCCATATGCTCAGAGCCGCCTCTGTCTCAAAGCACGAAGAGTGGCTTTCATTGCTGCCTGAGCTCGTGGAGATTTACAACAATACTGTTCATTGCTCTACGGGGTATACACCCTTTTTCCTGATGATGGGCTGACATGGCCAGCTGCCGAATGATCGGGTCTTTGGGCTGCAAGCCCCTTTCAACAATTCCCCCCAAGTCTCTCAAGGGTGGGTCTCGGAGCATCAGAGGAGGATAGAAGAAGCCAGAGACATTGTTGAGAAGAAAATGGGTGAGGCCCATGGACGCCAGCAGAAAGATTATAATCGGCATGCCTCAGCTCAGCCTTTGCAGCTTGGAGATAAAGTGTGGCTCCGAAAATTTCCCAGGACCCATAAGTTAGACTCTCTGTGAGAAATGCAACCTTATACTATTACTGCAATACCCTATCCCGAAACAGACATGTATGAGGTACAGAAGGAAGGGTTTGAGCCCCAGGTGGTCCACCGAAATGGAATAAAAGCATGCCTCAAAGAAGGTTTGCCTGGACCACCTCCTCCTGCTCCTCCTCCAGCAAGGCCAGTGAGAGAATATGTACACGGAAAAGGGATTCATCTTACCATGGACATTCCTTTGTTCTCCCCTCATCAGCCTGCCATGTATTGGGTTATTCCATGTCTAGCTCTACCCAGTCAACCGCCACTGGTTGCTCCACCCAGCCAGCTGCCAGTAGTCGCTCCCCCCAGCCAACTGCCAAAAGCTGCTCCACCTAGTCAGCCACCATTGGTTGCTACACCCAGTACCAGTTCTGTTCTTGTAGCTGCTCCAAGTTTTGCTGCACCTTCTCCACCTGTCTTCAGAGAATCTCCCGGTCCAACCGAAGATGTTGCTTCTGTGTCCAGCCCTCAAGCTGGTCCCTTGGGGACTGAAGTTTCTGCGGAATCGTTAGGTGAAGAGACTCCGGATGGCTCAGAAGTGGTGTTGCAACGGTCTCAAAGTACTACACAGGGTAAACTACCCTTAAGATATCAATACTAACTTTTAAGCAGTACTTGCACACATAATACCTAAATAGCTCACTTAAACGTACTACCTCAATCTTCTTCAATACATACACAAAAACAAAAATAAATCTCACATTTAAGAAACACTTAGGAATTGTAGCCTATTGATATCCAATTCCTGCCACTGTTAAGTACACTCATATTTCTCTTCTCTTTATTATGTGTGTGAGATGCTCTACCTGGCCAGTAGGTGCTCTTGCGAGCTTAAAATTAAACACGTATTTCTAAAGGTAACCTAGGTAAGGTTATACTGTTGTGTTCTAGGGGTAAGTAACGTGTAGCCAATAGACCCTAGTAGCTAATCTTATTGGTAGAGAGCCTCAGGCAAGCCAATATACCCTTTTTGTGTACTAACAGGTGACTCATCATGGCAAAACAAAAGTAAATGTGGTGAGATTTCAAAAATGTTTAGTCAGCTTGAAACTAAGGGTATAGAGAGCTGTACTAATGTCTAGTTAGCCTCATAAATGTATAGAGAGCTATAAAATGTCAAAGAAGCTAGAAACTAATGCCTAGATAGCTTCCTAATGTCTAGTTAGCTTCATAATTGTCTAGTAAGGATACTAGTCAGACTAAAAGAATGTCTTCAGAGTGTACATAGAATGTTAATAATTCTGTCTTGTCCTAGCCCCTCTACCTTAGGGGACAGGCGTCGGGGTCGACTTGTTTTAAGTAAGGGGGTTTGTGGTGTCCTGGCACCGTATTTCATACTGTGCATTAGTTATTAGTCCCCAAAGTTAGAGTTCCTAGGATTGTCGGGGTTCGCTTCCCTAATTAACCCCTAGTCACCCCTTAGTAATTTAAAATTGATAAATATTATCTATCTAAATAAATGTATATTTTATTACTCACTGTTTTAGCGTCGCAGGACCTGCAGGTCATGTGACCGGGTTGCAGAACTCTATGGTTTTTGCTAAAGCATCTTTGGTGATTTTGGACATGTTATCACCCACAATCCATTGTAACGGTGAGTGGCAGCTGATGTGGACCAATCCTAATCGGCCAGCCCCTGCCCATATAAGGTAGCTGCGCCATATTGTCGCTCTCTTGTTCCTGCGCTGCCAAGCAAGCAGCATCATTGCTCTTGGGTTGCTGACTCTGGACGAGGTAGGACCTCCGCAGCTTACAAGACAAATTACCAGGCCCAAGGCCATGCGGCTTAGGCCTGCGCTAGAGACGGATAGTTCTTACAATTCCCCGCTATCTCCGCAAGATCTCCGGACCTAATCCAACCCCTAAATCCGGCGGATCTATGCAAATACAATCCTCAAAATCTAAAGGAGGACTTTCCGGTCCTAAGCATCTGTCAATCACTGATGTGCTGTTTGTAAAGACTCTGTTATCTGGACTGTTACCGTTACTGCATATACAGAAAATCTTCAGTAAAGATTCCTGCAAGTTTTAAGTTCAGCACTGCTGTGGACAATCTATTTATTTTACACTCACCTATCGCTCTTGGGAAGGGTGGCTATAGGCCCAGCACCATTACAGAGTTTTAACCGTCACCCTGGCGTCACGAGTGACAAGGGTTAACAGCGCCCTTTATCATATAGTACCGCAACACCCCTACTGCCCTACAACCCCAGGCTACCACACATGTCTGCTCATAGCAGTGGATTGCTGCTATGAGCAGGCACAGATGGAGGCTCAATATAGGGGTCCATTGTCAGCATATCCACAGCATAATATACCCTTAAAAGGAACATATCAAGACCCCTAACTCCTAAAAGCTCTACTTCACTACCTTGTAGATGAAGAGCACTTCCTTTCCTGGGTAAGTAAGGGGGTGGAGCCCCAGCATATGTAGTCTTGTTGCCCCTACCCTTCTCCCAGCCACCCATGCCTGATTGACACACTGAGTTCCGGGCATTCTATGCAATGGTTTGTACTCAGTGTGTCAATCAATCATGAGTGGCTGAAAAAGGGCAGGGGGCAAGGGCTTAGGAGACCTGACAGGTTCCCTTTAACCTGTTAAGGACCCATGACGTGCCGTTACAACATGAGACCCTGGTAGTTAAGGACCCATGTACGTCCGTGGGAATTTCAGTCCCCAACGTGCGTGGGGTGGGGACCGGACCAGGGTGACTGCTGATATCGATTAGCAGGCACACCGCGCAAATGCTCAGAGGGGGGGGGGGGGGGTCATCAGACCCCCCCATGTCGGCAATTGCCGCAAATCGCTGGTTAATTCACTTGCGACAATTCCGGGTCATACAGGTCTCCGGTGACCCAGAAAGTAAGGGGGATCCCGGTTGTCCAAGACACCCACGATCCCCCTAAAGGGATAGGAGTGAGGTGGCAGGGGTGCCTCCCCACCTATCCCTGCTATTGGTCATCTAGAAGTAAGAACCAATAGCAGATCGGGGGAGGGGGGGGGGTTAACTTTCTGTTTCCCTGTTCTGCCCACCCACAGTAGGCTGGACGGGGAAACCGACAAGGTCCAATTACCCATCGGTGGTGGCAATGGACGGTGGCAGTGGGCAGTGATCAGCGGCAGAAGAGGACGGCAATGCGGCTCCCTTGATCCTACGGAAGCCGGTGAGTTGCCTAGCAACATCTATACAGTGGTCTCTGAACTGTAGCCCTTCATATGTTTCAAAGCTTCAATTCCCGGCATGCCCAAACAGGTTATTGTTGTGTGGGCATGCTGGGATTTGCAGTTTTGCAACTGCTGGAGGGCTACAGTTTGGAGATCACTGTTCAGTGGTCAGTAAACTGTGGCCCTCTAGATCTTGCAAAACTACAACTCCAAGCATGCCCACACAGTAGTTTGCATGCTGGGATTTGTAGTTTTGCAACATCTGGAGGGCCACAGTTTGGAGATCACTGTGCAGCAGTCTCTGCATGCTGGGAGTTGTAGTTGCGTACCTCCAGCTGTTTTATAACTACATCTCCCAGCATACCCTTCGGCGATCAGTACATGCTGAGGGTTGTAGATTTGCAACAGCTGGAGGCACACTGGTTGGAAAATACTGAGTTAGGTAACAGAACCTAACTGAAAGTTTTCCAACCAGTGTGCTTCCAGCTGTTGCAAAACTAAAACTGTAGTTGTAGTTGTAGTTTTGAAACAGCTGAAGGTTTGCTCCCCCACCCCGTGTGAATGTACAGGGTACATTCACACGGGCGGGTTTACAGTGAGTTTCTCTATTTTTCGCCACAGCGCAAACTCGTAGCAGGAAACTCACTGTAAACCTGCCAGTGAGAATGTACCCTAAAAACACTACACTACACTACACTTACATATAATAAAGGGTAAAACAATACATATACACCCCCCTTACACTGCCCCCCCCCCCCCAATAAAAATGAAAAAGGATTGTATGGTAGTGTTTCCAAAATGGAGCCTCCAGCTGTTGCAAAACAACAACTTCCAGCATTTCCGGACAGCCACTGACTGTCCAGGCATGCTGGGAGTTTAGCAACAGCTGGAGGCACCCTGTTTGGTAATCACTGTTGTAGAATATCCCTATGTCCACCCCTATGCAATCCCTAATTCAGTCCTCAAATGCGCATGGCGCTCTCTCACTTCGGAGCCCTGTCGTATTTCAAGGAAACAGGGCCACAAATGGGGTATTTCCATACTCGGTAGAAATTGCATTACACATTTTGGGGGGCTTTTTCTCCTTTTTCCCCTTATGAAAAGGAAAAGTTGGGGGCTAAACCAGCCTGTTAGTGTAAAAAAAAAAAAAGGAAAAAAAGACCCCCAAAATTTGTAAAGCAATTTCTCCTGAGTACGGAAATACCCCAAATGTGGGCGTAAAATACTTTGCGGACGCACAACAAGGCTCAGGAGTGAGAGTGCACTATGCAGAGTTGAGGCCTAAATTGGTGATTTGCACAGGGGTGGCTGATTTTACAGCGGTTCTGACATAAATGCAAAAGAAAAAAAAAACCACATATGACCCCATTTTGGGGTCTAGAAGAACATGCAAGTGTAAAAAAATGAAGATTTTGAATTTTCTCCTTCAATTTGCTGCTATTCCTGTGAAACACCTAAAGGGTTAACAAACCTTTTGAATGTCATTTTGAATACTTTGAGGGGTGCAGTTCTTATAATGTGGTCATTTGAGGGGTATTTCTAATAAGAAGGCCTTTTAAATCCACTTCAAAACTGAACAGGTCACTGAAAAATTTTGACTTTGAAAATTTTGTGAAAAATTGGAAAATTGCTGCTGAACTTTGAAGCCCTCTGATGTCTTCCAATAGTAAAAACATGTCAACTTTATGATCCCAACATAAAGTTGACATATTGTATATGTGAATCAATATATCATTTATTTTGAATATTCATTGTCCTTATAAGCAGAGAGCTTCAAAGTAAAAAAAATAAATAATAATATATATATATATATTTTTTTTTTTCAATTGTTTCATAAAATTTTGGAATTTTTCACCAAGAAATTATGCAAGTATCGACCAAATTTTACCACTATCATAAAGTAGGATTTGTCACGAAAAAACAATGTCGGAATCAGAATGAAAGGTAAAAGCATCCCAGAGTTATTAATGCTTAAAGTGACAGTGGTCAGATGTGCAAAAAATGGCCAGGTCCCACCCTGAAAATTTGCTGTGTCCTTAAGGGGTTAAACAAAACATATATGTGAGTATACTAATATCATCCCTTACAGGGGTAAGGGATGATAATAGTATACTCACATATATTTTTTGGGTATAGGGATACAACACCTGTCTCAATGGAGTTGTCCTTTTGGAGCAAAAGCTATGACAAAACAATGTCCCAAAAGTAACCAGAAAAAGTCCTCATTTTGTATATACAGTACATATAAAGGAGGGTCCTGCAGGGTCATGTTCAAAAGATTGGTATTGGGGAGCCTGCACAATGGATTTAAAAATTAGATGAACTGTCCTGAAAATTGTAATAAAGTCTTTCAAGAATTACTTTTTCATATTAAAGATTACATATTTCAAGCTTAAATGGAACCTAGAACTGACTAAAATAATAACAGATTAAAGCAGTGAAAAGGAGTCTTCTCAGGGGACTTGCTTTAGTATGATTATCATTATAATGTACAGAGCTTCCAAATGACACATTCACCACAATATTTTAAGATGCGTCTTTCACTGTCACAGATTTCGGGAGAGGTATTAGATAATATTTTTGACCATTATTTTGAGCCGTCAAAGATTCTAAGCAGCAGGTGTGTTAAAAGTCCAGGACTGCTTGTAGTACAAGAAGCAGATGTGGTTTTCTTTGCTTGAGGTGCAGATGCATTTTTAAGTTCGCTTTACATTTAAACATACAAAAATATTCAAGAATAAAAGCTTTAATGACAACCACAATCTCTCATTTGCTGTCATATCTGTCCTTCTTGTTGGCTTGCACCAACTTGATTTAGTTACTCTCTTGAGTGCTGTCTTTCTTGATGTGCTATTTTTACTATCTCTAATTTACGATTCAGTGTCAGCTGTTATGCCTATTCTACTTTCCTTCCTCTGCTAAATACTCTGTCTTCTCTTGGCTGTTACATGTTTGTTGTCTCTAATCTATTTTCCCTAATGTTTGGTTGTTTTTTGTGCCATGCACCATTTGCCAAATAAGTATGTGGTGTTTAACTGGCGGCATTGCCATGTCTGAACACAGCCTAAGGAAGCTTATTTGACTAGAATTAACAGTAAACAGGTCTCTGAAAATGGATGAATACAAACAACTTTGTCTACCCTTAACTGAAAATACAATTTATCAAAAAAGGGATATAACCACAATGTTCAGTCAAAACATTACAAATTTCAATAGGTCTACATATATGTTTTTGAGTATCAACTTTTTCTGTGAATGTAGTCATCATCAAGGATTTTTTGTCTTTTATTCACACATATCTTCTCCTGATTAAAACCAACTGTTCTTAAATACTAAATACAAAGTAAAATTGAACAAAAAGCCAATTTTTTCCCGTCATGAAGCAATAGTATTCCATAGTACCATCATTATAGTAACTCTTAAATAGAGTGTTGGTGGCTTCATAGAATTTGCTGTATTTGGAAACCGCTAGCCATTGTCAAGCTTGGGGAATAATACACAATAAGGTAATAACCAAAACTCAAAAAGTGAGCTCTAGTTTACTTAGTAGATATCCAAAGTTATCCTGAGATCCATAGAGATGCAATGCAACACAATTTCATATAGTTACAGATACAATTAATGTCAAAGGTAAATTGACAGGTGAAAGAGCGTATCCTTACTTCTTCACCCAAAGTTACTATAGTCCCTCCATGGGTGCCATGTTCTGAGCAAGCCTGATAATTCCTTGAATAAATAAATTTGGACTACTTTAGGTATCCATATTAAATTCTCTGTTAAGGCAGTAAAACCAGATGCAGCCATTGTTTGGGAAAAAGTATTCTAGAAAGGTGATGGAATAAAGGTGGAATGTACATAGTTGGGGGGAAAGTGTTGCCCGAACATTCCTCTCCACTAAACTGTCAGTTTATGGCATGGCCTGGCATGTGTGCCTGTGCCCCCTCTTATAGAGTCAGTGTGCACTCCTGATTTCTGCCTCCTCCAATCCCTGCCAGACAACACCTATATAAGAGCACTCACCCCTTCCTGTGATGCCTGAGCAATATTGTTGTATTTAAAAGCAAAGGTGTCTGTTCCCTTGTTCCTGACTCGGATACCTGTGTCTGACCTGAGCCTGATTTCCTGACCCTGCTTCAGCCTTTTCCCTTGTACCTACTTGATTCTCCTGACCTGGATTGACGACCAAGCCTCTGTCTGCTGATTAAGCCTGCTTTACCTGGTATGGAACTAGAGCATTCTGGCTTGCCTGGCCAGCTACCACTTAACCGGGACCACCCTTGCAGTTGCAACTTGGTGTCTCCCCTGCAGCTGAAGTCATGCTTCTGCATCTTGAAGCGAGAAAAATTGTGAAAATCAGGGGTACACTTAGATTTTGCTCCCAAGTTTAATCCAAAGAGAAATCGGTAAGGGACAGAGCAGGTTCACACTGTTGGGGCATTACAAAAGTTATGGTTTAAAGGGCTGTTAAAGCCTCCAAATGTTCTACAGCTAAAGTCTATACACTTGTGAGCTAGAGTTGGTGAATTTGGGCAGTAATTTGGTAGTTTGTTCTTTTTGTTTCTTGAAGTTAGATCATAAGCTAATGAACTGCCCTCTAATGGGGGTCTTGTGGGATTCCCACAGCACAAAATGAGAAGAAACAGACTGATAATTTCTTATTAAGTAGTCTGAAGGTAAGTGCTCAGTGTCGGATTCTTTACTGATTCCGGTAGGGACAGAGCAAGATATACTGGTACATGAATTAAATGCATGAGGAAGACAATAGAACAATGTTTAGTAAGTGGAAAGTGAGCTTTAGAAATAAATAACTAATGACTTTTTTGAAATGAGTATTTTAAAGAAAGTTAAATCTTTCTCTGAAGGTCAGAAATATACAAAGAAAAATGCAAGGTTGTAGTACAGCATGAGATCATTAACATTATGTTTCCAGTCGACAGACCAACCTCCATTAACCCCTTAACGTCCACGGACGTAAATGTACGTCCTTGTGCGCAGGTACTTAGCGCACCAGAACGTATATTTATGTCCTGTGTATGACCGCGAGTATCGGAGCGGTGCTCGCATCATACACTGCAGGTCCCAGCAGTTATCAGTCCGGGGACCCACCGGTAATGGCCAACATCCGGGATCGCGTGGATGTCCACCATTAACCCCTCAGATGCCGTGATCAATACAGATCACGGCATCTGCACCAATGCGCATGTTAAAATAGATGATCAGATCGCACACAGCGCAGCTGCAGGGATCTTATCAACTGTTATGGCGGCCGGAGGTCCCCTCACCTGCCTTCGGCCATCTCCTCGGGTCCCCTGCTCTGGTCTGAGATCGAGCAGAGCAGAAGATAGCCAATAATACTGATAAGCCCAATGCCCTATGCATAGCACTGAACAGTATTAGCAATCAACTGATTGCTATTGATAATCCTCTATGAGGACATAAAAAGTAGAAAAAAAAAAGTTTAAAAATGGAAAATTAAAAAGTTAAAAAAAGTTAAAAATCCCAGCCCCAAATAAAAACTAAATTGCCCCTTTTTCCAATTTTACCCCCAAAAAGTTTTTTTTTTAAATAAACATATTTGGTATCGCCGTGTGCCTAAATGTCCGAACTATCAAAATATAATGTTAATGATCCTGTACAGTGAACAGAGTAAACATAAAAAATAATAAAAGTCCAAAAATGCTGCTTTTTTGTCACATTTTATTCAATTTTTTTTTATAAAAAGTGATCTAAAAGTTTTTATGCAAATGTAGTATCAATAAAAAGTACAGATGATGGCACAATAAGGAGCCCTCATAACACCCCATATGCGGAAAAATGAAAAAGTTATAGGTGGTCAAAATAGGGCGATTTTATATCACTGATTTTGTACAATAAGTTTGAGATTTTTTTAAGCAGTACAAAAATAGAAAAGTATCTAGCCATCATTTAAATTGTATTGACCCACAAAATGAAGAACACATGTCATTTTTACTGTAAAGTGTATAGTGTGAAAACAAAACCCTCCAAAATGTGTAAAATTGTGGTTTTCATTTAAATTTTCACGCTAAAAATATAATTATTTGGGTTCACCATAAATTTTTGGGTAAAATGGGATGTTTCATTACAAAGAACAATTTGTCACACAATAAACAAGCCCTTATATGGGTCTGTAGATGGAAATATAAAAGAGTTATGGATTTTAGAAGGCGAGGAGGAAAAAACGAAAATGTAAAAATAAAATTGGCCTGGTCCTTAAGGTCAAAATCAGATTGGTCCTTAAGGGGTTAACTTTACATATATCTTTGAGACCCATCTTAGGAAAAAAACACTGATAGTACAATTGTTAACCCCTTAACCCCTTAACGACGCAGGACGTATATTTACGTCCTGCACCGGCTCCCGCGATATGAAGCGGGATCGCGCCGCGATCCTGCATCATATCGCGTCGGTCCCGGCGCTCATCAAAGGCCGGGACCCGCGGCTAATACCACACATCGCCGATCGCGGCGATGTGCGGTATTAACCCTTTTCAAAGCTGACCGCCGCTTCTAAAGTGAAACTGAAAGTGACCCGGCTGCTCAGTCGGGCTGTTCGTGACCGCCGCGGTGAAATCGCGGCGTCCCGAACAGCTGACCGGACACCGGGAGGGCCCTTACCTGCCTCCTCGGTGTCCGATCGACGAACGACTGCTCCGTGCCTGAGATCCAGGCAGGAGCAGTCAAGCGCCGATAATGCTGATCACAGGCGTGTTAATACACCCCAGTGATCAGCATAGGAGATCAGTGTGTGCAGTGTTATAGGTCCCTATGGGACCTATAACACTGCAAAAAAAAGTAAAAAAAAGCGTTAATAAAGGTCATTTAACCCCTTCCCTAATAAAAGTTTGAATCACCCCCCTTTTCCCATAAAAAAATAAAACAGTGTAAAAAAATAAATAAATAAACATATGTGGTATCGCCGCATGCGTAAATGTCCGAACTATAAAAATATATCATTAATTAAACCGCACGGTCAATGGCGTACACGCAAAAAAATAAATTTTTGGTCACTTTTTATATGATAACATTTTTTATAAAAAGCGATCAAAAAGTCCGATCAACACAAAAATGGTACTGATAAAATTTTCTGAACACGGCGCAAGAAATGAGCCCTCATAATTGCCCGTACGTGGAAAAATAAAAAAGTTACAGGGGTCAGAAGATGACAATTTTAAACGTATACATTTTCCTGCATGTAGTTATGATTTTTTTCAGAAGTGCGACAAAATCAAACCTTTATAAGTAGGGTATCATTTTAACCGTATGGACCTACAGAATAAAGATAAGGTGTAATTTTGACCATAAAATGCACTGCATTGAAACGGAAGACCCCAAAAGTTAAAAAAAGGACATTTTTTCTTCAATTTTGTCGCACAATGATTCTGTTTCGCCGTGGATTTTTTGGTAAAATGACTAATGTCACTGCAAAGTAGAATTGGTGGCGCAAAAAAATAAGCCATCATATGGATTTTTAGGTGCAAAATTTAAAGCGTTATGATTTTTAGAAGGTGATGAGGAAAAAATGAAAATGCAAAAATGGAAAACGCTGAGTCCTTAACCCCTTTAAGGACCAAGCCCATTTTGGCCTTAAGGACCAGACCAATTTTATTTTTGCATTTTCATTTTTTCCTCCTCGCCTTCTAAAAATCATAACTCTTATTTCCATCAACAGACTCATATGAGGATTTGTTTTTTTGCGTCATCAATTGTACTTTGTAATTACATCACTTATTTTACCATAAAATGTATGGTGCAACCAAACAAATATTATTTATGTGGGAAAATTGAAAAGAAAACTGCAATTCAGCAAATTTTGGAAGGTTTTGTTTTCACGCTGTACACTTTCCGGTAAAAATGACATGTTTTCTTTATTCTGTGAGTCAATACGATTAAAATGATACCCATGATTATATTCTTTTCTATAATTGTACCGCTTAAAAAAAATCTCAAACCATTTTAACAAAATTAGTATGTTTGAAATTGCCCTATTTTGACCACCTATAACTTTCGAACTTTTCCATATATGGGTTGATATGAGGGCTCATTTTTTGCGCCATGATCTGTAGTTTTTATCAGTATCACTTTTGCTTAGGTTTTACTTTTTATTCATTTTTTCTGAATTTTTTTTGGAATAAAATGTGACAAAAAAAAGCAGCAATTTTGGACTTTTTAATTTTTTTTTACTTTTTACGCCGTTCACCATACGGGATAATTAACAAAACATTTTAATAGTTCATACTTTTACGCACGTGGCAATACCAAATATGTGTATTAATAAATTTTTACGCTTTTTTTGGGGTAAAATGGGAAAAACTGAAGTTTTACTTTTTATTGGGGGAGGGGATTTTTCAAATTTTTTTACTTTTTATTTTACATTCTTTTCCTTTTTTTTTTTTTTTTTAACACTTTTTATGTCCCCATAGGGGACTATTCATTGCAATAAATTTATTGCTAATACTGTGCAGTGCTATGTATAGGACACAGCACTGCTCAGTATTATCGGTGATCTTCTGCTCTGGTCTGCTCGATCTCAGACCAGAGCAGAAGACTCCGGGAGATGGCCGGAGAGGGGACCCCGGCCGCCATGCTGGATGATCGGATCGCCGCGTGCAGCGCTGCGGGCGATCCGATCATCCATTCAATGCAATGCCGCAGATGCCGCAGATGCTGTGATCTGTATTGATAATGGCATCAGAGGGGTTAATGGCGGACATCCGCGCAATAGCCTGCCGGGACCTGCCGGGCATGACGCGAGCACCGCTCCGGTGTTCGCGATCATGACGGCGCGTAAATGTACGTCATGGTGCGCTAAGTACCACGTCACCATGATGTACATTTACGTCCATTGTCGTTAAGGGGTTAAGGGGTTAAAGACCCGGGGGTCGTTTTTTCCTCCTTACCTTTAACCTCTTCAGGAAACAGGGCATATGGATACGCCCTGCATTCCGAGTCCTTAACCTCTTAAGGACCCAGCCATTTTACACCTTAGGGCCCGGCCATTTTTTGAACATCTGACCACTGTCACTTTAAACATTAATAACTCTGGAATGCTTTTAGTTATCATTCTGATTCTGAGATTGTTTTTTCGTGACATATTGTACTTTAACATAGTGGTAAAAAATTTTTTAACTTGCATCCTTTCTTGGTGAAAAATGTGAAAATTTTATGAAAAATTTAAAAATTTTGCATATTTCTAACTTTGAAGCTCTCTGCTTGTAAGGAAAATGGATATTCAAAATATTTTTTTTTCACATATACAATATGTCTACTTTATGTTTGCATCATAAAATTGACACGTTTTTACTTTTGGAAGACACCAGAGGGCTTCAAAGTTCAGCAGCAATTTTCCAATTTTTCACAAAATTTCCAAACTCACTATTTTTCAGGGATCAGTTCAGGTTTGAAGGGGATTTGAAGGGTCTTCATCTTAGAAATACCCCACAAATGACCCCATTATAAAAACTGCACCCCCCAAAGTATACAAAATGATATTCGGTCAGCCTTTTAACCCTTTAGGTGTTTCACAGGAATAGCAGGAAAGTGAAGGAGAAAATTCCCACAATCTTCATTTTTTACACTCGCAGGTTCTTGTAGACCCAATTTTAAAATTTTTAGGAGGCGTAAAAGGAGAAAATGTATACTTATATTTGTAGCCCAATTTCTCACGAGTAAGCACATATCTCATGTGTCTATGTAAAGTGTTCGGCGGGCGCAGTAGAGGGCTCAGAACCGAAGGAGTGACAAGGGGATTTTGGAGAGTGCGTTTTTCTGAAATGGTTTTTGGGGGGCGTGTTGCATTTAAGAAGCCCCTATGGTGCCAAAACAGCAAAAAAAAACACATGCCATACCATTTTGGAAGCAAGACCCCTTGAGGAACGTAACAAGGAATTAAGTGAGCCTTAATACCCCACATGTGTTTCACGACTTTTGCATATGTAAAAAAATAAAATAAAATTTCACTAAAATGTGTGTTTCCCCCCAAATTTCAAATTTTTGCAAGGGTTAATAGCAGAAAATACCCCCCAAATTTGTAACCCCATCTCTTCTGAGTATGAAGGTACCCCATAAGTTGACCTGAAGTGCACTACGGGCGAACTACAATGCTCAGAAGAGAAGGAGTCATATTTGGCTTTTTGAGAGCAAATTTTGCTTGGGGGCATATCCCATTTAGGAAGCCCCTATGGTGCCAGGAGAGCAAAAAACACCCACATGGCATACCATTTTGGAAACTAGACCCCTTGAGGAACGTAACAAGGAATAAAGTGAGCCTTAATATCCCACAGGGGTTTCACGACTTTTGCATACGTAAAAAAAAAAAAAAATTTCACTAAAATGGGTGTTTCCCCCCAAATTTTAAATTTTTGCAAGGGTTAATAGCAAAAAATACCCCCCAAAATTTGAAACCCCATCTCCTCTGAGTATGGAGGTACCCCATAAGTTGACCTGAAGTGCACTACGGGCGAACTACAATGCTCAGAAGAGAAGGAGTCATATTTGGCTTTTTGAGAGCAAATTTTGCTAGGTGGGCATGTCGCATTTAGGAAGCCCCTATGGTGCCAGGACAGTAAAATAACCCCCACATGGCATACCATTTTGGAAACTAGACCCCTTGAGAAACGTAACAGTACAGTGAGCATTTACCCCCACTGGTGTCTGTCAGATCTTTGGAACAGTGGTCTGTACAACATTTTTAATTTGCACAGCCCACTGTTCCAAAGCTTAGTCAGACACCTGTGGGGTGTAAATTATCACTGTACCCCTCATTACATTCCATGAGGGGTATAGTTTCCGAAATGGGGTCACATGTGGTTTTTTATTTTTTTTGCGTTTGTCAAAACCGCTGTAACAATCAGCCACCTCTGTGCAAATCACCTCAAATGTACATGGCGCACTCTCCCTTCTGGGCCTTGTTGTGCGCCCCCAGAGGACTTTACGCCCACATATGTGGTATCTCCGTATTCAAGAGAAATTTCATTACAAATTTTGGGGGGCTTTTTTCCCTTTTACCTCTTGTCAAAATGAAAAGTATAGGGCAACACCAGCATGTTAGTGTAAAAAATTTGTTTTTTTACACGAACATGCTGGTGTAGACCCCAACTTCACATTTTCATAAGGGGTGAAAGGAGAAAAAGCCCCCCAAAATTTGTTAGGCAATTTCTCCCGAGTACGGCGATACCCCATATGTGGCCCTAAACTGTTGCCTTGAAATACGACAGGGCTCCAAAGTGAGAGCGCCATGTGCATTTGAGGCCTAAATTAGGGATTTGCATAGTGGTGGACATAGGGGTATTCCACACCAGTGATTCCCAAACAGGGTGCCTCCAGCTGTTACAAAACTCCCAGCATGCTTGGACAGTCAACGGCTGTCCAGCAATACTGGGAGTTGTTGTTTTGCAACAGCTGGAGGCTCCATTTTGGAAACAGTGGCGTACCAGACGTTTTTCATTTTTAATGGGGAGGAGAGGGGGGCTGTGTAGGGGTATGTGTATATGTAGTGTTTTTTTACTTTTTATTTTGTGTTAGTGTAGTGTAGTGTTTTTAGGGTACAGTCACATGGGCGGGGGGTTACAGCGAGTTTGAGCTGCCGCGCAAAATTTGCTGCATCGCAAACTTGCAGCCTGATACTCACTGTAAGCCCCCTGCCCATGTGAATGTACCCTGTACATTCACAGAGGGGGACCTCCAGATGTTGCAAAACTACAACTCCCAGCATGCATAGTCTATCAGTGCATGCTGGTAGTTATAGTTTTGCAACAGCTGGAGGCACAAGGGTTGGGAAACACTGAGTTAGGAAACAGACAATGTTTCCCAACCAGTGTGCCTCCAGCTGTTGCAAAACCACAACTCCCAAACATTCTCAGGCATGCTGGGAGTAGTAGTTCGGCAACATCTTTAGAACCAGATGTTGCCGAACTACAATTCCCAGCATGCTTGGAGTTGTAGTTTTGCAACATCTGGAGGACTACAGTTTGCAGACCACTAATACAGTGGTTCCCAATCTGTGCCCTTCCAGATGGTGCAAAACTACAACTCCCAGTATGCCAAAACTGTCCAGGCATGCTGGGAGTTGTAGTTCTGCAACATCTGAAGGGCCAGATGTTACATAACTACAACTCCCAGCATGCCTGGACAGTAAAGGCATGCTAAGGATGTGTAGTTTTGCAACATCTGGAAGGGCACAGTGGTCTCCAAACTGTGGACCTCCAGATGTTGCAAAACTGCAACTCCCAGCATGCCCAGACGCCAAGGGCTGTCTGGGCATGCTGGGAGTTGTAGTTTACAGGGTCCCATTACAGCAATGCATGTCGCTTTACGGCGACGTGCATTGCTGTAAAGGGCCCGACCGCGGCTGAAGATCAACTCACCTGTCGCCGCCGCCGCCACCTTCATCGTCTGGATCCGGGTCTTCAGGGACGAGGTAAGTACCGGGGCCGGTCCCCAGCACTCCCCCGTCCCCCGCCGCGTCCTCCGGTCTTCCTCCCGTCCTCTCCGGACTTCAAGGGGCCGGGCAGGACGGGAGGAAGTAACCGCCCCCCCTCCTGCGATTGGTCGGTTAACTAACTGACGGATCGCAGGGAATAGGAGGAGGTGGCTAGCTTGCCACCTCCCTCCTATTCTTTAGCATGGTCCTGGCTGTCTGCAAAACATCATGCAAAATTACCGAGCGTTCGGGTCCCAAAGACCCGATCAGCCCGGTATCGCCGCAGATCGCAAGTGCGATTTCCCTTGCGATTTGCGGCGATCGCCGACATGGGGGCCTACATGGCCCCCCTCGGCGTTTGTCCTGGATGCCTGCTGAAGGATTTCAGCAGGCATCCAGTTCCGATCTCTGCCCGGCGCACGGCAGAGAACGGAAAACGCCAGGGCGTATGGATACGCCCTGGGTCCTTAAGGCCCAGGGTGTTAGGGCTTATCCATACGCCCTGGGTCCTTAAGAGGTTAAGGACACAGGACGTATCCATATGCCCGTGGGAAATCCAGTCCCCACCGCTAGCTGGTGGGGGACCGGAGCCGGATGCCTGCTGAAATCATTCAGCAGGCACCCCGGCACATCGCCCAGGGGGGTCCTGAGACCCCCCCATGTCGGCGATCGGAGAAAATTGCATGTCAATTCAGACATGCAATTTTCTCCAATTTTGGGCTGATCGCGTCTCTGGTGACCCGATCACCCGGAAAACAGGGCTGATCGGAGTTGTCAGCAACAGCCCAAGGGATACTAGTGAGGTCGCAGAGCTGCGATCTCCTCCTATCCCCTGCCATTAGTCAGAACGGAGTTCTGACCAATGGCAGCGCAGGACAGGGGGTTTCCATGGCAACCCCCCGTACTACCCGCCCCTGGATGTCGAGGGGATCTGGGAAGAAGATGGAGGCCGTAACTGCAGGAGAAGATGCCTGGGGACCCGGGATCTTCGCTGGAGCCTGCTGGATACTTGATCAGGTAGGGAATCGTCGTGGGGGGGGGGGGGGGGGGGAGGGGGGATTGAAAATGAAAGTAAAACGATCTTTACTGTGGCAACCACTAGGAAGGCCAAACTGCAACTCCCAGCATGCCCAGACAGCCAAAGGCTGTCTTGGTATGCTGGGAGTTGTAGTTTTGCAACATCTGGAGGGTCACAGTTTGGAGACCACTGTTACAGTGGTGCCCAAGCGGTAGCCCTCCAGATGTTGCCAAACTACAACTCTCAGCATGCCTTGACTGCCCAGGCATGCTGGGAGTTGTAGTTCTGTAACATCTGTCCCTTCAGATTTAGCAATTTTCATAACATTTTTGAAAATTGCTGCTCTACTTTGAAACTCTCTAATTTTTTCAAAAAGCAAAAATATGTCCATTTTAGGATGCCAACATAAAGTGGACATATTGTATTTGTGAAGAAAAATAACATTTATTGTGAATATCCATTTTCCTTACAAGTAGAGAGCTTCAAAGTTAGAAAAAATATAACATTTTCAAAATTTTCATGACATTTTGGGATTTTTCACCAAAAAAGGATACAAGTAACACTGAAAATTTACCCCCAAAATAAAGAAGAATATGTCACGAAAAATCTATCTCAGAATCAGAATATTCGGTAAAAGCGTTTTCACGTTATTAATTTGTAAAGTGACAGTGGTCAGAATTGCGAAAAAGGCTCAGTCCTTAAGGTGAAAAAGGGCTGCGTCCTTAAGGGGTTAAAAAATCATAATGCTTTCAATTTTGGAACTAAAAATACATATGATGGCTTATTTTGTTGTGCCACCAATTCTTCTTTGTAATGATATGAGTCATTTTACCAAAAAATCTACGGTGAAACGGGAAAAAAAATTGAGCGGCAAAATTGAAGAAAAAATGCCATTTTGTAATTTTGGGGGCTTCTGTTTCTACACAGTGCATATTTCGGTGAAAATGACACCTTATCTTTATTCTGTAGGTCCATATGATTAAAATGATGATTAAACTACATGCAGGAAAATTAATACGTTTAAAATTGTCAACTTCTGACCACTATATCTTTTTTATTTTTCCGCATATGGGGCGGTATGAGGGCTCATTTTTTGCGCCATGATGTGAAGTTTTTGTAGTGATCGAACTTTTTTAATTGCTTTTTATTAATTATTTTGTGATATAAAAAGTGACCAAAAATACGCTATTTTGGACTTTGGAATTTTTTTTCCATTGAACGTGCGGTTTAATTAACAATATATTTTTATAATTCAGACATTTCCACACGCGGCAATAAAACATTTGTTTATTTTTATTTCTCTCTTTTTTTTTTAAATGAGAGAAGGGGGTGATTCAAACTTTTATTAGGGAAGGGGTTAAATGATCTTTTTTCACTTTTTTTTTGCAATGTTGCAAACCATAGGGGCTATAACACAGCACACACTGATCTTTTACATTGATCAATGGTTTCTCATAGGAAACCTTTGATCGATGATTCTGCCGCTTGACTGCTCATGCCTTGATCTCAGGCACTGAGCAGTCATTCGGCGATCAGACACCAGGAGGCAGGTAAGGGGACCCTCCTCATGTCCTACAGCTGTTTCAGCGCGGTGGTACCGAACAACCCCCTGAGCTAACCGGCAGCAGTTTACTTTGACTTTAGATACGGTGTTCAACTTTGAACGTCGCATCTAAAGGGTTAATAACACGTGGAACCACGATCAGTGCTGCGCAATATTAGCCACGGATCCCGGCCATTGTTAGAAGCTGGGCCCGACCCGCGTTATAGAACGGGAGCGGACTCAGGGCGTACAGGTACGCCCTGGGTCCTTAAGAGGTTAACTAGCAAAATTTACATATCAAAGTATTATTGTGGCCAGAATAACAAAATGTATCTCCTATTCGACAATGGTTTTAATGTAATGGCAAATTGATATATACAGTATCTCATATATGTAAGCACAAAGTCTCTAACATCCCCCAGCTCTATGATGTCATCATGGAGGAGTGAAATATGCCTCTAGTGGTAACCTGAAAAGCGCTGCTGAATTCCCAAGAGGCTTAAGACAGTGCTGGGAAATAATGGTGATCACACAAAATATTGACACTTTGGACCTATTTTGTACATATTCACTTAGGGGTGTACTTATTTTTTGTTAATTAGGTTTGGACATTGATAGCTGTGTATTGAGTTATTTTGAGTGCAATTTATTTAGTGTTGTCACAATAAAGTATGATAAAAAATATATAGTGTTCTGGTCACTTGTATAACAGCTACTATCCTTATCCTTCTCAATGTCTGACATTTCTAATCTTGATTAACCTAGTGATATCTTCCACTTTTTTGCTCATTTTAACACAGAGCTGATCTACAGTATTTCAGAAAATAAGTGATGATGAATATACTTTAGAGCTGTAGAAATCACGTGTTTAATGAGTATACTGTAGTTGGTAAGTGATTCACAGATATGTCAAGGCCAAAATAATTGTTCTTACCATAGTAATATTCTGCAAATGCTATGGGGTATAATATTCCACTGAACTTCCACATTTTGGTAAATATATAGTAATTTTTCAACCTACTGAATATGTTTCACACCTATACATAAGGTGCTAAACTACATTTCACCTTGGGATATCTATAAGAAAGCTAAGCTGTGGTGACAAACATTACTAAAGATGCAATCCTAAGTGAGAAGTTATGGTAACAAATGCATGTCAAACAGTATTTCAATGATTATGAGAATGGTAAGAAATCAGCCCAGAACTGACTATACAAACAATATAGTCACAAAAAAATAAAACAATCGGTAACACTCTACGTCGTGAAGGACTGCAGCACTCGCAAGATCCCCCTGCTCAAAAAAACATATCTACTAGGCCTGAATGATTCAGAAAATAACTAAGTGGAAATGTTGTGGTCAGATGATAACAATATTGAGCTATTTTGCATCAACTTAACTGTGTTTGAAGGAGGAAGAATGCTACCTATGATCAAAAGAACATCCCCACCGTCAAACATGGAGGTGGAAACATTATTCTTTGGAGGTGTTTTTCTGCTAGGAGGACAGGACAACTTGACTGCATCAAATGGGGCTATATGCAGTCAAATATTGGGTTAGAACCTCCTTACCTCAGCCAGGGCATTGAAAATGGGTCATGGATGTGAATTCCGGCATGACAATGGCCAAAAAAGAAACACAGCCAAGGTAACAAAGGAGTCGCTCAAGAAGTAGCACATTAAGGTCCTGGAGTGACCTAGCCAGTCTCTAGACCATAAAGGAGTACTCTGGTCCTAGACATCTTATCCCGTATCCAAAGGATAGGGGATGAGATGCCTGATCTTGGTGGTCCCGCCACTGGGGACCCTGTAATCTCTCCTGCAGCACCCACTTGTCATCAGTCTCACAAAGCGAAGGTCGCTCCGTGTCTGATGACTCACAATACAGGGGCTGGAGTATTGTGACATCATGGCTCTGCCCCTCGTGATGTCACACCCTGCCCCCTCAATGCAAGTCTATGGGAGAGGGCTAGGCGGCCATCATGCCTCCTACCATAGGCTTGTATTGAGGGGGCAGGGCATGACATCACAATACTCAGGGCACTGTATCGTGAATCATCAGACACAGAGCAATCTTCCCTCCGAGAGGCTGATGACAAGTGGGTGCTGCAGGATAGATTGCGGGGTCCCCAGCGGTGGGACCCCTGTGATAAGACATCTTATCCCCTATGCTTTGTATAGGGTATAAGATGTCTATGGCCTGAGTACCCCTTTAATCCTAAAAAAATCGGTGGAGGGAGCTGAAGATTTAAGATGCCAAATGTAATCCTTGAAAAATTTATGATTTCGAGAGGATCTGCAAAATGGAGTGGGGCAAAATCCATTTTAGATGTGTGCAAACCTGGTGGCCAACTACATGAAATGTCTGACCTCTGAGATTGTTGACAAGGGTTTTTCCACCAAATACTAAGTCATGTTTTGCAAAGGGGTCAAATACTTAACATACAAGAATATTTATAACTAATTTGAAATGCTGATCGATTTTTGTCAGTGAGCAAATACACAATATCAGCAGGAGATAAATTATTATTTTCTTTCACTGTATACTTTAAAAACAATAGTATATGTGTCCAAGGACTTATGTACGATAGTGGCAGATCATGTGGCTGTATGGGGCCCTTGGAGAGAACAGCCCATCCTGGTTGGTCCTATTTCTTTTTCAACTGGTAAGAAATTGTAAAGAATTCCTCTCTCCAAGGAACTTTATTGCAATTGACTATTGGGTCATGGAGAGAAAGGGGAAATTTACGCCAGACCTTTCTGTCCTGGGAGGCAAAATCAGATGCCAGATGCCCCATTTATTCTATGTAAGTCCTTGTGTGTGACAATATATCAGACTCACCCAAGTTTCATAAGTAACATGGTATATAATCACTTGGTAACTAACTAGACAGCACAATATGCACCATATCTTTAACAGCTGCTATAATAGAAGAACAAGGACATGTCATGCAGATAACAGATAAGATATGAGTGTGTTAGTTGTAAATTATATCCTTGGAAAACATTAACAGGTTAGCCCTTAAATGGTCACTCTCATTAAAACGAATTTTTGCCATTGCACTCCTTTTATGGTAAATAAAAATATTTCTAATATACTTTGTTTAAAATAAAGATACAGACAACCAAGGACTGTGGTTGGAAAGACGGTGTGCAAAGCGCTCTGCTCCATTAAGACGGGTGCTCCTTTTAGTAACAAAGGAGTGGACTCGAGGAATTAAACAAGGAAGGCTTTATTCCAATTAGTTGATTATGCATTTTTACACACATAAAATAGACATATTTGCAAAAAAAAGGGTTTCATGCGATTAGAATAAACATATAGATAGGACATATTTTCAGATGTCTGCAGATTTTATATTACATCAGGTTTAAACAGTTGAAAAATAATTTTTTACCCAAAAGTGTGTGGCATTTCTTTCCACAATTAACTGGCCCCTTTACGGACAGATGTGAATTTCGTTGTGATATCTGGTTGTCTAAGTGTTTGAAATCCTGGTGTGTAAAGTCCGTGCAACAAGGCCCACTTGGGTTCAGACAAAAATGGGAGACCTTCATTTAGGGAAGGATTCAAAGGAATCAGGGTCAAGTCTGTACCAAAGTGACATATGCAATAGATGAAGATTTAGATCTAAAGGATACCCCCAAACCCTGATAGAGAACGGATACGATAAAGCGAAAAAACTTATGCCGAGTAAGGAACGGGCATGTGGATCAGCCTCCATGGAGAATGTGGGAATTTCAGAACCTGTTAAAAAGAAAGAAGAAAAAACTGAAAAGGAAAAAATTAAACCATTCACAACTTTCAATAATAATTTCATCACAACATATTCAGTGAGTCATCAAAATATTACAACAGTTCTCAACAAACATTGGAATTTGTTAAAATGTGACCCATATCTAAAGGATATCATACCAGAAAATCCACAAATAACAATAAGAAGGGTACCGACTATTAAAAATATGATCGCACTGAGCAGAATAAAAAGACAAAGACCCAATAATAGTAAAACAGCAGAAGTGACATTGCTAAAAGGGGTCTTTAAATGTAAGAAAAAATTATGTCTCTGCTGTGCGATCATCAAAATAGATAGCACCCACTTTTCAAGCACCCACACAGGGGAAATATTCCCCATCAAATTCCACATGGATTGCCAGTCGGAATGTGTGATATACCTTATAAACTGTGAAGAGCAAAGAAATAAGGAGGCACTCACGGTTTTGTCGGGGTGACAGCAAGCTTCTTTATTTCAGATGAGGCGTGCGATCATCGACGTGGGACGCCAGACCAGTGCAGACAGGTAGTGACAAATGTTTCACGCCCTTTCTGGGCGTTTCTTCAGACTCGCCTTCCTCCTGCTTCACGCACAGGTAAATAGTCCGCCCAGCATGACGTCAGGGGGAAGGGTTAGTGTCTCAAAGTGAAATAAAACCACAATTTAAAAACAAGACAACTGTGTGCAAAATCAAACATGAGAAGCAACATAATGGTACTTATAAAAATACACTAAGATCAAGGCGATCATTCAGGCCCAAATTACTTGAGCGTTGAGTTCGAGGATAAGTCTAGCCTCTCGCTGCAACAGGGTTTTCAGCCGATCCATGCCTTCCTTTTGATTAACCCTTTCTATACCTAAAAAGGTAAGGCAGGAGGCATTGCTGGAATGGCAGGTTACAATGTGTTCAATCAGCCTAGGGCTACCATGTCCTGTTTTTATAGAATGAACATGTTCCCTAAATCTAATATTTAGAGCTCGTTTAGTGCACCCTATATAGAACCTCTTGCAGGGGCAGAGTATTGCATAAATGACAAAATTAGTCCGACAGCAAATTACATCTATGAACTTAATATTTTTACCTCCAATATTTATCATTTTTTCTGGATTGATGAAACTACACCAGTTACACGAATTACAACCATAGTTCCCTGGGGATAGAGTTCTGCTTAACCAGCTCTTGTCAGGTTTTTTTACCTCAAATTTACTTTGAACTAATTCGTTCTTCAAATTCTTAGTTTTACGGAATGCTATCAATGGTTTATTTTTAGTAATATCCCTTAAAATAGTATCGATCTGCACCAAGAACCAGTTATCATAAATCATTTTCTTAATTCTTTCAGCCATCGGGCTGAATTGAAAAGAAAAAGTAAAAGAGGGAGTATTCTCATTTTTATGATCACTGTTTTTCTTGTTGTAAAACTTTTGTCCTTCCAGAAGGTCACTTCTTTTTTGTTTCAAAGCTCTTTCCAGAGCCTGATTAAGGATGGGTTCTGGGTAACCTCTAATTAATATGTGTTTTTTCAAGTCCAATGCTTGCAATAGAAAATCTTTGTCGCTGCTATTCACTCTTTTTAATCGCAAAAACTGTCCATACGGGACAGCTTTTTTTACATGTGTGGGGTGGTAGGACCCGTAGTGCAGCAACGAGTTGCAGGCAGTGGGCTTGCGATAGCCCTTCATTTTTAGGCTATTATTCTCTAAGTTAATCAATACATCCAAGAATTCTAGTTCCTTGCCACCTACTTTGCTAGTAAATTTTAGATTTATGTCATTGGATGCGTTCAGTTCAGACACGAAGTCTGCAAAGGCGGACTCCGTGTCTGTCCATACAATGAACACGTCATCCACAAATCGTCTATAGCATGCTATCGACTTCAAATGTTTATTCTTACCCGAAAAAATATATTTTTTCTCAAACATGGCTACAAATAGGTTGGCCAGTGTACACGTCACTGGCGTCCCCATAGCTACACCTCCCGTCTGTGTGAACCATTGTTCACCGAATTTAAAGGAGTTGTTTGATAAAATAAATTCAAGGGATTCACAGATGAAGTCGATGTATGCCTCACTCTTGTCAGACGATGATAGAAAATCTCGTACAACCTCTACTGCTAAATCTTGAGGTATACTTGTATAGAGGCTTTCTATGTCCACAGACGTAAGAATGCAGTCTGCTGGCCATGAAAGTCCTTCTAATGTTAACAAAAACTCATTTGTATCTTTAACTAGGGATGGAATTTCAGATAGAAGTGGATGAAGTAACCAGTCCATGAATTTTTAAATGGGTTCGGTTAGGGTCCCCACCCCGGAGACAATTGGTCGTCCGGGTGGGGACTCTAAAGTTTTATGTACTTTAGGAAGGAAGTACCACTGGGCAACCATAGGGGATTTAGGGAGTAATTTTTCTGCCATTTTTTTAGATAGAACCCCCTTTTCCGTGTAAACACGTAATAAGGACTGTAATTTACTGTTACGCCGAGCGCTCCGGGTCCCCGCTCCTCCCCGGAGCGCTCGCTTCTCTCTCGCTACCGCAGCGCTCCGGGCAGCTCCACTGACCCGGTGCGCTGCGATACCGTCTCCAGCCGGGATGCGATTCGCGATGCGGGTAGCGCCCGCTCGCGATGCGCATCCCGGCTCCCGTACCTGACTCGCTCTCCGTCTGTCCTGTCCCGGCGCGCGCGGCCCGCTCCCTAGGGCGCGCGCACGCCGGGTCTCTACGATTTAAAGGGCCACTGCGCCGCTGATTGGCGCAGTGGTTCCAATTAGTGTGTTCACCTGTGCACTCCCTATTTATACCTCACTTCCCCTTCACTCCCTCGCCGGATCTTGTTGCCATTGTGCCAGTGAAAGCGTTTCCTTGTGTGTTCCTAGCCTGTGTTCCAGACCTCCTGCCGTTGCCCCTGACTACGATCCTTGCTGCCTGCCCCGACCTTCTGCTACGTCCGACCTTGCTTCTGTCTACTCCCTTGTACCGCGCCTATCTTCAGCAGTCAGAGAGGTTGAGCCGTTGCTAGTGGATACGACCTGGTCACTACCGCCGCAGCAAGACCATCCCGCTTTGCGGCGGGCTCTGGTGAAAACCAGTAGTGACTTAGAACCGATCCACTAGCACGGTCCACGCCAATCCCTCTCTGGCACAGAGGATCCACTACCTGCCAGCCGGCATCGTGACAGTAGATCCGGCCATGGATCCCGCTGAAGTTCCTCTGCCAGTTGTCGCCGACCTCACCACGGTGGTCGCCCAGCAGTCACAACAGATAGCGCAACAAGGCCAACAGCTGTCTCAACTGACCGTGATGCTACAGCAGCTACTACCACAGCTTCAGCAATCATCTCCTCCGCCAGCTCCTGCACCTCCTCCGCAGCGAGTGGCCGCTTCTGGTCTACGACTATCCTTGCCGGATAAATTTGATGGGGACTCTAAATTCTGCCGTGGCTTTCTTTCCCAATGTTCCCTGCACTTGGAGATGATGTCGGACCAGTTTCCTACTGAAAGGTCTAAGGTGGCTTTCGTAGTCAGCCTTTTGTCTGGAAAAGCTCTGTCATGGGCCACACCGCTCTGGGACCGCAATGACCCCGTCACTGCCTCTATACACTCCTTCTTCTCGGAAATTCGAAGTGTCTTTGAGGAACCTGCCCGAGCCTCTTCTGCTGAGACTGCCCTGTTGAACCTGGTCCAGGGTAATTCTTCCGTTGGCGAGTACGCCGTACAATTCCGTACTCTTGCTTCAGAATTATCCTGGAATAATGAGGCCCTCTGCGCGACCTTTAAAAAAGGCCTATCCAGCAACATTAAAGATGTTCTGGCCGCACGAGAAATCCCTGCTAACCTACATGAACTCATCCATCTTGCCACTCGCATTGACATGCGTTTTTCCGAAAGGCGTCAGGAGCTCCGCCAGGATATGGACTTTGTTCGCACAAGGCGTTTTTTCTCCCCGGCTCCTCTCTCCTCTGGTCCCCTGCAATCCGTTCCTGTGCCTCCCGCCGTGGAGGCTATGCAGGTCGACCGGTCTCGCCTGACACCTCAAGAGAGGACACGACGCCGCATGGAGAATCTCTGCCTGTACTGTGCCAGTACCGAACACTTCCTGAAGGATTGTCCTATCCGTCCTCCCCGCCTGGAAAGACGTACGCTGACTCCGCACAAAGGTGAGACAGTCCTTGATGTCTACTCGGCTTCTCCACGTCTTACTGTGCCTGTGCGGATATCTGCCTCTGCCTTCTCCTTCTCTACTATGGCCTTCTTGGATTCCGGATCTGCAGGAAATTTTATTTTGGCCTCTCTCGTCAACAGGTTCAACATCCCAGTGACCAGTCTCGCCAGACCCCTCTACATCAATTGTGTAAACAATGAAAGATTGGACTGTACCATACGTCTCCGCACGGAGCCCCTTCTAATGTGCATCGGACCTCATCACGAGAAGATTGAATTTTTGGTCCTCCCCAATTGCACTTCCGAAATCCTCCTTGGACTACCCTGGCTTCAACTCCATTCCCCAACCCTGGATTGGTCCACTGGGGAGATCAAGAGTTGGAGGCCCTCTTGTTTCAAGGACTGCCTAAAACCGGTTCCCAGTACCCCTTGCCGTGACTCTGTGGTTCCCCCTGTAACCGGTCTCCCTAAGGCCTATATGGACTTTGCGGATGTTTTTTGCAAAAAACAAGCTGAGACTCTACCTCCTCACAGGCCTTATGATTGTCCTATTGACCTCCTCCCGGGCACTACTCCACCCCGGGGCAGAATCTATCCTCTGTCCGCCCCAGAGACTCTTGCTATGTCGGAGTACATCCAGGAAAATTTAAAAAAAGGCTTTATCCGTAAATCCTCCTCTCCTGCCGGAGCCGGATTTTTCTTTGTGTCCAAAAAAGATGGCTCTCTACGTCCTTGCATTGACTACCGCGGTCTTAATAAAATCACGGTAAAGAACCGCTACCCCCTACCCCTCATCTCTGAACTCTTTGATCGCCTCCAAGGTGACCACATCTTTACCAAACTGGACTTAAGAGGTGCTTATAATCTCATCCGCATCAGAGAGGGGGATGAATGGAAAACGGCATTTAACACTAGAGATGGACACTTTGAGTATCTGGTCATGCCCTTTGGCCTGTGCAACGCCCCTGCCGTCTTCCAAGACTTTGTTAATGAAATTTTTCGTGATCTCTTATACTCCTGTGTTGTTGTATATCTGGACGATATCCTGATTTTTTCTGCCAATCTAGAAGAACACCGCCAGCATGTCCGTATGGTTCTTCAGAGACTTTGTGACAATCAACTTTATGCCAAGATAGAGAAATGTCTGTTTGAATGCCAATCTCTTCCTTTCCTAGGATACTTGGTCTCTGGCCAAGGACTACAAATGGATCCAGACAAACTCTCTGCCGTCTTAGATTGGCCACGCCCCTCCGGACTCCGTGCTATCCAACGTTTTTTGGGGTTCGCCAATTATTACAGGCAATTTATTCCACATTTTTCTACCGTTGTGGCCCCTATCGTGGCTTTAACCAAAAAAAATGCCGATCCCAAGTTTTGGCCTCCTCAAGCGGAAGACGCCTTTAAACGGCTCAAGTCTGCCTTTTCTTCGGCTCCTGTGCTCTCCAGACCTGACCCATCTAAACCCTTCCTATTGGAGGTTGATGCCTCCTCTGTAGAAGCTGGAGCGGTCCTTCTACAAAAAAATTCTTCCGGGCATGCTGTTACTTGTGGTTTTTTTTCTAGGACCTTCTCTCCGGCGGAGAGGAACTACTCCATCGGGGATCGAGAGCTTCTAGCCATTAAATTAGCACTTGAGGAATGGAGGCATCTGCTGGAGGGATCAAGATTTCCAGTTATTATTTACACCGATCACAAGAACCTCTCCTATCTCCAGTCTGCCCAACGGCTGAATCCTCGCCAGGCCAGGTGGTCTCTGTTCTTTGCCCGATTTAATTTTGAAATTCACTTTCGGCCTGCCGATAAGAACATTAGGGCCGATGCTCTCTCTCGTTCCTCGGATGCCTCGGAAGTTGAACTCTCTCCGCAACACATCATTCCTCCTGACTGCCTGATTTCCACTTCTCCAGCCTCCATCAGGCAAACTCCTCCAGGGAAGACCTTCGTCACTCCACGCCAACGCCTCGGAATCCTCAAATGGGGTCACTCCTCCCATCTCGCAGGCCATGCGGGCATCAAGAAATCTGTGCAACTCATCTCTCGCTTCTATTGGTGGCCGACTCTGGAGACGGATGTCGTGGACTTTGTGCGAGCCTGCACTGTCTGTGCCCGGGATAAGACTCCTCGCCAGAAGCCCGCTGGTTTTCTTCATCCTCTGCCTGTCCCCGAACAGCCTTGGTCTCTGATTGGTATGGATTTTATCACAGACCTACCCCCATCCCGTGGCAACACTGTTGTTTGGGTGGTCGTTGATCGATTCTCCAAGATGGCACATTTCATCCCTCTTCCTGGTCTTCCTTCAGCGCCTCAGTTGGCTAAACAATTTTTTGTACACATTTTTCGTCTTCACGGGTTGCCCACACAGATAGTCTCGGATAGAGGCGTCCAATTCGTGTCAAAATTCTGGAGGGCTCTCTGTAAACAACTCAAGATTAAATTAAACTTTTCTTCTGCATATCATCCTCAATCCAATGGACAAGTAGAAAGAATTAACCAGGTCTTGGGTGATTATTTACAACATTTTGTTTCCTCCCGCCAGGATGATTGGGCAGATCTTCTACCATGGGCCGAATTCTCGTATAACTTTAGAGTCTCTGAATCTTCCTCCAAATCCCCATTTTTCGTGGTGTACGGCCGTCACCCTCTTCCCCCCCTCCCTACTCCCTTGCCCTCTGGTTTGCCCGCTGTAGATGAAGTGACTCGTGATCTTTCCACCATATGGAAAGAGACCCAAGATTCTCTTTTACAGGCTTCATCTCGCATGAAAAAGTTTGCCGATAAGAAAAGAAGAGCTCCCCCCATTTTTGCTCCCGGAGACAAGGTATGGCTCTCCGCTAAATATGTCCGCTTTCGTGTCCCCAGTTACAAACTGGGTCCACGCTATCTTAGTCCTTTCAAAGTCTTGTGCCAAATTAATCCTGTCTCTTACAAACTTCTTCTTCCTCCTTCTCTCCGTATTCCTAATGCCTTTCATGTCTCTCTTCTTAAACCACTCATCATCAACCGTTTCTCTCCCAAATTAGTTTCTCCCACTCCTGTCTCCGGTTCTTCTGACGTCTTCTCAGTGAAAGAGATACTGGCCTCCAAGACGGTCAGAGGAAAAAGGTTCTTTTTAGTGGATTGGGAGGGCTGTGGACCTGAAGAGAGATCCTGGGAACCTGAGGACAACATCCTAGACAAAAGTCTGCTCCTCAGGTTCTCAGGCTCTAAGAAGAGGGGGAGACCCAAGGGGGGGGGTACTGTTACGCCGAGCGCTCCGGGTCCCCGCTCCTCCCCGGAGCGCTCGCTTCTCTCTCGCTACCGCAGCGCTCCGGGCAGCTCCACTGACCCGGTGCGCTGCGATACCGTCTCCAGCCGGGATGCGATTCGCGATGCGGGTAGCGCCCGCTCGCGATGCGCATCCCGGCTCCCGTACCTGACTCGCTCTCCGTCTGTCCTGTCCCGGCGCGCGCGGCCCCGCTCCCTAGGGCGCGCGCGCGCCGGGTCTCTACGATTTAAAGGGCCACTGCGCCGCTGATTGGCGCAGTGGTTCCAATTAGTGTGTTCACCTGTGCACTCCCTATTTATACCTCACTTCCCCTTCACTCCCTCGCCGGATCTTGTTGCCATTGTGCCAGTGAAAGCGTTTCCTTGTGTGTTCCTAGCCTGTGTTCCAGACCTCCTGCCGTTGCCCCTGACTACGATCCTTGCTGCCTGCCCCGACCTTCTGCTACGTCCGACCTTGCTTCTGTCTACTCCCTTGTACCGCGCCTATCTTCAGCAGTCAGAGAGGTTGAGCCGTTGCTAGTGGATACGACCTGGTCACTACCGCCGCAGCAAGACCATCCCGCTTTGCGGCGGGCTCTGGTGAAAACCAGTAGTGACTTAGAACCGATCCACTAGCACGGTCCACGCCAATCCCTCTCTGGCACAGAGGATCCACTACCTGCCAGCCGGCATCGTGACATTTACTTGTGGTTTTACTTAAAGGGTTGGAAGAAAGTTTTTGATAGAATCTATTATCGTTAAGCTGTCTATTTGCTTCTTGAATATAGTAGCTTTTTCTCATCAGAACTATATTTCCTCCCTTATCTGATTTTTTAATTACTATGTCATCTCTTTTTTTCAGTTGTTCTAGAGCTAATGATTCTTCCCTACTGATGTTGTCACCATGTATGGGGTATTTGAGTGCTCTAATACTTTCTAGAACTCTTTTTTGAAAAAGATCTAAACTGCTCCCAGGTGCCAGAGGGGGGCAGAAAGTAGATCTATTACCTCCAGTGAATTCCTGGACCTGAAAAATGGTTTGTGACATATCAATCTCTGAGGGACTAGAATAATTTTCATTAAGTAGGTCTATAAGGGATTCCAAGCCCTCCAGTTCCGCCCCTGGGGCATCCTGGAAGACACTGAATCTCAAAGGACCTATACTGACTGGGATTTCTCCCTCTAGTCTGAGTTGCTCATTAGGAAGTTTATTAGTACAAAAAAACTTTTTTAGATTCATTTTTCTTACAGTTTTGAAAAGATCAATTTCAAACTGTATATTATCGAACTGTTCAGTTAGACAATAATTAAGACCTTTTTTCAGTAAATACCTTATAAACTGTATTTGTGGTAAACAATATATTGGGCGCACCACACAAAAACTGCACCAAAGATTAACCCAAGAAAGGTGCAACATCAAGAAAGAATTCATGTGTCACAGCGTGTTACGACACATTACTATAAAACGCAAGGGAATCACCAATGTTATATCCATTATGCCGATCGACCATATCCCTGAACATGTGTCTCAACGCTTTGAAGCATTAGCAAATAGCGAAAAGTATTGGCTATACCGTCTCCACTCACTACAACCATATTGTCTTAATGAAGCAACAGAAGTAATCTGTTGAGAATGGGCCCATTCACAACTTTCTTTGAGCTATGTCTCTTGACCACAAAATAATTTTTCCAATATCAAAATGCCAGAAAATCCAGCAGTTGAAATTCAAGTTAAAATCTGCTTACACGACCATACTTTCTATTTATTCTTCATATACTATTTATACCATCTATGTATAATCCAATCTGAAGAAGTCCCAATGTAGAATAATATTTTATCTTCATACAGGATTTTAAATAAAAAATCATTTTTAAACATTTTATCACAATTAGATAGTTGTCATTATAGTGCATTTGTTTTACATGTAGTTTTACCCTATTTTATATTGTGAACCTCATATGGGACCCCACTTTGGAAACATTTTATCATATTGAGGTGGATCACAAAATTTTTTTACTACATGTTTTACTACAGTACATTTGTTCCATTTTACTTTTGTAAATATATTTTTATAATTACATACATAAAATCTTCATCTATTGGATAAGTCACTTTGATACAGACTTGACCCTGATTTCTTTGAATCCTTCCTAAAAAGAAGGTCTCCCATTTTTGTCTGAACCCAAGTGTGTCTTGTTGCACGGAATTTACACACCAGGATTTCAAACACTTGGACAACCAGAGAGCACAATGAAATCCACATCTGTCCGGAAAGGGGCCGGTTAATTGTGGAAAGAAATGCGCTAAACTTTTGTGTAAAAAATTTCAACTGATTAAGCCTGATGGTAATATAAAATCTGCAGACATCTGAAAATATGCCCTATCTATGTGTTTATTCTAATCGCATGAAACCCTTTTTTTTTTTTTTTAATTGTCTATTTTATGAATTTAAAAAAGCATCAGTTTGGCGGTCTTTTTTGTATATAAATAGCGTCACCTACCTGTATCCAATCACTTGACCTGACGAAGAGGGAGGCCCCTCGAAACGTGTTGTCCGTTGTTCACCTGTCGTTCTCATTTTAATTCATTGGAATAAAGCCTTCCTTGTTTAATTCCTCGAGTCCACTCCTTTGTGACTAAAAAGAGCACCCCTCTTACCGGAGCAGAGCACCTTGCACACCCTCTTTCCAACCACGGTCCGTGGTTGTCTGTATCCTGATTTCCAGACCATCCAGGAGATATCCAGGAAGGAGTGGTGCCGGCAGCACTCCCGGGTCCCCGCAACGGCTGGCAGCCTACTGCTTTGGCAAAAAGCACTACATGGTGTTGTGCCCAGAGTGCAACACCAAAAGGTAAGCACAACCTTTGAAATCTATACATATATACTCTGTTGCCAAGGGTAACGGCACATTGCTGCGCCTGTTGTCTCTGCTTCTTTTGCATATTATTCTACTTGTTTAAAATAAATGAAGTTTTCTATGTTTTATTTGTGCTTAAAAAAGCTCAAGAGCACATTTTCCCCCATCTCATACACAGACTTTGGACAGAAGCCCAAACACAGCAAGTGCGGCCGGGACTGCTGAGGGGGGTGTGTCCAACCAACAGCATATGGCAGTTAAGTGTGAGAGGAGCTTTGATTGGATGAGGCTGGATACACCCCCCCACCCCCAGCACTCCAGACTGCACTTCCTGTGTTTGGGCTTCGGTCCAACGTCTGTGTATGAGATGGGGGAAAATGTGCTCTTGAGCTTTTTTTAAAGGGGTTCTCTGATGCTTAAACATCTTATCCCCTATCCAAAGGATAGGGGATAAGATGCCTGATCGCAGAAGTCCCGCCGCTGGGGACCCCGGGATCATGCCTGCGGCACCCCGTTTGTAATCATTCCCCGGAGCGTGTTCGCTCCAGGACTGATTACCAGCGACTACAGGGCGGGCGGCGTGTGACCTCACGCCTGCGCCGGCGTGTGACGTCACGCTCCACCCCTCAATGCAAGCCTACGGGAGGGGGCGTGATAGCTATCACGCCCCCTCCCGTAGGCTTGCATTGCGGGGCGGAGCGTGACGTCACACGCCGGCGCAGGCGTGACGTCACACGCCGCCCGCCCTGTAGTCGCCCGTATTCAGACCCGGAGCGAACACGCTCCGAGAACTGATTACAAATGGGGTGTCGCGGGCATGATCCCGGGGGTCCCCAGCGGCAGGACTCCCGTGATCAGGCATCTTATAAGATGTTTAAGCACCGGAGAACCCCTTTAAGCACAAATAAAACATAGAAAACATCTTTTTTTTTAAACAAAGTATATTAGAAATATTTTTTTATTTATCATAAGGAGTACAATAGCAAAAAATTTGTTTTAAAGGGGTTGTGCGCTGCCCTGCAGCTCGGAGCTCCGCTCACAGCGTCCGGAAGTTTATTACTCTGAACGCTGTGTGCGGGGTTCTGTGTTCGCAGCCGCCGGGCGTGACATCACGCCCGGCCCCTTCGTCACGTCTCGCCCGCCCCCTCAACGAAAGTCTATGGGAAGGGGGTGCGACCGCTGTCACGCTCCCTTCCCATAGACTTTGGTAGAGGGGGCGGGCGTGACATCACGAGGGGGCGGGCAATACGTCACGAAGGGGCCGGGCGTGACGTCACGCCCGGCGGCTGCGAACACGGAAGCCCGCACACAGTGTTCGGAGTAATGAACTTCCGGACGCTGTGAGCGGAGCTCTGAACTGCAGGGCAGCGCACAACCCCTTTAATGTGAGTGAACATTTAATAGTTCGAAAATACTTCTCTGGAGAAAAAAAACTAACAAGGTAGGTAGCTACTATGGACCACTATATGTTGTACCTAAGCATGCAATTGTTATTTTTTTTCTCACAGATAATGGCTTGTGAAAGGAGATAGAAAACAGAAGCCAAGAAACCCATAAACAGAAATTAACCAACATATATAGTATCTGTGCTCTGTGAAGGCTGTCTGTGGCAGCTGTTGGCTTACAGTATGTTGATAGCCCCTCAACCCTCTTAACCTTGCTCCCTGATCATATGATCATCTCCTTCTCTGAAGGAAGTTCATTTAGGGTTGCCCTTTTCATAAGTGGGGGATCCATTGAGAATACAGAGCAGTGGTTATACTTGGGATATTTTAAAGGGATTCTCTTGGAAAAACAAAAATGTGCCTTATGCCTGGGAGTGGTTAAAGAAAAAAATAAACAATAAACAAGAAATGCTCTCCTCTCTGTGTCCCCACAGTTTCCATGCTGACGCTCCTTGTTCCCCAATGGTCTTCACTTCTTCTGGTTTCCTTTGACATCCTGACTCCTCAGGAACTGGTAGGATCAGCCAATCAGTGGCCAAAGGGTTGGCCTGCCTTAGTCAGTGACTGGATAAGTGGGCCAGTTCCCTTTGTACCCGGATATCACAATTAGGGATGAGCAAATCGAATGTGATGTATCCGAATTCCTAACAAATTTCCGGAAAAATTTGATTTGCAACAAATGCGAATATCACCGCGATTCTATTGTGCAAATCACTTTATTAAACTCCATTTAGTGCGGTCCAGGCTCCAGGGCATCTAAAATGGCGGATCTACATGTCAGTACATGGGGCAAGGAACACTGGGAAGGCGGGAAGGCAAGGCGGGAAGGGAAGTAGGTGGGATGACCCTCAATCACATGCAGGATGCAACCTATCAGCGGCCATTCACCCCGTGTTGTCACAGCCTTATATAATCGGCAGCCATAGTTCGGCCAGTCACTTCAGCATTTCACTGCGGAGAGACTGTTGGTGGGAAAATCAGCTACTCCGCGGTGTGGCAGTTTTTCATCAAGCATCCGAAGGAGTCTAACATAGCCACATGAAAGATATGTCTGCAGAAGGTGAAGCGTGGTCAGGGTCCCAATGTTGGCCCCACCATGAAGCAACCTGGGAGAACCGTGGCAACGATGTGGTAGTCCAGCCTGCTGCATCACCCAGTGGCACACCACTCCATGTTTCAGCCAGCCAAGGCTCCACCACCTCAGCAGAAGGGAGCGGTGTGTCATACCCTCCTCTGTCACTCCAGATGCTCCTGCTCCTCCTACTTTGAGTCAGTCATTCCGCCAGAAATCCATCGGCGAAGCCATGTCCAAGAGACATTATGTGCCCACTCATCCAATGGCGCAGAAGCTAAATGTGCTCCTTTCCAAGTTGCTGATGCAGTCCCTTTTCAAGTGGTGGACTTCACCTTTCAGAGAACTAATGGCTTGTGCCGAGCTGAGGTGGAGAGTCCCAAGCCGTCATTTCTTTGTGAAGAAGGCAGTACCAGCCCTGCACCATTTTGTGGAAGAAAAGGTGGGCAGTCCTTGAGCCTGTCGGTGTGTACCAAGGTGCACGGCAGCGCCAACATCTGGAGCTGTAACTATGGTCAGGGACAATTCATGTCCTTTACGGCCCACTGGGTGAATGTGGTTCCTGCACAGCCACAACAGCAACATGGACAGGTCTCCATGCTGTCTCATTCTGCCACGATATGTTCTCCTCATGCTGCCGCCACCTTCAGGCTGTCTCATTCTGCAACTATATGTTATCCTCATGCTGAAGCCACCTCCAGGCTGTGTCATTCAGCCACCATATGGTCTCCTCATGCTGCCGCAAACTCCAGGCTGTGTCATTCAGCCAGTATATGGTCTCCTCATGCTGCCACAAACTCCAGGCCCTGTCATTCAGCAACCACATGGTCTCATCATGCTCCCACCACCTCCAGGCTGTGTCATTCAGCCACTATATGGTCTCCTCATGCTGCAGCCACCTCCAGGCTGTGTCATTCAGCCACCAAATGTTATCCTCATGCTACTGCAAACTCCAGGCTGTGTCATTCAGCCACCATATGGTCTCCTCATGCTGCTGCAAACTCCAGACTGTGTCATTCAGCCAGTATATGGTCTTCTCATGCTGCCACAAACTCCAGGCTCTGTCATTCAGCCACCACGTGGTCTCCTCATGCTCTCACCACCTCCAGGCTGTGTCATTCAGCCACTATATGGTCTCCTCATGCTGCTTGTAAATTACTTTGAAATTTTTAAGGTAGCACTAGCTACCATAAATCTTCAATTAAAATTTGAAAATTAATCGTTTAACCCCTTCCTGCAGAATTACTTATATAATCGTCAGGTTATGCAGCTAGTTTGCAGAAGTCCTGCTGTCACCGGTGGGAGACAAGTTCTGCCTCATATCCCAAGACCATCTATGATTGGCCCTGATCAGATAGCTCTGTGATTGGTCCCTGTGGACCAATCACAGTGTTTCAGCATCTTTGTTACAGCTCTGAAGCTTTCCCTTCTGTCTGTGTAGCAATCGGATTGGAGCCAGAGTTAATGTAGCAGAACAAAGAAGAAAGAAGATATGTTGCATAAAAGCTAAAGAAAAAGTTATAAAAAAAAGAGTTGTAGTGCCCCTTACCCCTGCTGCTGTCCTCCATCCATCCCTCCCTCCATCTATCCCTCCATCCCTAGTGCTGTAGCAAGGCTGCTAGAGATGAGCGAACTTTTGACCGAATTTATTTGTGGTGAATCACTAATGAAAACGGCTATTTCTGGCCTACAGAGAGCCTCAATAGGGGTGTAGAGCACTTTGTCTTGTCCTAACACGCATAGGGAGTGTTCTGTGTTAGTGAAATAATACTGTTATTCAGTATGACATGCAGATTACAGCCATTGCTATTAGAATCACTGCTGCATAGCGTAGATGTGGCAGCAGGGAGACCATATGGTGTCAAAATTAAAGAGAATAAAGAGATTTTGTATGTAATTTTAATTTAATTTAATTTCAATTTATTTAAATTGTTTGAGTACCCATTCTGGTGAGCATCGGGCTGGCGGTCCTCCGCCAGGTGAGATACCACCTGTTCCAGCTCCTGCCTCTCAGTGCCCCACTGACTATGAAAGTGTGAATGTTATATTTAATCAGTTATGGTTCATTGTTAACGCTCCAAGCTGTTCTATTGGATTCTTGTGATAATTCCACAGATAATATAATGTAGACGACCAAAGGGCCTCAGTCTTAAAAAGATTACATGGATTTTTTTTTAAATTTAAATTTAAGATTTATATTAGATTCCCAAGTTTAATGTTCCAGTGTTTACTTTGAAATAATACTGTATGACCACAAAATCCAATGTAACAAGGAGTCACATGGCGGCACAATGACAGAGCCTAGAGGTGGCAGCAGCATGAGGAGACCATAATCTGGCAAAATGACACAGCCTGGAATTGGCAGCAGCATGAAGAGACCATGTAGTGGCAGAACGACCCAGTCTGGAGGTGGCAACAGCCTGACAAAACCATAGGGCCTCACAATAGAGAAGATGAAAGATATTTTTGAAAATTTAAATTGAAGATTATAGATATATTCAAATTTTTTAAGTTTAATTTAAGGTGCCAACTGCATAAGGAGACCATATGGTGGCACAATGACAGAGCCTGGAGCTGGCGGCAGCATGAGTAGACAATAGGGCTTCACAATCCCTAAGATTAAAAGATGAATTTTAAAATAACCACTCCCAAGTTTTAATGTACCGGGCCCCAGCTTGTGGTTACAAAAGGACCAGATCTAAAAAGGAGTCACATGTCACTGTTACGCCGAGCGCTCCGGGTCCCCGCTCCTCCCCGGAGCGCTCGCTACACTCCTCTCACTGCAGCGCTCCGGTCGGTTCCACGGACCCGGGGCGCTGCGATACCGCCTCTGGCCGGGATGCGATTCGCGATGCGGGTAGCGCCCGCTCGCGATGCGCACCCCGGCTCCCGTACCTGACTCGCTCTCCGTCAGTTCTGTCCCGGCGCGCGCGGCCCCGCTCCCTAGGGCGCGCGCGCGCCGGGTCTTTGCGATTTAAAGGGCCACTGCGCCGCTGATTGGCGCAGTGGTTCCAATTAGTGTTTACACCTGTGCACTTCCCTATATCACCTCACTTCCCCTTCACTCCCTCGCCGGATCTTGTTGCCTTAGTGCCAGTGAAAGCGTTTCCTGTGTGTTCCTAGCCTGTGTTCCAGACCTCCTGCCGTTGCCCCTGACTACGATCCTTGCTGCCTGCCCCGACCTTCTGCTACGTCCGACCTTGCTTCTGTCTACTCCCTTGTACCGCGCCTATCTTCAGCAGCCAGAGAGGTTGAGCCGTTGCTAGGGGATACGACCTGGTCACTACCGCCGCAGCAAGACCATCCCGCTTTGCGGCGGGCTCTGGTGAAAACCAGTAGTGACTTAGAACCGATCCTCTAGCACGGTCCACGCCAATCCCTCTCTGGCACAGAGGATCCACTACCTGCCAGCCGGCATCGTGACAGTAGATCCGGCCATGGATCCCGCTGAAGTTCCTCTGCCAGTTGTCGCTGACCTCACCACGGTGGTCGCCCAGCAGTCACAACAGATTGCGCAACAAGGCCAGCAGCTGTCTCAACTGACTGTTATGCTACAACAGTTACTACCACAGCTCCAGCAACCATCTCCTCCGCCAGCTCCTGTACCTCCTCCGCAGCGAGTGGCCGCTTCTGGACTACGACTATCCTTGCCGGATAAATTTGATGGGGACTCTAAGCTTTGCCGTGGCTTCCTTTCCCAATGTTCATTACACTTGGAGATGATGTCGGACCAGTTCCCCACTGAAAGGTCTAAGGTGGCTTTCGTAGTCAGCCTGCTGTCTGGAAAAGCCCTAGCTTGGGCCACACCGCTCTGGGACCGCAATGACCCCGTCACTGCCTCTGTACACTCCTTCTTCTCGGAAATTCGAAGTGTCTTTGAGGAACCTGCCCGAGCCTCTTCTGCTGAGACTGCCCTGTTGAACCTGGTCCAGGGTAATTCTTCCGTTGGCGAGTATGCCGTACAATTCCGTACTCTTGCTTCTGAATTATCCTGGAACAATGAGGCCCTCTGCGCGACCTTTAAAAAAGGCCTATCCAGCAACATTAAAGATGTTCTGGCCGCACGAGAAATGCCTGCTAATCTTCATGAACTTATTCACCTAGCCACTCGCATTGACATGCGTTTTTCCGAAAGGCGTCAGGAGCTCCGCCAAGATATGGACTCTGTTCGCACGAGGCGTTTCTTCTCCTCGGCTCCTCTCTCCTCTGGTTCCCTGCAATCTGTTCCTGTGCCTCCCGCCGTGGAGGCTATGCAGGTCGACCGGTCTCGCCTGACATCTCAAGAGAGGACACGACGCCGCATGGAGAACCTCTGCCTGTACTGTGCTAGTACCGAACACTTCCTGAGGGATTGTCCTATCCGCCCTCCCCGCCTGGAAAGACGTACCCTGACTCCGCACAAAGGTGAGACAATCCTTGATGTCCACTCTGCTTCTCCACGTCTTACTGTGCCTGTGCGGATGTCTGCCTCTGCCTTCTCCTTCTCTTCTGTGGCCTTCTTGGACTCTGGATCTGCAGGAAATTTTATTTTGGCCTCTCTCGTCAACAGGTTCAACATCCCAGTGACCAGTCTCACCAGACCCCTTTACATCAATTGTATAAACAATGAAAGATTGGACTGTTCCATACGTTTCCGCACGGAGCCCCTTCTAATGAGCATCGGATCTCATCACGAGAGGATTGAACTTTTGGTCCTCCCCAATTGCACCTCGGAAATTCTCCTTGGACTTCCCTGGCTTCAACTTCATTCCCCAACCCTGGATTGGTCCACTGGGGAGATCAAGAGTTGGGGGCCCTCTTGTTCCAAGGACTGTCTAAAACCGGTTCCCAGTAACCCTTGCCGTAACTCTGTGCTTCCTCCAGTAACCGGTCTCCCTAAGGCCTATATGGACTTCGCGGATGTTTTCTGCAAAAAACAAGCGGAGACTCTACCTCCTCACAGGCCTTATGATTGTCCTATCGACCTCCTCCCGGGCACTACTCCACCCCGGGGCAGAATTTATCCTCTCTCTGTCCCAGAGACTCTTGCCATGTCTGAATACGTCCAGGAGAATCTAAAAAAGGGCTTTATCCGTAAATCCTCCTCTCCTGCCGGAGCCGGATTTTTCTTTGTGTCCAAAAAAGATGGCTCTCTACGTCCTTGCATTGACTACCGCGGACTTAATAAAATCACGGTTAAGAACCGCTACCCCTTACCCCTCATCTCTGAACTCTTTGATCGCCTCCAAGGTGCCCACATCTTTACTAAATTGGACTTAAGAGGCGCCTATAACCTCATCCGCATCAGAGAGGGGGATGAGTGGAAAACAGCATTTAACACCAGAGATGGACACTTTGAGTATCTGGTCATGCCCTTTGGCCTGTGCAACGCCCCTGCTGTCTTCCAAGACTTTGTTAATGAAATTTTTCGTGATCTGTTATACTCCTGTGTTGTTGTATATCTTGATGATATCCTAATTTTTTCGGCCAATCTAGAAGAACACCGCCAGCATGTCCGTATGGTTCTTCAGAGACTTCGTGACAATCAACTCTATGCTAAAATTGAGAAATGTCTGTTTGAATGCCAATCTCTTCCTTTTCTAGGATACTTGGTCTCTGGCCAGGGACTACAAATGGATCCAGATAAACTCTCTGCCGTCTTAGATTGGCCACGCCCCTCCGGACTCCGTGCCATCCAACGTTTTTTGGGGTTCGCCAATTATTACAGGCAATTTATTCCACATTTTTCTACCATTGTGGCTCCTATTGTGGCTTTAACCAAAAAAAATGCCGATCCCAAGTCTTGGCCTCCTCAAGCGGAAGACGCCTTTAAACAACTCAAGTCCGCCTTCTCTTCGGCTCCCGTGCTCTCCAGACCTGACCCATCTAAACCCTTCCTATTGGAGGTTGATGCCTCCTCAGTGGGAGCTGGAGCTGTCCTTCTACAAAAAAACTCTTCCGGGCATGCTGTTACTTGTGGCTTTTTTTCTAGGACCTTCTCTCCGGCGGAGAGGAACTACTCCATCGGGGATCGAGAGCTTCTAGCCATTAAATTAGCACTTGAGGAATGGAGGCATCTGCTGGAGGGATCAAGATTTCCAGTTATTATTTACACCGATCACAAGAACCTCTCATACCTCGAGTCTGCCCAACGGCTGAATCCTCGTCAGGCCAGGTGGTCTCTGTTCTTTGCCCGATTTAATTTTGAAATTCACTTTCGGCCTGCTGATAAGAACATTAGGGCCGATGCTCTCTCTCGTTCCTCAGATGCTTCTGAAATTGAACTCTCTCCTCAACACATCATTCCTCCTGACTGCCTGATTTCCACTTCTCCAGCCTCCATCAGGCAAACTCCACCAGGAAAGACCTTTGTTTCTCCACGCCAACGCCTCGGAATCCTCAAATGGGGTCACTCCTCCCATCTCGCAGGTCATGCGGGCATCAAGAAATCTGTGCAACTCATCTCTCGCTTCTATTGGTGGCCGACTCTAGAGACTGATGTGGTGGACTTTGTGCGAGCCTGCACTATCTGTGCCCGGGATAAGACTCCTCGCCAGAAGCCCGCTGGTTTTCTTCTTCCTCTGCCTGTTCCCGAACAACCTTGGTCTCTGATTGGTATGGATTTTATTACTGACTTACCCCCATCCCATGGCAACACTGTTATTTGGGTGGTCGTTGATCGATTCTCCAAAATGGCACATTTCATCCCTCTTCCTGGTCTTCCTTCAGCGCCTCAGTTGGCTAAACAATTTTTTGTACACATTTTTCGTCTTCACGGGTTGCCTACGCAGATCGTCTCGGATAGAGGCGTCCAATTTGTGTCTAAATTCTGGAGGGCTCTCTGTAAACAACTCAAGATTAAATTAAATTTTTCTTCTGCATACCATCCTCAATCCAATGGACAAGTGGAAAGAATTAACCAGATCTTGGGTGACTATTTACGACATTTTGTTTCCTCCCGCCAGGATGACTGGGCAGATCTTCTACCTTGGGCCGAATTCTCGTATAATTTCAGAATCTCTGAATCTTCCTCCAAATCCCCGTTTTTCGTGGTGTACGGCCGTCACCCTCTTCCCCCCCTCCCTACCCCCTTGCCCTCTGGTCTGCCCGCTGTGGATGAAATTTCTCGTGATCTCTCCATCATATGGAGAGAGACCCAAAATTCTCTCTTACAGGCTTCTTCACGCATGAAGAGATTCGCAGATAAGAAAAGAAGAGCTCCTCCCATTTTTTCCCCTGGAGACAAGGTATGGCTCTCCGCCAAATATGTCCGCTTCCGTGTCCCTAGCTATAAGTTGGGACCACGCTATCTTGGTCCTTTCAAGATTTTGCGCCAGATTAATCCTGTCTCTTACAAACTTCTTCTTCCTCCTTCTCTTCGTATTCCTAATGCCTTTCATGTTTCTCTTCTTAAACCACTTATCATTAACCGTTTCTCTCCCAAATCTGTTTCCCCCACTCCTGTCTCCGGCTCCTCGGACATCTTCTCCGTCAGAGAAATTTTAGCATCTAAAAAGGTCAGAGGGAAAACCTTCTTTTTAGTGGATTGGGAGGGTTGTGGTCCAGAAGAGAGGTCCTGGGAACCTGAGGACAATATCCTGGACAAAAGTCTGGTCCTCAGGTTCTCAGGCTCCAAGAAGAGGGGGAGACCCAAGGGGGGGGGTACTGTTACGCCGAGCGCTCCGGGTCCCCGCTCCTCCCCGGAGCGCTCGCTACACTCCTCTCACTGCAGCGCTCCGGTCGGTTCCACGGACCCGGGGCGCTGCGATACCGCCTCTGGCCGGGATGCGATTCGCGATGCGGGTAGCGCCCGCTCGCGATGCGCACCCCGGCTCCCGTACCTGACTCGCTCTCCGTCAGTTCTGTCCCGGCGCGCGCGGCCCCGCTCCCTAGGGCGCGCGCGCGCCGGGTCTTTGCGATTTAAAGGGCCACTGCGCCGCTGATTGGCGCAGTGGTTCCAATTAGTGTTTACACCTGTGCACTTCCCTATATCACCTCACTTCCCCTTCACTCCCTCGCCGGATCTTGTTGCCTTAGTGCCAGTGAAAGCGTTTCCTGTGTGTTCCTAGCCTGTGTTCCAGACCTCCTGCCGTTGCCCCTGACTACGATCCTTGCTGCCTGCCCCGACCTTCTGCTACGTCCGACCTTGCTTCTGTCTACTCCCTTGTACCGCGCCTATCTTCAGCAGCCAGAGAGGTTGAGCCGTTGCTAGGGGATACGACCTGGTCACTACCGCCGCAGCAAGACCATCCCGCTTTGCGGCGGGCTCTGGTGAAAACCAGTAGTGACTTAGAACCGATCCTCTAGCACGGTCCACGCCAATCCCTCTCTGGCACAGAGGATCCACTACCTGCCAGCCGGCATCGTGACAGTCACATGGCGGCACAATGACAGAGCCTGGAGGTAGCATCAGTATGAGGAGACCATATTGTGGCTGAATGACCGCCTTGAGTTTGTGGCAGCATGAGGAGACCATATAGTGGCTCAACGTCACAGCCTGGAGTTGGTGGCAGCATGAGTAGAACATATAGTGGCTGATTGGCGCAGCCTGGAGTTTGTGGCAGCATGAGGAGACCATTTAGTGTCTGAATGGCACAGCCTGGAGTTGGCTGAAGCATGAGGTGACCATATGGTGACTGAATGGCACAGCCTGGAGTTGGCTGAAGCATGAGGAGACCATATAGTGGCGGAATGGCACAGCCTGGAGTTGGCGGCACCATGAGTAGAACATATAGTGGCTGAATGGCACAGTCTGGAGGTGGTGAAGCATGATGAGACCATATAGTGTCTGAATGGCACAGCCTGGAGTTGGCTGAAGCATGAGGAGACCATATAGAGGCTGAATGGCACAGCCTGAAGTTGGCTGAAGCATGAGGAGACCATATAGTGGCTGAATGGCACAGCCTGGAGTTGGTGGCAGCATGAGCAGAACATATAGTGGCTGAATGGCACAGCCTGGAGGTGGTGAAGCATGATGAGACCATATAGTGGCTGAATGGTACAGCCCAAAGTTGGCTGAAACATCAGGAGACCATATAGAGGCTAAATGGCACAGCCTGAAGTTTGCTGAAGCATTAGGAAACCATATAGTGTTTGAATGGCACAGCCTGGAGTTGGCTGAAGCATGAGGAGACCATAAAGTATCTGAATGGCACAGCCTGGAGGTGGTTGAAGCAAGAGGAGACCATATAGTGGCTGAATGGCAAAGCCTGGAGTTGGCTGAAGCATGAGGTGACCATATAGTGTCTGAATGGCAAAGCCTGGAGGTGGTGAAGCATGAAGATACCATATAGTGGCTGAATGGCACAGCCTGGAGGTGGAAGCAGCAGCCTCAGGAGTCCTGAATGTGACCCGGTGATAGAGTGGTGAGGTGGATGGCAATACCAGTACCCAGTGAAGAAGATGGGTGAAAAAAGGTCTGATGTGGAGGAATGTTTGTAATTGGGGAGCAGCACCTTAAATCTGTTTGGCACTATCCATATTTGTGAAGTGTTGGTGTGGCACCATGGTCAATCTACTCTGATGCATCAGGCATTGGTGGGTGGAAATCCTGGCTGATTCATGCCTGATTCATTTTCACAAAGGTCAGTCTCTCCACATTTTTCGTGGACAGACGAGTTCTCATTGGGGAGACTATGGCCCCCACTGCACTAAGCACCCACTATGATGGCTCACTATTGGCCTGGCAGGACAGCTTTCACAGGGCAAACTCTGCTAGTTGCGGCAACAAATCAAGTTTGGCTGCAAAGAAGTATAGCGGATATTCAAGGTGTATTGGCATGGGTATGTCAAGGTATGCCACCACCTGCTGGTTCAGGTCCTGCTCCAGGTCTACCTGCTGCTGATGAGTTGCTTCACTATGCGGGTGAAGAAAGGAACTCATCAGCAACTGTAGACTTTGGCTGCTGCTGATGGAGCTGGTACTGCTCCTGCCACCCCTCCCCAGCAGTCATGGCAGTGGAAGGTGAGCACAGGGGGCCCCCTAAATCAGACCTGCGAGAGGATGGATGATGGCACCGATAGGCATCGGCCAACTGACTATATAGGATGCCTCTGTAGTTCGTCAGTTTGTCCTTCCTCACTCACAGTGGGTGTAAAAAAAAGCCCTTATTTTGTGGCGGTAGTGAGCGTCCAATAAGGTGGAGAGCAAGAAGTCATCCCGCTGCCGAATGGTGACAATTCGTCTGTCACTACGCAAGCAAGTGAGCATGCATCATGCCATTTGTGCAAGTGACTCGGAGGGACTCCCTCCTCAATCTCCACTGCATACTGCCACGGTGTGTCTGGGTCCTGTGTCTCGCCTTCTTCATAACCCTCTAGTTCCTCTGGTTGCTCCTGCTCCTCCTCTCCTGTCAGATTACTAGAAAAACCGTGCATTTGGCGAAACCTAAACTGTGCCCCTCCTCCTTCTCCTTCAGTTCAGCCCCCACAGGGCTCATGTGGCCATGAGATGTAGGCGCCACGTCTCCAGTGCCCTGACCAGCCATCGTTTCCAGCATGTGTTGTAAAAAATTAAGCAGTGCAATGACGTAGTTCATCCCGTAATCCTGGCGATTTACTAATTATGTGGCTTCCTCAAAGGGCCTGAGCAAACGGCAGGTGTCACATATGAGCTGGTTCACATTGAAGTTACCCTATCCGCCTGGATATTCAAGAAATCGGTGTTGGCTTTTCTCTGTTCGTACAATCGGTCCAACATATGGAGGGTGGAATTCCAATGTGTGGCAACGTCACATGTTGGGGGATACCGTTCTGACGCTGCAGCTCAAGGAGGGTGTTCTTTGCGGTGTACGAGTGGCTGAAGTGCATGCAAAGTTTCCTTCCCATTGTTAGGATGTCTTGCAAGTTGGAGGAACACTTCAGGAACCGCTTGACAACCAGATTGAGCATGTGTGCCATGCAGGGTGCATGGCTCAGTCTTCCCAGTCACAGCACAGACAAGATGTTCTTCCCGTTGTCAGTCACCATGGTTCCCATTTCCAGTTTTCGTGGAGTAAGCCATGCTCCGAGTTCTTTACATATGACTTTTAGCAGTTCCTCCCCTGTTTGCCAAGGCAAACCATGTGAAGAACAGCGTGACACCGCCGTGCTCTGCACACATGGTATGCTGAGACTTGTCTGGGCAGTGGAGACTGAGGACAAGGTGGAGGATGAGGAGGCAGAGTCGCACACTGTCACAGGACCAACGGCCTGAGAGAGTGGAGGAGGAAGCGGTGTGACCTGTCCAAGTTGGTGTTGTGGCTATGCAGGAACCACATTCACCCAGTGAGCTGTTAAGGACATGTATTGTCCCTGACCATAGTTAAAGCTCCAGATGTCGGCGCTGCTGTGCACTTTTGTACACATCGACAGGCTCAAGGAATGGCTCACCTTCTCTCACCTTCTCTCGACTCGGCACAAGCCATCAGTTTTCTGAAAGGTGCATATTCCACCACTTGAAAAGGGAGGGACTGCAACACCAGCAACTAGACAGGAGCACATTTAGCTTCTGCGCCATTGGATGAGTGGGCGCATACTGTTTTCTCTTGGGCATGGCTTCACCGATGGATTGTTGGCAGAATGACTTACTAAAAGTAGGAGGAGAAGGAACTTCTGGAGCGACAGAAGGAGGGTATGACACACAGCTCCCTTGGTGAAATCTTGGCTGGCTGAAAGAGGGAGTGGTTGGCCCCTGGGTGATGCAACAGGCTGGACCACTACATTGGAGCCATGGTTCTCCCAGGCCGCTTTATGGTGGCGAAGCATATGTTTACACAGGGCCATGGTGCCAACATTGGGACCCTGGCCACGCTTCAGCTTCTGCCGACATATCTTGCATGTGGCTATGTTAGACTCCTTCGGATGCTTAATGAAAAACTGCCACACTGCCGAGTAGCTGATTTTCCCACCAACAGTCCGCACTAATTGACTGCTACTGCCGTTGTCTCCAGGAACCCCTGTTTCACTACCTCCCGGGAAGGTAGGCTGCCGCAAAGCAGGTGGTCTTCCCGGGCATGTTTGGCTCCAGAATTTCCACTTCTGCCACCATGCTGGCTGCAAACCATGCTACCACCTTGCTGGCTCAGCTGCTGCCTCATGGGCAACCTGCAACCATCTTCTCCTGATGATGATGAAGCCACTTCTGCACCCAGCTCCCAAGTGCGATCGGCTTCATCATCATCGAGTTGTGTCTGCACCTCACTGATGTCCTCCTCAGGTTCCTCAACAGTGTCTGCTTCAGGACCCTGAATGCTGGCAACACCGCCTCCCACGTCACTCTCCTCATCACTATTTGCCTGCCTAGCGATGGAAGAGGCAGATTTCTTCTCCACTTCCTGGCTGGGCAATAGTTGCTGACTGTCCTCTATTAGATCGTCCTCAATGAATAGTGGAGCTGAACCCACAGCATAAGGTACTTCCTTAGGGGAGGGAACTACATAGGACAGAGGTAATGGGAGGACATGGACTGCTCCTGGGCCATGCCAACTGAGGGTTGTGTCTGAGGAACCCAACGACTGTTGACTGGGGGTATCAGATGTCACTTGTGATGAAGTGGATGACCATGTTAACCAATCGATGACAGCAGATGGGTTGCTGGTCAAGACATGACCACTAGCTGATATTGGGAGCTCAGGCCTCTCGCTGCAACTCCTGCTTCCACTTGCCCCAAGTCTGGTGTGACCTCTGCCTGATGAATTCAGGCCTCTGCCACTCCTCTGGGCATTTCCTGGGACTTCTCTGCCTGACATACTTAGTGCGTACATAAGGGGAGTACAATACGCTTCCCTACGCTTAAAACGGTATTTGTCTACTTATCTTCATCACCAACCCTTAAGCCGGCACTGAAAACCCTTATTGACACTTACGGCACCCTATGAAATTTTAATGTTAATCACACAAAATCTGAAATTCTCAATGTATCCTTACCACCTCACAGGGCGCAGGCCCTCCAGTCACACTCCCCATTTACTTGGCTGAAACGTAACATTAGATATCTTGGCATCACCCTCCTGGCCTCCCTCTCCGACCAGTTTTTTTCTCAACTACATGCCCCTATTGCAGAGAATGAGAACTCAAATTGAAGAATATAAATTTCCATTTCTATCCTGGATGGCAGGAAGAACTTATTGCAAACGTATATTATGCCATCTATATTATACCTTTTGCGCATGATCCCCATTGAACTGCCAACTAAGTGCCTGCTCCAATGGAAAAAACTCTTAACCACCTTCCTGTTGTCGGGGAGAAAGGCCCGCCTGCCCTATAGCCTACTTTTTATAAAAGTAACGGGATGGCCTTGGCCTACCTGATGTGGAGCAATGGTACAAAGTAGTGCATCTCCAAAGGTGGGCAGAGATTTTCTCCTCCACTAGCCTTTTACAAAGAAATTCACTTGAATCTTCACAATTGACAATCTCAAATCCCCCGACAGAAAGACTCGTCTGGCTCCCCAAAAGATCCCTGCTCCTCCAAATTGATAACCCCCTTCTGCGAGGTACACTCAAGCTCAAGAAAGCCTACAATATACATGAATCTAGAAGACCTACACATAAACCTATTCTCTCCCCTGCACTACCTAGCTCACTGATACCCCATGTACTCTCACCTGACGTTTCCACTACGGACGGTGTTTGGAGACTACTCTGCTCGATTCCCTTAAAGGAGTTATGCATTGGAGGCCTTCCCCCATCACGGCAACATTTGGCCGCGCTGCTACTCCACACACATCTCAACTTTTTTCAGGTTTACATGATTAGGAGAACTTGTGCTTCTCTACTGAGGGTGTATGGCATTGGTGATGACCTCGATTGGCTAGAAAACTTGCTGTTAATCAGTCTCCCACAGGGACAAAAACCAAGCTAACTGTGTTTCACACTCGCTTCTTACAAGATAAAGCGCAACTAGATCCACTCTTTCTTGTCTCTTGGGAAAAGGAACTGAGCCTCATCCTCACGGAGGAAAAAAAAAACTGGGATCTTGTTAAACTCTCATGGTTTCTCTAAATGTGTAAAATTACAGGAAGGTCACTACAAACTACTCACCAGATGGTATCGAAAACCTGAGTTACTCTACTCCTGGGGGATGGTGCCGGACGCTCTGTGCTGGAGGTGCCATGCAGACACAGGCTCGCTTTCCCACCTATGGTGGGACTGCTTCAGCCTAACTACATATTGGAGGGAAATTAATGGAGCCATTAATAGAGTAGTGGGCACTCAGGTGTGGCTGACGCCAGCTCATATTTTTCTGGGACTCTCCAACCCGACCTGCCATATGTCGCAGAAGTCTTTATTATCCCACCTTCTTGCAGCTACTAAGGCATTAATCCACTTCACTGGTTGCAGTCCGAGCCCCCCACTCTACAAGAATGGGAAGGCAAAGTTTCACACATATGCAGGATGAAGGAACTCTCCAGTTATAGTAACCACACACATGCAAAGTTCTGTGAGATGTGGCGACCCTGGTTGGCTTATCGGGCCATACATTGAATGCCTGCTACACTGACACAGCCCTATCATATTGGACCAGTATTTGAACGTATTGTAGGTATGTGGTATGCACTTATGAAGGTATTATTGCACGACACCAGCAGTACACAACAGTGCTGGAGCACACCAAAGGTGTGTACTAAACCCAAAAAGACTATTAGGAATGGACTGCTGGGTATTATACCGTCTGCAGACTAGTATAACCAGCAGATGATTTGTTGTGGAACAAAGACACAGAATTGCGCTGAAAAATTATTCCTGCCTCCTCTGCTAAGGTTGGTGAAGTTGAGGATGCTTGTTGAAATGTATAAGGCAACACACAGCTCTCTGCCCCTCTCTGTAATACAATACTGTAGAAAGTGACTGGGAGGTTAATGGCTGCAGTAAAAATCCTTTTCAGTGGAAAAAAGCATTGCTCTCAGTCCACCAGCTGATGTGACTAGAAGGTGAAATGCTGCTGGAAAAAGCTTTTCTGTGTAACACACATCACTGTCTGTCCTATCTCTCTGCAGTGTAATGAATGAAGTGACTGGCCGCAATATGGCTGCCTATTATATAGGGCTGTGACATCACAGTGGTGACTGGCTGCTAATAGGCGGCATCCTGCATGTGATTCAGGGTCATTCTGCCTACCATTGTTCCTACCTTCCCAGACCTCCTAGCCCCATTTTCCTTGCCACATGTGGATCCGCCATTTTAGATGCCCTGGAACCTGGACCGCACTAAATGGAGTTTAATAGATAGAATCACGGCGATATTCACATTCTTTGTGAATCAAATATTTCATGAAATTTGTAACAAATTAAGATTTGTCTGCTTCGATTCACTTATCTCTAGTAATTATAGGTAAGTTTTTGCAGGGAAGGAAGTGTTTAAGGGGAACCCATCAAGTTGAAATGCAGTTAGAGCTCCTATATCCAGTGCCTTCACTGTACAAGTCTGAATATCTGTCAATCACTAAGGGGAGTAAAACAAAAAAACACCACGGATCTGCTGTTGGCACTTTGGATTCCATGGCATTCTGTGTGTGTTACACCGAGCGCTCCGGGTCCCTGCTCCTCCCCGGAGTGCTCGCGGCGTTCCCCTCTCTGCAGCACCCCGGTCAGACCCGCTGACCGGGAGCGCTGCACTGACGCTGCCGGCGGGGATGCGATTCACATAGCGGGACGCGCCCGCTCGCGAATCGCATCCCAAGCTACTCACCTGTCCCGGTCCCCGGCTGTCACGTCCTGGCGTGCGCGGCTCCACCCTCTAGGGCGCGCACGCGCCAGCTCTCTAAGATTTAAAGGGCCAGTGCACCACTGATTGGTGCCTGGCCCAACTACTGTAATTAGCTTCCACCTGCTCCCTGCTCATATAACCTCACTTCCCCTTCCCAGCATGGCCGGATCTTGTTGCCCTTGTGCCTAGAGAAAGCATTTCCTGTGTTTGCCATACCAGTGTTTCCGACCTTCTGCTATCATCATTGACTACGAATCTTGCCGCCTGCCCTGACCTTCTGCTACGTCTGACCTCGCCTCTGTCTAGTCCTTCTGTCCCACGCCTTCTCAGCAGTCAGCGAGGTTGAGCCGTTGCCGGTGGATACGACCTGGTTGCTACCGCCGCAGCAAGACCATCTCGCTTTGCGGAAGGCTCTGGTGAATACCAGTAGCAACCTAGAACCGGTCCACCGGTACGGTCCACGCCAATCCCTCGCAGACACAGAGGATCCACATCCAGCCTGCCGAATCCTAACAGTGTGTACAGCATACTACAAACACTCAATAAACTTCAGTCCATACAGTCCATGGCCTAAAGTCAGTTTATTTAAGGCCAGCATGCTATGATTTTTTTGGCATGGCTTGTCAGCAGAGACTTCACCTTCCTCGTTATCAGGCATGCTGCTTTGAAGGCATTGCCTTCTTCATCAGAAACTATGTATTTAAAAAAAAAAAGCGTTTCATTTTTTGGCTTTACTCTGTGAAAAGAAAATCTAGGTAAAATATTAAAGGAGTACTCCAGCGTTAAGACATCTTATCCCCTATCTTATCCCCTATCCCCCGCCACTGGGGACCCCTGTGATCTTCCACGCCGCACCCAGTTCGAATCAGCCTCCGGAGTCGTGACATCACTATGCTCCGTCCCCGTGATCGCTAGTAATCAGACCCGGAGCGAGCACGCTCCGGGGGCTGATTCTAACGGGGTGCGGCATGGAAGATCACAGGGGTCCAAATAAATAATTTGAGTCCTAAAAAATTCTAGAACAAGTTAAAAAAATATGTTATGATCCATTCCAGCTCCAGCTCTGTACACAAAATGCCAACGCTATTCCCGTATTTTACAATACTAAGTACTGTGCACTAAAGCACAATTAATATGTTGTGCATTTGTTTACTTTGGCCAGAGGTGATATTTGTTCTGCTCCAGCAGATCTGTAGATTAAACAGGTTAATAAAATGACAAAATATTTGCATGATAATTGAGAAATAATGTTGGAGTTAGCTACTTATTTCTCAAGATCGCAGTAAATTTTACTATAAAACTCTTATTTACCTCTGTTTTAGTCTCTTATTTACAATACTAAATAGGCAACTGCAACACTAATTTTTTCCCCTTTTTTTTCTTCTTAGTAATCCTTATTATTTGCAATTACAAGCTGTATAGTTTTATTATATACACAGCTTTAATGGAATAGGTGATGTTATCATATTTCTGATTATGAAATGCTAAGCAATAATGTTAATTGTTGGGGATCACATAGGGAATTAGGCACCTGCATTAGTAATTGCTAGTAGATGCATAGCACAAAATAAAGCTATTAAACAACAAAGGAATGTGTTTATCTTGCAGATTTTTTATTGTCTTCCGCTCATAATCACCTTCATCTCTAGCTGCAATATTAAGCCAGTTAATGGTACTGGTAATGGCTGGCACCAATTTGTTTCTTGTAATAAACATTAATGGAGGGGTTTCACAAGAGGCATCATTTTCTAAGAAATATAACACAACTACAAAATCTTAAATAGGAGTTTCCTTAAGATGATCTATTATTTTAACAGGAGATACCCTTATGTCAGAAATAATGGGACTTATTGGAACTTTGGAATATTACACTATAATGTACATATAACTTCTACCACCCCATTTTATATATATATATATATATATATATATATATATATATATATAAATATATATATATATATATATATATATATATATATATATATATATATAATCTGTATTCTTAAAGCTAATTTCTGTATAAAATCATCACCTAATTTTAGTACTTTGTAGCAAATAACTGAATATATCAATATTCTGTATTCTTAAAACTCATTTCAAAGAACTGAAAATAAATCATGTTATAACAGTATGGAATTATCAAAAAAAAAAAGATGACCAGGATTCCTTGAGGTAAAGACTTTTTACCCTGGTCTGTTAGGACAAGTTTGGTGTGGTCTGTTCTTCACTTTGTTATATAACAGCCCCTATGCCTAGTCTTTGACCTTTAAAAATCGGTCAATGACTGTAAGTAACTTGCAGTGCAAGGACTCCTTCACTACAGAAAGACTCTCTGCACTTTGGTTGATTAACTCTCTGGCTGATTGACTCTGGGCTAGGACTAGTATAATAATTTGATTGTTTAATTGTTTGATAATGATTTTTTATTATTATTATTATTATTATTTTTTTTTTTTTACAGATCTACAAATTGGACTAAAACAGATTGTTTTTTCTATATATGTATATACACACATTTTTACAAAATGACCAACAAGGGTTTTGTGGGGCCAATTCCAGGCAATAGATGGCACTGACAGACTACAAGCAAATCCTATAGAATGCCATGTATTTCCAGGGACCACAAGTCACCTATTGCCGGCAACAGATATTATTGTTGATAAAAGATGAATTGCGGACCCTAGTAATATTTCTTGTTGGAAAGCATAAGTCTCCGTCTTTCCTGGGATCTGAATCTTCTCTTTTCCAATCACAGTGAAGATAGGGAATTTTTGCTCCCATAAAATACACATGGCTCAAAAGCTTGTATCCTGCCATGTATTGGGAACAATTAGTCATTGCCTAAAATAGATGTCATAGCCGACAAGAGATGCTTTGCTGTCCCTGGCAATATCTATTGTCGGGGAGCAAGAGTACCCATCCTTTCTTTTCTGATTCCTAGAAAGACAGGCACTAGTGTACTAGAGCCAGGAATTACACCAGATTGTGCCAGATGAAGGAGTCCCTGCACTTGGGGTTACTCAAGGAAAGTTGCAGACCATGAGAAATCCATTGTAAGACACACAATTTTAGTAGGTTTGGCCAAACCAAACTTTTAGTATAGTTCAGACCGAACCCAGGTTTGACGGGTTTGGCTCGCTCAACACTAGATAGGATAATCAGAATAAAAGCATTAAAAAATTATAAAATAATATACAAAATGCCTACACCATATTATAACTTGCACAGTGGTAGATTATTACTATGAAATAATGTAACAGATTGGTTTATTTATTTAGTATTTTTGTGTCTTTTTTTCTATTTGTCTGTGTTTTTATCTACGGTACATCCTGGCGTATAAGATGACTTTTTAACCCCAAATTTTCTTCTGAAAAGTCGGGGGTCGTCTTATACGCCGGATATTGAGGTTCGGGATAGGCAAAGGCTGTCCGGGCATGCTGAGAGTTGTAGTTTTACAACAGCTGGAGGCCCCCTGGTTTTTAGTATACAGTATTAGTTTTTACCGGCTCTGGCCGGCCCCCGCCTGCAGCCACACACGGGAGCTGGCCCTGGCAGATAATCATAGGTATTCCTATGCCGGACATCCCTGTGTCCCGAAAAATCTTTTAGGGACATAAGGATGACCGCTGGTCACTTACCATTCCCTGGCGGCGCGTGTCCTCCTGCGATCCTCCTTCGGTCCTCCTGCGGTCCGGTCCTCCGTCTCTATGGTTGTACGCACTGGACGTCAGTGACGTCCCGTGCCTACAACCATAAAGGCAGAGGAGCGCCGGACCAGGAGGACCGCAGGAGGACGCACGCCGACCGGGGCCTGGTGAGTGACCGGCCGTGCTATCTTAAGTGATCCGGTCACCACACCCCGTTCCCGGCACCTACTGCTATGGTAGATAGTGACCCGGGCCGGAGGAGCGGTGATCGGAACACTGTGGGGGCAGACCATTACAGACATACAGCCTGCAGCCATACACTGTATATGGCTGGAAGCTGTATGTCTGTTGGGGGGAGCTGCCAATCTAATGTGGGGGGAGCTGCTTACTATTGTGGGGGAACTGCTGACCTAATGTGTGGGGAGCTGCCTACAAATGTGGGGGGAACTGCCTACAAATGTGGGGGGAGCTGCCTACTATTGTGGGGGAAATGCTGTCCTAATGTGGGGGAATTGCCTACAAATGTGGGGGGAGCTGCCTACTATTGTGGGGGAACTGCCTACTAATGTGGGGGAGCTGCCTACTAATATGGGGTAACTGCTGACCTAATGTGGGGTAACTCCCAACCTGTTATGGGGGAGCTGCCTACTATTGTGGGGGAACTGCCGACCTAATGTGGGGGAACTGCCGACCTAATGTGGGGGAACTACCGACCTAATGTGGGGGAGCTGGCAATCTAATGTGGGGGAACTGGCAACCTAATGTGGGGGAACTGGCAACCTAATGTGGGGGAACTGGCAACCTAATGTGGGGGATCTGGCAACTTAATGTGGGGGAACTGCCAACTTAATGTGAGGGGAACTATACTGCCTACCTAATGTGGGGGGAACCATACTGTCTACCTAATGTGGGGGGAACTATACTGCCTATTTAATGTGGGGGAACATGATGCCTACCTAATGTGGGGGGAACTACAAGGTACCATACATCGCGGTAGGAGGGGTAGTCTTATATGGCGAGTATATCCCAAACTCTATATTTCAGCTGTAAAAGTTGGGGGTCGTCTTATAAGTCAAGTCTTATACGCCGGCATATACAGTATTTTATATGCAATAACCTGGAATCCTGGTGAGGGTTTAATCACATGTTGGGTCAGTCCATATTTTTTGCAATAGTTTTGACAAAATCAGTGTTTTCCAGAGACAACCATCTGCCAGAGAGCACAAAAGACTGATATCGGAGTGGGTAAGAGGTGGGGATACACCAACTTCAAGGAAAACTGCAGCCCAAAACTTTTAGCTTCCTCTGTTCACTGGCCAAGGCGGGACATTGCTGCGGCTGGCTATACACTGCCTGCAGTGTGATATTCCGAGCCTAAGAAGCATTGAGCCAAGCATTGCCAGAGGAACGGGATGCCAATATCGGCACAACGGGGGAACGTAGGAAGGTGTTTTATTTTTGTTTTTGCAGCCAGGGCACAGAGGAAGGTAAACGTTTTGGGCCGCAGTTCTCCTTAAAAATAAATTATTTCCATGAGCAATATCCGACTATTACACCTTATACTGCGAGCACAGGTTGCACTGTTATCCCGCACTGAGAGCGAGCTGCATACAAAAAATGCAGCTGGCTTTACATCTATGAACTATGTAATCGGCAAATGGTTATATTTGACTGCTAAATAAGAAAGTGGTTATCACCATTTTAAGAGGACTCTCCGTATAAGGACAACACTTGTTTTCTCTTTTTTATTGGGGTCTGATGTTCCAGAGAGACCCTACTGTTCTATGTAGGGTTTAAATCGATTCCCAAGGGAATTCCCTATGATCCATTTATAACTCTGTTGTTGTTTTTTTTCCTTAGAAAATTTTTTTATTTATTTTTCATAAAAAATACTATATAACTTAGAGAACTGTTATTTTGGTAATGTTATGTCTAATTTTTGATTGACTCCAGAGTTATAGCAGTAACCTCAGTTATATAAAGAACAGTGAGCTGCACCCTTTCTTATGATTTAAAAAATAAATAAATAAATAAAGCAATTTAAATGCACTTAAAGGACAAGTCTCACAGTAAAAAAATGTTCAGCTTTCAGTGCAGAAGGTAAAGTTATATAGGTTTGTAAATCACTTCCATTACCAATGCTGCTTAGAAACCAGCTTTATCTGCATTCTTCTGTCTGACAGGAAATTCAGCTGTTCCAGGTTTTCATGACTTTCGACCCCCTATTCAGGCTGTTATCAGCAGCATCCAGGGGCCGTGACGTGACAATTACCCAGAAAACCCCTGTGCTGCAGAGAGCTCCCTGTGCTCGGCCTTAGCCCCTCCCATCTGATGAATATTCACACTGTCCTCCCTCTGTTCTGCAGTGATTGGCTGAGCAGCACTGCCTATATGCCGGCTGATTCAGATCATAGTTCTCTCCCCTCTCCTTGCTAATGTTTTTACACTGAGAACGGAGGAGAGGGGGGAGGGGAGGGAGCTGCCAGCGTAGACCTGTCACACTGAGAATGGAGGGGAGGGAGAGTAGAATTGTCACACTGAGCACTGGGGAGAGAGGAGTGCAGGGCAGAGAAGGGGGGAGGTGATTGTGCCACTGTAAAGCTATTTCTCTGAGAGGAGGAGGGGGAGGGAGTGATTTTACAGTCTAAAACTGCAGCTTCAACTCCAGGGTCCCTCTCTCTGAGCACTGAGATAACATTTTGTTTCCTCGTGGCCACCCTGCTGTCTGGGCTATGATTGGAGCTCAGTGTTATGTGGGAGTGAGCTAGCAGAGCTGTGGGAGTGACTAACATAAGTTAGGGGAGGTAACAAGTTCTCTGCTCAGGCAGCTGAGAGCAGGAAATGTGAGCAGTGCATGCAGGGAAATGTAGTCTTTGAGATCACAGGCATAGCCACCATAACCAGGAAGTAACTGGAATTTATGAGCTGAATAGCCGGTGAATGGGGGGCGGAAAAAAAATCACAAACATGTCAGAGAGGTGGTAGGTGAATATACTATGGAATGGCTAGGTATTTTTTTTTTTCTTTGCTGCATGGGATATCTTCTTTAATCCAGAAATGATTTATTTGATCTAATCTGTATAGCCATATTATATATATATATATATATATATATATATATATATATATATATATATATATATATTTATATATATATATATATTTATATATATATATATATATATATATATATATATATATATATGCACACACACACATACACACACACACACACACACACACAATAATCGGTGCATTGTTATTAAAGTAGAATATTTCTCTTGTTTCAAAATCGGAATAGCAAACAAAAGAAACATCTTGCTCTTTCCTGTGCGTGGCATAGGCAGAAAATAACTTGGGTTCTGGGAAAAAAGAAAGAGCCTTGTTTATATTTGTCTTCACTGATCACACATATTGAAATAAGCAGGTTTTGCTGAAAGGGACCTGTTAGCTCTTCTAACGTGTCATTTTTACTAAGTGGTAAACATTGCATCCATAAAATAACAATTCTTGATAATCTTTTCTTACAGCTTTACATTATGCTGTTCTTCTTTTATCCCTGCTGAAGACCCCGGGGTGTCCCCGATGCTCCAGACGTCTCTGCTTCCCCGGGATCCTCGCTCTCCGTCGCCGCCATCACGTCACTACGCACGCCGCTCCTATTGGATGATGGGACGGCGTGCGCGGTGACGTGATGACGACGAAGGAGAGCGCCGGCGATGCAAGGGATCAGGAAGAGGACGCTCCGGAGCCCCAAGGACAGGTAAGAGACCATCAACGAAGCACACGGGGCACCGTAAATGGACACCCGGCGGCAACTGAAGCAGTCTGCGCTGCCGGATAGCCGTATGCGATGGCCTCGACATACAAAAGCATGTTGATGCTGCCTTCAAATTATCGTATGTCAGGGCCATCGTAGGTCGGGGGGTCACTGAGTATATATATATATATATATATATATATATATATGTATACAAAATCAAAACATTTTGCAGTATCTTGTAATACCTTTTTTATTGGACTAACATATTTTTGTAGAGACAAGCTTTCAGGATTCCTCCCTTTATCAAGTCAAAAGCAAGCTCACATGCAGAAGACACAGGTTTCATCTCACAAATATGCAGGGATTAAGACAATTGATGTGGAGAATTCACACTAAGATAGGCCATACATTGTCCAGCTATAGGAACATAGACTACATAGATAATGAAAAAAAAATGGAGGGGGGAGCAGGGGAGAGACTGGTAATTAAGCAGGACATAGTGAGATGAAAAAGAGACGACAATCCAGCACAGGTTAAAATAAGTTTTAATGACCTGTGCTGGATTGTCTTCTCTTTTGCATCTCACTATGTCCTGCTTAATTACCAGTCTCTCCCCTGCTCCCCTCCCCTTTTTGTCATCCTTATCTATGTAGTCTATGGGGGAGATTTATCAAAACCTGTGCAGAGGCAAAGTTGCCCAGTTGCCCATAACAACCAATCAGCTTTCTTCTTACTTTCTTAACAAGGCTTATATAAAAGGAAAGAAGCAAGCTGATTGGTTGCTATGGGCAACTGGGCAACTTTGCCTCTGCACAGGTTTTGACAAATCTCCCCCTATGTTCCTTAAGCTGGACAATTTATGGCCTAACTTGGTGTGAATTCTCCACATCTATTGTCTTAACCCCTGCATATTTATGAAATGTAACCTGTGTATTTTTTTTCTTTCAATAGTTTTTTATTGAATTTTACCATAATAGAAAAACAAACATGTATAAAGGACAGACGCAGCTGTCAACTTATTATTTTACGACAACAAAAACAGTGAACAGTTGTTTACTGCATATAGGAAGACTTGATTGTCGATTCAATCTTACATATACCATAGGCAGTTGTTTAACCAAACCAAAAGGAAAACAGAAATAAAAAGACTAAAGTAAAATAAATAAAAATAAAGGAAATATAACATCTCCGTGCGTACCAATAATGATATATATATATATATATATATATATATATATATATATATATATATATATACATAATGAAACGTTGTAGAAAAGTGCAAATGCCAAGACATTACTTATAGAACAAGATGATGATAAGGTTTAACTCTAATAATGGATGTCAATGTGCCCCATGTAACAATGTCTTTTTGTAAGCATCATGTCAGTGGAAAAATCACTTTTTATCTAAATATCTCTACAATGAGAGGGCAGAGACCATGATGACCATCTAATGTTAAATTTGTCCAACTTTCCAGAACCCCTAGCTATAACCTTTTTAAATGAATATGTAGTATTTATTTTATTCAGGATGATATCAAAACAGGGGACCAATGGAGTTTTCCAGTTAGTCAATAACGTGTTTTTAGCAATTATCGTGATAATACAAAATAATTTTCTTAGTGGAGGGGGTATAGTTTGTAAACCTATATAAAGAAGGGTTAGTTGGGGATTCCACGGAATGGAACAGATAAATATAGACGTCAAGAGATTTTTGCATTCTAACCAGAACATTTGGATGATTGGGCAGTTCCATAGTATGTGAAGGAGAGTACCTTTTTGACTGCAACCCCTCCAACAAAATTTTGAAGAACCAGGATAAGCTTTTGCAATCTTTTCAGGAGTAAAGTACCATCTGAGGATAGTTTTGTACGCGGTTCAATGTGAGAAGAGCATTGAAAGGATTTATGTATATATTTAAAGGCGTATTGCAAGTCTTCTGTTTCTATGTCTAATCCTAAGTCACCTTCCCATAACCGGAATGGGTAGCTTTTGTAAAATGTATCACATTTAGTATACAAGCTATATAAAGGTTTTATGCCTTTTATAGAGGATGAAAAATAATGTAAAGTACTACTATCCAATTTAAGCTGAAGAGGCATAATTGTATTCATAAAGTGTCTAATAATTAGGTATTTGTGAAATTCGCTATTATTAATATGATAACTTGAATGAATATCTTCGAAAAACATGATCTCAGAGTGTTTCATAATATGTCTGAAGTGGGTGATGCCTCTATCAGACCAACTTTTTAGGTCCAAATCAGGCGAATTGGCAAGGACTATGGAGAGAGGAAGATCCTCTATAGTTGAATATTTAAGGGGGGTTAATGAGTTTAGATATTGCGTCAAGGCTTTGTAGGAGGCTCTGACTAATGGGTTATATAATTTACGGACTGGTAATTTCCAGGCAGGAAGGAAGAGCATGTGGTATAATGTGTATGGATAAGTAGAAAGTTGTTCAATCATGGCCCATGAGGAGTTTGTATCTACATTCCACCAATGCTTCAGTAAAGAAACAAGTGTTGTGATGTATCCTCTAATATCCGGAGTGCTTAATCCACCAGCCCTTTTGGATTTAGTAAGAATAGATAATGAAATTCTGTTTTTTTTGCCTGCCCAGATAAAGTTTGACAATGTATGATTGGCTTTCTGAAAAAACGACTTAGGGAAGAGGATAGGAAGGGTCCTAAAGTGGTATATAAATTTTGGAAGCAGGAAAATTTTGAATGTGGCTATTCTTCCCCTCCAGGAGATATCCGATTTTGTGAGTTTTTATGTTTCTGAAGGGATATGGGTTAACAGGGGTTCATAGTTAGTAGTATATAGGGTGTCATGGGGATAAGATAAGTCTACTCCTAAATATTGAATACTATTTTTTCGCCAATCAAAATTATAATGGGATTTCAGAAGTGAAAGAGTATAAGGAGTAACTTTTAATGGTAAAGCTTGGGTTTTTGTTTTACTTAGATGGTAATAAGATATATGTCCAAATTTATCTATGTTTTCCATAACCGATGCTAGTGAATTTTTGGGATTTGTCATGGTAAGTATTACATCATCAGCGTATAATTATATAATATGATAGTTACCTCCTATAGACACACCAGTAATACTAGTGTCTGACCGGATAGTTTGGGCAAGGGATTCCATAGATATGTAGATTAAAGGGGATAACAGACACCCCTACCTTGATCCATTTGTGATTAGGAATTCATCAGATAATGTTCCGTTCGCTAAAACTTTGGCCGACAGATTGGAGTATAGTGCTGAAATCGCAGAGATTATTGCTCCAGAGAAGCCCATTTTTTTAATGTAGAGAAGGCATACTCCCAATTAAGCCTGTCAAAGGCCTTCTTTGCGTCTAAGGCCAGGATCAAGGCAGGGGTGGATGTGTGTTCTATATGATGCAATATGTTTAGCATGCGCCTAGTGTTGTCAGTCGTTTGTCTTCCAGTGACAAAACCAGATTGATCACTGTTGATTAGTTTAGGGAGTACTACTGCTAATCTCATGGCTATTAAGTTAGCATAGATTTTTATATCCTGATTCAGGAGGGATATTGGTCTATAATTTTGTGGTAAATCTGTGGACTTACCAGGTTTGGGCAGGGTTGTGATCAAGGCTTCCAAATTTTCTTTTGGCAAGGAGCCAGACGACATGGCTTCTTGGCAGAAATTAAGAAGATGGGGAGAGAGGACTTTAATATATTTCTTATAATATATTTTGCGAACCCATCAGGTCCGTGGGCTTTACCCATGGGGAGGGATTGAATTACTTTATGAATTTCTGGGAGAGAGATTTTTGCATTCAAGTTTAGAAGTTGTGTTTCTGATAATTTGGGAAGGATAAGTTTATGGAGATAAGATTGTATAGAAGTTAAATGATCCGGAGGAGTCGGAATGGTATCTTTTAAATTGTATAACTGTGAGTAAAATGGTTTGAACCCGTTTGCAATATCTGTTGGGGAACATAATTTACATTTAATGGTTGGGTGAATGAGTAAGGGAATTCTCGATTTGAGTTGTTTATTTTTAAGTCTGTTAGCTAATAATTTGCCAGATTAATTATCATGGAAATAATACTGGGATTTAATTTTCCGAAAGGGAGCATGTGACATCTGAGGTCACGTCTTAGTAAAGATAATTCAGATGCCAAGACATCTGAAGGGTTATCCATATTGGCTGTTTCAAGAAGTTTAATTCTAGACAATAAATCAGAAATCACTCTTTCCCTTTCTTTTTTAAGAATAGAACTATATTTGATACATAGTCCCCTTATAACCGCTTTATGACAGTTCCATATAAGAATAGGATTATTAACAGAGTGGATGTTATGTCCAAAATAATCCTGTATGTCAGAACCAATTTTTGGGGAAAAGTCTTTATGAGAGAGAAGAAAAGGACTGATTATCCATTGATATGACTGGTGGTGGGGAATATTGTCGTTCAGAGTAATAGTTATGGCTGAGTGATCTGACCATGTGATAGTTTCGATCGTGTTATATAGTATGTGATTAATCAGGGGCCTATCTATTAAAAACATATCTAACCGGGAATAAGTATTGTGAGCAGCTGACAAGTGTGTAAAACCTTTTTCAGAGCTATGAGTAACACGCCACATGTCATAAAGTTCTCTTTCCCAGGCCCAAGAGGCTAAGGAGGGGGAAAGATTACAAGATGGAGATGTGGAATCCATTTTTGGATTCATTACCATGTTCTAATCTCCGCATAATATTGTGGGACCCCATGTTTTTTTTTTGTATCAACTTAAATAGTTTATTGAAAAACCTAATCTGTCCCGAGTTAGGAGCATATAATGTGACCGAAGTTAGCGGAGTGGAATTAATAGTGCAGTATAAGACAATATACCTGCCATTTGGGTCAATTATGGATTCATTCAGATTATAGGTTATTGTATTTTTAATAATGATTAAAACACCCCTAGTTTTAGTATGGTAATGAGATTGATATATGTTGGAGTAAGCCGGGTGTTTCACTCTGAAACTATCAGATGATAGGAGATGTGTCTCTTGAGCACAGAGAATGTCACATTTGAGGGACTGAGCTTCTTTTCAAAAGTGAGAACGTTTATGCGGAGCATTGAGGCCATTGACATTTAAACTTGCTATATGAATAACCATTGCAAAAAAATGTAAACATTTGTTTTAGAAGCTAATAATATAAAATGATGTGTGGAGGTGGCGTGTCTCCCACCAAGAACACGCCAACTCCTTGCATTTTGGCATTTCACAGATTTAGAACCAGAAGTAGTATAAGGGTTAAAGGCACACAAGTGAGTTAGATAATGGTAAACAAACCACAAATAAACATAACAAACCGTAAACGCCAGGACCCTATAGAGGGAAGCTATTAGAAAAGGTGGGGCGAAAGTCCACACTGTAGCCAAGTGAGTACAACCTCCGGCAGACCTGCAACAAAACAAATGGTAAATCATACTGCCATATAAATTTACTCAGGTAATCAGTCACTTCTCAGTCGAGGTTTAGAAGGAGAGGAGATTTCTTTCCTAGATGGAGGAAGGGAGAGCTTCCAGACTTTTAGTAAAGAGAGTCCATCTTCAGGTGTTCTTATGACGTGTATGTCGTCACCTCTGCAAATCAGTAGACAAACTGGGAACGAACCCCATCTGTATGGGATATTTGCTGAACGTAAAGCTTGAGTGATAGGTTGGAGTGCTCTGCGAGCTTGTAATGTTACTGCGGACAGGTCGGCATAAATTGATACTTTGTGGTACGGAGCAGGAAGAACTCAGTTTTTTCTTGAGAATTCCATTATTCTTTCTTTAGTAGAGAAAAAATGTATTCTAGCTAATATGTCTCTTGGGACTGTGTCATCTAGATGCTTTGGACGAAGGAATTCTATGTGCACGGTTTTATTCTAATTCTTGAGGGGAGCATGCAGGTAAGATAGCTTGAATCAGTGAGCAAACATACGCTGGAATGTTTGCAGGTGAGATATTTTCAGGAATTCCCCGCAATTTTATATTGTTGCGGCGACTCCTGTCTTCCAAGTCTGCTACTTTCTCTTTAAGTGCAGACAATTCGTCCTCATGTTCCTTATGAGAATCAACCAGGGCATTGGGGGAAATAGAGAAATCCTTAAGGTTTGTTTCTATATGGGTAACTCTATTACCCAGGGTTTTCACTGAAGATTTGAGAGGAGTAACTATGGAGTGAATATCCATAAGAAAAGTCTTATGCAGAGCAACAAGCATTTCTTTCATTGTAAATATGTCATATTCTAGGTTCTTCAAAGTAGCCACCTTTTGCTTTGATTACTGTCACGATTCGGCTTCCAGGTAGTGGATCCTCTGTGTCAGCGAGGGATTGGCGTGGACCGTGCTAGTGGACCGGTTCTAAGAGGCTACTGGTTTTCACCAGAGCCCGCCGCAAAGCGGGATGGTCTTGCTGCGGCAGTAGCAACCAGGTCGTATCCACTAGCAACGGCTCTCCCTCGCTGACTGCTGAGAAGGCGTGGGACAGAAGGACTAGGCAGAGGCAAGGTCAGACGTAGCAGAAGGTCGGGGGCAGGCGGCAAGGTTCGTAGTCAGGACGGGTAGCAGAAGTTCAGGTACACAGGCTTTGGACACACTAAACGCTTTCACTGGCACAAGGCAACAAGATCCGGCAAGGGAGTGAATGGGAGGAGGTCAGATAAAGGCAGGGAGCAGATGGGAGCCAATTAAGCTAATTGGGCCAGGCACCAATCATTGGTGCGCTGGCCCTTTAAGTCGCAGAGAGCTGGCGCGCGCGCGCCCTGGAGAGCGGAGCCGCGCGCGCCAGCAGATGACAGCAGGGGACCGGGACGGGTAAGTGACCTGGGATGCGACTCGCGAGCGGGCGCGTCCCGCTGTGCGAATCGCATCCCCGACGGCCATGACAGTGCAGCGCTCCCGGTCAGCGGGACTGACCGGGGCGCTGCGGGGAGAGAGACGCCGTGAGCGCTCCGGGGAGGAGCGGGGACCCGGAGCGCTAGGCGTAACAGTACCCCCCCCCTTAGGTCTCCCCTTTTCTTTGACCGGCAACTGCCTCCCCTGGGATGAGGACACCGGGAAAGAATGGAGGCAGGCAGTACAGCAGGAGTGGGAATGGGGAGGGAGGGCAGAGGGCGAAGCCTGGCACGGGGCAGTGTGACACCAGGACGGGGGCCATGAGGAGGCACAGAGGTTTGCCTGACGGGACTGGGAGGGGGGGAGAGGCACTTCCTATGGCAGGCAGAGTCCCAGTTCTTTATCTCCCCGGTGGTCCAATCAAGGGTGGGGGAATGAAGCCGGAGCCATGGCAGACCGAGGAGGACCTCAGAGGTACAACTGGGGAGAATGAAGAACTCAATCCTTTCGTGGTGGGGTCCGATAGACATCAGGAGGGGTTCTGTGCGGTAACGCACGGTGCAGTCCAATCTGGCTCCGTTGACCGCGGAAATGTAGAGCGGTTTGGCGAGACGGGTCACCGGGATGCTGAATTTATTAACAAAGGACTCCAAAATAAAATTCCCGGAGGCACCAGAGTCCAAGCAGGCCACGGCTGAGAGGGAGGAGTTGGCTGTAGGAGAAATCCGCACGGGCACCGTGAGACGTGGAGAAGAAGACTTAGAACCAAGAGATGCCACACCCACGTGAGCTGGGTGCGTGCGTGCGTTTCCCAGGCGTGGAGGACGGATAGGGCAATCCACCAAGAAATGCTCGGTACTGGCACAGTACAGACAGAGATTTTCTTCTCTACGGCGATTCCTCTCTTCCTGGGTCAGGCGAGACCGATCCACTTGCATGGCTTCCTCGGCGGGAGGCCCAGGCATAGACTGCAAAGGATGCTGTGGGAGAGGTGCCCAGAGATCTAAGTCTTTTTCCTGGCGGAGCTCTTGGTGTCGCTCAGAAAAACGCATGTCAATGCGGGTAGCCAAATGGATGAGTTCTTGGAGGTTGGCAGGAATCTCTCGTGCGGCCAGCACATCCTTGATGCGACTGGATAGGCCTTTTTTAAAGGTCGCGCAGAGAGCCTCATTATTCCAGGATAGTTCAGAAGCAAAAGTACGGAATTGTATGGCGTACTCGCCAACGGAAGAATTACCCTGGACCAGGTTCAGCAGGGCAGTCTCAGCAGAAGAGGCTCGGGCAGGTTCCTCAAAGACACTTCGGACTTCAGCAAAGAAGGACTGGACTGTGGCTGTGGCAGGATCATTGCGGTCCCAGAGCGGTGTGGCCCAAGACAAGGCCTTTCCTGAAAGAAGGCTTACTACGAACGCCACCTTAGACCGTTCTGTAGGAAACAAGTCTGACAACATCTCCATATGCAGGGAACACTGAGACAAAAATCCACGGCAGAGTCTGGAGTCCCCATCAAATTTGTCCGGCAGGGACAAGCGGAGGTTAGGAGCGGCCACTCGCTGCGGAGGAGGTGCAGGAGCTGGCGGAGGAGATGGTTGCTGCTGTAGCAGAGGCAGAATTTGCTGTAACATGGCGGTCAACTGCGACAGCTGCTGTCCTTGTTGGGCAATCTGCTGCGATTGCTGAGCGACCACCGTGGGAAGATCAGCGAGACTTGGCAGCGGCACCTCAGCGGGATCCATGGCCGGATCTACTGTCACGATTCGGCTTCCAGGTAGTGGATCCTCTGTGTCAGCGAGGGATTGGCGTGGACCGTGCTAGTGGACCGGTTCTAAGAGGCTACTGGTTTTCACCAGAGCCCGCCGCAAAGCGGGATGGTCTTGCTGCGGCAGTAGCAACCAGGTCGTATCCACTAGCAACGGCTCTCCCTCGCTGACTGCTGAGAAGGCGTGGGACAGAAGGACTAGGCAGAGGCAAGGTCAGACGTAGCAGAAGGTCGGGGGCAGGCGGCAAGGTTCGTAGTCAGGACGGGTAGCAGAAGTTCAGGTACACAGGCTTTGGACACACTAAACGCTTTCACTGGCACAAGGCAACAAGATCCGGCAAGGGAGTGCATGGGAGGAGGTCAGATAAAGGCAGGGAGCAGATGGGAGCCAATTAAGCTAATTGGGCCAGGCACCAATCATTGGTGCGCTGGCCCTTTAAGTCGCAGAGAGCTGGCGCGCGCGCGCCCTAGAGAGCGGAGCCGCGCGCGCCAGCAGATGACAGCAGGGGACCGGGACGGGTAAGTGACCTGGGATGCGACTCGCGAGCGGGCGCGTCCCGCTGTGCGAATCGCATCCCCGACGGCCATGACAGTGCAGCGCTCCCGGTCAGCGGGACTGACCGGGGCGCTGCGGGGAGAGAGACGCCGTGAGCGCTCCGGGGAGGAGCGGGGACCCGGAGCGCTAGGCGTAACAATTACTGCTTTGCACACTCTTGGCATTCTCTTGTTGAGCTTCAAGAGGTAGTCACCTGAAATGGTTTTCACTTCACAGGTGTGCTGGTGTGGAGGAGGAGGTGTGATGGTGTGGGGGTGCTTTGCTGGTGACACTGTTGGGGATTTATTCAAAATTGAAGGCATACTGAACCAGCATCTTGTAGCGGCATGCTATTCCATCTTATTTTTCAACAGGACAATGACCCCAAACACACCTCCAGGATGTGTAAAGGCTATTTGACCAAGAAGTGATGGGGTGCTGCGCCAGATGACCTGGTCTCCACAGTCACCGGACCTGAAACCAATCGAGATGGTTTGGGGTGAGCTGGACCTCAGAGTAAGGCAAAAGGGCCAACAAGTGCTAAGCATCTCTGGGAACTCCTTCAAGACTGTTGGAAGACCATTTTAGGTAACTACCTCTTGAAGCTCATCAAGAGAATGCCAAGAGTGTGCAAAGCAGTAATCAAAGCAAAAGGTGGCTACTTTGAAGAACCTAGAATATGACATATTATCAGTTGTTTCACACTTTTTTGTTATGTATATAATTCCACATGTGTTAATTCATAGTTTTAATGCCTTCAGTGTGAGTCTACAATTTTCATAGTCATGAAAATAAAGAAAACTCTGAATGAGGTGTTTCCAAACTTTTGGTCTGTAATATATATATATATATATATATATATATATATATATATATATATATATATAAATATATATATATATATATATATATATATATATATATATATATATATATATATTTACACACACACATATCTAGCAAGGACTCTTTTGATTGTCACATGCCACACAAGTGGTATTATGTGATGTCATAGGCAGTGAGGAGAATGGATAGGCACTGTGGGAGACTATTACAAGCTCTCAATAGGATAATGGGAACCAGGTGAATCATAGACTGCAGTGCCGAGTTCATAAGAAATATAGAATCCAATACAAATCCAAAATACAAGAAAACTGAACTATATGGCACCCACCAGTCATGAATAAATAACTGTTCTTTATTCAAGCTTCAGTGGTCACATAGCAACAATACACCTGGTGCAGACAGGAAGAGAAAGTGGCCAAAGCAGCAAGCAGGAGTGCAACAAAGGAGCGACAGACTGTTTCACATCAGTGACGCTTCATTTTTACCTTTATGACCAATCTCCATTTTTCAAATTTGACCAGTGGTAATAACCTGTAGTAATAACTTTGAAATGCTTTTTCTGAGTGAAGCAATTCTGAGATTGTTTTTTTTTTGTGACATTTTGAACTTAAATTAGTGGTACATTTTTGATGCTACAGGCAACTTTTTTGAGGAAAAAATTCCAAAATATTGCAAAAAAATTGAAGATTTGATGTTACAATACCCAATTCATATTGCTTTTTATGTTATTTTTTTTCTTTTTCACTACAAAATCCTTTTTTTCCCTGTGTTTTGTGTATTGATGTTCTGACAGCCATAACTTAATTTTTCACCCGTTTGCATTTTGAGAGGGCTTATTTTTTGTGGGACAAGTCGTACTTTTAATTTCTGTAATTTATTTTATTATACAGTGCATTACGAAGCAAGAAAACAACTATATGTATGTTTGAATGTTGGACCGTCCAGGAGAAGTGCGGCACAGGCGAGAGGGAGCAGCTCTGTAGAGCACTCATTCTGACTGCGCTCCACAGTCTGTCTGTGGCAAGGAGATGCTGTTCTTCCGCTCTCCGTGCAAGGCCAGGCCTGAAAGTCTGAAATCTTCTAAGACCATGGCTATGCGCAGAGGGTGAGAAAACAATGGGACTAACAGGCCACAGGAGTGTCATGTCACTTCCCAGAAGCCACTGGTGTCTTAAAGTAGTGGTGGCAATAAAAAAAAGAAGACAGCGGTAGCCTGAGACCCATGGCTTCAGCCCCATTGCCCCCCCCAGCAACGCCTCTGTATATATATATATATATATATATCTATATATATATATATATATATATATTATATACAGCAGAGTTATACCATTCTTGTTAATAGAGCATGTTTGTACACATGTTGATACTATCCATTAAATGCCAATAGCTTTCACGCCCCCTCCCATAGCCTTGCATTAAGCCGGTGGAGTGTGACATCACACAGGGCAGAGCCGTGACATCACAATACTCCGGCCCTGTGATCGCCAGTCATCAGACCCGGAACGAACATACTCCGTGGGCTGATGGTAAAGGGGTGCCACGTGAAAGATGACGGGGGTCCCCAGCGGCAGGACCCCCGCAATCAGGCATCTTATCCCCTATACTTTGGATAGGGGATAAGATGTCTTAGTGCCAGAGTACCCCTTTAAATTGTACAAAGGTTATAAAGTTTATAACCGTTATAAGGGCCTAAAGAAGTAAATTAAATATTATTATATCCCTTTTTATCATTTAGATAATACAGATATAACACTTATCTGTGAGGAGTTAAATACATTTGTTATAAAAAGGAATACTAAGCCAATATTTATGGCAATGCCGGTCCCAAGAGCAAAGTGGTTACACAATGAATAATGCTGTCAGCTAATTGTATTACACTGGATTGCATATAACATACTACAGTTTATACAGAGGTGAAACTTCAGGTTAGAATAACATGTTTATTTCAAGGAAGCCTAACAGTGAAACGGCGTTGGGGTACTGACGGACTGTGAGGGTAGGTGTGTAGTGAAGGCCACTGGATTCGCATGTGGAGTGTGGGAAACATTCTTTCTTTGTACACTTACCTGTTCACACAGGAGGGAGCATTGTTTCTCTCTGTGGGTGTCTTATGCTATTTCCCATTACCAAATGCTGATCTAGAGACTTGAGTATCTGTTTACTTACTGGTGCACGTTCATCCATGATTTTTGCATTTCTTAGACGTAACATGTGTATATGCAGTATATACTGGGGGCCCCAGTAGGTAGGGCTTGTCATTTTTATGCACTTTATCTTGATGTATTAACTATCTACCTCATAGTTGTCAGATTTATCTGACTATTGCTGTCCTTTTTAATTGTTCTTATGTGATTTTTTTCAATAAAGAATTAAATGTTATTTCTAATCAGTGTCCAATGTAAATTGTATGTATTGTTAAAGGTTTAGATTTCCCACATGTTATTTATCCAAACTGATATTGATCTAAGCCCACATTTGTTGGTTTACAAATTAATTGCAAAGGAAAAATAAAATATTTTATTGACATAAGTATTCAGACCCTTTACTGTGTACCTCTGATTACAGCCTCCAGTCTTCTTGGGTAAGATGCTACAAGGTTTGCATATCTGGATTTAGGTATTTTCTGTAATTCTTTGGTGAAGATTTTTTTAGGTTTCCTCCAGATATGTTGGGTTCAAGTCAGGGCTCTTGCTGAGTGTTGTTTTGGTTGTTTGCTTATGGTCAATTTTTTTTTAAGTGAACCTTTGGCCCACTTGAAGGTCCAAAGCACTCTGGATAAGTTTTTCTAAAGGAAAAAGGATGTGCCCCAGAAAGTGTAATTGCCGTAGTTTGTGTGTTTTATTAAATCAACTTTTCATCAGCATGGATGTTTTTTTGACAGCTTATTGGAGGTTTGTCTGGGGAGCACCATTTAGATCTTTTCTTCCTTGTTTTCTTCTTTGCTTTAGGGTCTCTAAAGCTGATTATCTTAGCTTTGTCCTATATACCCTGTATACTGTAGGGATGGTATTGGACAGGTGATGAGCAGTGCCTGGTTTTCTCCAGCCTAGAATTGGGGCCAAAAAAGTTCAATCTTGGTTTCATCCGGCCAAAGAACCTTGTTTCTCACATTCCTTTAGTTCTTTTTTTTTTCTTCCAAACTCCAGTTGGGTTTTCTTTTACTGAGGGATGCTTCTTTCTGGCCAGAATGTCCAGATCGGTGGGGTGCTGCAATGATGATTGACCTGCTAGGAATTTCTTCCATTTACTCCGGATTGTTGGAGTTCCTCCAGATATATCATTGTGTTCTTGGTCATGTTTCTTACCAAGGCCTTTCTCCCCCAATTGTATAGTTTTGTGGGGCAGCCAGCTCTAGAAGGAGTACTAGTTGTTCCAAACTTTTTCCATTTCACAGTTTTGTAGGTCACTGTGCTCATGTGTACTTTCAGTGCAGCAGTATACCAAATGTAAAAAATGTTCTCATCATGTTCTCCAATGTGAAGATGCTGCTCCTTTTGCAGTGGTTGTGTTGGAAGGGGTAATGGACCTCCATTTGGCAGGTGTTTGCTGCGGGAAAGCAGTGGGAAGCTGGCTGCATAGCTTCTCCATATCAAACTTCAATTTATCCAACTTCTCAAAAAGGTGAAAAAGAAAAAAAAATCCAACATTCTGGCTTCATACTGAGGGTCTAAGAGTCAGACCATCCAGTACTCATCTCTTTTCTTCAGTGTGTAAGCAAGAAAACATACAGCTCCCTTCTTTTCTAGGTTTTCTGAGGCCCCGACTTGTTCTGCTTCTGTCGCATACTGCCAAGGTTGTTTATCATGGTCTTTCTCGTTGTCATCACCATCACTGTCACCTTGTGTAAATTCCTTGTACTTTATACCTTCGACAGCTTCCATATCAACATTCTTCTCAGGTCTCATTTCCTTATTTTCTGCATCCAACTCCTTCATCCCTACTTGCTCAGTCATCTCCATGGGCATTTGCTCCAGGAGGGATATTAGCAACATATTAGTAATTCAACTGATTTGCTTGCTGACAAATCTTGCTGTCTCTTCAAAAAGGCTGGAGCATGGCACCGGTGTCTCTGATTAGCTGTCAATGCCTTAGCTAAACTTCATGCTGGCTCCAAAAACTGTCTGTCTGCAGCATTAGGTAGTGTGTCACTACTTTACGCTGCTGGAACAGGAGGTAAAGACCTTTTTTGCACTGTAGGTCAAGGAGAGCATGTTTAAAAGCATAAGAATGACTAAACAAAACACAAACTTTCCTACACATAACCAGAAAATCACCAAGACCACGACCATTTTTTAAGACAAGATTTAGCACATATGCTATACAGGGAGATTGTGTCATGCCACCTACACACAGGGCAGCCAAAATGTTTGCGCTGTTATTGGAGACCATGTTTTACAAATTTAGATTACCAACAGAGAGCCAGTGTAAAACTTCCTGCTATAGACAGGGCAATAAGTTCTCCGCTGTGTGCCTTTTTTCTCCTGGGCTAAGCAGTTGTAATACACTATGGCAGCACTTGACTTTGCACTGATGAAGGGGGTATGTTATGCTCCTACCTATGGGGAACTGCAAGATGTCTGTGAAGTAGGACATGAATGAGGGGGTAGATAGGCAGCAGGTGTCAAAAGTTGATCCAGATGAGCACAATCATGGAAGTAACCCAGTGGGCCATAAAATACATATATTGGCCCTGGCCATAGCTACTATTCCAGGTATCTACCATGGTATATACATGATTGTGCAAAGAGGGGATGACTTTTTTGACAAAATAATGGTAACTGGGTATACACCATCTATACTGGACACACCTCATAGTTGCCTAAAGGCTGTAGAGTTAATAAGATGGTATGGTAGCACCTGCACCCCCAACAACTTGGCCAACAACAAGGTGACTGGGTGAATCCTGTTGCCTGTATGACATAGATTTCCCAATTAGTAAATGATGATATAAGAAGGAGGACACAGCACTTATGAGCACAAGTGCTGCCTGTGGACAAGGCCTGGCTGCTACACCGTTGAGCAGGATCTGGAGGTGCAGCAGCAGCAGGGGCAAGGCTTTCTTCCCATTGTGGGATGTCTCAATTGTCCCATGCGGCCTTGTGTTGCCTCTCCATGTACCTCTAGAGAAACATAATTTCTATACTCATACAATGGTGACGGCTTACTTTCTGTTTGTAGAGATGGCACAATGCCTAATTTTTTGCACTTGGTAATGTAGAAAATAATTTTAACTCAGCAGAATACTGGACATGTACGCCGCCACTGGAAGGTTGTTTTTTTTTTTTTTTAAGCCTACAAATGTAGCAGCATTACTACCCCCTAAACTGATTATACCAACAGGCCTATGTCTGGTAAGTTTGACAGGTGTTCTGGCCCTACCTCAGCTACCTGCTCTGAGCATATCCCCTCCTCCTCACCTGGTTCCTCCATCCTGTCCAACACTACATTATCATTACCAAACTTCTCATCATCCATTTCACTTCTCTCAGGATCAACTTCTGATATCTAATGAAGGGCTCCTTGCCCCCACTTAGAAAATCCATAATGATGCATAAGTATCCATAAGTATCCCCACTACACCTACCATCACCAGTCCCACTAGTGGTATGTTCGGCTAAAGGTTCCATCTCTACCACCTCTACAACACACATTATAAAGGCTGACAGTTTTCACACAACTCCTCCTTATGGTTAATGCTATATTTCTGCTTAGCACTAGGAAGGGAGGAGCAAAGACACAAATGAAGGAACAGAACATCTAGGACAGACACTTCCACCACATGTGATCTTGCTGCTAGGTGCAGGGTATGCTGGGCTACCCTGACATCATCTCAGTGTTCCCAATACTTCCTCCATTCATTTAGGTGTCAAAACTCCAAGTGTTCCTTATCCCTAATAGCACCATTGCCAGGTTCTCTCATCTCTTATCTTAAAGTAATATTTGAATATTGTTTTTTACTCAACTAGAACATTTTGCATTTGTGTTGTGCATTGTTAATAGTAGAGATGAGAGAGCCGAATACAGCAAACCCGAATATGACCCAAAGTTTACAATTTTTTCGGCTTGGCGAACGCTCAAGCTTTTACCAGTTCAGCTCACACGAGCCAGTAAATAGCGCAGAAAATGTGAAAGAATGTTTTTTTGGCAGATGGAAGAAGCAAAGCGGGCAGGGGCGGTGAGATTACGTAGAGAAACATAGATAACCCCTGTCTCTCATGTGATTGGCTGCTTTTATGTGTCAATCAGCACAAAGGCCAATAGGATGCAGCAAGGGACACAGATAAAAGGCCAGTGACGTCACCCACAGCATTCACAGCAACAAAGCAACTGAAGAGAGCAGGAAAGGCAGTAATAGGGACAGATAGTGTTTAGAAAAAGAGATATACAGATTAGAAAGAGAGAATAAATAGGGACAGTTAGTGATTAGAAAGATAGAGAGAAATACAGATTAGAAATATAGACCATGTGTGTGTGTGTGTGTGTGTGTGTGTGTGAGTGAACAGGATTCAATCACCATGCAAGAATACTATAGGGCTCCTTTACACCCAACGTTCTTAATCATAGCCTCTGAAGGGTTCACCTTTTGCCTTTTTCAAGGCTCATACCTGCATATAACTGAGTTGAATAGTGTTCCTGAACCAGCTCCAGTGAGATACATTGATCTGTGCCACCCACAAAGGGTATTCAAGTGGCACCTATATATGCCTATAGGGCCTGTTATGACAGCAGTGATTTGTGACTATAATAGTGTTTCTGAACAAACTACAGTAGCTAGTGAGGTGCAGTGATCTGTGCCATCTATCCACAAAGCATATTCAAGTGGAACGCATATATGCCTATAGGGCCTGTGAAGAAAGCAGTGATTTGTGACTCTAATAGTGTTCCTGAACCAGCTACAATAGCCAGTTAGGTGCAATGATTTGTGCCACCCTCAAGGCATATTCAAGTGACACCTATATATGCCTATAGGCCCTGTGAACACAGTAGAGATTTGTGACTCTAATAGTGTTTCTGAACAAGCTACAGTAGCCAGTGAAGTGCAGTGATCTGTGCCTCCCACATAGTGTATTCAAGTGGCACCTATATATGCTTATAGGGCCTTTGAACACAGTAGTGAATATATGAGCTTTCTGCAAACAACTTCAGACTCATCTCTGCCATGCAAAAAGCGTTCAAAGTGCTGAAATTTAGCTTTCACAAGAAGATTGTCAAAATTCACTCAAAAAGTATAAAAGTAACCAAAAAAACATTTCTGGAAAAGGAGTTGGTGGACAGGGTAGAGGGCAGAAGACCCCACGCCATGTTTTCTGCCAAAAAGAATGTTCGTGGCAGTCCTAGTACAGGTAGCGGCAACATAAGCCAGATGTTGTTTAGTAGTAGTTGCAGCCATGTCAGCCATCCTAAGTTCTGCCTGGGAGTAGAGATGAGCGAATCAAATCGGTATGAGCTGGTTTTAAATGACAAATTACTGTAAAACTCTGAAACCAAAAAACAAGTACATAAGAAAATAGTGAAAAATTGGCACTGGAAACTAGATAACACACCAAAAAATGTCCAGGTGGATGGGGAGGAGGTGTTGATTATCCAGCATGGATCAATAGTGGTGCATCACATCTCAAGAAGCATATAGATATATATATAACATAGAAAAGAAAGGAAGCGGAGCACTCACACGATCACAGGTCTTCAATTTAAGCTGTCACAAAGGAGGTTATGAACTCTGTGACTTCTGCAGGGAGGCGAAGGTGGAATTGGGGGGAGCTCAGACGGCGGCCACGGTCCGTGTCGCGCCAATGGGCGCCAATACATTTGTGACAAATATATATATATATATATATGTGACTAATACATATATATATATATATATATATGACAAATACATATATATATATATATATATATATATATATATATGATATAATGTGAAAGTTTACATCTACATTTACATGAGCGAAAAAAATTAATGACATATATATATATATATATATATATATATATAAATGAAGAAAATCTGCAGCACTACTTTATCCAATACAGCAGCGGGTGCCAGCGCCCCAGACCCGATCAAAGTCCATGTAATATAAATGTAGAAAAAGCGCAGCACTCCTCAAATACGTGAAAAAAAGTAGTGGTTTATTGGCTCACATAGCAGCAACGTTTCTGTCCTACCATAGGACCATTTTCAAGCTCAGTGACACAACTCAAGTAGGGGGTATATATACCCAAACATATGTGTGTAATCAACATCATAATCAATGTAAAAAATTATCAAAATAAAGTGCATAAGTGCAAAAAATACATTGCATTACAAGCAGTGCAAGCAGTATCACAAGTGTACAATCATATTATATAAAGTGCATTACATAAAGTGCCCGATAGATTAAAAACATGCTTGAAAATCTCATAGTACATATAATTGTCTATTAATAACTACAGCTGATAACAATGTTAAATATTATATAGTAGTAGTGGGTGGAGATACCTCTGAGATGCTCCTAAGCATAACAGTATGGCGCCCGCAGCATGGGATGCCGTTCTCGGCGTCTCCTATTGCGAGCGACCAAGTTCCGGTCAGGTGAACATGTCACATGACCAACAGCAATCACATGATGCTGTAGTCATGGAACCCACAGACGCCTGAACTTGCGCCCGTGAGAAGCATATGGATCAGATGGAGGATGGTCTAGAGTGTGAACAGCGCCCGGGGGATGGCACACAATCAATCCCAATGTATAAAGTAATAGAAGGATATTGCACAACAAATAAAAATAAGAAAAAATGAAATGAAATGAAATAGAGATGAAATAAAATCAGGTAAAAACATACTAATAAAAATTAAACAAAAGTGCATATAAAAAAATAAAAATAAATAAAATAAAAAATAAAAAATAAATAATAAAAAATAAAATTAAACAATAAAAAATAGAAATTAATGTAGATTGATAAATAAATAAATCAAAAGGTACTGGTACACTAAACAAATATAATTATTATTTTTTTTTTATATTTTCTCCCCTAGGCTAGGGAAAGAGGATTAAGGCCATCTACTAAAGTCCCTCCCTGGTTTGTAGGGCGACCCCGGATGTGCCCAGAAACCGGGTCATCACCCGAGGACGCCAAAGGCTCATCCAACGAACACGAGGTTCTGTTAGGAATCCCCGGTTCGCTGGAGTTCCCACTACAGCCAAATTGGGAGTGTGCTAACATTTAAGTAGCACCATAGACTCAGGCATATATATTTATATTTAGGCCATCCTCCAGATGTCAAAATGATGAAAGTAAATGAAAAAATAAAAATCATAACAAATAATGATTATATAAAGTATAAAAATAATAAAAATTTATAAAAAACTAAAGTACAAAAATAAAGTACAAAAATAAACAAAGAAGGAATTATATTGATAGTTGAAACCAGTGAAGCATATAGTTAGTACATCGGGATTTATTGAGTACCCACTCAGGGTCTTGTTTCTCACTGTTGACCATGACACCATCTAGATATACATCAATATACTTGTAAGAACATGTGATTATTAAATAAAAAATATATGAGCAGTCGCACAGGTGTCTTCCACTTTGAGGTTCTGTAAACTGAAAAAAATAGAGAAAAAGAAAAGGAAAAATTTATAAAAAGATCAGTAATAGCAATACATAACAATAATCATATCCATAATCATGATAATACAGGTCTAAATTGTGTCAAAAAAGTCCTAGCTGAAGTTGTATAAAATTATCAACAGATGTAATTGTTGAAGATTGTCAAGAGGTATGAATAGAGTAAAGGGAATATGCTCACCACTCATATTATATTATATTAAAGTCGACATTAAGACCAGTAGGACGGAGTGTATTCAACTGATGAATCCACCAGAATTCCCTCTGTTTTAACCTTGCCAACCTATCACCACCCCTATTGGGCTTGGGGACAGATTCTAGTGCCATGAATTTTAGATCCTTGTCAGTATGACCTACTTCAGTGTAATGCTTTGAAACAGGAAGTTCCATCCTGCGCTTACGGATGCTGTATCTATGATTGTTGATGCGCACCTTGAGACTGCACGTGGTTTGACCCACATAAAGCAGTCCACATGGGCACACCAACACATAGACCACCCAACCGGAGTCGCAAGTCAGGAACTGTCTCAACTGGTATTTTTTATGTGTTGTGGGATGAGTAAACATATTACCCTTCAACATTGAGGGGCAGTTGATGCACGTAAGGCAAGGAAAGGATCCTTTTCTTTGGGATCCTAGGAAAGTTTGGTGACTGATTTTCTGTGAAGGAACTTCTGTTTTTACTAGTTTGTCTCTTAGATTATATGATCTTCTATAAGACATCAGAGGGTTCACTCTGAACTCACTGATGTTTTTAAAGCTGTCTCGCATAATAGGCCAATGTTTGTTCAAAATATTGGAAATATGGTTACTATGTGCAGAGTAAGTAGAAATTAAACGAATCCTAGTATGTTTGGCTCTAGTCTTGGGTTTTAAAATAGATTCTCTATCTAACGCTAGTACCTCCTCTTTATGTGCATTAATGATATCATCAGGATAACCCCTTTGTTGGAAATTTCTAGACATAACATTAAGTGTCTCCATTAACTTGGAACTGTCATCCACGATCCTCCTTGCCCTCAGCATCTGGCTGTAGGGCAAGGAGTTAACCATTTTGCGCGGATGACAGCTCCGGAAATGGAGCAAGGTATTTTTATCTGTAGGTTTAGAATATAGTGTAGTATTTAGATGTTGTCCAGTTTTACAAACCATCACATCAAGAAAGCTCACTTCCTGTTTGGAATAGGTCATGGTGAATTTGATGTTGTCCTCCATATTGTTTAAGAACTCATGAAAAGTGTGTAGCTCTTCCTCGGAGCCACTCCACAGGAGGAAGACGTCGTCAATGTAACGCCACCACCCCAGACAATGTCTGAAGTGGTGGCATACATAGACGACGTCTTCCTCCAATGAACCAACATATAGATTTGCATACATTGGCGCAACATTCGTCCCCATAGCGGTCCCAACTAACTGTAAATAATATTTGTCATCAAAAATGAAATAATTATTAGTCAAAATTAATTTTAATAAATCTAACATAAAATGTTGGGCCGCTATGGGGAAGTCTGTTGTCGCCAATTTCTTTTGAACTGCTGCAGTCCCTTTATTGTAATCGATAGATGTATAGAGACTGGAAATGTCAAGTGAAACCAGGATTGTATCTACAGGTATGTTAGTATTGTGTATTTTACTTAAAAAATCATTGGTGTCACGTATATACGACTGGGCCCTAAAGACCAATGGTCGTAGAACTCTGTCCAGAAAAATTGAGGCATGACTCAGTACCGCCTCCCTACCCGAAACGATCGGGCGGCCAGGTGGATTAGACAACGATTTGTGAACATTTGGCAGGATATACAGTGATGGTGTTTTGGGATATTGTATCAAAAGGAATTCCTTAAGTGGCTCATCAATAATACCTGCTGCCGAAGATTCACAAACAAGGCTAGTAAAACGTTTCTGTATATCAGGACATGGATCTCTATCCAACAGTTGATATGTACCAACATCCATAAGTTGTCTGTACACCTCCTTCCTATAATCAGCTGTGTCCATAACCACGATCCCACCACCCTTATCCGCAGGTTTGATGGTGAGATCGTGGTCATAGACAAGCTGATCAAGGGCAATCCTCTCTGCCCTAGTTAAATTAGGATGCTCTCTACCAGAAGGCCTTTCTTTCAATATTTCAATATCTTGTCGTACCAAGGACATAAAGGTCTCTAAAGGATGAGAAATCAAGACAGGATTGAATGTGCTCTTATTTCTAAGATCAAACTTATTAAGCTGTAACATACAAGTATTGGCCTGAGACCCAGTCGAAATATCGGCATGGGTATCAAACCAAATCTTTAACTTGAGATTTCTAAAAAAATACTGTAAATCACATTCAATTTTATACCAATCCGTATTGGTCATAGGGCAAAAAGATAGTCCTTTAGAGAGCAATTGTACCTGAGTCTCTGTCAGAGTGTGGGATGAGATGTTGATAACTGTGTCTGTTATTTCTTCTTCTGTTGTGGACGGGGATTGTTGTTCCTGCCTGTTCTCTGTGTTCTGGTTCTTCCTTGGCCTATGGCGTTTTCGCCCCCCTCTCCTTGTGGGTTTCCTGGAGATGGGTTCGAGGCAGAGTCCTCCCTTAAAAAATCATTAGTGGGAAAAACATGAAAATCAGAATCCTTCTGAGCCGTTTTTTTCTTCCCTGGTTTGGGGGTGGCATATTGTTGATTGGGCACATAAAGATTTTGTTGATGCCACGTGTATACACGTCCTTTTACATAATCTCCTGCATCCCTATGCCATTTCTTTTTCTTGACCTCCATAACATCATTTTTGTACTTATCAGAGAAGCCTTTAAATCGCTCAAAATACAATGTACAATCGTCCGTTGACAATATTTCTTGCAGATTCTTTTCCAACTCAATCACCTTGGCCCGAGCCATCTCCAATTCCTTTTGTAAAAAATCTAGATTAAGCAATATGATGTCAAGAGCATATCTATCTGAGATAGCTTCAAATTTCCTCTTGAATTCCACATTGTCAGTCTGCACAGCTGGTCTAAGTCTAGAGCGCATTCCTCTAGAAATCCTTTTGTTTTTATAATACTCTCCTAATGTAATTAAATGCAATTCAAGCATAATACATCTTCTAGACTCGTATTCAAAATTATGTTTAATGTCCGTAATAGCAGGTGTAGCAAGAAACGTGGCGTCTCCTTTCACTCCATTTAAAATCCTCTCAACTTCAACATCAGCATAGGACGACAAATGAGCCATATCCAAATCAATTGGTGCTTCCATTGTACACAAAAACAATAGTGTGCCAGCAAAAAAAATCAATAGATATAAATGAAGAAAATCTGCAGCACTACTTATCCAGTACAGCAGCGGGTGCCAGCGCCCCAGACCCGATCAAAGTCCATGTAATATAAATGTAGAAAAAGCGCAGCACTCCTCAAATACGTGAAAAAAAAGTAGTGGTTTATTGGCTCACATAGCAGCAACGTTTCTGTCCTACCATAGGACTATTTTCAAGCTTAGTGACACAACTCAAGTAGGGGGTATATATACCCAAACTTATGTGTGCAATCAACATCATAATCAATGTAAAAAATTGTCAAAATAAAGTGCATAAGTGCAAAAAATACATTGCATTACAAGCAGTGCAAGCAGTATCACAAGTGTACAATCATATTATATAAAGTGCATTACATAAAGTGCCCGATAGATTAAAAACATGCTTGAAAATCTCATAGTACATATAATTGTCTATTAATAACTACAGCTGATAACAATGTTAAATAATATATAGTAGTAGTGGGTGGAGATACCTGTGAGATGCTCCTAAGCATAACAGTATGGCGCCCGCAGCATGGGACGCCGTTCTCGGCGAATCCTATTGCGAGCGACCAAGTTCCGGTCTGGTGAACATGTCACATGACCAACAGCAATCACATGATGCTGTAGTCATGGAACCCACAGATGCCTGAACTTGCGCCCGTGAGAAGCATATGGATCAGATGGAGGATGGTCTAGAGTGTGAACAGCGCCCGAGCGATGGCACACAATCAATCCCAATGTATAAAGTAATAGAAGGATATTGCACAGCAAATAAAAATAAGAAAAAATTAAATGAAATGAAATAGAGAGTAAATAAAATCAGGTAAAAACATACTAATAAAAATTAAACAAAAGTGCATATAAAAAAAATAATAATAATAAATAAAATAAAAAATAAATAATAAAAAATAAAATTAAACAATAAAAAATAGAAATTAATGTAGATTGATAAATAAATAAATCAAAAGGTACTGGTACACTAAACAAATATAATTATTTTTTTTTTATTTTTTATTTTTTTTATATTTTCTCCCCTAGGCTAGGGAAAGAGGATTAAGGCCATCTACTAAAGTCCCTCCCTGGTTTATATGCACTTTTGTTTAATTTTTATTAGTATGTTTTTACCTGATTTTATTTCATCTTTATTTCATTTCATTTCATTTTTTCTTATTTTTATTTGTTGTGCAGTATCCTTCTATTACTTTATACATTGGGATTGATTGTGTGCCATCCCTCGGGCGCTGTTCACACTCTAGACCATCCTCCATCTGATCCATATGCTTCTCACGGGCGCAAGTTCAGGTGTCTGTGGGTTCCATGACTACAGCATCATGTGATTGCTGTTGGTCATGTGACATGTTCACCTGACCGGAACTTGGTCGCTAGCAATAGGAGACGCCGAGAACGGCGTCCCATGCTGCGGGCGCCATACTGTTATGCTTAGGAGCATCTCACAGGTATCTCCACCCACTACTACTATATATTATTTAACATTGTTATCAGCTGTAGTTTTTAATAGACAATTATATGTATTATGACATTTTCAAGCATGTTTTTAATCTATCGGGCACTTTATGTAATGCACTTCATATAATATGATTGTACACTTGTGATACTGCTTGCACTGCTTGTAATGCAATGTATTTTTTGCACTTATGCACTTTATTTTGATAATTGTTTACATTGATTATGATGTTGATTGCACACATATGTTTGGGTATATATACCCCCTAATTGAGTTGTGTCACTGAGCTTGAAAATGGTCCTATGGTAGGACAGAAACGTTGCTGCTATGTGAGCCAATAAACCACTACTTTTTTTCACGTATTTGAGGAGTGCTGCACTTTTTCTACATTTATATATATATATATATATATATATATATATATATATACACCCCTATATGTGATATATATCTATCTATATCTATATCTATAAACAGGAGAATACAGCAGCACACTGTTAGCACAAAGATACAGATAAAACATGAAATGCTATATAGGTATAATGCAAAAAATGAAAAAGTGAGGTACTTAGCTCACAATTTGGTGGCCAAATAGTTTTGACCATCCCACCACAGTAAGGTGACCTCATTGGGACGGACCCTACACTGTGAATGTGCCTCTGTGCAATCAGTTAAACAGGCATTGCAAGGTCTGGGACATCTGCACCTTATACAGCACCTAATAGAGGTGGGTGGGATGCAAGAACCAACATGGCGGTAGGTGGGGTGCAAGAGCCAACATGGAGATAGCCACTCCCCCATAGCTAAGTACCTCACTTTTTCATTTTTTGCATTAAACCTATATAGCATTTCATGTTTTATCTGTATCTTTGTGCTAACAGTGTGCTGCTGTATACTTCTGTTTATGTATATTCAGCCTAGCAGCGTGCACCTGTATGCCAGGTCCATGCAGTAGTTTCGGTATCAGTATGTGCTGGCCAACTTATCCTTGTTTGTGTTACACATATGGGAGAGTGGCTACCTCCATGTTGGCTCTTGCACCTCACCCACCTCTATTAGGTGATGTATAAGGTGCAGATGTCTCAGACCTTGCAATGCCTGTTTAACTGATTGCACAGAGGCATATTCACAGTGTAGGGTCCATCCCAATGAGGTCCCCTTACCCTGGTGGGATGGTCCAAACTATTTGGCCGCCAAATTGTGAGCTAAGTACCTCACTTTTTCACTTTTTCATTTTTTGCATTATACCTATGTAGCATTTCATGTTTTATCTATATCTTTGTGCTAACAGTGTATTGCTGTATTCTCCTGTTTATGTATATTCAGCCTAGCAGCGTGCACCTGTATGTCAGGTCCATGCAATAGTTTTGTTATCAGTATGTGCTGGCTAACTTATCCAAGGCTAACTTATCCTTGTTTACATCTATATCTATCTATCTATCTATATATATATATATATATATATATATATATATATATATATATATACAAAGCAGCTCATCACACCACCTTCTCAAGTAGCATGCCCTAAGATCAGCTCTGGCTCCAGCTACAAAGTCTCAGAAACTGATTGGAATTGATACCAAGCCAGAATTCTCCCCAGAAGGGAAGAAGTCCCATCTGCAGACAGCTGTTTCGGGGTGATTTCCCCTCGTCAGTACAGAGCAAGGTGTTCTGGCTTGGCTGTGGGTAGAGGCCTGTGACTGGCTAAAAGGGGCAAATATTCTCCTTAGGGAGGAGCACCGCTTCCGGTGTAGAACGGAGATTCAAAAAGGCCATTAGCACTCTGCTGGCTTTCTGGGTAAGGAATATGCAAAGCAGCTCATCACACTACCTTCTCAGGTAGCATACCCTAAGATTATTTCTGGCTCCAGCTACAAAGTCTCAAAAACTGATTGGGATTCATGCCAAGCCAGAATTTTCCCCAGAAGGAAAGAAGACCCATCTGCAGACAGCTGTGTCAGGGTGCTTGCCCCTTGTCAGTAGAGAGCAGGGTGTTCTGGCTTGGCTGTGGGAAGAGGCCAAGCCAGATATCAATATAAAATAAAAAAACAGATATAGATATAAAAAAACAACCCCATGTGAAGAGCACGGGACTTCTGACTGTGAATGCATTAATATACTACCTGTGGCCGCGATACGGGCAATTTTCCCTTAAGCAAGATGGCACAGGTTTTTTCTCTACTCCGGCACGCATGCGCATACCATACACTCGAGGCCCCAATTGGCTTAATACCAATGGGGAAGCTTCGGCCTGATAGATGGATGGCGCACAGCTGCGCAATGATACAGTATCCATGCTCCGTATTATGACACGTGCATTGAGTGCTCTGTTGGGGAAGTGCAATATTGTACATATGAATGTAAATATGAAGTGAAGAATATTCAGCACATCGTCACCATCATGTATACACGTGTAAGAACACAACTTGGAATAACATCATAATCATGGCAAGCCAGCATGGAATGAATAGGGGATGCTATATACATGTATACTTTGTGAATATATTTATATTTTATTGCATATGTTTACTTTTACACTGTATGTCAATTACTCTATTAAGCAATTATGTAATTTACTGAGAACATATAAGGCTGCACTGTGGATCTATTCAGTTGAGCTTGAAAATAGTGACGAGAGGTTGCAGAAACTTCGCTTCTTTGTACACTGGGATGATGCAATAAACATCCACCTATTTTTGCACTGTATTTTATGTGCTGCTGGTCTCTTGCTTGATTTTCAGATATAGATAGATATATAAATCATATATCTGTATATATATAATTTTATATTATTTTCTTCGCTCATTTAAGATGTAAACCTTCACATTAGATCATATATATATATATATATATATATATATATATATATATATATATATACAGTGGTCCCTCAACATACAATGGTAATTTGTTCCAAACAACCCATCGTTTGGGATTCATGCAATGTAAAGTATAGGAAGTTATACTCACCTGTCCCCACAGCTCCGGACCGCGTCCTCACCGCTGCCGCTACTGTCCCAGGGGCTCCCGATGCTGTCCCGCTGCTCCGGCGTCTTCTTCGGGATCCTCCGGCTTCTTCCGCATCTTCTGCAGGGTCCGGGCCTCGCTTTCTGGTGACGTTATTATGCTGCAGCGCCGGCACGGCATGCGTAGCAACGTAATAACGACGCCGGAAAGGGAGGCCCGGACCCTGGAGAAGATAAAGAAGATGCCGGAGGACCCCGAAGTGGACCCGGAGCAGCGGGGATAGGTAAGCAAACCTGTCCGCGATGCTTAAACTGCTATCCGACAGCAGCTTAAGCATTTTGCGCTGTCGGATAGTAGTTAATGCGATGGCCTCGACATGTAAAAGCATCGTATGTCGATGCTGACATCGACATGCGATGGCCTCTGAGAAGCAATCGTATGCCGATTTGATCATATGTCGGGGCCATCGCATGTCGTGGGGTTACTGTATATATATAAATATATATATATATATATATATATATATATATATATATATTTAGATTGTTTTTCCGCTCACACAGCAGACAGATGAATGAAAAACAAGAAATAGGAGGGAAAGGCCTTAATTGTATAATGAAACCACAGCCAATTAAGGTGAAACCATTTGATGTGCATTCCTTTGATGTTCTATTATCTATTTGACCTTAATTGGCTGTGGTCTCATTATTTAATTAACATTAATTTGCCATCCTGCTGAAATTATAGCTCCCATCCATGTCTTCCTGCATATGCAGAGACATTGGAATTACAAGAAGAGTTTTGCAGTAATTTGTCATTTAAGACCAGCTCATAATGTATAATTAAAATGACATCATCCTTCACAATTGCATTAAATACGTACATACATTATTGTCCCGGCCATCTGCTTCCACAAATTAAAATTTTAAGTATCTTTAACCCCTTAAGGACCCTTGACGTACGCGTACATCATGGCATCCTGGTACTTAAGGACCCATGATGTATGTGTATGTCATGAAGAATTCCGGTCCCCCCGCACGGGGGGGGGGATCGGACCGGGATGCCTGCTGAAATCATTCAGCAGGCATCCCGTGAAAATGCCCAGGGGGGTCATCATTCCTCCCCATGTCTGCGATTGGCACAAATCGCAAGTGAATTCACACTTACGATTTGTGCAATTCAAGGTCATACGGGTCTATGGTGACCCGGTGACCCGGAAAATAAGGGGGATCGGGGTTGTCCAAGACACCCACGATCCCCCTGAAGGTATAGGAGAGAGGTGGCAGGGGTGCCACCCTTCCTATCAATGCTATTGGTCGTATAGACACTACGACCAATAGCAGATCGGGGGTGGGTGGGTTAACTGTTGCTTTCCCCGTTCTGCCCTCACACAATAGGCGGGGCAGAACGGGGAAACAACAGAGGAGCAGGAATGAAGATCCACTTACCCATCCAAGCGACGATCAGGGACGGAGATCAGCAACAGAGAAGGAACGCAATGTGTCTCCCTGAATCCTACAGAAGCCGGTGAGTTGCCTAGCAACATCTGGAGGTCTACAGTCTGAGACCACTATACAGTGGTCTCTAAACTGTAGACCTCCAGATGTTGCAAAACTACAACTCCCAGCATGCTCAGACAGCTGTTTGGGCATGCTGGGACTTGTAGTTTTGCAACAGCTGGAGGGCTACTGTTTGAGACCACTGCACAGTGATCTCCAAACTGTGGCCCTCCAGATCTTGCAAAACTACAACTCCTAGCATGCCCACACAGCTGTTTGCTCTCTGGGCATGCTGGGATTTGTACTTTTTCAACATCTGGAGGGCCACAGTTTGGAGATCACTGTGCAGTGGTCTATAAACTGTAGCTCTCCAGATGTTGCAAAACTGCAAATCCCAGCAAGCCCAGACAGCAAACAGCTGTCTCGGCATGCTGGGAGTTGTAGTTGCGTACTTCCAGCTGATGCATAACTACATCTCCCAGCATGCCCTTCGGCTCAGAACATACTGGGAGTTGTAGTTTTGCAACAGCAGGATGCACACTGGTTGGAAAATACTGATTTTGGTAACAGAACCTAACTGAAGGTTTTCCAACCAGTGTGCCTCCAGCGGTTGCAAAAGTACAACTCCCAGCATGCACGGTCTGTCAGTACATGCTGGGAGTTGTAGTTCTGAAACAGCTGGAGGTTTGCCCTCCATGTGAATGTACAGGGTTCATTCACACAGGCGAGTTTACATTGAGTTTCTTGAGGTTTGAGCCGCGGCAAATGTTTCCGGACAGCTATTGACTGTCCAGGCATGCTGGGAGTTTAGCAACAGCTGGAGGCACCCTGTTTGGGAATCACTGGCGTAGAATACCCCTATGTCCACCCCTATCCACCCCTAATTTAGTCCTCAAATGCGCATGGCGCTCTCTCACTTCAGAGCCCTGTCGTATTTCAAGGAAACAGTTTAGGGCCACATATGGGGTATTTCCGTACTCGGGAGAAATTGCACTACAATATTTGGGGGGGATTTTTCTCCTTTTATGCCTTATGAAAACGAAAAGTTGGGGGCTACACCAGCCTGTTAGCGTAAAAAAATTAAAATGTTTACACTAACATGCTGGTGTTGCCCCATACTTTTTACTTTCACAAGCGGTAAAAGGAAAAAAGACCCCCAAAATTTGCAACGCAATTTCTCCTGAGTATGGAAATACCCCATATATAAAATGCTCTGCGGGCGCACAACAAGGCTCAGAAGTGAGAGCGCACCATGTACATTTGAGGCCTAAATTGGTGATTTGCACAGGGGTGGCTGATTTTACAGCGGTTCTGAAATAAACACAAAAAAATAAATACCCACATGTGACCCCATTTTGGAAACTACACCCCTCACGGAATGTAACAAGGGATATAGAGAGCCTAACAACCCACAGGTGTTTGGAGAATTATAGTTAAAGTTGCATGGGAAAATAAAAAACAAAACAATTTTCACTAAAATGCTGGTGCTACCCTAAATTTTTCATTTTCACAAGGGAAAATAGGAAAAAAAGCCCTCCAAAATTTGTAACACCATTTCTTCTGAGTAAGAACATACCCCATATGTGGATGTAAAGTGCTCTGCTGGCGCACTACAATGCTCAGAAAAGAAGGAGCGTCATTGGGATTTTGAAGAGAAAATTTGTCGTAATTGAAGGCCACGCGTGTTTACAAATCCGACAGAGTGCATGAAAAATGGACCCCCCCCCCACATGTGACCCCATTTAGAAAATTACACCCATCATGTAATGTAATAAGGGGTACAGTGAGAATTTACACCCCACAGGTGTCTGGCAGAATTTTGGAACAGTGGTCTGTGAAAATGAAAAATGCTATTTTTCATTTGCACAGCCCACTGTTCCAAAGATGTGTCAAACACCAGTGGGGTGTAAATACTCACTGCACAGCTTATTAAATTCTGTGAGGGGTGTAGTTTCCAAAATGGGGTCACTTGTGGGGGGGTTAACTGTCCTGGCACCACGCACATGGCCCCTGACTTCCATTCCAAACAAATTCACTCTTCAAAAGCTCAATGGCGCTACTTATCTTCTGAGCATTGTAGAGCGCCAGCAGAGCACTTAACGTCCACACATGGGGTATTTCCATACTAAGAAATGGGGTTATAAATTTTGGAGGTCATTTTCTCCTATTAACCCTTGTAAAATTGTAAAATTTTGAGAAAAAACAGCATTTTAGTGATTTTTTATTTCATTTACACATCCAACTTTAACAAAAAGTTGTGAAACACATGTGAGGTGCTGAGGCTCACTATACCTCTTGTTACCTTCCTTGAGGGGTGTAGTTTCCAAAATAGTATGCCATGTGTTTTTTTTTTTTTTTTTTGCTTTGCTTGCACCATAGGGGCTTCCTAAATGTGACATGCCCACCAAAAACCATTTCTGCAAAATTCACTCTCCAAAATCCCATTGTCGCTCCTTCCCTTCTGAGCCCTCTACTGCGCCCGCAGAACACCTGACATACACATATGAGGTATTTCCTTACTCGAGAGAAATTGGGTAACAAATTTTGTGGGGCTTTTTCTCCTATTACCACTTGCAAAAATTCAAAAACTGGGTCTGCAAGAACATGCCAGTGTAAAAAATGAAAATGTTGAATTATCTCCTTCAGTTTGCTGCTATTCCTGTGAAACACCTAAAGGGTTAACAAACCTTTTGAATGTATTTTTGAATACATTGAGGGGTGCAGTTTTTATAGCAGGGTCATTTATAGGGTATTTCTAATAATAAGGCCCTTCAAATCCACTTCAAAACTGAACTGGTCCCTGAAAAATTTCAATTTTGAAAATTTTGAGAAAAATTGGAAAATTGCTGTTATACTTTGAAGCCCTCTGATGTCTTCCAAAAGTAAAAACATGTCAACTTTATGATGCAAATATAAAGTAGACATATTGTATATGTGAATCAATATATCATTTATTTGAAATATCCATTTTCCTTATAAGCAGAGAGCTTCAAAGTAAAAAAAATGCAAAATTTTCAATTTTTTCATCAAATTTGGGAATTTTTCACCAAGACATGATAAATGATGCAAGTATCGACAAAATGTTACCACTAATACAAAGTATAATATGTCACGAAAAAACTAACTGAAAGGTAAAAGCATCTCAGAGTTATTAATGCTTAAAGTGACAGTGGTCAGATGTGCAAAAAATGGCCGGGTTCTACAGTGAAAACTGGCTGGGTTCTTAAAGGGTTAAAGGGGTACTCCACCCCTAGCATCTTATCCCCTATCCAAAGGGATCTCCACTGCGGCACCCCACTATCATTACTGCACAGAGCAAACTTGCTTTGTGCGTAATAACGGGCAATACAGGGGCCGGAGCATCATTATGTCACGGCTTCGCCCCCCTATGGGAGGGGGCTTGGCGGCCATCACGCCCCCTCCCATGGACTTGCATTAAAGGGGCGGGCTGTGACATCACGAGGGGCGGAGCCGTGACGTCACAATGCTCCGGCCCTTGTATCGCCGGTCATTACGCACAGAGCGAGCGTGCTCTGTGCAGTAATGATAGAGGGGTGTCGCAGTAGAGATCCTGGGGGTCCCCAGCAGTGGGACCCCGGCAAGCTGACATCTTATCCCCTATCCTTTGGATAGGGGATAAAATGCTAGGGGCGGAGTACCTCTTTAATTTCTGATAGAAGAACTCGTAAATTTATGGATTTTTGGTAAATTAGGGAAACTCAGCATTTTTTTTTGCCTACTGTATTATACATATTACTGATGTCCCTGTCCTCAGCTCATCTCTGACCCCCACAATTTTTCATGGCAGCACATCTAAATGCCCCCAAAAAATAAAATAAAATAAATGGGGCTAAAAAAGTAAAGTGAAAAAAAAAAAAGTATGATTTAAAACAAAAACTAGAAAAAAATATGAAATGCACTCCTCATTCATTTTATTATTGAGCGCTGGATTTTCTGGTCCCTGCATGCTCCCCAAATTTGAAAGAAGGCAGTAATGGACATGCTTAGGAAGGATCTGCGCTTGTCTTGGGGCTAAACGGCTATGTTGTGAGATTACCCTAACACTGTGGCCAACTTTTTGTGAACTTATATTTCCTGTTTGACTTTTCTTTTTTTGACTACAAATCCCACAATTCCATCTTCCTCCCTCTCCCACATCAGCCACCACACCCATTGACACATAAATGAGCTGCATCCATTCAAATCCATTTTCAATCAGGGTGCCTACAGCTGTTGCATTAGTTGCAGATTGATCTCTCTCCCACCAAGCAATTCCTCCACCCATTGAAGCAGACAGGCTCCCTGTCATCATCTGACTAGTGAGTCAGGTCTCAGCCGCATTGCAAGCTGGGAAAAATAGACAACAGTAATTTTGTCACACACAGGTACAGACACTATATTATGAACTACACTTTACAGCCCATGTAGCATAGTCAAATAAAAACAAATTCCTGGAATACCCCTTTAATGTTAATTTTTAAACAGGGATCAATTTTTGTGGGCAGGTAGGGACCTAAAAATGTAGCCGACAATAAAAGAAATGTAGAAAGGGGCCAATTAAATGTAAAAATAATAGACGTTTTATAATTAATAAAAAAAACTGTTTTATTAGTAATGTATTTTAATATTCTGTTTAATAAAGTGTGTGTATGTGTTTCATTTCTTATTTTCTCAATTTTTTTTTACATTCTTTAGGTAGTACTATTACTCCCAGCATAGAACATACTGTTCTATGATTGGAGCTGTAGTACCTGTACTAATAGACAGATCGCCCAGGCTGTCACTCCTGACACCCGATGCGATTGTCCTTTCTATTGCAGAGATGGAGCAGCTTTCTCCTACGCTCGCATCCCTGCACTATACTCCGGCCGGCCAGTGATATGAATAGAATTCACATCGCTCATTCATATTTCCCGCAGAGAGCTGTGATTGGCCAGATGGTTCCAGTCAATCACAGCTCTCTGCGGGAAATATGAATAATCCATATATATATATATATATATAAAACTCAACGTGTGTGTGTATGTGTGTATGTTCCAGCATCACGTCCAAATGGCTAAAGATATTAACATGAAACTTGGCACACATGTTACTTATATGTCAACAACAAACATAGGATAGGTAATTTAACCCTTACTCACCCCCATTTGCCAGGGGCACGGTTTATGTTTAAAGTCCCATACAAGTGTATGGGAAATACATGTTACAGCATAACTTCCAAACGGCTGGAGATATTTTGATAATACTTGGTCACATGTTACTTAAATGTAAACTTAACCCCTTAAGGACCCGGGCTTTTTCCGTTTTTTCATTTTCAATTTTTCCTCCTTAACGTTAAAAAATCATAACTCTTTACATTTTTCACTGAAAATTCTATATGATAGCTTATTTTTTGCATCACTAATTCTACTTTGTAATGACATTAGTCATTTTACCCAAAAATCTACGGTGAAACGGGGAAAAAAATCAATGTGCGACAAAATTGATGAAAAAACACTATTTTGTAAGTTTTGGGTCTTCCGTTTTTACGTAGTACATTTTTGGGCAAAACTGACACCTTATCTTTATTCTGTAGGTCCATACGGTTAAAATGATACCCTACTTGTATAAGTTTGATTTTGTATCACTTCAGAAAAAAATCATGAATACATGCAGGAAAATGTATACGTTTACAATGGTCATTTTCTGACCCATATAACTTTTTTATTTTTCTGTTTTCAGGGGGCTATGAGGGCTCATTTTTTGCGACGTGATCTGAAGTTTTTAGCATTACCATTTTTGTTCTGATAAGACTTTTTGATCACTTTTTATTCCAAAAAAAGTGATCAAAATGCGCTATTTTGGACTTGGAAGTTTTTTGCGCGTACGCCATTGAACATGCGGTTTAAAAACCAGTATATTTTTATAATTCAGACATTTCCACCAGCGGCAATACCACATATGTTTATTTTTATTTACACTGTTTTTTTTTATTCTTGGAAATGGCGGGTGATTCAAACTTTTATTAGGGGAAGGGATAATTCAAATGGTTAATGATTTTTTTTTACACTTTTCTTATGCCATATTATAGCCCCCAGGGGGGGCTATAACATTGCATGTACTGATCTTTAACACTGATTGATGCATCTCCATAGGAATGGATCAGTCAGTGTTTTCGGCGATTGATTGCTCAAGCCCGGATCTCAGGCTTGAAGCATTCATTTGGCAATCGGAAAGCGCAAGAGAAGGTAAGAAGACCTCCTCCTGTACTACAGCTGTTCGGAATGCCGCGATTATGCGGCAGCGATAACAGCTCCCTGAGCTAGCCGGGCACTTTCACTTTAATGTTTTAGCCGCTCAGCTTTAAGCGCGCGGCTAAAGGGTTAATAGCGCGCGGCACCACGATCGGTGCTGCGCGCTATTAGCGGCAGGTTCCGGCTTCACTATGACGCCGGGCCCGCCGTGATATGATGCGGGGTCGCCGTGTGACCCCGTGTTATATCGCAGGACCGGCACTCATGACGTACGCATACGTCATGGGTCCTTAAGGGGTTAATATATAGGATAGTTAATTCAACCCTTAACTACCCCCATTTGTGAGGGTCAGGGTTTTTGTTTAAAGTCCCATGCAAATCAATGGGGAATGTATGTCCCCACATAACTTACGTACAGCTGGAGATATTTCAATACCTGGTACACATATTACGGGTCGAGATAGGAGGTCGGGATAGGAGGTCAGGATACCAGGATGGGATATGAGGATGGGATATGAGGACAGGATAGGAGGTCGGGCTAGGAGGTCGGGATAGGAGGTCGAGATAGGAGGTCGAGATAGGAGGTTGAGATAGGAGGTCAGGATAGGAGGTCAGGATAGGAGGTCAGGATAGGAGGTCAAGATAGGAGGTCGAGATTGGAGGACGAGATATGACGACGGGATAGGAGGTTGGGATAGGAGGTCGGGATATGATGTCAAGATGGGAGGTTGAGATAGGAGGACGGGAAAAGAGGTCGGGATAGGTCAGGTCAGGATAGGAGGTTGAGATAGGAGGTTGAGATAGGAGGTCGAGATAGAAAGACGGGATAGGAGGGCGGGATAGGAGGTCAGCTTAGGAGGTCAGAATAGGAGGTCGAGATAGGAGGTTGGGATAGATGGTCTGGATAGGAGGACCGGATAGGAGGACCGGATAGTAGGTTGAGATAGGAGGTCGAGATAGGAGGTCGAGATAGGAGGTCGAGATAGGAGGACGGGATAGGAGGTCAGCATAGGAGGTCGAGATAGGTGGTCGGGATAGATGGACTGGATAGGAGATCGGGATAGGAGGTCGAAATAGGAGGTCGAGATAGGAGGGAAGGATAGGAGGTCGAGATAGGAGGTCAAGATAGGAGGACGGGATAGGAGGTCGTGATAGGAGGTCGAGATAGGAGGTCGAGATAGGAGGTCGAGATAGGAGGACGGGATAGGAGGTCAGCATAGGAGGTCGAGATAGGTGGTCGGGATAGATGGACTGGATAGGAGATCGGGATAGGAGGTCGAAATAGGAGGTCGAGATAGGAGGGAAGGATAGGAGGTCGAGATAGGAGGTCAAGATAGGAGGACGGGATAGGAGGTCGTGATAGGAGGTTGAGATAGGAGGTCGAGAAAGGAGGACGAGATATGAGGACGGGATAGGAGGTCGGGATAGGAGGTTGGGATAGGAGGTCGGGGTAGGAGGTCGGGATAGGAGGTCGAGATAGGAGGTCAGGATAGGAGGTCGAGATAGGAGGTCGAGATAGGAGGACGGGATATGAGGACGGGATAGGAGGTCAGGATAGGAGGTTGGGATAGGAGAACGGAATAGGAGGTCGGGATAGGAGGTCGGGATATGAGGTCGGAATGTGAGGATGGGATATGATGATGGGATAGGAGGTCGGGATATGAGGACAGGATATGGGGTTGGGATATGACAATATATGAGGATGGGATATGAAGTCAAAAGCTTCCTCCTTTGTTTATTTTCCTCACCAACAAGGATTAGGAATGAAAAACCGGGCAACACCGGGTATTCAGCTAGTAGGTATATATACGGCATATACTCATTCTACAGTGGGACCAGAGAAGAGTAGCCTGTATCTATACATTATACAGAACAATCGCAGCGGGTGTCAGGTGTGACACCCGCTGTGATCTTTCCTTACTTGCAGGTACTACTGCTCCCAACATAGAGCACACTCTGCTCCATGCTAGGAGCTGTAGTACCTGCATTAATAGACAGATCACAACAGGTGTCAGAATTGACAACTGTTGTGATCGGTCTGTTAAAGCAGGTACTACAGCTCCCAGCATGGAGCAGAGTGTGCTCCATGTTGGGAGCATTAGTATCTCCAGTTGAGGACAGATCCCAGTGGGTGTCACTCCTGACACCCGATGCAATCGTCCTATCTATTGCAGAGATTCGAGAAAGCCGCCCACATCTATACATTATACAGGACGATCGCAGTGTCTGTCAGGAGTGACACCCAGGGTGATCTGTCTATTAGCACATGTACTACTACTCTGATCATGAAACAGTTTTTTCCATGCTGGGAGTAGTAGTACTACCTAAAAAAATGTAAAAAAATAGAGAGAGAAAAAAGTGAAACTCACACACACTTTATTAAACAAATTATTAAAATGCATTACTAATAAAAATTTGCCACCAATTTATTCGGATCGAATCAAGGTTTTTTATTTTTTTTATTTTTTTTTTATTTGGCGAATTGGTTGAATAAAATTTTTCAAATATTCATTCATCTCTACCTGAGAGGTTATGTGGTTTCCCTAGATGATCAGGCTTTACTGGAATATTTCTGTCATACAGCTTCTGAGGAGGAAGACTCTGACAATCAGACGGTGAGCCACCAGTCATTTGATTCCTTTGCGTCTACAGTTTCCCAGCACTAGGGGAAACTGTAAGGCATCAAGATGGCTATGCTGAGCGGGAGCAAGGACCCTAAGAAGTCCATGCAGAGAGGAATGGCATGAACGATGAGGAGTTTGATGTTGATAATGATGTGATGTTTCACAGGACATGGAAACCACCTGTGCTTGAGCTGACATTTTCAGAGCAGGAGGGTAGTGACAGTGTCAGTGAAGAAGAGCGTAGTGGTGGTAGGGGGAAAAAACTGTGAAACGTAAAGGCATATGGCTGCTGGTCTGATGAGCTCAGGCGACGGCGTTGCCTGTTCAGGTTTCTGTTAAAACAGTCAGGTGGTGCAGTCCCTGTCCGATATATCCTTGTTTGATGCAGAGAACGCGGCAATATGTTGTCTATGCAAACAGAAAGTAAGCCGTGGCCAGGGTCTGAGTGTAGGAACTATGTCCCTACATAGGCATATGGAGAATCACCACAACGCTGCATGGGACAGTTGAGATGTCCCAAAACGTGAGGAAACTGTTGCTGCTGCTACTGATGATCCTCCAGATCCCTCCCAACTGTCTAACAGCCAGGCCTCTTCCACAGGCAGTACATTTTCGGGATTTGCCTCATCTGTGTCATCCCCTCCTCCTCCCCGATCCTGTCAGTTATCCACTGGGGAATCCATGTCCACCAGACAACAATATTCTCCCAGTACCCTTTTGTAGTGCGCTTCAATTCCTACCTGGCCAAGTTGTTGGTGGCACAGGCCCTCCCATACCATCTTGTTGACTCCATGGCCACTAATGGGGTGTGCCCAGCCAAGGTGGCGCGTACCTAGTCGCCATTATTTTGCAAAGAACGCTGTTCCCGCTTTGCACAACCATGTGGCAGAGAAGGTGGGCCACTCCATGAACTTGTCTGTTTGCAAAACAATGCATGCCACGGTTAATACAGGAGTAGCCGCACCGGCGAGGGGAAGTAAATGTCTTTGAAGGCCCACTGCGTCAACATACTGCAGAACAAAGCTCCACAGCAAAGCTCCACAGCCGATCCTCCTCCTCCATGGACATCTTGCACCCCATGGGGAGGAACGTAGCTCATTCTCCTCCCCCTCCCCCCCTCTCTCCTTTCATCGCTGCAAACACCTGCAGAGACTGTGCAAGAAAAGCCTCACGGCTACTGCCCTGTCTGTAAGAAGAGGTTTCACACTGGTTCCCTAGTCATGAGCTGGCATTGGGAAACGTTGTTGCCGATAATGGCACAAACATCGTCAAATCGCTGCATCTTGGTGGCATAACACACTCTCCCTGTTTGGTTTAGCCATTCATATGCTTTTAAACACGGTGGGACTCCACATTACTCATGTTGGATGACCTGTTCCAGCAGAACAAAGCGGTGACTGACTTTCTCATGCAACAGCAAGACAATTTCTGGAGCCAGTGTGATTTACAGCTCAGGGATTGGCAGCTATTCAGGGACATTTGTTGCATTCTCGTGCCCTTTGAGGAGGCTACAAGATATGCAAGTAAGGAAAACAGTGGCATTAGGGATGTAATGCCTTTGATATTCCTTTTGGAGCAGTCGCTGAAGGCGATGATGGAAGGAGGGATAGAGGAGACTACATGTCTTGATGCCAACAGTACGGATGTTCTCCTTGGGGTGGAGTTGTATGTGGAGTTAGCGGGACCTGAGGAGGTAGAGGGATCTGAGGAGGATTTGGAGGTGGACTCAATGGAAGAGAGGGGACGAGGTTGTGGTCTCTCTTGTCTGATAGAACTCCTCTGTGCTCTCTCCTGTCTAAAAGAACTCGTCTGTGCTCTCTCCTGCCTGATAGTACATCTCTGTGCTCTCTCCTGTCTAATAGTACTCCTCTGTGCTCTCTTCTGTCTGATAGTACTCATCTCTGCTCTCTCCTGTCTGATAGAACTCCTATGTGCTCTCTCCTGTCTGATAGTACTCATCTCTGCTCTCTCCTGTCTGATAGAACTTCTATGTGCTCTCTCCTGTCTGATAGTACTCATCTCTGCTCTCTCCTGTCTGATAACACTCCTCTGTGCTTTTTCCTGTCTGATAGCACTCCTCTGTGCCCTCTGTGCAATTAGAGTGAAGTTACAGTGAGAGAAGTTACAGTAATTAGATTCGTCACAAACTTCTCAGCTCGGCAGTTGCTGACTTTAGCCTGCATAAATTAGTTCAGCTTTCAGGGGCTCCGGTGGGCTGGAAAAGGTGGATACAGTCCTAGGAGAGAGTCTTTTAGGACTGTATCCACCTTTTCCAGACCACCGGAACACCTGAAAGCTGAACTCATTTATGTAATTGAGGTGGACTCAATGGAATAGAGGGGACGAGGTTGTGGTCTCTCTTGTCTGATAGAACTCCTCTGTGCTCTCTCCTGTCTAAAAGAACTCATCTGTGCTCTCTCCTGCCTGATAGTACATCTCTGTGCTCTCTCCTGTCTAATAGTACTCCTCTGTGCTCTCTTCTGTCTGATAGTACTCATCTCTGCTCTCTCCTGTCTGATAGAACTCCTATGTGCTCTCTCCTTTCTGATAGTACTCATCTCTGCTCTCTCCTGTCTGATAGAACTTCTATGTGCTCTCTCCTGTCTGATAGTACTCATCTCTGCTCTCTCCTGTCTGATAACACTCCTCTGTGCTTTTTCCTGTCTGATAGCACTCCTCTGTGCCCTCTGTGCAATTAGAGTGAAGTTACAGTGAGAGAAGTTACAGTAATTCGATTCGTCACAAACTTCTCAGCTCAGCAGTTGCTGACTTTAGCCTGCATAAATTAGTTCAGCTTTCAGGGGCTCCGGTGGGCTGGAAAAGGTGGATACAGTCCTAGGAGAGAGTCTTTTAGGACTGTATCCACCTTTTCCAGACCACCGGAACACCTGAAAGTTGAACTCATTTATGTAATTGAGGTGGACTCAATGGAATAGAGGGGACGAGGTTGTGGTCTCTCTTGTCTGATAGAACTCCTTTGTGCTCTCTCCTGTCAAAAAGAACTCGCCTGTGCTCTCTCCTGCCTGATAGCACGTCTCTGTGCTCTCTCCAGTCTAATAGTACTCCTCTGTGCTCTCTCCTGTCTGATAGTACTCATATCTGCTCTCTCCTGTCTGATAGAACTCCTATGTGCTCTCTCCTGTCTGATAGTACTCATCTCTGCTCTCTCCTTTCTGATAACACTCCTCTGAGCTTTTTCCTGTCTGATAGCACTCCTCTATGCTCTCTCCTGTCTGATAGCACTCATCTGTGCTCTCTCCTGTCTGATAGCACTCATCTGTGCTCTCTCCTGTCTGATAGCACTCCTCTGTGCTCTCTCCTATCTGATAGCACTCATCTGTGCTCTCTCCTGTCTGATAGTACTCCTCTGTGCTCTCTCCTGTCTTATAGGACTCCTCTGTGCTCTCTCCTGTCTTAAAGAACTCCTCCGTGCTCTCTCCTGACTGATAGTACTCCTCTGTGCACTCTCTTCTGTCTAATAGGATTCCTCTGTGCTCTCTCCTGTCCTATCAGAAAGCACAGAGGAGTGCTAGCCCACCCTCACTAACTGGACTTTGTCCATGCCTGTGCATCAGCTTAGACAAAGCCATGATTTCTAAAAAAAAAAAAAAAAAAAAGGAAAAACAATTCTTATAAAGCATATTAGAAAGGCTCATGTTTTGCCAAGATGTACAACATCAATATTTTTTGTATCTAACAGTGCACATTTAAGAGCCATAGCCTCTTAAGGACCAAGGGCATACCTGTACACTTTTCTTCTGCTCCCCTTCAATAACGGGGGTTCAGAAGCTGAACCCGCATCATAGCGGGGTTGTCCGGGCAGCTATTAGCTGCCAGAACCTATGGCTAATGCCGTACATCACCGATCATGGTGATGTCCGGATTAACCCCTTAGATGCAGAAATCAAAGTTGTTTGCAATTAGAGTGAAGTTACAGTGAGAGAAGCTACAGTAATTTGATTCGTCACAAACTTCTCAGCTCGGCAGTTGCTGACTTTAGCCTGCATAAATTAGTTCAGCTTTCAGGGGCTCTGGTGGGCTGGAAAAGGTGGATACAGTCCTAGGAGAGAGTCTTATAGGACTGTATCCACCTTTTCCAGCCCACCGGAACACCTGAAAGCTGAACTAATTTATGTAGGCTAAAGTCAGCAACTGCCGAGCCGAGAAGTTTGTGACAAATTGAATTACTGTAACTTCGCTCATCTCTAATTGCATTGTCTACAATGTTAAAAAAAAACACATCCCAGAGCTGATTGGGACCACTGCAGTGTAAATATGATGTCCCGCTCAGCTGCGGGGATGGCGGGAGGGCCCTTACCTGCCTCCTTGCCATCCGAATGGTGGCAATGGCATAGCATTGAACAGTGTATGCAATCTGAAGATTGCATGTAATAGTCCTCTATGAAGACTATAAAAAAGAATAAATGTTAATAAATGTGATTTAACCCCTTCCCTTATAAAAGTAGTAAAGCACAGTAGTCACGGGTGTATACTTCTTTTATATCACTTCAGAAGTCAATATAAATCAACACAACCAGGCTGAAATGTTCAAATGTTAATGGTGTCTATTCCAAAGTGTGTTAGCATCGAAGAGGCAGGCTCGCCAGTTAATTTAGATTTCATGGATAAGAGCTAGCCAAGTCCCCTAAGGTAAGGTTAGTTTCATACTTCTCCAATGGCTGATGCCAACCTCCTATCAACCTAAGGATTTCAATTGTGGAGAGGTAAAATAAAAAAAAATGCCCCAGATATGGACACTCCATTGACGATAAATAACCTACCAGAACTTTTCCATTGTACATTATTTATTAGCAGCACAATAGGCCATTTTAGTAATAATACAAGTACAGTAAGCAATAGTGATATCATTCATCACTGCCTAAAGCAATTTTTAACAATTGTTTCATCAATGCAGTTGTGTGAATATAAGCAGAAGTAAATTTCACAATATTTGATGTAAAATATTTACAGTTTACCATTTCAGCTGACAGTAAATAAGTCATATTCTAAGTTGCACCCATCCACATACCAGAAATGAAGCAAGCTCATTGTGTTCTGCAAATTGAGTAAATATTGGGTGCACCTGATGGACTGATAAGCTCCTATTAGGGATTTCTGTTTGTCCCTTAGTTGTTTTGTTCTTTGCTTTTCTTTCTTACCCAGCATTAATGCTGAAATAACTATGAACTGTGTTTATCCAGCAGACAGTAAGTGATTGGTATCCAAGATAGGCAGACATTAATTTATTTCCCATATCTGTCTTCATCTGTGTAGACATAAGTGTTGTGCAGACAACAAAAACAGCAACATCTGGTGCCAGTAGTTTAAAAGGGGCCAGAGAACGTGCACTGTGCAACATGAAACAGTCGTCTCCCTGTCAGCTGTGATCCTGACCTAAATTGTGACCCAATATATATCTGATCTATTTCCTGCATGGTGAGTGCCACAGCTTTTACTTTCTGCCCCATATTTATTGTATTGTATTGCGTCATATGTCTACATCTTTATTTTTCTTCTGAGCATGGCTGCATAGAGTCCATTTTGGTGTGCATGGAGCTATTTGCACTTATCAGTACGGATAGTGATGGTGGTTCCTTTTTGAAATTGTGTAGCAATTCAAAAGCTGCCAAGACAAAATAATATTATGGGGTGCATCCAATAGGGGGAATCAAAAAGGACAAAACAAAAACATAGTTCTACCCTTTTACAAATCACAAGTCATACCACAGATGGAATATTATGTACAGTTTTGATTTTGATAATATGGGCTTATAAGGCATGTGTGTATTTTAAGGATTCTTCAATAAAGGCTATTTCAATTCAACCCATGAACAATCACTAGTCCTAATCTCCATCTATTTTATTCCAGCACAGCTGCATTCATTTATTTTAATAATGTAACTAAGTCATGTGATCACCAGTCTGTCTGACCCACAGAAAATAAATGTATAATGTGTCAGAGGAAGTCGTCTGTCCTGAGCCATCCCTACCTAGCTTTATCACTACTGTATATTGCTGCTGCTGCTGTTGCTGCTGTCTCTATGGAATCAGGTTATATAGTAGTTTTAATGGAGGCATAACTTGTAGTTTATGAGTCATGATGCAATAGTCTGGAATAGGGCCCCATGTGTCAATCATAATATGGGTCTCTTATGGGGCAAATGTGCTTTGGGGCCACCTTAGGCACCAGGGCCCTGGCATGACTACTATCTCGGCCCCTTCTATAGTGACGCCCCTGGTTATACACCTCCCCTGAGACTGTGCTCACATGTTACAGTGATCCCCCGACCTACGATGACCCCGACATACGATCATTTCAACATACGATGGCCTCTCAGAGGCCATTGCATGTTGAAGGCAGCATCAACATACGATGCTTTTGTATCTTGAGGCCATCGCATAAACGGCTATCCGGCAGCGCAGACTGCTTCAGCTGCCGCCGGATAGCCGTTTACGGTGCCCCATGTAGTCCGCTAATGATCACATACCTGTCCTCGGGGCTCCAGCGCGTCCTCTTCGGGATTGCCTGCATCATCGGCTCTCTACATCGTCGTCATCACATTGCTGTGCACGCTGTCCCATCATCCAATAGGAGCTGCATGCGTAGCGACGTGATAGCGGTGACGGAGAGCGAGGATGCCGGGGAAGCAGAGGCCTTGCTGGAGCGTCTGGGACACCCCGGGGACGCAGCTGCAGGGATGGACGGTGACATCCAGGGCAGCTGTCAGGGCATGCTGGGTGTTGTAGTTTTGCAACATCTGGAGGTCTGCAGGTTGTAGACAACTGTCCTATACTTTACATTGCACGGATCCCTCAACATACGATGGTTTCAACAAACGATGGTCCATTTGGAACGGATTACCATTGTATGTTGAGGGACCACTGTACATATTTATTTAGCAATTTTGTTGTTATTGTGCCAAAACTACTGGAAAAAGTGTTAGAATGTACGGTGCTGGGGAATATTACCAGTTCTAGTACAGTCCTGGTTGAAACTCACATTATCTTTCTGTTAAAAAATTATAAAACAAGACATAAATTGACTTTTTGAAGCCTTACAGACACATAAGTGTCCATTTGTCTTCTCTGTCTGCTTTTCATTTATCTGATCCATCCGGGCATAGACTGATCCCGTTGATTTCAGTGGGATAGTTTTAGATCAGTTTGTGTCCATTTCATCCATTGACTGTATTTTTTTTTCCATTTAAAATAAAAAAAATTACAAAGATTAAAATTCTGTTCAAATTTTTACATTGACGTTTATGGTAACACACACAAACGGAAGTGTTCCATTGGCGTCAGTTTGTCATTTGTTTTTTAGGATGCAGATGAATGGATTGGTTTAAACTGGATGATACAATGACCATAGCCGTATACACCAATATCAGTTAGTTCACAATGCTGCAGCTAGGTCAATAACCAAACAACTATGACATTGTTCTTTAAAGCCAATCATTCACTCACAACTCTGTTTACTAACTAAGGCTCTGGCTTCTTGGTGGAATTACTTTAACCTCTTAAGGACCAATGACGTTGTGGAACGTCATGGCACCCTGGGCTTTAAGGACCAATGACGTTCCACAACATCATGGCATTTTCCGGTCTCTGCTGCTCGCCGGGCAGAGATCGGAACTGGATGCCTGCTGAAATCCTTCAGCAGGCATCCAGGGCAAACGCCGAGGGGGGCCATGTAGGCCCCCCATGTCGGCGATCGCCGCAAATCGCAAGGGAAATCGCCCTTGCGATCTGCGGCGATACCGGGCTGATCGGGTCTCTGGGACCCGACCGTCCGGTAATTTTGAATGATCCCGGCTGTCACAGACAGCCAGGACCATGCTGAAGTATAGGAGCGAGGTGGCAAACCGGCCACCTCCTCCGATCCCCTGCGATCCGTCGGTTAACTAACCCACCAATCGCATGGGGGGGGCGGTTACTTCCTCCCGTCCTGCCCGGCCCCTTGAAGTCCGGAGAGGACGGGAGGAAGACCGGAGGACGCGGCGGGGGCCGGGGGAGTGCTGGGGACCGGCCCCGGTACTTACCTCGTCCCTGAAGACCCGGATCCCGGCGAGGAAGATGGCGGCGGCGACAGGTGAGTAGATCTTCAGCCGCGGTCGGGCCCTTTACAGCAATGCACGTCGCCGTAAAGCGACATGCATTGCTGTAATGGGACCCTGTAAACTACAACTCCCAGCATGCCCAGACAGCCCTTGGCATCTGGGCATGCTGGGAGTTGCAGTTTTGCAACATCTGGAGGTCCACAGTTTGGAGACCACTGTGCCCTTCCAGATGTTGCAAAACTACACATCCTCAGCATGCCCTTACTGTCCAGGCATGCTGGGAGTTGTAGTTCTGTAACATCTGGCCCTTCAGATGTTGCAGAACTACAACTCCCAGCATGCCTGGACAGTTTTGGCATACTGGGAGTTGTAGTTTTGCAACATCTGGAAGGGCACAGATTGGGAACCACTGTATTAGTGGTCTGCAAACTAGTCCTCCAGATGTTGCAAAACTACAACTCCAAGCATGCTGGGAGTTGTAGTTCGGCAACATCTGGCTCTAAATATGTTGCCGAACTACTACTCCCAGCATGCCTGAGAATGCTGGGAGTTGTGGTTTTGCAACAACAGGAGGCACACTGGTTGGGAAACATTGTCTGTTTCCTAACTCAGTGTTTCCCAACCCGTGTGCCTCCAGCTGTTGCAAAACTATAACTACCAGCATGCACTGATGGACTGTGCATGCTGGGAGTTGTAGTTTTGCAACAGCTGGAGGTCCCCCCCCCCCCACTGTGAATGTACAGGATACATTCACATGGGCAGGGGCTTACAGTGAGTATCAGGCTGCAAGTTTGCGATGCAGCAAATTTTGCGCGGCAGCTCAAACTCGCTGTAATCCCCCGCCCGTGTGACTGTACCCTAAAAACACTACACTACACTAACACAAAATAAAATAAAAAGTAAAAAACATTACATATACACATACCCCTACACAGCCCCCCTCCCCTCCCCAATAAAAATGAAAAACGTCTGGTACGCCACTGTTTTCAAAATGGAGCCTCCAGCTGTTGCAAAACAACAACTCCCAGTATTGCCGGACAGCCGTTGACTGTCCAGGCATGCTGGGAGTTTTGCAACAGCTGGAGGCACCCTGTTTGGGAATCACTGGCGTAGAATACCCCTATGTCCACCCCTATGCAAGTCCCTAATTTAGGCCTCAAATGCGCATGGCGCTCTCACTTCGGAGCCCTGTCGTATTTCAAGGCAACAGTTTAGGGCCACATATGGGGTATCGCCGTACTCGGGAGAAATTTCTTAACAAATTTTGGGGGGGGTTTTCTCCTTTCACCCCTCATGAAAAGGTGAAGTTGGGGGTCTACACCAGCATGTTAGTGTAAAAAATAATTTTTTTTACACTAACATGCTGGTGTTGCCCCATACTTTTCATTTTGACAAGAGGTAAAAGGGAAAAATGCCCCCCAAAATTTGTAATGCAATTTCTCCCGACTACGGAGATACTCCATATGTGGGCGTAAAGTGCTCTGGGGGCGCACAACAAGGCCCAGAAGGGAGAGTGCGCCATGTACATTTGAGGTGATTTGCACAGGGGTGGCTGATTGTTACAGCGGTTTTGACAAACGCAAAAAAACAAAACCTCACATGTGACCCCATTTCGGAAACTACACCCCTCACGGAATGTAATGAGGGGTGCAGTGAGAATTTACCCCCCACTGGTGTCTGACAGATCTTTGGAACAGTGGGTTGCGCAAATTAAAAATTTTGTACAGCCCACTGTTCCAAAGATCTGACAGACACCAGTGGGGGGTAAATGCTCACTGTACCCCTTGTTACATTCCTCAAGGGGTCTAGTTTCCAAAATGGTATTCCATGTGGGTATTTTTTGCTGTCCTGGCACCATAGGGGCTTCCTAAATGCGACATGTCCCCGAGCAAAATTTGCTCTCAAAAAGCCAAATATGACTCCTTCTCTTCTGAGCATTGTAGTTCGCCCATAGTACACTTCAGGTCAACTTATGGGGTACCTCCATACTCAGAAGAGATGGGGTTACAAATTTTGGGGGGTATTTTCTGCTATTAACCCTTGCATACATGTGAAATTTGGGTGGAAACACACATTTTAGTGACATTTTTTAAACATTTTTTTTACATAGCAAATGTCGTGAAACACCTGTGGGGTATTAAGGCTCACTTTATTCCTTGTTACGTTCCTCAAGGGGTCTAGTTTCCAAAATGGTATGCCATGTGGGTATTTTTTCCTGTTCTGGCACCATAGGGGCTTCCTAAATGCAACATGCCCCCCAAAAACCATTTCAGAAAAACGTACTCTCCAAAATCCCCTCGTCGCTCCTTCGCTTCTGAGTCCTCTACTGCGCCCGCCGAACACTTTACATAGACATATGAGGTATGTGCTTACTCGAGAGAAATTGGGCTACAAATATTCGTATACATTTTCTCCTTTTACCCCTTGTAAAAATTCAAAAATTGGGTCTACAAGAACATGCAAGTGTAAAAAATGAAGATTGTGAATTTTCTCCTTCACTTTGCTGCTATTCCTGTGAAACACCTAAAGGGTTAAAACGCTGACTGAATGTCATTTTGAATACTTTGGGGGGTGCAGTTTTTATAATGGGGTCATTTATGGGGTATTTCTAATATGAAGACCCTTCAAATCCACTTCAAACCTGAACTGGTCCCAGAAAAATTGTGATTTTGGAAATTTTGTGAAAAATTGGAAAATTGCTGAACTTTGAAGCCCTCTGGTGTCTTCCAAAAGTAAAAAATCGTAAATTTTATGATGCAAACATAAAGTGGACATATTGTATATGTGAATTAAAAAAAATTATTTGGAATATCCATTTTCCTTACAAGCAGAGAGCTTCAAAGTTAGAAAAATGCAAAATTTTTAATTTTTTCATCAAATTTTGAAATTTTTCACTAAGAAACGATGCAAGTATCGACAAAATTTTACCAATAACATAAATTAGAATATGTCACGAAAAAACAATCTTGGAATCAGAATGATAGGTAAAAGCGTCTTAGAGTTATTAATGCTTAAAGTGACAGTGGTCAGATGTTCATAAAACGCTCTGGTCCTAAGGTGCAAAATGGCCTGGTCCTTAAGGGGTTAAGGTAATGGACACTTTAAAAAGAAGTTTTATTTTTATTTTTGCTTTGTACTTATTGTTATGGCGAAATATTTTTTCTCTATAGGTCTTTACAACAAAAATGGGCTTAGTTTTGCTTCTACAGCCTAGGAAGTTTGCTGTGTAAACCCTATTTTCTCTCTATATACTTGTACATGTCTAGCCTATGTGATACTCCATTACAAACTAACTTTTTGCATGCACTCCTCTCTTTCTTCAGCCTGAAGGAGCCATCCACTTCTTGAGCTGGCGTGCAACTCAAGGAAAAGGCAAGGTTCAAAGATAATATATGCAAATTACATACAGAGCACTCATATGTTCAAAATTGGTTAGATAAACAGATGAATATGTCAGGAGGTCTTGACCAGGGGAGGGGGGGAGGGGGGTGGATGACTGGGGGACTAGGCAAAGGTGAAGGAGAGCATGGTGTAATATGAACAGCAACAACTTATCGCAAAAAGAGGAAAAAAAACAACAACAGAATAAAGAACTCGTACAACTAAGTAAAAAGATTTTATCAAAAAATTTACTAAGCAATAAAAGTTGGGTAGCATAGGAAAGAGGTACACAACATTGATACTTGGAGAATGTGGCATAAGTGCCTATTTCTCCAGTGAGGGGAGAGTCTTTGCATGACAGAGTGAGAAATCTAGCTAGTGAAATGAATCAGGTATCTTTAAATCTATACAGCGCAAGAAGAACATGGCAGATTGGAGCTGGTGCAGAGAAGGGTGACCAAGGCTTTCAGTTATTTAGCTTGGAAAAAGGACATCTTGGGGGAGGTTTTCAAAATGTGCGAATGTATGAATTAACAGTACAAAGATCTTTCCAGCAATCTTTTTATACCTAGGATAATAACCATGAAAAGGGGGCATCCTCTACATCAGGGGCTCTAAACATTTTTCGTGACTGTACCCCCAAAGGGTGAAGATTTGTCAGCGGGTACCACACGTAACTTATGCACAAGGGGTACCTGCGGACAAAATAAGTCCTAAAATTGCTTATTTTCATTAAGACGTGTGCTTACCTTTATACTAATGCAATACTTAATCCCCTTGTGCCACTATTTCCCCCTCCCTCTGTTCCCCTTTTGCCATTATTCCCCACTCCACCTTAATTCCCTATGTGCCATTATTTTCCGATATGGCAAAAGGGAATCAGAGGGAGGGGGAATAATGATACAAGGAGATCAGAGGGAGGGGGGAATAATGGCACAAGGGGATTAAGATGGAGGGGTAAAATAATCACCCCCCCTCCATCTTAATCCCCTTGTGCCATCATTATCCAATATGGCAAAAGGGGATCAGAGGGAGAGGGGAATAATGGCACAAGGGGATTAAGATAACAGGGGGGGGAGGTGTTAACCATCACCCCCCCCCTCCATTTTAATGCCCTTGTGCCATTATCCCCCCCTCCCTCTGATCCCATTCTGCTATGGGATCAGAGGGAGGGGGAATAATGGCACAAGGGCATAAAGATGGAGGGGGGATATTCATTACCCCCCTCCCTCTGATCCCCTTTTGCCATTATCCCCCCCCCCTCCATCTTAATGCCCTTGTGCCATCATTTCTCTCCACCCCCCATCCCCCCCTCCGATCACCCTCGGCTAATATATACATACAATAACATCCCTCCTTCCAATACACTTAGTTTAATCTTTTTTTTTACATTACCTGGCCTGTTCGGGTATACAGCGCGTCCCGTTCCCGGAGTCCCGTTCGGCAGGGCCACACTGATGGGTGACATTCTCCTGCACTGTGCGGCACCTACTCGCAACGTCAGGGGACGTCATACGTCTGCCTGGCATCCACACTGCTCCCGTAAAGTCTCTGGCCACGGTACTTTACAAAGAGCTGCCATTCCCTGCTCTGTGCTGACAAATACTGGCCAATGCGAATTGCCGTACCCCCGCATAACCCTTGGCGTACCCCTAAGGGTACACGTACCCCTGGTTGAGAACCTCTGATCTACATCTTGAGGACAAAAGGTTTCACCATTATCACTGACAGAGAGTCTTTACTGTAAGAGAAGTGAGACTATGGGACTCATTAAGTAAACTTACACTTACTTACACTTACACTAAATAAACACAGTAGGGTTATAGGTTGCATTTACTGGTAATAAGTTCCTCAAACCAGTCTTTTTCTCTATCTATATTACACATGAGTGTAAACGGACAAGACTGAGATATCCTTTCTCCCCTCTCCTTTTCAACCCATCCATGTAACCTCATGCTAAATTATACTGTACCTCCAAATCCAGAGACACGATACAAAGACATAAAGATTGGCAAAACTGAGGTCAAGTATGGGAACTGCAGGCTAGCAGGGTAGCTGCAGGCTGTTTTTGAGACCTTACAGAATTTTGGCTCCCTTTCTAGTTTCAGGATTAAGGTAGATAATCCCCTCCCATAGACTTGCATAGCGTGGGCGGGGCGTGGTGACACATGGGGGCGGAGTTGTGATGTCACTATACTCCAACCCCGTTGTCGGCACCCGGCAGTTTGTGAGCTGGCAGCGCGGCGTGCAGCTCAAAGAGGTGGGTGCCGAATGCAAGATTGCGGGGGTCCCTAGCGGTGGGACTCCCACATGTCTTAGGGCCAGAGTACCCCTTTAAGCAGCCATATGGTCTGCCTCTTTGGTATGTATGTTCCATGTCCAAAAATAGTTTAACAACTTACACAAAGTCACAATAAGAGCAAAAAGTAGTTTTAAAACACAGCGTTTTGGTTTCAAGTTGTCGACTGTGCAACTAATGCTATAGTTCAGTACAGTATATGTGTGAACAAAGCCTAAGTCTTAGTCGTCAACCATCTTTGCTGTACAGATATTTTTAGCATGACTAGCAGTATAAAAAGTGCAATTAAATGGTACAGGTAAAAAACTAATTATGAAGCTTGTAAGCCACCCATAACTATAATATAGAAAGCCTCAGATTCTTTTAGCATTACAATCACAGGTCAAGACTAGCGTAGCCCATGTAAGACTAATAAATTATAGTCTGTTGGTAATACCTTACACATGGCCGAGCCCTTGTTAGATGAAATAGAAACGAGGTAGCATTAAAATCAGTATGTCAGTGACAGATCTTTGTAGTTAAGTGTATTGTCCCCGAGTGATAAAGGCGGCTATAAAGTCGTAATGTTGTCCCTGATTTTTTGCAGGGAAACCAGCTGTGCATGCCATAAAAGATCATTGTAAGGGAACATTTGAGAGACAACATCTGTTGCTGCTTCCTGACCATTGGAAACGTGTATGCATAAAACCAAGCACAGGATTGTATGATGTTATTTTGCACGTGACTTTTTGAATAGACAGAAATCTTTATAACCAATGAAAAATTTAATTAATTTTGGGTTAATTTCTTGCAATGTCTCAACACGACTTTGCTTAGGTTATAGGGTTTTACCAGGAGGCAGAATTTCTTAATCATAATGCATGTGATTACTGTGTGATTGCTGTATGTCTTGTGTGTATGTTTTGCTGGTTACATCACTTCCTTTAATTTAAGCTGGCGTGATTCACTGCCTCGTACAATAATAGCTCTAGCACGCTGACTGTGAACTAGACACTGAACGTCTTGCTGTAACAAAACAGTGAGTATCTGTTCGAGAATCTCTGTATCAGCTTAACCTGCCTGGCTATAGTTAAGTCTTTTATAGTATTCCTCTTTACTATGCATAATCTAGCTATAGTTAAGTCTTTTATAGCATTTGTGGCATCTGTAGGTACTACCCAACAGCATCTATTAAAAATAAGTTTGTAAAGTGAAACTTTTATTGTAGCCTCATTAATCCTCTATCTAGGAAGGATCAGTAAGTACATTGTAGAGAAATGAGTTTAATACTTTAATTAGTTTTTCCTATTAATATTCTTTATAAATGTGCTTATTCTAAATTAGTTTTTGTTACAATTTTTTTTTTATTTGAAGAGAGGGAATTATTATTATAGCGTAACTATACTATACTTGCACTGGATCTCTTATCCTTAATAGACCCAATGGCACCACTCCCCCATAAGAAAGCACCAATATTATATGGGGTGCAGTTATATATTTTATATATCATATATTTTATTATATATTTTGCATTGGGGACCTGGAGCTATAAGTAACGCCTCTAGTTTCTTTGGTGGATTGCAATAAGTGCATTCCTTAGTAGGTAGATTTCAAAAGCTGCCATGTCTTAACATGGTTGTTTTACACATGGTCACTTGCAGGATGGGGGAGATTTATAAAGCTGTTCCCATAATTTGTGAAATTTTTTTGGGGCTGTAAAAAGGTGCAATTTGTGTGATCTTGCGTAATTTGTTTGCACCTTTTTGAAATAGAAGTTTTTTTTTGGAAAAACTGGCTGTGGGTTGCAGGGCCGTGCAGTTGTCCATGCAGTGCACAGTATTTATTAACTGCGTCTTTGTAAAAAAGGCACAAATATTTTGCGCAACAGTGTTAAAAACAGTGCAAATGTAGACCATGACCAACTTGGCTTAAGAAAATGTCAGACCCCAGTAAAATTACTTTCAAGCATGGGGGACTAGTTATTAAGTAAGGAGTCATCTGTTCTATTAGAGTAAGTAAAATCAAAGAAGAACTAAATTTGGGAGAGATTTATTTAAACCTGTTGAGGGGAAATGTTGCTGAGTTGCCCATAGCAACCAATCAGATCCCTTCTTTTATTTTTCAGATTCATGGTAAAAAATGAAAGAAGCAATCTGATTTGTTGCTATGGGTAACTCAGCTCTGGACAAGTTTTACTAATGCTAAGTTATTTTGTGTGGAAAAACACCAGAAAAAACGCCAGTGCAATTTCCTGCGTCTGCCTTTTTTTCTGAAGTTTTTTCTGCCATTTTTGCATTTGAGTGGAAATTGCATTTTTGCCCCTTTGACATTTTTTTTTAAATTTGCTGGGTACAAAAAATAAAAAATAAAAAGGATGCAGTAGGGATGGGAAAAATGTATTAAACATAATTTTTATAACTAAATTTTAATACATTTTTAATAAAGTGTGTGTGTTTCCCTTTTTTTCTCTATTTTTTTATTTTTTTAGGTAGTGCTACTACTCTCAGCATGGAACAGACTGTTCCATGATGGGAGTATTTGTACCTGTGCCAATAGACATATCGCCCTGGGTGTCACTCCTGACACCCAATGCGTTCGTCCTATCTATTGCAGAGATGTGGAGTGGCTCTATACATTGCTCGCATCTCTGCTCTGTACTCCGGCCGGCCAGTGATGTAAATAGAAATTCACATCACTCATTCATATTTTCCGCCCAGAGTGGAGATTGGCCGGATGGTCGCAGCCAATCCCCACTCTCAGAGGGAAATATGAATGAGTGATGTTCTATTCATATCACTGGCCAGGTTATAAGGCAGAGATGAGTGCTGTAGAGAGCTGCTCCGCATCTCTGCAGTAGATTGGACGTTTTCATCGGGTATCAGGAGTGACATCCGCTGTGATCTTTCCTTAACTGCAGGTACTACTGCTCCCAACATGGAGCATACTCTGCTCCATACTGGAAGCTGTAGTACCTGCATTAATAGACAGATTGCAGCAAATGTAACTTCTGACACCTGCTGTGATCTGTCTATTAATGCAGGTACTACAGCTCCCAGTATGGAGCAGAGTGTGCTTCATGTTGGGAGCAGTAGTACCTGCAGATAAGTAAAGATCACAGCGGATGTCCCTTCTGACACCCACTGTTATCCTCTTGTATAATGTATAGATGCGGCCGGCCGCTATTCTATGATCCCCTGCACTGATGTATATATACACCTATTCATATTTCCCATAGAGAGCTGTGATTGGCTGGAACCATCTATCCAAAATATGAATAGGTGTATATATACGGCAGTCCAGGGGACCATAGCAGACCAGCTGGCCGCATCTACAAATTATACAGAAGGATGGCTACGGACTCAGGGCAATCTGTCATTAAGTACAGGTACTACTACTCTCATCATGGAAAAGTGTGTTCCATGCTGGGAGTAGTAGTACTACCTAAAAAATGTAAAAATAAAGAAAAAACTGTGAAAAACACATGCACACTACATTTTTTATTATTGTGGGCTACATTTTTAGTGCCTGCCCGCCCACATAAATTGATCCCTGTTTTAAAATTAATCAAAATTTCGTTATAAAAAAGAAACATTTCGTTAAATACAATTTTTTCCATCACTACTGTATCTTTTTTATATTTATTTTTAATTGTACCCTACGAAATTTAATTAAAAAATGTATCTCCATTACTTTTTTGGATCGCTAAAGTCCAAAAAAGAATAAAAAACACCTGCAAAAACACCAAAGTTAAAACCAACATGGCGTTTTTTTTGGAATTTTTTTTTTTTCACTCCCATAGACCTCTATGGGAGAAAAACGCCATAGGCTCAACATGCTATGACTTTGCAAAACCGCCAAGGAGCTATAAAAAAAAACGCCAAAATAGAATGAAAAAAAAAGCCAAAAGGATAAAAAAAATCAATAAAAAGTGGAAAAGAATTTAGTGTTTTTTCATTTATTTTTAGCTAACATCCGTCCGCAGCATTTTTTCAATGAAAAAACGCCATGGGGCCGTTTTGGTGGTTTGTTTTGGGCAAAAAAAAAAAAAAACAAGTGGAAACCTAGCCTAAATTTCCCCTTAAGCACCAAGCAGGGTTGTGTGACCTAATCTGATCATCTAATATGTCAATACATTATTCTTAACAAAGATCTATATATTTATAGAGATTAATACATACCATTAAGACATGCCAGACAAGCTAGTATTATCATGTTGGATTTTATTTCACATTTGGCAACAGCTGGAGACACTGCTGCTGTCCTTGTATTTTCTAACAAGCAGCAGGAGAGAGTATTCATGTATTTGGGTTGCTCTGTGAGCCAAATCGCCTTAAATTGTCGCTCACCTAAAAAACTGGAGAGCGCAAAGTGAGAGCCCCAAGTTTTTAGACCAGGGAGCGGTATTAATACTATTCCCAAACCAGTGTCCCTCCAGCTGTTTCAAAACTGCAACCTCCAGCATGCTTTGGCTGTCCAGGCATGCTGACAGTTGTAGTTTTGCAACAGCTGGAGGAACACTTGTTGAAAAACACTGGCCTAGGTGTTGAAAATGCTGCAGGGTAGACAGCTTGGTAACAGGTGAGCTGCGTTTACTCTGAAGGTTGGTGCATATGTCTTAACAGGCAGATGCCAAAGCTCTCTATTATTCCAACTTGGGGAACGCCAGGTTATGTTATGTTACTGAACAACTGACGATTAAGCAGGGCCAACTGTGTCTGAGGGTAAATAGGCAGAAAATGACCTGCAACATACAAAAAGATAAAAATAAGACAGGCAGAAACACTTTTGAACGTTAAACACTTACAAGTAAGACAGTCTGCTATGGCAGCACCTTCTGTACGGAGGACGCAGGTCTCCAGAGCACAGGGAAAACCAAAGTAAACTTCCAATTTGGCAGCTCACAGCCGTTTGTGAGGTGAAATAAAATTTGCGCCATGTTTATTGCACCTTTTTGATACATTCGGCGCACAACAGCAAAAAACTGTGCAAAATAAATCCACACAAAAAAGGACTTTGCACAGTAAAACAATGATGAATCTCCAGCATAGGGGAGAGATGTATAATTGTTTGTCTGTGCAAAGTCTTTGTGTGCTCTGGACAGAAGGTAATGTCATAGCAGGCTGCCCTACTGTTAAAAACTGTTTCTGCCTGTCTTATTTTTTTACTTTTTGTATGTTGCCTATTTCTGCCTATTTACCCTCAGACACAGTTGGCCTGCTTAATCGCCAGTTGTTCAATAACATAACCTGACGTTCCCCAAGTTGGAATAATAGAGAGCTGTGGCGTCTGTCTGTTAAGACACATGGACCAACCTTCAGAGCAAATGCAGCTTACCTGTTACCGAGCTGTCTACCCCGCAGCATTTTCAACACCTAGGCCAGTTTTTCCAACCAGTGTGCCTCCAGCTGTTGCAAAACTAAACTCCCAGCATGCCCGGACAGACAAAGCATGCTGAAGGTTGCAGTTTTGCAACAGCTGGAGGCACACTGGTTGGGAAACACTGGCCTTGGCCATTGTGGCTAGGATTGTCACCGCTCTCTAGTCTCAAAACTTGGGGCTCTTACTTTGCCCTCTCCAGTTTTTTAGGTGAGCAACAATTTAGGCAATTTGGCTCACAGAGCAACCCAAATACATGAATACTCTCTCCTGCTGGTTGTTAGAAAATACAAGGACAGCAGTGGTGTCTCCAGCTGTTGTCAAATGTCAAATAAAATCCAACATGATAATACTAGCTTGTCTGGTATGTCCTAATGGAATGTAATAATCTCTATTAATATATTGATCTGTGTTAAGAATAATGTATTGACATATTAGATGATCAGATTAGGTCACACAACCCTGCTTAGTGCTTCTTTTATTTTTCAGAGGCCATGTCAAAAATAAAAGAAACAACCTGATTGGTTGCTATGGGCAACTCAGCAACTTTACCTCTGGACAGGTTAAAAAAAATGGACGCAGGGTTTTTCCATTTTCATTTCTTCCTCATCACCTTCTAAAAATCATAACGCTTTAAATTTTGCACATAAAATTCCATATGATGGCTTATTTTTTGTGCCACTAATTCTACTTTGCAGTGACTCTAGTCATTTTACCAAAATATCCACGATGAAACAGAAAAAAAATTCATTGTGCGACAAAATGTAAGAAAAACTTTCATTTTGTAACTTTTGGGGGCTTCCATTTCTACGCATTGCATTTTTCGGTAAAAATTACACCTTATCTTTATTCTGTAGGTCCCCTATAACTTTTTTTTTTTTCTGTGGGGCGGTATGAGGGCTAATTTTTTGAGCCGTGTTCTGAAGTTTTTATCGGTACCATTTGTGTATTGATCGGACTTTTTGATCCCTTTGTATTAATTTTTTCATTATATAAAAAGTGACCAAAAATACGCTATTTTGGACTTTTGATTTTTTTTGCACGTACGCCATTACCGTGCGGTTTAATTAACTATATATTTTTATAGTTCTGACATTTCCACATGCGGCGATACCACATATGTTTATTTTTATTTACACAGTTTTCTTATGGGAAAATGGGGGTGATTCAAACTTTTATTAGGGAAGGGGTTAGACGACCTTTATTACCTTTTTTTTCACTTTTTTTTGCAGTTTTATAGCTCCTATAGGGACCTATAGCACTGCACACACTGATCTCTTACCCTGATCCCTGCAAAGCCATAGCATTGCAAGGATCAGCGAGATAGGGGCTCGATTACTCAAGCCTGTAGCTCAGGCTTGGAGCAATCAAACGCCGATCGGACGCGACGGAGCAAGGTAAGGGGGTCTCCGCTCGCGTCCTAGCTGATCGAGACATCGCGATTTTATCGCGATAGTCCCGATCAGCCCGACTGAGCTGCTGGGAAGCGTTTACTTTCATTTTTAGATGTGGTGATCAACTTTGATCGCCGCGTCTAAAGGGTTAATAGCGCACGGCACAACGATTGGTGCTGCACACTATTAGCCCAGGGTCGCGGCTATCGTTAGCAGCCAAGATCGACCTGGTGTGACCCCGTTTTAAACACCGGGACCGGCGAGGGGCGTATAGGTACGCCCTTCGTCCTGAAGGAGTTAAATAAATCCCTCCCAAATTTAGCTTTTTTTTTATTTTGCTTACTCTATTAGAACAGATGACTCCTTACTAAATAACAGGTCCCCATGCTTGAAAGTAATTTGACTGGGGTCCGACATTTTCTTAAGCCAAGTTGGTCATGGTCTACATTTGCGGTGTTTTTAACAAAGGCACAGTTAATAAATACTGTCCACTGAATGGGCAACTGCACAGCCCTGCAACCCACAACCAGTTTTTTCAAAACATTGTGCAAGATCACAACATTTGCGCAAATTGCGCCTTTCTACAGCCAAAAAAAATTACAGTAACAGCTTGATAAATCTCCCCCTATGTGTTTTGCTTGATGCAAGTTGAGCAATTTGAAGACAGCTTGTTTCATAGAAATAAGACAATTCTGTTGACTGCATACATCAATATGATGGAGGAAAGTAAAATAATGTAATGGAGCAGGTCACCAATTCAGTGGACTAATCTACCGAATCTTACTACAGAGATATGAAGGGGGAAACTTAGTTTAGTTTAGTAGTTTTCCCCTGCTACCAATATTGGCACAGAATACAGTCTCACACAGTTCTAAAAATTAACCTAATTGATGGAGGTTTTATTGCTGTCACCAATAATTGTTATGCTGCTCTAATTATGACTTTAGAAATCGTTAAAGTGACTGACTAGAGCAGTGGTCTCCAACCTGTGGACCTCCAGATGTTGCAAAACTACAACAGCCTTTGGCTGTCCGGGCATGCTGGGAGTTGTAGTTTTGCAACATCTGGAGGTCCGCAGGTTGGAGACCACTGGACTAGAGTAACATTTTATGGCATCTAACATCTCGGTTTTTGTACAAAAGTCAGTCTGCATTTCCATATCCTGTATCCTGTCTAACAATTACCACACAAAGTTTAAAGAGAATTAGTAGGGGTTATTCTGTGTTTTAGTTGATTGGCCTATTTTTAGGATATTCGATTGGCAGGGTCTGTCTCCCTGCACCCTTGTCAGTTAACTGCTTTGGAAGGACTCGAAACATAGAAGCAGTGGGGGAGATTTATCAAAAAATTGTCCAGTTGCCCATAGCAACCAATCAGATGGCTTCTTTCATTTTGCAGAGGCCTTTTTAAAAAATGAAAGACGCCATCTGATTGGTTGCTATGAGCAACTGGGCAACTTATCCTCTACACAGGTCTTGATAAATCTCCCCCAGTGTCGGCAGATAAGAACCATTTGGCCCATCTAGTCTGCCAAATTTTCTGAATACTATCGATGGTCCCTGGCCCTATCTTATATGGAGGATAGCCGTATGCCTATTCCATGCATGTTTAAACTCCTTCACTGTATTCACAGCTACCATCTCTGAAGGAAGGCAATTCCATGCATCCACTACTCTCTCAGTAAAGCAATACTTCCTGATATTACTTTTAAACCTTTTCCCCTCTAATTAAAAACTATGGGGGAGATTTATCAAAACCTGTGCAAAGGAAAAGTCGCCCCCAGTTGCCCATAGCAACCAATCAGATCGCTTCTTTCATTTTGCAGAAAGAAGCGATCTGATTGGTTGCTATGGGCAACTGGGCAACTTGTCCGTTTGTGGTAGTTTTTCTTCTATTAAATATGCTCTCCTCCTTTAGCGTGTTGCTTTCCTTTATGTATATAAAAGTTTCTATTATATCCCCGCTGTCTCGTCTTTCTTCCAAGCTATGCATGTTAAAGGGGTACTGCGATGGAAAACATTTTATTTTATTTTTTCTTCAAACTGGTGGCAGAAAGTTAAACAGATTTGTAAATTACTATTATTAAAAAATCTTAATCCTTCCAGTACATATCAGCTGCTGTATGCTCCAGAGGAAGTTGAGTAGTTAATTTTAGTCTGACCACAGTGCTCTCTGCTGACACCTCTGTCAGTGTCAGGAAAAGTCCAGAGCAGGATAGGTTTGCTATGGGGATTTGCTCCTACTCTGGACAGTTCCTGACACAGACAGAGGTGTCAGCAGAGAGCACTGTGGTCCTGGAAGGATTAAGATTTTTTAATAGAAGTCATTTACAAATCTGTCTAACTTTCTGGAGGCAGTTGACATGAAAAAAAAAAAAAAAGCTTTCCACCAGAGTTCCCCTTTAACCCCTTAAGGACACATGACGTTCTCATACGTGTCCATTTCCGAGTCCTTAAGGACACATGACGTATGAGAACGTCATGTGTTTTACCGGCCCCCCGCAACCATCTGGAGCGGAGCCGGTGCCCGATGCCTGCTGAAATCGTTCAGCAGGCATCGGGGCATATCGCCCAGGGGGGCATTATGACCCCCCATGTCGGCGATGGCCGCAGATCGCTGGACAATTCAGTCCAGCGATCTGCAGCGGATTCCGGGTCAATCGGGTCTCCAGTGACCTGGTGACCCGGAATTATTGGCTGATCGGGGCCGTCAGAGACGGCCCCGAACAGCCAGAGCCAGCAGGGGTGAGGTGGCACTGGTGCCACCTCACGATCGCCCTGATTGGTCGGCCGGATTACCGGCCGACCAATCAGGGCGCCTGCTGCGGGTGTCACTCCCGCAACCCGCTCCACCCCTCTTCCGGAGGACGTGAGCGGGTGCGGGACGTGCACCCCGGGTGCTGGGGACCCCGATCCCCGGCGTTAATGTTGGGATCTGGGCCCCAGGAGCAGCGGCGGCGACGACGAGGGACTGACCTGTGCGGCGAGGATCGTTGGAGGTGAGTGACAGCCTCCTGCTGTTGCTTAGCAACAGCTCCCAGCATGCAAAAAGGGCATGCTGGGAGCTGTAGTTATGCAACAGCAGGAGGCAGACTACCACAACTCCCAGAATTCCCTTATGGGCATGCTGGGACTTGTAGTTTTGCAACAGCTGGAGGCACATTCTTTCTATGGAAAAGTGTACCTTCAGCTGTTGTATAACTACAACTCCCAGCTTGCACAATCAGCTAAAGTGCATGCTGGGAGTTGTAGTGGTGCATCTGGTGGTTGCATAACTACAACTCCCAGCATGCCTGTTGGCTGTCGGTGACTGCTGAGAGTTGTAGTTTTGCAACAGCTGAAGGCACACTGAGTTAAGTAGCAAACCAGTGTGTCTCCAGCTGTTGCATAACTACAATCCCCAGCATCCCCAGCCAAAGTAGTATGCCTCCCTCTGTTGCATAACTACAACACCCAGGATGCCCTTCCGCTGTCCGTACATGCTGGGGGTTGTAGCTTTTGCAACAGCTGAAGGCACACTGGTTGCAAAACACTGAGTTTGTTACCAAACTCGGTGTTTCACAACCAGTGTGCCTCAAGCTGTTGCAAAACTACAACTCCCAGCATGCACTGATAGACCGTACATGCTGGGAGTTGTAGTTTTGCAACAGCTGGATGTTCCCTCCCCCCAATGTGAATGTACAGGGTACACTCACATGGGCGGAGGATTACAGTAAGTATCCGGCTGCAAGTTTGAGGTGCGGCAAAATTTCTGCCACAGCTCAAACTGCCAGCGAGAAACTACTGTGAACCCCCGCCCGTGTGACTGTACCCTAAAAACACTACACTACACTAACACACAATAAAATAAAAAGTAAAAAACACTACGTATACACATACCCCTACACAGCCCCCCTCCCCAATAAAAATGAAAAACATCTGGTACGCCACTGTTTCCAAAACGGAGCCTCCAGCGGTTGCAAAACTACAACTCCCAGCATGCACTGATAGACCGTACATGCTGGGAGTTGTAGTTTTGCAACAGCTGGATGTCCCCCCCCCCAATGTGAACGTACAGGGTACACTCACATGGGCAGAGGATTACAGTAAGTATTCGGCTGCAAGTTTGAGCTGCGTCAAATTTTCTGCCGCAGCTCAAATTGCCAGCGAGAAACTACTGTGAACCCCCGCCTGTGTGACTGTACCCTAAAAACACTACACTACACTAACACAAAATAAAATAAAAAGTAAAAAACACTACATATACACATACCCCTATACAACCCCCCTCCCCAATAAAAATGAAAAACGTCTGGTACGCCACTGTTTCCAAAACGAAGCCTCCAGCTGTTGCAAAACAACTAATCCCAGTATTGCCAGATAGCCGTTGACTGTCTAGGCATGCTGGGAGTTTTACAACAGCTGGAGGCACCCTGTTTGGGAAGCACTGGCGTAGAATACCCCTATGTCCACCCCTATGCAAGTCCCTAATTTAGGACTCAAATGCGCATGGCACTCTCACTTTGGAGCCCTGTCGTATTTCAAGGCAACAGTTTAGGGCCACATATGGGGTATCGCCGTACTCGGGAGAACTTGCCTAACAAATTTTGGTTTGTATTTTCTGCTATTACCCTTTTAAAAAATGTAAAATTTGGGGGAAAACAAGCATTTTAGGTAAAAAAAATATATATTTTTTTACATATGCAAAAGTCGTGAAACACCTGTAGGGTATTAAGGTTCAAATTACCCCTTGTTACGTTCCCCGAGGGGTCTAGTTTCCAAAATGGTATGCCATGTGTTTTTTTTTTGCTGTCCTGGCACCATAGGGGCTTCCTAAATGCAGCATGCCCCCAGAGCAAAATTCGCTTTCAAAAAGCCAAATGTGACTCCTTCTCTTCTGAGACCTGTAGTGCGCCAGCAGAGCACTTTTCACCCCCATATGGGGTGTTTTCTGAATCGGGAGAAATTGGGCTTCAAATTTTGGGGGGTATTTTCTGCTATTACCCTTTTTAAAATTGTAAAAATTTTGGGAAACCAAGCATTTTAGGTAAAAAAAAATATATATTTTTTTACATATGCAAAAGTCGTGAAACACCTGTAGGGTATTAAGGTTCACATTACCCCTTGTTACGTTCCCCGAGGGGTCTAGTTTCCAAAATGGTATGCCATGTGTTTTTTTTTGCTGTCCTGGCACCATAGGGGCTTCCTAAATGCAGCATGCCCCCAGAGCAAAATTCGCTTTCAAAAAGCCAAATGTGACTCCTTCTCTTCTGAGACCTGTAGTGCGCCAGCAGAGCACTTTTCACCCCCATATGGGGTGTTTTCTGAATCGGGAGAAATTGGGCTTCAAATTTTGGGGGGTATTTTCTGCTATTACCCTTTTTAAAATTGTAAAAAGTTTGGGAAACCAAGCATTTTAGGTAAAAAAAATATATATTTTTTTACATATGCAAAAGTCGTGAAACACCTGTAGGGTATTAAGGTTCACATTACCCCTTGTTACATTCCCCGAGGGGTCTAGTTTCCAAAATGGTATGCCATGTGTTTTTTTTTTGCTGTTCTGGCACCATAGGGGCTTCCTAAATGCGGCATGCCCCCAGAGCAAAATTTGCTTTCAAAAAGCCAAATGTTACTCCTTCTCTTCTGAGACCTGTAGTGCGCCAGCAGAGCACTTTTCACCCCCACATGGGGTGTTTTCTGAATCGGGAGAAATTGGGCTTCAAATTTTGTGGGGTATTTTCTGCTATTACCCTTTTAAAAAATGTAAAATTTTTGGGAAACCAAGCATTTTAGGTAAAAAAAATATATATTTTTTTTACATATGCAAAAGTCGTGAATCACTTGTGGGGTATTAAGGTTCACTTTACCCCTTGTTACGTTCCCTGAGGGGTCTAGTTTCCAAAATGGTATGCCATGTGTTTGTTTTTGCTGTCCTGGCACCATAGGGGCTTCCTAAATGCGGCATGCCCCCCAAAAACCATTTGTCGCTCCTTCCCTTCTGAGCCCTCTACTGCGCCCGCCGAACAATTAACATAGACATATGAGGTATGTGCTTACTCGAGAGAAATTGGGTTTCAAATACAAGTAAAAATTTTCTCCTTTTTACCCCTTGCAAAAATAAAAAAATGGGTCTACAAGAACATGCGAGTGTAAAAAATGAAGATTTTGAATTTTCTCCTTCACTTTGCTGCTATTCCTGTGAAACACCTAAAGGGTTAATACACTTACTGAATGTCATTTTGAATACTTTGGGGGGTGTGTAGTTTTTATAATGGGGTCTTTTATGGGGTATTTCTAATATGAAGACCCTTCAAATCCACTTCAAAACTGAACTGGTCCCTGAAAAATAGTGAGTTTGAAAATTTTGTGAAAAATTTCAAAATTGCTGCTGAACTTTGAAGCCCTCTGGTGTCTTCCAAAAGTAAAAACTCATAAATTTTATGATGCAAACATAAAGTAGACATATTGTATATGTGAACCCAAAAAAAATATATTTTGAATATCCATTTTCCTTACAAGCAGAGAGCTTCAAAGTTAGAAAAATGCAAAATTTTCATTTTTTTCATCAAATTTTGGGATTTTTCACCAAGAAAGGATGCAAGTTACCATAAAAATTTACCACTAAATTAAAGTAGAATATGTCACGAAAAAATAATCTCGGAATCAGAATGATAACTAAAAGCATTCCAGAGTTATTAATGTTTAAAGTGACAGTGGTCAGAATTGCAAAAAACGCTTCGGTCCTTAAGGTATAAAATGGCCTGGTCCTTAAGGGGTTAAGGACCCTTGATGTACCGCTTCGTCATGGGACCCTAGTAGTTAAGGACCCATGACGTACGCGTACGTCCGTGGGAATTCCGGTACCCGCCGGGCGGGGACCGGACCGTGGTGACTGCTAATATCGATCAGCAGGCACCAGACACAAATGCCCAGGGGGGTAATCAGACCCCCCCATGTCGGCGATCACATGATTGATTCACACCGGCGATTTGCGCAATTCCGGTTCATACGGTTCAAGGATGACGCGGTGACAGGGAAAATAAGGGGGATTAGGGTTATCCAAGACACCCACGATCCCCCTGAAGGGATAGGAGTGAGGTGGCAGGGGTGCCACCCCTCCTATCCCTGCTATTGGTCGTATAGAATCTGATCTGATGCTTACTGATACTGTCAGGAATTGAAGGCCACGTGTGTTTACAAAGCCCCCATAGTGCCAGAAAAATGGACCCCCCCACCACATGTGACACCATTTTGGAAACTACACCCCTCATGTAATGTAATAAGGGGTACAGTGAGCATTTACGCCCCACAGGTGTCTGACAAATTTTTTGGAACATTGGTCCGTGAAAATGAAAATTGTAATAATTCATTTGCACAGCCCACTGTCCCAAAGATCTGTCAAACGCTAGTGGGGTGTAAATGCTCACTCCACCCCTTATTAAATTCTGTGAGGGGTGTAGTTTCCAAAATGGGGTCACATGTGGGGGGGGGTCCACTGTTCTGGCACCACGGGGGGCTTTGTAAAGGCACATGGCCCCTGTCTTCCATTCCAAACAAATTCACTCTCCAAAAGCTCAATGGCGCTCCTTCTCTTCTGAGAAGTTCACCAGTTCGCATTGTAGTTCGCCAGCAAAGCACTTGACGTCCACATATGGGGTATTTTCACACTCAGAAGAAATGAGGTTACAGATTTTGGGGGTCATTTTCTCCTATTGCCCCTTTTAAATATGTAAAATTTGGGGAAAAACCAGCATTTTAGTGATTTTTTTTTTTTCATTTACACATCAAACTTTAACAAAAAGTCGTAAAACACCTGTGGGGTGTTAAGGCTCACTGGACCCCTTGTTACATGCCTTGAGGGATGTAGTTTCCAAAATGGTATGCCATGTGGGGGGTTTTCTGCTGTTTTGGCACCATAGGGGCTTCCTAAATGTGACAAGCCCCCCAAAAACCATTTCATCAAGATTCACTCTCAAGAATCCATTGTTGCTCCTTCCCTTCTGAGCCCTCTACTGCGCCCGCCGAACACTTGACATACACAAATGAGGTATTTCCTTACTTAAGAGAAATTGGGTTACAAATTTTGGGGGACTTTTTCTCCTATTACCCTTTGCAAAAATTCAAAAACTGGGTCTACAAGAACACGTGAGTGTAAAAAATGAAGATTTTGAATTTTCTCTTTCACTTTCACTTTGCTGCTATTCCTGTGAAACACCTAAAGGGTTACCACACTTACTGAATGTCATTTTGAATACTTTGGAGGGTGCAGTTTTTATAATGGGGTAATTTATGGGGTATTTCTAGTATGAAGGCCCTTCAAATCCACTTCAAAACTGAACTGGTCCCTGAAAAATTCTGATTCAGAAAGTTTTGTGAAAAATTGGAAAATTGCTGCTGAACTTTGAAGCCCTCTGATGTCTTCCAAAAGTAAAAATATGTCAACTTTATGAAGCCAGCATAAAGAAGACATACTGGGGGACATGTATCATTTCCAGTGTATGATTACCCCCTCTGCCTGTTGTCTAAATTTGGCGCAGCTGCGTTAAATTTATCATTCTTGTGCAGCTACTTTCTTGAATTGCGTTTAACCCCTTGGGGACGGAGCCCATTATGACCCTAAGGACGGGAGCATTTTTTGCAAATCTGACCACTGTCACTTTAAGCATTAATAACTCTGGAATGCTTTTACTTATAAATTTGATTCCGAGATTGTTTTTTCGCGACATATTCTACTTTATGTTAGTGGTAAATTTTCGGCGATACTTGCATCCTTTCTAGGTGAAAAATGCAAAAATTTCATGAAAAATTAGAAAATTTTGCATTTTTCTAACTTTGAAGCTCTCTACTTATAAGGAATATGGATATTCCAAATAAATTATGTATCGATTCACATATACAATATATCTACTTTATGTTTGCATCATAAAATTGACGAGTTTTTACTTTTGGAAGACACCAGAGGGCTTCAAAGTTCAGCAGCAATTTTCCAATTTTTGGCAAAATTTTCAAAATCGGAATTTTTCAGGGACCAGTTCAGGTTTGAAGTGGATTTGAAGGGTCTTCTGGTTAGAAATACCCGATAAATGACCCCATTATAAAAACTGCACCCCTCAAAGTATTCAAAATGACAATCAGTAAGTGTGTTAACCCTTTAGGTGTTTCACAGGAATAGCAGCAAAGTGAAGGAGAAAATTCAAAATCTTCATTTTTTACACTGGCATGTTCTTGTAGACCCAGTTTTTGAATTTTTACAAGGGGTAAAAGGAAAAAAATCCTCTCAAAATTTGTAACCCAATTTCTCTCGAGTAAGAAAATACCTCATATGTGTATGTCAAGTGTTCGGCGGGTGCACTAGAGGGCTCAGAAGCGAAGGAGCAACAATGGGATTTAGGAGAGTGAGTTTTTCTGAAATGGTTTTTGGGGGGCATGTCCCATTTAGGAAGCCCCTATGGTGCCAGGACAGCAAAAAAAAAAACACATCGCACACTATTATGGAAACGACGCCCCTCAAGGAACGTAACAAGGGGTACGATGAGCCTTAACACCCCACAGGTGTTTGACATTTTTTTGTTAAAGTCGGATGTGTAAATGAAAAAAAAAATATTTTTCCACTAAAATGCTGGTTTTTCCCCAAATTTTACTTTTTTTACAAAGGGTAATAGGAGAAAATGCCCCCCAAAATTTGTAACCCCATTTCTTCTGAGTATGGAAATACCCCATATGTGGACGTCAAGTGCACTGCGAGCGAACTACAATGCTCAGAAGAGAAGGAGCACCATTGAGCTTTTAGAGAGATAATTTGTTTGGAATGGAAGTCGGGGGCCATGTGCATTTACAAAGCCCCCCGTGATGCCAGAACAGTGGACCCCCCCACATGTGACCCCATTTTGGAAACTACACCCCTCACGGAATGTAATAAGGGGTGCAGTGAGTATTTACACCCCACTGGCGTTTGACAGATCTTTGGAACAGTGGGCTGTGCAAACAAAAAAATTAAATTTTTCATTTTCACGTACCACTGTTCCAAAAATCTGTCAGACCCCTGTGGGGCGTAAATGCTCACTGTACCCCTTATTACATTACATGAGGGGTGTAGTTTCCAAAATGGGGTCACATGTGGGTATTTATTATTTTGCATTTATGTCAGAACCGCTGTAAAATCAGCCACCCCTGTGCAAATCACCAATTTCGGACTCAAATGTACATGGTGCGCTCTCACTCCTGAGCCTTGTGTGCCCGCAGAGCATTTTACGCCCACATATGGGGTATTTCCGTACTCAGCAGAAATTGCGTTACAAATTTTGGGGGTCTTTTTTTCCTTTTACCTCTTGTGAAAATAAAAAGTAAAGGGCAACACCAGCATGTTAGTGTAAAATTTTTTTTTTTTACACTAACAGGCTGGTGTAGACCCCAACTTTTCCTTTTAATAAGGGGTAAAAGGAGAAAAAGCCCCCCCAAATTTGTAGTGCAATTTCTCCCGAGTACGGAAATACCCCATATGTGGCCCTAAACTGTTTCCTTGAAATACGACAGGGCTCCAAAGTGAGAGAGCACATGCGCATTTGAGGACTAAATTAGGGATTGCACAGGGGTGGACATAGGGGTATTCTACGCCAGTGATTCCCAAACAGGGTGCCTCCAGCTGTTGCTAAACTCCCAGCATGCCTGGACAATCAGTGGCTGTCCGGAAATACTGGGAGTTGTTGTTTTGCAACAGCTGGAGGCTCCGTTTTGGAAACACTGCTGTACAATACGTTTTTTATTTTTATTGGGGGGGGGGACAGTGTAAGGGGGTGTATATGTAGTGTTTTACTCTTTATTAGGTGGTAGTGTAGTGTAGTGTTTTTAGGGTACATTCACATTGGCTGGTTACGGTGAGTTTCCCGCTAGGAATTTGCGCTGCGGCGAAAAATTTGCCGCAGCTCATACAGTGAAGCAGGAAACTTGCTGTAAACCCGCCCGTGTGAATGTACCCTGTACGTTCACATGGGGGGGGGGGGGGGCAAACCTCCAGCTGTTTCAAAACTACAACTCCCAGCATGCACGGTCTGTCAGTACATGCTGGGAGTTGTAGTTTTGAAACAGCTGGAGGCACACTGGTTGGAAAACCTTCAGTTAGGTTCTGTTACCTAACTCAGTATTTTCCAACCAGCGAGCCTCCAGCTGTTGCAAAACTACAACTCCCAGCATGCACGGTCTGTCAGTACATGCTGGGAGTTGTAGTTTTGAAACAGCTGGAGGCACACTGGTTGGAAAATACTGAGTTAGGTAACAGAACCCAACTCAGTATTTTCCAACCAGTGTGCCTCCAGCTGTTGCAAAACTACAATTCCCAGCATGTCTGATCACAGAAGGGCATGCTGGGAGATGTAGTTATGCAACAGCTGGAGGTACGCAACTACAACTCCCAGCATGCCGAGACAGCTGTTTGCTGTGTGGGCATGCTGGAATTTGTAGTTTTGCAACATCTGGAGTGCTACAATTTAGACACCACTGAACAGTGATCTCCAAACTGTGGACCTCCAGATGTTGCAAAACTACAACTCCCAGCATGCCCAGACAGCAAACAGCTATGTGGGCATGCTGGGAGTTGTAGTTTTGCAAGATCTAGAGGGCAGTATAGAGATCACTGTGCAGTGGTCTCTAAACTGCAGACCTTCAGCTGTTGCAAAACTACAAATTCCAGCATGCCCACACAGCAAACAGCTGTCTGGGCATGCTGGGAGTTGTAGTTTTGCAACATCTGGAGGGCTACAGTCTAGAGACCACTATAGTGGTCTCAGACTGTAGCCCTCTAGATGTTGCTATGCAACTACTCACCGGCTTCCGTCGCATCTGGGAGCCGTCCTCTTCTGCCGCACGCCGCCGCAGATCTCCGTCGCCGCCGCCGATCCCCGTCGCTCCGCTGCCTCCGGAGGGGTAAGTGGACTCCGGCGCCGCTCCTCTTCGTTTTCCCCGTTCTGCCCCGCCTATTGTGGGAGGGCAGGACGGGGGAAAACGAAAGTAAACCCCTCCGCCCCAGATCTGCTATTGGTGGTCGCGTCTAGACCACCAATAGCAGAGATAGGAGGGGTGGCACCCATGCCACCTCACTCCTATCGCTTTAGGGGGATCGTGGGTGTCTTAGACACCCGCGATCCCCCTTCTATTCCGGGTCACCGGGTCACCATAGACCCGTAATGACCCGGAATCGGCGCAAATCGCAAGTGTGAATTCACTTGCGATTTGCGCCGATCGCCGACATGGGGGGGGTCTAATGACCCCCCTGGGCATTTGCACGGGGTGCCTGCTGATAGATATCAGCAGTCACCCCGGCCCGGTCCCCGCCCGGCGCGCGGCGGGGGCCGAAATTCCCACGGGCGTATGGATACGCCCTTCGTCCTTAAGTACCAGGACGCAAGGGCGTATGCATACGCCCTTCGTCCCCAACAGGTTAAATGTAGAATTCTCTTCAGAGCATAAATTTACACCGCAGCTCTATTTAGTAGGTGCTTTGTCTGCAGCGTATCTGCACCTAAACAGTAATTGTGTCCTCGTTATTAGTTTTAGAATTTTTTTTCTTCATTATGTAGAGTTTTAATCTCACAATAATACCACTTTTTGCACCAATTATAACACATCAATTATATCAATGTCCTTATTCTTCATTTAACATCTGTGACACCCCTGTGCAAATCACCTCAAATGTACATGGTGCACTCTACCTTATGGGCCTTGTTGTGCGCCTGCAGAGCACTTTGCGCCCACATATGTGGTATCTCTGTACTCTGGCTAAATTGTGTCCCAAAAAATGGGGATCTTTTTTTCCCATTTACCTCTTGTGAAAATGTAAAGTATGCGGCAACACCTGCATGTCAGTGTAAATAATTAAATTTTTATACACTAACATACTGGTGTAGACTACAACTGTTCCTTTTCATAATGGGTAAAAGGAGAAAAAGCCCCCCAAAATCTGTAAGGCAATTTCTCCCGAGTACGGCGATACCCCATATGTGACCCTAAAATGTTGCCTTGAAATACGACAGGGCTCCAAAGTGAGAGACCGCCATGCGCATTTGAGGCCTAAATTAGGGTTTTGCATAGGGGTGGACATAGGGGTATTCTATGCCAGTGTTTCCCAAACAGGGTGCCTCCAGCTGTTGCAAAACTCCCAACATGCCTGGACAGTCAATGGCTGTCTGGCAATACTGGGAGTAGTTGTTTTGCAACAGCTGGAGGCTCCATTTTGGAAACAGTGCTGTACCAGACGTTGTTCATATTTATTGGGGAGGGGAGGGGGGCTGTGTAGCGGTATGTGTATATATAGTGTTTTTTACTTATTTTATTTAAGTGTAGTGTAGTGTAGTGTTTTTAGGGTACAGTCACACGGGCGGGGGTTGACAGCGAGTTTGCTGCATCTCAATCTTGCAGCACTCCCTGTAAACATCTGCCCATGTGAGTGTACCCTGTCCATTCACAATGGGGGGAGGGGGGGGGTAAACATCCAGCTGTTGCAAAACTACAACTCCGAGCATGTCCTTTGGCTGTCCGTGCATGCTGGGAGTTGTAGTTTTGCAACAGCTGGAGGCACACTGGTTGCGAAACACGGAAACAGACTCAGTGTTTCGCAACCAGTGTGCCTTCAGCTGTTGCAAAAACTTCAAATCTCAGCATGCAGTGACAGCAGAAGGACATGCTGGAACTTGTAGTTATGCAACAGCTGGAGGCATACTGCTACAACTCCCAGCATGCCCTTTGGCAGTCCGTGCATGCTGAGGGTTGTAGTAATGCAACAGCTGAAGGCACACTGGTTGCAAAACACTTGAAAGTTTTTTACTTAACAGTGTTTCCAAACCAGTGTGCCTCCAGCTGTTGCACAACTTCAATTCCCAGCATGCATGGTCTGTCAGTGCATGCTGGGCGTTATAGTTTGGAGGCACAGCTGGAGGCACACGGGTTGGGAAAAAGAGTTAGGAAACTAACAATGTTTCCCAACTAGTGTGCCTCCAGCTGTTGCAAAACTATAATTCCCAGCATGGCCAGACATGCTGGAAGTTGTATTTCGGCAATATCTGAAGGGTCAGATGTTGACGAACTACAACTCCCAGCATGCTTGGGCAGTCTGGGCATGCTGGGAGTTGTAGTTTTGCAACAGCTGGAGGTCCACAGTTTGTAGACCACTGTATAATGGTCTCCAATCTGTGGTCTTCCAGATGTTACAGAACTACAACTCCCAGCATGCCTCGACAGAGTGGGCATGCTGAGATTTGTAATTTTGGAACATCTGGAAGAGCACAGATTGGAGACCATTATACAGTGGTCTCCAAACTATGGCCCTCCAGATGTTGCAAAACTACAACTCCCAGCATGCCCAGAGACCCAAAGGCTGTCTGGGCATGCTGGGAGTTGCAGTTTTGAAACTCCCAGTGGCAGCGGTGAGATCGCTTTACAGCGATCTCACTGCTGCCAATGAAAATGCCGCCCTGCTGCTGCAAACTCACCACCGGGGACGCACCACCTCCAGGACCGCGTGAGGACGCAGCTCGCACCGGGACCGCTCGGGACACCACATGGCCGGGTAAGTGACGCCGGGGGACGGGTAAGGGACACTTAGCAGAGCGGTGTATGTCCCGATCCCCGTGATCCGGACTCACACACCGCGCTGCTAAGTATTCTCATAGCGAAACGCTGCTATCAGCTAGTCAGATTTGACTAGCTGATAGCAGAGATCGCTGGGGGGGGGGGATGAAACCCCCCGTGGTCACATGGTAAGATGGCTGGCTATCAGTGATAGCCACCATCTTACCGGGCGCTGGGGAAAAGTATAACGGAAAGCAGTAAATTGTAAAAATAAAAGGAGAATGATCTACAGTGTTAAGTGGATTACAAAGCTATTTTAATGTGACGGATCTTGTTCAATGATAAGTAAGATATCAAACATTTCCTATGTAAATGTATTAAATTGTTGGATCATAAAATAACAATAACAATATACAAGTGATCTAATGAATAACTGAACTGTAAACAAATATTCTATATGCAAATTATTTTATAAGTGCTTTGGAATAACCAAGGAGTAAAAAGCAATATAAAGCAAACCAAATGAGGAATTGAGATAGGAAAGTAAAAACATTCTGGTGGTTCCTTAGTAGAACGTTCCTTCAGAAATAGAAAGGATTGCTACGTGCAGTTAAAGTTGGCTTATATTTGCTGGGAAAAAGACGCACGTGCGTCAAAATTTTTGGTGCAAAGGAAAAGTACGCAGGTAATAAATCCATGTGTACTATAGATGTCACTCCAAGGTACCCTGATTCAGCCACATCTGGAGGACATGCTCTACCAAAACGTGCGCAAAAAAATGTGCAAAAAAAAGGGCTTGCGCAAAATTTGGCGCAAAAAAATACACACAAAACAGGGGTAAAATCTTTGATACATGTCCCCCACTGTGTATGTGAATCAATATAACATTTATTTGGTATGTCTATTTTCTTTACAAGCAGAGAGCTTCAAAGTAAAAAAAAATAAAAATGCTAAATGATGCAAGTATCAACGGAAATTTACCATTAACATGAAGTAGAATATGTCACGGATATGTCTCGGAATCGGAATTAAAGGTAAAAGCATCCCAGAGTTACTAATGCTTAAAGTGACAGTGGTCAGAATTGCAAAAAATGGCCGGATCCTACACTGAAAACTGGCTGGGTCCTTAACACCTTGGGGATGGAGCCCATTATGACCCTAAGGACGGTAGAATTTTTTTGCAAATCTGACCACTGTCACTTTAAGCATTAATAACTCTGGGATGCTTTTACTTATTAATCTGATTCCGAGATTATTTTTCTGTGACATATTCTACTTTATGGTAGTGGTAAATTTTCGTCGATACTTGCATCATTTCTTGGTGAAAAATTGAAAAATTTGATAAAAAATGTGTACATTTTTCATTTTTCTAACTTTAAAGCTCTCTGCTTGTAAAGAAAATAGACATTTCAAATAAATTATATATTAATTCACATATACAATATGTCTACTTTATATTTGCATCATAAAGTTAACATGTTTTTACTTTTGGAAGACCTCAGAGGGCTTCAAAGTTCAGCAGCAATTTTTACATTTTTCCCAAAATTTTCAAAATCGGTATTTTTCAGAGACCAGTTCAGGTTTGAAGTGGATTTGAAGGGACTTCATATTAGAAATACCCCACAAATGACCCCATTATAAAAACTGCACCCCTCAAAGTATTCAAAATGACATTCAGTAAGTGTGTTAACCCTTTAGGTGTTTCACAGCAATATAAGTTTTTGAATTTTTACAAGGGGTAAAAGGAGAAAAATCCTCTCAAAATTTGTAACCCAATTTATTTCGAATAAGAAAATACCTCATATGTGTATGTCAAGTGTTCGGCGGGCGCAGTAGAGGGCTCGGAAAGGAAAGAGCGACAATGGGATTTTGGAGAGTGAGTTTTTCTGAAATAGTTTTTGGGGGGCATGTCACATTTAGGAAGCCCCTATAAAAATACACACGGCACACTATTATGGAAACTACACCCCTCAAGGAACATAACAAGGGGTACAGTGAGCATTAACACCCCACAGGTGTTTGACAACTTTTTGTTAAATTTGGATGTGTAAATGAAAAAAATAAATGTTTTCACTAAAATGCTGGTTTTCCCCCAAATTTTACTTTTTTACAAGGGGTAATAGGAGAAAATGCTCCCCAAAATGTTTAACCCCATTTCTTCTGAGTATGGAAATACCCCATGTGTGGATGTCAAGTGCACTGCGAGCGCACTACAATGCTCAGAAGAGAAGGAGCGCCATTGAACTTTTAGAGAGAGAATTTGTTTGCATTTACAAGGCCCCCCGTGGTGCCAGAACAGTGGAACCCCCACATGTGACCCCATTTTGGAAACTACACACCTCACGGAATGTAATAAGGGGTACAGTGAGCATTTACACCCCACTGGTGTTTGACAGATCTTTGGAACAGTGGGCTGTGCAAACGAAAAATGACATTTTTCATTTTCACGGACCACTGTTCCAAAAATCCGTGAGACACCTGTGGGGCATAAATGCTCACTTTACCCCTTTTGATATTCCGTGGGGTGTAGTTTCTAAAATAGGGTCACATGTGGGGGAGGTTCCTTGTTCTGGCACTATGGGGCTTTGTAAACACACGTGGCCTTCAATTCCGGAAAAATTTTGTCTCCAAAAGCCCAATGGCGCTCCTTCTCTTCTGAGCATTGTAGTTCGCCCGTAGAGCACTTTACATCCACATATGGAGTATTTATATACTCAGAAGAAATGGAGTTACAAATTTTGGGGGGCTTTTTTCCTATTTTCCATTGTGAAAATGAAAAATTTAGGGTAGCACCACGGTAGTGATTTTTTTTCCCATTCAACTTTAATGAAAATTTGTCAAACACCTGTGGGGTGTTAAAGTTTACTATACCCCTTGTTACATTCCGTGAGGGCTATAGTTTCCAAAATGGGGTCACATGTGGGTATTTATGTGTTTATGTCAGAACCGCTGTAAAATCAGCCACCCCAGTGCAAATCACCAATTTAGGCCTCAAATGTACATAGTGCGCTCTCACTCCTGAGCCTTGTTATGCGCCCGCAGAGCATTTTACACCCACATATGGGGTATTTCCGTACTCAGGAGAAATTGCTTTAAAAATTTTGGAGGTCTTTTTTTCCTTTTACATCCTGTGAAAAGAAAAAGTAAAGAGCAAAAATTCTTTTTTTTACACTAATAGGCTGGTGTAGACCCCAACTTTTCCTTTTCATAAGGGCTAAAAGGAGAAACAGCCCTAGAAAATTTGTAGTGCAATTTCTCCCGAGTACGGAAATACCCCATATGTGGCACTAAACTGTTTCCTTGAAATACGAAAGGGCTCCGAAGTGAGAGAGCGCCATGCGCATTTGAGGACTAAATTAGGGATTGCATAGGGGTGGACATAGGAGTATTCTACGCCAGTGATTCCCAAATAGGGTGCCTCCAGCTGTTGCTAAACTCCCAGCATGCCTGGACAGTCAGTGGCTGTCCGGAAATGCTGGGAGTTGTTGTTTTGCAACAGTTGGAGGCCCTGTTTTGGAAACACTGCTGTACAATACGTTTTTCTATTTTTTTTTTGGGGGGGGGGGGCAGTGTAAGAGGGTGTATATGTTGTTTTTACCCTTTATTATGTGTTAGTGTAGTGTAGTGTTTTACCCTTTATTATGTGTTAGTGTAGTGTTGTTAGGGTACATTCGCGCTTGCGGAGGTTTACAGTGAGCTTACCGCTACGAGTTTGCGTTGCGGCGAAAAAATTTCCGCAGCTCATACTTGAAGCAGGTAACTAACTATAAACCTGCCCGTGTAAATGTACCCTGTATATTCACATGGGGGGCAAACTTCCAGCTGTTTCAAAACTACAAATCCCAGGCATGCAGTGACAGACCATGCATGCTGGGAGTTGTACTTTTGCAACAGCTGGAGGCACACTGGTTGGAAAACCTTCAGTTAGGTTCTGTTACCTAACTCAGTATTTTTCAACCAGTGTCCCTCCAGCTATTGCAAAACTACAACTCCCAGCATGTACTGATCGCCAAAGTGCATGCTGGAAGATTTAGTTATGCTACAGCTGGAGGTACGCAACTACAACTCCCAGCATGCCGAGACAGCTGTTTCCTGTTTGGGCATGCTGGGATTTGCAGTTTTGCAACATCTGGAGTGCTACAGTTTAGAGACCACTGCACAGTGATCTCCAAACTGTGCACCTCCAGATGTTGCAAAACTACAAATCCCAGCATGCCCAGACAGCAAACTGCTATGTGGGCATGCTGGGAGTTGTAGTTTTGCAAGATCTAGAGGGCCACAGTTCACTGCACAGTGATATCCAACTGTAGCCCTCCAGCTGTTGCAAAACTACAAATCCCAGCATGATAGCTTGTCTGGGCATGCTGGGAGTTGTAGTTTTGCAACATCTGGAGGGCAACAGTGTAGAGACCACTGTATTGTGGTCTCAAACTGTAGCCCTCTAGATGTTGCTAGGCAACTTATCGGCTTCCGTGGGATCCGGGGAGCTAGCCGCACGACATGCCGCCCGTCAATCTCCGACACCGATCGTCGCCCGCAGCCTCGCCCGCAGGGTAAGTGCATTCAGTTTCCCCATTCTGCCCCGCCCATTGTGGGTGAGCAGAACGGGGAAAACAAAAGTTAATCCCCTCGCCCCCAATCTGCTATTGGACGTCGCTTCTAAACGCCCAATAGCAGGGATAGGAGCGGTGGCACCCCTGCCACCTCACTCCTATCCCTTCAGGGGGATCGTCGGTGTCTTGGACAACTGCGATCCCCCCTATTTTCCGGGTCACCATAGACCCGTATGACCCGGAATAGCCGCAAATCGCAAGTGTGAATTCACTTGCGATTTGCGCCAATCGCCAACATGGGGGGGGGGGGGTTCTGATGACGGGGACCAAAATTCCCATGGGCGTATGCATACGCCCTTCGTCCTTCAGTACCAGGACGCAAGGGTGTATGCATACGCCCTTCGTCCCCAACAGGTTAAGGGGTTAAGGTCTTTTTACCTTTCCTGGTAAGTTTTATCCTGCAATCCATCTACTAGTTTAGTAGCTCTTCTCTGAACTCTCTCCAAAGTATCTATATCCTTCTAGAGATGTTTGCTGACATTTATCATTGTCTTAAGACTTTTTTGTATCTGCAAAAGGCGCAAAAAAAGGCATAAACAGGGTTTATTTGCGCCTTTTTTGCGCCTATTGGTTTACACTTTTCTGCTGATTTTGAGTTGCCATCCACTGATTTTGGCAATACACGTGATATGGAATGGTTTTATGAACTGCACCTTTTTGTGAAAATGCATAAAAAAGGCGCAAAGCCAATGAAAAGTTTCTAAAACTACACGCCCCCTCCCATAGATTTGCATTGAGGGGGCGTTACGTGACATCAGGATGGGCAGGGCTATGACTTCACGAGCTCCCGGCGCTGGCTCCAGCGTTCAGAACTGAGCAGCGGAGTACCCATTTAAGGCCAAAATGGGCTGGGTCCTTAAGGGGTTAAAGGTACTGCATTTACAATGCATTCTCTTTCACTAGAATGAACTGCTATACTGTAAACTGCTGTATCAGTCTAAGCCATTGCTAAATGTTCATTGATGTGCCAGAGTAAATAAGAAATGGCATATAGCACTCAAGGTTACATAAATCATCCCATGAAACCCCATTAGGGCTAGCACAGAGTTTCTCAAGTGCGGTCCTCAAGACCCCCCAACAGGTCATGTTTTCAGCATTTCCTTAGTCTTTCACAGGTGATATAACTGTGCTGATGCCTGATGCACTGACCAGAATTATATCACCTGTGAATTATTAAAGGGGTACTCCGGTGGAAAACTTGTTTTTTTGCCAGAAAGTTAAACAGATTTGTAAAATACTTCTATTAAAAAATCCATTACTTATTAGCTGCTGAATACTACAGAGGAAATTATTTTCTTTTTGGAACACAGAGCTCTCTGCAGACATCATGACCACAGTGCTCTCTGCTGACATCTCTATCAATTTTAAGAACTGTCCAGAGTAGGAGAAAATCCCCATAGCAAACATGTGCTGCTCTGGACAGTTCCTAAAATGGACAGAGATGTCAGCAGAGAGCACTGTGCTCACGATGTCAGCAGAGAGCTCTGTGTTCCAAAAAGAAAATAATTTTCTCTGTAGCTAATAAGTACTGGAAGGATTAAGATTTTTTAATAGAAGTAATTTACAAATCTGTGTAACTTTCAGGCACCAGTTCATTTAAAAAGAAAAACGTTTTCCAACGGAGTACCCCTTTAAGGAAATCCATAAACATGACCTTGAGGATTACACTTCAGAAATACTGGTTTAGACCAATTTATCTTAGTGGTAAAACCTCTTTAACTTATTAATTATTAATTAAATTGATTAATTTTGTAAATTTAAAAAGTATTTATAAGCTCAGTTGGTCTCCTAAACCATAAGCCTTTTCCCCTAAGTAAAGTCAAATCTTCAAATAAAATTTAAAGGGGTACTCCGGTGGAAAACACATTTTTCTTTAAATCAACTAGTGCCAAAATGTTAAGCAGATTTGTAAATTTGTACTTCTATTTAATAATTCTCCCAGTACTTATCAGCTGCTGTATGCTCCAGAGGAAGTTGTACGGTTATTTTCTGTCTGACCACAGTGCTCTCTACTGACACCTCGGTCCATGTCAGGAACTGTCCAGAGTAGGAGCAAATCCCCATAGCAAACCTCTCCTGCTCTGGACAGTTCCTGACATGGACAGAGGTGTCAGCAGAAAGCACTGTGGTCAGACAGAAAATAACTATTCAACTTTCTCTGTAGTATTCAGCAGCTCATAAGTGCTGGAAGGATTAAGATTTTTAAATAGAAGTTATTTACAAATAGAAGATGTTTAACTTTCTGGCACCAGTTGATTTAAATTTTTTTCCCACCGGAGTACCCCTTTAACCTACAATATCTTGAATTATTTTTCTTTATTTATCAGCTATGAGTGCAAGGCCACTGTTAGGGCAGGACAACAGGACAATCCAGACAAGAATTAGAGGGGTATTCCCACTTCAACACATTTTCCCCCATCTACAGGATAACAAGCTGATTAGTGGGTGATCTGACTGCTGGGACACCCATTGTTCCAGAGAATAGAGAAATGAGGATTGTGAGCATTGCCAAGTGCAACCCTGTATAGTGCACTCTATTTTTTCCAGGGCATATTTCACTTTTGTTCTCGCAATCGGTAGGGGCCCAATTCTAATAGACATGTGCAGAACCAAAAATTATTTTCGTTTCGTTCGTTTTCAAAAAAATTCGGTTCTTTGAATATTCGGATTGCTGTTAATTCGTTATATTCGGTTTTTGGATGCATAGGCTAAAAAAGATTTTTCATTTTCGGATGCATTCGTTGATAACATCGAATGCATTCGTTAATTCAGATCTTTCGTTATATCTGTAAAATTCGTTAAATTTAGCATTCGTTACTAAACGAAATGCACATGAGTTTCACTTGCTGATCCTCCTTTGTAATAAATAGCAGGTGTTACCTTAGGATTCTTGTTGTTTTCACCTTTTTTTGCAGTTTTCTCTGTGTAGGAAGGCAAGTTTTCCTCAGGTAAACCCTATGAAAAAAATCTAATTAATTCCTTACATTCGGTTTACTGATAACAAATGCATTCGTTATTCGTTAACATGCATTATTCGTTATACGTTATTTAACGAATGCATTTGTTAACTGTATATTCGTATTCATATTCTTTTTAGGAAATATTAGATTTTTTTTCCGTGCATTCGGATTGTAACAAACACCCGAAAACGGGAAAATTCGTTAAGTTTAGTATTCGTTCCGAAACGAATTGCACATGTCTAAATTCTAATTGATAAGCTTTTTATCCCCTATTCTGTGAATAGGAGGTTACTTCTTGGAATGGGAATACTCCTTGGAATGGTAACAGGGCTGGTGCAAGGATTTTTGCCACCCTAGGTGAAAGTTAATTTTGCCACCCCCTTGACCCCGCCCACTGGCTCCAGCCTTTGATGCACCCCACCTTAAAACTGGGGTGAAACACTGTAACAAACCTCCTCCTCGTGTAATCTCCTTACTACTGGGGTGACACACTGTAACAAACCTCCTCTTCATGTAATCTCCTTACTACTGGGGTGACACATTGTAACAAACCTCCTCCTCATGTAATCTCCTTACTACTGGGGTGAGGACCAGAGGACCTGACGAAGAGGGGGTCCCACCCCTTGAAACGCGTAGTCCACAGCGCTAGAATAAAATAATTTACTTTATCCTTTTGGATTATCAGATTTATTTCTATCTTAGGTTGAGCGCCAGGAGGATCGACTTTCCAAGTTGCAATCTGCAGCTTTCTATGTGTGCATTCCTCGACCGCCCTGAATTACCTCAGCGACGGGAACGATCCAGGCTGCTCTCCGATTCCTCACCCGAACATTGGGTAATAAAAGCTACTATAGGTGTTGTGCTCTTAGCATAACACAAAAAGGCGGTTACCTCTGTTCCATCAGAGTGACGGCACATAGTTGAGCTTTTGTCTGTTTTTGTTTTTCATATACCTCGAATTACTACTGGGGTGACACATTGTGACAAACCTCCTCCTCATGTAATCTCCTTGGTACTGGGGAGACACACTGTAACAAACTTCCTCCTCATGTAATCACCTTACTACTTGGGTGACACGCTGTAACAAACCTCCTCCTCATGTAACCTCCTTACTACTGGGGTGACACACTGTAACAAACCTCCTCCTCATGTAATCTCCTTACTACTGGAGTGACACATTGTAACAAACCTCCTCATCATGTAATCACCTTACTACTTGGGTGACAAACTGTAACAAACCTCCTCCTCACATAATCTCCTTACTACTGGGGTGACACACTGTAACAAACCTCCTGCTCATGTAATCTCCATACTACTGGGGTGACACACTGTAACAAACTTCCTCCTCATGTAATCTCCTTACTACTGGGGTGACACACTGTTACAAACCTCCTCCTCACATAATTTCCTTATTACTGAGGTGACACACTGTATCAAACACTAGTTTAGCAGACAGTATCCCACATTATAGGATTAGATACAGGGGCTCAACAAACAGTATCAGATGTAGGGATTAGATACACAGCTCAGCAGACAGATCACACATGAGATTAGATACAGGGACTCCACAAACAGTATAACACAGGGGGGGATTAGATATAAAGCTCAGAAGAGAGATCATTAGATACAAGGGCTCAGCAAAAAGTATCACACATGAGGAAATTAGATACACAGTTCAGTAGATAGATCACACATGGGGGGATTGGATACAGGGGCAAACAGTATGACACAATGGGGGATTAGATACACAGCTCAGCATACAGATCACATGACAGGAGTCTCACCAGGTCAGTGTCTCTTCCCTCTCTCCTGGGCCCTGAGGACAGGAATGTCCCATAGTTGTGACTTGAACTTTTTACCCTGGTTTCACTGAATACACGTGTAGCGCAGTAGCTGAGGCAGGGAAACCTCGGGGGAGGGAGCAGCGCTCCTCATTAGGATGAAGTAAGCAGAAAAGCAGCGGCATTGTGGTTTGGGGGGGGAGAGGGTTTTGAAGTGAGTGGTATGGTATATGGTAGATCTCGCAGCGCTCCTCAAGCATGATGAGGAGCAGGAGGGGGGTGTACAGTGTAATCTCACAGCGCTCCTCCAGCATCATGAGGGACAGGGATGGCGGTGCTGTAACAGACAATTGTGACTTTTTGCTTCCAGTGCTTCTCCAGCATGATGAGGCCTGGGGAGGGCATATGTGTTGTCAGTGGAGCAATGCCTCGCTCCTCCAAGATGGGGTGTGGGGTGCTATTAGGGCTGCGCTGGGTGGTTGAAAAACTAGCAGAGCGGCACCCACCTCAAGAGGGCGCTCTAGGCGGATGCCTACTTTGCCTATAGGCAAAGCCAGCCTTGTAATGTAAAATTACAGCTTGAGACCCCTATCTACAAAGCAAAGACTTGCACTGGCCAACCTTGTTGCATAAATATTTCTCCTAGTCACCACACGAGGAAAGGTTAAGCTGTAACATTAAAAAGATTGTCTGTGATAAAACAACACCTTTAAAGTATAAAAATAGGATATTATGTCATGTAATTGATGGAAAAATTATATTAAAAAAGACAAGTTCTTTTTATTTGCAATAATGTGTTTTACTTGCTTTCATTTGTTTTATAGGGACTGTATTTTATTACTGTTGTGACACCTTCCATGTTAATTTAGCACATTAGCACTAAAAGACGACTTTAAAGTAATCTCTTCTGTTTGCATTGACATTGAGATTTTATATTTACTTTCCTTAGTGCATTCATTTTTTTTTTTTTTTTTGGCACAATAATTGTAGAAATACCGGTTTTACATCTGAGTAACTTTTCTGCCTGGCAGATTAATCTCCTCTCCCATTTCATAATTTATTATCAGTGGAGTTTTTATGGGAAAATAACTCGAAAAGAAAATGCTCCTTAGCTATAGAGATGACAGAATGCTTTAATAACAAATATTCCTCATTTTGATACATATATATTTTAATGAACCAGAATTTCCCATGTTATGTAGAGCTGCTATTGCTCATTGACATGAGGTTCCCTTAGTGCAGTGGTCTCCAATAGTGTTGCTCAGGAATATTCGCAATTCGAATATTCATCGCGAATATCACATATTTGCGAATTCGCGAATATTACGAATTTCCCGATTAAAATTCGCTATTACGAATATTTGTCTTTTTTTCAAACTGAGCACATTGTAGGGATCTCCTTCGACTGATAAATGCAATGCTTGTATCATTAAAGACCATATTCGTGGAAATTCCACCCTACTTATGCCTGTGAGCCAATGAGAGTTCTGCAAGCACAGTTGTCAGAGCTTAGCAACGTCCCTAGCAACGTCCCTCGCATGATGTTATAGCGCGCATGCGCAGACGAGCGAAATTTAGCGTCACGAATATAACAAATATTCGAATTTCACGAATATGGGACGAATATTCGTCCTCATATTCGCGAAATATCGCAAATTCGAATATGGCATATGCCGCTCATCACTAGGCTCCAACTTGCGGACCTCCAGATGTTGCAAAACTACAATCAGACAGGCGGGAGCGAGCGCTTTGAAGGAAGAGGATGCGCGCAGGCTCGGGGACAAGGTAAATTATTATGTTCACTGTATTATGTATAATGTATATGTTCAAGTATTATGTATACTGTTCACCTATACAGTATGCCTCCAGTTTCCCCACTACAACTCCCAGCATACCCTGGGAGTTGTAGTGGGGAAGCCTGGAGGGACACTGAATAGGTGAACTGAGGGGGAGTGGGTTGAGCGGAGCGACGGGGCGGGGGGGGGGGGGTTGCGGGCTGCGCGGCGGGAAGCGGTATGTGCTCCGGTGTTCACCTATACAGGGTGCCTCCAGTTGTTTCCCCACTACAACTCCCAGCATGCCCTGACAGCCAATAGATGTCAGGGCAAGCTGGGAGTTGCAGTGGGGAAACAGCTGGAGGCACCCTGTATAGGTGAACTACGGGCAAAAGTGCCGGCCCCAGCAGGCATCAGTGACGTGGTGCCTGCTGGGGAAGTCTGCCTGGTAGTGAGCTAATATGTAAAAAAAAATGAAAGGCAGGGAGGGGGTTAGGGATAGATGGGTAATAGGCAGGGACAGAAAAAAAAAAGTGATGGTGGGAGCTACTCTTTAAGTCTGTACAACTGATGTACATCGAGAAAGGGAGGGGGGAAGAAAGGGAGGATGTCATGGAGGTATAACCTATTAATGGGTTATTATGTCCTGAAATCACTAGACTTACAGTTTGTGAAACTATTACATTAAAATAGGCTTGCATATGTTAACTGACTGCTTCATAATTATATTTGTGTCTTTGCTGAGCAAAAAAAAAAAAAAAAAAAAACAGGCGATCGGTTACAGGGTGTGGTGTATTTTCTCCACCTTGGATGTCATCCATAAAAGTGCTAAGTGTCAATGTTTATTTACACTAAAATTTATTTGCAGATGGATCTTTCTTATTGAGACATAGCTGTTAAATTCTGCTTATTAAAGATCCTACCTATTAGGCTCCCTGGTGCTTACTTTTGCCCCCCTGCCTGCCTTGGAAGTATACTCTTTGTGATGAAAGGGAGCAGGCACTAGACACAAACATCACATTCGGGTGAGATATTACCTGCATGCAATATCTTATAGCTGCACAATGTCACTGCAACAACGGCAACTTCCAGCAGCTATTGGTCATTGTGTGTATTTATGCTTTGCAATACAAAATGTTCTTTTGTGCAAAATGTATACAGAATGTGAATTAAATATTCTACTAAATATTAATAATAAAAATGCCTGATGAAAGAGCCAAAATATCATGTGTTTAATGTTTAACCCCTTAACAACCACGGATGTACATTTACGTCCTGTACATGACCGCGTCATGCACTGCAGGTCCCGGCTGCTATCAGCAACCAGGGACCCACCGATAAAGGCGGACATCAGCAATCCTGTTGATGTCTGCCATTAACCCCTTAGATGCTGTGATCAATACAGATTTGCATGTTTCAATGGATGATCGGATCGCTCGCGGCGCTGCCGCAGGGATCCAATAATCTAGAATGGCGGCCGGAGTATTAGCAATCAAATGATTGCATAGTTATTCCCCTATCGGGACATAAAGAGAGTGAAAAAAAAAAGTAAAAAAATGTAAAAAAAAAAATGTAAATTGTCCCTTTTTCCCATTTTACCCCCAAAAAGCTTAAAAAAGAAAATGTAATAGACATATTTGAGATGGCCGCATGCGCAAGTGTCCAAACTATAATGTTAATGATCCCATATGGTGTGAGGTGTCCCGGTACAGGACATGGTCCTTTACCATCTCTAGGTCCCCTTCGGAAGAGTCCCTGCAGTCCATAGGGCTCTCCTGCAGGGCTCACCCCTTGCTCACCTTCTGTTAATGCATTGTAAATGTGTTGTGCACATATTGTTCATTATACATAAAGTTGTACAAATGTATAGAGGTTAGTCATGTGAACCACTGTCATGTGACACTACCCAGAGTGCCATGGGTACAGGAACCACAGGCTTACAACCAATGGGCTTTAGTCCAGCCCCCCTAGTATATAAGGGGCTGTAGTCTCTAAACTTTCTCTCTTATCTCCTGGATTTCAGACAAGCACAATACCTTTACTATCTAAATTCATCTCTGCTAGGCCAAAGCCTAAAGAACCTGCAGCCACTTCAAAACGTGAGCTATCAAGGTCTATCTACAATTCTAGTGACTACTACTCAACTCAAGAATAATATTAGGAGCACAGTGGCCTGCATAGATATTCTCAATACTACAAGTTCCAGCAAGCCTGTAAGGTATCCTGCATCCCGGTTGCCTCTAGAGAAACTGTTTAATAAGAATTCCAAGTAAAAGTTCCAGTTATTTTCACAATTCCTGCTATGGACATTCCTTTATTGCCTGCCGTTTCTGCTTTGGTTCAGTGCCTTGTTTTTTTTTTCATTTATTTTCATTTTGGTCAGTATTGTTAGCTAAAACCAACAATAGAACTGACACATAGAGGATAGTATGTGATGAATACCTTGAATTGTCATTAATCACAAGAATTGCAGGAATTTGTCTACAATGTCAAGACAATAGAAGCTGCTTTTATTGTAGTTATGAACCATAGTTCTTAGTGCTCCACTACTAAGCCTGGTCTGTGAGAGTGCTGTGTTAACTCTTTGACTGCTTGGAAGCAGCAAGGAATGTTTAGTACATATTGGCACAAAGCACATCAGGCGGTGGCAGTGAGCTATGTGTCGGGTGTGTGAACTGTGTTAGGGTGTGTTAGCTCAACCTAATTGGAAAGTAAGTACTGGTTTGAGTGAACGAACATAGACTAAGGCCTTACAGTTGCACCCATATAACATGCTGGGAAAGCGTGTACTGTATATGTGATGACTAAATAATATATTACACTTCATTATACCATACAAATAAGTGATTTATAATTTTAAAGGGTGGTGCTCTTTATTACTAGTAGCAACACTACAGATGTAGCCATGTTTATGTTGAATGGGTTAACCCAGCACAATAAGGGATATTTCACCAGAAATTATTTTTCTTTTATTAAAAATATATATATATTTAAAATTTATTGTTACATCACCCTTGATTCCAGCAGTTGAGATGTAATATTTAAAGAGAATCTGACAGATGTTCACCCGCACTAAACCTAGTATACTTGGTGGGTAACTTATATTTTTAAGTTAGGTGTTTTTTATTGTTCTGCCAGTTACTAGGGCACTGCACTCCATTAATATTAATATTCATTTCGGCCTCTGGCATGCCCCCTTCTGTGATATATATATATATATATATATATATATATATATATATATATATAACATTTAGCAAATTTTGGAAGATTTTATTTTCACGCTGTACAATTTATGGTAAAAATGACGTGTTTTTTTATTCTCTGGGTCAATACGATTAAAATGATACCCATGATTATACACTTTTCTATTACTGTTGCGCTTAAAAAAAAAATCGCAAAATTTATAACCAAATTAGTACGTGTAAAATCCCCCTATTTTGAAGACCTATTATTTTTTCATTTTTCCATATAAGCGGTGGTATGAGGGCTCATTTTTTGTGCCGTGATCTTTATTTTTTATTAATACCATATTTTCTTATACAAAACTTTAATTAAATTTTTTATAATTTTTTGGGGGGAATAAAATGTTTTAAAAAAGCAGCTATTTTGGGCTTTTTTTTTTTTACGTTCCCGCCGTTCACCGTACGGGATCATTTACATTTTATTTTAATAGTTCGGATAGTTACGCACGTGCGATACCAAATATGTATATAAAATAATTTTTTTACACTTTTTGGGGGTAAAATAGGGAAAATGGGACAATTTACGTTTTTATTGGGGGAGGGTGTTTTTCACATTTTTTTACTTTATTTTTTTACTTTTATTTTTACACTCTTATAGTCCCCATAGGGGACTATTTATAGCAACCATTCGAGTGCTAATGCTGTTCAGTGCTATGTATAGGACATAGCACTGATCAGGATTATCAGTCATCTTCTGCTCTGGTCGGCGGGAAGGTAGATCAGAGCAGAAGACTCCCGGAAGGAAGCGGAGCCAGGTGAGGGGACCTCTGTCTGCCGTGCAGGATGATCAGGTCGCCGCGGCAGCGCTGCGGGCGATCCGATCATCCTGTTAAGTGACCGCGATGCAGCAGATGCCATGTTCTGTATTGATCACGGCATCTGAGGGGTTAATGGCGGACATCCGTGGGATCGCGGGTGTCCGCCACTACCGGCGGGTCCCTGGCTGCGATCCACAGCCGGGACCTGCCACGCATGATGCCGACATCGCTCCGATGCCCGTGGTTATGCTCAGGACGTAAATGTACGTCCTGGTGCGTTAAGTACCACATCACCAGGACGTACATTTACGTCCTGTGTCGTTAAGGGGTTAATCCGGCTCCAAGCCTCCATTGCGAGCTAGAGTGCAATGGCAGAACTTCGGAAACACCTAACATTAAAATGTAATTTTACCTTCATTTTAAAGCTCTTCACCTGCACTATAATCCAGTATACTGGGTTTAGTGTGGGTGAACAGCTGTCAGATTCTCTTTAAAGGAGTACTCTGACAAAAAACATCCTGTCCCCTTCCTGAAGGTAGGCACCCCGGTCATTCATGCACAGACCAAACTCCGCTCCGTGCCAGATGACTGGTGACTACAGCCGCCACTCCCCCTCCATTCATGTCTATGGGAGGAGGCGAGACAGCTACGTAGTAGCTGTCAGGCACCCTCCCAAAGACATGAATTGAGGGTGCATGATGTCACAAACACGGAAGCTCCGAGCTCCCTCCTTTGGATAGGGGATCTGATATTTTTCGCCAGAGTACCCCTTTAAATTAGGTTTGTGCAACATGTTGGGATAACTGTATTTCAACTTCAGCAGTAAAATATCTTAATACATCAGGGATCAAGATGACGCTGACTACATCTATGTATATATATATATATATATATATATATATATATGCAGGCAGCACACCATGACTGGAATCCAACAGCGGGAGGGTTATCCCCGTTATGACCAAATCTTGACTTCTACATTTTTTTATCAGTCCTTCTTACAAAACAGACCATAACCATTTTTACAGACACAAACAAAAATTGGATCTGTTAATAGGACCGAGGGACATAATAAATCTGGCAATCACGCTGAGCACTATTTCTTTAACTGCAATTACCTCACAAAACTGCATTTATAAATCTTTTCCAATGTTTCCAGAGGCACGAAGACACAAGGACGAATAAGAAGTATTGTTTCATATTTCTAGCCACAATAAGTAGGTGGCCTTTGGTGTCACTGGAAATCTAATAAACCTGTTTAAATATTAATATAAAATGGATTATACTCTTTCCTCAATCCTGGGACTTTGAACAAGCTATTAATATGTTGTTTGATAATGCATTTAATCATTTTAGGAATGAAGTCATTAAATATTATCCATGCAGTAATGACACTTTGGGCAAAAGCACACATTTCAATAAATATGGGCAGACTCGATGATCCCTCTAAGCTGGCCAATCTTAAAATGAAGTATAATTTAATTGACTTCCTATTCTCTAAATGGGCATTCTAGTTCTGCTTTTCAGTGCCACTTTCAACATTGAATTTTGTGTTTCATATACAAAATGGTGGCTGCTATCTATCTTGAGGTAGCAGTTTCACCATGACCAATGAAGAACTTTTAAAAAATTCTTCAAACATGACTAAGGATATTAAACAACCTAGAGGCTATACGTGGCACAGAAGAGAAAATTGTAATCTTGCATCCTTGCTAACATGCACACTATTTGTCAGGGAATTGTCTAGACTCCCAACACCAGTTAAAAAATGAATACTCCCTGAGAGCCTCATGAAATTCATCTCACCCAGCCAACCAGTACCCTGCGTAGTACTGTTGAGGAGCAAGAACTCTAAAACAGCATCTAGATAACTGTTCGTATGACTAAGTACTCAACTGATGCCTGAAACATATATGCTGCTACATTTTCTGTTTTTATGCATAGTCTTTAGAGGAATCTAATAAAGTTTGAGTTAAACTAGACACTTGACTTACTGCATTCTATTCCTGACACTTACCAGGGTTAATGTTTAAAGTCCACTATGTGTGAATCCTGGTAACCTCTGTAGATGAGCTTGACTTTCTGCTAATAGTGTCTACAGATGTTTTTTTTTTTTTTTTTTTTACTGTTTTGGTTGATATAGCTAGTCATGTTTCAGGGCTCTTTAATGGGTTATACATTAAATTACCGGATAGCTTACTATAAGTGGCATGAAGCAAGTAGTTTTATTTGTTCTGGAGTAAAGCTAGGTTGCATAAGTGACAAGAGTCCCTGGTAAATATTGACTTAGAAGTAGCATAAAAAATATCACTGTTTAAGAAGGCATCAGGTTATATATATATATTAGGGATCCACCGATTATCGGTTTGGCCGATATTATCGGCCGATATTCACGATTTTCTAAGTTATCAGTATCGGCAATTACCTTGCCGATAATGCGGGGGCTTTAAATCAATGAACTGCAGCGGATTTTGTGGGGCCAGAGACTGCCGCCACCTGCTTCTCTCCCCCTGCCTGTCCTGGGGTCCTGAGTAGAGATGACTTACAGTAAATGCGATTCGTCACGAACTTCTCGGCTCGGCAGTTGATGACTTTTCCTGCATAAATTAGTTCAGCTTTTAGGTGCTCCGGTGGGCTGGAAAAGGTGGATACAGTCCTAGGAGACTCTTTCCTAGAAATGTATACATCTTTTCCAGCCCACCGGAGCACCTGAAGGCTGAACTAATTTACGCAGGATAAGTCATCAACTTATAAGTTTATCAATGATATAGAGGATGGTATTAACAGCTCTGTTTCTATCTTTGCAGATGACACCAAGCTTTGTAGCACAGTACAGTATATAGAGGATGTGTATAGGTTACAAGATGACTTGGATAGACTAAGTGTCTGGGCAACCACTTGGCAAATGACGTTCAATGTGGATAAATGTAAAGTTATGCATCTGGGTACTAAGAACATGCATGCATCGTATGTCTTAGGGGGGATTAAACTGTCAGAGTCACTGGTAGAGAAGGATCTGGGTGTACCTGTAGATCACAGACTACAGAATAGCATGCAATGTCAGGCTGCTGCTTCCAAAGCCGGCAGGATATTGTCATGTATAAAAAGAGGCATGGACTCGAGGGACAGGGACATAATACTCCCCCTTTATAAAGCATTGGTACGGCCTCACCTGGAATATGCTGTTCAGTTTTGGTCGCCTGTTCATAAAAGGGACACTGCAGAGTTGGAAAGGGTGCAGAGACGCGCGACTAAACTAATATGGGGCATGGAACATCTTAGCTATGAGGAGCGATTAAAGGAGTTACAATTGTTTAGTCTTGAGAAGAGACGTTTAAGGGGGGATATGATAAACGTATATAAGTATATAAATGGCCCATACAAAAAATATGGAGAAATACTGTTCCAGGTTAAACCCCCCCAAAGGACGATAGGGCACTCCCTCCGTCTGGAGAAGAAAAGGTTTAGTCTAAAGGGGCGACACGCCTTCTTTACCGTGAGAACTGTGAATTTATGGAACGGTCTACCTCAGGAACTGGTCACAGCAGGAACAATTAACAGCTTTAAAACAGGGTTAGATACATTCCTGGAACAAAATAACATTAATGCTTATGCAGAATTATAAAACTACATCCCTTCCCCTTATCCCCTTACACCTTTCACTTCAATTCCCTGGTTGGACTTGATGGACGTATGTCTTTTTTCAACCATACTAACTATAACTGCCGAGCCGAGAAGTTCGTGACGAAACAAATTTACTGTAAGTTCCCCAGTTTTATAATGACCTGTTCCCGGGGTCCGCACTTCTTCTGGCTCCTGCGGCGTCCTGCGCTGTTGCTGTGCACTGCGCAATGACAAGTGACATCCTCAATGCGACGTCACCGTCAGTGGCCCGGCGCACAGTGACAGCTCAGGACGCCGCCGGAGCCAGAAGTAGCATGGACCATGGGAACAGGTAATTATACAACCTGGGATGTAGGAGGAAATACAGTTGTCTCTGGCCAGAGGATAGGCCGGGGGAGGCAATCGGGCAGCAGCGGTGGTTGGACTCCAGGACAGGGGAGAGAAGCGGGTGGCGGTGGCGGTCTCTGGCCCTGCAAAAGCTGCTGCAGTTCATTGATTTAAAACACCCACTTTAAATCATTGATCTGCAGTGGCTTTTTCGGGGCCAGAAACAGTTTATCAGGGTATACCCGCACACGCACCCTCATTTTACCAAGGATATTGGGGGGGAATTAAAATGCACGGAATATCGGTATAAGTTATCGGCTACCAGCCTGAAAGTTCACAGGTTATCGGTATCGGCTCTAAAAAATCAATATCGGTCGATTCCTAATATACTGATGCCCGGTTTTTCCTACCTTATCCTTGTGGGGGAGGAAAAGCAACAAAGGAGGAAGCTTTTGTCCTCATATCCTGTTCTTAAATCCTGACCCCATATCCTGGCCTCATATTCCGTCCCCATATCCCGTCCCTATATCGCACCCCCATACCCCATCTCCATATCCCATCCTCATATCCCGTCCTCATATCTCAAACTCATATCCCGTCCTCATATTCCGACCTTATATCCCGGCCTCATATTCTGTCCCCATGTCCCGTCCCCATATCCCATCCCTATATCCCACCCCTATCCCATCCACATATCCCGTCCTCATATCTTGTCCTCATATCCTGTCTCCATATCTAATCCTCATAGCCCATCCTCATATCCCGATTTCATATCCTGACCTCATATCCTGTCCTTATATCCCATCCTCATATCTCAACCATATATCCCGTCCCCATATCTTGTCCTAATATCCCATCCCCATATCCCGTCCTCATATCCTGACCTCATATCCCTTCCTCATATCCTGTCCTCATATCTAATTCTCATATCTCGTTCTTAGGTGGAGCTGAGTTGTGGTAAAGATATTGTAAGCTGAAATTAAAAGGGATGTGGCTTAAAGGGTGAGCATGTCTTTGCTAGATGGGGGTATGGCATGCGCGGAGGGTGTGGCTTTCCAGTAACAGACACATTCACCAGGAGATGCAGAGCGGAACTTGTGAAGTATGGGACCAGAAGTCCTATTTACTTGCAGGGGTCTTGAAACTAAAAACACATCCTTCACATATAGGGGTAGGTTAGGGGTTAATTTAACTATTATATATTTTTATTTGACATATAAGTTACATGTGACTGAGTATTAGTGAAATATCTCCAGCCACATGGAAGTTATGCTGGAACATACATTCCCATAGATTTGCATTTGACTTAAAACAAAAACCCTGACCCTCGCAAATGAGGGTAGGTTAGGGTTAAATGAACTATCCTATGTTTTTAGTGGACATAAGTAATAATAAGTAAATCTATATTCAGGAGTCCGCAGAAAGAACAGACAAGTCTTTCTGTGGAGTCCGCACGTAAATGCATTCCTGTCTATGAAATGGCGCATTTCCAAATGGTCCTAGTGCCGGCACTCTGCTGTCTGGAAAGTGTCTACATGGAAATGTAGAGCAGAGCCTATGAACAGAGGTGTTTCACTGATCTTTGTAGGGATTGAAATTGTCTGCAGCCCCAAGCACTATGTTGAGAGACTGGTTCCTACAGATTTTTGCCCTAATATTGTGTTCTTTTTTTTTAACTTTTTTTTATTTTATATAATATAATTATAAATGTGATATCCCACATATTTTTTAAACATATTCTAATAACAATGCAACTTATATATTCAGATAACAGGTTGTTATTTCAAATAATCTTTGGTGTACAGTAATATCAGCATGAATTGCAATTTTCAGATGTTGATCCTTTGCAATCTGCACTACTTATATAGAAACATGTAATTACACAAGCTCATCTTTGAAGAACTGGAGTAAATAAGTATCCAGTATACCATGCATCATATTAGTCATAATAAGATTACATGCATACTCTGTCCTGAGGCAAGGACAATTGAATGTATATGACAAGTGTCATACAAAGGTTACTGATTTAATTGCCTCTGAAATTACTTTGAAGCTCGCCGATATTACTGCTAGTATCTGCATGCAGGTTTATATAACAACTGCTACTCAAAGCAATTATGGGGCAGATACTAAATCAACTGGTGCCAGAAAGTTAAACAGATTTGTAAATTACTTATCTTTAAAAATCTTATTCCTTCCAGTATTTTTCAGCTGCTGTATGCACCACAGGAAGTTCTTTTTATTTTATTTATTTCCTTTCTGTCTGATGACACTGCTCTCTGCTGATACCTCTGTCCATTTTAGGAACTGTCCAGATTAGGAGCTAATCCCCATAGCAAACGTAACATGCTCTGAACAATTTCTGACATGGACAGAGGTGTCAGCAGAAAGCACTGTGGTCAGAAAGAAAGGAAATTCAAGAAAAAAAGAACTTCCTCTGTGGCATACAGCAACTAATAAGTACTGGAAGGATTGAGCTTTTGAAATAGAAGTAATTTACTAATCTGTTCAACTTTCTAGCACCAGTTGATTTAAAGAAAAATATTTCCCAGTCAGAAAATGCACCAAATGTAGTAATGGTGCACTCAATTCTTCTGACATAATAGACTGGTCTATAATACCACAAAGTGGTATAAAAATTGGTCGACCACGTTTTTGCCTGCGGTCGGGAAACCGCATACGGCCGAAAACGCAGCCGACCGGAGGCAGCGGTTCACTCCGGTCGGCTCATAGACATACATTAACTACGGTTCCCCAATACGGCTGAGTGCGGGCACCGCGATTAAGTCCCAGCCGTATACGGGAACCGTAGTTACAAACCGGGTGTGAACCCAGCCTTACAGCATCAGTGTTAAAAAAAAAAAATTATAATAATGATATATATACTGTATATGCTCTTTTTCATATTGGAATGACACCATCATTGGATTTCCTCCCTTGCTCTTACGTAGACAGAGGATAGATGATAGATAGATAGATAGATAGATAGATAGATAGATAAAAATATCCCAGGAGAGCAGCACAACCAAATAGTACTTTAGGTAACTGGTGCACGCTGTGTAGGAGCCTTGGTTCGGGATCCCAATAGATAAATTCAAAGAAGCAGCAGCACACAAGGTATACGGTGCAAAAAAAGTTTTTGGTTTTATTGCATCAGTGCATACAGAGCAACGTTTCTGCGACCTCCTCGTCGCCTTTCTCAAGCTCAACTAAGTGACCCCTCAGTGCAGTTTAAATACATTCAGTAATTACAACAATTGTTGACATAAGTGTGAGTATAGGGCATGACATAGTATACAACAGTGCGTCATACATTAGTGATCCAGTGATGGTGACGATAAATCCTCATTAGTGATTCCTCCCAGTGCAGGTGGATGTGGGCGGATACTTGAGATCTACATTATTTAAATATATACACAATGTACAAAGTTATCATAAGCACTTACCCAACAGAGCATATCGCGGACTGTAACACGTTGAATGAGCGGGGCAAAAAAGTGACTGCGCAGGTCAGAGCAGAACTGCCAATCAGAGGCAGACTGCGCTGATCGCGTGCACCCAATCGCATTCTATACAATGCTGACATGCGTACTCGTAAAAAGAAGTTATGTGCGCCATCTTGCTAAAGGGAAAAAGTATCACATACTGACCATAGTATCTCGCGCATGCGCAGTGCTATGTCAGTATATCGCTATTATCAATATTCCAAAGTCATTAATCCAGCAGTGTATGAGGGACAATTGCTGCATTTTAGCAAACACTAATGGGCATTCCCGTGTTCTGTTTGCATGGGTCATAAAGCAGGTAGAGCTGGCATGGCTCATACCCTCCGGCCATATATGGGGTTACGGGTATATACATGCAAATTGACACATGTTTACACATATGTCATGCAAGTATGCGATAGGGAGCAGACTAACACCGGCTGGACAACCACTGATGCTGCACCTGACGCTACCCGATATTCCCGGCCGTGACATAGTATCCTGCAACCCCCAGAACAATGTGGATACCTCTATATAGTATTTGTTTTCAGTATTGCAGATAAAATGTCCTGCAGAGCTGGATGTGTGGATGCTTTAACATAATAAACATTTTTTTAGTGTAATAAACATATTTTTAGAAAAAACGGAAAGTCTTAAAAAGAACAACATGTTTTCAAAATCCAAAAAGACAATGCTCTGTTGGTGGCTGTACATATTGTGCTTCCATACATCTGAAAATTAAACAGAAAGAGAAAAAAAAAAATTATTAGAAGGGTCTGTTCACATACAATACACAGAGAGTAATATACACAAAACTTCAAGGGCTACAATGGAGGGCTATCTTTGACTCATTTTAGAGGTGGTTTTAAATTCTGCATTAAGACCATGCGGTCTCATCGTATTCAACCTGAATATCCATCGAAGTTCACATTTTTTTAACATAGTTATACGGTCCCCACCCCGTTTCGGGGGTGGAATATGGTCAATGACCATAAATTTTAATTCCCGTTCCTGGTGGTTAGCTTCAGCAAAATGTTTAGAGACTGGCAAGTCAAGTCGTTTTTTTCTTATAGTATAGCGATGTTGGTTGAGACGAGTCCAAAGATCCAGACTCGTCTCACCAACATAGAGTTTCTGACAAGGGCACCACAATAGGTAGATGACAAAGTCAGAATTGCACGTCAGATAAAATTTAATTACGTGTTCTTGTTTCATCTGTGGGTGCACAAATTTAGTGCCTTTCTGCATGTAGCTGCAATTAACGCAGCTGCGACATGGAAAGCATCCTTTGTTACTAACAGTCAGGTATTTTTGTTGTGTCTTTGGTTTTTCAGATATGTCTGTCCTGACAATTTTATCCTTTAAGTTGGGAGCCCTGCGGAAGGACATCAAGGGGGGTTCTTGAAACTCTTCCACCTGGGAGTGTCCCTCCCTAACCAGATACCAATATTTGCGTACAATTGATGAAATTTGATATGAGCAATCACTGTATGTGGAAATAAATGGAATTCTACTGTCCACACTTCTTGAAATTGTACTATCAATTTGTCCATTTCGTTTTTGTTGTCTTAAGTTAATAATGCGAGTACGCTGTTCCTGAATCAGTTTTTTAGGATACCGTCTTTCTAGAAAATCATTAGTCATCTTAGATAGTGCTTTCTCTAGCTTCAAGTCATCGTCCGTAATTCTCTCAGCCCGGAGCATCTGGCTGAAAGGAAGGGACCTTATCATGGCTCTTGGATGCCTGCTATCAAACCTCAGTAATATGTTACTGTCCGTGGGTTTATAATACATGTCTGTCGTCAGTTTGTCACCATTCTTGCTAACTGTCACGTCCAGAAAATTTACAGAGGTCATTGAATGGGTCAAGGTAAATTTAATGTCAACATGTATATTATTGAGAAAGTTATAAAATGTCAACAAATCCTCTGCAGTACCGGTCCAAAGTAAAAATATATCATCTATGTAGCGCCACCACTTCAGCACTTGGCTGAAGTGGGGCGATACATAGATGTAATCCTCTTCAAGGTGGGCCACATAGATGTTCGCATATGTGGGCGCCACGTTGCTGCCCATTGCTGTCCCCCTCTTTTGCATGTAATAAGTGTCATTAAATATGAAGTAATAACATTCAAGTACTACCTTCAGTAATGAAACAATGAAGTCAATTTTGTGTGGCGGACAATCTGACAAAATAAGTGCGTTTTCCACTGCATGAACAACTCCATCATGACTGATGGAGGTGTACAAACTTGTAACATCTAAGGTGGCAAGGATGGTCCGGTGGTCGACAGTCACATCTCTAATTTTATTTAAAAAATCTGAGGTATCCCTAATGTATGATTGGGCATTAGTGGCATAAGTACGTAGTAATCTATCTAAAAAGATAGAAATATGTGATGTCACTGATTCTCGGCCTGACACAATGGGCCTGCCTGGAGGTCTTTCACGATTTTTGTGTATTTTTGGTAATAAATATAACATTGGTGTAACCGGGTAATCAACTATTAAGTATTTGCGTAGACTGTCATCGATCAGACCATCCTCAAAGCCACACTCCACCAACTGGGTAATACAAGTAATAATTTCTTTCTTGGGGTCTTTAGAAAGTGACTGGTATACATTCACATCATTAAGCTGTCTTTCAGCTTCTTGTATATACTGGAGCTTGTCCATGACCACTATAGATCTGCCTTTATCAGCCGGTTTTATGACTAGGCGGTGGTCATGGACAAGCTCCCTCACAGCATCAAGTTCTTCCTGTCTCATATTTGGATGTCTAAGACGCTTATTCTGGGTACTCAATTTTTTAAGATCACGTTTAACACATTCTTCATATGTACTGATGGCATGAGTGAGGACAACATTGGTGATTCCCCGCATGGGGGAGGACAACATTGGTGATTCCTCCATGATGTCACTGAAGGCCTTTAATTTACGGGTTCCCAGTGAATTTCAACCCCCTTTAGAGTCTCATGCCATCAGTACATATGAAGAATGTGTTAAACGTGATCTTAAAAAATTGAGTACCCAGAATAAGCGTCTTAGACATCCAAATATGAGACAGAAAGAACTTGATGCTGTGAGGGAGCTTGTCCATGACCACCGCCTAGTCATAAAACCGGCTGATAAAGGCGGATCTATAGTGGTCATGGACAAGCACTGTATATATTTAAATAATGTAGATCTCAAGTATCCGCCCACATCCACCTGCACTGGGAGGAATCACTAATGAGGATTTATCGTCACCATCACTGGATCACTAATGTATGACGCACTGTTGTATACTATGTCATGCCCTATACTCACACTTATGTCAACAATTGTTGTAATTACTGAATGTATTTAAACTGCACTGAGGGGTCACTTAGTTGAGCTTGAGAAAGGCGACGAGGAGGTCGCAGAAACGTTGCTCTGTATGCACTGATGCAATAAAACCAAAAACTTTTTTTGCACCGTATACCTTGTGTGCTGCTGCTTCTTTGGATTTAGATAGATAGATAGATAGATAGATAATTACAGTAGATAGACAGATAGATAGATAGATAGATAGATAGATAAATAGATAGATAGATAGTTGGATATATATATATATATATATATATATATATATATATATATATATACACATCACTGCAGTATCTGTCGATAACTTACATTAACAAATACACTATTTTACCTGTACTACAACCCCCACCAAGTGCATGCTAGGAGATGTGTTCCTGAAAAACATACACATTATATATGACATTGAACCTGTAATTCTGGCACACAAGGCTGAGGCCACAGTACAGCCTCATAGCAAGCATTACAAACCTTTGCCAAAATATAAAAAAATTCCTTTATTTATATAGCTCCACTTTATTACAAAGTGCTGTACAAAGATTGTCATCACTCATATTAGTCCCTGTGCCCAATGAGGCTCCTAATTCGGAGTGTGGAATAAAGCCCACACAAACACAGGCAGATGTTGTCCTTTATGGGATTTGATCCCAGGACTCCAGCATCATTTTACCAGCAAGATAACTATCAGCCCCTGGTCTCCTTCACATTATGCTGACCAGGGGCGTAGCTAGAAATCATGGGGCCCGGGTGCGAAAAATTGCCCTGGGCCTCCTATCACCTAATGACCCTCTTCCCCAATCCCGGACCACCCCTTACTCGGCTGCACAAAGATATCAGTGACTACAGTCAGGGGAATGCACAACAATATAAGTGACTAACAGGCAGGGCCAGACAGACAAAACAGGCATTTAGGAATAAGCAGCCCATTTTTCTGGAGGGGGTCCAACTGCTGGGACCCCTACCAATCAACAATCAGCTGTTATAAAGCTATAACTCCCATCATGTCTGGAGAGCCTCAGGCATTATAGGAGTTGTAGTTTTTCAACAGCTGGAGAGCCACAGATTAGGGTACAACATCACCCATCATCACTGCGGAACTTACAAGTGACTCCAGCTCTGATGGGACAGTCAGGAGAAAACACAATGATATCAGTGACCTGAGTGACGTCTTCTCTGTTGTCTTTACTTTTCCTCTTCATCTGGTCCAGATGTCAGGACTTCTTACAGCTCCATCTTCTCTGCAGAGTCTAACGCCCGGACACCATAGGTTCTCACTTTGTCAGTAGATCCTCATCCTCTGTATGAAGACAATAATCATTATTATTGCTAAATACTGTACCCCCTGAATATAATACTGCCACACACTGCACCCCCTGAATATAAAACTACCATCCACTGTATCTTCTGCATATGTACTCCCTGAATATAATACTGCCACCTACTGTACCCCCTGAATATAAAACTACCATCCACTGTACTCCTTGAATATAATACTGCCACCTACTGTACCCCTTGAATATAAAATTACCATCCACTGTACTCCTTGAATATAATACTGCCGCCTACTGTACGCCCTGAATATAAAACTACCATCCACTGTACTCCTTGAATATAATACTCCCACCTACTGTACCCTCTGAATATAAAACTACCATCCACTGTACCCCTTGAATATAATACTGCCACCCACTGCCCCCCCTGAATATATAACTACCATACACTGTACCTTCTGCATATAATACTGCCACCCACTGCACCCCCTGAATATAATACTGCCACCCACTGCACCCCCTGAATATAAAACTACCATCCACTGTACCCCTTGAATATAATACTGCCACCTACTGTACCCCCTGAATATAATACTGCCACCTACTGTACCCCCTGACTATATATAACTACCATCCACTGTACCTCCTGCATATAATACTGCCACCCACTGTACCCGCTGAATATAATACTGCCACCTACTGTACCCCCTGAATATAATATTGCCACCTACTGTACCCCCTGAATATATAACTACCATTCACTGTACCTCCTGCATATAATACTGTCACCCACTGTACCCCCTGAATATAATACTGCCACCTACTGTTCACCCTGAATATAATACTTACTTCTTAAATATAATACTGCCACACACTGTGCCCCTGAATATAACCCCTCAAAATAACCATGCTATATGCTGTACCCTCCCACACATCATACATAAATTCATCTTGCTTACACACATCTATCATTCATACACACACATTATTCATGCATATATCATACATACAGTGACTTAGAGAAACAGAGAGTCAGCACTGATTGACCTCTGCTAATACTGCACACCTGCAGAGTCCATGTTAGTGCTTGTGGAAGCACAGATCCTAAAACTGTATGTTCCGTGGTGCTCAACCTTCAGAGTGCAGGAATTGCATTCACATAAAGACAATGAAGAAAATCAGGTGGCACTCACGGTATTGTGAACAGTATCTTCTTTATTCGGTGCGGTGCATAAACAGACAGCGGGGCGCTTGGATCAGCAGTGTAACGGACGACAGCTATTTCACGCCGCTCCCGGCGCTTCTTCAGGTGTCCTGTCTGTTTATGCACCTCACCGAATAAAGAAGATACTGTTCACAATACCGTGAGTGCCACCTGATTTTCTTCATTGTCATCATACATACACACACATCATTCATACACACACCACCTCCGGACCTCCCAAACACATGCATTATACATACATACACACACATCATACACACACATACATACATCCGCTGCCTCCAGATCCCTCTGCATAATTCATCTCCACACATCATATATACATCCTTATAGCTTACACACATCTCCACACATCATACATATACATCTTGCTTACACACTTCATTCATATATCATACATACAGTACATACACACACATCATTCATACACACGCCGCATCTGGGCACCCCACACATGCACAATACTTACACATCATACATACATCATACATAAACACATATCATACATACACCTGCCGCCTCCAGATCCCCCAACATAATACATGTCCACACATCATACATATATCCTTCTAGCTTACACACATCATACATTCATCTTGCTTACACAACATCTATATTCATACATCATACATAAGAGTACATACACACACATCATTCATACACACGCTGCCTCCAGACACCAAACCCCCCATGCATATATACATCGCATAACACATACATGCAAACATCATACATACACATGACAGCCCCCTTGGTCCTCGGCCTCCTCACCTGCATACGCCATGAGTTCAGGGTGATCCGGTCCCAGGAATCCAGCGTCGGAGGCAGCAGGCCGCACGGAAGCTTTAGTGCCCTGGGTAGGCCAAAGCAGAGTCCCATGCTACAGCGCGGCCCAGGGGGGCACTGCTGGGGGCCCCTACATAGACGGAAGGCCACCAGGAACATGTTGCCGTGGATGTTGGGCTCAGAGGCACTGGCTCAGAGGCACCGGCTCCCATCTACTTGCCAGCCTCCACTTCTTCCTAGGCGCCAGGAGCAAGAAGACTTCGTGCCTGCGCGGTGCACGTTTGCCTTCAGCAGCCAATCCGCTGCGGCAGGAGGAGGGGTAAGAGCGGCCACAAACTTAAAGAAAAAAAAGTTTTTAAACATTCCATTGAGGCAGACAGCCCCCTGGACAGTCCGGCGTGCCCGATATCCAGTCCGGCCCTGGCTGCAGCATAGCATAGTATAGTGAAGTGGCAGGGGGCCCTACAGGTGTGACCCTGGCGACCTCTATAGCTATGCCACTGATGCTGACCTTTCTGCTGGAGCTTTTACTCTGCTCAGATGTAAGCTCAGCTTTCAGGGGTGGTGTATAATCCATATTACTTTTCCCTTATTGTGAAAAAAAAAATGTTGCTACACCCCAAAATAGGAATATTTTTTGCACAAAACCTGTTGCTACTCCCCAAAAAAGTTATATAATTTTTGGACCACTTGGAAGAAACCATTGCTTCTTTTAATACCTCTATGTGCATATAAACCCCGACAAGCATCTTCCTCCAAAAATGGATAGTTTTATCACTGGGTTACCAACCTTTTACCCATAGTCATACCTGTTACCATAACTTTAAAATTAACTTTGCCCTAAAACCAACTCAGAAGTCCATAAATACACTACTAGACAACCTGAAGGTGCTATATAAGGACTTCAGAGCTCTCAGACAGTGTTAGGCTGGGTTTAGATCGGCTCATTTTTGGGCCGCATGCGCTTTTACAACCGGACCTAAAACCGTGGTTGACCACAGTTTTAGGTCCGGGGAAAAAGCACATACAGTGCAAAAATGAGCCGGCTGGACCGAACGTTTCACTCCGGCCGGCTTATTGAAATGAATTACATACGGGAGCGAATGGAAAGGCATACGGGAACGCGAGGTTACAGCTCCCCCTTCCGTATGCACTCCCGTATGGGAGAAAACATGATGTGAACCCAGCCTCATGCAGATGTTTTTGGACTATTGTTGTTGACATATAAGTTTGGAAAGAACCAGTAGGTCAGAACCAGAACTTTTTGCCAGGTCAACAGAACTGAACTTTGAAAAAGTTTGCTCATCTCCATCTGACTAAAAAATCAATATAAATTATTCTGTAAATTGTAAGGACAGAGAATTAGCAGGTAGGATTTACATGGGAATAGGACAGAATTAATAAAGTCAGTCTCTTTTTATTTTTGCTTTATGTCATTTTTGGTCATCATTTTATAATCTGGGTAACCCTTTTAATTATATAAAAAATAATGTTAGCTTTAATTATGTAATAAAAATATCAGAGAAAGCTTCCATAACACATTATAAAGTGCTAGATTATTAGATGTCTCATTTTCCCCATAGTATTTTATTCCTAATTTTAAATTAACAGTCATTTTGTACATAAAAGCAAATGAGACTGACTATATCAAGACAGATATGACACATAATTATACAGTGTCGCAACAATGAGAATATTTAATAAGTCATTTCACATGTCAATTAGTGATTAAAAGTACACATCAAATATTACCTTGGGAGAGTAATAAAAGTGCCGCAATAACATAAAGTTTATTGCCATATAAGAATACACAGAACTTTGACCAAATTACATAGCATGCTCCTACATGGTTTAACTAGTCAAACACATAGTCCATTTGACAGGGGAAAAAAAGCTTTCAGCACAGCAGGTTATTTCCTTAATTCATAAAGTTCAAACCTATTGCTGGAAACAAGACCTCCCAAAATTGGTTTTAGCAGCATGCAATGTTACTAATAATATTAGATTATACATATTACAATCAGACAGTTACTGACCAAATCCTGTATACTGAGACCAATATTACTAATAATATTAGTATATGAGGAGGAATATTATCATTATACATATTACCATCATACTGTTAATGACCAATAGAACACATGTGACCCAATTTTACTACCCATTTTCCTACTTAATACAGTTACAGTAACATACATAGACAGAGGTCAGTTTCACATGAGCACATTACACATTTACACATTTTTCTGTCCATATTATAGACACAACTGACTCATTAGACCCGTAATAAGGCTTGTGTTTACAATACAGATGCAAAGATACATCCACAATATGTCGGTGTGAACCAGCTATAAACAGGTACACATACATACACTGAGATTTATTAAAAGCTGTCCAAAGGAAAAGTTGCTGAGTTGCCCATAGCAACCAATCAGATTGCTTCTTTCATTTTTGAAAAGGCCTCTGAAAAAAGAAAGAAATTATTTCATTGGTTGCTATGGGCAACTCAGCAACCTTTCCTTTGCACAGGTTTTGATAACTCTCCCCCTTTGTATCCACATGTACACAGACATCGACACATTTTTACAGAAATAGGCTCCCCACAAATGAGCAATCATTTGGAATGAGGAATCAAAGATGTGCTTCCCACAGTATAATACTGCTTGTCCTCTCTTCAGGTGGCTGAGCTCCCCTGACATTGCGGGCCTCAGACCAGCCATTAAATTCCCTTCTCCCACTCCTACTGCAAACTACACCGTCTCTCTCCTAGTTATACACGTATATGTGTCGCAAAGTGGCATCCTTACCTGCAGGACACCTACTGTTGGGAACAGCATTCCTGCAGGACTCAATCCTGCCCTTCCATATGAAGACATAAGGCCAACTCAAAAGATTTCCACTGGTGCTATTTTCTGGCTTTCACCTTTACTTAGAGCCAGGTAAGGTTCATGTCAACTGCACTGATTTCTTAGTGTAGGCTCTAACACAAGAGCCTTTTGGTCTGCCTCTTCCGCATTGTCCTTGTGGATTCGAATTGTGTGTCTGTCCGCACATTTTTCCCACTACTTTTTTGCAGGGTGAGTCCTGTCCATCTCCATTTGTTTTTGGTATTCCCAGGTGTAGTTCCATAAGGTGGGGCATAACAGAGTCAAAGAGAGGGGTTACGGCCTGTAGCATAATGGACAATTTTAGGAGGGTTTACTAAGGTGTTTATTCTTAATATATGTCGCCACAAATGATCATCAAGAATGTTGCTGGAGTAAGCTTGTGAAGCCCTACTACACTGTGTGTGCAGCTACACAATCCTATTTTATGTGCCAGATACTTTTTAAATATGACACAGTTTTAGCCATACCTATCAGAGCCTGTATAGACAGAACAGTCAATATAGGTGTTTACCAAAGTGCTAGTGCAGACTGACTAGTGAACTGACAGAAAATAAATAATACACAGAATATTATTGCACCTGTACTATTCTCAATCATTTAACACATTTTCAGTAATTAATACAGTATATTAGATATCACTTACACCTACATCACATAGACAGCAACCAGCTCTCAGAAGTGCATGCAAAAATATCATAAATCATATCAGCTAAATGGCTTAATGAGTACGGGAAGAATATACATAGGGATACTTAAGTGCACACTGCAGGGTTAGAAGATACAAAATCATCTCCTATCTCAAGTAAAAGGAATAGACGTTTTGTTTGTCTACTGACAAAAAAAAAAGCAAAACAAAAAAACAGTCAGTCAGTCTATAATTTTAATGGTAGTTTTATTTGGTAGAGTCAAATATTTATTTCTCTAAGTAAGATGCAAATCAGTTAATAAATTATTAGAAATGTGTTTTTTTCTGTATTTCTTTGTTACTCTATCTCTCACTGTTCAAATAAATCTACCATTAAAATTCAAACAATTCATCCTTTACTGTATTCACATCGACCGCTATGCAGAGGAGAATTATCAGTCTTGAAAAAAGGACCGATGTTTGGGCCAGTAACTAAATTTAACTGCTTTAAGTGGATTAAGGATTTAGGAGATTTATCAATACCTGTGCAGATGACAAATTGACCAGTTGCCCATAGCAACCAATCAGCTTTCATCTTTCGGAGGCCTTTTTAAAATATGAAAGAAGCAAACTGATTGGTTGCTATGGGCAACTGGTCAACTTTTCCTCAACACAGGTCATGATGAATTTCCCCCTTAGACTTATTTTGCGATATAGACTGAAGTGAGATAGTTTCTTCAAAAATGTACAACAGACATCAATGTTTTGAATTAGGAATCTAAAAAGAGGCATAACCAGATGTTCAAATATTATATGATCTAAATGATTACATAAATTATTAAATGGTGTGATATATGACTTTTCGCCAATCTTGTATAACCCAAAATTAAAAGAAATATACAAATTAAAGTATTTGAAGAAAATGTATAATGGAGGGGTAAGTATGAAAGAAGTATTTGTGAATGAAAAACCTAAGGATTGACAAACATTGAAAATAGAATTCTGTTTATCAGACATAGTAGCGTATGAATACTTACAACTTAGTAATACTATTATAGTAAGGATAAAGGAATTGACAAATCTCTGATATTGAATATGCCAACTTTCTATTTACAAATCTTAATCCTTCCAGTACTTATCAGCTGCTGTATGCTCCAGAGGAAGCTGTATAGTTCTTCTCAGTCTGGCCACTGCTGACACCTCTGTCCATTTCAGGACCTGCCAGAGTACAAGCAAATCCCCATAGCAAATGTCTCCTGCTCTGGACAGTTCCTGACACAGACAAAGGTGTCAGCAGAGAGCACTGTGATAAAACTGCAAAGAACTATACAACTTCCTCTGTAATAAACAGTAGCTAATAAGTACTGGAAGGGTTAAGATTTTTAAATAGAAGTAATTTACAAATCTGTTTAACTTTATGGCACCAGTTGATTTGAAAAATTTTTTTCCACCAGAATACCCCTTTAAAAAAAATAGGGAATGGGATTTAACTGCCTAAATGCAGGGAGCAATGTCCACCGACATGTGATTAGTTTTTCCTAACCACATGTGGGAAGATAGTGTCTAGGGAGCACAGGTGTGTTTCAATGGGTAAGCTAGTAGATGTGTGGAAGGGAGAAATGTCCCTCACACTTACAAACAAGAAACCATGGGACTTGTAGGTGGAGGCATGGAAATCCAACAGGAAATAGTCATTTCACAAAAAGATAGTCACAGTATTATAGCCGTTTAGCTTCAAGGCAAGCACTGATCTTTCCTAAGCATGTTTATTACTGTCTGGCATGTAAGTACTAAAATCACTTGGATTACCGCTTTAAGATGGATAACCGCTTTAACCCCTTAACGACGCAGGGCGTATATTTACGTCCTGCACCGGCTCCCGCAATATGAAGCGGGATCGCGGGGAAAAATAAAAAAGTTATAGGGGTCAGAAGATGACATTTTTAAACGTATAAATTTTCCTGCATGTAGTTATGATTTTTTCCAGAAGTCCGACAAAATCAAACCTATATAAGTAGGGTATCATTTTAACCGTATAGACCTACCGAATAATGATAAGGTGTAATTTTTACTGAAATATGCACTGCGTAGAAACGGAAGCCCCCAAAAGTTACAAAATGGCGTTTTTTTTTCGATTTTGTCGCACAATAATTTTTTTTTTCCGTTTCGCCGTGCATTTTTGGGTAAAATGACTAATGTCACTGCAAAGTAGAATTGGCGATGCAAAAAATAAGCCATAATATGGATTTTTAGGTGGAAAATTGAAAGGGTTATGATTTTTAAAAGGTAAGGAGGAAAAAACGAAAGTGCAAAAACGGAAAAACCCTGAGTCCTTAAGGGGTTAAGGACTATAGGTCAAAAACAAATCAGCTCTGTTTATCATCATGGCTTTTTAATGAGAAAGCTATAAAAATTGGAAAATTATCTATTGGAGTTAAAAGTTGCTTTCTTTGCATTTTTGCATACCAGAATAAGGCTGTATGCCTGTGTATGGAGACCATATCAGCACATCTCTTTGCCATGGGGCTTCAAGAGCAGAAACTGTTGAAAATATTGTAACTAAACTCTGTACAACTCAGCAAAAAACATTATCTGTGGTGTTCAACAGTAGCATCACGTGAGGCATGGAAAGAATCTAAAGCATGCATAAAGCTAAGCCCACACCCAGTTTATTGTCCTATTCTAGGATATAATTCTTAAAATATAACATATATTGTTTGATAATAGCAACAAGCTATTCACATCTTATATTTTACTATGAAAGAAAAAGCGCAATCAACCTGGAGAAAAAATTCATAGTTAAATTGTTGTTCTTGTTATGGTGCACTTAACTAATAACATCAAGTAGCACTGGGGAAATATATTTGGGAAACCAAAACTTCAATTACCTACACATTAGTGATAAGATGCTAAAACACACAGCAATTATAAGAGCCACCTGCTTTACAAGATGGTAGGTGAAATCCAGGGAGACACCACTTATGGTAACATTTTTTAAATGTGAGCCTGGAGGAGCACCTGGGGAGAAGACATTAGTTTAAGAAGTGGATTTTTGTAGATTGCACAAGGGTGCAGTGATATGCTGCTTTACGTATAACACGATTTTCAAGCCATTTATGGCACCACTACATTTTAGGACAACATTTTAAATGGGCAAAGAGTCAATCACATTTACAATTAATACACAAAACAAAACAATGTTCTGCAATAGTAAAAGCTATTTGCTACCGTTGCCAAAAAAATTTGCCACCAATATTTTTATTGTCCCAATGCTTCTAAAATATTCCTAGTGTTTTGTTTTTGCAGTTTTTCTTTAAGCCTATGCATCTCTATGGTAACAGACTATAAACAAACCCTATAAAATCTGATCCTGCAGTCATATCTGATCCTGCAGTGTTAGTAAATACTTGTCCTGACCTCATATCCCAACCTCATATCTTAGCCTAATAATCTGACCTCATATCCTGTCATTGTATCACAACATCAATTACTGATCTGAAGAAGAGGGAATTTTCCCCCAAAACACGTAATCTATTATTTTTTTTATTAGCTTTTGCTAAAAAAAATGCGGTCCTGCTATGGACTTTTAACCCCTTCGGAAACAACTGAACCAAGGGAGCAGTGGGCAGAGCATTGAAGGCTGCGTGCTGTGCAAGTATAATTACCTGGCCGGCCATGCATCTCTGCTCCTTCTGTCCGGGCTTTTGCAAACACATCAATGATGTGTCTGAGTGCACCACCTCCCGGCAGCCTTCAATGATTTAACCCCTTAAGGACCAAGCCCATTTTGGCCTTAAGGACCAGACCAATTTTATTTTAGCATTTTCGTTTTTTCCTCCTCACCTTCTAAAAATCATAACTCTCTTATATTTCCATCCACAGACACATATGAGGGCTTGTTTTTTGCGTCACCAATTGTACTTTGTAATGACTTCCCTTATTTTACCATAAAATGTATGGCGCAACCAAACACATATTATTTATGTGGGAAAATTGAAAAGAAAACCGCAATTTAGCAAATTGTGGAAGGCTTTGTTTTCACTCTGTACACTTTCCAGTAAAAATGACATGTTTTCTTTATTCTGTGGGTCAAAACGATTAAAATGATACCCATGATTATATGCTTTTCTATAATTGTACCGCTTAATAAAAATCTCAAAACATTTTAACAAAATTAGTATGTTTGAAATTGCCCTATTTTGACCATCTAAAACTTTCTAATTTTTCCGTAAATGGGGCGAAATGAGGGCTTATTTTTTGAGCCATGATCTGTAGTTTTTATCAGTACCACTTTTGCTTAGGTTTTACTTTTTATTCATTTTTTATTAATCTTTTTTTGAATAAAATGTGACAAAAAAGCAACAATTTTGGACTTTTTAATAATTTTTTTTATGTTTGTGCTGTCCACCGTATGGGATAATTAACAATATATTTTAATAGTTCATACTTTTACATACGCGGCGATACCAAATATGTGTATTAATAATTTTTTAACGCTTTTTTGGGGGTAAAATGGGGAAAAACGGACGTTTTACTTTTTATTGGGGGAGGGGATTTTTCACATTTTTTTACTTTTTTATCTTACATTTTTTTTTACACTTTGTATTCATTGCAATCAGTTGATTGCTAATACTGTGCAGTGCTATGTATAGGACACAGCACTGCTCAATATTATCGGTGATCTTCTGCTCTGGTCTGCTCGATCTCAGACCAGAGCAGAAGACCCTGGGAGACGGACAGAGCAAGGTGTGGGGACCCCGGCTGCCATGCTGGATGATCGGATCGCCGCGGCAGCGCTGCGGGTGATCCGATCATCCATTCAAACTACCGCAATGCCGCAGATGCCGTGATCTGTATTGATCACGGCATCGGAGGGGTTAATGGCGGACATCCGCGCAATCACGGATGTCCGCCATTACCGGCGGGTCCCTGGCTGCTGATATCATGACTCCGGTGCTCGCGATCATGTCAGCGTGTAAATGTACGTCATGGTGCGCATCACATTTACGTCCATTGTCATTAAGGGGTTGAGGACGCAGCCCATTTCAACCTTAAGGATGCAGCCGTTTTTTGAAAATCTGAAAACTGTCACTTTAAGCATTAATAACTCTGGGATGCTTTAACTTATGAATTAAAAAAAAAATATTTAAAAAATACGAAACTTAATGAAAACTTAGAAAATTTTCAATTTTTCAAACTTTGAAGCTCTCTGCTTCTATGGAAAGTGGACATTCCAAATAAATGATATGTTGATTCCCATATACAATATGTCTAGTTTGTGTTTGCATCATAAAGTTGACATGTTTTTACTTTTTGAAGACATTATAGGGCTTTTTAGTTTAGCAGTAATTTTCAAATTTTTCATGAAATTTCAAAATCGGAATTTTTCAGGGACCAGTTCAGTTTCACAGTGAATTTGAGGCTCTTTAGGTTAGAAATACCCTATAATGGACCCCATTATGAAAACTGTGCCCCTTAAAGTATTCAAAATGATATTCAGAAAGTTTGTTAACCTTTTAGGTAGGTGTTTCACAGGAATAGAAGCAAAGTGGAGGAGAAGAATTCAAAATGTTTATTATTTACACTAACATGTTCTTGTAAACCGATTTTTTTTCATTTTACAAGGGGTAATAGGTAAAAATGTCCCCCAAAATTTGTAACCCTGTCTCTCTCAAGTAAGGAAATACCTACATATGTGGATGTAAAGTGTTCTGAGGGCGCAGTAGGGGGCTCAGAAGGGAAGGAGCGACAATGGGATTTTGGAGAACAAATTTAGCTGAAATGGTTTTTGGGGGGAATATTTCATTTAGGAAGCTCCCATGGTGCCAGAACAGCAAAAAAGAAAACAAAAAAACAAAACAAACACATGGCACACTACTTGGGAAACTACACCCCTCAAGGAATGTAAAAAGTGGTATAGTGAGCCTTAACACCCCACAGGTGATTGACAAATTTTCGCTAAAGTTGGACATGAAAATGAAAAATGTAATTTTTTTCACTAAAATCCTGGCGCAAGCCCAAATTTTTTATTTTCACAAGGGCTAATAAGTAAAAATGTCGCCCAAAATGTGTAACCCCATTTCTCTCGAGTAAGGAAATACCTCATATGTGGATGTAAAGTGCTCTGTGGGTGCACTAGAGGGCTCAGAAGGGAAGGAGCAACAATGGGATTTTGGAGAGAGAATTTTGCTGAAATGGCTGTTGGGGGCATGTCAGCAAAAAAAAAAAACACATGGCACACTATTTTGAAAACTACACACCTAAAGGAACGTAACAAGGGGTATAGTGAGCCTTAACACCCCACAGGTGATTGACGAATTTTCGCTAAATTTGGACGTAAAGTGCTCTGCGGGCGAACTACAATGCTCAGAAGAGAAGGAGCGCCATTGGGCTTTTGGAAAGAGAATTTGGTTGGAATAGAAGTCGGGGGCATTTGTATGTTTACAAAGCCCCCGTGCTACCAGAACAGTGGACCCCATTTTGGAAACTACACCCCTCACAAAATGTAATAAGTTGTGCAATTAGCATTTACACCCCACTGGCATTTGGCAGATTTTTTGAACAGTGACCTGTGCAAATGAAAAATTACATTTTTCATTTTCACGAACCATTGTTCCAAAATCTGTCAGACATCTGTGGGGTGTAAAAGCTCAATGTACCCCTTGTTACATTCCGTGAGGGGTGCAGTTTCTAAAATGGGGTCGCATGTGGGGGGGTTCCGCTGTTCTGGCACCAAGGGGGCTTTATAAACACACATGGCATACAATTCCAGCCAAATTCTCTCTCAAAAAGCCTAATGGTGCTCCTTCTCTTTTGAGCCCTGTAGTGCGCCCGCAGAGCACTTTACATCCATATATGGGGTATTTCCATACTCAGAAAAAATGGTGTTACAAATTTTGGGGGGCATTTTCTCCTATTATCCCTTGCGAAAATAAAAACTTTGGGGTAACACCAGCATTTTAGTGAAAAAATCTGATTTTTCATTTTCATGTCCAATTTTAACGAAAATGTGTCAAACACCTGTGGGTGCTAAGTCTCACTATATCCTTTATTACGTTTTGTGAGGGGTGAAGTTTTCAAAATGGGGTGTTATGTGGGTGATTTTTTTTTTGTGTTTATGTCAGAACCACTGTAACTATCAGCCACCCCTGTGCAAATCACCAATTAAGATCTCAAATGTACAGTACAATTACATTACACATTTTGGGGGTCTCTTTTTCCTTTTACCTCTTATAAAAATGAACACCAGCATGTCAGTGTAATTTATATATTTTTTTTTTTACACTAACATACTGGTGTAGACCCCAACTTTACCTTTTCATACGGGGTAAAAGGAGAAAAAGCCCCAAAAAATTTGTTAAGCAATTTCTCCTGAGTGCGGAAATACCCCATATGTTGCCCTAAACTGTTGTCTTGATATACGACAGGGCTCCGAAGTGAGAGAGCACCATGTGCATTTGAGGTCTAAATTAGGGATTTGCATAGGGATGGACACGGCAGTGTTCCCCAAACAGGGTGCATCCAGCTGTTCCAAAACTCCCAGCAGGGCCAAACAGTCAATGGCTGTCCTGCAATTCTGGGAGTTATTTTGCAACAGCTGGAGGCTCCGTTTCGGAAACATTGCCGTATCAGACGTTTCTTATTGGGGGGGGGGGGCAGTGTAGGGGGGTGTATATGTTGTTTTTTTACCCTTTAGTTTGTGTTGGTGTAGTGTTTTTAGGGTACATTCACACGGGCGGGGGTTCACAGTGAGTTTCCCGCTGGGAGTTTGAGCTGCGGCGGAAAATTTGCTGTAGCTCAAACTTAACTCCTTAACGACGAAGGACGTATATTTACGTCCTGCGCCAGCTCCAGCGATATGCTGCAGGGTCATGCGGTGACCCCGCGTCATATCGGGTCGGTCACGGCGGCCATCAATGGCCGGGACTTGCGGCTAATACAGGACATCACCGATCGTGGTGATGCCCTGTATTAACCCTTCAGACACGGCGATCAAAGCTGACCGCCGCGTCTGAAGCGAAAGTAAAACTATCCCGGCTGCTCAGTCAGGCTGTTCGGGACCGCCGCGGTGAAATCGCAAAAAATGAGCCCTCATGCCGCCCTTTACGTGGAAAAAAAAAAAAGTTATAGGGGTCAGAAGAGGGCATTTTTAAACGTATAAATTTTCCTGCATGTAGTTATGATTTTTTCCAGAAGTACAAAAATTTTTAATCTATATAAGTAGGGTACCATTTTAACAGTAAGGACCTACAGAATAATGATAAGGTGTATTTTTTCCAAAATATGCACTGCGTAGAAACGGAAGCCCCCAAAATTTACAAAATGGCGTTTTTCCTCTATTTTGTCGCACAATTATTTTTTTTCACGTTTTGCCGTGGATTTTTGGGTAAAATGACTAATGCCACTGCAAAGTAGAATTGGTGACGCAAAAAATAAACCATAATATGGATTTTTAGGTGGAAAATTGAAAGGGTTGTGATTTTTAAAAGGTAAGGAGGAAAAAACGAAAATGCAAAAACTGAAAAACCCTGCGTCCTTAAGGGGTTAAAGCAGGAAACTCGCTGTAAACCCGCCCATGTGAATGCACCCTGTACATTTACATGGGGGGGCAAACCTCCAGCATGCACTGACAGACCGTGCATGCTGGGAGTTGTAGTTATGCAACAGCTGGAGGCACACAGGTTGGGAAACACTACATTAGGTAACAGACTACCGCAGTGTTTCCGCACCAGTGTACCTCCAGCTGTTGCAAAACTAAAAATCCCAGCATGCATGATCTGTCAGTGCATGCTGGGATTTGTAGTTTTGCAACAGCTGGAGGCATGCATGTTGGGAAACACTGAGTTAGGAAACAGACAGTGTTTCCCAACCAGTGCGCCTCCTGTTGTTGTAAAACTACAACTCCCAGCATGCCCAGAGAGCCGAAGGGCATGCTGGGAGTTGTAGTTTTGCAACATCTGGCCCTTAAGATGTTGCTGAACTACAACACTCAGCATGCCTGGACAGTCTTGGCATGCTGGGGGTTGTAGTTTTGCAACATCTTGAAGTGCACAGTTTGGAGATCACTATACAGTGGTCCCCAAATTGTAGCCCTCCAAATGTTGCAAAACTACAACCCCAGCATGCCCAGACAGCCTTTGCTATCTGGGCATGCTGGGAGTTGTAGTTGTGAAACTACAATGCAGCAGTGAAGATCACTTACCAGATTTTTACTGCTGCCTTCTGCTGCCGCCGGTCCTCCCTGACGCCGATCCCCCGCTGTCTGCCGCCGGTAACCACCGCCGCCATCTTTTCCCCGCTCTGCCCGGACTTCTAGAGTGGGCAGAGCTGGGATTTCAACTTTGACCCTTGCCCCTGCCCTGCGATTCGACAATCAGTCTGATCGGCCAATCACAGGGGATAGGAGGAGGTGGCACCCCTGCCACCTTGTTCCTATCCTTTAGGATGATTGGGGCTGTCTCTGATAGCTCCGATCATCCCTATTTTCCGGGCTATCAGGTCACCAGAGACCCGATCAGCCCGGAAAAGCCGTGATTCGCTGGTCAGAATTGACTGGTGAATCACGGCGATAGGCGACAACATGGGGTCTCAGGACCCCACTGGGCGAAATGCCGGGATGGCTGCTGATAGATATCAGTCATCCCGTTCTGATCACCGCGTCTGGAGTACGGCGTACGGCGTGGTGCGCGAAGTGACACTAAGCAGCGCCACACATTTAGGGCGCTCGTCGTTCAGGGGTTAGAAGAACACTACAATCTCACTCCACATTAAGAGTTCACAGCGCCTAAGATCCTAAGGTACATTCCTTTTGTCAACTTATAGTTGACATATAAGTAACATGTGTACCAAGTTTCATCAAAATATCTCCAGCCATTTGAAAGTGGTTCTGGAACATATACACACATATAAATATAGAAAGTAGAAAATGTTGATTTGGAAGTTTTTTTTTAAAGTTTTTTTGGGCTGTTTAAAATTGATGTCCTATGCTAAGAATGTACTGGGTATATTAAAATGGAGGGGGTCAGACTTCAAGCAAGCCTCGATAATCGCTTTAAAAAAAATCTGAATTGTCAGAGTTAATCATTGCCATAGTGTGAACCCACGTGGCTGTTATGAGGACTTTGCAATCAGAAAAGGTACCTCGATAGGATCCCTTTAACTCTGTGCTGTAGATCATTCTTTTATTCATGTTGTAGCTAAATAATACATCAGTGTAATATAGAGAGCCAGTTGACAAAGCAGTTTATCATAATACAATATGAAAACCTGGTTCATCTATACAGTATATATTAAACTCAATAGCCCAGATTTATCAAATTGTGTGAGAGAAAAAGTCGAGTGATTTTCTACAACAACCAATCACAGCTCAGCTAATGAGCTGTTGTAAAGTGAAAGCTGAGCTGTGATTGTTTGTTGTGGGAAAATCCCTCCACTTTTTCTCTCGCACAGTTTGATAAATCTAGGCCAATGTGTGTGTGTACAGTATGTATGTGTGTGTATGTATGTATGTATGTATGTGTGTATGTTCAAGCATCTCGTCCAAACAGCTAAAGATATTAACATGAAACTTGGCACACATGTTACTTATATGTCAACAACAAACATAGGATAGGTAATTTAACCCTTACTCACCCCCCATTTGCCAGGGTCGGGGTTTTTGTTTAAAGTCCCATACAAGTCTATGGGAAATATTTGTTACTGCATAACTTCCAAACAGCTAGAGATAGTTCGATAATGCTTGGTCACATGTTACTTATATGTCCACAATAAATATAGGATAGTTAATTTAACCTATAACTAACCCCATTTGTGACGTCAGGGTTTTTGTTTAATGTCCTATGCAAATCAATGGGAAATGTATGTTCCCACAAAAATTCCGTACGGCTGAAGATATTTCAATAATACCTGGTACACATATTACTTATATGTCAAAGAAAAATATATAATAGTTAAATTAACCCTTACCTATACCCTTAGATAAAAGATGGGTATATGCGCTTCCATTACCTTACTCCACAAGCTCCGCTCTGCATCTCCTGGTGAATGTGTTGGTCCGGCTTGCAAGTCACACCGCATCTCACAAAGACAGGATATGGGGTCGGGCTATGAGGTCGGGATATGAGGTCGGGATATGAGGTCGGCATATGAGGATGGGATAGGAGGTCAGGATAGGAGGTCGGGATATGAGGTTGGGATATGAGGTCCGATATGAGGTTGAGATAGGAGAACAGGATAGGAGGTCGGTATATGAGGACGGTATATGAGGTCGGGATATGAGGTCGGCATATGAGGATGGGATAGGAGGTCAGGATAGGAGGTCGGGATATGAGGTTGGGATATGAGGTCCGATATGAGGTTGAGATAGGAGAACAGGATAGGAGGTCGGGATATGAGGACGGTATATGAGGTCAAGATAGGAGGTCTGGAAATGAGGACAGGATATGAGGATGGGATATGAGGTCGATATATGAGGACGGGATGGAAGGTCCGGATAGGAGGACTAGATATGAGGACAGGATATAAGGTCGAGATAGAAGGTCAGGATAGGAGGTCAAGATATGAGGTCGAGATATGAGGATTAGTGTTGCTCGCAAATATTCGCAATGCGGATTTTTTTTTTTTTTTTTTTTTTTTTTTACAGTACACATCACAGTGATCATTCCTCTCTGCTTCCAGCTTGTGTGGTGGAAAGAAGGCTCTAATATTACTGTGTGAGACTGGTGTGCGAATTTTCGCATATGCAAAAATTATCATACGCAAATTTCCGCATATGCTAATTTTTATATGAGGTCGGGATATGAGGACGGGATATGAGGTTGAGATATGAGGGCGGGATAGGAGGTCAGGATATAAGGTTGAGATATGATGATGGGATATGAGGACGGGATATGAGGACAGGACATGAGGATGGGATATGAGGTTGAAATATGAGGATGGGATATGACAACAATATATGAGGATGGGATAGGAAGTCAAAAGCTTCCTCCTTTGTTGATTATCCTCCCCAACAAGGATTAGGAAGGAAAAACCGGGCAGCGCCGGGTACTCAGCTAGTTTATCAATAAAAGACAACAACTCTTTTTTGATGTAATAACTGAAAGGGGTACTCCGGTGAAAACTTTTTTTCTTTAAAATCAACTGGTGGCAGAAAGTTAAACATATTTGTATATTACTTCTATTAAAAAATCTTAATCCTTACAGTACTTATTAGCTGCTGAATGCTACAGAGGAAATTCCTTTCTTTTTGGAGCACTGAGGACATCACGAGCACAGTGCTCTCTGCTGACATCTCTGTCCATTTTAGCAACCATGCATAGCAGATGTATGCTAAGGGCATCATGGTGGCTCAGTGGTTAGCACTGCTACCTTGCAGTGCTGGGGACTTGGGTTCAAATCCCACTAAGGACAACAATAAATAAAGTCTTATTATTATCATAATAACGTCAGCAGAGAGAACTGTGCTCGTGATGTCATCAGAGAGCATTTCAAAAATAAAAGAATTTCCTCTGTAGTATTCAGCCGTTAATAAGTACAGGAAGGATTAAGGTTTTTTAATAGAAGTAATTTACAAATATGTTTAACTTTCTGCCACCAGTTGATTTAAAAGAAAAAAAGGCTTTCACCGGAGTACCCCTTTAACCCGATAACGACCATGGACGAGTATAGACGTCCAGTTTGGCGGCCGTCCCGGCACCTGGACGTCTATACTCGTCCATTATTCTCGTGGGTGCTGCCCAGTGCACCCACGAGATTGCAGCAGGGACTCAGCTGTATCACACAGCCGGGACCCTGCTGCACTGCCAGGACCGAAGTAAACTTCAGTCCCGGCAGTTTTAACCCTTACAGCGGTGGTCGGAAGTGACCGCAGGCTGTAAGTGTTATGACAGAGGGAGGGGGCTCCCTCTGTCTCCTCTGCAGCACCCCGCATCGCGATCGCGGGGTGCTGTGTGTAATATGCGGCTGGCCGAGGCCTGCCGCACTGCCGGGAGTGAAGTTCACTTCACTCCCAACAGTTTAACCTTTACAGCCGCGGTCAGAAGTGACTGCGCGCTGTAAGGAGTTCTGTCTCTCCTGCAGCACCCCGCAGCATCGCGGGGTGCTGCTGCATACCTGGGCAGCCGGGGGTCCTACAAAGACCTCCAGGTCTGCCCTGGGTATTGCCCGTCAGAGGCACATCCTGATATGCTGCCTGCTAGTGAAAACTGGCAGGCAGCATATAACTGCAATGCTTTGGAATACTAAGTATTCCAAAGCATTAAAAAGTGTAAAAATAAATAAATAAATAAAATAAAAGTGCAAAAATAAATAAAAATGTAATAAAAGTGTCAAAAAAAGTGTCAACAAAATAAAATTATAAAAATACATTTATTAAATGAATCTAATTTAAAAAATTCATAATGTGTAGGATTGCATTGGCGGACATCCGCAGCATGTAATATGCTGCGGATGTCCACTATGGGATCCTACACATTATGCAGCAGTCACGGTAATGAGCTCCCTGCTGCGGCTGGGTAGCTTTGTGTGTCCACTCATAGCTGAGCTACCCAGCCACAGCAGTGATGGATATATTCACCATGAGCGGGTGCTTATTCCCACAACATGGCAGATATATCCATCAGGAGCCTTAACTGTCACAGACAGACGCGTTTTTCTGCTAGCCGGCCAAGGACCAATCAGAGAGGTCCAGCCAATAACTTGTAGGGGTGCGGTATATAAATGGGGTCACTTGTGGGGGTGGGGGTACTGTTCTGCCCTGAAAGCCAAATGGCGCTCCTCTCCTTCTGAGTCCTACCACGCGGCCAAGGAACCATATATGACCTAAGCGGGGGTATTTCCGAACATGGGACAAGCAGCTAAATAAAATATAGGGTGCATTTTTTTCAATATCAGAAGTGATGTACAAAAAATATGTCCCACAAATGATGCATTTGTGGAAAAAAAGCTAGTTTTCATTTTTTAACACTGACTTTGTAATAATTCCTGCCAAAAAACTATGGTATTAAAATACTCAATGTACCCCCTAGCGAATACCTTGAGGGGTCTAGTTTTTAAAATGGTGTCATTGGGGGGGGGGGTGGTCCCATGTTCTACTACTTCTCAGTTGCTGCAATCCTTGCTTAGCACATAAAAACAAGATGTACTTTTCAAATTTTCAAAATGTCAAGTACATTTGTTAGGCCTCTATACATCTAAAATGTGAATTGAGAAAATAAAGTAGACATATGAAATTATAATTTTTGATAAAAAAAAATAAACATTATGCATAAATATATGCAACCTATTAACAAAAAAATCGTCTTTTTTTAAAAAATTTCACGGTTTCTTGCATTGTAAATAAAAAAATACAAATGATATCGATTAACTTTTACTATTTTCATGTAGTACAACTTGTGACAAAAAAAAAACTATGTCAGAATTGTTTTCATTGGCAAAACATTACCAGAGTTATTCTCAAATAAAGTCATACAAAGTCATACACCCCAGATTTGAAAAAACAGGCCCGGTCTTTGAGGGGCGTACAGGCTTAAATAGCTTGGTCCTTAAAGGGGTTGTGCGCTGCCCTGCAATTCGGAGCTCCGCTCACAGCGTCCGGAAGTTCATTACTCCGAACACTGTGTGCGGGCTTCCGTGTTCGCAGCTGCCGGGCGTGACGTCACGCCCGGCCCCTTCGTGACATCTCGCCCGCCCCCTCGTGATGTCACGCCCGCCCCCTCTATCAAAGTCTATGGGCAGGCTTTCGTTGAGGGGGCGGGCGAGACGTCACGAGGGGGCGGATCCCTTATTAACCTCATCAAATGACTTAATCTCCTCTACAACCCCCTGTGTGACTTCCCCAACTTTTAACCAGTGCGGGTTTATCTTCATACTATGACTAATATTTTTGGCTCCACCCTTCTGGATATAGCATATCATCAAAGAGTGATCTGACATATTCCCTGGTTCATATCCCATTTTCCTGACTTTCCCCAAGGGTTCCTTATTTTCCGGACAATATCTATTCTTTAGACCGTTTTGTGTGTTTTATTGAAACAAGAAAAAATCTCTTTACTGGGGTATAAGCATCGCCACACATCCCTCCAACCAGTATCCTGACACCATTTCCCTAAATATGTAGGTCCTGTCCCCCGGGATCTTCCTCTCCAATCCTTCTCCCTATCCGTGACTAAATTAAAATCCCCTGACACAACAAAATCCTCATACTTTTTACCTTCTACAAATTTCACCAACCTTCTAAGAACTTCTGCTGAGAAGGGAGGAGGAATACACAGAAAAGCCAATATTGTGTCTACTCCTTCCCAACTTACATACAAAAAGACATATCTTCCCCTTGCATCCATAGCTGCTTTATGCACATAAATGTCAAATTGGTTGTGGATAAGTACTGATACCCCTGCGGAGTATTCTGAGTGGGAAGAGTGGAACGCCTGTCCCACCCACCTTCTCTTCACTAAGGGAAGTGTGTCAGTTGTGAGGTGTGTTTCGATCAGACAGATAATTGTGGGAAGAAATTTCTCTACTCTTTGGAAAATTGCTACTAATATTATTGGTGTCTTTCCAGATTAACATTATCTGTATCTAAGTTTTCAACTTTCTGTGTCAAGTCCTCTAATGTTTTTTGCAGTACTGTACTCCTTCAAAAATAACATTTAGCACCTTCATATTACCGGTGTTAGAGGGGTTCTCCTCATCTACCCCTTCATTAACCTCCTGTTCCTATAGAACCAAAATTCTTCAGCTCCCTGTCTTTGTGTTTTAACTGTGTCCTTCGGGGATTTAAAGAATTTATCCATTTTAGAAGTGCTTGTATCTCCACCCCCGCCTGATTTCCTTGAAGGTTGCAGTTTTGGGGCCATATCGCCCGTTTTATATCTTGCCAATCAGTAAGTCCTAAAAACACAATGATGAAAAGTTGCATTGAGGAAAACAGGGAAAGAAAGAAAACTCAGACCTGATTGATGCAGGTACTCAGGAACTTCCTTTTCTACAAAGACATAGCAACCCGGTCCAGGCTTTATCTTTCTTTAGGGAGTCTAAAGTCTCTCTCAGGCTGTGCTCTTTCGGAGAGCCCGCTACGTATTGTCTGCCGATCTTCTGCACCCTGAAGTCTCCTACCAGAAGTGACAAACTTTTCCTCAGATAAGAGTGGGGACAATATGAATAAGCCTCAGATACGGTCCCCCCCCCCCCCATTCTCCCCTTCCAATTAAGAAGAGGCAAACTCCAAGAGGCCTACTAGCTCCAATAAGGGGCTCTCGTTTAAGTTCATTCCCTCTGAACAGCACACAAACAGCTTCACAAATCAGCCCATCATACTTCTTCAAGCTATTACAATGTTCCTTACTCATGGTCTGGAGTAGTTATTGTTGCTCCTTTCAAGGACCTTCTAGCGCTGTCCTCGTCCTCCTCCAAGCCGAAGCCGGCAGGGTCCCCGCTCTCCTCTGGGCAGAGGCTGCACTGCACTGCTCACGGCCTTTTCCCCTCCTCCAATGCGCGCCTCCTGGCCGAAGTCCCACAAGAACAAGGCCGTTGTCAGAGCTGAGTGATCCACAGGTGACCGGAGCCCCTCCTCCCATCCCCCCCCCCCCAGGCCGCAGCAGCAGCAGGGGGCACAGCAAAGACGTCACTCCAGGCAGACAGGTGGTTCCCCATCACGGAAAAGGAGGAACCCTGGACCAGACAGTGCAAACTCTGCTACTCACCAAACATGTCCATCAAAGGTATAAGAGGAGAAAAGGGGGAGGGGGACCTGCCAGGCAATCTTTCCATTCAAACCGTACCTTCCCTTTTCTTTCTGGGACAGAAATCTTGGTCAGGAGGGGAATAGTTCCATGGAGCTTCGGAGTGTGGAGCCGACAGCCTACGTCATGCCGTCAGATCATCCACCTTATTCTAAATTACATTTATGTTTATACTTTTTCGTACTTCTTTGAAAACTTTTAGAAAGTTGCATTTAGAATTGCGTATTACATTTTTCTTTTGCCAGCAATGCGGTTTTCGGGTAGGTAAAGGAACTGTCAATGTTAGGCTCTTATTAGGTAATTTTATTTTCTGTGGCTTCCATTCCAGTCTGGAACATTCAGTAGTTTATTAGGAACACAGCCTTGGCTGACCTTCTGACAGGGAGTAAAAAAAAATGGTAACTAAGCTTTTAAAATTCTAAAGCACAGGGGACTTTTCACCACTATTTCTTGTGTTGTCTGTTTATATGCTTGGATTGTCTGTTTGAGTCATCACAGAACCAAATGTACTACTAATCAACAGATAGATTTGAATACATAGTCAGAAAAGCAAAATACATTCAGTTCATGATTCATGATTGTTCACATAAGAAAAGAAAAAAAATCCAAATGAGCTGATGCTATGGGAGTCCAATGTTTTGCAGAGCAGTAAATCTAACTAGAATATAGATATCTTTCAAAAAGGTTTTAAACCATGGTTTCTCATCTTTTCTAAATGAAATTTCTCCATAATTAATAACTGATGTATTTTCTATGTTTAGAATATATATATATATATATATATATATATATATATATATATGTATATATATATATATATATATATATATATATATATATATATATATATATATAAAGCAAAATCATCGGTAGTTGCAGTATCTTGTAATACCTTTTTTATTGGACTAACAAGATTATGTAGAGACAAGCTTTCGGGATTCCTCCCTTTATAAAGTCATAAGCATTTCTGAGCTCCTTGTGAGCCTAAGACTAAAGATTCTTTCACACTAGTAAAGTTGCTCTGTTACAAATGGATGTTTATGGCCCTTTTTTTTCAACTTTGGCTGCCATTAAAGGGGTACTCCACTGGAAAACATTTTATTTTTTTAAATCAACTGGTGCCAGAAAGTTAAACAGATTTGGAAATTACTTCTATAAAAAAAAAAATTGTAATCCTTCCAGTATTCATCAGCTGCTGTATGATCCACAGGAAGTTCTTTTCTTTTTGAATGTCCTTTCTGCCTGACCACAGTGCTCTCTGCTGACACCTCTGTCCATTTTAGGAACTGTCCAGAGTAGGAGCAAATCCCCATATAAAACCTATCCTGCTCTGAACAGTTCCTAAAATGGACAGATGTGTCAGCAGAGAGCACTGTGGTCAGACAGAAAAGAAATTCAAAAAGAAAAGAACTTCCTGTGGATTATAACAGCAGCTGATAAGTACTGGTAGAGTTAAGATTTTTTTAATATATGTAATTTACAAATCTGTTTAACTTTCTGGCACCAGTTGATTTAAAAAAAAAAATGTTTTCCAGCAGACGTGCCATGCACAAATTTTTCTCCCGCTATCTTCCTACCGGATGTCACCTACCGGACGAAAACGGTAGTGTGAAAGTAGCCTAAAGGGAAAGCATAGTTTTTTGTAACTGATAGAAATTTACAAGGGAACATTTTTGGCTTGTATATTTCAAAGCAAGGATCATCATATTATATATGCTGAATGACATCAGATATAGAGAAAGACTAGAGGTGTTTCGAGCCCAGAAAAGGTCTGTGAAGGCTTTGAGGCAGTTGGTTTGTGCAATTCTGATCTCAAATTCATTGGTGTGAGCTTTGAAAAAAAATGATGGTAGTACAATAAAGTACTCTACCACTTTTAGGTCTGATCAGGGTATCGCTCCTGAGATGTGTACATCTACTTAACCTCATGAACTGGCCTCTGCATCAGAATAACATTTGTTAAAAGGTGGATAAGATGATAATTGGGATGTTTAAATAAAAAATAAAAAAGCAATATAGGGAGAATATTAATTTATATTATAGTATCAAATGTAGGAACCTCAGCAAAGCTGTACATATGCAAGCTTCAGCCTACACTTAGCCGCTACCCTTTAACAGGTCTTTTCCAAGTACCATAGAGTGGTGGTCACTTATATTAAATCACAGTCCATCAATTCACCATCCTTCAAATATTTAAATTCAGGACTTCTTTATTCATGGAAAAAGGCATATATGATGAAAAAATGGATGGACAGACAAACACTAGAGGGAGAATATCCTTTAGCCTTAAGGATATTACCCAGCTTGTGTTTGTCTGTACATCCGTGTTTTGCCTTTTTCCATGAATAAAGAAGTCCTGAATTGAAGTATTTGAAGGATGGTGAGTGCCATTATGATTTCTCTCTTTATGGATCATTAATTTATATTATGTTAACAACTAAACCATAAAAAGGCATTTTCTTAAATGTTACCACTTCAAATTACAATTGGAAATTTGTTCTACTACAACACTTTAAAAAGCACTTTCAATTGCACCATGTGAAAACACACAAAAATGTTGCGCAATTATGCCATTGTATAGAATATTTGAACCTAAAATAGACAAGAAAACTGCCCTTACCAATAATCATAAATTCCCCCAATGCCTTTCAAGCTTTCAAGAAGCTTAGCAAAACATAAGCAACAACATAAATATCCAACTAATCCTAAGTATTTTATAATTATTAAAAGTGCAGGTAGATCAAAGATAGTGTTACAACCTGCTACTGATAAGTGTGATAACACCAAAATAGACTAAGATCATATGGTCATCAGGATGATACAACTCACTTTTAGTTTACAAAATAGCACAGAAAATGCTAATAGTAATACACAGTCCATTCTATAATATAAGCCATTAGAGAACCTTGTGTTTAAGTGAATTATCCAGAAAGCTTCAAGTAATAGTTTAGTACTATTACCTTCTCTAAGAAGCTCACTGACTTTCACTGGCAAAGGGTTCTAAGAAATTGATCTGGAGTTATGAGGAGATATGAGCTTTCATTAAATGGTTTGCAGCACTCAAGACATTATGGTCATGGTTCATTTAGGGTCAGTTGGGGAGATTTATTAAAACCTGTGCAGAGGAAAGGTTGACCAGTTGCCCATAGCAATAATAGCAGAATAATGAAAGAAGGGCGATAGGCAACTGGTCAATTTTTCCTCTGCACAGGTTTTGATCAATCTCTCCAAGTTTCAGCAAATCTGTGGCTTTCTAGATGGTGCAAAACTACAACTTCCATCATGTCCTACTGATGGCACAGTTTATTGGGCATTGTGGCACTGATTATGGAGGTATAGTGATACTGATCATTAGGGGCATGGTGGTACAGATCATTAGTGAAAAGTGAAATGGAGGCACAAATGATTGGGGCATAGCGGTACAGATCATTAGGGGCACAGTGAAACAGATTATTAGGAGCATGGTGGAACAGATCATTACAGGGGAGTGGTATAGATAAATAAAAGCCTAATGGAGCAGATCATAAGTACATGGTGGCACAGTTCATTGGGGCATGGTGGCACAGATTATTGTGGCATAGTGAGACAATGCATGGTGGTACAGATTATAAGGGGCCTGATGATGCATATCATGAGGGGCATGGTGGAACAGATCATTAGGGCAAAGGGGTCCAGATATAGGAAAGTGGTACAGATTAATCAGATTAATGGGGCATTGTGGCACTGATTATTTGGGGCATGGTGGTACTGTTAATTAGGGCATGATATCACAGATCATTAGGGGCATGGTTTCACAATTTATTGGGGAATTGTAGCACTGATTATTCGAAGAAAGAGCTGAGGAACGTGCTCTCGAATCACCCAAAGTGCAAGAAAAAGTGCAAACGTGTTACACTAAAAAAACGTGCACAAAGGATCCGGTCTATCACAAGCCCTTTTCCGATAGGAGAGAGGCCCCCCAACAAACCTTACCCTTCGCCTCCAGATCAAAAGGTACCTGCAAGGTTCGAGGTTCAATGTCCCTTTTTGCCGAAGCTACTAAGGGGCCACAAATGCTCCTGACATCCCCCTTGACCAAGGTTAGCCAAGGTATCTGCCTGCAGAGCTGTAAACAGTTGGTACCCTGCCCATGCAGAAGTACCAGGGTTTTTGCAGGGAGGTGAGGAACCTGATGGCCACACACACCTCCCCTAGACCACTAGGAGGGACACCCAGAAGGGCTACAGCATCCTAACAATCCTGTAGACACACAACACACAAAAAGTGACAAAGTGACAAAAAAAGAAATAAATAAGTGAATGTGTGCAGACATCCGTCCGGATCTATAAAATATGACTCTGATCCTTGCCAGAAGGCAGAGAATCAAGAGGTGAGTGCCAAAAGGTGAAGAGCTTATGGTGCCCGTGCTTCCACTCAGTGAGCCAGTACTCCCAGTGAGTTTCGGCACCTCGGGGTCACCACTCCCCATGGCACTAAAGTACCTCAGCTCTAGACCCTCTCAGCCTCAAGGTGAGACCCGGAGGAAACAGGTCACATCGGGGCAGCCATTGAGCTGATTCCTAAGAACCAGACCCGAAGCGCCCCGGAACACCTGTTCGGGATGCAGCACCCAAACTTGAATCTGATAAGAACAGACACTACAAGTGATCATTCGAAGATAGTGGAACAAACCTTTAGGACATAGTGGCACAGTTTATTAGGGGCATGTGGCACAGATCATTGGGGCATGGTGGTATTACAGTTTAGCTTTCATTTTACTAGAGTCTGTTAAGATATGAAAGCCGAGCTGTGATTGGTTATTATGGGCAAATCAGACAAATTTTGACTTATGCAGTTTAAAAAATCTAGGCCAAAATTTGGAAACATGACCTCATGCAGATTTAGAGATTTATTCTTTTTAAATTATGTTATGAAATCTAAATTGGAATTTCTGGAGACAAAATTTTTATTTGCATAAAAGAAAAAAAAACAACAACATACTATTACATACATCAAATAATATGCTTTCTCTATGGCTTCCTATAAAATTCTGTTTAGGTCACTTGTGTAGTTTTGTTTCTTAAATTATTAACTAAGAGGCTTTATCTATGACAATTATTCTCCATGTTAATCATTTTTCACATTCATTTTACAGATATACTATCACTAACTGATTGTGTTGCACATTCAGCTATAAAGAATCAGCAAATAGCTGCGGGAGTATAAAAGCTCATCTCCCCAAGTTTAAAGTTCTCTTCATCTGAAAACAACAGAAGAGGAAGAGAAAAGGCAGCCTGAAAAAGTAAGGATTGTGTTCAGTTTAAAGATACACAAATAGCGGGAGATTTATCATTTATCATTATTGTCATTAGTTTTTAAGTCATTTTTGTGCTTTGGTTTTGCTTATGTGTGATACATTATATCACAGGGGGTGGATAAATTTGGCGCACATAATGAAAAAAAAAATCACTTCAGAACACTATTTTGTATGTTTCCTCCTCTCCTCTGTGACTTTTCTACACACAAAAAGTTGCACCTTTTGTGTGACTTTTTAAAAGTGCTCTCCAATGGCAGTTTTGTAGGCCAGGTCTGACTGAAAATGGCTTAGGTAAGGCTGGGTTCACATCACGTTGCAATATTTAGAATATAGTGCTATATATTCGTAATGACAAATTGTTATGCACATTTTTAAGCGAATTTCCCATGCGAATAGGGGTCTATCATGTGGATCAATCACGTGGGCATTTATTTTTTTTTGCTTTTTTTTTTCACATGCAAATTTGTATGCAAATTTCCCATGCAAATTTTAGCATAAAAAAAAAAATTTGAATGAACATAGTGAATGTGAATTTTGCGAACATAGGACGAATAATCGTCAATATATTTGCAAAATATTGCGAATTCGAATATGGCCCCTGCTGCTTATATTTAAGATGTGAAATCAACAGATCCCCCCTCCCCCACCCAGTGTGTCCTACAAACCAGCATCCCAATTGAGGCATCGCATGAATCTAAACAGTCTCATTCAAATAAATGGGATGACTTCAGTCATCAGTTTCCCTGTAAGTATGTATGTAAGTTCGCTCATCTCTACCGGCAATGTTGTCGGCTTCCACATCTGTACATTAAAAATAGCTTTTGCCTTTCTGTCTCTCTTATTATGTATGGTAAAATGTTCTCCAACCTTTAGAACACATGCAGTGTCATTAGACATACTGGCCGGCATTTATTATTGTAGGTGTAAGTGAAGCATTTTTCAACACCTTTTTTTTGTGTGCTGGTTATGTGTAGGAGCACCAAATTTATTAAATGGCCGCATTAAATGGGAGCATTTGATAAATGTTGTGCAGGTCACATTTTCTGAAATTTCTCTCTTCACATACACCAAAAAGCTAAGCTGAGTCTGGGCTGGTGTAGTTATAGAGATTTTTCAATGGATTTTTGTGCCTTTTTACAAAAATATGCAGTTCATAAAACCCTTCCATATCATGTGTATTGCCAAAATCAGTGGATTTCAACTCATAATCAGAGAAATGTGTAAACCAAAAGGCACAAAAAAGATGAAAATACACCTTGCTTACGCCTTTTTTGTGCCTTTCATAGACACAAAATACACTCTAAAGACAATGATAAATGTCGGCAACTGTATCAGTGTCATAGTTTGCATGGTTAAAAAAGATGTAAAATTATCCAGTTTCCAGAAGGCAGAAGACATTTTTTCTCGTGTGAGTTTTTTTTTTTTTTCTTAAAGGGGTACTTCACTCCCACACATCTTATACCCTATCCAAAGGATAGGTGATAAGATATCTGATCTCAGCTGTGGCACCCCAGACATCCAGTCCACAAAATGAACTTTGCTCCATGCCGGATGATGGTCGATGCAAGGGGAGGCTCGTGATGTAATGGCCACGCCCCGCCCGTTACGTCATGACCAAGCCCCCTCCATGCAAGTCTACGGGAGGACTAGACTTGCATTTAGGGGCTTAGACCTGCATTTAGGGGGCGTGGCCGTGACATCACGAGCAGGCATGACCGTTACGTCATGAGCCTCCGGCGCTGCACCTGGCGCTGCACCTGACGCTGGGTGCTGCAGGGAGATCGCTGGGGTCCCCAGTGGTGGAACCCCCATAATCAGACATCGTATCCCCTAATTTTTGGATGGGGATAAGATGTCTAGGAAAGGAGTACCCCTTTAATTCTAAATGTGCCAAGGAGAATAAATCCCTGATCAACAATACATTTCCAGTAATCCAGTAACTATAACTTGTCTTTATAGTACACCATATAGGGACATAATAGTTACTTATTAACTGGAACACTCATGAAACCATCATGTTCTTGGAGAGTTACATTTTCCTTTACATAATGTGGTGACTATCAAGTACCTTTTATACTCGCAATTTTGTGACTAGCAAGTGCAAGTGCTACTGGCCATAATACTTTTGTGATCCAGCAATGAGAGTTAGATGTCAAGGAAAATGGTCCTTTTATGCTGCATCCTCAGTGTTTCTCTAAGTGATTCAGTGCATTCTATGTACAACATTAATTGGTTCTAGGACGACCATTGTATGTTGAAACCATTGCATGTTGAGACCAGAACTCTATTAAAACCTGGTAATCGGCTTTGAAGTCCCAAAATGTCATTCAGAAATAGGAAAAAGTGAGGATTAATGAAAAATGAGTTGATAACTAATACAGATACAACAAGTCCTTACATATAAAAGTAAGGGTATGTTCACACGGGTAATTCTGCTCGCTTTTTCCTCTCCAATTCATTCGGCAGTGAAAATCCCCATAGAGCTGTGCAGAATTTCTGCCCCTCAGTTCACACTGAGGAATTTCCTCAAGCAGAATTCTGACGATGAAGTCTGTTCCGCTTGAAGAAAGAACATGTTCTTTCATTCAGGCGGAATCAGCGTCGCTCTCCCATAGAGATCAATGTTATATATATTTTTTGAGTCAGAAGCATTTCCACGCGGAATTGGCACGGAATTGGCGCGCAATTTGCACTGAATTCGCTCGCAATTTCCGCATGAAAAAATAAATAAAAATTTTATGAATAGAAATACTTGATACTCCTCCTCCGCATGATACCTGCATTTCCACGCAGAATTCCGCGCGAATTCCGCACGATTTCCGCACCAATTCCGCTTAAAATTCAGCGCAAAATCTCTGTGATTTCTTGTGGAAAAATAACAATATTTTGAGGCAGAAAATTTCTGCTTGATTTCCGCCCCAATTCCTCAGTGTGAACATACCCTAAGAAAGAGCTGCTGGGAGCTGTAAATCACTGTCTATGTAGAGGACAGGAGCTTCTTCAGGGTCCTGTACAGTTCACACAGTGTCCCAAAAAATGTAAAATGGAGCCGCCATCACCTGGTGTACAAAGGAGCAGCTAACCCTGGCACAGGTAGAGTAGTACAGAACATATAGTACCTCCTTTTACTGTAGGGAGGCGCTACTAGACACCAGTCAGTTCCTGACTTCCAGGCATTGGCACATTTTGCAGATCTGAACAGTAACATTGTATGTTGAGTCTGGTTTCAAGTGAGAAAGATCCAGAAAAGACCATTGTATGCTGAAAATATTGGATTTTGAGTCCATTGAAAGTTATGGGACCAGTGTACAAATACCTGATCTTTTTTTTGTTAACCATTTAAGGATACCATCATTTAAAAAAAAAAAAAAAAATGTTTAATAGCTTACATTTTAAATGATACATAAAAAAGGGGGTGTTCTTAATTGTAATTATTATTATTTTTTTGTAAACTTTTTTTTTTGTTTTAAAGTTGTATGTTTAGCCCCTGTAATAGTATTGCAGTAAAAAAGGCTCTGGCATAATGTAGTAAGAGCACTATCATAGCCGGCCTGGAGCTCTTCACAGTGTCCCTGGTAGCCATGACAGCCCAATACATATGAACATGTAAAGCAGATGTTGGTATGGGGTTAAATAAGCACATGCATTTACTGTACAAAATTTCACAAGTTGAGATTCATGATCTTAAATAATTTTTTTTTTGTTTCCTTCCAGTATTTATCAGCTGCTGTATATTACACAGAAAGTTGTATAATTCTTTTCTGTCTGACCACAGTGCTTTATGATGACACCTCTGTCAGTGTCAGGAACTGTCCAGTGCAGGAGCTCTCCTGGTGTAAACAGAAAGCACTGTGGTCATGCAGAAAAGAACTATACAATTTTCTCTAGAGTATACAGCAGCTGATATTTAAAAATCTTAAATATCTATTTAAAAATCTTTTCCAGTACTTATCAGCTGCTGTATGGTTTAGAGGAAGTTGTATAGTTATTTTCTGCCTGACCACAGTGCTCTCTGCTAACACCAGGAGAGCTCCTGCTCTGGACAGTTCCTGACACCAACAGAAGTGTCAGCAGAGAGCACTCTGGTCAGACAGAAAATAACTATGCAACTTCCTCTGGAGCATACAGCAGCTGATAAGTACTGGAAGTCCTAGTACATGCAATGTATAGTAAGTTTTGCCCAATACCAAGCTTTGCCCAATACCAAGATCTTACAAACTTGACTCTGCTGTATCTTTATATCAGTTGATATGCACATATAAGTCAAGTTGTTTGCACATTTACCCTGATGAATCTTTGTATGTGAATAATTAACAGTCTACAAAAAAAGCCATGCTCTGGTGTTAATGAGTGTCAGCAGGAATATCAGGGTTTATGTTACTATTGACTGCTCTTACAGCCAGGTAATACAGACTAAAACTACATGTATCATTACACTTATGAGGCTTTGTATTACTATATAATAACCCTTTATGGTGCATTTAATGTAACAGTCACATGAAAAAATGACACAGAAAGGTGACAAAGTGCAATCCAAATCTACTGTGATAGAGGACCTGAGCTTCCCCGATATAGTAACGTATAATACAGTTAGTTGCCTCAAGCATAACAGATCGGATTAAATTAAGTGTAGTGTGTAGGGCATAAGAAATGTTTACTCATTTTCCAATGCCTTTTTTGCAAAACTATAAGACTTTTTACACGGGTGACATACTGTGCATTTTTTATTTCTAAGGACAGATCCACTAGAGTTTGTACAGTGTTTTGGTTCATAAAATTACAAGACACAGACCCTCAATTACTAAGAGTGTGGATGATGGTGTGGGCCGTACCAGGGAGCAGAGTCTAAGATGCTGCTGGTTTTCACCAGAGCCCACCGCAAAGCGGGATGGACTTGCTGTGGAGGGCGGCACCCAGGTCGCTACCCCTGATATGACTCGTCCACACAGACTGCTGAGGTGTTACGTGGCGCAGATAAAATGAGGCAAACTTGCAGTCTGGACAGGGAAGAGGTAAGGGCAGGCGGCACAGGAGCGTGGTCAGGAACGAAGCTAGGAGGTCAGAGGGCAGGCGGCACAGGAGCAAGGTCAGCTCACAGAGCAAGAGGTAAGGAACACTGTTAGACAACACACAACTGCAACGCTTTCTCTAGGGCTAGTGAGCACAAAGATCTGGCATGGACAGGAAGAAAGTGTGGGGTTAAATAGACACAGGACAAAACAAGCACCAATCAATGGTGTGCTGGCCCTTTAAATATGAGGAAGTCGGCATGCTCGCACCCTAGGAGGCGAGGGTGCACGCTACTTCAGCAGTGAACAGTGGAGGGAACAGATGTGGAGAGGAGAGCCCTGCATTCGCATGCAGGCACGTCCCGCGCTGCAAATGGCGGCCGAAGCAGCCACAGTGCTTTGCCTCATGCTTTTCCCCCTCATTCTAACTATTGTGGGAGTCTAAACACCCAGACCTTCACTAATCAAAACTCTTGTCACATCTGTATTGGATGTAAAAAGTTTTAGGAAGTGGAAGGTACACTTTAAAAATGTTACAATTTATAGTAAGTTACAACAGAACAGAATATGAAATTCATTGTAGTCCAGCATGCTTCAATATGATGTTTTTAGCAGTAGATAAAGCAATGCCAACTTACACAATGTTATCTCACCAGCACATAGATTGAACTTTAATGGAGAGCAGTTATTAGATAAAGAGCCATAAAATCTATAGTGATTCTGTAGACATGTCTCATAGTTCAGACTCTTACGACTGTCTGTAGTTCCTGGTTATATTAATGCTGTTGTAGTCATACACTGGTCATTAGCTTTCCATGGACACCAGGGCCATAAGCTGCTTGTTGAGTATAGCCTAGTTACACTTGGATATTTGTAAAGATACTGACCCAACAAGACCTTTGTGTTTGAGAAGCTAATAGGACTGTTATCTGTAATATTGGTAGTAATTGCATGCTAGTTTCAAGGGTTAGTTGCTTTAGAAAAACAACTTTGAACGTGTTAAGCCAGTCAATGCTCCATTATCTACTTGTTTTTAATAACAGTTTGTTTGTATAAATGTTGATATCAGTGCCAGTGGCTGATATTTTACCAGTCCACATTTATAGTTCCCTAAAGATACAAAAAAATATCTGTGTTTACCCTAAAAAAACACAATACTTATGTATTTACTTTGTCTAATGTTCCTTAGTAGGTATGAATTACTGAAATGTTACTAAAGGGTGAATGTGCTTTTTTAAGCCCTTTGCCGCAAAACGCCGTTTATAAATGGAGCTGTGGCATGGGAGGGTTATGAAGCGAGCTCAGGAGCTGAGCTCGCATCATACCTGCACGGTCTTGGCTGCTATCAGCAGCCAGGACCCGTTGCTAACGCCGGACATCACCGTTCATGCAGATGTCCGGCATTAACTCTTTAGACGCAGCGATCAAAGTTGATCACAGTGTCTAAAGTGAAAGTGAAAGCTTCCCAGCAGCTCAGTCGGGCTGATCGGGACCATTGTGGTGAAAACCCAATATCCTGATCAGCTAGGACGCATCAGGAGGTTGCCATACCTGCCTCCTGAATGTCCAATCAGCGATTGATTGCTCCAAGCTTGAAATCCAGGCTTGAGCAATCGACGGCCAATAACATTGATCAATGCAATGACATTGATCAGTGTATTGAATCAATGTACTGCATGTTATAGTTCCCTATGAAAAAAAGTTAATAAAGATGGTTTTAACCCCTTCCCTAATAAAAATCTGAATCACCCCCTTTTCCCTTAAAAAATAAATAAAAATAAACACATGTGGTGTTGCTGCGTGCGTAAATGTCCAAACTATCAAAATATATAATTAATTAAACCGTACGGTCAATGGTGCGCACACAAAAAAATTCAAAAGTCCAAAATAGCATATTTTTGGTCACTTTTTATACCATATAAAAATGAATAAAAAGCAATCAAAAAGTCTGATCAAAACAAAAATGATACCGATGATTCAGATCACGGTGCAAAAAATGAGCCCTCACACCGCCCCGTATCCAGAAAAATAAAAAAGTTATAGGGGTCAGAAGATGATAGTTTTAAATGTATTAATTTTCATCCATGTATTTATAAGTTATTCCTGAAGTAAGACAAAATCAATATAAGTAGGGTATCATTTTAATCGTATGGACCTACAGAATAAAGATAAGGTGTAATTTTTTACTGAAAAATTTACTGTGTAGAAACGGAAGCCCCAAAAAGTTACAAAATTGTGTTTTTTCTTCTATTTTGTAGCACAATGATTTTAGTTTTTCTGTTTCCTGTAGATTTTTGGGTAAAATGACTCATGTCATTACAAAGTATAATTGGTGGTGCAAAAAATAAGCCATTATATGGATTTTTAGGTGCAAAATTGAAAGGGTTATGATTTTTAAAAAACTGAGGAGGAAAAAACTAAAGTGCAAATACGGAAAAACGCTTGGTCCTTAAGGGGTTAATATAGAAGATGTGACAATTGATAAATGACACAATTAGAAGCATCTGAAATCAAGTCACTGGATGACACAAGGAGGAGAAATGTTTAGTTTCAATTCTGTCTTGGTTATCATTTACAATGCAGTGGTGATCAGTGTAACAGGAGCACTGTACAGTAGATAGAAACAAGGTGCCTATGGATCTGTTAAATGAAACAGTAGGGACTCTGCATACCACCATACAGGCTCTACACACATGGCCTAGTCATGTATTATACGTAAAACCTAAAGTTTAAATGGGCACTGTAATAACTGTTTTATGTGGTACATCTAGGCAAAACATTAAAGGGGTATTCCAGGAAAAAATGTATATATATATATATATATATATATATATATATATATATATATGTATATATATATATATATATATATATATATATATATATATATATATATATATATATATCATCTGGCTCCAGAAAGTTAAACAGATTTGTAAAGTACTGTAATTAAAAAATCTTAATCTTTCCAATAATCATCAGCTGCTGAAGTTGAGTTGTTCTTTCCTTTCTGGCTGACATCTCTTATGCTCTCTGGAGCTGCACAGAGCAGAATAGGTTTGCTATGGGGATTTGCTTCTACTCTGGACAGTTCCCGAGACAGGTGTCATCAGAGAGCGCTTAGACAGACAAGAACAACTCAACTTCAGAAGTACTAAAAGGATTAAGATTTTTTAATAGAAGTAATTTACAAATCTGTTTAACTTTCTGGAGCCAGTAGATATACATTAAAAAAAAAAAAAAAAGTTTTTTCCTGGATAACCCTTTTAACTTTTCTCATATACTTCTTAGTAGGAAAAACACTTAGGTCATAAAAATAATTCTTTATTGGTATACATTAAAATAGAGCTGTGCCAGACGTGAACCGCCGATTCCGGGTTATTATCCATAAATTGTGTTCACCCCGGCTTTTATATCCTATGGCTTTAATATCTTCAACTGGACAGTATTTAGGTATTCACTCTATATTGAGACTACTGATAGGACCCTATCTTAACAATATCACCCTTAATTAGAGGCCTGTGAATGCTCACCTTTTCAGCAATAGATGCTACCTACCCACATACTTGTCAGCTGAACCTGAGCTCACCTTGGGTCTCCTCATCAGAGTGTACCAGATATTTATCAGTACCTCCTTGTTTCATATTGTGACAATTATTGTTGAGTGAGATGAGTGACAGGAGTTTATAGTATTGGTTCCACTCCTGCTCACTCTGCACTAGTCCCTGATGAGTTGTGCCGCTTGGCTATGTGACACAATGAAACGCGTTGGATGTTGTTTGATTGTGACTAGCATTGTTATGTAATCACTGTACAAAGTGTATATAAGTGATTACAATTTCTAAACTAACCAAATGTGATATGTGGAGGTCTATGTCAACCAGCTATTAGACCACTAACGTTCTCCTACATTTTTACTGCACCTGGCACCTTCCCATTCCCTCCATTACTAGGGAGAGATAGGAGGTTCCAGATGCGGGTTGGCACTCTCTAGGAATTCCTCTCTGCATTAACAGGTAGGAGCTCCACATGGTCCAGCAGGGCCAGTGTATAGGGGCCATTGGTAACTGGTCCATCATCAAGGATCAGCTGAGTTTATTAACAATTGTGTGATATCAATATACCTTGCATTTATTTGTGCAATTGTTTCTATTTTAATGTATACCAATAAAGTATAATTTTTATGACCTAAGTGTTTTTCCTATTATGCTCTAAGCCCCCATACAGGTCCATACGCATTAGGCACTCTCCTATTAGTTCAAATAAAATTATTTCCTTTTTATAGAGATCATGGCCTATCAAAAAAAATAAAAAAATTTAAACACTAGGGGTACACATACCATCCAGAACATAATCTTGTCTGGCTGCAGCATAATTTTTGTCCAAGCTGAAGTACAGGCTGAGACAAAGTCCAGTTAGGGCGGGACTAACACTTTGTGCACAGTCTTGTCTTAGTAGACTGTAGTGATTGGAGAGACCCAACACAGCAAGAAGTGCATGCACTATTTCTCCTGTTACTATCTTCCGTCACAAAATAATGGCCGCTATTCATAACGGGCTATAACGGGTTACAAAGGATATTGTAAAAATCCCATAGACTATAATATATAGGATTAGGATATAGGATTTTGTAACTGCCGTTTTACAGCCGATTTTCAGACAGAACTTCGAACGGATCTTTAAAACTGAGTAATTTTGTAGTGTGAAAGGGGCCTAAGTAGTGTACTATTTTGAACCTGTTAATCTGTCAAGGGCCTACATACTGTGAAAGGACAGCCAAAAGTAATCAACAGCTGGTATTTTACTCCAACACATTTATTAAGCGTTCTGTAGTGCATTTTTCTGCCCTCATAAGTGCATACCACATACCTTCATCTAAGTAGTGTACTTTTTTAAACCTGCTGATCTGTCAAGGGCCTATATACTGTGAAAGTCCAGGCAAAAGTAATCACTGGCTGGTGTTTTACTAAAATATGTTTTTTAAGCGTACTGTACTGCATTTTTCTGCCCTCATAAATGCATACCTGATACCACATACCTACATCTAAGTAGTGTACTATTTTGTACCTGTTAATCTATCAAGGGTCTACATACCATGAAAGGACAGCCAAAAGTAATCACCGGCTGGTGTTTTACTCCAATGTGTTTGTTAAGCATACTGTAGCGCATTTTTCTGCCCTCAAAAGTGCATAACTGCATACCACATACATACATCTAAGTAGTGTACTATTTTGTACCTGTCAATCTGTCAAGGGCCTAGATACTGTGAAAGTCCAGGCAAAAGTACTCACCGGCTAGTGTTGCACTCAGATTATTTTGTTAAATGTTCTGTAGCGCATTTTTCTGCCCTTATAAGTGCATACCACATACGTACATCTAAGTAGTGTACTATTTTGTACCTTTCAATCTGTCGTGGGCCTACATACTGTGAAAGTCCAGGCAAAAATACTCAACGGCTGGTGTACTCAGATTCTTTTTTATGTGTACTGTAGCACATTTTTCTGCCCTCATAACTGCATACCACATACGTACATCTAAGTAGTGTACTATTTTGTACCTGTTAATGTGTCAAGGGCCTATATACTGTGAAAGGACAGCTAATATTACACACCTGCTGCTGTTCTAGACAAATACTGTTTTAAGTGTAGTGAAGCGTATTGTACTCCCCTTATATACGTAATAAGTATGTCAGGCAGAGTAGTGCCAGGACATGCACAGTAGAATGGCAGAGGCCTAAAGTCATCAGGCGCAGGCAGAGGTCACAGCAGAGTAAGGGCATGTGGCAGCCGTCACAGAGTCACAGCAAGAGGTCTGAGCTCCCGGTGTAAGCTAGCAGTCGTGTCTCGACCAGCAACCCAACATCCAACAATCCCAGTCAACAGTCGGTGGGTTCCTCAGACTCAACCCTAAGTTGGCATCACCCTCATGCTGCTGCTGCCACCTCAATGCTCTGTTATTGTGCTGCTCAATGGTCTCCTCATGATAATGCTACCACCTCCAGGCTCTGTCATTGTGCCGCCATATGGTCTCTTCATATTGATGCTGCCACCTCCAGCCTCTCTAATTGTATTGCTCTACGGTCTCTGCCATTTATCCAATATATGTTTTACTGATGCTTCAGCCACCGCCAGGCTGTGCCATTCATCCAATATATGGTTTACTGATGCTTCAGCCAGCTCCGGTCTCTGATATCAAGCAACTAAATGGTTTAGTGATGCTGCTGGGCCTAGGACATTACCTATATATGTTTATGGTAGCACTAGGTACCATACATCTTCAATGGAAATTTCAAGACTCATCACTTAATTATAGGTGTAATGAAGCCCTTTTGTGCTGCTGCCAGCTCTAGTCTGTGTTATTCAGCAACTAAATGCTTTAGTGATGTCGCTGGGCCTAGAGCATTACCTATATATGTTTATGGTAGCACTGGGTACCATACATCTTCAATGGAAATTTCAAAATTCATCAATTAATCTTAGGGGTTGTGAAGCCCTCATGTGTACTTTCGACAGAGTAGAAAATAAACAGGGCAACTCACCAACTGCGTCTTCTTCAAACTTCTTTATTCAAGAACAATAGCACCGTAGCCCCGAATTACATCCCCACAATTCTACCGTCCACCCTTGTCCTGCACTGTTTGTAATTGTTATGGTTCTTGAATAAAGAAGTTTGAAGAAGACGCAGTTGGTGAGTTGCCCTGTTTATTTTCTACTCTGTTGAAAGTTGCACATGGGACTAATTGTCAGACACCTGGCACCACCTGGCGCAAATCAGATAACAAAGGTACTGACATACTGGCGCTATCATATAGGCAGCAGTGCCGAGTGTTTTCTATGTTCTACTGAGGAAATCTTTTGTGTACTCATGCTGCTGTCAGCTCTACTTGGTGTCATTCAGCAACTACATGCTTTAGTGATGCCACTGGGCCTAGGACATTACCTATATATAGAAAAAATCCAAGTGTAGTCCCAGCACCAGTAAAATATCCATTTATTAGAAATCCATAAAAAATTGTGGAGATACAAAAAGGTGCAACATGCATGCTGGAGGTCGAAACCTCCCCCTCTGACGCGTTTCCGCCCTGCCGGGCCTTAATCATAGATCTATGAATAAGGCCCGGTAGGGCGGAAACGCGTCAGAGGGGGAGGTTTCGACCTCCAGCATGCTGGTTGCACCTTTTTGTATCTCCACAATTTTTAATGGATTTCTAATAAATGGATATTTTACTGGTGCTGGGACTACACTTGGATTTTTTCTATTCTGGAGGCAGTGAAGGAGGACTGATTGCACGAGCACGAAGGAGGTTAGCGTTTTCCATATTTTTTGTATCCTTGACATTACCTATATATGTTTATGGTAGCGCTAGGAACCATACATCTTCAATAGAAATTTCAAAATGCATCTTTTATTCTTAGATATTAGAGGCCCTATTGTCTCCTCATCTGCCACCAATTCTAGGCTGTGCCATTCAGCCACTATATGGTTTACTGATGCTGCTGGGCCTGGGACATTACCTTAACTCGTTAAGGACTGAGCCCTTTTTCACCTTAAGGACTCAGCCCTTTTTTGCAATTCTGACCACTGTCATTTTATGCATTAATAACTCTTGGATGCTTTTACCAATTATTCTGATAATGTTTTTTCGTAACATATTCTACTTTATGATAGTGGTAAATTTTCGTTGTTACTTGCATCCTTTCTTGATGAAAAATCCCCAAATTTCATGAAAAATTAGAAAATTTAGCATTTTTCTAACTTTGAAACTCTCTGCTTGTAAGGAAAATGGATATTGCAAATAAATGATATATTGATTCACATATACAATATGTCTACTTTATATCTGTATCATGAAGTTGACATGTTTTTACTTTTAGAAGACATCAGAGGGTTTCAAAGTTCAGCAGCAATTTTCCAATTTTCCACAACATTTTCAAAATCTGAATTTTTCAGGGACCAGTTCAGTTTTGAAGTGGATTTGAGGGGTCTTCTTATTAGATATACCCCATAAATGACCCCATTATAAAAACTGCATCGCCAAAAGTATTCAAAATGACATTCAGAAAGTGTGTTAACCCTTTAGGCATTTCCCAGGAATAGCAGCAAGGTAAAGGAGAAAATTCAAAATTTTCATTTTTTACACTCGCATGTTCTTGTAGACCCAGTTTTTGAAATTTTACAAGGGGTAAAAGGAGAAAAAGCCCCCCAAAATGTGTAACCCAATTTCTCTCGAGTAAGCAAATACCTCATATGTGGATGTCAAGTGCTCTGTGGGTGCACTACAAGGCTCAGAAGGGAATGAGTGACAATGGGATTTTGAAGAGTGAGTTTTTCTGAAAGGGTTTTTGAGGGGTATGTCACATTTAGGAAGCCCCTATGGTGCCAGAACAGCAGAAAAAAACCACATGGCATACTATTTTGGAAACTACACCCCCCAAGGAATGTAACAAGGGGTCCTCTGAGCCTTAACACCCCACAGGTGTTTGACAACTTTTCGTTAAAGTCGGATGTGTAAATGAATTAATTTTTTTTATTATAGGAGAAAATGCCCCCCAAAACTTGTAACGCCATCTCTTCTGAGTATGGAAATACTCCATGTGTGGAAGTCAAGTGCTCTGTTGGCGCACTACAATGCTCAGAAGAGAAGAAGTCACATTTGGCTTTTGGAAAGCACATTTTGCTGAAATAGTTTTTGGGGGGCACGTCACATTTAGGAAGCCCCTATGGTGCCAGAACAGCAAAAAAAAAAAACACATGGCATTACTATTTTGGAAACTGCACCCCTCAAGGAACATAAAAAGGCATACAGTGAGCCTTAACACCCTACAGGTGCTTGACAAATTTCTGCTAAATTTGGACGTGAAAATGAAAAATTAGATTTTTTTCACAAAAATGCTGGTGTTACCCCAAAATTTTCATTTCCTCAAGGGGTAATTGGAGAAAAAGCCTCCCAAACTTTGTAACCCCATTTCTTCAGAGTATGGAAATACCCCATGTGTGGATGTAAAGTGCTCTGCGGGCGAACTACAATGCTCAGAAGAGGAGGAGCGCCATTGAGCATTTGGTGAGAGAATTTGATTGGAATAGAAGTGGGAGGCCATGTGTGTTTACAAAGCGGCCGTGGTGCCAGAACAGTGGAACTCCCCCCCCCCCACAAGTGACCCTATTTTGGAAACTACACCCCTCACAGAATTTTATAAGGGGTGCAGTGAACATTTACACGCCACTGGCATTTGACAGATCTTTGGAACAGTGGGCTCTGCAAATGAAAAATTCAATTATTTCATTTTCACGGACCACTGTTCCAAAAATCTGTCAGACACCTGTGGGGTGTAAATGCTCACTGCACCCCTCATTACAGTACGTGAGGGGTGTAGTTTCCAAAATGGGGTCACATGTGGGGGGGTCCACTGGGGGGGGGGGGGGGTTCTAGCACTATGGGGGCTTTGTTAACACACATGGACTTCAATTTCAGACACCTTCTCTTGCCAAAATCCCAATGGTGCTCCTTCTCTTCTGAGCATTGTAGTGCACCCGCATAGTACTTTACATCCACATATGGGGTATGTTCTTACAATGGGGTTACAAATTTGGGGGGTAGTTTCCAAAATGGGGCCACATGTGGGCATTTATTGTTTTGCGTTTATGTCAGAATCGCTGTAAAATCAGCAACCCCTGTGCAAATAACCAATTTAGACCTCAAATGTACATAGTGTGCTTTAACTTCTGAGCCTTGTTGTGCGCCCACAGAGCACATATGCACATATGGGGTGTTTCCGTTCTCAGGAGAAATTGCGTTACAAATTTTGGGGGTCTTTTTTTTCCTTTTACCGCTTGTTAAAATTAAAAGTATGGGGCAGCACCAGCATGTTACCTTTTCATAAGGGGTAAAGGGAGAAAAAGCCCCCCAAAATTTGTAACACAATTTCTCCCGAGTACAGAGATACCCCATATGTGGCCCTAAATTGTTTCCTTGAAATACGACAGGGATCCGAAGCGAGAGAGCACCAAGCACATTTGAGGCCTAAATTGGGGATTTGAATCTGCCACAAAAATACCCTACGGCAGTGTTTCCCAAACAGGGTGTCTCCAGCTGTTGCAAAACTCCCAGCATGCCTTGACAGTCAGTGGCTGTCCGGCAATACTGTGAGTTGTTGTTTTGCAACAGCTGGAGGCTCCGTTTAGTAAACAGGGCCGTACAATATTTTTTTTATTGGGGGAGGGGACTGTGTAGGGGTATGTAGTGCTTTACTTTTTATTTTGTGCAGTGTAGTGTTTTTAGGGTAAATTCATACGGACGGAGGTTAACATTGAGTTTCTCGCTGGTAGTTTGAGCTGCGGCGGAAAATTTGCCGCATCTCAAACTTGCAAACTTACCCTGTACATTCACATGGGGGGGGGGGGCAAACCTCCAGCTGTTGCAAATCTACAACTCGAAGCATGCACTGACAGACCCTACATGCTGGGAGTTGTAGTTAGTCAACAGCTGGAGGCACATTGGTTGCAAAACACTGAGATTTTGTTACTTAACTCAGTGTTTCACAACCAGTGTGCCTCCAGCTGTTGCAAAACTATAACTCCCAGCATGTACAGTCTCTCAGTGTATGCTGGGAGTTGTATTTTTGCAGCAGCTGGAGGTGCAGTGGTTGCAAAACACTGAGTTAGGTAACAAACTCTCTTTCACAAAACTGCAACAATCAGCATGCATTGACAGCCGAAGGGCATGCTGGGAGTTGTAGTTTTGCAACAGCTGGAGGCACACTGCTACAACTCCCAGCATACCCTTTCGTAGTCTGTGCATGCTGGGAGTTGTAGTTATGCAACAGCTGGATGCACTTTTTCATAGAAAAAAATGAGCCTCCAGCTGTTGCATAACTACAACCCCCAGCACGCACAGACTAGCAAAGGGCATGCTGGGAGCTGTAGTTGGAACTCCAGCTGTTGCAAAACTACAACTCCCAGCATGCCCTTTGGCTTTGCATGTGGAGAGTTGTTGCTAAGCAACTGCAGGAAGTGAACAGGCCTTACCTACTGCTGTATCCTGCCCCGGGACCGCCGCCGCTGCTGCAGCCGATCCTGCTGCTCCTGTCGCCTCCACCGATCCTGAGGGGACCCCCGCTGGATCAGGCACAGGTGAGACCCCCGCTTGCGCCAATCTCTGCTCCGATCGCCGTCCCCAGCAGGATTGTGATTGATCGGTCGTTCTGACTGGTCAATCATGTGATCGTGAGGCGGCACCCATGCCACCTCACTCCTGTTGAGTAAGGGTGAATGGGGCTGTCTCGGACAGCCATATTCACCCTTTTTTCCGGGTCACCAGAAACCCGATTGACCCGGAATAACTGCAAATCGCACGTCTGAATTGACGCGCAATTTGCGGCGATCGCCGATATGGGGGGACCTCAGGACCCCCCTGGGCAATATGCTGGGATGCCTGCTGAACGATATCAGCAGGCATCCTGGTCCGGTCCCTGCCCGGCTAGCGGCAAGGGCCGGAAGAACGCAGGGCGTACCCATACGCCCTGAGTCCTTAAGGACTCAGAAACGGAGGCGTTTGTATATGCCCTGCGTCCTTAAGAGGTTAAATTTCAATTCCAAGCTGTCATTCTGCCAGATTATGGTCTCCTCATGCTGCCAACACCTCCATGCTGTGCCATTCAGCCACTATATGGTCTCTCCTCATGCTTCAGCCACCTCCAGGCTGTGCCATTCAGCCACTATAGGGTCTCCTCATGATTCAGCCACCTCCAGGCTGTGTCATTCAGCCAATATATGGTTTATTGATGCTGCTGGGCCTAAAATTTGTTATGGTAGCACTAGTTACTATAAATCTTTAATTTAAAGATGCTGCTGAGCCTGGAACATTACCTTAAAGGTGTACTCCGGTGGAAAACTTTTTTGTTTTTTTTAAATCAACTGGTGCCAGAAAGTTAAACAGATTTGCATATTACTTTTATAAAAAAAATCTTAATCCTTCCAGGATTTATTAGCTGCTGAATACTACAGAAGAAATTATTTTCTTTTTGGAACACAGAGCTCTCTGCTGAATCACAAGCACAGTGCTCTCTGCTGACATCTCTGTCCATTTTAAGAACTGTCCAGAGTAGGAGAAAATCCCCATAGCAAACATATGCTGCTCTGGACAGTTCCTAAAATGGACAAATATGTCAGCAGAGAGCACTGTGCTCATGATATCAGCAGAGAGATCTGTGTTCCAAAAAGAAAATAATTTCTTCTGTAGCACTCAGCAGCTAATAAATCATGGAAGGATTACGATTTTTTAATAGAAGTAATTTACAAATCTGTTTAACTTTCTGGCACCAGTTGATTTAAAAATAAAAAAAAGTTTTCCACCGGAGTACCCCTTTAAAAGGTTTATGGTAGCACTAGCTACCATACATCTTCAATTTAAATTTCAAAATTAATCTTTTAATCTTAGGGATTATGAGACTCTATTGTCTCCTCCTTCTGCCAACTCCAGGCTGTGTCATTCAGCCACTAGATTGTCTCCTCATGCTTCGGCCACAACCAAGCTGTGTCATTCAGCCACTATATGGTCTCTTCATGTTGCCAACACCTCCACGCTGTGTCATTCAGCCACTATATGGTCTTCTCATGCCGCCAACATCTCCACTCTGTGTCATTCAGCCACTATTCGGTTTCATCATGCTTCAGCCAACTCCAGGCTGTGTCATTCATCCAATATATGGTATCCTCATGCTGCCAACACCTCCATGCTGTGTCATTCAGCCACTATATGGTCTCCTCATGCTGCCACCACCTCCACGCTTTGTCATTCGGCCATTATATTGTCTCGTCATACTGATGCCACCTCTAGGCTCTGTCATTGTGCCGCTCTGCGGCAGTGAATCTAAAAGTGATGCCTGTAATCTGCATGTCATACTGAATAACAATATTTTTTCACTACCCCAGCACACTCCATATGCATTTTAGAACACAGCAAAGTGTTCTACACCCCTATTGATGCTCTCTGTAGTACAGAAATAGCCGCTTTTACTATAGATTTGCAACAAATAAATTTGGATTGAACCAAATCGGCCGCGTCAAATTTTTCAAAAGTTCACTCATCTCTAGTGGTCACACAAAGAACTTATTTTCAGTTGACACTAGTAATGTCCATTTTGTCATGTTCCTCATTTTGACATTATACATAACATAAGGTCAAACACAAGAGATCAATAGGGTAAAATATAAGAGAGCCGCATACCCAATAAGAAGTTATGTAATGAGAATAATAAATTTACTAAAATGTTTTATACTCCTATGACCTTGAGCCAGACAACGTGTGTATTGCTATTTTGTAATATATTTACATGTTTTATTATTGCATACAGAATGTACATTTTGTAGTTTCTCACACCGTAAATAACCATGCTAGATTTATTAGTTCTGCATAGGGTAAACAAAGGTGTTTTGATTTTTCTCTCAGTATTTAAAAGTAAAAGCCATAAAATGTAATGTATATTAATGAACCAATTAGATTACGGAAATGACCTTGTAGTTGATTTCGGCTTAGACAGCGAATTAGGTTTATTTTTCTGCGAGTACTTCTATTTTGCCATCTAGGATGCTCTAAAACCAATGTAAAATGCAATTACTGCACTAAGGTATTGATCTGGAAAGCGGAGATTAGTTTTAATGAATTTTGTTGCTGGTGTACAGTTAGACAGTAATGGTGCCATGTTGTACTTTACACAAGATTGAGCAGTTGGCTATGCAAGGCCTTGCACTGTTTGTCAGCCATGGCATGTTTCCTAAGTTTAGTAAGCATCCTGTGTCTCCGAGGATTAAGCTAGAGATGAACAGCTGGTGTGCTTATCCTTGTAAATCACATGCTAAAAAGATCAGATTTACATGCTAGAACATTAATACAGATGCTAAAAATAAACATTTATCAAAGTTGATGGGACGTTGAGAGTCAAATGTCAAATTAAGAGCTGGAACTTGCAATGTCAAGAAATGTAGCTGAAAATAACCAATAGCTATTATTCATTCCAATACTGTAGCTTAACTTGACAGCTTTGCATGACTGTGAAATGAGCTAAACTCCACTACTCCAAGGAGTTTTGCTAGCAACTTAATAGGTAAGTAAAAATATAGCATAAGAAAGATTGGAGGAAAAACAAAACTTAAAAGGATACTCCGCTGGTAGACATTGTATCTCCAATCCAAATGATAGGGGATATGATGTGATGTCTGATCGTGGGGGGTCCTTCTGCTGGGCTCCCCACAATTTCCCCACGTTTTAAACAAATGCTGGGTTCCTGCAGCAGTGGTTGTGACATCATGGCCATGCCTCCTCGTGACTTTATGACACGCCCCTCAATTCATGTCTATGGTAGGGGGTGTGTCGACAGACACGCCCCTCACATAGACATGAATGGAGGGGGCGTGGCATGATGGCAAAAGGGGGCGTGGCTGTGATGTCACAATCACAGCCTCCGGCTCCGAGAGTTCAGAACAAAATGTTCAGAACACTGGAGCACCGGAGTACCCCTTTAGATTCTTCGTGCTGAAAACGCCCCCCTCGGCTTATACTCGAGTGAACTCTCCGTCTGTCAATCCCTTCTCAGCCATCGGCTGTCCAGGCATGCTGGGAGTTGTAGTTTTGAAACATCTGGTGGTCCGCAGGTTGAAGACCATTGTGGCCTTCGTCATCATCAAGACCCCCTGTTACGCCGAGCGCTCCGGGTCCCTGCTCCTCCCCGGAGCGCTCGCGCCGTCTCTCTCTCTGCAGCGCCCCGGTCAGACCCGCTGACCGGGAGCGCTGCACTGACATTGCCGGCGGGGATGCGATTCACATAGCGGGATGCGCCCGCTCGCGAATCGCATCCCAAGTCATTTACCCGTCCCGGTCCCCGGCTGTCATGTTCTGGCGCGTGCGGCTCCACTCTCTAGGGCGCGCGCGCGCCAGCTCTCTAAGATTTAAAGGGCCAGTGCACCAGTGATTGGTGCCTGGCCCAATCAGTCTAATTAGCTTCCACCTGCTCCCTGTCCATATTACCTCACTTCCCCTGCACTTCCTTGCCGGATCTTGTTGCCTTGTGCCAGTGAAAGCATTTTGTGTTGTCCAAAGCCTGTGTTCCAGATCTCCTGCTATCCTCTTTGACTACGAACCTTGCCGCCTGCCCCGACCTTCTGCTACGTCTGACCTTGCCTCTGTCTAGTCCTTATGTCCCACGTCTTCTCAGCAGTCAGCGAGGTTGAGCCGTTGCCAGTGGATACAACCTGGCTTTGCGGCGGGCTCTGGTGAAAACCAGTAGCATCCCTAGAACCGGTCCACCGACACGGTCCACGCCAATCCCTCGCTGACACAGTGGATCCACATCCAGCTAGCCAAATCATAACACCCCCCTTTAGTTTTCTACTCACCTCCCTTCGGTGGAAAGGAAGACTGAGCTGGTACCAGCCATCTATGCTGCAGGGACCGTCCGGTGGGGTGGGTTAGTCGTTCTGGGCTGTCCATTTTCGCCAGGAGGGCCTCCCCGGGAGGGCCGGCCCCGGACTAGTGACGTTGCCTTGGTTACGACACACAGGGACGTCCGTGAGCAGCAGACGTCCCGGCGGATGAACATCCCTGTGCGTCATCGCCAAGGCAACGTCACTAGTTCAGGGCCAGCCCGGAGCAGAGAAGAGGGCCTTACGGTGAAGATGGACAGCCCGGAATGACTAACCCTCCTCTCCGGACGGTCTCTGCAGCATAGAAGGCCCGGACCAGCTCATCCTTCCTTCCCACCGAGGGGAGGTGAGTAGAAATCTAAAGGGGGGTCTGGATGATGACGAAGGCCGTAGTGGTCTTCAACCTGCGGACATCCAGATGTTGCAAAACTACAACTCCCAGCATGCCCGGACAGCCGATGGCAGGAATGAAGGGATTGACAGGCGGTGATGATGAAGGGGGGGATGATGACAGGGTGATGATGATGGGGTGATGACAGGGGTGAAAATGACAGGGTGATGATGACGGGGGTCATAATGACAGGGTAATGATGACGGGGGTGTTAATGACGGGGGTCTGGATGATGGGGGGGATGATGACATGGGGGATGATGTATTTCCCAACCTAGGCTTTTAATTGAGTCAATAACTTTTCCTGGGTTTTTGGGGTGAAATTAGGGGCCTCAGCTTATATATGGGTCGGCTTATACTCGAGTATACACAGTATCTATTTTAGGATAAGTCATTTAGATACTGCATCAACTCGTGATGTGGATTGTGCAAAGTTAAAGGGGTACTAACTAAAGTTAAATGAACTTTTTTTTTTTTTTTTAAATCAACTGGTGCCAGAAAGTTAAACTGATTTATAAATTACTTCTATTAAATAATCTCAATCCTTCCAGTACTTATTAGCTGCTGAATAATACAGAGGGAATTTTTTTTTTTTTTGGAACACAGAGCTCTCTGCTGACATCATAAGCACAGTGCTCTCTGCTGACATCTATGTCCATTTTAAGAACTGTCCGGAGTAGGAGAAAATCCCCATAGCAAACATATGCTGCTCTGGACAGTTCCTAAAATGGATAGAGATGTCAGCAGAGAGCATTGTGCTCGTGATATCAGCAGAGAGCACTGTGTTCCAAAAAGAAAAGAATTTCCTCTGTAGTATTCATTACCCCTTTAAGGAGTAATTATGCGTGAAATTCTTCTATTTGGTTTAGTAACATCTCTCCATTATGACCTATAATGGAGAGACAGGTGTGGAAAGTGTGATTTACTCACAAAATGTCAATGTACTGCTACTGATAAAGTAGTGTATATCTTCCACAGTATCAACAAAGGTAGGGTAATGTACACAATATAACTTTTACAGTTGTAACAGAATTCCATACTTATAACATAGGAATTGTTCTTTAAAGAGTACCTGTAGTCAACCCACAAATTTTTGATTCTATCTTCTTTTACTATCATTGACTATCAATAGTTTAGGATGCCCTGATCTTACACCTTACATACTATTAATAAATATTCCTAGTCATTAAGCCAAATTGAACCCCTCCATGAAAATAATTCTTTTAGCCCATTCACAAAATCTTATACATTAAATACAAAGATCTGAAACAGTCATGATCTAAGTCCTGAAACATGTTCATTTGTACATCCTTTATCTCCATCAGGCTAAGTATAATAACATGTGCAGTAGAATAACCTACTATTGAATGAGAGGCTAAGTCCCATGTCATGCGCGAGAACGACCGGTACCCGTGCTGACATGCGCACTAGTAGGGAGATACAAATCAGTCGGTCTACGTTTTACCGCATGCGCCGCTATGAACATTTTGACACATGCGTACTAGGGAAGGAAATCCGTGCGTGATAATTGAATAGCAATGTGATGATAGGAGCCAGATGGGGATTGGGAGTAGACAATAACAAACTGAGGAAAGAAGACTCGGATAGGTGAGTAATAATTGAACCACCTGAGAGTATCAGAGGCTGAATGATAGGATTGGCTGACTGCTTATTGCAATGTAAAAATGACTACCATTGGTGGATACATACTGCGCGAGTTTGGATGAGGTCATCATCAATGGATATAAATACAGGTGCGGCATGGGACTGGCAGCCAAGGGTATATCCCAATACAAATACTATACTATCACTACAGTGCTATCACAGATTATTTTAACTCACTGCTATTAGAGTTTTATCTGAACGAATAAAAGTTATATTTTATATAGGGGGTGCACTATTTAGGGGTGTTAGTTCTCCGGGGTTCGGAACAGGAGTTGGTGTTATTGTTATTGATGACCCCTTACCCTCTTTTGGGTGTTTTTTTGTTTCCTTAAAGGTCTTACACCTTCTTACAGTTTCTGGATACACCCTTTCGTTCCTGAGATATGAGAGTTTAAAGTTTTTCCTGACATGTAAGGAAATCATGTGATGGGCGTGAGCTTATTTTAATAATGGGAGCGAATATCAGGTAATGGGGGGATTATACAGTCAAGAAGTGTGTATGAGGCAGACATGCCACTCTTTGTAAAGCATTCACACCTCCTGACTGTAAAATCTCACCTATAACCTGATCTAGCTAAACTAAAGTCGTTTTCAGTAGAGGATTGTTCTGGTTATATAACAGCTATACTGATCTAATCTAAAATTTTATATAAACCCAATGTTAGAATTCATTTCAATTGTACTTTTAATTATTAAATGTGGCAGCCTGGTAAAGACCTGACATAACTGCCAATAGCAGATGGCTGCCAATCTTCTTGGCAACGCAAACAATAAAGTTTTGTTTGGTGCCAAGCAACACAAATTGTTAGCATGGGACCATCTAGTGACAGCAACAGTAAAAGCAATGTGTGAAACATACTGTGTTTCCAACATATTGTGTTCCAAAGCCTAACTTTAAATGTGATATATTTTGGCCAGGTTTAACTTAGTGTTTACTACACTTTTAACATAGTGATAGTTGCCAAATATATGACAGTTATATCTTCATTACGCCTCAGAAGGTTCCCCTGTTTTGTCCTATATAATACATTTGGGCAATCCCCTTCTTTTCACTTTAGGAGGTTAAATGGGAGTCATAGAGCTTATAAAAAAAATTGAACAACTCGAGTGGACAACTCATGAACACCATGTAGGAGAAATCAGGAATAAGCAACCAGCAGCTACTTCCAGTGATATCGGCTGATAATGACTAGGAAAGCCAGATTCTTAAATAAAACAGCTAATATCACTATTTTGAGTTGAGTTTGTCCAGTTGGTACTACTACTATGCTTTTAGAGCTGGATTTAATCTTTTTACTTCTTTTGAATGTCAAGGTAGTAACGGGAGAAATGCTACTATATGCTCAACAGATCGTATCCATGAAGTCAGCTGGATATCCATCTTTCTCAAGTATCAAAATAAGGAGAAAGGAATAAGCTCCTGCAGAAACAAATAATTGGGCATGTACAAATCCAACATGCCCCACTCTTCATTCCATTTCCCCTTACATCCTATCCCCACATTGGCACATCCATCTGACTTTGGCCTGATATGGCCTTCTTAAGATTATGAGGTTTTAAAGCTCTGTTTACTTTTCCTTTCTTTGAGTGTTAAATAAATGTCTACAACAGCAAAATAAGTCCATAAAATGGACAAAGGCAAAGAGTCAAAAGCTAAAGTGTACCATGATATTGCAAAATCTATAATAGTAGGCAGGTTAAAAGCATTAAGTTCACTTTATCGCAGCACAAAACTGTATTAACTGATAATATGAGATAAGGGAATGTAGCTTATTGCTGACACCTCTTGAGCAATAGCCAACTGATAGCCAATGCACTACAGTACATAGTACAGTAGAGTTAAAGATTTAAGAACAGCTGATCATGTTAATTTAAAAAATAAATAAATATATAAACTTACCAACACAATAGCATGCTCATGTCAATGTTTCCTTTGCCCCCCACATACTCTGTTCTTCTGGCTTCAGCAATAACGTGTCAACATTAGTGTGTGATTGGCTACAGTGGTTACATGTTAACACAACACATCATTGTTGGAAGTCAACAGACAAAGACTGGTGGGGGGCTAGGAAAATGTTGCCACAGAAGTACAGGTAAATTGTTAAAGTTTTTTTTCCAACCTAAAGGGGTACTCCACACCTAGACATCTTACCCCCTGCCACGCCCCTTCCCGTAGACTTGCATTAAGGGGGCGAGGCGTGACATCACGAGGGGGCAGGGCTGTGACATCACGAACCCGCCGGCCCCTGTATCGTGAGTCATCAGGCACGGAGCAGACTTCCGCTGCATGAGAGATTGCGGGGGTCCCCAGTGGTGGGACCCCCAAGATCAGACATCTTATCCCCTATAAGATGTCTAGGGGTGGAGTACTCCTTTAAGGCCCTTTGAGACAGGTGGCCCCCGATAACAAACATTCACTTACTAAGCCTTTATATGGTTGGATCATTCGGGCTGCCCTTTAAATTCATCATTGTCATATCCGCGTCACCTGTGATATACGGCCAATAGCAACGGAAAAGATGTGATGAACAAGCATATTCTTGGTTATCATTTCTCATTCCTACAAACGCTCATCCATTAACTGGCCCATATAAATTGGTCATTTATAGACACTTCTACATTTTGTAGCAAATCTTGGCTTCATCATTGAAATTACTAAGAAAATTCCTTCCTTTTTTTTTGCAGCCAAAAGTCATGGCTGAAATTTATCCATGAGATTTGATAAAATATCCTTCAAATGTAATGGTTTGTAATCCACTCTAGATTACCCGTGTGCAAATCCTCATAGAGTATCCATAGTGATTTTACTACATGTAAATCACCCCATGTGTATAAGATAGGAAATGAGCACTCTTTGGTCTCTGTTGCCAAATTGACTACAAAAGCCTGGATCTGTCTCTAATATTAATTGATGGTCAATGACATGAAGGGAAAGGGATCATCAGCATTTAAACATAGTAAGGGTGCGTTCACACTACGCAATTCCCGCAGAATTCCACAGGCAAATTTACGCTAGCGGAACTACGCTCAGTGAACTTTTACATCAGTGTGAATGGGTTTCCGCTAGACCAGTCCACATTGAGCAATTTCAGCAGTGGAAAATTCCACCGCTGAAATTTTTCCGCACAGAGAATGAACATGTTCATTCTTTGTGCGGAATTCTGCGAGCACTGCATAGCCATCGATGGTGAGGGCACAGTGAAGCTATCTGCAGGACTGGAGCTCTGATCGGACAGGACTGAGGCAAGTAAAGCTGAACTGGCCCCCAAGATTTTACCATGGGTGTTCTGATCAGCTTCACCGAGCTGCCAGATTTGATATTTTGCATTTTAGATGCCGCAATCAACTTTGATCTCTGTGTCTAAAGAGTTAATTCCTGACACCCAGCTGGTACCATCCTGCAATGACTGTTACTCAGCTCCTGAGCGTGCTTCATAGACTGGGAGCATGCCTGTACACCGCACATCTTTAACAAAAGGGTCTGAAGACTTTCTGAATGCACTGTACATTTATACCAATCTACACAGGATATTTATTTACTTGTTTAATGTAATCTTAACTTTACAGTTATGATGGAAGTTTGGAATAATCTGTTTCTCTTCTTTCTTTGCAGATGGGGAAGAAACGGAAATTTAGCTCATTGGAGATGATTCTTATTGCGCTGTTTATTATGATGACAATCATATCAATTGTTTTTGTGGTACTTTTTGCAACAGGAGAGCCAGGACGCAAGCCAAATGGTAAAAAAAATTATAATAATTGTGAATCCTCAACATCGTATGATAATTATAAAGCATAAGTGTCTATCATCCTTGACAAAACAAGTTCATTTATTGAATATATTTATCTTAACCTATGACTTTGACTTGTTTGGTCAATCATTTTTCCCAGATGTAGATTTACATGATAATATACTGTATAACTTTCTCTGCCCCCCGAGCTATAATTGTGGTTGAAATAAGGCAGTGAATCTCTCCCTGTTGTTTTTTTTTATGTAGTTAAGTTAATTAATAAGTAGCTTAGTGAATAGAACCTTTATCTGCTGATACACTTTGCTTTGTAACTGCAACCTTCTTTAAAGAAATCTTAAAAAGCCTCAGAAAAAATTCTTAATCTAAATACAATGTTAACTCATAGTTTATCTTTCGTTCTTTTTTTTTTTTTTTTTTTGAAGAAGAAGAAATCCCCAAATTTGAAGCTGTATGTAAAGATACATCTTATGAGCACAGGATAGATTGTCTTCCAGATCAAGTAGCTTCTGAGGTGAGCATGCACCAAAGTTACTTAAAAACTACTCATACAAACCTATAATGTGCAAAAAATGGGGATAAGATGTTTTCAGAGGAGTACCCCTTTAAAGCTTTAGTAAGAGAATAAGATACAGCTGTCCATTTTATGGGGAGGAGAAAGTAGGGGACCAGCTGCTATGATGTCTTCTTTACATACAAATAAGAATAGACACACACAGAAGCAGCAGCACTGTGAATCCAGCATTGGGGAAAAAATGTAAAACACTTACTAGAGCCAGTAGACTCTCAGGGTGTCTCTCTTAATACCAGCTTTATAGCAGCTCTATCATCCTACTTCTCTCAATCCCACATTGACTACTGTGGACAGCTGTAACCTGATCTTTCAGTAAGACAGAAGATATCACTCCTCTTTTTTTCAGTGAATTCTGAGTGATCAACAGTTATAGAGGTTGTAAGATTAGGGAAACTTCTTATCTACCCTTGCATTATTAATTTGTGAAACATTGTTTAAAATCAAAGGTCTTGTCAAGTTTCAAAAAAATTAAAATAAATCAATGGTAAACTTCTGTAAACAAAATGCCAATTTTACATGTTGGAGACTATTCAAGGTTGTTTTTATAAACTTTCTGACTCTACCCTATAAGGTCATTGAAAAAGTCTGTTACTGATTTTCAGGACAGATAGCACATGTAAACACCTATGCTTGTCTTTGGTTTAACTATTCCTATTTTTCTCCTTTCTTTTTTTTTTTTACCATCGTAGATTACATGCAAGCAACGAGGCTGTTGCTGGAACCCATTTAATGAAACCAATGCTCCATGGTGTTACTTTTCACAAAATTATGGTTATAATGTTCTTTCCCAAACTATTACTCCAAAAGGTAAAATATAGCAATTTGAAATTATTATAAGGTTATCATTCTTTATTTATATAGCACCAACATATTCATCAATATTTTGCAATACAGAGGGTATTGTACATCTACAGATGTGACCATATATTTATGGTCTATTCACATGTACAGTATTCTGCGCAGATTTGATGCACAGCATTTTCTGCTGCAGATTTCCATGTAAACAGAATGACTGAGCACAGCTTCAAATACTGCACATCAAATCTGTGTGTTAAATCTGCGCAGAATACTATACGTGTGAATAGACCCTAAAGGAGTACTGCAGCTATAGAACACTTATCCCCTATCCGATAGGGGGATAAGTGTCTGATCGCAGGGGGTCTGACCGCTGGGACCCTCTGTGATCTTCTGTACGGGGCCCTGGCTCTGCCACAATTCTCCCCATACGGTGCCGTCATGCCCCCGCCATGTATCTCTATGGGAGAGGCGGAGATGCATCATTCATGTATCCCAGCCTCTTCCATACAGCTGAATGGAGGGGGAGTGTCTGTCAACCTCTTAATGAGGTTGACGACACGAGCATGAGCCGCTACAATGTCGTGTTCCTGTAGGGAGATCACAGGGTCCCAGCGCTCGAACCCCCTATCCTGCGGAAGCGTTGGTTGACACTGTATTTAACTATGTGTGATGTACACTTCAGGAGGCTCTCGAGCTTGCTATCTGTGAGGAAACAGATGACACAAAAGATAAAAAGAACTTGATTTGTTAAAGGTCCACCATTTTTTTTTTTTTAAATTGAGCAGTAAAAATAAAGGTGGATAAGCATGTCATCCAGCCAATATTTGTGCATCTATGGAATGAGTCTTATTGGTGTGAGGGTAAAAGGATGGCTGTTTAGAAAAAGAGATAGGCTTCCTTTAAAATATGTATTTTTAGGAGACTTTATCATACAATGAGAGCCGAGTTAAGGTAGGATACGCACTTAATCTGGATATGTCTAGAGATTGATGGGCATCTTAGCACTAAGACCCCGACTGATCAAAACTTTTGACATGCCTGCATAACATAGTTACATAGTTAGTATGGTTGAAAAAAGACATATGTCCATCAAGTCCAACCAGGGAATTGAAGGGAAGGGTGTAAGGGGATAAGGGAAAGGGATATAGTTTTATAATTCTGCATAAGCATTAATGTTATTTTGTTCCAGGAATGTATCTAACCCTGTTTTAAAGCTGTTAATTGTTCCTGCTATGACCAGTTCCTCAGGTAGACCGTTCCATAAATTCACAGTCCTCACGGTAAAGAAGGCGTGTCTCCCCTTTAGACTAAACCTTTTCTTCTCCAGACGGAGGGAGTGCCCCCTCGTCCTTTGGGGGGGGGTTTAACCTGGAACAGTTTTTCTCCATATTTTTTGTATGGGCCATTTATATACTTATATACATTTATCATATCCCCCCTTAAACGTCTCTTCTCAAGACTAAACAATTGTAACTCCTTTAATCGCTCCTCATAGCTAAGATGTTCCATGCCCCATATTAGTTTAGTCGCGCGTCTCTGCACCCTTTCCAACTCCGCAGTGTCCCTTTTATGAACAGGCGACCAAAACTGAACAGCATATTCCAGGTGAGGCCGTACCAATGCTTTATAAAGGGGGAGTATTATGTCCCTGTCCCTTGAGTCCATGCCTCTTTTGATACATGACAATATCCTGCCGGCTTTGGAAGCAGCAGCCTGACATTGCATGCTATTCTGTAGTCTGTGATCTACAAGTACACCCAGATCCTTCTCTACCAGTGACTCTGCCAGTTTAATCCCCCCTAAGACATACGACGCATGCAGGTTATTAGTACCCAGATGCATAACTTTACATTTATCCACATTGAACCTCATTTGCCAAGTGGATGCCCAGACACTTAGTCTATCCAAGTCATCTTGTAACTTATGCATATCCTCTATAGACTGTACCGTGCTACAAAGCTTGGTGTCATCTGCAAAGATAGAAACAGAGCTGTTAATACCATCCTCTATATCATTGATACATAAATTAAACAGCAGCGGGCCCAGTACTGAACCTTGGGGTACACCACTAATAACCGGGGACCAATCAGAGTACGAATCATTGACCACCACTCTCTGGGTACGATCCATGAGCCAGTGTTCAATCCAGTTACAAACTAAAGTTTCCAGGCCCAAGGACCTTAACTTACCTGTCAGAGGTCTGTGAGGGACAGTATCAAACGCTTTGGCAAAATCCAGAAACACTACATCCACAGCCATTCCTCTGTCAAGGCTTCTACTCACCTCTTCATAAAAGCAAATTAGATTGGTTTGACAACTTCTATCCTTAGTAAACCCATGCTGGCTATCACTTATAATACAATTATCCCCTATGTATTCCTGTATGTAATCCCTTATAAGTCCTTCAAACAATTTACCCACAATGCACGTTAGACTTACCGGTTTATAATTGCCTGGCGAAGACCTAGAGCCCTTCTTGAAGATTGGTACCACATTAGCCTTGCGCCAGTCCCTTGGCACAATACCAGATACCAGAGAATCTCTAAATATCATGAACAAGGGTACAGATATTACTGAACTTACCTCTCTAAGAACTCTTGGGTGTAAGGTTTTTCTAAATGATGGTAATGTTCACATCTTTTTTACTTACAAAAATAAAGACTTCTTTCTTTGTGTTCTTATAACAAAATATTGAATCCATTAAAAAACTTGACTGAGGTTTAAATGGGCATTGTTGGGTACAAAAACTTTTTATATGTTGTACATCTTTGCAAAACAATAGTTTTTCTAATATACTTTCTTTAAACATTTTTCACATTTTATTAAAGAAAACTGCCTTTAAAAATCCCACCACTAGGGGTCCCCATACCTCCTGAGACAAGTCCCACAGCAGCATCAGCTTGTCCAAGGGTCATGGGCACAAGATGGCTGATGGACAAGGCTGCAGGAGGAATACAGCCTGGAGCAACACTGCTGTAACACAGAGTTTTACCAATCATGTGCCTCCAGCTATTACAAAACTACAAATCCAAGCATGCCTGGACAGCCAAAGGATGTCTGAGCATGCTGGGAGTTGTAGTTTTGCAAAAGATATAGTCACTCAGCTGAAGGCAACCCTGCTGTAAAAAAAAAGTTATCCAAACACTGTACCGCAAACTATTCCAAAACTAGAAGTTCCAGCATTATAGGACTACCTAAGGATGACACACATGAATGACATAGTAACATATAGAACAGATAGAAAATGTATGCATAAAAAACAAGTGTACTTTTAGCACTAAACCTTTGCACTAATTTAGGAAGATCTAAGTTACACAATCCCTATATTGGGGGAGATTTATCAATCTGCCTGAAACTATAATTGTCTGGTTTTCCCATAACAACCAATCACGGCTCAAATTTGATATCTTAACAAGCTTTTCTAAAGTGAAAGTTGAGTTGTGATTGATTGTTATGGGAAAAACAGGCAATTAGGGTTTAAGGCTGATTGATAAATATTGGCCATTGTCTTTGATGGTAGAGTAAAGGCAATCTGCAATAATCCTTCCTCATCTCTGTGTAACATGTATAGCATGAAACCAGAGAGTAAAGGGTTACAGAGCAGAGTGCAGTGATTGGCTGACTGCCAGGCTCACTCCTGAGACCAGTGAGTCGGAAGAGTGAGGGGTAAAGATGAGTCATGCACAGCACAGGCAAGAAAGGGGCACACCCCCTCCCTCTGAGAGATTGAAGAGACAGTGAGCAATTTTTTTTAATGAAATATTGGTGTTAGAGACATACAAATTATATATACAAGATAAGGATCAGGTAATGAGTAACATAACATTGATATTTTTTTTTTTTTTTTTTTTTTTTGTGTGGGATCTGACAGGTAAGTTTTAAGAATGTGAGAGAAAATTTACAAACTAAACAATAACATGAATTAATTCATACATGAGGTCTTGATTTATAGTAATATACCAGTACTACAAAAGTTGCAAATTGTAATATATGTCATATATGCAACATCAATGATGTCCATGGTCCTCACAAGAGCATTTTGTTCTCCAGCTCCCCTTTGAGGTATCAGCAGGTACCTACAGACCAAATATCAATGCTTTAGCCCCTCAAAGACCATGGTCATGTATACTCGTCCATGTGCCTTTAACGGGGTATGGCGCGGGCTCCCGACTCAAGCCTGCGTCATACCGGCCAGTGCCCAGCTGATTCCTGTAGCTGGGGGCCAGTGTTAATAGCTTACATGCGGCGATCACCGTGGCAGGCTCTTAAGGTGCCTTTATCCCATCCCTGGTGGTCCAGCGGGGTGGATCGCCCCCCCCTCAGCACGATCGTGGGGGGTGATGCACTGCTAAGGTAGCTGGAAGGCTTACCTCTTATCCTGCTGCTGCTGCAGCTCTGACAATGATAACGCCTGGCAGGACCAGGCTATATCAATTGAGCGCAGAGCACACAGATCAATGGGGTTTTATGGAACCTTATTGATCTGTATGAGGAATGAAATGATTCCTCCTAAAAGTCCCCTAAGTGGACTAAAAAAAGTTTTAAAAAGTTTAAAAACACACATTAACCCCTTCCTTATTAAAAGTTAAAATCACCCACATTTTCCTAAATTCCATATAAAAAAATATATAAACATAAAAAATAAACATCTGTGGTATCACCACGAGCATAAATGTCCAAACTATAAAAATATATCATTAATTAAACCACACGGTCAATAGCATACGCGTAAAAAAAACTTCCAAAGTCCAAAATAGCGTATTTTTGGTCACTTTTTATACCATAATTTTTTTTTTTATAAAAAGAGATCAAAAAGTGCTATGAAAACAAAAATGGTATCACTTACTACTTCAGATCACAGCGCAAAATATGAGCTCTCATATAGCCCCGTATGCAGAAAAATAAAAAAGTTATAGGGGTCAGAAAAGGACAATTTTAATTGTATTAATTTCCGTGCATGTAGTTATGATTTTTTCAAAAAGTATGACCTATATAAGTAGGGTATCATTTTAGTCGTATGGACCTAAAGAATAAAGATAAAGTGTCATTTTTACCAAAAAAGCTAATGCATAGAAACGGAAGCCCCAAAAGTTACAAAATGGCTTTTTTTCTTCAATTTTGTCGCACAATGAATTTTCCTTGTTTCACTGTAGATTTTTGGATAAAATGACTGATGTCATTGCAAAGTAGAATTGGTGGTGCAAAAAATAAGCCATTATATGTATTGCAAAATTGAAAGGGTTATGATTTTTAAAAGGTAAGGAGGAAAAAACGAAAGGGCAAAAACAGAAAAACGCTTGGTCCTTAAGGAGTTAAGCTTATTTTAAAGAAGATCTCCATTAGAAACACCACTTTAAAAAACTCCACCTGACTGTTATGATTTAGACTTTTTCTGTATATTGTGGTCATTTTTCTGCAGTTTGACTGTTTTAGTCAGACACCATCCTCAATTTTAAAGGTTATCATGCCTTCTTTTTCTGTAAGCCACACAGTCATATGAAATGTGTTATGCATTTTATTATTTAGAAATCATTTAAACATTATATTAACAGTAAAGATGTGATTAGATATAGATAACTGGGAGAGAACAGAAATTGCATACATTTAGAATAATAGAATGATGGTGTTGGGTGACATGCAGACCTCAACATGCAAGCTCTAGTAAACATATTATCATTTACAACTGTAACACAAGCTACTGTATGTCACATATATTGGCCCTGATTTACTATTATAAACCCGACCTGTTTTGTTGGGTTGTGCGGCAGAATTTGGCGCATTGTGCCACAAATTGCGTCTGCTCCAGAATTTGTGCCAAAAAATGTAAAAGCCCGACCAACTCTCCCTTTTACTCAGAAAACCTGAAAAGGGACATGACCGCTGAAAAAGGGGGCATGACTGCCAGAAAAGGAGGCGTGTCCCAGACAGTTTTTTTTTTAATCCCAACATATTTACTAAGGTTTCCACAGAAAATTTGGTGTTTGGGAAACTCATCAGCTCAGAGCAGTTGTAACAAAAGCTAAATGTAGGGAAACCTTAGTAAACACTGTGGAAAAATACTCGTAGGAATTAAAAACCACAAAGAAAACTACACTCCACTCTTAGTAAATAAGGGCCATTATGTTCTATTTCAACCTGGAAAGTCTAAAGCACAATTATACTTGATTTGTCTGCAGGATTCAAAGCTGATCTAAAAAGAGAAAATTTTCCTACATGGTTCGGGGATGACATAGAAGATTTAGAGCTGAATGCTGAAATGCAATCTCAAAATCGATTTCGGTTCAAGGTTTGTTGCTGTTAAAAACTAAAAGAAAATGATCCAAAAACATAATTAGGGTCTATTTACATTCATAGTTTCATATGCATATTTAATGCTGCAGATTTCAATGTAAACTAAATGATTGAACACAGCTCCAAATCTGCAGGGTACTGTATGTGTGAGTACCTATATGTGTGAGAACCTGTGGCTACCCCCAAACAATTATATTGTATTATCATTAAATAGCTTAAGATGCCCTGATCAAACACCTTTTAACAGTTTCATGATATGGCCTTCTGTTCCTGAGATAATAGGGTTTATGCTTTGTCTGACAATTCAAGGAATCGGTCAGATGAGCGATAACTTAATTTTAATAATAGGAGTGAATATCAGGTAACATGCAGAACAAGCAGAATTATACGGTCACGAGGTGTGTATAAGGTAAACACACAGTTTAGTGTAAAACATTTAGACCCAATAACTGTATAATCCTGCCAGAGATTACATGCTGTCACTCAGGAGCTGCAAGTGCTGGGCCAATTGGCTCTAGCCTTAGCAATCACACCTTCCTGAGCTGATCTTTATAGGGCTTCAGTCTGCTTTTACTCATCGCCTGTGTAAGAGCTTGTTATCTGCAAAAACTCCTGTATTGTTCTTTGCTATATTTTTCCTGTGTATTGTGACCATGGCTTGTTACATGACTTTACTCTGCTTTCCAATTTGCTACTACTCTGCTATCTAGATTTCTACTAGCCTTTCTGACATTTCTTTATCTGTCTGTTTGTCTATTTCCTTTGATTTGCTTCTAATTCTCTGTCTGTTAACCCGTTGAATCCTAACCTGCACCCCTGACTTTACACCTCCTTTGGAGTGTCATCTGTTTTAAACTCAAGGTCTGTCCTTTCTTCCCTTTCTTATATACCCTAACATGTATCCCACAAGACAACTAGCTTAAAAAAATACATATAGATATATACAGGGCTGCCATCAGAAATTTCAGGGCCCCTCACACAGCTCAAGGCCTTGGATAGGGGATAGGTTATTTTTCACCAGACTACTCCTTTTAAAGAGGGGCATACCCAAACTATATGGAAGCCACTATTAACAGAGGGGCCTACCCAAACTATAAAGGGGGCTCCATATAGTTTGTGTAGGCCCCTCTGTTAATAGTTGCCCCATAGTTGTGGTAGGCCCCTCTGTAAATAGCTGCCCCCATAGTTGTGGTAGGCCTGGGCCCCTCTCAGAGAGGCCTACAACTATATGGGGGGGGAGAACTATTAGCAAAGAAGGGCCGTGCGCAGGGGTGTAGCTAGAAACCACAGGGCCCCCATGCAAAAAATTACCTTGGGGCTCCCTACCACTCCCCCTGATGCCCCCCCCCCCAGGGCCCAGGCATTTTATAATAAGCAGTCCATTTTTTGGGTGGGGGTCTGACTGCTGAGACCCGCACGGATCACCTCGGTTGAAGTGGTTCTCCAGCTGTGTGAAAGCTAAAACTCCCATCATGTCTGCAGAGCCTCTGGCAATGGGAGTTGTAGTTTTGTAACAGCTGGAGAGACACAGATTGAACATAGTTTTAGCCATCATCACTGCAGAACTTACAAGTGACTACAGCTCTGATGGGACAGTCAGGAGAACACACAATGATATCAGTGACCTGGGTGACGTCTTCTGACTTGAGTGATATCTTCTCTGTTATCTTTTCTTCTTCATCTGGTCCAGAGACCAGGTCTTCCTCCAGCTCCATCTGACATCCAGACATCATTGGCTCCCCACTTTGTCAGCAGATCCTCATCCTCTGCATGAAGACAGTAATCATCGTAACCTTGCCAGAAAGTGTACCCTAAATAAAATACTGCCCCGCAATGTACCCTTAATATAATACTGCTATACACTGTACCCACTAAATATAATCCTGCCACACACTGTACCCTGAATATAATACTGCTATACACTGTACCCACTAAATATAATCCTGCCACACACTGTACCCTATATATAATACTGCCATACACTGTATCCTGAATATAAAACTGCCACACACTGCATCCACTGAATATAATACTGCCACACACTGTACCCTGAATATAATAATGCTTTACACTGTACCCACTAAATATAATCCTGCCACACACTGTAACCTGAATATAATGCTTCCCCACACTGTACCCTGAATATAATGCTGCCCCACACTGTATCTACTTAAAATAATACTGCCACACACTGTACCCTGAATATAATACTGCCGCACATTGTACCCTGAATTTAATACTGCCCCACACTGTGCCCCTGAATATAATACTGCCATACATGCATACACATCATATATACATATACACCCTCTCTTATCCTCTGTGTCCTCATCACTCCTCATAACCCCCATAACCCCCCGACAAACCTCTCCTCATCACCCCCATAACCCCCCTGCACCTCTCATCACCTCCCTAACCCCTCTGCACCTCTTATCACCCCATAACCCCCCTGCACCTCTTATCACCCCATAACCCCCCTCCACCTCTTATCACCTCCATAACCCCCCTGCACCTCTTTTCACCCCCATAACCCCCCATGCACCTCTCATCACCCCATAACCCCTTGCACCTCTCATCACCCCCATAACCCCCTTGCACCTCTTATCACCTCCATAATCCCCTGCACCTCTTATCACTCCCAACCCCCCCCTGCACTTCTCATCACCCCCTGTACCTCTCATCACCTCCATAACCCCCCTGCACCTCTCATCACCCCACATGCACCTCTTATAAACCCCATAACCCCCCGCACCTCTTATCATTCCCATAACCCCCCTGCACCTCTCATCACCCCCCTGCACCACTCATCACCTCCATGACCCCCACCACCTCTCATAACCCCCCTGCACCACTCATCACCTCCATAACCCCCCACCGCCTCTCATAACCTCCCCACCACCTCTTATAACCCCCCTGCACCTCTCATAACCCCCTGCACCTCTTATCACCCCCCCTGCACCTCTCATCACCCCCATAACCCCCCTGCACCTCTCATCACCCCGCCTGCACCTCTAATCACCTCCATAACCCCCTGCACCTCTCATCACCTCCATAACCCCCCCTGCACCTCTCATCACACCGCCTGCACCTCTCATCAACCCCATAACCCCCCCTGCACCTCTCATCACCCCACCTGCACCTTTTATCACCCCCATAACACCCCCTGCACCTCCCATCACCCCCCATGCTCCTCTTATCACCCCCATCACCTCTCATCACCCCCATAACCCCCTCTGTGCCTCTCATCACCCCCATAACCCCCCTGCACCTCTCATCACCTCCATAACCCCCTGCACCTCTTATCACCCCATAACCCCCTGCACCTCTCATCACCCCCCTTGATCCTCTTATCACCCCCATCACCCCCTGCACCTCTCATCACCCCCATAACCCCCCTGCACGTCTCATCACCCCCTTGCACCTCTTATCACCCCCATAACCCCCCTGCACCTCTCATCACCCCATGCACCTCTTCTCGACCCCATCACCCCCCTGCACCTCTCATCACCCCACATGCACCTCTTATCAACCCCCTAACCCTCCCGCACCTCTTATCACCCTCATAACCCCCTTCACCTCTCATCACCCCCCTTGCTCCTCTTATCACCCCCATCAGCCCCCTGCACCTCTCATCACCTCCAAAAAAAACCTGCACCTCTCATCACCTCCGTAATCCCCTGCACCTGTTATCACCCCCATACGTGACGTCTCTACTCCAATCAGCTCTTGGCCTGTCTGGCCCTGCCATAATTCTTAAGGGGCCCGTGCCCTAGAAATAGGTAATTTAATAGAAATGTGTGGGCCCCCTGGACTATGAGGCCCAGTCATAGTCCTTGCGGGCACCCAGTAGTGGTCAGTGAGTGACAGTCGCAGTAACTCACTGACAAACAGGGCCGCCATCAGGGGGGGTACAAGTGACAAGCCAGTAAAAAAAAAAAAAAAAAAAAAAAAGGTCCAGGGACGTCTGGGCCCCCTGAAGCTCTGGGCCCCATACAGGTGTATGGGTTGTACCCCCCTGATGGTGGCCCTGGATGTATATCCTACATGTGTATGTATGGTGGCCATTAGGTGGCTGTGATGGACCATGTAGCTAGTTTGTGATCTTGGTTGTGATAAGGTTGTGATTTTGTATACATTTTCTTTCTCCTATAGATAACAGATGCTAAAAAACAAAGATTTGAAGTCCCCCATGAACATGTGAAAGATTTTACTGGAACTGCTGCAGAAAATCCTAATTACAATGTTGAATTAGTGCACCAGCCCCTTGGAATCAAAGTTTCAAGAAAATCAACAGGCAAAGTCTTGTAAGCAACAAAATGTGTACTTACATGTATACACATTGATACCTTGATATATGTACCATGGTGTATGTAAATAAAGGGGATCATATACCATCTGCAGAAATTTGACACAACATGCCACACAATTTGTGCTTACTTAGCAACTGGCTAGAATTTATGCACAGCAGTATACCTAAATTTCAGCCAATTGTAATGTATGACATTATGTTGATGTTTGGCTCAGGAGTCAGGTTCAGAGCTGAGTGTAAAGAGGTAAGTAGTGATGCATAGCATCACCCCTCACCTCTGCTCACCTCTAGCCCCGGAAAAAGTTGAAAACAATGCTGATGCTACCTAAATCCATCCCTGCTTGGCAAGCTGTGCCCGTGGCTGTAAAATCATGGTCCCAGCTCAGATTGACTCTGGGCTTTAATACAGTACATTGGGGTGAGCTATGCACCACTGTGTACTGTATGTCCAGTGGAGATAAGTAGCAATTCTATGCCTAATTGCTTATCTGCTTAAACACCATGAGATAGGTTTTCTGCACACCACCCATGAAGTGTATATACGTAGAATCAGCTCACCACTTGTATGATTCAATGTAGACAAAAAGGGAACCTGTGCAGGGAAGCACGGAGCAGTGCAGTCGAGCCAATTCTCGAGGTGGAATATACAAACAGAAGAAAAAGTGTTCCAGCTCCCCTAAAAATAACTTTTAATCTATTTGTTAAAATACATGTGAACAAAATAACCCTAAGTGAAACACTGACGCCTTTCGATTTGTAGCAAAACCTTATTCATGGCAATGAATAAGGTTTTGCTATAAACTGAAACGCGTCAGAGTTTCATTTAGCTTTTAGTAGGGTTGTTTTGTGCACATGTATTTTAACAAATAGATTGGAAGTTATTTTTTTAGGGGTGCTGGAACACTTTTTCTTCTGTTTGGATAAGTTTTAACTCCCTACAATAAGTATAGTGCCTTGAAATAAATGGTTTGAGTGGTTTCCATGAAACAGAACCATTACCACTGCAGTAGCTTGTGTCCTCGGGGACAGTTCTCTTATTTAAGGGCTGATCATATAAATTCATGTAGTATAATGTGTACAGTGTTTGTGTAGTTCTTATAATACTATCCCATATTTTTTATGCACATAGTATAACCTATTTTTTATTTTTTGTTTCAAAGATTTGATACAACTATAGGACCGCTCATTTATGCTGACCAGTTCTTACAGTTGTCCATTAAACTGCCTAGCAGCAATGTTTATGGCTTAGGAGAACATGTTCACCGGCAATTTAAGCATGACATGAACTGGAGAAGGTGGCCTATTTTTACCAGAGACTGGTTTCCCAACGGAGTAAGTGCTTATTATTATAATCCCTTGTTTAGTGATTACAAGCTCATTACACCTCATATTTACAGTATCTTGGTTTTACATGTAAACTAGCATTTACTAATTATAAGCCAAGCAACGTACCTGAGCAACTCTGCAAATGTGCAGCTTTCAATAAGTAATTATAAATAAAAGTCTAAGAAAGGCTTAATGTATATTAAAGCTTGTAAACCCATTATAGGAGAAATTATATATCTTAAAATATTGAAAATTGAAATGAATACTTAAGTCTGGAGAAATAATTCTGGAAGAGTAATTAAAGTAACTGCATCCATTTTTATTTTTTTTTTTAATAGAAAGATTACTATTATTTCTTTTTCTGCACATTTTATCAACTGTTTATGGTTTTGCTTTTCTGGTATCATTTTAAAAGTTTAACAAACAATGAAATAAATGAAATATATAGTAAATTGTTGTGTAAATTACCTCTATGACTGTTTTGATAGCATGTTGTGATATTGTGGTGAAATTGTTTCATGAGAAATTTGTGTTGTTAAAGGGTTGTCTGGCCATAAGCATCTCTGTAAAATATGGTAAGCGATGAGGGTAATGTAAACATTACAACACTGCCACTGCCATATAATAGTGCTCTGGTTCTTGTTGTGTTGTGCATGTGGATTCAGGGACAAGCTGTCACATGCCCACTCAGCCAATCAGTGGCTGAATTGGGATATCACTGCGGTTGCTGATTGGGTGTGTATGTGTGTGACGTTTTGTTGCCAAACTCGAAAACTTCAGGCAGTGGGGAGCTGATCTCTATTATACCAGGGATGGTACTGGAGCAAGGAAGATAAGGCAGTGTTTTGTTTTTTTACTTACCCCATCCTAACGCTTTTTTACAGAGAAACAATGACAACCCTTTTAACCAAACAAGACATTAGGTACTATAAATATAAACTTTTATATCATTAAGCTCTTCTAAAAACCTCTGCGTAACCATGACATTTGCATTGTTGAAGGAGCTTTTCGGTGGGAGGGTTGTTTTTAGAACTATGCCCATCAAGTGATATAAATAAACCTCTACTCACCTCCCACATTCCCACTGCGGTACCTCTAGTGTCTTGCTTCGGTCCCCCGGTGTGATCCTCCTGAGCTGCAGAGTAACGCAAGGGCCTAGGAAGCACCAGGGCCCAATGTGTCATACTGCAGCTTAGCAAATCACTAACTGAGGCAGGACATTGCTCCAGCCATCGCTGAGTGGCAGTATAACACATTGGACCCAGGTGCTTCTTGGGCCCAGGCGTCACCATGCAGCTCAGGAGGTTCACATTGTGGAACCAGAACTAGACACTGGAGTCACCGCAGGAGGAACACTAGAGGTGAGAACATGTTTATGTATTTATGTAACATATTCTGCAAGATATTCTGCCAGATAACCTTTGTTTGTAAATAAAGAATTGTATTTCCTGTATGAAGTAACATTCTGTATTGTGCTGTTTATTCTGTAGGATGGAAATAACCTATATGGTGCACAGACATTTTTCCTGTGTTTGGAGGATGAAACAGGAGCATCATTTGGTGTCTTTTTCATGAACAGCAATGCAATGGGCAAGTATTTTGTTTTGTTTACTCTATAGTTATGATATCATTCTCTACAACATAACATATGCTGCTGTTTATTGATATACCGTATTTATCGGTGTATAACACGCACTGGCGTATAACACGCACCCATTTTAATAGGGAAATTTAAGTAAAAAAAAAAATACATATAAGATAAATGACAGACTAAATGCCATATCATCCCTCTAACTTTGATTTTGCCTGAACTTCAGTTTGGTTCCCCCTTCCAGTGCCACATCATTCCTCCCCTTTTATCAGCCCCTGTGCCACATTTACACCCACCCCCCCCCCCCCTTACCCTCTCATCATTCCCCCACTGTCTCATCATTCCCCCACTGTCTTACCATTCCCCCCTGCTCATCATGCCCTTTCCCCCCTGTTTTTGGTATATATATATTTTCCCCATCTTCCTTAACTAGCCGCGCTAAGCAGGCCAGGTTCGGTGCCCGGTCTTGCGGGCTTTGGTCAGTGAAGCATGATGAGTGACGTCCTCTGCCGGCTGCACAGCATCAGGGATGTCACTCATCATTCGCTGCAGCCGCCGTTGGTCAGTGTGGCCGCAGCGCCGACTGCTTGTTTAATTTCTGCAGCCCAACCGCAGCCACCTTAGAATAGTCACAGCAGCAGCATTGAATGAGTGACGTCCCTGATTCTGTGCAGCGGAGCTAGCAGAGGACCTCACTCATCCTGCTTCACTGACAGCAGCCCGCAAGACCCGACACCGGACCTGGCCTGCCGAGCACGGCTAGGTAAGGAAGATAAATAAAAAAAATACAATAAAAAGCAAAATAAAAAAAATAAACAAAGCGGGAGCCGCGCGCTGGTCACTGATTTAAAGTAGCCGCGGCCAGGCTGCTAATCCTTAACAAGCAGCCGCTGCTGCGGCCACTTTAAATCAGTGACAAAAAGATTTATCGGCGTATAACACGCAGACTTTTTGCCTTGATTTTAAGTTTTAAAAGTGTGTGTTATACGCAGATAAATACGGTAAGTTCATTGATAGAAATAGTCTTTGCATTTATAGTTATTGGCAAATAAGTTAATTTCCTTTTGTATTGTACCAGAAATAAAAAAATAAAATGGACAACAAATCCCTTCTAAAATAAAGCTAGCTTGGCTTTTGAAATCTTTTATATTACAGAGGAAGTTAAATCCAGCTATATGTTTCACCTGCAGTGACATTAGTATTACATGAGTCATTGAATCAATTGTAATCTTCATGTAATACATGAACGCCCCAGATCCACCGGAGCAGGAACAGCTATTTCAGATCTCTGACCCTCTTTATAAGGAAATCAATATGTACAGAGATTGTCTAGTCCAATTGTATAGCTAAAATTATTATTATTATTATTATTATTAATATTCATTTTACAGAAGTGATAATGCAGCCAGCACCAGCAGTAACCTACAGAACAATTGGAGGAATCTTAGATTTTTATGTAATCCTTGGCAACAATCCTGAAGAAGTTGTTATGGAGTATCTAGAGGTACACATTGCTTTATACTTTAATGTTAAAGAGTTTTTATGAGTGATCACATAATACAGCATATATTAAAGCTGCATATAACAGATAAGAATATATAGGATATGCAAAGCTTCCTCTTGTATCATTGAAGATGATTATCTTCTCAGACCCCCCTCCCCCCCAAAAAAAAATAAATAAATAAATAAATAAAATAAAACAGAAATAAATGTTGCATTCTTCTTTCATTTTTATGTAGCTGTAAACTCATCTATCATGGGCTAGTTTTTAAATTTCTTTGTTATAATGCAACATCCAGACACAAGAATGGAGAAGAATCTGATAGGTATAATAGTAACTGTATGATAAGTGTAAATTCCTCTGTAAGTCCTCTGTAATTTTTTTTTAGCTTGTTGGAAGACCATATATGCCAGCTTATTGGACTCTTGGGTTCCATATCAGCCGATGGGGCTACAAATCACTTGCTGAAGTACAGGAGGTGGTTGAGAAAAACAGAGCCATTAATATTCCATATGTAAGTAGAAAATGGGCAAATAAAGACAGGTTGTGGCAGATTACGCAGTGTTTGCTGCAATGAAGTTTGTAAACTATTTCTAAAGTTTGTTATTTAAAGTGGAGACCTGCTATGCTACTCCAGGAGAACAGATACCTGAATGTTATGTTTTGTAACAAGATATTGTATGTATAAATACTGATAATACTGTGGGGAAAAAAGAGGCCTCAAAGTTAAAAAAAAATGGGCTAACCGTAATGGTTGACAACACTAGAGTCTACCATCCTAAAACAGAACAACAGGTATTTGTGATCACCAACACTTTTCCAATCCATTGTATAAGAAATGTTAGTTAGACCATCTTGATCTTCTATTTACTAGTTAGCCGTGCAGGTTCAAAGTCAAGGGGAAAGGAAAGAAAGGGCTAGGTTTAGCTCCATCACAGGAAAACATGTCACAAAGTCCACCAACCAAAATACTTTTCACAGAATTGTAAACCTAGCATTTATTCTATACCTTCTAAAATCCTAGTAAAGAAAAATACACAAACATACCATAGCTCGTTTAAAAAGGGCAAAAACAATAATTGTCCAATAATTGCCAGTATGATATGTGAAATAATAAGTGTAAACTTAATAAGTATCAGACTAAAAATTACTCTGACCCTATTCCACGTTACTCAGAGTGGGACAAAGGAAGAAATAACTGGGGGGATGGGATAAGGGGGGCCTAAACAATTCTTAGATATCAGCCTAGGTAACCTAGACCTATTCAGAGTCTCTCTATGGGGTAATGTCTCTATTAAAGAACAGCTAAAATACAGAGATGCAGTCCAAAATATGTAGAATATTAACTCACGTATACCATGTGTAAAGCCTTAGAACAGTTCAAAGATATAACCCTTATATAACCCTTATATATCCTGATATAACCCTGATATAACCCAGATATAACTCTTCATCGGGTGTGATTATTTTGCACCTGTGATTTTGAGCACCCTATATGACTAAGATCGCTTAGACGATTGAAACGCGTCACTGCTGCTCCTATTCCTGTTCCTATGCTGTATCGGAATAAATATTTCTGCATTCGAGCTCTCGCTGCGCTGGATTTTTCCTTGCTTCTATTCATATGTAAAGCCTTATATCATGAATGCAATCCACTAAAAGAAGGGATGCAGACTAAGGTACTAGTTAAGCAAGGTAGCATAGAATAAACAGAATTGTCTAACCAATTTATCACCAATGTGGTTGAGTTGCTCCATAGCACATTATTTACAATAGACACAATAGAGGAGATTTATTAAAACCTGTAAAGGGGGAAAGTTGACCAGTTGCCCTTAGCAACCAATCAGGTTTGCACAAAAATGTGTGACTTTTTGTGCTTTTATGCCAGCCATGTCAGTTTTAAAAGAAGTTGGTGGGGCTTATCACAAAAGGGGCATGTATAACCACCTACTAGATTAATTACAATTTACCAGATTTACTGGTACTTGTCAGAGAACAGACATAAGTTGCAGTTAAAATTTACGCCAGCAACATGGGCAGACACTGTAGAGCTTAATTTATTAAAGGGGTACTCCGCCTCTAAGACAATGTATGGGGATAAGATGTCTGATCCAAGGTATGGGGATAAGATGTCTGATCATGGGTGGCGGGGCATGACATCACAAGGGGGCAGAGTTGTGACGTCACGATACTCCGGCCCTGTGGTCTTGAGGCTTCAGACACAGAGCCATCATCGCTTCGTGCAGCTGAGACAGGTGAGTTCTGCATGAGAGATTGCGGGGGTCCCCAGTGGCTGGACCCCCCCCCCCCCCATGATAAGACATCTTATCTCCTATCCTTTAGATAGGGGATAAGATATCTAAGGGCTTGAGTACCCTTTTAAGAAGTGTACACCTTTAAATACCTCTTAATAAATCTGCCAAACTAAACGCCAGTCTTAGTAAGTTTTTCATAATAAGTAGAATATTTCACAATATAGAATGTTATTAGCATGCCATGAATTGCAATAATTGTATCATGCAGATTATGAAATTTTTAGAAGTTTGGTGTATTTATGCATTAATGGATAAACTTTGCATTGCATTTTATGATGTATTTCACTCATTTAAGGATGTTCAATTTACTGACATTGACTACATGGAAAATAGAAAAGATTTCACCATAGACCAAACCAATTTTAGAGAGCTACCAAGCTTTGCTGACAATCTTCATGCCAATGGTCAAAAATATATCATTATATTGGTAAGTTTAAAGGGAAAGCATACTTGGATGTATTAGAAAAAAGATAAGAGTCTCTTCAAGACAGGACTTTCAAGCTTTTCAAACCATGTCATGTATACTTTTGTTTCCCTTTGGACATGTACATTTAGGTATGTAGCTTATGCAATAAAATTCTAAGCAAAACTATTTCTGTATCATTAATGTTACTAAGGCTTCATTCACACCTTGTTTTCACTGTACGGGTGCCGGACCTAAAACCATAGTATACTACGGTTTTAGGTCCGGTCAGGAAACCGGATACGGGTCACTGTTCGACTCCAGTCGGCTCATTAAAGTAAATGGATTTTAGCGCTGGTCCGGCTGTGGTACCGGAGCGCCCGGTTTTCTCCTCCCCAGCCGGATCCGGCACCCGTACAGTGAAAACGAGGTGTGAATGCAGCCTAACCGATGATAGGTAACAAGGTTTCAAATTATTCAAACTGTATTCCTACGTACACTATAAGAAATGTCCCATTTTAAAAGATTAGCTAAACCATAATATAAGAGTAATTGCAGTTATTTGAATGCATGCCCCATTTTCCAGTTTGTCCCATAAGGACATTGCTTTTCCCTATTACCTTTCAGGACAAAAGGGGGTCCCCTCTCTAGCCTTTATAGCCAGAAGTGGGAGCCAATATCAAATATCAGGTCTTTACTCTTTAGCTGTTTATTGATTATATTTATCTGAGCAGCTGGCAACCCCCGTGATCATGCACGTGGCACCCCGTTTGTAATCAGTCCCCGGAGCGTGTTCGCTCCGGGTCTGATTACGGTCGACCGCATGGCCGGCGGCGTGTGACTTCACGCCTCCGCCCCCATGTGCATGATCACGGGCGTCCCCAGCTGCGGGACTCCCGCGATCAGGCATCTTATCCCCTATCCTTTGGATAGGGGATAAGATGTTTAAGCACCGGAGTACCCCTTTAAACTGAGTACTTTGAATTGCCCAGTCTTTCTACCTAAACTTTGTAGTAAACTAAAAACAACAATGACACTCATCCTCATATACCGTCCTCATATCCCTACCTCATATGTCAACCTTATATCCCTTCCTCATATCCTCATATAGAATGAACAGTGACATACAGGTAAATGGATCATGTATTCTTGTGACATGTCATATAGTATTATTAAAGGTAGTTATTCAGGTTATTAAAATGTATTAGTAAAACACTGTTATTTAAAATGAAGGTTAAACTATTAGTGTTATTTAAAAAAATAAACTTTTAACATATCAATTGTTAAAAGTTTTATTTGGTTGGTTGGGTCTGAGTGTTCAGATCCTTATGATCTCAAAAATAAGCCGGGGGAAATGCTTACTATGTGCTTCACTCTCCAGCTCACTACCTTTTCTGTCTCATTGCAGAAGACAAGCTCCATAGACTTATAATAGAGGTTGTTTCATACAGTGAGATGGAAATTGCAGTGAGCAGGGGTGTGAACTGTGTTCTTTCCCATCTCATTTTAGAGATTGGGTGGAGTGGGGTCAGAACACTCAGTCCCTGACATGTCAATTTATTTATTTTTTTTTACTTTGAGATGAGGGGGTTGAACCTTTGTACCGGCTTTGGTACACTAGTTGAATTAAAATATTTTGTTTGTAACAGGATCCTGCCATCGCCAATCAAAACCTAGCAAATGGTGATCCGTATGAAGCATATCAGAGAGGACAAGCTCTTGGTGTGTGGGTAAATGAGTCTGATGGCCGAACCCCCCTAATTGGAGAGGTATGGTTCATTCATTCATTTTAATCTTCACATTATTAATGCCACTAAAGATGCTATGATTACAAACACCAAGTTTCTGTTGAATATATAAGCTACGCTGCAGCCAGATCAAAGACATGGGACCCCAGTTTCAGATCAAATGTCCCCCCCCTTGCAAGATTAGCCAAGCAAAAGTATCTAACCCTTGTGGCTTTGCAATAAAGAAAGAGGTGAACTATCACAATCCATCATCCAGAAGCACAGTAGTATCAAGTACCACATACCTTTTCTACTTCACAAACCATCTATTCACTTCTTACTGTCTTTACAACACATCACATTCTACATCCAATGTGGTCTAGAATATATCTGAGCACCTTATGGCTCTGCAAATTGTTGCATGTTTTTACCTGATCTTTTGTCTCGATGTTTCTATGGTGTATTTTTGTCAACAATCCAGATTAGATTCCACCTGTACCACCTTTTCAATATTCTATATAGGTAAAGTCTCATTTTCTTGTTTCCTCACATTGTCTATACTGGCTATCTCTCAGCCTTATTCCACTTTTGGAGCCAATTACAACTGACATTACCTTAACGTTAGTATTGGTAGTGCAGGAGTTTTCTCATATCAGAATTTTATGTTCTGGTAAATTCCAAAATATTCCCTTTGGTCCTTATGGTAGAAAAAAAAAATTATAATCCAAACACACCAAATTATATTGAATTCTTCAAAATCTGAAATAGTTGTTCATCTTGAAAAAAAAGACACCTTAAGTGGGTATCCCTAGCTTAAACCTTATCCCCTATCCATTCTTGGCTATGAAATTTAAGTGAAAGAATGGAGTTGTGACAAAGTCAAATTTGTTCTGCATTTCATGAAAAATGTAATTCTGAACGAATCCGAATTTCCTTGCGCTTTGTGGTAGCAAATTGCTTCATTCACCATTTTGTGCGGGCCAGGGGGCTAAAATGGCTGCTACACATGTGAGGACATGGAGCAAGGAAGTCTGGGAAATCGGGTAGGTGGGAAACCCCTGAATTATGTGACGGCATGCAGCCTATCAGCAGCCAACCAGCCCAGTGATGTCACAGCCCTATATATTTGGCAGCCATTGCTGAAGACGGGCATTTCCTGAGAGATCAGAGACTGTGTGTATGCAGTAATCACCGTTACTGACAATACAGATCTTTACAGTGGAGAATTCATTCACCTCAGACCCGGCTAGAGAGAGCGCAGACACTGTGTGGTCACTAATCAGCGTTACTGACAATTCAGATCAACACAGGGGAAATCCATTGACCTCAAACCTGCATCACTGCAGGCAGGCAGGCAGGCAGGGAGTGTTTAGAAGTCATTTCATAGTCTTCCAATTGAGATCATCACAGGAAGCACTCCCCATTGTGACTCCATATTGTTTCCCGACCCTGCTGCCATATCCAGACTCTGTCATTGTGCCACTCTGCAGCTGTGATTCTAATTGCAATGCCTGTAATCTGCATGTCATACTGAATAACAGTATTATTTCACTACCCAAGCATGCTCCCTATACGTGTTATGGCAAGGCAAAGTGTTCTACACCCCTATTGAGACTCTCTGTAGCCCAGCTGTTTTTAATAGAGATTCGCTGTGAATATATTGGAATTGAACCAAATTTTTTCGGAAAATTTTACGAATCAGCCGAATAGAATTTTTGCAAAATTCCCCCACCTCTAGGACACTTAGCACCTTTCCTTTGAATAGGTGATAACCTTTAATCTTGGGATGACTTCTTTAAAAGTGATTTTATTAAAATATATTAGTATATTTCTGGACAATACAAAGATCTGGAAGGTGTATTTTTTCCAAAAACTGTACGAAGGACAATGGGAAATTCCTTAAAGGGGTATTCCGCCGTAAAACATTTTATCCCCTATCCAAAGGATAGGGAATAAGATCTCTGATCACGGGGTTCCCACCGATGGGGATCCCCCGCGATCCCCACTGCGACACCCCATTCATCTGGTGCTTGGAGCGAACTCTGCTCCAGGCCGGATACTGGCGACTACAGCTGCCATGCCCCTTGCAATCATGTCTATGGGAGGAGGCGTGACAGCTACCTACTAGTCGTCACACCCCCTCCCATAGACATGAATGGAGGGGGTGTGGCGTGATGTCACGTGACAGCTCGGAGATCGCGGGGGTCCCCAGCAGCGGGACCTCCGTGATCAGACATGTTATTCCCTATCCTTTGGATTTTTTTCAGCGGAGTACCCTTTTAAAGGGAATCTGTCAGGTGCTTCATGCTGCAGGCTTTCTTATTACAACCAGCTGTGAAATAGCCTATTTTTTACAGGGAGATCTGTCAGATGAGTCCAGCAAGGATCATTTTAAACTATGATAAATCATATCTGGTTGTAATGTGGAAACAGGCTCCTTATTCCATGCTGCCTGTGGTTCAGGAAGCATGTATCACTTGAAAGGGTACCTTACAGGGGTGCTCCAGTAATTGAAAACTTAACCCTATCCACATGATAGGGGGTATACATCTGATCATAGGGAATACAGCCACTGTGACCACCCATAATCTTCAGAATTGGACCCTGTCTCTCCGTGTGCATGCAGTAGCATTTCAGTACACACTCCATGCTCTCTCTAGGAGTTCTAAAAATATAGCACTTGTCTCTGGAGCTCCCATAGAGAATGCATAGACCAAGTGCTGACATGCCACTCCATGCACAGAGAGAGATGGGGTCCTATAGACTACTCTTTTAAAGTATGAAGGAAAGGTGCTCTACAAATAAATGTAGCTGTAAGTGAGATTGGGAGTTGAAAGTAATTTAGCAATTATTTTAGCAAGTCATTAACTACACATTCTGACATAAACTGCAGCATACCCACATATTTTAATAGACTAAACCTTGTCTACTAGGGAAAGTATTCTGATGTAAACCAACCACAGAGCCTACCTAAAAACATGATATAAATGTGGCCTAATTTTCATTTCCAGAGCATGAAACATGTATTTGTTTGTTGCCTTTTAGGTCTGGCCTGGAGTTACTGTATTCCCTGATTATACTAATCCTGAATGTACAAAGTGGTGGGTGAATGAATGCCTGGAATTTTATAAGAAGGTCAAATATGATGGAATATGGATTGTAAGTAAAATATTTTTGTATTAAAAATGACATAAATACATAATATCAATTCCATAATTGTATAAAATATATAGAAGTATTTGCATTCACACTGAAAACCTACTGTTGTCTTTTATTGTATGTTCCATGATCCATCAGGCACAAATCAGCAGCTTAAACTAATTTAGGCTGAATCTACCGATTTTGCTATTTCCAATAAATGATCTAATGTGTGTGTTTTTCCCTAATTGCAAATATCAAGGGGAAAAAAAGGCATGTTTAAAATAAAGTAAACTTGTCATTATTTAAAAAAGTAAAAAAAAAAAGAAAAAAAACTTTTGACATATCCTAGAGATAAAAGTTTTTGTTGATCTGAGTTTTTGTTGATCTGGGTGTTTAGACCAGTGTTTCCCAAACTTTTTCAGCTCGGGGAACCCTATAAAAAAATTGTTTTATTTTTTTTGCGGGGAACCCCTACCAAAGTTGAGAAGCAAAAGAAAAACAAAACAAAAAAAAGAGACAGTCACAATGCACAATATCAATTTATCTGTGGTAGGTATGTAGTGTAGATCACAGTGCTGCTTTATACAGCAACTTACATTTGACGTCCTCTAAAACCAGTGTCGTTCCCTTCTCTTCTCCATCTGGTCCACGACTTCATGACAATTTCATCCACCCACAATTCTTCCACATTAAACCTGAAAAGCAAACCTATTAGGCTCTGCACTTTTCCAGCATCAGCCTCCAGATTCCCTTTTTAAAAGGGGCGTATAGGTGTAAAGGCGTAACAAAGGGGTGCAGAAAGGTGTACATGGGTGACAGGTGTGTAGAGGAGTGTACTTGGGTGACAGAAGGGTGTAGAGGAGTGTTAATGGGTGACAGGTGTGTAAAGGAGTGTACATGGGTGACAGATGGGTGTAGAGGAGTGTACATGGGTGACAGAGGGATGTAGAGGAGTGTACATGGGTTACAGAGGGGTGTAGAGAAGTGTACATGGGTGACAGAGGGGTGTAGAGGAGTGTGCATGGGTGACAGATGGGTGTAGAGGAGTGTGCATGGGTGACAGAGGGGTGTAAGGGAGTGGACATGGGTGACAGAAGGGTGTAGAGGAGTGTACATGGGTGACAGAGGGGTGTAGATGAGTGTTCATGGGTGAGAGAGGGGTGTAGAGGAATGTACATGGGTGACAGTGGGGCATAGGGGGTGAAGGAGGAGTGGACATGAATGACAAGGTGGTAACAGAGGGGTATACAGGAGTGACAAAGGGACAGAGGGGTGAATAGTAGGGGTTGGACATTGGTGATGGGGATAGATGGGGTGTGGTCAGAGGGGTGTGAACATGGGTGACAGGGGCGGACGAGGTGGACATGGATGACAGGAAAGTGGAAAGGGTGAAAGGGGGTAACAGAGGGGTGACAAAGGGTGGTGGACAGGGTGACAGTGGGGAGAGGGTGCACTGTCTTAATTAAGCGGAGCTGAGCCATCCTTCTGAAGGGCCGGGAAGAATCGGTGGGCTGGGTAGAATCAGGCCGGCCGGGTAGAAACCGGAGGGCCGAGAACAGTCCTCCTGGGGGCCGGGAACAATCCGCGCACAACACCCATTGCATTCATCCATTTCCCGGCCTGCACACCTGTGACTCATGGCACCATAGGGGGACACTATGTGAGCAGTGCACATGTACACGCAATGCGCATGCAGGCTTCTCTTCCCCCCTGCGCTGCCGTGATTCACAGGCACATAGGCCAGGGCTAGAGATTTATAAAAAGGTTCCCTGCTGGAGCCCGCAGACCCCCCCCCCCCCCCCCCCGCAGTTCTCGACATAACCCTAAGGTTCCGTGGAACCCCGGTTGGGAATCACTGGTTTAGACCCTTACCAATTCCTAGAATAAGTGGGAAGAGAAGTATGTGACTATGCGCTTCTCTCCCCACTCTGTATCTGTGAGCGAGATGCTCTCTTAGGCTTACATTGTAAGGCTCGGTTACATGACACAATGCTAGGAGAGAGCATACTAAGTAAGCACCTCTCCCAGCTTATCCTACTGCTACTAGTCAGGATCTTAACACATTTAGACCCTGAATGATCAAAGCCTTTAATATGTTCCTATGACATATAATCTTTTTTTTTATTATGAAAATGTCTTTTTAAAGAGTACTTGTACTTGTTCTCACTCCCTCCATTTTGGTGTGCAGGACTAGTGCTGGTTTGTTGGCCAGTAGTATGCACCCAGTTACTTCCTTCCCCTTACTTGTCTAGGTACACACAACACTGCCCATACTCCTCTTGCCATGCCATGACATTGTCCACCTAAAAGTGCATTGAAAAAGCTGCATTGTGCTGGGATGATTTGCAAAGTACATATGTACACAGTACAGTGCATATGATAATGTCATGATTAAGAGCTGTCACCAGTGTGAAATGTGTTAGCTTATCAATTCACTGTTCCTTTTAATATGATAAAATTTTGGACTTTTCATCTATACAAAATTATTGGGTAGATTTATCAAAACCTGTGGAGAGGAAAGTTGACCAGTTGACATGCTTAGTGGCTTATTAAATTAAAGATGATTGGCTTATCCAAGCATGTATGTTTATGACACAGACATGAGAAAAGTAGGGATGTTCGGATACCAAGACAGAGTATTTTCTTTTCAAGTATTCACCAATACCAGTTACCAATACTTTTAATGTCATGTGACAGCAGAGGTGGATCTAGACTTTGTAAAGCCTTAGGCGATAATAAACAAGAAGTCATCACTGATGCTCAAAATTAAGGAATGCCACAGTAGTTTGGCAGGAAATCTCCCTGTTAGGTAGATGGTAGGCAGGGAACCCTCCCTTTTAGTCAGAAGCCACCAATAGTTAGGTATTCACATAGGTAGGGAACCTTCTTATTTGGTAGGTGCCCAATGAAGTGGTTTCCCCCAATGTGTCTGTCACGATGCCGGCTGGCAGGTAGTGGACCCTCTGTGCCAGAGAGGGATTGGCGTGGACCGTGCTAGTGGACCGGTTCTAAGCCACTACTGGTTTTCACCAGAGCCCGCCGCAAAGCGGGATGGTCTTGCTGCGGCGGTAGTGACCAGGTCGTATCCACTAGCAACGGCTCACCTCTCTGGCTGCTGAAGATAGGCGCGGTACAAGGGAGTAGGCAGAAGCAAGGTCGGACGTAGCAGAAGGTCGGGGCAGGCAGCAAGGATCGTAGTCAGGGGCAACGGCAGAAGGTCTGGAAACACAGGCAAGGAACACACAAGGAACGCTTTCACTGGCACTAAGGCAACAAGATCCGGCAAGGGAGTGCAAGGGAAGTGAGGTAATATAGGGAAGTGCACAGGTGAAAACCCTAATTGGAACCACTGCGCCAATCAGCGGCGCAGTGGCCCTTTAAATCGCAGAGACCCGGCGCGCGCGCGCCCTAGGGAGCGGGGCCGCGCGCGCCGGGACAGAACAGACGGGGAGCGAGTCAGGTAGGGGAGCCGGGGTGCGCATCGCGAGCGGGCGCTACCCGCATCGCGAATCGCATCCCGGCTGGCAGCAGGATCGCAGCGCCCCGGGTCAGAGGACGTGACCGGAGCGCTGCAGCGGAGGGAGTGAAGCGAGCGCTCCGGGGAGGAGCGGGGACCCGGAGCGCTCGGCGTAACAGTACCCCCCCCCTTGGGTCTCCCCCTCTTCTTGGAGCCTGAGAACCTGAGGAGCAGACTTTTGTCAAGGATGTTGTCCTCAGGTTCCCAGGATCTCTCTTCAGGACCACAACCCTCCCAGTCTACTAAAAAAAAATTTTTCCCTCTGACCTTTTTGGCAGCCAAAATTTCCTTGACCGAGAAGACGTCCGAGGAGCCGGAAACAGGAGTGGGAGGAACAGATTTGGGAGAAAAACGGTTGAGGATGAGTGGTTTGAGAAGAGAGACGTGAAAGGCATTAGGGATACGAAGAGAAGGAGGAAGAAGAAGTTTATAAGAGACAGGATTAATTTGACACAAAATTTTGAAAGGACCAAGATAGCGTGGTCCCAACTTGTAGCTAGGGACACGGAAGCGGACATATTTAGCGGAGAGCCATACCTTGTCTCCAGGGGAAAAAACGGGGGGAGCTCTTCTTTTCTTATCCGCGAACCTCTTCATGCGTGAAGAAGCCTGTAAGAGAGAATTTTGGGTCTCTCTCCATATAATGGAAAGGTCACGAGAAATTTCATCCACAGCGGGCAGACCAGAGGGCAAGGGGGTAGGGAGGGGAGGAAGAGGGTGACGGCCGTACACCACGAAAAATGGGGATTTGGAGGAAGATTCAGAGACCCTGAAGTTATACGAAAATTCGGCCCATGGAAGGAGATCTGCCCAGTCATCCTGGCGGGAGGAAACAAAATGTCGCAAATAATCACCCAGGATCTGGTTAACTCTTTCTACTTGTCCATTGGACTGGGGATGATATGCAGAGGAAAAATTTAATTTAATCTTGAGTTGTTTACAGAGAGCCCTCCAGAATTTAGACACGAATTGGACCCCTCTATCCGAGACAATCTGCGTAGGCAACCCGTGAAGACGAAAAATGTGTACAAAAAATTGTTTAGCCAACTGAGGCGCAGAAGGAAGACCAGGAAGAGGGATGAAATGTGCCATTTTGGAGAATCGATCAACGACCACCCAAATAACGGTGTTGCCACGGGAAGGGGGTAAATCAGTAATAAAATCCATACCAATCAGAGACCAAGGCTGTTCGGGGACAGGCAGAGGATGAAGAAAACCAGCGGGCTTCTGGCGAGGAGTCTTATCCCGGGCACAGATAGTGCAGGCTCGCACAAAGTCCCCAACATCCGTCTCCAGAGTCGGCCACCAATAGAAGCGGGAGATGAGTTGCACAGATTTCTTGATGCCCGCATGACCTGCGAGATGGGAGGAGTGACCCCATTTGAGGATTCCGAGGCGTTGGCGTGGAGAAACAAAGGTCTTTCCAGGAGGAGTCTGCCTGATGGAGGCAGGAGAAGTGGAGATCAGGCAGTCAGGTGGAATGATGTGTTGCGGAGGGAGATCAACTTCTGAGGCATCCGAGGAACGAGAGAGAGCATCGGCCCTAATGTTCTTATCGGCAGGACGAAAGTGAATCTCAAAATTAAATCGGGCAAAGAACAGAGACCACCGGGCCTGGCGAGGATTCAGCCGTTGGGCCGACTGGAGGTAGGAGAGGTTCTTGTGGTCGGTGTAGATAATAACAGGAAATCTTGATCCCTCCAGCAGATGCCTCCATTCCTCAAGTGCTAATTTAATGGCTAGAAGCTCTCGATCCCCGATGGAGTAGTTCCTCTCCGCTGGAGAGAAGGTCCTAGAGAAAAAACCACAAGTGACAGCATGCCCGGAAGGATTTTTTTGTAGAAGAACAGCTCCAGCTCCTACTGAGGAGGCATCAACCTCCAATAGGAAGGGTTTGGAAGGGTCAGGTCTGGAGAGCACGGGAGCCGAAGAAAAGGCAGACTTGAGTCGTTTAAAGGAGTCTTCTGCTTGAGGAGGCCAGGACTTGGGATCAGCATTTTTCTTGGTTAAAGCCACGATAGGAGCCACAATGGTAGAAAAATGTGGAATAAATTGCCTGTAATAATTGGCGAACCCCAAAAAGCGTTGGATAGCACGGAGTCCGGAGGGGCGTGGCCACTTTAAGACGGCAGAGAGTTTGTCTGGATCCATCTGTAGTCCCTGGCCAGAGACCAAATATCCTAGAAAAGGAAGAGATTGGCATTCAAACAGACATTTCTCAATTTTGGCATAGAGTTGGTTGTCACGAAGTCTCTGAAGAACCATACGGACATGCTGGCGGTGTTCTTCTAGATTGGCAGAAAAAATTAGGATATCGTCCAGATATACCACAACACAGGAGTATAACAGATCACGAAAAATTTCATTGACAAAGTCTTGGAAGACGGCAGGGGCATTGCACAGTCCAAAGGGCATGACCAGATACTCAAAGTGTCCATCTCTGGTGTTAAATGCCGTTTTCCACTCGTCCCCCTCTCTGATGCGGATGAGGTTATAGGCGCCTCTTAAGTCCAATTTAGTGAAGATGTGGGCACCTTGGAGGCGATCAAAGAGTTCAGAGATGAGGGGTAAGGGGTAGCGGTTCTTAACCGTGATTTTATTAAGACCGCGGTAGTCAATGCAAGGACGTAGGGAGCCATCTTTTTTGGACACAAAGAAAAATCCGGCTCCGGCAGGAGAGGAGGATTTACGGATAAAGCCCTTTTTTAGATTCTCCTGGACGTATTCGGACATGGCAAGAGTCTCTGGGGCAGAGAGAGGATAAATTCTGCCCCGGGGTGGAGTAGTACCCGGGAGGAGGTCGATAGGGCAATCATAAGGCCTGTGAGGAGGTAGAGTCTCAGCTTGTTTTTTGCAGAAAACATCCGTGAAGTCCATATAGGCCTTAGGGAGACCGGTTACTGGAGGAACCACAGAGTTACGGCAAGGGTTACTGGGAACCGGTTTTAGACAGTTCTTGGAACAAGAGGACCCCCAACTCTTGATCTCCCCAGTGGACCAATCCAGGGTTGGGGAATGAAGTTGAAGCCAGGGAAGTCCAAGGAGAATCTCCGAGGTGCAATTGGGGAGGACCAAAAGTTCAATCCTCTCATGATGAGATCCGATGCTCATAAGAAGGGGCTCCGTGCGGAAACGTATGGTACAGTCCAATCTTTCATTATTTACACAATTGATGTAGAGGGGTCTGGCGAGACTGGTCACTGGGATGTTGAACCTGTTGACGAGAGAGGCCAAAATAAAATTTCCTGCAGATCCAGAGTCCAAGAAGGCCACTGTAGAGAAGGAGAAGGCAGAGGCAGACATCCGCACAGGCACAGTAAGACGTGGAGAAGCAGAGTAGACATCAAGGACTGTCTCACCCTTGTGCGGAGTCAGCGTACGTCTTTCCAGGCGGGGAGGACGGATAGGACAATCCCTCAGGAAGTGTTCGGTACTAGCACAGTACAGGCAGAGGTTCTCCATACGGCGTCGTGTCCTCTCTTGAGGTGTCAGGCGAGACCGGTCGACCTGCATAGCCTCCACGGCGGGAGGCACAGGAACAGATTGCAGGGGACCAGAGGAGAGAGGAGCCGAGGAGACGAAACGCCTCGTGCGAACAGAGTCCATATCTTGGCGGAGTTCCTGACGCCTTTCAGAAAAACGCATGTCAATGCGAGTGGCTAGGTGAATAAGTTCATGTAGATTAGCAGGAATTTCTCGTGCGGCCAGAACATCTTTAATGTTGCTGGATAGGCCTTTTTTGAAGGTCGCGCAGAGGGCCTCATTATTCCAGGACAATTCTGAAGCAAGTGTACGGAATTGTACGGCATACTCGCCAACGGAAGAATTACCCTGGACCAGGTTCAACAGGGCAGTCTCAGCAGAAGAGGCTCGGGCAGGTTCCTCAAAGACACTTCGGATTTCCGAGAAGAAGGAGTGTACAGAGGCAGTGACGGGGTCATTGCGGTCCCAGAGCGGTGTGGCCCATGACAGGGCTTTTCCGGACAGAAGACTGACTACGAAAGCCACCTTAGACCTTTCAGTGGGAAACAGGTCCGACATCATCTCCAGATGCAGGGAACATTGGGAAAGAAAGCCACGGCAAAACTTAGAGTCCCCATCAAATTTATCCGGCAAGGATAAGCGTATCCCAGGAGCGGCCACTCGCTGCGGAGGAGGTGCAGGGGCTGGCGGAGGAGATGACTGCTGAAGCTGTGGTAGCAACTGTTGTAGCATAACGGTCAGTTGAGACAGCTGTTGGCCTTGTTGCGCTATCTGTTGTGACTGCTGGGCGACCACCGTGGTGAGGTCAGCGACAACTGGCAGAGGAACTTCAGCGGGATCCATGGCCGGATCTACTGTCACGATGCCGGCTGGCAGGTAGTGGACCCTCTGTGCCAGAGAGGGATTGGCGTGGACCGTGCTAGTGGACCGGTTCTAAGCCACTACTGGTTTTCACCAGAGCCCGCCGCAAAGCGGGATGGTCTTGCTGCGGCGGTAGTGACCAGGTCGTATCCACTAGCAACGGCTCACCTCTCTGGCTGCTGAAGATAGGCGCGGTACAAGGGAGTAGGCAGAAGCAAGGTCGGACGTAGCAGAAGGTCGGGGCAGGCAGCAAGGATCGTAGTCAGGGGCAACGGCAGAAGGTCTGGAAACACAGGCAAGGAACACACAAGGAACGCTTTCACTGGCACTAAGGCAACAAGATCCGGCAAGGGAGTGCAAGGGAAGTGAGGTAATATAGGGAAGTGCACAGGTGAAAACCCTAATTGGAACCACTGCGCCAATCAGCGGCGCAGTGGCCCTTTAAATCGCAGAGACCCGGCGCGCGCGCGCCCTAGGGAGCGGGGCCGCGCGCGCCGGGACAGAACAGACGGGGAGCGAGTCAGGTAGGGGAGCCGGGGTGCGCATCGCGAGCGGGCGCTACCCGCATCGCGAATCGCATCCCGGCTGGCAGCAGGATCGCAGCGCCCCGGGTCAGAGGACGTGACCGGAGCGCTGCAGCGGAGGGAGTGAAGCGAGCGCTCCGGGGAGGAGCGGGGACCCGGAGCGCTCGGCGTAACAGTGTCCCCTCCAAAAGAAAATAATGAAAATCCCACTCATCTTTCCTACAATCTTGGTTCTGGATGGTCCGCTTTGTAAATGGTGCAGAGCCTTCTCCTACAAGCTGTGCAATGAAATTATGTCATGTCTTCCACCACTTTGGATAAGGGAGCAAACGAGGAGAGGAATTTTTATTATTTTTGGAGGAGACCTATTGATAAAACTACATCTCTCTGTCCACTGATCACATGATGTCTGCATGATTTGCAGGTATTGGAATGGGTACCAGGGACATTAGCACATGTACATGTACTCGTGCAAATGTCTGTTATCAGTGCCTAAGATACAAAAGAAAGCATACCATGGCAGTGACCCATCCCAACCAGTACTCACTTGAGTGGGCATTCCCTGAACAATGCCACTCAGGTGATAAGCTGTGCAGTAGCTGTGAGCAGTGAGGACAGAGCTGATCATGCCAGGTGAAAATTCTTTTTTAATATAAAATTTTGCTGGCTGGAATACTTATGTAACAGAAAGAAAAAACTGTATTATTTTATTATTATATTTTTCACAATTGCAACTATAAACTGCTATATGTTTGCACTACTATTGACTTAATGAACCTTTGTATATTTGAGTGTCATTTTGACTTTCTGTCAACAGGATATGAATGAGGTCTCTAACTTTGTGAAAGGATCAAGCAAAGGATGTAATGTTAATAAGTTAAACTATCCTCCATACACACCTGGTAAGACATTGTAAAGTAAGAACACATGGTAAAGGCAATATAGCTTTCCGTTATGGATCTAGGTTTCATTTACTTGTAAGGTTATGTGTCTAAAGTATGTGAAAGGAATATCATAAACAAGCATGTATAATGGGAGGGAGCGGGGATTTCTGCCTGGAAATAAAGTTGATAGTTTCCCTAATTTCCCACAACCCCATGTCTCCCACTCTTGAAGGTGCATTCACTCGAAGCCAATGGCTCACACTTCAACTCCAGTGGCAGGCCCCCCGCGATCAGACATCTTATTCCCTATCCTTTGGATAGGGGATAAAATGTTTTTGCCCGAGATACCCCTTTAATGGAATATGAACTGCATTGGGTAACATTCATTTAGTGTCAGGTATGTATAGGGGAAGCAACTGTTCAAGCTGAAATTATACATAGAAGGAATAAATGTTTTTGAAATAATTTACAAACTTGGTTCAAGTTTCTGGTTGAATTAAAGTTACAAAAATATGATAACATTGTAAAATGTTTCTGACTATGATATTTGCTAATAGGTTATGATTAGATCAATAGAGAAACATATCTCATGAGAAAAAGTAAACTCAAAGTGTAGTTTTCAGGGGATCACTTCATTTTGTATTGGAAATAATGAACCTTAATGGCCCAATGTGGAAAAGAAATCACCTCCAACAACCTAGAACAAACCAAAGAACCTACAACAATGTCTAAATAACTGCAAGCCTTGATATAGATTTTATCAGTTACCTTGTAACTATCTTACTCCGGGCAAAATCAGAATGTGTACACCAAAGTAAATCAAATGGAGCCATGTAAGTTTCAAATACTTCTGCCTCTTTACTAGCCTGTTCACTTGGTTATATAACCTCTGCACTTAGCATTAGTTTCCACCCTCACTAGGGGGATGTTCTTAGGCTTAACATACCATATGCATACCAGATAAGGTATAGTCCTTTGTTAAACTTCAAGGGCTTCAAGTCCTCTTGCGTGCTAGCCAGCAATTTCCTTTATTCGATGGTGGGGGCCAAACAGGAAGGAGCAGAATATCATGAGGGGCAAGGGTTGCTATGTCCAAATGAGCATTTTACGTATACAGTATATAAACATAAACAAAATTGAGGTTCACTTTTTGAGCAAAACGTGTCCCCCATCCACCACGGGGAGGTGGACTCATTTAGGATGGGACCCTAACACAAATTCTGAGCCTAACACTCAGAATTTGCTGTGCACCCTTCCCCCTTTTTCACAGGTGGCGTTTTAAAATTGTTAATGGATCCAACATGTCACCCAGTCAGAGGCTATATGCCTAGCAAGAGGTGAGTGTTATGAGTGTTAGGCTCAAAATTTGTGTTAGGGACCCATCCTAAATGAGGCCACCTCCCCGTGGTGGATGGGGGGACACGTTTTGCTCAAAAAGTGCACTAAGAGCCTAAATTTTTTGACCAATGTGTGCTGCTGCAATCCTCTTTTTTTGTATAATATATATATATATATATATATATATATATATATATATATATTTATATATATATATACACACTCACACATTAAAACATCCATTACAGCCTCACTTCCCCCAGTTAAGGTCAATATTTATAACTAAACCATAAGAAATTATATGGGCAAAATGGCATCCATGGCAGAGTTTCAAAATGGAAACCACTGCTGACCAAAAAGAACATAAAAACGTTTTGAAAATATTCTGTGGATCGTCTAGAAAAATAGAACATTTTGGAAGGTGTACGTCATGTTATATCTGCGGCCAAAGTAACACAATGGGATTTATTTACTAATGTGATCCTGACTTTTTTGTTGGGTTTTGCGCCCAAATTGTGTTGCATGGGACACAATTTGCGACCCATAAAAACAAAACCCTCCATTTTACGTGAAAAACCCAAAAAGGGTGCGTGACCACGGGGATAAAGTGGGCCTGGTCCCGACAGTTTTGAAAATCCCAACATATTTGCTAAGGTTTCCACAGAAAATGTGGTGGATTTGAGCTGAGGAAAACCTGATAGATCAGAACAGTTGTAAAAAAAGCAAAACGTGGGAAAAGTGCAAAATGTAGGGAAACCTTAGTAAATACCTTGGGAAAATAACAGTCGGAAATCAAAACCCACAAAGAAACCTCCACTCTTAGTAAATAAACCCCAATATAAAAAAAAAAAAAAAACATCACACCTGCAGCCAAATTTGGTGGTTTCAGTATGATGGTCTGGGGCTACTTTGCTGCTTCAGTGCCTGGATAATTTGTTGTGATTGATGGAACTGTAAATTCTGCTCTCTACTAAAACATCCTGAAGGAAAATGTCCGGCCATCAGTTCATGGTCTCAAGCTGAAGTGCCCTTGTATTCTGCAGCAGGACAATGATCTAAAACACACCAGCAAGTCCATCTCTGAATGGCTTAAATAAAAAAATAATTAAAGTTTTCGAGTGGTTTAGTTTAAAACCCTCCAATGTGGCTAAATGAAAACAATTTTGCAAAGAAGAGTTGCCTAAAAGTCCTCCAAAGTGATGAGAAAAACTCCTTGCCAGTTATCTCAAACGCAGCTGGTTCTGCTGAGGGTGGCACAAGTTATTAGGTTTAGGGGAAATTTCATTTTCACATGAAGCTTTTACCCAACAAAAATAAAATGATTCATTGAAAACTGCATTTTGTGTTTACTAGGGTTATCTTGTTGTAATATTAAAATTAGTTTGATGGTCAACAAATATGTGACACATATGCAAAAAATAAATAAATAGATGAATCAGGAAAGGGGCAAACACTTTTCACAGTACTGTATCTTCAATATATTTTCCCTCAGTCCAAACAAATGCAATACCCTAAAATAGTGAACACCTAGCCTAGCAAGGCAAGCTATTGATGGGATTGATTGTTAAACAGTATAATAATTCTGTACACACAAATCTAAGCCTCTTTTTTATATAAAACTAAAAAGAAGATAAAGGCAAGCTGCCTAAACTGATCTTTAAACCACATTTCTACTTGATATTTATTTTTAAGCCTAATAAACAAACTATAGGCTAGACACTAATTACTGTGTCACCTCAAAAGTGCTTCCAAAATATTTTAATAGTGGTTGTAAAGGTTAATGGCAGAGTTTGTCTGAAGCTTGACTTATTGATCACTTTGAACTATGATGTTCATTAAACAGCTTTAGTACAAGCTGCATGGCCATGTATCAAGGAACTAGCACATCTATAATTCACTCTTCCAAGAAAAGGATCTTTGTGGGTATTAGAGGAACAAAATCTGGCTAAAGGTTTCTACATAAGAAAATGTATGTGTCTTTTTTGTTAAGCAATTATGGATCGCGTAATGTTTTCGAAGACCCTCTGTATGGATGCAGTACAAACTTGGGGAAACCATTATGATGTACATAGTTTGTATGGACATGCCATGTGTCTTTCTACAGAAGAGTAAGTTTCAGTTATTTATTTATTTATTTATTTATTTATTTATTTATTATCATTATTATTATTATTATTATTATTATTATGATGGAAAGTTATTAAACAATTAAATATCTGCATGTTATAGTGAACATTTTCATGTTTATAAATCATTATGGCAATTATATGATTGTGTTAAATTCTACCTAATCTTTTAATTTAAAATAATTATAAAGGGGTTGGTCCAGGATTAGAATAACGTTGTTGCTTTCTATCAAAATAGTAACATTCCTTTCAATGGTTGTGCCTGGTATTACTGCTCATTCAAATTATAAATTGGGCTAAGTGGCAATACCACCAATAAGTTTTGGACAGGTGCAGTGCTGTACATGGAATATAACAATTTTTTTTATCTCAGACAATTCCTTTAAGATATCCCTGTCACTTAAAAAAAAAAAAAAATACTTTTAAAATGTCCTAGAGACATGTCACATGTTTTAGTCAGTAGAGCTTTCAATGCTGAGAACATCACCATTAGGAGAATGCGTGGGGTTAAGCTCCCTAGCTCCTTGCCTCTGAGCAATCTTTGTCTCTCTGCCCAATAGAATTATAATGGAGCAGCGAGACAAAGATCACTGAAAGTCGGGAATTAAAATGCACATGCACATTACCACCACTTAGCACTAAGACCCCGATGAAAACATTTGACATATCTCTAGGAGATGTCAAAAAAATTTTTTTTTTTTTTTTTTATTCAAATGGCAGTGCCTATTATGGCAATACTTTTAGTCAATGGAAAATAATTTATATTTTAAGCAAAAAAAAAAAGAAAAAAGGGTTGAATCTTCCAGCCGTCCATGGAGTGCTGAGCAACACTGTGGGTCTAAGAAGTGAGACCTGGTGCAATCAATATCTTTTGACATATCTGAGCAAAATGTAAAAAAAAAATTAATAACACCAATGATTAAAGGGGTACTCCGCCCCTAGACATCTTATCCCCCTATTCAAAGGATAGGAGATAAGATGTCTGATTGCGGGGGTCCAGTAGCTGGGACCCCCTCCTCCACGATTGTCATGCAGTAACCAGAGTTCTGTTTAGTATGTTTAGAATGCTGGGTTCCCGCTGCGGCGGTTGTGATGTCACACCACGCCTTGTCTATTAATGTCTATGGTAGCCTCACCCCCTCCCATAGACAAGAATGTAGGAGGGGATGGTGTAACATCACAAGAGGGCGTGGCATGACATTACGACCCCCGCCGCGGGAACCCAGCATTCTAAATATACTGCTTGGAATGCTGGGTGCTGCATGAAGATCGTGGGGTGGGGTGGGGGGTGATGGAATAGGGGATAAGATGTCTAGGGGTGGAGTTCCCCTTTAAAGTCTTGAGCCTGCTTTTCCCTTTTTCCTCTCCTAGTTTACACTATGTAAAATAAAGATGCTATTACTTACCTAAGGTCTAAAGTACTTGTTTTACAATGATAAACTTTACATTTGTCTAGAGTATCCCCTTCACCTGAAAAGCAGTAATTTATGTCTTAACTGAATTAACCCAAGATAGGTGGATTGATGATAAAAAGCTATCCTTGGGATAGGGGGATCATAGCTGTTTATGAGACCCCACCAATCATCAAAATGGAGGTCCTTTGTCCTCCGAGTAAATAATACATTAGCATGCATGCTCAGCCACCACTCCATTCAATCTCTATGGGACTTTGAATATAGCTAAGCACTAAACTCGGCTATGTTTGGAAGTCCAAATAGAGTTACTAGAGTGATGTATGAGAATGCATGCTGCTGCACCATTTACTTTTGGGACAAAGAACCCTTAAATAACTTGAAATAACCCCTTTAAAGAACTGATTGACTATTTTTAGGGCACATGAAAAATGAAAATAATTACCGCATTTCTACCTTTCTTATTCTGTATAGCATGCACAACTTGCTATTATATTTTGCATAGATATACAGTGAATGATTTGAAATGTCACACCATATTTGGAGCATTTTTTAGAAAGCAAGAAACCGTTACAGCATAAATGTGATCAGGACAGCAGTTGCAGAAGGCTACATTTATAATGGCTTTTCATTTTCAGAGCCATCAAAGCTGTTTTCCCTGGAAAAAGAAGCATCATTTTTTCACGATCTACTTTTGCTGGATCAGGCAAATACTCAGGACATTGGCTTGGAGATAATGCTGCCAACTGGAATGATATTAAATGGGCTATACCAGGAATGCTTGAGTTCAGTCTTTTTGGAATACCTTATGTAAGCACATTAAATAAATAAGCCTGCAAAACAAATGGTCATCTATGGGAATTAGCACTAAATTGTGTTTATTTGTGTAGAACATCATGATCCATTTTATTGCCAATTGGATGTTTTAGTGACAGTCAAAACTGAGAAATGCAGAAAAATAGGCAACATTTACAGCTCAAAATGACAGTGGCATCAATGCTTTGTAAGCAGAGATAATCGTTCTGCTTCGGAAATATAGTCTAAAACATTATATTAACACATTATATTATATTTATACACAGTTAAATAAAGATGATTGCACACTTAAAAGTGCTTACCAACAATGTGTAGAACACTTTCACAAAAAAAAGTATAAAAGCATATACTAATACTTACTATTATTATTATTTAAAAAAAAAAATTATATCTTGAAACTTTCTCTGCATAAAATGTATTGTATGTTTGGAGACATTGCAGTAGGATCATTAAGATAATTGGAGAAGTAATTTCTCTCTTCTTCATCCTTTTCATACCTGTTTTATGTCCACCAGTATATGCTGTTCCATTGACAGAATTCAAGCATGGAATATTCTGTAAATGGATTTACAGGCAACCATGTCCCCACCAGTGAGAAGCGGAGTCCAGCACTACACACTAAGGGGTGCCTGGTATAGGAGAGTCATATATATATATATATATATATATATATATATATATATATATATATATATGATGTAGGTGTTTTATTATGCCTTGGGGTGCTCTGTGACTGATGAACTAGCAACTTAATCATATATAGTCTCTAAAATGTTATTCCACTCCTATACATCTAAGATGTCTGATCATGGGGGTCCCGCTGTTGGGGATCCCCGCAATCTCTCCTGCAGCACCCACCTGTGATCTGGTGCACGGAACAAGCTGATCGTGATGTCAAGGCCCCATCCCCTTGTGATATCATGCCCTGCCCCATCAATGCAAGTCTATGGGAGGGGGCGTGATGGTCGTCATGCCCCCTCCCATAGACTTGCATTGAGTGGGCGACATCCTGAGTGGGTGGGGCTGTGACATCATGATCATCCTCCTTTGGATAGGGGATAAGATGTCTAGGGGTGGAGTACCCCTTAAGAGTTAGAACATACATTGTAAGGTAGGTAGTACAAGAGCTGGTGCATCACTGCCTATAGCTGACACTAGATAGACTGTGTTTTTTCCTTCTGGAGGTGAGCTATTTAATTTTTTTTCCCAGAGTGCATTTTTCTAATAACACTCAACTCATTGTATCTCCTCAAAGAGAATGAGTGAATCTATCTATCTATCTATCTAACATGTTCATTGGTTTGGTGTAATACATTTTCCAACATTTATTTCTTTAGATTGGTGCAGACATATGTGGTTTCTTTGATGACTGTACTGAAGAGTTATGTACACGATGGATGCAAGTTGGGGCATTTTATCCATTTGCTAGAAATCACAATGCCGAGAATTACAAGGTAACCTATTCTTCACTAAAAAACTAGTGTCAAGACAGTTATACTAAAAGAATTCCTATAATAAAAACACATACAACATTATTTGAATAACAGATGTAATAGTTGTAGTTAGAGTCTGTTTATAAGGTATATTTCATAGGTGGTGGTCTAACTGGTGTGTTTGTATTATAAGATCTCTTATAAAAATCTAAAAGATTTGGTTTTAACGTCAGATGAATGCAAAAAAAAAAAAATCAAAGATAAAAACAGGACTTAAGTGGAAACCATATTAACTGCGATAGTAGGTTCCCAATGGGTGTCTTTCCATTGGTAAACAGCAAAAATCCACATCATACCCTGAGATTTCTTCCACTTCTCCATTCTCTATTGCTACAGATGTTGCCACGAGTTTGAATGTGGATTAGCCCAAATGAATATAGCGAATCCATGACCTGGTTTCCTGACCCATTATCTCTGTTGCGGAATAAGATATTATAAAAAAAAAAAAATATATATATATATATATATATATATATATATATATATATATATATATATACATATATATATATATATATATATATATATATATATATATATATATACACATATATATATATATATATATATGTATATATATATATTGTGAACATGGCCTAAAATTGTATTTACACGTGTTTATATTGTTAATTTTAGAAATTAAAACAATGCTGTGTTATTTATTTCTTCAATTTCAGGCACAAGACCCTGCTTCATTTGGAGCAGATTCTACTGTTGTAAAAACATCAAAGCATTACCTGAACATCCGGTACACCTTGCTTCCATACCTTTACACTCTTTTCTACAGAGCACACACTAAAGGAGAGACAGTGGTCAGGCCTTTACTTCATGAGTAAGTACTGGAATTTCAAAACCTTCTCTTTCACTTATTTTGGTAAAAAAAAAAAAAAAAAAAAAAGGGGATTCTCCAGTGTAGATTCATACTTTAACTCTTAATATCACCAATATGCTTTTTTTTTCTTTTTCTAAATGGCTGTAAAATAAGTTCTTTACACGGGTCCCGCACTGACCTACAGTGATTGTGTGGTTGTCTATTGACAGCCATAACTGGCAGGATCTCAGATGATGGTTTCTTCCCTGAGATCAGTCTCTGGGTTTCATGGTGATTTACAAAGAGACTGGGAAATATCTGTACAATCAGCCCTGGGATGTTAGAAATTTTTCCATATATATATATATATATATATATATATATATATATATATATATATTCATATATATATAGATTGTGCCTTCTGCTTTTATTTTGAAGTAATCCAGCAGATCTCTCAGCTGTCTATACAAGTGGCCTACTACCAGCCACCCAACGCAAGTTGCAAACTCTCCCTTTTTTGAGTCTGCAAACCTCTTGTTTTTATCAGTGGGAAAGAATCCTCACAGCCTCACTTTCAGACTGACTCTGAACTAGTTTGAAAAAACATTGACTTGCTTTTCTCAGCACCTGTGCAGATCTGGGATCTTAACTATTTTCTAGATTTTTTTATATTTCACTCAGCTTTCCCTAGATAATATTTGTGCTTCATGAAACCTGGTATCCACATTTGATAGCTACCTTGGGAAAATATAGGAATATCCAACAATAATTCATGTCACTGTCTCACTGGGTACCCAATGGCTCTGATTTACTAACATAATCCCAACTATTTTTATCGGGTTATGCAACACAATTTGTGTCGCGACACTTTGTGCTACACATTTTACTGTTAAAAACCTGACAGTTTTCCAATTACTCAGAGTATTTTTTTTTACTCGACTAAAAGGGCGTTGTTTGAATAATTAGGTGCTTGTTCCCTACATTTTTCTGAAAACCCGACAGTTGTATTTAAAAACCCACCAGAAAAATAGTGAATTTCGGAACTTGAAAACCCGATTGCCTTGAGGATTGGTGAATCTGTTAAAAAGTGTGTATGTTTTTTTTTTTTAAATCCTGTTACTTTGTCCCCTTAGTAGCTTTTTATTTTTTTAATGTTTTTAATTTTTTTTTAATTTTTTTAATTTCTCTCTTTTTTTTTATCTTTGCTTTCAATTCCTTTTTTTTATTTTTATTTTTTTAACTTTTTGTTTGATAACCTATTAACGACCATGAATATAAAGTTACATCCTGGCGCAGAGTTACTTTTCTTTATTTATTTGCTTTACGCTTTATTTTTCCTGTGCAACACTTTTTTTTCCCTGTGCGACAGAATTTAATATCATGCGACAGAATTTTCCCAACATGTGCAAAACATTGGTAAATAAAAGAGATGAGCTAATCGAATCTCATGAAAAATTAGATTTTGAACAATACCGAATTTCCACTCGATTTCAAATAACGGATTTCTTCATTCACTCCATTTTGTTATTACTCTAAAGATTCCACTGAGTTTTTGCAGTAAAAAAATAAAACAAAACTTTTATTTTCTATAACAAAATTTTTATTAATTTTTAAACGGGGACCGATTTCTGTGGGCAGCAGGGACCTAAAAATGTGTCCAACAATAATAAAAATGTAGAAAGGGGCCATTAAAATGTTTACATTTTAAAAATACATTTTATTAATGTATTTTAATAATGTGTTTAATAAAGTGTGTGTGTGGGTTTTAACTTTTTTCACTTTTTTTTTTCCTTTTTTTTTTTTTACATTTTTTAGTTAGTACTACTACTACCAGCATGGAACAGACTGTTCCATGATGGGAGAAGTATAACCTGTACTAATAGACAGATCGCCCCGGGGTCTGACATCCCTTGCAATCCACTCTTCTGGGCGATCGTGCACTATGTTCTGCGATGTAAAGTTCTTCACATCACAGATTCATATTTCCCGGAGAGAGCTGTGATTGGCCAAATGGTTCCAGACAATCACAACTCTCTGTGGGAAATATGAATATATATGGCAGTGCAGGAGACCAGAGAAGAGCGTCCGTGTCCCGCATCTACAAATTATACAGGAAGATCGCAGTGGGTGTCAGACCCCGGGGCGATCTGTCTATTAGCGCAGGTACTACTACTCCCATCATGGAACAGTCTGTTCAGTGCTGGGAGTAGTAGTACTACCACATTTTTTTTTTTAAATTAAGAAAAAAAAGTATAAAAAGTTAAAAACACGCACACACTTTATTACATCTGTTACAGCCTGTGCTCTGGCCACGCATGTTGGCTGCGAGCGCATTGTCCCTGCTATCTCTATTAAATTCAGGGAAAAATAAAATCACTCTGAAAATAACCCAAAACTCTTAGTAAATCAGGGCCAATAAGTCTCCAAAATAGGACAAGCCTTTGTTGAAGTGTACCTGTTGTTAGCAAAAAACTTTTTATATGATGTAGATAATGCCATTATATGTATATTTGTAATATACATTGGTTAAAAATGTGTATATTTTTGGGTGAAAAAAATGCTGTCCCTGCAGCTATTGCCTGTGTGTCTCTGTGAGGAGGCCAAATACAGGAAGTGTGGGTGGGACAAGTAGGGTTCTGTACAGACTCCTGGATTGTCAATCATCCTGATGTGTGAGCCGGGAGCCTGTCACAGAGCCTCAATGCCCTGCTTGTCCTCAATGCACTGCTTGTCCTCAGTGTACAGAGCCTTGCTTGTCCTCAGTGTACAGGGCCCTGCTTGACCTTAGTGCACAGATCCCTGCTTGTCCTCGGTGCAAAGAGCCCTGCTTGTCCTTATTGCACAGAAACCTGCTTGTCCTCAGTGTACAGAGCCCTGCTTGCCCTCAGTATACAGAACCCTGCTTGTCCTTATTGCACAGAGCCCTGCTTGTCCTCAGGGTACAGAGCCCTGCTTGTCCTCAGTATACAGAGCCCTGCTTGTCCTCAGTACTCAGACCCCTGCTTTGTCCTCAGTGTACAGAGCCCTGCTTGTCCTCTATGTACAGAGCCCTGCTTGTCCTCAGTACACAGACCCCTGCTTTGCCCTCAGTGTACAGAGCCCTGCTTGTCCTCAGTGTACAGAGCCCTGCTTGTCCCCAGTGCACAGAGCCCTGCTTTTCCACCCACACTTAACTAATGTATATTACAAATATACATATAGGTTCATATTTATAAATCAGCCTGAAACCCTAATTGGCTTTTCCCATAGCATCCAATCACAGCTCAAGTTTTACTTTAAGCTTGTTAAGATATTCAAACTGAGCTGTAATTGGTTGTGTTGGGAAAAAAACCAGACAATTGGGGATTGATAAATATGGGCCATAATGTTATTTTCTACATTATATAAACTGTTTTTTTGCTAATGACAGGTACACTTTAAGTGAACACTCAAAAAGTCTCAATTGTTTTAAATCATTTATGTGTTTCGCAGACTGACTGTAGGCAATGTATTCTTTCCTTTAAAGCCTAAAAACGGGTTATTGCATTCATTTCAGCAATAGTGTCACAAGCTGTCAGTTCTAATCTGTGATTGAAACATTGCCAGGTTATGACACAATTCTGATCTGGGTTTTTCTTTAGCAACTCTGCAGCAGCAGATTTGTTTTCCCTGACACTGGCCATTGTCGTAAAACATTTTTATTTTTCAAATCTTTCTTTTGCAAGAACAATATAAACATTTTAGAGGTTTCTTAGTAATTGTTTATGTTCTTTGGTTTAATAAAGAAACAGAATTAAAAGAATGAATGTTCAAGAAATATAGAAATATTTTCCTTTCTCACCAACTAAAGTTACAGATAGTCTCTTTTTAACTTTCTCACAATGTTTTATTTTTTCCTTTCTGCTTTAACATAAGTGAAGAATAGGATCTAAAAGTTTTGTTAATTTGTTAATTGTATTCAATTTAATATTTAAAAAATAATTATTATATTTAATCAGTTAATATCTGAATCATTTTATCTTGGTGTAATTTTATTTTTTATTATTATTATTATTATTATTATTATATATATTTTTTTCATATTCCTTCATGTCTCATTCTTTCAGTTGTTGCAGATAGGCAGTGGTGGGCCCTAGGTAACAAAAAAAACTAACTTATAGGGGTTGTCCAGCAGTTTTGTGGCCCAGGCTGGAGGGAACATATCCAAACAAGCATACTTTACTTGCTGCTAGCTCCATAGTTGCCAGTTTCCCAATCTCCTTGTCTTCAACACAGTCTTTTCTTCATTACTTCTGCTGACATGCATTGAGGACAGAAAATGCCCCCTCAGTGGCTATTCTCTATGTGAAATGGACATTTCCTCATTACATGCCACAGCAGTAATGAAGAGGACCACCGCAAAAACAGGGCAATCGGGAAACTGATAGCGACACGGAATAGGCCAGGTAACTGTACCTGTTTGTTCTGTTTCACCCACCCCAGGCCACATGTTGTTTAACTGTTTCTGGCTACAAAAAAAAAAAAACAGTTGGCCTGGAGGTTATATAATTGTCATATGATTGTGGCTATACTAGCTTCTAGCAGTATATATGACACATCAACACATGCTTGCGAGTGTTTTGGAAACTGTACTGTTTGTATTTGCAGCTCTATGGAGGCCATGGGTACTAACAATACATAATTTTTTTTATTTTTTATTTAGAGCACAGGCGGTAACTTTTTTGATTGTCAAAAAAGAGTGCTAGGGCGGCTTTCCACTACAAAGATGTTTTAGTAGATGATACATGCAGGTCAAGTTGCTGTACATTGTCTGATTGAATAAATCTTTCAAATCTTCTATTTATAGGTTCTATTCCGATCCAAATACATGGGCAATAGACAGACAATTTTTATGGGGACCAGGCCTTCTTATAACACCTGTTCTTGATGAGGTGAGATCTTTTCTTCATTATGCTTCTGTCATTGTTTATTTGATTTAGTACAACATATTTACACATGGCAGAATTCTGTTTTAGAATTGCATGTAACTGTGATGGATAAATAGAAAAAATATATATTTACAGAAATGTTTGCAACAAATCTGTTGCCTGTTAATGTACCTTTATTGTAAGAAATAAACTAGACTGATAAACTATATTTTCATCTTCATTAGTACTTAATAATTCAAAAATGAATGTATTTCCCACAGAAGAGGATTGCAGTAACACATGTTTAAAATGTGCTATTCCCTTTGTGTATATTGGAACTAAACAAAAAAGGGGGGGGGGGAAGAAAATTGGACATAATGTCACACCAAACTCCAAAAATGGGCTGGACAAAATTATTGGCACGCTTTCCAAATTTCGGAAAAATAAGATTGTTTCAAGCACGTGTTGCTCCTTTAAACTCACCTGGGGTAAGTAACAGGTGTGGGCAATATAAAAATCACACCTAAGGGTGCGTTCGTATACTATGACTAACAGGGGTTTCCCACTGTGGGAATCCTGCTGCGAGTTACGCAACCATTGATTTAAATGGGTCCACAGACAGTACGCAATAGTGTCAGATTTGCGGACTGTCCACGACCCATTCAAATGAATGGTAACGTAACTCGCTAGTTACTAGCGTATGAACACACCCTGAAAGCAGATAAAAAGGAGAGAAGTTTACTTAGTCTTTGCATTGTGTGTCTGTGTGTGCCAAACTAAGCAATGACAACAGAAAGAGAAGAGAACTGTTTGAGGACTTGAGAACCAAAATTGTGGAAAAACATCAACAATCTCAAGGTTACAATCCATCTCCAGAGATCCAGATTTGCCTTTGTCCACAGTGCGCAACATTATCAAGAAGTTTGCAACCCATGGCACTGTATCTAATCTCCCCGGACGTGGACAGAAGAGAAAAATTTATGAAAGGTATCAATGGATAAGAAGCCACAAACAAGTTCCAAAGATATTCAAGCTGTCCTGCAGGCTCAGGGAGCATCAGTGTCAGCGCGAACTATCGTCAACATTTAAATGAAATTAAACACTATGGCAGGAGACCCAGGAGGACCCCACTGCTGACACAGAGACATAAAAAGCAAGACTGCATTTTGCCAATATGAACTTGAGTAAGCCAAAATCCTTCTGGGAAAACGTCTTGTGGACAGATGAGACCAAGATAGAGCTTTTTGGTAAAGCATATCATTTTACTGTTTACTGAAAACAGAATGAAGCCTATAAAGAAAAGAACACAGTACCTACTGTGAAATATGGACGAGGTTCAGTGATGTTTTGGGGTTGTTTTGATGCCTCTGGCACAGGGTGCCTTGAGTGTGTGCAAGGCATCATGAAATCTGAGGATTACCAATGAAATTTGGGTTGCACTGTACAGCCCAGTGTCAGAAAGCTTGGGTCTTCCAGAAGGACAATGACCCCAACATACCTCAAAAAGCACCCAGAAATGGTTGGCAACAAAGCGCTGGAGAGTTCTGAAGTGGCCAGCAAAGTGTCCATATCTAAATCCCATTGAACACCTATGGAGAGATCTTAAAATTGCTGTTGGGAAAAGGCGCCCATCCAATAAGAGAGACCTGGAGCAGTTGGCAAAGAAAAAGGGGTACAACACTCCGGCTGAGAGGTGTAAGAAGCTTATTGATGATTATAGGAAGCAACTGATTTCAGTTATTTTTTCCAAACGATGTGCCACCAAATATTAAGTTAAGGGTGCCAATAATTTTGTCCAGCCCATTTTTGGAGCTTGGTGTGACATTATGTCCAATTTTCTTTTTTCCCTCACTTTTTTGGTTTAGTTCCAATACACACAAAGGGAATAAACATGTGTATAGCTAAACATGTGTTACTGCAATCCTTTTCTGTAAGAAATACTTCCTTTTCTTGAAAAATTTCAGGGGTGCCAACATTTATTCCAAACTTCCCAAACATGCTTTTCTGTAAGCCTGCAGAACAGAAATCTGATAAAAATATCATATATATATATATATATATATATATATATATATATATATAATGACCAGAAAAGTCACCTGAAAGGAAAGGTACACTTTAACCTCTCCATGAGCAGAGTGTTTTTGGCCTTTGTGACCAGAGCAAAATGTCACCATTTGGAAAGCAGCTTTCTAAGGATAGGTTTCCACACAGGTTTTTTTATTGCATGTTTTTTTTTTTTTTTAAACTGTCACTGCAATTTTTGACCAAAAGCCAGTGTATTCAAAAGGAATTGGGAATAAAGAGGAAGGACTTATACTTCTCCTTCCAACTGAATCCATTTCTGACTTTGGCTGAAAAACTGCCGTGGCAGTTCTCCAAAAAACACCAGAAGCATTGGGGAGCATAGTTCTCCATATAAGAAAGTGCTGTTCTCTTGCACTTTCAGTGACAAGGAACTGATTTTCTTTTTTAGTCCCTTATTACTGTACAGGATCGGACTGTGACAGTCAGATCCTACTAACATCTCTGCATGAAAGAGCACAGAACTGTCAAATCTAATTGTGTTATTTAACTGGCTGCAGACGCAAGGGACAGCTCTACAGCCAATAAATTAACATAGTATAGTCACTATGGGAGAAATTTATAAAAACCTGTGTACAGGAAAAGTTGCCCAGTTGCCCATAGTAACCAATCATTTTGCAGAGGCCTTGTTGAAAATGAAAGAAGTGATCTGATTGGTTGCTTTGGGCAACTGGACAACTTTTCTTCTGGGCAGGTTTTGATAACTCTCCCCCTATAAAGTTAAAGCAGGCATACTTTGAAAGTTCTCAGTGACTGTGTTTTAAGCTTAATGGCTGGCATTTATCATTGTGTTTACCCTTTTTTATCTGTCTATATTTGGCGCTATTACACGCTATCAAGTGTCTTTTATTGTGACTTTTTTGTGCGCCTTTTGGTTTACACATTTCTGCTGAATTTGAGTTGTAATCCACAGATTTTGGCAATAAACTTCGCCTTTTTGTGAAAGGGCACAAAAAAGGCACAAAACCTCCAAAAAGTCTCTAAGAACACCGGCCCAGACTTAACCCCTTCAGGACCAAACCCATTTTGGCCTTAAGGACCAGAGCGTTTTTTGCACATCTGACCACTGTCACTTTAAACATTAATAACTCTGGAATGCTTTTAGTTATCATTCTGATTCCGAGATTGTTTTTTCGTGACATATTCTACTTTAACTTAGTGGTAAAATTTTATGGTAACTTGCATCCTTTCCTTGTGAAAAATCCTAAAATTTGATGAAAAATTTGAAAATTTTGAATTTTTCTAACTTTGAAGCTCTCTGCTTGTAAGGAAAATGTATATTACAAATAAATAAAATTTTTATTCACATATAAAATATGTCTACTTTATGTCTGCATCATAAAAGTGACGAGTTTTTACTTTTGGAAGACACCAGAGGGCTTCAAAGTTCAGCAGCAATTTTCCAATTTTTCACAAAATTTTCAAACTCACTATTTTTCAGGGACCAGTTCAGGTTTGAAGTGGATTTGAAGGGTCTTCATATTAGAAATACCGCACAAAAGACCCCATTATGAAAACTGCACCCCCCAAAGTATTCAAAATGACATTTAGTCATCATTTTAACCCTTTAGGTGTTTCACAGGAATAGAAGCAAAGTGAAGGAGAAAATTCACAATCTTCATTTTTTACACTCGCATGTTCTTGTAGACCCAATTTTTGAATTTTTACAAGGGGTAAAAGGAGAAAATGTATACTTATATTTGTAGCCCAATTTCTCTCGAGTAAGCACATACCTCATATGTCTATGTAAAGTGTTCGGCGGGCGCAGTAGAGGGCTCAGAAGGGAAAGAGCGACAAGGGGATTTTGGAGAGTAAATTTTTCTGAAATGGTTTTTGGGGGGCATGTTGCATTTAGGAAGCCCCTATGGTGCCAGAACAGCAAAAAACCCTCACATGGCATACCATTTTGGAAACTAGACCCCTTGAGGAACATAACAAGGAATAAAGTGAGCCTTAATACCCCACAGGTGTTTCACGACTTTTGCATATGTAAAAAAAAATATATATTTTTTCACTAAAATGTGTGTTTCCCCCCAAATTTCACATTTTTCTAAGGGTTAATAGCAGGAAATACCCCCCAATATTTGTAACCCCTTCTCTTCTGAGTATGGAGGTACCCCATAAGTTAACCTGAAGTGCACTATGGGCGAACTACAATGCTCAGAAGAGAAGGAGTCATATTCGGCTTTTTGAGAGCAAATTTTGCTCGGGGGGCATGTCTCATTTAGGAAGCCCCTATGGTGCCAGAACAGCAAAAATAACCACATGGCATACCGTTTTGGAAACTAGACCCCTTGAGGAATGTAATAAGGAATAAAGTGAGCCTTATTACCCCACAGGTGTTTCACGACTTTTGCATATGTAAAAAAAAAAAAATGTCCACTAAAATGTGTGTTTCCCCCCAAATTTCACATTTTTGCAAGGGTTAATAGCAGGAAATACCCCCCAATATTTGTAACCCCTTCTCTTCTGAGTATGGAGGTACCCCATAAGTTGACCTGAAGTGCCCTATGGGCGAACTACAATGCTCAGAAGAGAAGGAGTCATATTTGGCTTTTTGCTCGGGGGGCATATCGCATTTAGGAAGCCCCTCTGGTGCCAGAACAGCAAAAAAAAACACATGGCATACCATTTTGGAAACGAGACCCCTTGAGGAACGTAACAAGGGGTACAGTGAGCATTTGCCCCCCACTGGTGTCTGATAGATCTTTGGAACAGTGGGCTGTACAAGTTTTCATTTTCACGGACCACTGTTCCAAAGATCCGTCAGACACCTGTCGGGGGTAAATTCTCACTGCACCCCTCATTACATTCCGTGAGGCGTGTAGTTTCCGAAATGGGGTCACATGTGGGGTTTTGTTTTTTTTGCGTTTGTCAAAACCGCTGTAACAATCAGCCACCCCTGTGCAAATCACCTCAAATGTACATGGTGCGCTCTCCCTTCTGGGCCTTGTTGTGCGCCCCCAGAGCACTTTGCGCTCACATATGGGGTATCTCTGTAGTCGGGAGAAATTGCGTTACAAATTTTGGGGGGCTTTTTTCCCTTTTACCTCTTGTGAAAATGTAAAGTATAGGGCAACATCAGCATGTTAGTGTAAAAAATTTAATTTTTTTACACTAACATTCTGGTGTAGACCCCAACATTTCCTTTTCATGAAGGGTTAAAGAAGAAAAAGCCCCCCAAACCTTATAACGTAATTTCTCCCGAGTACGGCGATACCCCATATGTCGCCCTAAACCGTTGCCTTGAAATACGACAGGGCTCCAAAGTGAGAGCGCCATGTGCATTTGAGGCCTAAATTAGGGATTTGCATAGGGGTGGACATAGGGGTATTCTACGCCAGTGATTCCCAAACAGGGTGCCTCCAGCTGTTGCAAAACTCCCAGCATGCGTGGACAGTCAACGGCTGTCCGGCAATACTAGGAGTTGTTGTTTTTCAACAGCTGGAGGCTCTGCTTTGGAAACAGTGGCGTACCGGACGTTCTTATTGGGGGAGGGGGGCTGTGTAGGGGTATGTGTATATGTAGTGTTTTTAACTTTTTATTTTATTTTGTGTTAGTGTAGTGTAGTGTTTTTAGGGTACAGTCACATGGGCGGGGGATTACAGCGAGTTTCCCAGCGCAAAATTTGCTGCATCTCAAGATGCGAGAAACCCACTGTAAAAGCCTTGCCCATGTGAATGTACCCGGTACATTCACAGGGGGGGGGGGGGGGTGCACCAGCTGTTGCAAAACCACAACTCCCAGCTTGCATGGTCTGTTAGTGCATGCTGGGAATTATAGTTTTGCAACAGCTGGAGGCACACAGGTTAGGAAACACTGAGTTAGAAACAATGTTTCCCAACCAGTGTGTCTCCAGTTGTTGCAAAACTACAACTCCCAGCATGCCCAGACAGCTGTAGGGCATGCTGGGAGTTGTAGTTTGGCAACATCTGAAGGGCCAGATGTTGCTGAACTAAAACTCCCAGCATGCCTGGACAGTCAGTGCATGCTGGGAGTTGTAGTTTTGCAACAGCTGGAAGAGCACAGATTGGAGACCATTATACAATGGTCTCCAAACTGGGGCCCTCCAGATGTTGCAAAACTACAACTCCCAGCATGCCCAGACAGCCAAAGGCTGTCTAGGCATGCTGGGAGTTGTAGTTTTCAGACTCCTAGAAGCAGCAGTGAAGATTTTCACTGCTGCTTCTGAGGACCATGTACTTACCTGCCGGTCCCGTCGCTGCTCCTCCACGTGGCCGGTCCCGCGCTGCTCCTCGGTCCCGCCAGGTAAGTCCGCCGGTCCCCTGATGTTCCCCTCCTATGCCGCAGGTCCCCGCAAGCCCCCGCAGCCATCGTCCCCCGTTCTGCCCGACTTCCAGGGGCGGGCAGTGCGGGGGATCTGAACTTTCACCCCAGATCACTGTGATTGGTCCACAGGGACCAATCACAGTGATCGCTGACCAGGACCATCAATGGATGGTCCTGGGGGTGAAGCAGAAGTTGTCCCCTACTGGAAACAGCGGGACTTCTGCCAGTTAACCCGTGCGATGCTGCGCGCTCGCCGGGTTAACTGAATGGCATATATAAACGCCGGGATGCGCGAACGCACTGCACAACCCGGCGTTTATATATGCCATTCTGCGGGAAGGGGTTAATATAGCTTTTGGTGTATGTGAAGAGTGAAATTTCAGAAAATGTGACCTGCACAAAATTTATCAAATGCTCGGTGACCATTTAATAAATTTGGTGCTCCTACACATTACCAGCACACAAAATAAAAAAAGTATAGAAAAATACTTCACATACACCTACAATGATAAATGCCCCCCAATGTTTTATAGTTTTCATCTTATAGGACCCACCAGACTAAACAATGCTTCAATACTTAAAAATGTAAAGTAGGGAGGAATTATTTTTCCTAAATCTTTCTTATGGGGCAAATTTATTTTCTACAACAAAGAAATGCTTGAATACTTCATCTGTTGCTAGCCATAGTGCCCCATAACATTGTGCTCCATCACATTTTTTAGACACAGAGCTGATCAAATTTGCCTCCCACAATGCCCTGTCCTTATCAAGGACAGCTTTGCAGTAACTTCATCTCCTGGCTTCACCAGCCAGAATAAGTGTGCAAAGGCAAGAGTAATCAAAAGTGTCTATATGTAATCTGTGATCATTTTATTTCTACAACCATTATGAAATATAAATAAACCAATATTTAAATGCCTGTTATATTTTCATTTGTTCTTTTAGTATGCTTTATCTGTTGATGCCTACATTCCTGATGCCGTCTGGTATGATTATGAAACTGTAAGTCAATGAATATCTGTGAAAACATTCTAAAAAAATTCAATGTTACAACCATTTTCATATGACTAGTTACATATTTTCATCTATCTATCTGTCTATCTATTCTATCTATCTATCTATCTATCTATCTATCTATCTATCTACTGTATCTATCTACTGTATCTATCTATCTATCCATTATACAGTATATCTATCTATCTATCTATTTATTCATTCTACAGTCTATCTATCTATCTATCTATCTATCTATCTATCCATCCATTATGCAGTATATCTATCTATCTAGTTTTCCAACATCCTTTTTCTGACTTGTTTGAGCCCAATGCCAGAAGTATTCTGGGGGAGGGGGGGGGGGGACATTTATCAGTGGGGACAAATGTCAAAAAGTTGCATAATTTTTGCCCAAGGAAACGTGTGGCTTCCTGTGAAAGGGGTGCGACTATCATAAACTGTGCTTCAAATCTCTGTCAATTCTGGCCACTGGCAGGCATTCATTTAGAATGGTTGGGGACATTCCAGTCTTGAGAAATGCTCCATTACAGTTTAGTTTTTTGTGTTTTTATAGCATTTTGAAGGATAGGGAAACTACAAAGGTGGAGCATTTAAGAAACCATCCATGTGTTAAAGCCGTGCTTTCAGCTACCACAATAATGTTGCAATGTGCTGTAAAATCCCATGTGGTTTTTCAAATTTTTTTCCCTTGACATTCAAAATGCAAATAAAAACTGCATCTTACAAACCCAGTTTTTTTTTTATTTATTTATTTTTTATATTTTTTAAAGAGAGAGTGTCATAAAATGAGAAAGGAATAGAGTATTTTAGAAGGTTAATGAGATAATGTATAGTTCTGGCCCATATTTCACACAGCACAGTAATGTGAAATGTATTTAAAATTGACATGGAACACAGCTAGAGTGGGACTAAAAAGCAATTCATAGACTAAATACTAAACATAACCTTTATTTAAATCACTAAAATGACCAAAACAATAATCAGAAATTAAGGCCATCAAAATAAGGACCTCATACCAACCAACATATAATGTGAATCAATTACTGTTAATCTGGTGAGATGTCAAGACAAAAACAGTACCAATATTTATAAAATTGTGCTCCAGCAACCCAGAAACTTATCCAATGCGTCCAACAGGTCCAAATGTGCCAATAATTAAAGGGAAGGTAGGGGAAAAAGGTTAAGGATGAAGAGAAGGGAGGGCCTAGGGGAATGAAGGGCCTTCTTGAGACGGCCCTTACCTAACAACCCCTGATAATGAATTGCCCTATCCTACCCCTAGTCCTAGGCGGAGTATGATGTCCTGAAAGGGATGGCCCCTCTCTGGAACCCACCCCTACTACTCCTATCAATAACCCTACACTAGAGACAGTGTCTAATAGTGATGTCTAATATTCGAATTTGCGATATTTTGCGAATATATGGACGAACATTCCTCATATATTTGCGAAATTTGCATATTCGTTATATTTGCTTTTTTGTTTGCGAATATGCGGAAATTTATGCGCATATGCGCATATTCGCGAATGTTTATGCGTATATGCGCATATTCCTGAATATTGAGCCCTCCCTTCTTTAATAGTATAGGGAACTATGACTAGTGCATTAACTCTGGGATTTTTTGCCCTTTGAAACCAATAGGCCCATTGTGCCCAATCTCCCTCTATGGGGGAGATTCATCAAAACCAGTGTAGAGGAATAGTTGTGGAGTTGCCGATAGCAACCAATCAGATTGCTTATTTCATTTTTGAAAAGGCCTCTGAAAAATGAAGGAAGCAATCTGATTGGTTGCCATGGGCAACTCAGAAACTTTTCCAGGAAAATTTGCTGAGTTGCCCATAGCAACCAATCAGTTTGCTTCTTTCATTTTGCAGAGGCCTTGTGAAAAATGAAAGAAGCAATCTGGTTGGTTACTATGGGCAACTGCACAACTCTTCCTCTACACTGGTTTTGGTGAATTTCCCCATAGAGGGAGATTTATCAAAACCTGTCCAGAGGAAAAGTTTCTGAGTTGCCCATAGCAACCAATCAGATCGCTTCTTTCATTTTTCAGAGGCTTTTTCAAAAATGAAAGAAGCTATTTGATTGGTTGCTATGGGCAACTCAGCAGCTTTTCCAGGAAAGTAAAGTTTAACCCCAACACTGTAACACCCCAGGACTGGAACCAGTGTTAGTCTCCCATTCCTCTGTTCTGCCAAGACAGTCCTGCTTAGCTTACTGTTTTACATGCTGTTAGATCCCTTTAGACCACGATGGGCCTATTGGTTTCAACGGGAAAAAAATCACAGAGTTAATGCACTAGTCGTAGTTCCCTATACCATTAATGAAGGGAGGGCTTAATATTCGCGAATATGCGCATATGCGCATACATTTTTGCATATGTACACACATTTTCGCATATGCGCAAAAAAAAAGCGAATATTTGTAATTGCGAATATATAGTGCTATATTCGCAATATTCGCGAATTTGCAAGCAACACTACTGTCTAACTAAACAGGGATAGGAGAAGGAGAGTAATGGACTATTGCCTATATCAAAATTACAATTGCTATATGCTCTAGTTTAGCCTCCTATTTGAGGTGAGGATATGAGGGGCTTTTGCACAATGGTCTAAATATGCACTGATAGGGTTCTACATTAAGCAACAAATATATAAATGGATAACTTTATGACATGATCCCACCAACATTAGTTAATGGAAAAATATACAGCAAAAGTGTCCCATAAATCATAAACCGTCACATGTCAACAAAACAGCTTGTGTCCTAAAGAAAAAAAACACAATAATAGAAAACCAATAATACGGTAAGTAAAATAGAAATTCTAATATCCATACAGAGTGCATACTTCAGATTATCCAATTTAACAGGGATTAAGTAATGGTAAACAAGGTACATCCAACAAACAACCCGGCATATCGTGAACATTGGGGCAGCAGGCTCACAGTCCTGCTGCCCCAACCCCATTAACATCATCAGCCCATATAAAATCCCCCCAATGGAGAAATAAAGTAAAGTAGAAAAATAGCAACAGAGCCATTGGATGGAGGTTCTTGAGCAGTAGGGGGTCTGCCAGTCAATTGTGACAATTGTGATTGTGTTTGTTATTTCTCACTTTAGACCTTGTTTAATCTTTGTGAAGCCCCAAGGCTGGTGTTGCACACAGCAGTTATTTGGGAAACTATCACTGCAGTTTTTAAGTCAAATGTTTGAGCCAAACTCTTGACATCATCACAGGTCCCTGCGCGTCTAGGCTCTGTGTAGTTTTTGCTATGATTTGCATAACATTTTGGAAAAAACACAGCAATTTTATGCATATCATAGTTTATAAGGTTGAAAAAAGACCAGAGTACATCAAGTTCAACCTTTATCCCTATTGACTCCCTGCTGAGTTGATCCAGAGGAAGGCAAAAATAACCTCATACTAAAAGGTAAAAATCACTTCCCGACTCCAAATATGGCAGTCAGAATAAATCCCTGGATCAACGTTCTGTCCCTATAAATCTATTATCCATAACCTGTAATGTTATTACTCTCCAGAAATGCATCCAGGCGTCTTCTAAACTCTCTTACAGAGTTCCTCTAGACCACTTCCTCCGGAAGAGAATTCCACAGTCTCACTGCTCTTACAGTAAAGAACCCTCGCCTGTGCTGCTGTAGAAACCTTCTATTCTCTAAATGTGGAGAATGCCCCTTGTAATAGATATAGTTCTGGGTATAAATGGGTCATGGGAGAGATCTCTGTACTGATATATTTATACATACATATTATGGTAAAATTCAAATACATTCTAGGTTTCACTGGTGGAATGAGGAGAAAAGTGGCCCATAGTGGACACCAGCAGTATCAGATGGATAGGCCAGCCCTGAAAATAAATCATTATCAGCATCAAATACAGTTCAATGCAAATTAGAAATTTCTTTGAACCTCCTACCTTTACGTACCTTTAAATAACAAGACAATAAACTAATGGCTCCCTTTATTTGTCTTCATTGTAGGGTTCAAAGTATGCGTACAGAAAACAGAGGGTGCAGATGCCTCTCCCCGTAGACAAACTTGGCCTTCATCTCAGGGGAGGTTATATATTTCCCACTCAGCAACCAGATGTCACTACTGAAGCCAGGTATGAATAACAAGCTTGATTGTCCTTTAGAACGTGGACATATTTTGGCAGCACATGGTAACAACAACAGTCCTATTACCTATTCTGGTGGCCATACTATGTAATCATCATTTGTTGTTATTTAGCACCTGCAGATGCCAGACTTTCTGTTGTGTATCCTCATGTAACTTGTCTCTGGACCGTTCTGACATTATAATCACAGACCATTGTTGGAATGCCGCATTCATTCATTTAATACAGAAAAAGGACATTATATTATGCAGCTTATATTCTAATTTGTTCATTTAGCAAACTTCAAGTTCTGCTTTAAGCACTCTACAGGTTAATTTTATATACTGTATACCGTATTTTTCGCCCTATAGGACGCACCGGCATATAAGACGCACCCCATTTTAAAGGTGCAAAATCTAGAAAAAAAAAGATTGTGAACCCAACAGTGATCTTCAACCTGCGGACCTCCAGATGTTGCAAAACTACAACTCCCAGCATGCCCGGACAGCCGTTGGCTGTCCGGGCATGCTGGGAGTTGTAGTTTTGCAACATCTGGAGGTCCGCAGGTTGAAGACCACTGGATAGAAGGTAATACTCACGTGTCCCCGCCGCTCCGGACCCGTCACCCCTGCCCTGGATGTCGCTCCATCGCTGTCGCCGTGTCCCCCGGGGTGTCCCCGACGCTCTTGACGTCTTCTTCCCCGGGATCCACGCTCTCCATCGCCGTCATTACGTCGCTACGCACGCCGCTCCTATTGGATGACGGGACGGCGTGCGCAACAACGTGATGACGTTGAAGGGGAGCGCCGCCATGCAGGTGCAGGAGCAGACACCGAGGAGGCAGGTAAGGTCCCTCCCGGTGTTCTGTAAGCTGTTCGGGACGCCGCGATTTCACCGCAGCGGTCCCGAACAGCCCGACTGAGTAGCCGGGTTAGTGTCACTTTTGCTTCAGACGCGGCGGTCAGCTTTGATCGCCGCGTATGAAGGGTTAATACAGGGCATCACTGTGATCGTTGATGTCCTGTATTAGCCGCGGTTTCCGGCCGTTGATGGCCACAGGGACCGACCCGATAGGTATGTATTCGCCATATAAGACGCACCAACTTTTCCCCCCCAGTTTTGGGGAAGAAAAAGTGCGTCTTATACGGCGAAAAATACGATAGTTTATTTTTTAGAGGGATTTTACAAATAACATTCTTCAGAAAAACGTTTTTTTTTTTTTTTGCCCAAACACTAGAGGGAAATTTCTAAAGCATGACATATAATGGACATTTCCATCAGTACAATTTTAATACATAGGTTGGTATCTTGAAACCCAGACTTGCTCATAGAGGCAAAGTACTTTAAAGGGGTACTCCGGTGGAAAACAAATGTTTTCAAATCAACTGGTGCCAGAAAGTTAAACGGATTTGTAAATTACTTCTATTTAAAAATCGTAATCCTCCCAGTACTTATCAGCTGCTGTATACTACAGAGAAAGTTGTATAGTTATTTTCTGTCTGACCGCAGTGCTCTCTGCTGACACCTCTGTCCAGAGCAGGAGAGGTTTGCTATGGGGTTTTTCTTCTACTCTGGACAGTCCCTGACACGGACAGAGGTGGTAGCAAAGAGCAATGTGGTCAGACTGGACAGAACTACACAACTTTCTCTGTAGTATACAGCGGCTGTTAAGTACTGGAAGGATTAAGATTTTTAAATAGAAGTAATTTACAAATCTGTTTAACTTTCTGGCACCAGTTGATTTGAAAACATTTTCTTTCCACCAGAGTTCCCCTTTAATAGGAGAAGTCAGAAGTATAGCATTTATTCTTTACAATATAGGAATAGGAAACAATTTAATGAGTGGTAACAAGAAGTTCATTATATAACATTGCTTTGTGCTCATACTCTGGTCAATTATTGTTACAATGCCTCCATCGAGCCTCAAGACCGGCAGTGCAGTAGTGTAATACATTATGGAGAGGCTAATAAGATAGCCTGTGCTATTAACACATTAACATGAGAATAATGGAGTTACTAGATATTTCTCTTTAGAGTTGCCGTAATTGTTCATAAAAGACCCAAGTGATTGCTTGATAAAGGACTTAAACAAAGGATGATTCCGGCTTCTTCTAAGTTCACTCCTTGATAGTTAGCAGAATGATAATTGCATCTTAACAGTAATTATGGTAAGAGGATAATTCCCTTACAGTTGTATAAAATATTGCTTTAAGCATTCAAATGGACATAACATTATGCATTATGTCAACATCTCACCATTACACACTGCCTTCCATGCAAAAGCAGATTTTTGAGTAAGCAGACATTATTCATCCCCAGAGGTCTGTTAGGCATCTGTAAATATGAAGCACTACTAAATGGAAAAAAAGCTGTGCTGAGATAAAAGCATATAATCTCAATACCGTTGTTGCTTGTGCAACTGAACTTGACCCCCCCCCCCCCCATATCCAATCCCAAAACACAATGCCAATAAAGATGAGGTTATTCTACAAGCCTTACATTTGGTTGGAGTTAAATGACTATAAGAAAGGTGAACAAAGTGTTATTATCCCGTCATAGAGCTAGTGGAAAAGTCATCTACAGTTCATGAAAACATAAGAATTAAAGGGGTACTACAGTGGAAAACTTTTTTTTTTTTTTCAAATCAACTGGTGCCAGAAAGTTAAACAGATTTGTAAATCACTTCTATTAAAAAATCTTAATGCTTCTAGTACTTTTTAGGGGCTGTATACTAAAGAGAAATCCAAAAAAGAAATGCATTTCATGTGATGTCTTGACCACAGTGCTCTCTTCTGACCTCTGCTGTCCATTTTAGGAACTGGAGAAAATCCCCATAGCAAACATATGCTTCTCTGGACAGTTCCTAAAATGGACAGCAGAGGTCAGCAGAGAGCACTGTGGTCAGGACATTACAGGAAAGGCATTTCTTTTTGGATTTCTCTTTAGTATACAGCCCCTAAAAAGTACTGGAAGGATTAAGATTTCTTAATAGAAGAGATTTACAAATCTGTTTAACTTTCTGGCACCAGTTGATAAAAAAAAAAAAAAAAATAAAAAAAAACGTTTTCCACGGTAGTGCCCCTTTAAGTATAACTCTGCAATACATTGCTTTAGTAATAGGAAGATCTGGGGCAATTTAGGAATTTGCTTCTGTCCATGATTGTGTTGGATTTTGTTGATGTTGCTTCTTTTATTTTTATATTTTCTTGTTAAATCCAAATTGAAAGCCTTCTTGTGTGTGCAGAGCATGTACAGTGCACGAGGAGAGCCTATGGTTCTGTATGACAGGTTCTACTATTCTATATGCAATTGTATGGTGCCCCTGGGTGACACCCATAAAATATTTACTTCCCTGGGCTGTCACCTCTCCTGCCTGCCGCTGTGATGTTGAGGGCTGCATCCACCTGTCTTCACAGCCACCAACACTGAGAGGAGAGCTGGTTGGCCAATCGGTGCTGCTGAATGCCAAGTTTATCAAGGTGTGGTCTTGGTGTCCAATAGTGGTAGGAAGCCGACTATTTACACAGGCTCCTGCCTTTGGCATGTGCCTGTGAACCCTATACCATGTGGTTTTATGCTCTGCGTCATTCTGTCATATTGGATCTTCTGACCTGTGTGGACTGTGTACCTGGTAAACCCTTCTGGTCTGCTGATTTTGTCTACACATGACCTTCTTGCTTAACTATTCAACTATTCCTTCTTAACTCCCTGCCTGCTGATTCTGCATACACATGACATCCGGTCTATTTGTCCCTGGACTGTTTGCTGTTTACCCTCCTGCTGTCAGCCTTGTCCCTATGGGCCCCCTTGGTACTGACCCGGCTGATCAACCATATTTTCCCCACCTGGGACCCCTTTGACAGCTAGTGGCCTACTGACCAGCATCATTGCTCCATCTCAGTGTGTGGGGTGTCGGATGCTTATTTTTAGTCAGAGGTTGTCATTCAGGATCAGACCCCTGGTCATTACAACACCGTGTTCTCTTTTAGAAGCAATGCTCCTGTATGGAAGAAATTCTTTGCATACCTCTTTAAAAATCAATAACATTCTAAGTTATAATATGGACCCATAGATTTCTAGACAGAATTATATAGCACAGATCTACAATATAGTTGCTTTATGTATATGAGCCTTTTTGTAACACTAATAAACTGTTAGCCAGACAGTACGTCCTTTGACTTGTAAGGCCTGCCACCAAAAGGAAAACAAAGTTATTGTCAATATTATTTTGTTTAATATTTTATGTCTAAAGTGCAATTGTATGTAAATAACTCTTATTATTGTCAATTTGTTTCAGTCGCAAAAAACCACTTGGCCTAATAGTCACATTGGATGATAATGAAGCGGCCCATGGAGAATTCTTCTGGGATGATCTTGAATCCAGAGGTAGATACAAATACTGTTTAAAGGGGTACTCCGCCCCTTGCATATTATCCCCTAGCCAAAGGATAGGGGATAAGATGTCAGATTACGGGGGTCCCACAACTAGGGACCCCTGGATCTCCGCTGCAGCACCCTGCTATCATTACTGCACAGAGCAAACTCTCTCTGTGCGTAATTGACCGGCGATACAGAGGCCGGAGCATTGTGATGTCACGGCTCCGCCCCCTCGTGACTTCACGGCCCGCCCCCTTAATGCAAGTCTATGGGAGGGGGCATTATGGCCACCACGCCCCCTCCCATAGACTTGTATTGAGGGGGCAGGCCATAACATCACGAGGGGGTAGAGCCGTGACATCACAATGCTCCGGCCCCTGTATTTCCTGTCATTACACACAGAGCAAGTTTGCTCTGTGCAGTAATGATAGCGGGGTGCTGCAGCAGAGATCCCTGGGGTCCCCAGTGGCAGGACCTCCACGATCTGACATCTTATCCCCTATCCTTTGGATATATTAATCTTGTTGGGTATGTCTGAGTATGTTTAGTAGTGGTCTACAGCACAGTCCTAGTATGGCATGACTTTCACAACCATTGGAGAGGCATAAGTATAGATCGCTTCTATAAAGCACATCTCTGTGATGTTTTCTGTTATTGCTATTAAACAGGGTAGGTATGAATGACATCCATATTCAAACTGTTCAAACTGCTAATTTTTCTACAATAAATCAAACATATGTCTATTATTTGGAGTCGCCTTAACTTCTGCGACTCGGTGTGTACAATCCTATTTATGCATGTAGGCAGCATTGCTCTTTTCACACTGCAGAGCAGAATAATTAAATGGATTTTCTTAAATGATAACCTGCATTGCTTGGTGGTGGCGCGTTCAGAGGAAGGAAGCTCACTACATTCTTATTAACATTCAGCTAAGCAACTAAACTTGAACATTAACAAACCATATGATATTTATAGCTGTCAAAAGGTCAACCCAATAAAATTGAATGGTGAGTTATGAGGCTGAGTTAAGACTATTAGCCATTTAAAGGGGTACTCCTCTGCTAGACATCTTATCTCCTATCCAAAGGATAAGATGTCTGATCACGGGGTGCTGCTGCTGGGGCACCCCGGGATTTCCCACAGCACCCGGCGGCCTAAACATACGCCTGTTTCTGCAGCAGTGGCCATGACATCATGACCACGCCCCTTTGTCATGCCACACCCTTTCCATTCATGTCTATGGGAGGGGGCGTGTCAGCAGACACGCCCCCTCCCATAGACATGCATGGAGGGGGCGTGGCATGACATCATAAGGGGGTTTGACTGTGATGTCAGGATCACAGCCTCTGTCTCAGAGCTGTCTGAACAAAATGTTCAGAACGCTGAAGCAACCAGAGTACCCCTTTAAGGACATTGGTCTGAATGGGAAGTCTGTCACTTAGGTTTCTGTGTTGGAAATCAGCTGTGCATAGAAACATATTTTCCTAGCATATTAATTTGTCCAGATATAAGGCTGAAATATGTATATATTTTAATTTTCCATTTTATTATGCATATTTTTAACAATCCTGAAACGTGCACTTTCCATCCGGGCCACTAGGCCTAAACCTAAGCTGAGATATCCTGTTCTGTACAGATCATTTACCAGTAATGCCTGTCTTCTAAGCACAAACAAGGAGTATAGTGAAAGGTGACACCAGTAAGGAGATAACACTGGGTCCACCACCATTCACAGCATAATAACCCCACTTTCCCTGTAGAATGACCTCCAATGACCTAATTTTTCTTAATTCATCTAAAAGGGACAGGTCATGTCTATTGTTGTTCATGGTCCGTGGGTCCTGCTGTAAAGCATATTTCTAAATGCTGTTAAAACAGCTCAGGCAAGGTGGCTGCCCTCATAATAATATGCAAAGAAATGTAATACACATGTTACAATCAGAAAAAAGAAACAGATTATAAAAAAGAATATGTTTCAGTATCTACCTAAAATCAGAAACACAAATCTAGGTGATACATTCCTTTTAAAGTGAATCTATCAGGATTACTAAGCTATCCTAGGAGTGGACTGTGTATACTAGAATATGGGATGCTGTGTAGTTTTATATGGTGTTTGGTATGGTTATGTAATGAGTATATGTCAATCATCATATGTGGGTGGAGAAAGGCAGGATTTCTCTGTGAGTCCTGTCAGCATTTATACAGCTTTGTACATAAAAATACTCAAATAAATCATGTAACTCTACTTTTTGAACTTCCCCATCTGTCCTGTAATTCTCCAACAAAAGGAAGAAGAATGGGAGACCTGACAAGTCAGCTTTTAGGAAAATATTTACTATACAGTTTTGTTAAATGTTATTCCTGGTGATAACTGAAGTGTAATGCTTATTTATCATTATTCTTTTAGATACCATAGAATCGGGCAAATATATTTTATATCATTTCTCTGTTTCCAATGTAAGTATTTTGTATTTCATAATGAATAAATCATAGCGTGCAGATTCATATGTCCACATGTAGTGGCAAAGAAATGTCAATTTTTTTTTAATTAATCAATATGTAGTCAAAATGTATAGTCTGACATAATATATTAATATGCTTAAAAGACTCAAATCAGTGTAAGCTATTAAATATACCTAACAAATTAGTAAAATCCCCAATGATAGGGCTACATACTGTTTACATAGACCTTCTAAATAAATGTATCTATATGTTTATATTAATATGATGTGTTTTGGTTATATTACAGAACAGACTTATCATGCAAGCAGCAAGATCAGATTATACTGACCCCAATAACCTAGTGTTTGACGAAATTAAAGTCTATGGACTTACCAGGGGAACGACAAGTGTTATAGTAACAATGAATGGTCAGACTATCCAGCCTGCTCTTTCATTTAGATTTGATAACAACAAGGTAGGTTAATATTATCATGCTGCATTTTCTTTTCTAATTTATGTACTTATAATTAGAATATAAATGAATAATGATTAGTAAAAATATGATAATAATATTAATACTAATAATAATAATTATTATTATTATTATTTATAAAATATATACAAATACAATATGTCTATTACAAATAATACATTGTAGGTATCAATACATGTTTTTTGTTATTAAAGAGTCTTGTTTTTACTATTGCAAATGCACCAGAATATTGGCACAATTTGCACCAAAAACTGCCACTCATCATGGCTATGCACCACAAGCTTTATATACCCTTTTGACTGTTTTCCCCCTGTTCCAATAAAGGACGCTTTGTCTCTGCATAAGGGGACATGACCTAAAAGCAGCAAAAATGCACCAACATTTCGGTGCATGATTCTGATTTTAAGTACGCCAACTAAAATTTGGAGTAAAATTAAACCAGACAGTTCACAGATTTAGCAATTAGCCTGAGACACTTTGATAAAACTGGCACATTTGAACTGTTCATCTTAGTTTGCACTGTGGAAAAAATAAGAATGTTTTAGACATTTTTTTTTTTGGTGCCTAAAAGTAGAGCATTATAAGCCAAGATAGAATTAGCATATATATGGACATTTATCAACGGGTTTAGTCAGGTTTTCTTTACTATAATCGTCGCAAAATTGTCGCAACTGCGACTACACAATTTTTCGTGCAACATTTTGACTGGAAAGCGAGAAAAGCAAGTTTTCCTAAAATTTACTATGTAGTAATAATTTTAAAATGGACTACCGGTAGTCAGGTATTTATTAACTGCGACAGTCGCAACTGCGCAAAAAAAAGTCGCAGCAGCGGTAAAAATTTACTAAATTTACTCCAGCTCAAACATGGAGCAGAAAAAGCTACTACCAAAGTAAAAAAGGAAAAATTGCTTATGTGAAAGAAAATTATCAACAGGCTGAAACCAGTTGATAAATAAGTCACACAAAAAAAAAGTAAGGAAAAAATTACTAAAAAAAAGAATACATAAGCAAACATTGATAAATGTCCCTCATAGACTTTAGGACATTTTTGCCCACTTCTTGGCACATGAGGTACATGAGGCAAAAAATTTTGGTGCATATGTAAAATGCACTAAAAACTGGCGCATGTGTACAATGAACAAAATTTGAAAATTAACATGTAATAGAAATGTAGATCTAAGCACAAACTTAGACAATCTTTTTAAAGCTAAGCTAATGCAAAGCAAAACAATTTTAGTAAGTAAGACAGTTTTAGTAAATTCCCCATTCTGTTGATTAATGTTATGAACAAAAAATTAAAAACATAAAATAAGTCTTAACAACATAAAAAAAAAAGAGTTTGAATACTTTTATGGACATTTTGTGTGTCCAAACTAATGATAAACATGCAGGAAATCAAATCTATGTAGGCTGGCAATTTATGGCCACCTACAACCTACAACTGAAGGGCATTTAGAAGGCTACAATCCACCTCAACAACTGACAACTATTTCAATGAAATTGTGTGCTTTATATTAGGTCCTACATATAACTGGACTACAGCTAAGACTTGGACAGAATTTCACTGTGACATGGGATCAGATGGGTTCTGATGAGATTCCTGATGCCGAAAAGTTTGACTGCCACCCTGAATCTAATGCTGATGAAACAAAATGCCATAACCTTGGATGCATCTGGGAGGTAGGTGAAATGTTATATACAAATGAGAATGAAATGTTAAATAAAAGTGAATTGATATATCACAGAGAATAGAAAAACAAGAAGAACAATAATAAGGCACCATGAGGGAAAGTAAGTTAACCCATAGCAACAAATGTTCACTAGCTTAACCATATTTCAGAGGAAATTATGTTAAAAAAGCACTTACATTTTTTTTTCTTCCATATAATTGACACTCACCTTCACTATTTCTATAGTGCCACCTGTTTCATTTTATCTCAGTTGCATACATATGTTTCATTACCCTAGCTGGGTCAAAGTTACAATGAATCAGACCCCCAGAAAATACTTCGGTTTATGTGACTTACGAAGTTATTTGCCTTGGCTCAGCTGACTTCCTTCATTTCTTCCAACTATAGGATGACATCATTCCCCTTCAGATCACTGATGGCAGATTTTAGACCCTTCCCTTTTTAGCTCTATCTGTAGGCTGCTGATATTTCTATGGGATCATGATATATACTGTAGAAGTTGGGTCTACACACTGATTACTGCAGTTAGACTTTTCCTCTGAAAACTTAAAATATCCATAACACACCTTAAAGAAGTTATCTATAATAAGGTGACAATAATACTTACCTGCCTGACAGTAATTGACATACTTACCAAGGATCTGTGCTTGACTATTTCCTGTTTTTATGTCCTACGTCCAACTACAATCCCCTGGATCCCTTGTTTCTAGTATGGAGGTGACTTATCTCCCTCCCACACATCAACCACCCCACCGATTGCAGCACAGCTGAGCTCCCTTCCATGTATACTATGCTTAAAACTACAATTTCCTTCAGTTTTGTGGAGAATGATCTTCCTCCCACCCAGCGGTCGCTCCACCCATTGAAGCACAGACAGATGCCCTTTCAACACCAGCCTAGTGATGTAATTTCTTGGGTCGCACTGCAAACTGGGAAAGGCCTTTGATAACACTCATTTTGTATACTGCTAAACATGAACATTGGGGCAAAGATCATGTTAGAATTGCAAAGCCAGCCATCAAACACATGTACAGACATTATATTGTGAACTACACTAACTTTGCAGCCCCTGTAAAAAAAAAAAATAATAATCTGGAAAGCCTTTCTAGGGTTCAAAAAATGTAAAATAAATAGCAAAGTAGGTTCTTAACTCCTTAGGGACTTAGGGCGTACCTGTACGCCCTGAGTCCACTCCCATTCTACAACGCCTGACATGAGCAGTCAAGTGGCAGAATCATTGATCAATGGTTCCCTATGAGAAACCCATGATCAATGTGAAAGATCAGTGTGTGCGGCCCCCTAAGCGAGCTATAATACTGCAAAAAAAAGTGAATAAAGATCCCCTTCCCTTTTTCCATTTAAAAAAAACTGTAAATAAAAATAAACATATGTGGTATCGCCGCATGTGGAAATATCCGAATTATAAAAATAAATAGTTAATTAAACCGCATGATCAATGGCGTATGCGCAAAAAATTAAAAAGTCCAAAATAGTATATTTTGATCACTTTTTATATCATGAAAAAATTAATAAAAAGAGATCAAAAAGTCTGATCAATACAAAAATGATACCGCTAAAAACTTTAGACCACGGCACAAAAAATTAGCCCTCATACCGCCCCATAGGCGGAAAAATAAAAAAGTTATAGGGGTCAGAAAATGACAATTTTAAACGTATACATTTTCCTGCATGTAGTTATGATTTTTTTCAGAAGTACGACAAAATCAAACCTAAATGAGTAGGGCATCATTTTAATCATATGGACCTACAGAATAAACATAAGGGGTCATTGTTACCCAAAAATGTACTGCGTAAAACGGAAGCCCCCAAAAGTTACAAAATGTTTTATCTTCAATTTTGTCGCACAATTATTTTTTTTTCTGTTTCACTGTAGATTTTTGGGTAAAATGACTGATGTTATTACAAAGTAGAATTGGTGGTGCAAAAAATAAGCCATCATATGAATTTTTAGGTGCAACATTTAAAGAGTTATGATTTTTAAAAGGTAAGGAGCAAAAAAAACGAAAGTGCAAAAATGGAAAAACGCTCAGTCCTTAAGGGGTTAAAATAGGAATGAGATGTGCCCATATTTTTAATCAAATATTTGCATATATAAAGACTAAATATAGAGAAGTGGCATCCACTGTTTAAAAAATTGCCTTGATTCAAATGTTGGAATTACTGACTTTTTTTTAAACTGTGGCCCACATTTATCATTGTAGGTGTAAGTAAAGCATTTTTTACACCTTTTTTGTGTGCTGATAAGGTGTAGGAGCACCAAATTTATTAAATGGTCAAAGAGCATTTGATACATTTTGTGCAGGTCACATTTTCTGAAATTTCTGTCTTCACATACACCAAAAAGCTACACCATGTCTGGGCTGGTGTAGTTTTAGAGAATTTTCAGTGGATTTGCACCTTTTTTGCTCCTTTTCACAAAAAGGCGCAGTTGATAAAACCCATCCATATCATGTCTATTGCCAAGATCAGTGGATTGCAACTCAAAATCAGCAGAAATGTGTAAACAAAAAGGCGCAAAAAAAGGCCCAAAAAACCCTGCTTGCTCCCTTTTTTTTACCCCCTTTTAGTCACAAAAAACAGTCTAAAGACAATTATAAATGTGGGCCAGTGTGTCCACTTTTCCATAGACTTATAGGGGTACTCTGACGAAGCGCCTAGGGGCATTTAACGGTCTGTGGTCCAACATCTGAAACTCCCCCCCCCGTATCCATCTGCCGCCTCCCTGCTAGGATTGATCGGAGTCTGTGGTTGTACACGTCCGGTTGACCTGCCTAACATCTATACAGTGAGGGTTCCGCTAATTTATTTTCATGTGTATGTCCTGTATGGTTATATTGTGAACTGACACCAACCCACCTATGAGTCTCAGGAGTTCACCTTCAGCATCTAGCAGACTATACCGTATTTATCGGCGTATAACACGCACTTTTTAGGCCAAATTTTTTTGCCTAAAGTCTATGTGCGTGTTATACGCCGATACACCCCCAGGAAAGACAGGGGGAGAGAGGCCGTCGCTGCCCGCTTCTCTTCCCCTGCCTTTCCTGGGGTCTAGAGCCCTGCTGCCGGCCCTTCTCTCCCCCTAGCTATCGACGCCGCTGCCCGTTCTGTCCCCCTGACTATCGGTGGCGACAGCCAGGGGGAGAGAAGGGGCAGCGGCACCCATTGCCGGCGCCGCTGCCCCGTTGCCTCCCCCCATCCCCGGTGGCATAATTACCTGGGTCGGGTCCGCGCTGCTGCAGGCCTCCGGCATGCATCCCCTGCGTCGTTGCTATGCACGGCACGGCGCACTGACGTCATGCGCCGCGCCGTGCAGTGCATAGCAACGACACAGGGGACGCACGCCGGAGGCCTGCAGCAGCGTGGACCCGACCCAGGTAATTATGCCACCGGGGATGGGGGGAGGCAACGGGGCAGCGGCGCCGGCAATGGGTGCCGCTGCCCCTTCTCTCCCCCTGGCTGTCGGCGCCGGCACCGATGGTCAGGGGGACAGAACGGGGCAGCGGCGCCGATAGCCAGGGGGAGAGAAGGGCCGGCAGCAGGGCTCTAGACCACAGGAAAGGCAGGGGGAGAGAAGCGGGCAGCGACGGCCTCTCTCCCCCTGCCTTTTCTGGGGATATATCGGGGTATACATGCGCACACACGCACCCTCATTTTAACATGGATATTTGGGTAAAAAACTTTTTTTACCCAAATATCCTTGGTAAAATGAGGGTGCGTGTTATAGGCCAATGCGTGGTATACCCCGATAAATACGGTAATTAATCTTCTGGCGTCTGGCATCCAGCATAGTTTCCCTCCTGATGCTAGAACGTATTCCATTTATTTGAATGGGACAGTTCACAATCATCCAGCATCTTCATTTTGATGCTGGATTGTTGGACACGCCACACGGCACCTGAGCCAGCATATATGCAATGGTTTAGCAGGACTCTATATGCTAAACCTATATGTACTGGAAGTGGCCTGCATGTAATCACTGGTTAACTATATCCTGGCCATTGATGGGAACATGCCCTTAGTTATCCTGACATGCAAATAACATAGTATATAACGTTTACAAACATAAATATGATGTATTTAAACAAACACAGATTTGTAAATGCATCCAGGACGTCGTTTAAGGCGCAGAAGAAGCTCCAGGGGAAACATGTCACCCCTAATATTACTTACAGTGCATTTTAGACCCTGGAAACATTGTCACTTCTGTTTAAAATCAACTGCATGAAAACACATTAGCACTAACACATCACATACTATAAATAAACACAGAACTGCAAATAACAGTAGTATCACATAAACAGTTGTGCAAGGAAAATCACACAGTGAAAAGTGTCTAGCATGTCCATTGGTGCCTGAAATGTTTATGCTCAGGGCATGAAGCCCCAAATACTGCACAAGCAATCATTTACTTTTTTCACACATTTCTCCAAGGACAATGCCATGCTTTACATTTCCATTTAACTGTCTCCTGCAGTTGCTTTATATTAATTAAATGTGGAAAGCTTTGTAGTGTTTACGTGTTTTATATCAAGTAAAATCAGCAACAATGAAAATAATAAACGATGTGTATAAAAACTGCTGACATTGCAACATTGCAGTTTGTGTTGATAAAGGCAGTAATGGGTAGTACGGTAGTATAAAACTAAAGCATTATTTATCTGTCACAGTGATCGTCATTAAAAAAAAAAGTTAAAACAATGCCAAAATGAATATTTTGTTACATGCCATATGTCTATATATATATATATATATATATATATATATATATATATATATATATATATATATATATATATATATATGTATTCCAAAATGGTGGTATTCTCAAACTTTTTTTATTTTTCTGTATATTGGGCTGTTTGAGGGGTCATTTTCTGCACCATGACACCATGATATGTAGTTTGTATCTTGTACATATATGACTTTTTGATCACTCCTTTTTTCTTTTTTGTTGGAATGTGATGTGACTAGAATGTTGTTGTTTTTTTGTTTGTTTTTTACGTGTATGCCATTCCTCGTACGGAATCATAAATATTATGTTTTTGGACATTTCCACATGTGGCAGTACCAAATATGTTTTTGTTTTTATTATTTTATATATGGGAAAAGGGGGTATTTTAAATTTTTTTTGGGGGGAAGGGCTAATTTGTTTTAAAGACATATATATATATATATATATATATATATATATATATATTTTTTTTTTTTTTTTTTTTTTTTTTATATTTTTACAATCAATATTCAAATTTCTAACATTGCAGGTACCCATACAGATCAGGGGAGAGAATCTCTGATGGGCAAACAAACTGATTGAACCACTGTATAAATGAGGGAGGACTGAAAATTAGTTACTTAAAGGGGTGCTCCTGTGATTTATTTTAAAATCAACTGGTGCAAAAAGTTAAACAGATTTGTAAATTACTTCTATTACTTCTACATTCCAATACTTATCAGCTGCTGTATAATACAGAGGAAGTTTTATAGTTGTTTTCTGTCTGACCACAGTGCTCTCTGCTGACACCTCTGTCCATGTCAGGAACTGTCCAGGGTAGAATTAAAGGGGTTATCCACCATAAAGTGATTTTAGTACTAACCTGCCAGAACTGGGTATTTCCCATTTGATTTTGCCCTCTGAACTACACATCCCCACAGTTCCATGCTTGAAAGTTTGATCACTTTCCTTCCTCCCACACATCAGCCACCACACCCATTGAAACACATTGTTTTCTACTCAAGGGGAATACAGCTGTTGAAAAATATAAGTAGGACAGGCTCCCTCTGATCGTCTGACTAGTGATGTCAGCTGTTGACACACAGCAACCTGGGAAATCCTGAGACATGAGTAATTTTGTATGCTGTTAAAAATAAATATTGGGGCAATAATTACAGAATAATTGTGACACCACCTTCACACACAGGAACAGATAGTATATTATAAACTACACTAACTTCACAGACCCTGTAGCATAGTCAAATAAAAAAAAATCATGGAATACCCCTTTAGATTTCCATAGCAAACCACTCCTGCTCTGGATAGTTCCTGACATGGACAGAGGTGTCAGCAGAGAGCACTGTGGTCAGACAGTAAAGAACTATACAACTTGCTTTGGAGAATACAGTAGCTGATAAGTATTTAAAGCTTCCGCTTACATGGGCGTAATCAGAGCGCGTTCGTTAGCATGGCAACGCGTCACTAGTCCTCAGCACATGCGCAACGGACACCAACCCCCGAGACTAAGTCCCGACAGAAGGCATCCACCGCGCAGGCGCAGAAGGTCCAGTATACCACACGTATGAACAGATATGGGAAATTAATAGCCTCAATAGAATAACAGAATCCATCACAGAAAACAACACAAAAGAGAAAATAACTGAAATAGAAAAAAGAAAAAAGTGAAAAAGAAATAGTGTATAAAACTAAACCAGTAAAAAATAAAAAAATAAAAAATGATAAATAGCATTCAATAGTCCGAGGGTATCATAAATTCATTAAGAGTGGTGATACCACAGCCTGGCAAAATCCGGGTTCGATATTGGCCCACGTCAAACAGCACTGTTGTGACGAATGGCATACACCATTGGGTTCATGTCCCATCTCACCCAATTACTTGGTTGATGATAAGGACACATCACCTCTATACCTCCCAGTGGACCCTCCAGTCACATTATGCCCAGGTACCCACACACTCAAGGCCCTATAGCAATGGACCAAAATCAGATTAACCCTTCTACGGACTAGTAGCACCCAGCACTTAATAAAATTTTTTTTTTTAAATATATAAAAAAATATATATAAAAAATAAATAAAAAATAAAATAAAAAACACAAAATAAAAGATAGAAAAATAAAAAACAAAACAATATTGATAAACAATAAAATAAAAAATAAAAAAGTGAAAGAAATTAATTAGGATAAAAATAAAAAAGGAAATATTTAGATAAGGTAAAAAGTAAAGCAATACTTTAGGCTCTCCCAAATCACACTGTCCAACACGTAAATTGCTGCCCATGCTTATATTGCGATCACAAATTACTCCATAACATGATTAGATTAAACAATTTATTAAATACAGAAAAAAAGAAAAAAATATTCTTCAATTCTTGAAATAGTCCGGTGAGTTGAGCATATCCTCCCAGCCGCATACTGCAAAAGGAGCAGGAAAAAGATTCATTAATAAATCATTCTAAATATATCAAACAATATGTATACTGAGTATACAGACGCCAATAGACAACAACAGGAAGTTACATCTACATTTTTTTTCCTGGTTACAACAAAAATGTGCTTATACAATATGCTCATGTATGCAACAGTAAACGTGCCCTGTAAATGCTTTGTAAAATATTTTGCTTTTAAAAAGTTTTTTTTGTTTTTTTTAGTTGAAGGGTCTCTTTAACATTAACTATTTCTATTCCAGGAATCCACTCTAGATGGCATTCCATATTGCTATTATCCATCTGATTATGGCTATAATGTTGATGATGTGCTGGAAACAAACAACGGCTTCAATGTAAATATTTCCTGGCCTGCCGGAACACCGCAACGTTACACCAAATCCAAAGCAATCACAAAGCTTTCAGTTGAAGTTACATTTCATAACAATCACCTGCTTCAGTTTAAGGTAATAAATCTGTGTATTCTTGCCAAAATCTGGAAATTGATGATTTGTTCTGCACTCTTCTGCTGGGTAGGTTAACAACATTCAAGGCAGACATTGCAGTTTGTGTTAATAAAAACAATAATGGGTAGTAATAGAAAACTAAAGCATTATTTATATTGCATAGTGATTGCCATTTAATAATGGAAAAACAATTCTAGAACAAATATTTGGTTTCATGCCACACAAAAGAAAAGAGTTATAAAATTAAGTTACCTGTACTACAAAAATTCCACAAATATTAAGCCCTTTAAATGGCCAAGTCAACAAAAAAACAAACACAAATATTATGGCTGTAAAAAGGTAGCATCAGCAGAGGAAGGGGGGGAGGGCAACTGAATTTTTCTTTACAATGTTTGCTCTTAATAGATCTTTGATCCCAACAACAAAAGATATGAAGTCCCAGTTCCGCTAAATAAGCCAAGCCATCCAAGTAGCACCAAAAGTGAGCATCTCTATGAAGTTGTTGTTCCTCGGACCAGACCATTTGGAATTCAAGTCATCCGGAAAAGCAACGGTGCTGTTGTGTAAGTTAAGAATCCTATCTACCTAGATATCTATTAAAGGGAATGCCTAATTTGCTCCATAAAAGGGACTCTCAGGATATCAATAACAGCAGGGAGAAAATCTAAATTACCATATATTGCCACCACATTAAAGGGTTAATCTAATATGATATTAAGATGAAGAACAAATACGCACAGGAAAAGAATGCAAACAAGAATCATATGTTTTTAAATTTATATTGATATTGATATTTATGGGCTAAAAAATAGAAAATTTGGCATACCAAAAAATATACATAACAGGAGTGTATGAAAAGAAAAATGTAAATAAAACCATAAACATGTATTGACAAAATTTTTAAATCAAGGGATCAATATAAATCCGTAATACAAAAGTGTGCCTAAATTTTTACTTCCACCCACAACCCTGAATAGCTAGAAAAGCCCATCATTATCGGAAAAATCACTTGTAGGGTCCTATTATTATTATTACTAGTGCTTCATATTTAGCTGAATAGTGGCAGAGAATGGAGATGTCAACATGATTCCAGCTCCCTGTCACTGCTTTAATCAAAACTGACAAGGTCTCTAATGGTTGACATTACTGAAATAAAAAACTATTCGCAAAATAAATAGATAAAAAGAAGCACATTTTTTTTTTATAATTTTTTTTTTTTTAAACACTTCCAAAGCTTAAAACCATTTATAAAATTAATAATTTATTTGTAATTCTGCTTATTGGAAAAATGCAAAATTGGAGAAACATGTCTCAGTTCCGATAATAATAAAGAAAACAGAATTTATGTTAGCCTGGGCTCACATATGTCCGACATCCGGCATAGGTGTACTCAGCCTAGATCTCAAAGCAACTGATGTCAGTTGTATGGCATCCGGCGACCAGTGTTTCTGGACGGCAGACAGGGGAACGGAGCAATCTGCAATCCCCTGTACAGTGCCCTACGTCATGTCCAACCATCCAACATCAAAATTGAGACACTGGATGATTGTGAACTGTCCCATTGAAATGAATGGGATCAGTTCTAGCATCAGTTTCCCTCTGGTGCACGCCGGAGGGAAACTATGCCAGAATCCTGATATATGTGAACCGAGGCTTACTGTTCTGAAAGCAAACACAAGCTCAGCATTAAATGAACACCCGAAATAATATAGATACACTGTGGCTTTAGGGGGTAGTACAAGACACATGACATTACCAAGTATGTAGGTATATACTTAGTATATAAATTGCAGCACGCTGGGCCTAGTCTGAAAGAGTACAGCGTTATGGCTCTCAGTATATGTGGTGTACTCCCTACCTACACATTGCATGGCTTCACTCCTTGACATGTCATCTCCCACTCCTTTTACCTCCCTGAAAATTATTACTACTATTTTTTCTACATACAGGACTGCAATGCAGTTAGCACAGGTCAGCCCGACCTGATGGTTTTAAACTTGTAGACATAAAATTTGGCACTCCATTAGTTTTGTAGTGCTCAAGGAGGATGCAAATCCTTGTAACAATATGAAAGTAGACTTGGCACTCAGTCGATGAATAATTAATTTTATTTAAAGGGTTACTCCGCTGAAAAACATTTTTCTTTAAAGGGGTACTCCGACCCTGAGACATCTTTTTCCCTATCCAAAGGATCTAGCATGCAGCACCCACCTGTGAGCACTGCGGGATGTGCAGGAGGCTCCAAGCCTTATGCCTCCCAACCACGGGGATGGAGTATGGTGACGTCACGACTCAGCCCCCATGTAACATCATGCCCCCCCCCCCCACCCCCTCAATGCAAGTCTCTGGGAGGGGGCGTGATGGACGGGAGTCGTGACGTTACAATACTCCGTCCCTGTGGTCTGGAGGCATAAGACTTGGAGCCTCCAGCACTTCCTGCATTGCTCACAGGTGGGTGCTGCATGCTAAATTTTGGGGGTCCCAGAGAAGGGACCCCCCGTGATGAGACATCTTATCCCCTATCCTTAGGATAGAAGATAAGATGTCTTAGGGCCTGAATACTCCTTTAAATCAACTGGTGCCAGAAAGTTCAACAGATTTGTAAATTACTTCTATTTAAAAATCTTAATCCTTCCAGTACTTAGCAGCTGCTGTATGCTCCAGAGGAAGTTGTTTTGTTTTTGAATTTCTTTCAGTCTGACCACAGTGCTCTCTGCAGACACCTCTGTCCATGTCAGGAACTGTCCAAAGCGGAATAGGTTTTCTATGGGGATGTGCTCCTGCTCTGGATAGTTCCTAAAATGGACAGAGGTGTCTGCAGAGAGCACTGTGGTCAGACAGAAAGGAAATATAAAAAGAAAATAACTTCCTCTGGAGCATACAGCAGCTGATAAGTACAGGAAGGATTCATCCGGCGAAGGCCAATTTGAGTAAAAGGAAATGGGCATTCGTTGTAAGAAAGAGGTGCTCTGTAGTTACAACAAACAAGCCCATGTGAACAAGCTCTTAGGGTCAGATAACATGAGCATATTTTGCTGCATATTTTTAGATACCTATTTTCTACTGCATGCATTTTTCTGCTTATTTTCTGATGGTAACACATCAATAAAATAAGCAGCAAAAAATAAAAAGTCGCCTACATGAACAGACCCTTAGGTCTCATTTACAAGGGTGTGTTTCCTACTGCAAGTTTGAATGGGGGCAGGCTCTCTGTGGCAGATTTTTGACAATGGAATTTCCACTGCAATAAATTGAAGTCAATGGGGGCGTGCGGCGGATTTCCTGCAGCAGAAATTCCTATTCAGTCTCGCAGTGGAAAACATGCAATCTCTCAATAAAATCTGCTCGTGTGAACCAGCCCTTAATGTAGATTTACCCATACTTTGCTGCAGATTTTGGCTGCTGAGTATCCCTAAAATTTGTTGCCAATTAAAATTTACTGTTGAAATAAAAACAATTATCCAATTTAGACTGTGCGTATGCATGTGAGTATTCATTTTTTAAATATATATTTGTTATGTATTTTGGAGGTTATAAGTACATACAGTCTTCCTGCGATATGAGTGGTTTGTTAAGTAAATTAATTAAGCTACTACTTTTTGGAGAGGTCTGTTATTTTAGGGGCCCATTTGTAGCCAGAGGGAATATCTTCAAGCACTTCCCCAGAAACTCATTTGTGCTTTGAAAGCAATTGATTCCTCTGTAAAATGTCAGACGCTCTCCTCTAATCAAATCCAGAACAAAAAGAAATTAGACTTCCGTCCAGGGGGATTATCGCTTGTATCATCTGTCCTTTGAGTCTCAAAATGTTTAAGACACTCAGATTAGAAATGTTGATGGTAATGTGTATGGCTGATATACTTTAAGAAATAGTCCTTTTAGCAGAATCTAAACAGCGGAATCATACATATTTTAATAACAACAATTACACTTGATGTATAAAATAATTGTAGTAAGAAATTATAATTTTTTTCTTCTAAAATATGGATACCAACATTTGAATAGTCTTATGTATAGTGTATATGTATTTTACATCTCATACAGTTTGTCACTGTTATGCTATTAGGTCTCCAAAGGAAACTATCTTTTTTTTTTTTTTTTTCACTTTGGCTCATTTGACTAAAATGTGTTCTAAAATTGTTCTAATGCATTATGCTGTATTGGATGTTGCCATCAACTACCAATGAAATATTTACTTAAATTTGAAAACTTTTTTCATGCCAATGTACCGTAATAAAAATAAAAAAAAGTTTAAGTTGGTTGAGCATTAAACTTTTGTTATTAACTTACATGTATTATTTTCACAATATTTGCATTTTCCAGTTGGGATTCTAAACTTCCTGGAATGACATTTGAAGACATGTTTATTCAGATTTCCACCAGACTTCCAACTAGTTATGTTTTTGGATTAGGAGAAACCGAACATAACTACTACCGTCATGAAATGAATAGAAAAACTATAGGTCTATTTGCTAAAGACCAACCTCCTGGAGTAAGTAGCTGTTTTTAAGAACATTTATATGTTAAGTACTGTTACATAATTCTTTTTTATTAGGTGCACATATGAACAATAATACTTTTGTTTTAAAGTGGTTCTCTGGAGCTTACACAACTTTTCCTCTATCCAAAGGATAGGGGATAAGATACCTGATCGCAGGGGACCCCCGGGATCTTGCATGCGGCACCCCGTTTGCAATTAGTCCCCGGATCGTGTGACATCACACCTCCGCCCCCCCGTGTGACGTCACACTCCGCCCGTCAATGCAAGCCTACGGGAGGGGGCATGATAGCTGTCACGCCCCCTCCCATTGGCTTGCATTGAGGGGTGGAGCGTGACGTCACAGGGGGGGCGGAGGCGTGATGTCACACGCCGCCGGCCCGGTGGCACGTGCATGATCCCGGGGGTCCCCAGCGGCGGGACTCCCGCAATCAGGCATCTTATTCCCCATCCTTTGGATAGGGGAAAAGATATGCAAGCACCGGAGAACCCCTTTAAATGACACATATGGGGAATATGCCCAAAAATATACAGCTGAGTCTTCTAAGACAGCAGACAAAAGAGTGCAAGGTGTAGAATACACAACATGGTATACAAGTAGACGATAATATGCTGAGATGGAGAAAAAATACTGGTAAGTCAAAATGTCATAGGTTAATATCTGAATACCAGGGAACCTTGGTTGATATTTAAAATCAGTAATATTGCTTGTAAGCTTCCTATTCTTCACACAGTGAGAATGGCATAGACTGAAGATAGTGATCTGGATGAACATCCACTTTCAGCTAACCTGTGTGGGTCCAAATAAGGAAAAGAGTTATAATTTGGCCAAATGAGAAAAGCTACATTAATGAATACACAGACAAGCTGGTTTGAAGTCAATAATGTGCTGACCTGTTTATTAAAATGGCTACCCACCTTCTATACACTAGATATATGTCATAGATTGTGAAATTGTTTTGGATACATACACAGCATTTTCCCATACAATTAAAAGAAAACAACCCCCAGCCCTAATAATTATTGGCGGCACTCCCAAATTTAGAAGAGATTAATTGTTCCTTCTCTCAAGGTTGGTCTACCCCTCATACAACCATATCTCATGGCCTTGCTCATAGAATTCTTCTGTTACTGGTAGGAAAAACATCCAGTTACTATCAACTATTTAGTTTCTATATCATAAATGCCCTTCACAAATAAATTTTATAACAAAGACAAAGCTCTGTGGCACTCACCAAACTGATTAAAAAGCTTCTTGTGGACACACTTCCGTGCAAAACAGCTGTTGCTGTTTTTTTTTTTTTTTTTAAAGGTTTTGGACTATGCTTTTCCTGCCTAATATTTACCACTTACTGTAAAAGCAGCACCGGAATCTAGTGGACTAAAGTGAAATGTAAACTGCTACTGACTATAAGTATGACCCTGTAGCTGGCAGTGATGATTTTCAAAAAAAAAATTTCATGTATGGACTGCCCCGGTAGCTCATACCTCTGTGGTTCCTGAAAGATCTCACAATGTTGCCTCTTAATATTCAACATGGGGGATCTCTGGAGATAATGGGCAACATAATGGTCAACAAAGACCACGAAGATCTAGAATTAAACATAAACCATATTTATCACACAAAATCAGATTTTGTTTGGTTATGGATACTGCTTCCATAAGAATGCATAACATTGCTGATAATACAAAACCCAGAAACTACCATAGAAATAAAGGGCATGCCGCTTCTGAAAACATAATTTGAACTCCATAATTCTACTGCCTTTGTTTAGATATGCACTGCATAATGTCAATAATAAATGAAAAACATTTTTGTAGTAAACAACAAGCACAGTTTACTCTCAGACATTGTGTCGGCTCTTTGCCTAGCTCAGGGAGCAGAGGATCGGCCGTGGTGTCCGTGAGTAAACTGCGCATGTGCGCACAGCTTACTATAGTTATGCAGATCCTTGTGTGTGTGCTCGTAGCAGCGAATTGCTGCTACGAGTGGACACACAGGCACAGGAAGGGGGCTCACTCTAGGGTCAGTCATCGGCGGATCTGCAGTGTAAAATACGTTGCGGATCCCTTTCATGTGACCCTACCCTAAATGTATTATAAGCAAGTTGCATTACTTTACATGACTCAATTTCTTTAATTGCTTTAGCCAGAGTTTACTTTAAAATGTCTAAGTCACTAGCACATGCTTGGGATAATTCCTTACACAATCATGGAGGAGTCAAAATGGTTTTGATGTATGAATGAACAAGACGTACTGTACATAAAACATGATTCAAATGACATTGAGCTTGGATTTAAACCAATGGTTCAGTGCTACATTTTCCACTCGAATGGGTCACCAATGTTTAGATGATGTCATCTATTTTATTTCCATCTGCAATAACATTTTAATTTTACAATATTTGTTTTAATCTTTCAGTACCATGTTAATGCATATGGAGTTCAACCATTTTACATGAGCCTGGATAATGATGGCAATGCTCACGGAGTTCTATTGCTTAACAGCAATGCTATGGGTAAACTGTTTTTTTCACAGCTTTCAATGTATTATGTTATAATTATTATGTTGTCTATAAGTGGTACTGTTTTAACCAATGAGGTGTAGATAGCATAAAATATAACTTTTACTAGATGCTTATAAAATTAATGACCAAGAAAGTGAATTATACAAATAACAATTTATTAGACAATATACACAAGTGTATAAACCTCAGCAATTCTGCAGAAGTAGATAATCGCTTATACGGTGGCAATTTATAGCAGCTAACTGGCTGACTATGGGGAGGGAATGTGGATACAGGTGAGTACCCTATACATTGAATGTATACTCTTGCCCTAACTACTGTAAGTGTGGATGGAGAAGGGGTATGTAGTAGCCACTCTCAGATCAACATCAAGTGGTATTTGCATGTACAAATTTCTCATGCTTCATATTCCTACGTGTTTCTCCCATATTTTTCAGATGGGTTCATCATGGTTGAAGGACAAATTTTGAACATATTATAGAGTATACATGAAACATTAGGATATGCTAGAGGGGAAAAAAGGTTGATGTTAGATATTGATGAGATAATTACTGTCGGTCACACTCAGATGATCATGATCAGTTATCAATAGTCATATTGTGATGTGTGTATAGAAATATTTTTTTTGTTAATGACAGTTTTTTTCTATCTCACAGTTGATATATAGCAAATACAAGAACCAAACCATGCAATACGTTATATTTAACAGTTAATGGTAGTCTATTCATTGAATAGAGATGTCTGTGGATGGATGCCGTAGGGGTTATGCATCAATGGTGGTATCCTTCTTTCCTGGGTACCATAGGGCTGATGATTTAACTGGAGACAGGGGTGAAATAATACACCAAAATAGATGTCAAACTTATGTGTTCACAGGATAAATCCTGTACCTTAATTGTCCAGCTATTATAGAACTGATGAACAAACTGGAGCCAGTAATAGGATGGTAATCCCAAAAGATGGATAACTGTGTGACAGGTTTAGGTGTTCACAAGATGAATCCCGAAAATATGCTTCAAAGTCCCCTTAACCCCTCAATGACCAAGCCCATTTTCACCTCAAGGACCAGGCCAATTTTAATTTTTGCGCTTTCGTTTTTTCCTCCTCGCCTTCTAAAATCCATAACTCCTTTATATTTCCATATACAGACACATATAAGGGCTTGTCTTTTGCATGACCAATTGTAATTTGTAATGAAACCTCTCATTTAACCATAAAATGTACGGCGAACCCAAAAAAAAAATTTTTGAGGGAGGAAATTTAAATGAAAACCAAAATTTTGCACATTTTGGAAGGTTTCGTTTTCACACTGTACACTTCATGGTAAAAATGACATGTGTTCTTTATTCTGTGGGTCAATACAATAAAAATGATACCCATGGCTAGATACTTTTATATTTTTGTACCGCTTAAAAAAAATCTAAAACTTTTTGTACAAAATCAGTAATCTAAAATCGCCCTATTTTGACCACCTATAACTTTTTCATTTTTCCGTATATAGGGCGGTATGAGGGCTCATTTTTTGCGCAGTCATCTTTACTTTTTTTAGATACCACATTTGCATATATAAAACTTTTAGATCATTTTTTATAAAAAAAAATTGTAATAAAATGTGACAAAAAAGCAGCATTGTGTATTTTTTGAATTTTTTACGTTTACTCCATTCACCTTACGGGATCATTAACATTATATTTTGATATTTCGGACATTTACATACGCGGCGATACCAAATATGTTTATAAAAAAAAAATGTTTACACTTTTTGGGGGTAAAATGGGAAAAACAGACAATTTTCATTTTTATTGGGGAGGGGATTTTTCACTTTTTTGTACTTTTTATTTTTACATTTTTAATTTTTTTTACACTTTTTATGTCCCCATAGGGGACTATCTATAGCAATCGTTTGATTGCTAATACTGTGCAGTGCTATGCATAGCACACAGCACTGCTTAGTATTATCGGTGATCTTCTGCTCTGGTCTGCTCGATCACAGACCATAGCAGAAGACCTCGGGAGATGGCCGGAGCTAGGTAAGGGGACCTCCGGCTGTCATGCTGGAGGATCCGATCCCCGCGGCAGCGCTGCGGGCGATCCGATCATCCAATCAAAGTGCCGCAATGCCGCAGATGCCGTGATCTGTATTGATCACGGCATCGGAGGGGTTAATGTCGGCCATCCGCGCGATTGCAGATGTCGGCCATTACGGGCGGGTCCCTGGCTGCTGCTAGCAGCCAGAACCTGCCGTGTATGACGCGAGCACCCTTCCGATGCTCGCGGTCATACACAGGACGTAAATGTACGTCCTGGTGCGGGAAGTCCTGCCAAACCAGGGCGTACATTTACGTCCGTGGTCGTTAAGGGGTTAATAATCAGGCTGATGTGCCCAGTAGATATCTGATAGTGGGAAGCAGCAGTCTGATGACTGTAACGGGTGCACGCTGTGACCGGCGCCATCAACTGTGAGTTAGAAAAAACTGGCTGCCATTAACAAAAAACAAAAAAAATACATGTATATACACACATCACAATATGACTATTGTCGGTTGATCATGACCATCTGACTGTGACCGACAGTAATTATTTCATCGACATCTAATATCATCCTTTTTTTTGCCTAATACTCTATCTCTCAAGGCTGGATACATTTAACCCTTGTGGCAATGATATTGCACTCTAGGCATCATACATGCCTTTACTATTTTTCAAATGCGTTGATTATGATAGGGTTCTTCCTCTTTGATATCATAGGCCTCTGCAATGAAGAAAGATTGTCATTGCATTTTGTTGCCTAACAAAGGCACAGCTTAATATATACAATAGTTTTTTTTTATATACAGTAGGTATTTTTTTCCCATAAATAATGCTTTCATTTTGCAAAGTGTTAAAAATACACACATATGGAATTTATAAAAATTTAATATAGCCTATTTTATAAAGCTAGCATGTTATTCAGACAAAATTGAAGTTGAATTATATAGAAAAAATACAAAAAACTATCACAGAATTGCTTTTTTAATTCCCCCACAAATTAAGAAGTTAAAGGGGTACTCCGGTGGAAATTATTTTTTTTATTTAATTTTTTTTTCAAATCATCTTTTGCTAGAAAATTAAACAGATTTATAAATTACTTTTATTTAAAAATCTTAATCCTTCCAGTACTTATCAGATGCCGTGTACTGCAGAGGAAGTTTTATTTCTTTCTGGAATTCTTTTCAGTCTGATCACAGTGCTCTCTGCTGACACCTCTGTCCGCATCAAGAACTGTCCAAAGCAGTTATGCTATGGGGATTTGCTTGCACTCTGGACAGTTCATGACATGGACAGAGGTGTCAGCAGAGAGCAATGTGGTCAGACTGAAAAGATCTCCAGAAAGAAATACAACTTCCTCTGTAGTGTAAGCAGCTGATAAGTACTGGACGGATTAAAATTTTTAAATAGAAGTAATTTACAAATCTGTTTAACTCTCTAGTTCACCGGTTGATTTGGAACATTTTTTTTTTTTTACACCGGAGTACCCCTTTAATCGGTAATTTCTATACTCCAAAACAGTTTTACAGAAAAACAAATCCATATGCTGCTTTTTCAATGGAAAATAAAAGTTTTATTCCTGTGTCAATTTCACTATCGGTTTAAGCTTAAAATGTTGACTGAAATACTGACCAAAATACTGTGTATAAACCCAGCCTTAGGTGATATGTAAACAATACTTTTGGTTAAGTTAAATTGCTGGTATTGTTAAATAGAGGATATTATTGTGTAATAAACCTTTTGTTTTTCTTTTTATATGCAAATTATTATTTATATGCACATTTTTAGACAGGCATTGCCATAGGAGGAGATGGGAGGGGTCTAGACATAGATGTGTTCCCAGAGAAGCAGTCACGCCCCCAGTGCACCATTGAGCTCATTTGCATATACATTTTTTATAATACATTCCCGACAATAACGCAGCACATCAATATACTAAAGGTTCCTTACAAAACAACGTTCTCTATTCAGGAATATCAGTGGTTCAATTTCACTAATATGGTGGTAGATTCCCTTTAATCTTCTCCAGAATGGACTATATTGTTGGACTATATTTTTAATAGCTTCAGTTCACACTTTTTCAAGATCTGTAATCCTGTGTTTTCAGAGGTGGCTCTGCAAGAAACCCCAGCAATAACATTCCGAACTCTAGGAGGAATTCTGGACTTTTATGTGGTCATGGGTCCTGAGCCAGAGACGGTGGTGAAGCAATATACAGATGTAAGATACAGTCTGCTGTGACTTCTATAGAAGCATAATATAGAAACATAGAGAGAAATGTTGTAAGACTGGCATTTTGCACACCGTTCATGCTGTGGCAAGATGTGCACACTCCTGTTAATTCATTAGACACATCTTTTTGTTATATGTATACCTTTGCACTCAAATCTCCACCAACCATTAACTGGTATAGATGTTACCCATAAATTTCTGCTGTGAATTATAGTAAATATACTGGTTGCTGGATGCCATTTAACCCTAATATGCCCCACCAGGTAGGTGTGGGAACTGAGTTCCTGCACTTTTTCCACCACAGGAACATTGTTCCCTTTAGCAGGACCAGTCCTTGAGTGGAAGTCTTAGGGGAATTCTCACACTTTTTTTCCTCGGACTTGACCCTCGAGCCCCACCCACTTTTTTGAAAAGTGTCTGCAAAGGTGGAACTGAATGATCAAAAGTTGAAAACTTTTGCACACTATAAGGTTTGTACACCAATTTTCTGACATGCAAGTCTTATTAAAGGGTACTCCGGTGAAAAACAATTATTTTTATAATCCACTGGTGCTAGATAGTTAAACAGATTTGTAAATTACTTCTAATTAAAAAGTTTAATCCTTCCAGTACTTATCAGCTGCTGTATGCTTCACAGGAAGTGTATGAGTGGTAGCGGGGAAAAAGGAATCCGATCCTGGCGCTCACCCGTGCGGCAGCTGAGGAAATTATGTCAGGAGCCGTGATGAGGTAAAGATGCACTTTATTTTGGATAAAGCAGGGACTACGCGTTGCGAGGGGACAGGATCCCCTCTTCCTCAGGATTTGGACTTGAGAAAGAGGGGAGCCTCTCCCCTCGCAACGCGTAGTCCCTGCTTTATCAAAATAAAGTGCATCTTTTACCTCACCACGGCTCCTGACATCATTTCCTCAGCTGCCGCACAGGTGAGCGCCAGGATCGGATTCCTTTTTCCCCGCTACCACTCATACTCTCAGACCGGCCGGCCGGACGGGTGGATCCGGGCAGCACACCGTGGATTTCCACTTACCCACACCAGTTGGGCCCCTTCAAGCTGCAACAGGTGTTATGCTCTCAGCATAACACCACCAGGTGAGAGCATTCCTTACGCTTCTTCACCTGTCACTTGTAATAAGGATAACGGCACATAGATAGGCGCATTGTCCCTTTTTGTCTTTCATACTTCTCTGTTCACAGGAAGTGTAACCACAGTGCTCTCTGCTGACACCACTGTCCAGGGCAGGGGCAAATCCCCATAGCAAACCTCTCCTACTCTGGACAGTTCCTGACATAAACGTAGGTGTTAGCAGAGAGCACTGTGATCAGACAGAAAAGGAATTCAAAACAAAATAACTTCTGTAGTATATAGCAGCTGATCAGTACTGGAAGGATTAACATTTTTAAATAGAAGTAATTTACAAATCTGTTAAACTTTCTGGCACCAATTGATTTAAAAAATAGTGTTTTCCACTGGAGTACCACAGAAGACTGTTGGGGAAAAGAGCACCTGGTAAACCTAATTTTCCCTTATTTAATGCCATATGTTTATCCCAGGCGTGTTTAAATTAGCTTTTAGTTTTCCAACCACCCCTGCTAGAAATTTGACTAACTTTCCTTCTGATCTCCAACTCAAGTAACCTCAGGTAGGGCTTCTTTCTTCTTGTGTTTAGATTCTTAGTTAAAAACACTTTTCTCCATTCTGAACCTTATTTAACCCCTTAAACATATTTAAAAGTTTTAATCATGTCCCTTATTTTCCTTCTTTCCTTCAGACAGATGTACATTTTTCCTTATTACTTATTATATTTTTTTTCAGCTTATTGGACGCCCTGTTATGCCAGCCTACTGGTCACTTGGATTCCAATTATGTCGCTATGGATACAAAAATGATTCGGAAATCTCTGACCTGTATGATAGTATGAAACGTGCTCAGATTCCCTATGTAAGTTCTATAATTATATGGAAATAAATACTATTTAAAAACTGACTTGGAAGTAGTTCAGATATTCAATCTTATTTATTCTGAATACATAACCTGCATGTAAAATTATTGATAAAAATAAAACATTTCCAGAGATATCAGTAATGCACAAGCACCATTAAGTATTAGAATATTTATCAATATTGCATAACATTAAGTGCATTTGATATAAATGAGTGGATTCATTTTTTAATCAATCTTACAGGATGTACAATATGCTGACATTGACTACATGGAAAGACAGATGGACTTTACACTGGGCCAAAGCTTTCAGGGACTTCCAAGTCTGGTTGACAGAATAAGAGGGGAAGGGATGAAATTCATTATACTCTTGGTGAGTGCCAGTTATTTATGAAAAAAAAAGCACATTGTAATCCATGTAATGTTTATTTATAAGAAATGAAAAAACAAAACATAAAATATAAATAAACAAAAACAAATAAGTTGTGAATTCCATAAAGAATATTTACTATTGTAATGCAATTCACTAACTTCTTTGCTTGGACTGAGCTAGACCGTTTCTTTTGCTTAGGATCCTGCCATTGCTGGTAATGAAACCAAGCCTTATCCAGCTTTCACCAGAGGTGTGCAAGATGATGTGTTTATCAAATTTCCAGATTCGAATGATATTGTTTGGGGAAAGGTAAGTGTGACTAAATTTAGGTCTACCTAGTTAGGAAACCACCATATATGTATGAAGCTCAGCTCTCCGAAAGTGGGTTTCTGCTTTGGCATCACTTCTTTAGTTTACTATTAGGTTGGTATGAAACCTATCTTCAGCTAAAGATATTCACACACATATAATTGCTTAGCTCCTGTTTTTTTTGCAACAATATTTAGGTTCAGACCCTTGCATATTTTTTTATTTTATTCCCAGAGTCTTTTAAGCAATGGCTGTGCATACTCGCTGTCACTAGGTGTTGGGTGTTCCAGTTTTGGAGCCTCCTACAATCTAACATTTATTAATATATATCTTATGGTATATAATTTATTATTTTCCTATTAGGTCTGGCCAGACCTGCCCGATGTTGAGGTGGATAATTCTCTGGACTGGGATACACAAGTTAAGGTAATACTTAAATTATTGTTTATGTAGCACCATATCAGCTTTCATAATTTATTACATAGAAAAACGTTGCTGTGGTCTTAACAATTACAAACAAGATACACTATGTAGGCAAAAGTATTGGAATACCTTCACATTACACCTATAGGGGCTTTTAGGATATTTGATTCTAAATTCATGGGCATTAATATGGAATTGTTTCCCCATTGCATTTCTGGGAAGACTGTCTACAAGATGTTATAAATAGAGATGAGCGAATCGAAGCTGATGAACCCGAATTTGTTACGAATTTCAGGAAATATTCTATTGTGCAATTTGCTTTATTAAACTCCCTTTACTGCGTTCCAGGCTCCAGGGCATCTCAAATGGCGGATCCACATGTCACTACATGGGGCAAGGAACGCTAGGAAGGCAAGGCGTGAAGGGAAGTAGGCGGGATGACACCCCCCCTCCCCCTCACCTTGTTCCGGCCGTCTCCCGGGGTCTTCTGCTCTGATCTGAGATCGAGCAGACCAGAGCAGAAGATCACCGATAATACTGATCGGTGCTATGTCCTATGCATAGCACTGAACAGTATTAGCAATCAAATGATTGCTATGGATAGTCCCCTATGGGGACATAAAATGTGTACAAAAAAGTTTAAAAATGTAAAATTAAAAGGAAAAAAAGTGAGAAATTCCCTCCCCCAATACAAATTCAAACTGTCAGTTTTTCCCATTTTACCCCCAAAAAGCATAAACATTTTGCAACGTGAGTAAATGTCCGAACTATCAAAATGTAATGTTAATGATCCCGTATGGTGAATGGCGTAAATGTATTATTAAAAAAAAATTATAAAAAATGATCTAAAAGTTTTATATATGCAAATATGGTATCAATAAAAAGTACAGATGATGGCGCAAAAAATGAGCCCTCATGCCGCCCTATATACGGAAAAATGAAAAAGTTATAGGTGGTCAAAATAGGGTAATTTTAGATTACTGATTTTGTTCAAAAAGTAAAAAAAAATAATTAAGCTGTACAAAAATATTAAAGTATCTAGCCATGGGTATCATTTTAATTGTATTGACCCACACATTAAAGAACACATGTCATTTTTACCATAAAGTGTACAGCGTGAAAACAAAACCCTCCAAAATGTGCAAACTTGTGATTTTCATTTAAATTCCCTCCCTAAAAATTCTTTTGGGGGGTTGTCGTACATTTTTTGGTAAAATGAGAGGTTTCATTACAAAGTACAATTGGTCACACAAAAAACAAGCCCTTATATGGGTCTGTAGATGGAAATATAAAAGAGTTATGGATATTAGAAGGCGAGGAGGAAAAAATTAATATGCAAAAATTTAAATTGTCGTGGTCCTTAAGGTGATAATGGGCTTGGTCCATAAGGGGTTAATATAGATTTGTCGCAAATAAATTTGTATCAAACCAAATTTTTTCTGAAAAATTCAGCTAATCAGCCGAATCAAATTTTTCAAAAGTTCGCTTATTTCTAGTTATAATGTGTCATTTAGTAGTATATATGTGAGGTCACACTGATGTTGGACTAGAGGGTCTTCCCCGCATTCTTTATTTTAGTTTATCCTAAAAGTGTTTAATGAGGTTGAGGTCTAAGATCTATTTGGGCCAGTCAAGGTCTTCGACACCAACCTCATACAGTCCTTACAAAACAGAGTCCTGCACTCGGCACCGCGCTAGTAGAAAATGACTGACACCTGAGAGAAAGGCTACAATGTACACTATGGTGTGGGGAATGGAAGGATTCTGGTGTTGCAGCTCAGATTATACAGTCCATCAGAAAACAATCCAAGGAATGAGAAGTAGAGTGCATAGTGTCTTGTCAAGGTGAGATGTCTGTGCTGTTTGCTGCTCTGCATGTTGCACTTTGGGGATGCCACTGTTCATATTGGGTCTTTCATGTACAAGCCACTATGCTGAATAAAGTAGCTACATGAAGATCTACCTGGGTGAGTGCGATTTCTACTTCTCATTCCTTGGACCAACCTCATACAACCATTCCTTTATGGACATTGATTTTTGCTTTATGCACAGTCATGGTGGAACAGAAGAAGGCCAACCCAAATTGTTACCACAAACTGCAATTGTCCAAAATGTCTTGGAATGTTGAGGCATTAAGAACTGAGGGGCCGATGCCAATACCCGAGAAACAACTCCAATGTCTCGTACTCCATAAAATGTTATATAGCATAGCAGAACATACCATAACATAGCATGTTTTGTCACTCCACAGAATGGGGGAGATTTATCAAAACCTGTGCAGAGGAAAACTTGCCCAGTTGCCCATAGCAACCAATCAGATTGCTTCTTTCATTTTTAGGAAGGCCTGTGAAAAATGAAACAAGCAATCTGATTGGTTGCTATGGGCAACTGGACAACTTTTCCTCTGCACAAGTTTTGGTAAATCTCCCCCAATATGTTTCCACTGCTCTGAGTCCAGTGGTGGCACTTCACACCACTCCATCCATCACTTCACATTGTGCTTGCTTATGAAATTCCGGTGTCCGCAGAAAGAATAGACATAAAATAGACAAGAATAGACATCTATTCTTTCTGCGGACTCTGAATGTAATGCACTGCAGTCTATAAGAGGGCACAATCCCGAGCGGTCCTAGCGCCGGCATGTTACGCCGCCACTCTAAATTTAAGGGAATGTCTGAATAGAGATTTTCTTTGCAGACATTCCCTAGTGTGAACATAGCCTAAGGTTGTTGGATAGATTGAGGCGAGAAGTTCCATTAGACAAGGAAGGCAAGAGAAAAGTCTGTAATTATGGTTTGCGTATAACTTGGTATCTGTGAATTTAGTTATACGTTATGCATTTTAAACAGTTTTTTTTTTTTGTGAGGTGAAAATATATACAGTAAAATGCAATGTTTTATGAATAAGCCAAAAAAGAAATTATATATATATATATATATATATATATATATATATATATATATATATATATACATACAGGGTGGGCCATTTATATGGACACACCTTAATAAAATGGGAATGGTTGGTTATATTAACGTCCTGTTTGTGGCACATTAGTATATGTGAGTCGGGAAACTTTTAAAAGATGGGTGGTGACCATGGCGGCCATTTTAAAGTCAGCCATTTTGAATCCAACTTTAGTTTTTTCATTAGAAAGAGGGTCATGTGACACTTATTGGGAATTTCCCAAGAAAAACAATGATATGCTTCGTTTTAACGTAACTTTATTCTTTCATGAGTTATTTACAAGTTTCTGACCACTTATAAAATGTGTTCAATGTGCTGCCCATTGTGTTGGATTGTCAATGCAACCCTCTTCTCCCACTCTTCATACACTGATAGCAACACTGCAGGAGAAATGCTAGCCCAGGCTTCCAGTATCCGTAGTTTCAGGTGCTGCAGAATGGGCAAAACAAAAATTGGAACAGGACCCTCAGTTTACGCAGAAGATTTTATTCAGTGATGAGGCAAACTTTTATGTGAATGGGGAAGTTAACAAACAAAACCACCGCTATTGGTCTGACACTAGCCCACATTGGACAGATCCCTCCAAGACTGTTGGAACACAAAAATTTATGGTATGGTGTGGTATATGGGGTACAAAGATAGTGGGGCCATTCTTCATCAATGGAAACCTCAAGGCCACTGGATATGCAAAATTGCTACATGATGATGTGTTTCCCTCTTCATGCACTGAAGCTGGCACGTTCCCTGAGTTTTTCCAGCAAGATGGTGCACCACCACATTATGGGTGTCAGGTCCGAGCATTCCTAGATGAACAGTTTCCTGGAAAGTGGATTGGCCGTTGTGGGCCAGTTGAATGGCCCCCAGGGTCTCCTGATCTGACCCCCTTAGACTTTTATCTTTGGGGTCATTTCAAGGCAATTGTCTATGCTGTGAAGATACGAGATGTGCAGCACCTGAAACTATGGATACTGGAAGCCTGTGCTAGCATTTCTCCTGCGGTGTTGCTATCAGTGTGTGAAGAGTGGGAGAAAAGGGTTGCATTGACAATCCAACACAATGGGCAGCACATTGAACACATTTTATAAGTGGTCAGAAACTTGTAAATAACTCATGAAAGAATAAAGTTACGTTATAACCAAGCACATCATTGTTTTTCTTGTGAAATGCCCAATAAGTTTGATGTGTCACATGACTCTCTTCCTATTGAAAAAACAAAAGTTGGATTCAAAATGGCCAACTTTAAAATGGCCGCCATGATCAACACCCATCTTGAAAAGTTTCCCCCCTCACATATATTAATGTGCCACAAACAGGAAGTTAATATCACCCGTTTTTTTAAGGTGTATCTATATAAATGGCCCACCCTGTAGAATGTTTTAACTGCAGTATTAATTGCTAATTTAATTAATGGGAAATCGCCCCCTCTGGCAGCTAGGACAAGAAAATAAAGGAAAAAATATATGTTAGAATTAGGCATTAAAAAAGAAATAAAAAGTAATTTAAAAAAAATGTCATCAAATAATAAATAATATCATTAATTTTTAAAGTTATTCAGAGCCCATGCTGCATTCCCAGACTTTTTCCTTGAGAGAACAGCAAAGTGGTGGCACAGAGAAATTGAAGAATATCGAAGAGATTACATTAGGTTTGATGGACTCTGGATAGTAAGTGCATTTTCTTTTTTAACTAGAAATATCAGCAATACTGTAAATAATGCATGACCATACATGCGTTTGCAAGACATTAGCTGTTCTGCTTATATAGACGCTCAGATGGAGATGTATCAAAACCTGTGTAGAGGAAAAGTGGAGCAATTGCCAATAGCAACCAATTAGATTTAAAGGGGTACTCTGATCCTAGCAATCTTATCCCCTATCCAGGGGTCCCACTGCTGTGGACCCCCGGGATCTCGGGTGCAGCACCATGCTTTCATTTCTGCACAGAGCAATCTCGCTCTGTGTGTAACAACGGGTTATACAGGGGCCGGAGCATTGTGACGACACGGCTCCGCCCCTGGTGACGTCACAGCCTGCCCCCTGAATGCAAGTCTATGGGAGGGGGTGTGGCAACCACCACGTCCCCTCCCATAGACTTGTATTAAGGGGGAGGGCTGTGATGTCACAAGGGGCGAGGCCGTGACATCACGATACTCCGGCCCCTGTATTGCCCGTCATTAAGCACAGAGCGAGTCTGCTCTGTGCAGTAATTAATTACAGCGGGGAGCTGCAGCCAAGATCCTGGGGGTCCCCAGCAGCGGGACACCTGCGATCAGACACCTTATAGGGAATAGGGGATAAGATGTCTAGAGGGTGGAGTACCCCTTTAAGGTACAATATGATTGGTTGCTCTGGGCAATTTTTCTGCTACACAGATTTTGAAAACTTCCCCTAAGTTCTTATAATTGAAATTGTATCACAAAGATTTGTGTATTTTTGAGTCCCCGTGATAAAGTAGTCACCACAGTGAGAATTTCATGTCATAAATCTAAAAATTGGAAAATTTATTATAATTAATCTGGTGTTTTTAGACTAGGTTTCCACACAGGTTTTTTTCTGGCATTTTTTGGAAATCTGCCACTGCAGTTTTTGAGACAAAGTCAGAAGTGGATCCAGTAGGAAGCAGAAGTATAAGTCCTATCTTTATATTTCCTATTCCATTTGAATACACTCCTGGCTTTGGCTCAAAAACTGTAGTGGCAGTTTTACAAAAAACGCCAGAAAAAAAAAAAAACTGTGTGAAAAACTAGCCTTACTCTCATGAGCATATTACTTAAGAACATGTACAGTGCCTTGCAAAAGTGTTCACCCTTTGACTTATTTCGTATTTTGGTACATTACAGTTTAATGTTTTGTTAATCTGAATTTTATGTGATGGATCAGAACACAAAAGTCTAAGTTGGTGAAGTGAAATGAGAAAAATGTATAAATAAAACTATTGTTTAGTAATAGAAAACAGAAAATTAGCATGTGCGTATGTATTCACCCCCTTTGTTAGGAAGCCCATAAAAAGCTCTGGTGCAACCAATTACCTTCAGAAGTCACATAATTAGTGAAATGATGTCCACCTGTGTGCAATCTAAGTGTCACATGATCTGTAATTACATATACACACCTTTTTTGAAAGGCCCCAGAGGCTGCAACACCTAAGCAAGAGGCATCAGTAACCAAACACTGCCATGAAGACCAAGGAACTCTCCAAACAAATAAGGGACAATGTTGTTGAGAATAGTGTTGAGCGGCATAGGCCATATTCGAATTCGCGAATATTCGCGAATATATGGACGAATATTCGTCATATATTCGCGAATATTCGCATATTCGTTATGTCCTAGTTTTATTTTCGCATATGCGAATATTCGTGTATACGAAAATTCGCGGATGCGAAAATTAACATAAGTGAATATTGGCATATGCAAAATTAACACGTGCGAAAATTCGCATATGCGAAAATTAGATATGCTAATTTTCGCATATGCGAATTTTCGCACGCCAGTCTCACATAGTAGTATTACAGTCTTCTTTACACCACACAAGCTGGAAGCAGAGAGGGATGATCACTGTGATGTGTACTGTGAAGAAAAAAATAAAAAAAAAAAAAAATAAAATAAATATTCGTAATTACGAATATATAGCGCTATATTCGCGAAATTCGCGAATTCGCGAATATGCGATATTCGCGAATAATATTCGAATTGCGAATATTCGCGAGCAACACTAGTTGAGAAGTACAAGTCAGGGTTAGGTTTAAAAAAAATATCCAAATCTTTGATGATCCCCAGGAGCACAATCAAATCTATCATAACCAAATGGAAAGAACATGGCACAAAAGCAAACCTGCCAAGAGATGGCCGCCCACCAAAACTCACGGACCGGGCAAGGAGGGCATTAATCAGAGAGGCAATACAGAGACCTAAGGTAACCCTGGAGGAGCTGCAGAGATCACAGCAGAGACTAGAGTAACTGTAAATAGGACGACAATGAGCCGTAAGCTTCAGAGAGTTGGGCTTTATGGCAGAGTGGCCAGAAGAAAGCCATTACTTTCACCCAAAAACAAAAAGGCACATTTTGAATTTGCAAAAATACATGTGGGAGACTCCCAAAATGTATGGAGGAAGGTGCTCTGGTCTGATGAGACTAAAATTGAACTTTTCAGCCATCAAAGAAAATGCTGTCTGGTGCAAACCCAACACATCACATCACCCAAAGAACACCATCCCCACAGTAAAACATGGTGGTGGAAGCATCATGCTGTGAGGATGTTTTTCAGCAGCCGGGACTGGGAAACTGGTTAGAGTTGAGGGGAAGATGAATGATTTGAGGCTAGGATGGAGGTTCACCGTCCAGCAGGACAATGACCCCAAACACACTGCTAAAGCATCACTTGAGTGGTTTAAGGGGAAATATGTAAATGTGTTGGAATAACCTATTCAAATCCAATCGAAAATCTAACCTATTCAAATCCAATCGAAAATCTGTGGTCAGACTTAAAGGGATACTCCGGTGGAAAACATTTTATTTATTTTTTTTAAATCAACTGGTGCCAGAAAGTTAAACAGATTTGTAAATTACTTCTATTAAAAAATCTTTAACCTTCCAGTACTTTTAAGCAGATGTATACTACAGAGGAAATTCTTTTCTTTTTTAATTTCTTTTTTGTCTTGTCCACAGTGCTCTCTACTGACACCTGATGCCCGTATCAGGAACTGTCCAGAGCAGCAAAGGTTTGCTATGGGGATTTTCTCCTGCTCAGGACAGTTCCTGATATGGGCATCAGGTGTCTGCAGAGAGCACTGTGGAAAAGACAAAAAAAAAATAATTTTCTCTGTAGCATACAGCTGCTAAAAAGTACTGGAAGGGTAAGGATTTTTTTAAATCGAAGTAATTTACAAATCTGTTTAACTTTCTGGCAAAAGTTAAGTTAAAAAAACATGTTTTAAAGATTGCTGTTCACAAGCGTAGTTCATCTAACTTCAAGGAGCAGTTTTGCAAGGAGGAATGGGCAAAAATTCCAGTGGTAAGATGTGGCAAGCTCATAGAAACTTATCCAAAGTTACTTGGAGCTGTGATTGCTGCAAAAGGTGGCTCTAAAAAGTATTGACTTTAGGGGGGTGAATAGCTACTTTCTGTTATTTGTTGTTTGCTTCACATAAAAAATAAATAAAAAAAAACTTCAAAGTTGTGGGTATATTCTGTAAATTAAATGATCAAAATCCTCAAACAATCCATGTTAATTCCAGGTTGTGAGGCACCAAAATATGAAGAAAGTCAAGGGGGTGAATACTTTTGCAAAGCACTGTAAACTAGGATAACATTGAAAAAGACGGTTGTGGAGATAATAAACTGACCATCATATTAGCAAATTAATCTAAACCTTGTATGTAAAAAAAATACAGCAAAAATGGTAATCATTTGCTATATATATATATATATATATATATATATATATATATATATATATATATATATATATATATATATATATACACCACATGCATATTATGTATATTTTGCTAAGATGTTTGCAAAAATTCTGTTAGACTTTTACCAATAGACAGAGATTATGATGGCCTAAGGCATAGCAGTTAAAAGGGTTTATTCAGAATTAAAAATGATATAGCTGCTTTCTTGTAAAAATTTTTTTATAAATAAATAAAAAACAGCACAATACCAGTCCTTAGGTTTTGTGTAGTAATATAATTCAGCCCCATTCATTTCATTGGAACTGAGCTGCAATGCCACAAACAAACTGAGAATAAGAGCTGCACTGTTTATGGAGGAAAGCATTACATTTTTTCCAAACCTGCATAGCCCTTTTAACCCCTTCATGAGGAGCGACGTACATGTACCGCGCCGCGAAGTGTCACTTGGCGCGCGGCAACATACATGTTCGTCGCATGGTTCCGGGAGCGCCGCGTCACCGGTAGCGGTGATCGGGCCGGGATGACTGCTGTTATCTAACAGCAGGCATCCCGGCACATCGCCGAGGGGGGTCCTGAGACCCCCCCATTGACCGCAATGCGCGCAAATCGCAGTTCAATTCAGACCTGCGATCTGCGCGATTCAGGGTCATACGGGTCACTGGGCATGCCCAGACAGCAGTTTGCTATCTGCGCATGCTGCGAGTTGTAGTTTTGCAACATCTGGAGGGCTACAGTTTGAAACCACTTAGTGATCTACAACCTGAACCCCTCTAAATATTGCAAAACTACAAGTCCCAGCATGCCCACACAGCAAACAGCTGTCTTGGCATGCTGGGAGTTGTACTTGCATGACTCCAGCCATTGCATAACTACATCTCCCAGCATGCCCTTCCGCAATCAGTACATGCTGGGAGTTGTAGTTTTGCAACAGCTGGAGGCACACTGGTTGGAAAATACTGAGTTAGGTCATATAACCTAACTCAAGGTTTTCCAGCCAGTGTGCCTCCAGCTGTTGCAAAACTACAACTCCCAGCATGCATGGTCTGTCAGTGCATGCTGGGAGTTGTAGTTTTGACCCCCCTCCCTTGTAAATGTACAGGCTACATTCACACTGGCGGCAGATTACAGTGAGTTCCCCGCTACAAATTTGAGCTGCGGGAAATTTTTCAACGCAGATCAAACTCCTAGCGGGAGACTCAGTGTAATCTGCCGCCAGTGTGAATGTAACCTAAAAACACTACACTAACATAAAATAAAGAGTAAAACACTACATATACACACGTACACTGCCCCCCCAACCACCACCCTTCCCCAATAAAAATGAAAAATGTATTGTACGGCAGTGTTTCTAAGATGGAGCCTCCAGCTGTTGCAAAACCAAAACTTCCAGCATTTCTGGACAGCAATTGACTGTCCAAGCATGCTGGGAGTTTAGCAACAGCTGGAGGCACCCTGTTTGGGAATCACTGGCATAGAATACCCCTATGTCCACCCCTATGCAAGTCCCTAATTCAGGCCTCAAATGCGAATGGCGCTCTCACTTTGGAGCCCTGTCGTACTTCAAGGCAACAGAATAGGGTCACATATGGGGTATCGCCGTACTCTGGAGAAATTGCCTAACAAATTTTTGGGGGCTTTTTCTCCTTTTACCCCTTATGAAAAGGAACAGTTGGGGTCTACACCAGCATGTTAGTGTAAAAAAAATATTTTTACACTAACATGCTGGTGTTGCCCTATACTTTTCATTTTCACAAGAGGTAAAAGGGAAAAACGCCCCCCAAAATTTGTAACGCAATTTCTCCCGAGTACGGAGATACCCCATATGTGGGCGCAAAGTGTTCTGGGGGCGCACAACAAGGCCCAGAAGGGAGAGTGTGCCATGTACATTTGAGGTGATTTGCACAAGGGTGGCTGATTGTTACAGCGGTTCTGACAAACGCAAAAAAAAAAACACACCCACATGTGACCCCATTTTGGAAACTACACCCCTCACGGAATGTAATAAGGGGTGCAGTGAGAATTTACACCCCACAGGTGTCTGACGGATCTTTGGAACAGTGGTCCGTGAAAATGAAAAATTTTGCACAGCCCACTGTTCCAAAGATCTGTCAGACACCAGTGGGGGGTAAATGCTCACTGTACCCCTTGTTACGTTCCTCAAGGGGTCTAGTTTCCAAAATGGTATGCCATGTGGGGGTTATTTTGCTGTCCTGGCACCATAGGGGCTTCCTAAATGCGACATGCCCCCCGAGCAAAATTTGCTCTCAAAAAGCCAAATATGACGCCTTCTCTTCTGAGCATTGTAGTCCGCCCGCAGTGCACTTCAGGTCCACTTATGGGGTAACTCCATACTCAGAAGAGATGGGGTTACAAATTTTGGGGGGTCTTTTCTGCTATTAACCCTTTAAAAAATGTGGAATTTGGGGGAAAACCAACATTTTAGTGAAAAAAAATAATTTTTTTTACATATGCAAAAGTCGTGAAACACCTGTGGGGTATTTAGGATCACTTTATCCCTTGTTACGTTCCTCAAGGGGTCTAGTTTCCAAAATGGTATGCCATGTGTTTTTTTTTTGCTGTTCTGGCACCATAGGGGCTTCCTAAATGCAACATGCCCCCCGAGCAAAATTTGCTCTCAAAAAGCCAAATATGACTCCTTCTCTTCTGAGCATTGTAATTCGTCCGCAGTGCACTTCAGGTCCACTTATGGGGTACATCCATACTCAGAAGAGATGGGGTTACAAATTTTGGGGGGTCTTTTCTGCTATTAACCCTTTAAAAAATGTGGAATTTGGGGGAAAACCAACATTTTAGTGAAAAAAAATATTTTTTTTTTACATATGCAAAAGTCGTGAAACACCTGTGGGGTATTAAGGCTCACTTTATTCCTTGTTATGTTCCTCAAGGGGTCTAGTTTCCAAAATGGTATGCCATGTGTTTTTTTTTTGCTGTTCTGGCACCATAGGGGCTTCCTAAATGCGACATGCCCCCCAAAAACCATTTCAGAAAAACGTACTCTCTAAAATCCCCTTGTCGCTCCTTCGCTTCTGAGCCCTCTACTGCACCCGCCGAACACTTAACATAGACATATGAGGTGTGTGCTTACTCGAGAGAAATTGGGCTACAAATATAAGTATACATTTTCTCCTTTTACCCCTTGTAAAAATGCAAAAATTGGGTCTACAAGAACATGCGAGTGTAAAAAATGAAGATTTTGATTTTTCTCCTTCACTTTGCTGCTTTTCCTGTGAAACACCTAAAGGGTTAAAACATTTACTGAATGTCATTTTGAATACTTTGGGGGGTGCAGTTTTTATAATGGGGTCATTTATGGGGTATTTCTAATATGAAGACCCTTCAAATCCACTTCAAACCTGAACTGGTCCCTGAAAAATTGCCAGTTTGAAAATTTTGTGAAAAATTGGAAAATTGCTGCTGAACTTTGAAGCCCTCTGGTGTCTTCCAAAAGTAAAAACTCATCAATTTTATGATGCAAACATAGACATATTGTATATGTGAATCCCAAAAAAAAATTTTTTGGGAATATCCATTTTCCTTACAAGCAGAGAGCTTCAAAGTTAGAAAAATGCTAAATTTTAAATTTTTTCATAAGGATGCAAGTTACCATAAAATTGTACCACTATGTTAAAGTAGAATATGTCACGAAAAAACAATCTCAGAATCAGAATGATAACTAAAAGCATCCCAGAGTTATTAATGTTAGTGACAGTGGTCAGATTTACAAAAAAGGGCTTCGTCCTAGAGGTGAAAATGGGCTCCGTCCTTAAGGGGTTAAAGAAGCCTTCCGGGATTTTTTTTTTTTGTTGTTGATGTTGCTTATATAGTGTAGCATAGGCTTTAATTAGAGAATAATGTAGTGTTTCTTTTGTACGCCTTGTGCTTACCTGATGTGCTGATTTGGAATTCATGGGATAGGTTCCATCTATCAACAGTGAAGAGCAATATGAACAAGAAAGTAGGGGGAGCACTCACAAAAAGCCGGCGTGAAAGCTTACCTGTACACCGGCGTTCCTGGTGTCCAGCTTGTTTTTACCAGCACCTGAATACAGAATCATTTTGCACCGCAACTGAGACCGGCTTTTCATGAGTGCTCCTCCTACTTTCTTGTTCATATTGCTCTTCACTGTTGATTTGCTATGCTGTCCGCAAGGGGTTAGAGCACCGAAGATTGGTGACTGGTGCACCGCATGCGGTGAACCACTCTAGAAGACTGTTCACACTTTCCCTCATTATCTGACATGCCACTGTAGGTCTGCATGAGGTAGTGCCAATCGCATTGTCCACATTTCCCTAGGTTCCATCTATGTTTACAGAACCACAATGATGTAGGTTGTGTAAAGCATTCATTATTGCACCTGGTCATCTCATCAGGTTGCCAGTGCTGGAGATAACACAGGTAAAGTCACTAGATTAAAGGGGTTCTCCACCATAAGGTGATTGTAGTGCGTACTTGGCAGACAGTAATGGACATGCTTAGGAAGGATCTGCACTTGTCTTGGGGCTAAAAGGCTATGTCATGAGATTAGCATAACATTGTGGCTAGCTTTTTGTGAACTGGTATTTCCTGTTTGACTTTTCTTTTTTTTTACTACAAATCCCACAATTTCCCTCCCTCCCACACATCAGCCACCCCACCCATTGAAACATAAATGAGCTGCATTCATTCAAAGCCCTGTGGTTTTCAATCAGGGTGCCTACAGCTGTTGCATTAGTTGCGGATTGATCCCTCCAACCATTGAAGCAGACAGGTTCCCTGTCATCAGTTGACTAGTGAGTCAGGTGTCCGCCGCATTGCAACCTGGGAAAAAATCTAAGACAAAAGTAATATTGTATGCTGATAAAAATAAATATTGGGGTGAGAAAACCGTCACACACAGGTACAGACACTATATTATGAACTACCCTAACTTTACAGCCCCTGTAGCATAGTCAAATAAAATAAAAATCCTGGAATACCCCTTTAATAATGGGTTGGTGTCAGTTCACACTGCAGTTTTCATTTTTTAGAAACGTCTTTAGGCTGTGTTCACACATTGAATTTTACTACATCTTTAACACACTTTTACAGATTTTCAGCTGTTTTTGCACAATTCCGGTACAGTATCCATTTTATGCCATGTTTTAGAGAAAATCACAGCAAAAACATAAAAGAAGCAGTATGAAACTAAATGTGTGAATGCAGCCTTAGGGGAGGTGTATAACCACTATATACAGTATCCAGATTCCATAGAGTTAGCAGGTGGAGCTGGTAGGGGAGGGTTCTTGGAGCTAGTAGGAGGACATTTGAGTGTTATTATGGCATTTTGTAGTCCACAGGAAGTCAGAGTCTGACATCCTGTTGAAACTATTAGGTTAAAGAGGGATTGGAGAGTCAGACTCGTGACCACATGACTAAGATAAGGTAAGGAAGCAGATTCAGCTCTGCTGAAATAAAAAAAATGGTGCTATACAACTAGTAAAAAAAAAGCAGTGAGTGCTTCTTCAGGGTAGGGTCACTCGTGCCTTATTTTGCTGCGTATTTTCTGTTGCATATTTTCCTACCCATTAAAGTAATTGGTTTGCTAAATCTGCAGCAAATTTTGTTACTCATTGAATTAGATAGGTAGGAAAATACACAGCAGCAAACACACATCAAATTAGGGCAAGTCTGACCCAACCCTTAAGTTTACCACATTCCATTGATGCATGCCTTTATAATTAACATCCTAAACTATTCACATCCTTTTTGTATTATTGTTTGCATCTATTGACACAAGTCTATACTGTACACACACATGTGTCATGAGTATTAAATGACTTTTCCCATTTTAAACTATTAGGATATGAACGAACCAGCTAGCTTTGTGCACGGATCTGTATATGGATGCAGAAATGAAACCTTGAACAACCCCCCGTATGTGCCAGGTAATAATATCTATACACATGCGTGATAATGAGTCAACAGGAAAGGAAAGTGAGGTAGCAGTGGTTTTTTACAAGCTGTGAAAAAGGATTTCCATTTTGGGGAATAGCAACAGTTTGGGCATCCTAGAAAGTGCACAAAAGGCACATAAACCTTTATGTATGCATTTTTCACAATTAGTGTAAAAAAAAAACATGCTTTACTTCTAATTAAAACATATCAGATGCAGAACATTTTTTATTTAGTTATTATATATGTGTAGTCCTACTCCTTGTTACGCCTAGCGCTCCGGGTCCCCGCTCCTCCCCGGAGCGCTCACGGCGTCTTTCTCCCTGCAGCGCCCCGGTCAGTCCCGCTGACCGGGAGCGCTGCACTGTCTTGGCCGTTGGGGATGCGATTCGCACAGCGGGACGCGCCCGCTCGCGAATCGCATCCCAGGTCACTTACCCGTCCCGGTCCCCTGCTGTCATGTGCTGGCGCGCGCGGCTCCGCTCTCTAGGGCGCGCGCGCGCCAGCTCTCTGAGACTTAAAGGGCCAGTGCACCAATGATTGGTGCCTGGCCCAATTAGCTTAATTGGCTTCCACCTGCTCCCTGGCTATATCTGATCTCCTCCCATGCACTCCCTTGCCGGATCTTGTTGCCTTGTGCCAGTGAAAGCGTTTAGTGTGTCCAAAGCCTGTGTACCTGAACTTCTGCTACCCATCCTGACTACGAACCTTGCCGCCTGCCCCCGACCTTCTGCTACGTCTGACCTTGCCTCTGCCTAATCCTTCTGTCCCACGCCTTCTCAGCAGTCAGCGAGGTAGAGCCGCTGCTAGTGGATACGACCTGGTTGCTACTGCCGCAGCAAGACCATCCCGCTTTGCGGCGGGCTCTGGTGAAAACCAGTAGCCTCTTAGAACCGGTCCACTAGCACGGTCCACGCCAATCCCTCGCTGACACAGAGGATCCACTACCTGGAAGCCGAATCGTGACACTCCTATCTATGTTATTTATAATTTAACAATCCAAGACAGGTAATACCCGGCACTGCAGCTTCACTAATGAATGTTCCGCTAGGCTTCCCTGGTGCTGCGACCTTTCCGGTGCTCACATAAACCAGTCCAAGACATAATCCATACAGAAGAATAAAAGAATGGAGCACTCACCAGGTTATTGTGGAACCACAAACTTCTTTATTGTATGTAAGCTTGGAGCGTAATCAGCGCTTCGTCAGGCCCCTCACAGAGGGGCCTGACGAAGCGCTGATTACGCGATACGGACCGTCGCCCAACCCATTCCCCCACCCAGCTCCATCTTTCCGCTCTCCCGCACATGTAGGAACGCTGCCAAGCTTACATACAATAAAGAATTTTGCGGTTCCACAATGACCTGGTGAGTGCTCCATTCTTTTATTCTTCTGTATGGATTATATTATTTATTACTTAGTTTCCCTCGCAGAGATCTTCACCTAATACCTGCTATCTCTAAAATGGCTGCTGAAGCTATATGTATAGGCTTTTGAAGTAGATGCGACATCACTCCTATTTTCCCTCCTGAAATTGGAGAGCAGTTTAAAAGACATTATCTAGCGGGAATTTTTTTTTTTTTTTTTTATTCATTTTTTTTTTTAGAAAAATGCCTATGCTACAGTATATAAAATAATAAACCTGTAATCACCTCCAGCACTGCCAGTGTCCTGCTCTGTTGTTCTGCTCTGATCCTCTTCCCAACTGCAGTGTGATGTTTAGGCCTCGAACGACGGGGCCCAATGTGTCATACTACCACTCAGCCAATCACATGGCCAATCAACCAATCACTGGCTAAGGTGGGAGATTGCTGCAGCCTGCAGCAATCTCCCACCTTAGCCAGTGATTGGTTGATTGGCCATGTGACACACTGTGAATCAAAATCACACCAGGCCCAAGCATTTCACTGCAGCTCATGAATACAGTTTTACAGTACAGAAGCTGCTTCTAATGTTGTCACAACCATAAAATGTAAAACTGACAAATAATTAAGTAACTAAGGAAAAAAAACTACTTCTAATGCTACTATTGTTAAATTGATTCATGACAATAATGTTTAGTATCTTGTGCTTCCTTCTTTTTATATAGCTTTAAGTTTCCGTAGTGAAGGATTGACACATAAGACCTTGTGCATGGACAGCCGACAATACTTACCTGATGGAACTCCTGTGAACCACTATGATGTCCACAATTTATATGGATGGTCACACGCAAAACCCACTTATGAGTAAGGCTTAATCATAAACCATGTTAACACTCACATTCAAATATACATATATATATATATATATATATATATATATATATATATATATATATATATGTTTACATATATATATATATATATTTTTTTTTTATATATATATATATATATATATATATATATATATATATATGTAACCTCGCCTGTTTTTTTTTTTTTTTGTTATGTGGTAAGAAAGCAAATTAAGAAAGTTTTTTTCCCCCACCATATTATGCACACTCACCATCACTAGTCCTACAGTAGCATTTGTTTCAGTTCTAGTCCTACAAACACATTTGATGCATCTGTGCAATGCATTACTGTAACTTGGTCATATGACCATCAATCTGACCAACAGATTATAAAAGTCCGTAAGGGGGTACTCCAGAGGGGAAAAAAAATTTCAAATCAACTGGTGCCAGAAAGTTAAACAGAGCATGAGCTAATCTCCATGGAAAACCTCTCCTGCTCTGGGAAGTTCCTTATATGGACAGAGGTGATAGCAGAGAACATTGAGGTCAGAATAGAAAGGAATAAACAACTTCCTCTGGAGCATACAGCAGCTGATAAGTACTGGAAAGTTTACAATTAAATAGAAGGGATTTACAAATCTGTAAAACTTTCTGACACCAGTTTATTTAAAAAATATTTGTTTACCTCCAGAGTACTCCTTTATTGTGTCAAAGGAAGTGGTCAGTCCTGGGTCAGCTGACCTTCTGTGAACTACAAAATGACATCATCAGATTCCTCCTAGCAGGCCACAGACTCCTCCCTAGTGGTTTTATATTAGTCATATACTTAAACTGAGGCTGTGTTAACTCGGTGAGTGCAGGATGCCCTCATGTTAACATCATTGTTCTATATCTATCATATTTCTTCTGTGCACCACCGTTTATCTGAATATATATGACGGATTATTGACTCTATTGGATTAATGCGACATGCAGTGTTGTTTGTCTAGGCTAGGTTGAATTGTGACTCCATTCAAATCTTTTGATTACAAATCACAATAAAAGGCATAATTCTTTACTTTAATTTTGGAAAATGAAACAAAAAACAGTCAAAAGACTGCATTTCCTTAAAAAACACCCAAACCCCTCCTGGAAAGAGAATAACACTCATGTCTACATGGCCTGATGAAAGACTAATCAGACTAGTCATAAAATAACTGATTGTTTGCATTTGGCATCAGATGGAGCCTAAGGGACATTCAGAAGGCCATCATATCTATCATATATAAACTAAAGAAATATCTGTAAAAGAAACTATTATTTTAAAACAGCCTATAGTGAAAGGCAATAGACTTTAAAGAATTACTATCATTTGTTGGTTTGCAGGGATAGCGTATATAGGGATTTTAATCTATGCAATTGATATCTATGTTGTGTCAGTTCTGTTATGAAATAAAGTGCAAAATGAACTACTAAGCAATATGTCACACAGGGCAGAGATATGTGCAGCCCTAAGTTTACTATAGCCACTTTTCCTTCTTATTTGAGTATCTACCCTAAGCCACATATTCCTCAACTGGTTGATGGTCTCTTTTACCAGTAAGTACAGGGATGTAACAATGTCAAAACAATAAACAACACTGTACAGAGGTCAAGGAAACAGGTCAGTTCACAAAGGGTTAACAGTCACAGAACAAGATACATAACACCAGAGTTAACAAACAAACAAGTAGAGAGGAGTGTAACATGGCAGAGCCAAGAGATAGCAGCGAAGGTACCAGTAAGCACAGAATAAACACGTAACTAACTGAGGTCAGAATACACAGAATAGAACAAGCTAGTAGCAGATTAAGAGCTAGTACTATATAACTGAACACAAGCAATGCCAAATTAGACTAGCCAGGTATTTATATGCACTTAAAAAGACCATGAACACTGAGACCAGATGTCATAGGCTCTAGGTCCAAGCCTGCTGATAGGACCGGGAGTCGTTATAGCAACACAATATGCCTAAATCAAGCATGGAAAGTTAACTCTAAAGTGATAACCATATCCTAATTACACAATATAAGGAAACTACCAACCAATACGAATATTGCATGAGGTTAGAGTCTAATCATAGAGTGGTCACCTAGCTACCTAGACATCAATTGGGTATCATATTTGGTGCAGTCCAGGCTTCCCTCAACCCTGACCAGTCTCTTAGTCCCAGCCATTGAAAAACACTCCTATATCATGATTCTGCCACCACCATGCTTTACTGTAGAGATGGTATTGGGCAGGTTATGAGTAGTGTTGAGCGGCATAGGCCATATTCGAATTCGCGATATTTCGCGAATATATGGATGAATATTCGTCATATATTCACTAAATTTGCATGTCCGTAATATTCACGTTTTATTTTTGCGAAAATCAGCACATGCGAAAAATAGCATCTAAAAAATTACCATAAGCGAAAATTCGCATATGCGAAAATTTACATATACAAATTTTCGCATATGCATATGCGTGTGCGAAAATTCGCTCGCCAGTCTCACACAGTAGTATTAGAGCCTTCTTTATACCACACAAACAAATATTCGTAATTACGAATTTATAGTGCTATATTCGCGAATATTCGCGAATTCACGAATATGCGATATTCATGAATAAAATTCGTATTGCGAATATTCGCGAGCAACACTAGTTATGAGCAGTGCCTGGTTTCCTCCAGACAAGACACTTGGAATTAGAACCACAAAGTTCAATCTTGTTCACATCAGACCAGAGAATTTTTCTCAAAGCCCAAGAGTCTATTAGGTGCTCTTTTGTAAACAAACTTCAGGTGGGCTTTCCATGCATCTTTTGTGGATTCTTGGTCACCACTTTTACCAATGTAATTCTTCCCAATTACTTAGTTTGGTGGAGTGGCCAGCACAAGGAAAATTACTGGTTGCTCCAAACTTCTTTCATTTTAATAAAGAAATAATTTGAAATCTTTTATATTGTCAATATAGAGTATTGAATGCAGAGTGATGAGGCATTTTATTTTTGCTCAAGGCCTCACCATAACCCAATGTGGAAAAAATTTGTTATATATCCCAATGCATTGTATACTCTAAAAATATATATTACTCTAAATATAGATTTTCCTATTTTCACTTAGTGCTCTTCGCAACATCACAGGAGAACGTGGAATAGTCATAACCCGTTCTACATATCCATCATCTGGAAAGTGGGCTGGGCACTGGCTTGGGGATAACACTGCAGCTTGGAATCAAGTAGATAAATCTATTATTGGTAAGTTTAAAAAGTCACTGCCAATTTGAACAACCTTCCTTCACATCTTTGTAAATCTGTTTATCAAATCATTTACCATAAACAACTCCTCCCCAGAACACATCCCCCCTTTAAAATTCTTGACCACTAGGTTTCTCAGTTCCTTGCAAATTGCTGTGTACTATCTGTTGTGAGACAAATTCCATCCCTAGAAATAGATGTTTGTGGAAAAAAAAATTGAGATAATCATAATATTTGGGATCACTGCAGACAATTTGTACTTGCAAGTCCCCATTGCCTTCACAGTTTTCTTTCATCATACCTATATATTACGTCATTTTAAAGCTTAACTGTCACTTTAATAAAAAAAATTGAAAAATAAAACTTTGAATTGTCACACAGATGTGAAAAGTCTTGATCAGTTGGGTTGTGGGTGTTCAGACTCCCACTGATCTAGATAAAGCACATCACTAAGAGCTTCACTCCCTGGCTTGAGTTTATCAAGTTCAACAACTATACAGTAGGTAGGAAAAATAAAACCTTTTTAAGAAAAATGATCTACATTGACATAAAGAATGGCACTGAGAATAAATATCTCATACAGGTAAGTAGATAAAACAGTGTCAACAGTAAGCTAACTAAATGCCAATGTATTAATGAATTCATTGAGAACTGTAACTCTCTACGTGAGCTCAATGTAGTTGCAGTGGCAGGCAGGCAGAATTGTATCATATAACCACATGCTTGAATGGAAGGAAATAGAGACTTTGGAAATCTGTATGTAGAAAAAAAAAAGGCTCTGACTGCATTGTGAATCGTGGGCCTACTTCAATTAAAGGGGCAAAGGATAGGGGATAAGATGTTAGATCGCCGCATCCCGCTGCTGGGGACCCCGGGGATCGCCGCTGCGGCACCCCGCCATCATTACTGCACAAAGCAAGTTCGCTCTGTGTGTAATGACGGGTGATACAGGGGCCGGAGCAGCGTGACGTCATGGCTCCGCCCCATATGACATCACGGCCCGTCCCCTTAATGCAAGTCTATGGCAGGGGGCGTCACGCCCCCTCCCGTAGACTTGTGTTGACAGGGACGGACCGTGACGTCACGAGGGGCGGAGCCGTGACATAACGATGCTCCGGCCCCTGTATTGCCCGTCATTACGTGCAGAGCGATCTCGCTCTGCGCAGTAATGATAGCGGGGTGCTGCAGCAGCAATCCCCGGGGTCCCCAGCAGCGGGACCCCGGCGATCTGACACCTTATCCCCTATCCAATGTCTAGGGGCGGAGTACCCCTTTAAATGTGATTCAATTATACTTACTTTTCTTGCCCTTGACCCTCACCAATAATCCTCTTACCACCATAAACTCTATAATAGACTATATAATTATAGTGTTAACTTAAAATTATCCTAGATCTAAAAGGATATAAGATATTAACCTATAACCTCCCTAGACCATGGGTAATTTAAATGCTATCCCTTTCATCACCATAGACCCCCCAGATATATTAGGTTTTACATGCTACTAAGCCACCTTCCTTCGTTTAAAAAAAGATTTAGAAAATTAGCAGTATACTCAAGGTGGGAAAGAAGCATGTAAATTTGACCACCATTGTTCTGGGAACCCTGAGTAAAAAGAAGATTGTGCCAAGCTCTAGCTTCAGTATATCTGTGCCCCACTCCAATAAGCTGTAAATATGTGCAGGGCTTTCCCTATCTACATTCTTTATAACAAGTGGGGTAACACCAGAAGGGTAATACTGCTTGAAATGTGAAGGGGCTGTTGCTACGATCAATGTGCCCTCATTTTTCAGAAGCTGAGGACCTTACTATCATAGGATTTTGAGGTGTGACAGGATGAAACCTCCCCAATTCCAATTTGTGTTTTGCAATAAAGTCCTCCTGCGCGACAGAGAAATGAAATCTCAAGTGTATGAAATATTTACATTTTCTATCAGAGACCAGGAAAAGAGTTCAGAAATAAATATTTCTTTAATTTCCAATCTTCATTGCAGACTTTCTTTTCTTTTGAAACTAAGCAGCTTGCTTATTTATTTATTTTTAGGCATGCTGGACTTTAGTCTCTTTGGTATTTCATACGTAAGTAATTTATTGTTTTATTAAATGTTAACAATTTAGCCTTTTTTTTATTTTTTACAAAATACTATGTCTCACCAACATTTCTTTTTGGGTTACTGTTTTTATGTAGACTGGTGCAGACATTTGTGGATTTTTTGAAAATACCACGTATGAACTATGTGCCAGGTGGATGCAACTTGGAGCATTTTACCCATTTGCAAGAAATCACAATGGAATTGGATGGAGGGTAAAGTATTTTACATGTCTTTTTTTTGTTTGTTTGTTTGTTTTCCTCATAAAGTTTAATTAATTACTTTGGTGTTAATGTAAGTATAAATCTTTGTTTTAGAAAGGAAAAAAGGTGACTGGTTCTCTAGGTCTATGGGGATTACTATAGTGATGTTCTGGTGAGATTGGGTGGTGGAGTGGTAGGGTGTTGTCAGTGTGTCTGTGTATATGGGATGATGGTTATGGTAGAGTGTTATATATTGTGAATGTGATATGTATGGTAATGAATGTACTAGAGTGTATGGCGGTGTATGAGATGCGTTGAAAATGTATGACAGTGTGTGAATGTGTGTGTATGATGTGTGTATGGCTGAGGCGTGTATGTTAGTGTAGCTGTGATAGAGGTTAGGTGGGATGGGTGAATGTGAAGAGGACAAAAAGAAAAAAGGAGAGAGAAAGAAGGAAAAGTGGAATGGTTTGTACTTGGATGCTTAAACAATTTATTTGTTATAAAATGACATACAATAAATGACATACAATATATGGAAAAAAGTGCTGGGCCCTAGCACTTATGTTTTCCAATACACAATAAAAAATAATAATATTCAATAAAAAACAACAACAATTAGTCCTAGCATACCAAGTCCAGGACTACTACTCTCAAGCACTGCAACAACTAATCTAACCCTGAGGCTAAGCACAGACCAAGGAAATCATCCCAGCGGGCCCAGGACCACACACGCGCCCATCACCACCAGCTCCGGTCACCGCTGGCCGATACAGCAAAATTTCTTCACCTGCAGAGAGGAAGGACACCGCAAAAGCTACAGGAAGCACAGGGTGAGCGGTACATAGTACCTGACATCTTCTCCCCCTTATCTGCTTACCTATATTTGCAACTGCTGGAGCCTCCTCTGTCTGTCCCACCACGGGACGCAGTACATCCTGCAGCTTTCCTGCTCTGCTGTATCCAGCGCGGTCGCAGCACCGCTCACAGGTTGAACTTGATGGTCGTATGTCTTTTTTCAACCATACTAACTATGTAACTATGTAACAGCTATACTACTACAGGCTTGTATCCTTCTCATATCACAGCCGCAATATTGCTATATCGGATACATTGTTTCTACGGGACGAGATTGTCCCCACGGTCGCAGTACCGCTATCTCCATAACTTTGTTTCACTTTACCATTGATTGTTTCTTTCACCTTTGCATTGGAGACACTGCATAAGTACGGTCGCAGTACCGTGGATAACTTACTAACTTCTTTTCGGTCGCAGCACCGATACTGTGCATTGGCCAATTGGGTACATGGTCCAGTGGGACATACTGGACAATATACGTGAATATCAACATCAGTTACTTGAGAAGCAGAGCTTCTGTCCTAGGGCCCAGCACTTGGTATTATCAGTGTAGTGCTATATATATATATATATATATATATATATATATATATATATATATATATATATATATATATATATATATTATATATATATATATATATATATATATATATATATATATATATATATATTAATTTGTTGTTTTTTATTGATTATTATTATTATTTTTTTGTGTATTGGAAAACATAAGTGCTAGGGCCCAGCACTTTTTCCCATATATTGTATGTCATTTTATAACAAATAAATTGTTTAAGCATCCAAGTACAAACGATTCCACTTTTCCTTCTTTCTCTCTCCTTCTTTCTCTTTGTCCTCTTCACATTCACCCATCACACCTAACCTCTATCACAGCTACACTAACATACACGCCTCAGCCATACACACATCATACACACACACTCACACACACTGTCATACATTTTCAACGCATCTCATACACCGCCATACACTCTAGTACATTCATTACCATACATATCACATTCACAATATATAATACTCTACCATAACCATCATCCCATATGTACAGACACTCCACCACCCAATCTCACCAGAACATCACTATAGTAATCCCTAAAGACCTAGAGAACCAGTCACCTTTTTTCCTTTCTCGTACTAATTGCCATTTCATTTGGGTATATAGGAGAGTATACCTTGACTGAAGTTCTCGGTCACCACAAACAGATTGAGTATCTATTTTTTCTTTGTTTTAGTTGCTGCATTATGTGGATATTTTGGGTTAAAAAAATGCTCTATACTTCTTACCACTAGGGACTGTCCCTGCAGCTATTACTCCAGAAAAAAATGCAAAAATTGGGGGTAGGATAATCAGGGCTCTGTGCAGGCTACCAGCTTGTCAGCCTGCTGTGTGAGCCGGGCATGTTGCAGATCCTCTGCTGTGTGAGCTCTAAGGAGTGAGATGTGAGAGCAAGCATTATTTTATGTGGGAATGCCCCCTGCTCAGTGTACTGCATGCAGTGTGAGCAACCAAGCCAAGGGAATTAGGATCCATAAAAGGATGAAAACAATGATTTAACCAAAAAGACAGGATCTGTACCAGGTAAAGAGTAAGCTTGGAGCATTTTTTGAGCATCTCCTGTCAGGTACACTTTAAAGTTTCCTTCAGAAAGTAGCTATCCTCCAGAAGAAACATATCTTGCTCCCTTGCACCCTAAGTTGGAGATAGTGTCTCTGTAAGTCCATGGTCTAACTCTTTAAGTGCAAATTAACCCATAATCGACAGTCTTGTTTAAAGGCTCTTAAAAAGAGGTCAAGCATTGAATTGCAGGGGTACTTCTTCCAATTGGTGGTGCAAGAAAGCAAGATCTCTACCAGAAGAGCTACTTTGCAGATGTATTTCTTAGTGGAGCATTTAATATACCATACATATAAGTCTTCAAACACCAGTTATATTTTCTCTTCAAGGATAAAAATTTACTCATAACTTATTTGATAAAATATTAGTATATTATCTTAAAGCGGTAATTTGGTGGAAAACTTTTTCTTTTTTTTTTTAAATCAACTGGTGCCAGAAAGTTAAACAGATTTGTAAATGAATCTGATATATGTAAATAATACTGGTGCAAACAATGGCACCTCAATACGGCAGCCCTGAAACACAAAGGTGAGTATTGGCTAATGCTCACATATTATATATAGCTATTTGTAAAAAACCTGTGTATCGGTGCACAAATATGAGGATAGATGGAAAAATGCAGTGGTACTTACTGAGGATATTATGTTATAATCGCAAGGATGGATATTGGTATATGATGGGAATTCCTGGTCAGTTGTAAGGATCCCTCCCAAGGGGGAATAGTGGAATTATTCAGATATTGTACCTGTTACAACAATTTAGGTGTATAATATAACAGTTAGATTGATAATAGTATAATGTCAATACCATAGGAGTTAAATTTAATTAAGCAGACAGGCAACTCACTTATTATAATGTTTGTCAAACCTCCAGGTGTACATGTATTTCACTTGTTTTTCTCAATATGTACTCTTTGCAGCGGTGATCTGTCACTCTAAGGTAAGATGCTGTGTATCAATGTTAGTTTCACTTTAGATACACTGTGTTCCAATGTGATACTTATGTTGCGATCCACTTACTGGCGATCGTGCTACAATGTATAAATAATACTGTCACTTTCAGGGCAATGTGCTTTGTAGTCTATTTCTTATTATGCACTCTATGGTATTCAAATGAACTGTGTACCGCTCTATATAGTCGGGCCACTGCTGAGATGCATGCTGCTCAAGCAGCTTGTCAATGCATACTCCACACTGAGGGCTTGATATACTGGGTACCTCTTTCATCCAACGCTGTTTGAGTCCCAGAACTTCCAGCGATGTCAGCGTCTTGCCGCCAGGAGAACTCAGGGTCCAATGATGTCGCGGGTCAGTAAGAAGGAGACTACGAAAGTCCGGGTGGTAGCGGGTATATGCACCGGGAGAACTGCTCCGGCCGGTAGCGTCTCACCGGTGCTACCTCGCTACTAATTGTCCAAGGGTTAACTGGAACCTGTAGGCTGCTCGTGACATCCAAGGGTTAACTGGAACCTGTAGGCTGCTCCAGTTAACCCTTGGACAATTAGTAGCGCGGTAGCAGTTCTCCCAATGCATATACCCGCTACCACCTGGACTTCCGTAGTCTCCTTCTTACTGACCCGCGACATCATTGGACCCTGAGTTCTCCTGGCGACCCTGGAGGTGTGACAAACATTATAATTAGTGAGTTGCCTGTCTGCTCCTATCTTTAACTCCTATGGTATTGACATTATACTATTATCAATCTAACTGTTACATTATACATCTAAATTGTTGTAACAGGTACAATATCTGAATAATTCCACTATTCCTTACAACTGACCAGGAATCCCCATCATATACCAATATCCATCCTTGTGATTATAACATAATATCCTCAGTAAGTACCACTGCATTTTTCCATCTATCCTCATACTTTTGCGCCGATACACAGGTTTTTTTTTACAAATAGATTTGTAAATTACTTATATTAAATTTTTGTTTTAATCCTTACAGTACTTATTATCTGCTGAATACTACAGAGGAAATTCTTTTCTTTTTGGAACACAGAGCTCTCTGATGACATCTCTGTCCATTTTAGGAACTGTCCAGAGCAGCATATGATTGCTATTGGGATTTTCTCCTTCTCTGGAAAGTTCTTAAAATGGACAGAGATGTCAGCAGAGAGCACTGTGCTCGTGATGTCAGCAGAGAGCTGTGTGTTCCAAAAAAAATAATAATTCTTCTTTAGTATTCAGCACCTAATAAGTACTGGAAGGATTAAGATGTTTTTAATAGAAGTAATTTACAAATCTGTTTAACTTTCTGGCACCAGTTGATTTATAAAAAAAATAAATAAAAATAAAAATAAAAAGTTTTCCACTGGAGAACCTCTTTAATAATATTCTGCTAATAAATTGTTGTCATTGATGGTGTTCGTGTATCCTCATATAAACCCCTCAGCAGGAACTGCATTAGTTCAAGTATTTTTATTTTATTTTTTGCCAGAGACAAGATCCAGTGAGCTTTGATGCAAACTTTGAAGATTTATCACGGAATGTTCTGAATATCAGATATACACTTCTGCCATACTTATACACCTTGCTATTTGATGCTCACACCACAGGTTCAACTGTGGTGAGACCACTGCTGCATGAGTAAGTAGATAAATTTTATGGAATTAATAAGCTTTTCTAACATGTTATATTCTATTCTCCAAGATCAAAGCTAAGTTCTTTGAGACTGAAAATGAGCTCATACTTGCATCATGCAAGTATGATATTTAACCTTGTATTTATCATGCTATCAGCTTACCTGGCTTGAGGATTGTCAGGTTCAAATAGTTTAATGAGTCACAGTTTCCATATTTAACTTAAAGTTATTATTATTTTATTGTATTTATTGTTATTTTTTATAAATGTATAAAACTGCATTTCTTATTACAGTAGTTGTAAAACCTAGATTATTTGCGTTGGGCTGTCAAGTTTTCCAGAGCTCAATTTCACCACATTTTATGTGGAAACATTAGTAAATATGTTGGGTTTCTTCTAAACTGTTGGGAACTTGCCCATTTTGTCAGGACTGTGCCCTTTTCCTTGGAGGTCACACCCCTTTTTGGATTTTTTGTGGAAAATTGGAGGGTTTTGAGAAGCATTGGATTTATTTGGGTGCAGACTGTCACAAATGGTGTCACATGCAGTGTGCAAAACAATATGGGCGCACAACCTGAGGAAAAACTGTCGGAAAAAACGTTAGTAAATCAGGGCCAATGTGTTGACTAATAGGACTTCAGAGAGGCTTACTTATAACTTCTGTAGAGGTTGTAATGGCCACCAGGTTGGCTGCAGTTGAGATTTTAACAATTTGATGGAAAAGGACAACTTTAGTGATATTCTAATAAAATATTCTGTATAATGAAGAAGACCATTCTAACGTTTCACGAGTAAATAGTCACTGAATCACAATACATTAAATTATATCTATAGTTAAAATATAGCTATGTGACAGATTTTTTGCCAGTATAATAATATATAATATAATAATTGCATCTGTTTGTTGTTCCATTTTTTAAAGATTTATTAATGATAAGAACACTTGGGATGTCTATGAACAATTCCTGTGGGGAGCTGCATTCATGATCAGCCCTGTAGTTAGAGAAGTAAGTAATATCTAAATTCATCATAGTGACTTAAACACATTTCCACTTTTACCTTCAATTTTACCTTCCAACTGATTCAAGGAACAACACCAGAATCTGTGTCATAATGTGTGTCAGTACTCAGTTGGACATCACAAAAAAACATGTTTTCAGCCAATGTTTGAATTCATTGATAGTAAAATGAAAAGATTGAAAAATGTGAAGAATTAAAAGCCTCTTTACTTATGGTCGCAATGTTGGCACTGTTGAGTGCATTACTGTGTGTCAACAACTATGGATGTTTGACCTTGATTTACATTTAAATAACATGGAATGTCATGTTAAAAGATCATAATATATGATTATACCGATGTGGCAATGTACACACACTATAAGCATCTGAAAGCATCCTGTAGAGGGTTGTCTACTTTGGACAAGTTCTGTTCAAGAGACAGGTCCGTTTTTTTTATTTTATTTATTTTTTTATATCATAAGGCACTGATCTCAAACTGTGGCCCTCCCGATGTTGTACAACTTCAACTCCCAGCATACTCGGACAGCCGTTGGCTGTCTGGTGGACCACAGTTTTAGACTACTGTCGTAAGGGATCTAACTGTTAGGTTGCTGGGTAACCCTGCATGAGCTAATGCATTACACAGCGGCCATTAAACTCAGTGGTAACCTGTGTAATGCAGGCTTGTGGTGGGTCCTCTGGAGAGACAAATGAAAAATCTTTCTAATCTAAATAAAAGAGGGTGTTCCAAAGAGGGGGTCCTCCTTTATTAGGACCATTAATCCTGAAGAGTATTTTGATAAGGGCTTCCTAAACTGGGCAAGCCCTTTTAAGATTCCTCTGCGCATTTATGTGTATCTTTATGGAATAGATTCAAGAATACAGTGAGATATCTGTATGCCTAGTGAGAACATTATTTAACTGGTTAATGACTAAGGACGTGTATACATGTCCTTGTGCCATTAATGGTGTATGGCGCGGGCTCCTGACTCGGGCCCATACCATATTGGTCAGCCCCTAGCTGATTCTTGTATCAGGTCAGGTGATAATAGCCAACATTTGCCAATCGCCACGGCCGGTTATTAACCCTTTAATAAGGGTCAAAGCTGACAGTCGCATCTAAGGGGACCTTTAAATAGTCCCAGGTGGTCCAGTGGGGTGGAATGCCCCCTCCCCATAGCCCAAATGTGGGGGGGGGGGAGGTCCATCCACTCTCTTCCTCTGCCAACCAGGCTTTATCAATTGAGTGCAGAGAACACAGATCAATGAAGTTGTATGGGACCTCCTAAAAGAGGTTTAAAAAACACACATTAACCCTTTCCTTATTAAAACACCCTTTTCCCAAATTCCCTATAAAAAATATTAAAACATAATAAAAATAAACATATGAGCTATCTTCACGTGCGTAAAGGTTCAAACTATTAAAATATTATGATAATTAAACCACACATTCAATGGCTTATACGTAAAAATATAACAAAGTCCAAAATTGCGTGTTTTTGGTCACTTTCTATACTTAAAAAAATGTATAAAAACCGATAAAAAGTCCAATCAAAACAAAAATTATACCAATCAAAACTTCAGATCATGGTACGAAAAATGAGCCCTCATATCACCCGTATATGGAAATATAAAAAAAGTTATAGGGGTTAGAATCTACAAATTTCCTTACATAATGTTATAATTTTTTAACAGAAGTAAAACAAAATCAAACCTATATAAGTTTGGTTTAATCATATGTACCTACAGAATAAAGATAAGGTGTAATTTTTACCTAAAAGTGCACTACATCAAAATTAAAGCCCCCAAAATTTACAAAATGACAATTTTTTTTTCAATTTATGTCCACAAATATTTTTTTCTGGTTTTGCTGTAGATTTTGTGCTAAAATTATTGATGTCATTGCAAAGTAAAATTGGTTGCGCAAAAAACAAGCCCTCCTATGGGTCTGTAGGTGGAATTGAAAGCGTTATGATTTTTAGAAGGTGAGAAGGAAAAAACAAAAGTTCAAAAATGAAAAAACCGTGGGGTCCTAAAGGGGTTAATGACCTACATGTTAAGGCATTTTTTTTCACAAAAAAAAGCAAACAGTAAAACACTGTGGGCGACATGCGTATTTTTTTTTGTCCTAAAAACATGTGGCATCCAGATGTTAGCTGGTAGTAAACAAAGGGGAAATGCCATACCTGCAATGCTTATTTTGCAGTGTTTTTCTCCCTTAAAGGGATACTCCCGTGGAAAGTTGCCAGAAAGTTAAACATATTTGTAAATTACTTCTTCATCCTTCCAGTACTTTTTAAGGGCTATATACTAGAGAGGAAATGCTTTACTTTTTAAATGTCTCTGATGTCATGACCACAGTGCTCTCTGCTGTCCTCTGCTATCCATTTTAGGAACTGTCCAGAGCAGCATATGCTTGCTATGGGGATTTTCTCCTGCTCTGGACCTGCTCTGGACAGTTACTAAAATGAAGAGCAGAGAGCACTGTGGTCATGACATCAGAGAAATCTAAAAAATAAAGCATTTCCTCTGTAGTATATAGCCCATAAAAAGTACTGGAAGGATTAAGATTTTTTTATAGAAGTAATTTACAAATCTGTTTAACTTTCTGGCACCAGTTGATTTAAAAAAAAAAAAAAAAAAAGGTTTCCACGGGAGTACCCCTGTAAGTTCCACTTTTTGGGTCAGCGTAAATGTTACCAAATCACAGCATGCTGCAGCTTTTTTATTTTTACAACTACTTAGTGTTTTCCCTCCTTCCCTCCAGATCTCTATTGGTTAAAAAAAGGCATTAAAAAGAAATTTGCATATGTGTGTGTACATTTTTTCTATTTTTTTTTTTCTTTCTTGAAATATCTTTGGAATTTTTCATTTTAAATCCATAAATGATGTAATCAAATAATCACATGACTTATAATGAGAAAAACAAATTAGCATATATATATATATATATATATATATATATATATATATATATATATATATATTTGTTAATTAGTTTTTTGTGATGTTTTTTTCCCCAGAAAACCTCACATTACTTCTGAATCTCTCTAATGCATATTATATTTGATTGTAGAAAGAAACAACCGTGAACGTCTATTTTCCAAACACAGTTTGGTATGACTATCACACAGTAAGTACTATACCATTTACATACTTACATCTATTACAGGGACGCATGGCAAAAATATCACTGATTTATTTTGGCAACAGTGTAACTTGTCCAAGGCTATGTCTAATGGTTACAGGAACAGAGAAAAGACAGAAGCCACACTCAGAAGGATGGTCTTTATTGCATTCCGGTCATGCTGACTATTCCCATTTCGGCTAGAGGAAGTGCGCTTGGTCGCACGAAACAACTTGCTCCGGGTCCCCGTCCTACACTCACCTCCCCCGCCTCTTGTCATCGTCAGCATGACCGGAATGCAATAAAGACCATCCTGGTGAGTGTGGCTTCTGTCTTTTCTCTGTTCCTATATCCATTATCTGCTTGGCTACACACCTTCGCTGTAGGCTTTACGTGGAGTCCTGTCCTGTGTGTCGCCGCACGCCACTTTCAGCTGCCTAGTTCCCTATGTGCCGGCGCTTTACCCCTTCCCTGTCTACTGCTTTGCTATGTCTAATAGTGCAGCTCAGCACCATTACAGTAAATACCAGGCAAACTTTCATGCCTTTTCCACACTATAAATATATCTATCTATCTATCTATCTATCTATCTATCTATCTATATATATATATATATATATATATATATATATATATATATATATTGCATAAGTTGGATTGAACATACATGTGGTTATCTTTGTTCCAGGATTACAAAACACCATAAATCTTGTAGACTTTTAGGGATAGGACAATGAAATCATAATCTGATAGTAACTAAAATTAAAAAGTTAAATGGGCACTGTCAGATCTAAAAACATTTTATATGATGTCACAGATGAAAATTAAAGACCTTTTGCAATATGGTTGTTGAAATTTTTTTGAATATTTAAACAAAACGGCTCCTGAAAAATCCATTAGGGGGTCTTCATACCTAGTGGGACACTAACCAGTCCTGCAGCAGCATCAGCTTGTCCATGAGTAATGGACAAGAGATAACTCATGGACAAGGCTGCAGGAGCAGACACATCAATCACCTCATGAACATGATCAGGATAAGATAGTGAGTAACATATTATTATCATTTTTTTTTTGTTTGGGATCTGACAGGTATGCTTTAAAGTTTGCTTATTTAATTCTATTATGTTATTATCATTATTAACATATTTGTTGATAATCAACCATGTGTTCTTATTTTTCTCTCAGGGTGTCATAGTAGAACAACCAGGTAGCAGTAAAAATCTTTCTGCACCACTAGAACATATTAACCTTCATGTAAGAGGTGGCTACATTTTACCACAGCAAGCTCCTGCTTTCAATACACATCAAAGGTAAAAACAGACAATATTTAGTAATGTCAAATAATATATCATAATTGGATTTTAAAGTGGTTATCCAGGAAAAAAAAAGTATATACCAACTGGCTCCAATATGTTAAACAGATTTGTAAATTATTTCTATTAAAAAAATCGTAATCCTTTCAGTACTTATTAGCTGCTGAAGTTGAGTTGTTCTTTTCTTCCTAAGTGCTCTCTGATGACACTTGTCTCTTCTACTCTGTGCAGTTCCTGAGACAAGCAGATATGTCAGCAGAGAGCACTGCTGCCAGACAGAAAAGAACAACTTGACTTCAGCAGCTGATAATTATTGAAAGGATTAAGATTTTTAATAGAAGTAATTTAGAAATCTGTTTAACTTTCTGGAGCCAGTTGAAAAAAAAAGTTTTTTTCCTGGAATACCCCTTTAATCATTATCTGGAATGATGATAACTTTTTGCCACACACATTCTTTTATATACATCTTCCCTTTTTTTATTATGTACATAATTATAAGAGCAGTGTAGGAGAAAATGCAACAGTACTAATCACTGAGCCATCTTGCTGCCCCATTGTACATTGAGGGGGAGGAGGTGTGCTGGGATGAACACCTATTGCTAATGGCGGATCCAGTGTAATTTATAAACAGGTTTTTATTTTTATTGTATTCCTGCCTTTGAAATAATGAGAAGATGGCTGAAAACTTTCCTGTACAGAACAGGAAGTAATAAAAAACCAGGATGTTTATTAAAAGGCTTAGGCTATGTTCACACTGCACAAAAGTATCGCTGTATTACTGTATTTATCACTGTAATCAGCAAAAAGCAGACCATTTTTAATTAAGGCAGAAAAAAACTGCCAGAAAATCATGCATAAAAAAATAGTTATTTTTTACGCAGTGTGAACATAGCCTAAGTGGCTAGAACATAGCCTAAGTGGCTAGAGTGGTTTCAGATACATTTAAGACTAAATATTAAATAATGATTTATTGGCACCACAATTAAAATCTTAATTTTTTTAATTTTTATAAGCGATTTTTATTATTTCAAGATAAAGGTACACGTCGATTATCGATAAACTGTAAATACAAGACATAATATGATGATCAGGACAGAATAACAATATAACAATAAGTAGCCCTATCTAAAGTCCATCAGCTGAGGTGTGGGCTAACTCCAATGAGCTTCATGGAATATATAAATGTCCAGGAGTTGTACATAGTCCAATACGTAAAGATCCTCAATAATATAAAAGGAGCTTTGGAGAGGATTAATCAGAGATTAAAACCGGATTTACATTGCTGCAGGGACACTGAAATAAGAGAATCCTCCAAAGAGCAATATACCTTGAACAAGGTATATATATAGAAACAGGGTATAAATGTGCGTATGTATGCTAAAAGCTCTGGTAGCTCATTGGGAGAATGCAGCCCTACTATCCTACCAATTAGGGCTCCGGTTGTAAACTGAAAAGTATGCACTCACTCAAAAACCAGTGACAAATAACAAAACCAAAGACAGCAAAACATACAGTTGACAGACATACACCACAACAGAAGAACAAACAAAAGGACAAACATAAAAGCCGCTACTACCTAGTTTCCCAACAGGAAGTCACAAAAGACATATCTTAAGGAGTGACGTGACGAATCGGATATCAATAAGGATACTACTCATGTCTGATCTCCAATGCTCCCAAGGTGCCTGAGAGTGTCACCAACGCATACCACTGTGTGCATTGACAGGGGCACATGACAGAAGCCAATTCTGTGATATCGTAATTACTCGTTAAGAATAGTTTAGTTTCAACTTGGCAAAAAAATGTCTTCACCATGCGCTCCTTGTGCTGTAAGATTATCTTCCTATCCAAGGTGAAAAGCTGTTTTAATGCCTCCGTAAGGTGTGGTATTAAAATCTTTATTATAACTATTTTTTTTTTTTTTTTTACTGTTTGTTTTGTAGTCGGCAAAATACATTAAAACTTCTTATTGCTTTGGATGCTCAAGAAAATGCCCATGGCCATCTTTTCTGGGATGATGGTAAAAGCATTGGTGAGTAGTCACATTTTGAAAGATTAACATTAAAGGGGTACTCCCGTAGAAAACTTTTTTTTTTTTTTTTTTAAATCAACTGGTGCCAGAAAGTTAAACAGATTTGTAAATTACTTCTATTAAAAAATCTTAATCCTTCCAGTACTTATCAGCTGCTGAATACTACAAAGGAAATGGTTTTAATTTTGGAACACAGAGCTGTCTGCTGACATCACGAGCACAGTGCTCTCTGCTGACATCTCTGTCCATTTTAAGAACTGTCCAGAGTATAAGAAAATCCCCATAGCAAACATATGCTACTCTGGACAGTTCCTAAAATGGACAGAGATGTCAGCAGAGAGCACTGTGGTCATGATGTCAGCAGAGAGCTCTGTGTTCCAAAATGAAAAGCATTTCCTCTGTAGTATTCAGCAGCTAATAAGTACTGGAAGGATTAAGATTTTTTAATAGAAGTAATTTACAAATCTTTTTAACTTTCTGGCACCAGTTGATTTAAAAAAAAAGAAAAAAAAATGTTTTCCATGGTAGTACCCCTTTAAAGCAAATCTGTCATCAGTGTCATTGATACTAACCTGTTGGTACAGGCTGGTAGTGCGGATGACACTGATGATAACGATACTTACCTATCCCAATTTGTGGTCCTGTTTTCCCATAATCTTCCTTGTTTAAAAAGCAGACTTGATGCACAGACGGATATCCAGGAGCACATCGATTGTCCCCACTGCTGCTTCCCTGCTTACAGTGGGGCTGAGTGAAAAAGCAGCAGCAGTAATGTCAGTGTGCTCCTGGAGCTCCACCTGTGCAACAGGCCTGCTGCCCAAACAAGGATGCTAACGGGAAAACTGGACCATAGATCCAGGATAGGTAAGTATGATTATCATCAGTGTTATTCACACTACACACCTGTAACAACAGGTTAGTGTGGGTGACACTAATGACAGATTCCTTTTAACACCGTTAAATAATCTCTTTTTTTTTTTTTTTTTAAAGAAAGCAAGTATGACCTAAAAATATACTGTAAAGTACAGACATGTTCTGACATCATGGCTGAACAGATCACAAAATGTTTGTCATGAGATGACTAGCTTAGAATAAAAAAAAAAAAAACAACAACACAATTTTACTATATTGTATCAAGATATATCTTGTAATAGTGTATTTTCTACAAGTGAAGGTGTCTGTTCCCTTGTTCTTCACTTGCATACGTGTGTCTGACCTGAGCCTGATATACTGACCCTGCTTCTGCCTCATCCTCTATACTTGCTTGATTCTCCTGTGTATAACCTCATGTTCTAAATGCTCCAACTCAGCTACAACAAGTCAGCTCTGCTTCATCACTCTGTTTCTGCACTAATACCATCTATAGTGTCAGCTCACCCCAGCTGCCTGTATCCCAGTGCTTAGTACAGGGCATTCTGGCCCATTTGGCCAGATAACACTTAGCAGGGACCACAGTTGTGGTATCGTCCTTATGTTTTCACTGCAGCAGAAATCCCTTTTCCGCATCTTGGAGGGATAAAGAATAAAAACCAGGGAAACACTTAGACTCTGCTTCCAAGTTTGGCCACGCACTACACCCCCCCCCCCTCCATTCATGTCTATGGGAGGGGGCGTGAAGGCCAGAATACCCCTTTAAGGAAATCATGAGAAGAATCAGTATATTGTATATTATTTGAATACATATAAATAACATTTTTTTTTTAAGTAAGTATTTATTAAAGGGGTACTCCAGTGGAAAACGTTTAATTATTATTATTTTTTTTTTTTATAAATCAACTGGTGCCAGAAAGTTAAACAGATTTTTAAATTACTTCTATGAAAAAAAAATCTTAATCCTTCTAGTACTTATTAGCTGCTGAATACTACAGAGGAAATTATTTTACTTTTGGAACACATTTTAGGAACTGTCCAGAGCAGCATATGTTTTCTATGGGGATTTTTTCCTACTCTGTCCAGAGTAGGAGAAAATCCCCATAGCAAACATATGCTACTCTGAATTGTTCCTAAAATGGACAGAGATGTCAGCAGAGAGCGCTGTGCTTGTGATGTCAGCAGAGAGCTCTGTGTTCCAAAAAGAGAAGAATTTCCTATGTAGTATTCAGCAGATAAAAAGTACTGGAAGGATTACGATTTTTTAATAGAAGTAATTTACAAATCTGTTTAACTTTCTGTCACCAGTTGATTTAAAAAAAAGTTTTCCACTGGAGTACCCCTATGAAACACAGAAACTATAAATAAAACAATTAGGGGGGAGGGCCCTCTAGGACATAAAATGCACACGAAGAGCCTTCAGTAAGTGTAAATAAACAGAAGCATACATCTGGTTGTTAACCCCTTAAGGACCAAGCCCATTTTGACCTTAACCACTTAAGGACCAGGCCCATTTTGGCCTTAAGGACCAGACCAATTTTATTTTTGAATTTTAGTTTTTTCCTCCTCACCTTCTAAAATCATAACTCTTTTATATTTTCATCCACAGACCCATATGAGGGCTTGTTTTTTGCGTCACCAATTGTACTTTGTAATTACATCACTTATTTTACCATAAAATGTATGGTGCAACCAAACAAGTATTATTTATGTGGGAAAATTGAAAAGAAGACCGCAATTTGGCAAATTTTGGAAGGTTTTGTTTTCATGCTGTACACTTTCTGGTAAAAATGACATGTTTTCTTTATTCTGTGGGTCAATACGATTAAAATGATACCCATGTTATAGGCTTTTCTATAATTGTAGATTTTATTTTTGCGTTTTCATTTTTTCCTCCTCACCTTCTAAAATCCATATAAAACTCTTTTATATTTCCATGTACAGACCCATATAAGGGCTTGTTTTCTGCTTGACCAATTGTACTTTGTAATGAAACTTCTAATTTTACCAAAATTTACGGCAAACTTAAAGAATTCGTTTTTTAGGGAGGAAAACCATTTAAAAAGTCTAAAAGAAAATGTTTTTATAAATTATAAAGTATAAATCAGACCTGATGTGATCTACATTTTTGACATGCCTGGACAATATGTTAAAATGTTTCAAAATGACAATAGCAATTTTAAAGGTTTATTTTCTTTCTGTGAATTATGGCAGCACATAAACATTTGTATTTCTGCCTTTACTGGGCAAATTTCTACTGCACAGGATAAGGGATTGACTGTACTGTATTTTCTTTTTAGACTCAATTGACCATGGGGTTTATACTATGTATGAATTCAATGCTACGTTTGTAAGTATATGTAGTAGTTTGTAAAGATTTATTTAAAAAAAAATAATTTAATGCTTATCATATACAGTCTCCATATACAAATACATGACATAAGGCCCAGCCATGTTTAAATCAAATATCTACGGTGATTGTAACTTATGGGGGTATTATTAATAAATATATGATGGTGCGTAGACATCTTAACACATTTCTACAATACAATTAATAATATAAATGTATGCAAGTGACATGCCATTTATTTACATGACAATAAAAAAATATGTCCTTTTTTTACTGTGCTTTGTTATACGCAAAGACTACACATTTTAATGTTTATAACAACAAACAAGCATAAAAAATAGAAGGATAATTAACATCTTGTTTTTTACAATTGTGACATAAACTGCTGTAAGTTAAAGGGGTTATCCAGGAACAGAAAAACAGCAAACAACAGCACCACTTCTGTCCTCAGGTTGTGTGTGGTATTACAATTTGACTTCAGTCACTTTAATGGAACTGAGCTCCAAGCTGCAATACCTGAGGTCAGGTGTGGTGCTGTTTTTTGAAGACATCAGCTCTGTTTTTTTTAATCCTTAATAACCCTTTTAATCATCACTTAAACAATTCCTCCACTATTCCCAGGATAAGTGTTTTTTTCAAGGAGGGCCAGACTGCTGGGACCCACTGTGATCTCCAGAATGGGGCCTAGCTCTCTCTGCTGCATGAAAGGGGTGTTTTGCCATGTGCTCTATGCATTGTCTATGGGAGCACTGAAGATACCACAGTACAGCACTCTGATATTTCTGGTGCTTCCATTGACAATGCATACAACATGCTACATGCATCAGGGAAACCCAGGCCCTATTCTGAACCCCCTTGCAATTAAACACTTATTCCCTATCCTAAGTGCTGGAATACCCTTTTAAAATCAAAAGAAGAAAATGTATTGGAAGTGTTTAATTTAGAGTGCATATTTATATTCAGTTTTGTGAGTAATGTAGGTTTATTTAAGAAACTTACTTTTATTAGAAAACTACAGTAAATATGTCTGTGGAGCGGTCCACCAAACATAGGCTTAAAGGGGTACTCCCACCCTATCCAAAGGATAGGGGATAAGATGTCTGATCTCGGGGGTCCCGCCGCTGGGGACCCCCGCAGTATTGCATGCGGCACCCACCTGTTTTTTGTCCAGAAGCGCTGGAGGGCCTGAGTCGCGACTATGGGAACCCAAGTCCGTGACGTCAGGACTCCGCCCCCGTATGACGTCACGCCCGTCCCCTCAATGCAAGTCTATGGGAGGGGGCGTGATGGTCGTCATGCCCCCTCCCATAGATTTGCATTGAGGGGACGGGCGTGACATCACATGGGGGCGGAGTCCTGACGTTACGGACTTCCATTCCCGTAGTCGCGACTCAGACCTTCCAGCGCTTCTGGACAAAAAACAGGTGGGAGCCGCATGCAATACTGCGGGGGTCACCACCGGCGGGACCCCCAAGATCAGACATCCTATCTCCTATCCCTTGGATAGGGGATAAGATGTCTAGGGTGGGAGTACCCCTTTAAGATATGTGCAAGCGTAGGTCTGTATTGGCTCTGTTTGAACATCTTCCCAGCACATGCATTGTGAATTATCCATGCATGGTATGACTCTGCCTTATGTATAAAGTTATAGGGAGAGATTCATCAAAAACTGTGCAAAGGAATAGTGGTGCAGTGGCCCATAGCAACCAATCCGATTGCTTCTTTCTTTTCTCAGAGGCAATCTGATTGGTTGATATGGGTAACTAGTCTACTCTTCCTCTACACAGGTTTTGATAAATCTCCCCTGGAGAACAAAAATCTGCCTTGTTTTGTATCTGATATTTAGCTGTACATTTATTTTTGTTTACTTTCTTATTTTAGAAAGCCATAACCTTAAAAGTCACACACGGTAACTACACAGACCCAAATAATCTAATATTTGATGAAATTAAAATCCTTGGACTACCAAACAACATTTTCAGGCTTGATGTGTTAAAAGATGGTGTGGCACAATCTTCTCCACATAAATTAAGTTATAACTCAAGTACCAAGGTAATAATAAATTCTATTACAATATATGCAAACATATGGAATCCAGTTTCTTATCTGCTAGCATGGTGATTTGGTCACCTAAAATGTAATTTTGCTCAGTTAACGTGACTGTACAAAGAAATGTTATTTACACCTGTATACCTGAATTTCAAAATGCATAGTCACATTGAATTTACCAGAAGATAACCCCTAAATACAACTTATGTTCTCTTCACAGGTTGCTCATATCACTGACCTTAATCTAGTGTTTGGAGAATCATATACCCTTGAAATCAATAATGATTTGTATAGGTTCGAGTGTTATCCTGAAGGAGGTGTTACTGAAGAAAATTGTGAAAAACGTGGATGCCTTTATGTTGTATGTATTTAGATAAGCCCTTATAAAAAAGGAAAAATAAGGAGCACATTTTAAATTTCATACTAAACTCATATCACATTTGGTGCTTACATGTGGGAAGATCTATTTAATTATTTGGTAAGGTGTATGCAACTGTATGCTAATGTGGATGGATATATCTCCAGTAGGCTTGCATTGAGGGGCGGAGCGTGACATCACATGAGGCGTGACGTCACATGCTGCCGGCCCGTGGTCGCCTGTAATCAGACCTGGAGCGAACACGCTCCGGGGACTGATTACAAACGGGGTGCCGCGTGCATGATCCCGGGGGTCCCCAGCGGCGGGACTCCCTCGATCAGGCTTCTTATCCCCTATCCTTTGGATAGGGGAAAACATGTGTAAGCACCGGAGAACCCCTTTAAGTAATACAGAGGTTTTACCAGCAAAATGTCTATTCTCATTGGTCAGATCTGAACTGTCTGCAGCATTGTATGTTGTGTATGGTTACAATTGTGTAGAAAATACCATTGTATGTTGAAAATATTGTAACCTGAGGCCACTGTAAGTTGAAAGACCAATATGTACAATATGTCAGAAGATTGTCATAGTTTATATGCCAACAGTACATCATCAGTATAAGTTTCTGTCACGATCACACCCTATCGGTCCAGCTAAGATGCTAGAGAGAGTGTGATGGTGCAAGGGTTAAAGCCACCAGACCTCTGGGTATCCACTACAAGTCCCAGCAACTAACCAAATAAACCCTTAGATAAACGTGTTTTACCAGAGCTGCCTTCAGAAAGGTGAGCTCATATATTTAGAGATCAAAGACCAGAGCTGATTAATTAAACATTTAATCTGATAAAAGGTATCACAGTGCTAAATATATAAAAATACAGGAACAAATGACATACAGTTACAAAAATGTATAAAAGAGTTTAGCAAGGCAAGTTCTGAAAACAAAAGATGAAGTTCTTACAGCATGATGGTATAGCAGTCCATGAGAGTGAGTTCCAGCTGCTCTTAGGTTGGTCTTGTCAGCTTGTTGCACAGCATTGAACACCCAACTTTGAGTCTAGCATTGTTTTAAATATCATATCTGCTTTCTTGGGAGGGAGACTCCATTCCCCGCTCCCCTCTGATCCCACCAGGGGGGCATCTCTGTTCCTGGCCCTCTTATCTGGTTGATTATATGATGGAACCAGAGTGCCCCTCACATCCGGCTGCTTCGAAAGAGCCTCTGACTTCAAAGGAGATACAAACAAACAGCCAGACCCCCAATAAAATGCAATACACAAACCCACAGTCTGAATGACCTCTCACCTCCAAGTCTTAGGTTATACACAGATACAATAAAAACACATGCATGTTTCCATAATCAGGCCTTGGGCCTGACAGTTTCCCTTATCACCTTTATTTTACTAGAAAGAATATAACTTCAGTACTCTACCACCTCCTATTAACTCTTGCTCTTGCTAACAAAGCACATCTTTGTAACACATGGACAAACCATTGATTTTAATGGGTACCATGTCATACCTTAGTATTTCCATAACAAAGTTAAGGAAGGTATTCTATGATACTTTTGTGCCTGCTTTCCCTAGCTGGTTTTAGATTTCCAAACACATGAGCTCCTTATTGGGTCTTTTATAAGAGAATTTCAATTTCTGGTGTGCTTGTAATATGGCTTACAGTTATAGAGCATTTTTGGAATCCCTCCACCTGGGTGTGAAGCGCATATTCATTTTTAAACATATATTTGTTTAAACATTTTATAGTTGTGCTCCCAGAAACCTTTGTAAATAATAAGAGTCTCTGGTTTTGTCCCTGGTCCCTGGCTACTCCGTATAGATAGTACTTGAGTGCAGACATTGAGTCCCCTATTACTATGGTAATTGCAAAGAGTCCTGAATGACTTCTTAGGATCAGCATCAGCCTTGTTTATTGCAATTAAAAAAATGCTATTGATGGTTTTTACTTCTTTGATTTAAAGTGTTACTGTCATTAGAAAGAAATTTGACATGTCAAACATACACGTCAAAAGTTGTTGATTGCATTGAGTATCACTCCTAAGACCTGTTGCGATCGTGAGTTATTACCCGGGGGAGTGGGCAACATTGTGCTCCTTTCCCTGGCCGGCCAAGAGATCCATACATTTGTTTGCATAGACTTTTATGCAGAGAAATGTGTGGATCTCTTGGCTGGCCAGGGAGGGAAGTACAATCTCGCCTGCTTCCCCAGGTTACAACTCGCGATCACTGTGGATCTCAGGAGTGAGATCTGATGTGATCAAAAACTTTTGAAATGTCTGACTCGCATGTCAAAAGTGGTTTATAATGACTGTAATGCTTTAAAAATCTGTTCACATAATATGTGCAAAAATATACAGTTAAACTAAAATATAGTAATAAAAATAAGACAGCTGATAAATATTTGATGTACTTTGCATTTTAAAGCATCGATACTCAACTGACCTGATCCCCTACTTCTCTTCACTTCCTGCTTTCTGTAGCATGTTGTCCTTGCAGGAACTGCCTCACCAGTCAATCAATGACTAAGGCACAACACCCCTATGGTCAGTTCTAGACTGAACAGGCAGTTCCTGTGGGGACAACACATCACAGGGACATGGAGCTATTGTCACTGAAGCAATTGGGTCCAGGGAAGATGAGTTTTCTCTCCTGAGCCAAATCTTTATAAAAATATTGTTGAAATAATATTTAAATCTAAATGTTGGATGATTATATTGATTGTATTTTTACTGTGATTTTCAGGAACCAAAAACTGTAAACCATCCATCCTGTGTCTATCCAAGTTCTTTTGGTTATAATGCCAACAATATACAAACCACTGGGACAGGAATAACAGCAGATCTTCACATTGCACAGACTTTTTCACGTTATGATGTCTCTCCTCCCATAAATGATCTTAAATTAACAGTCACGTTCCATGAAAATGAAATGCTTCAATTTAAGGTAGCATTTCTATTAGTTATCTTAATATACAGTATGTTGTAAGAATGTAAGAAAGCATATATGATGCAGGTAGGGTATATATTTGCATTAGTGATAAGTGACAGATGTAAAGGCCCTTTCCCGATTATTGGGCAAATGAGCTTTCCTAGGAACACTTGTTCTTGATAATTGGCTACTGTATGGGGGCGATCAACCGATGAACAAGCAAATGCTCATTTATCAGCTAATCGGATCTTTTGTGTGGCCATTTAAATCATAGTTATTGGCCGAACATGTCCCTGTTTAATGATGAATTTAATAGGCTGCAAGAATGATCTAGCAATTCATGTTGCCTGGCCACACAATTCATTGAGCCCTGTAAAGTGCTGATAACCAAGATCAGCAAACAGTAAACTAACCTTAAAGGAGATATGTCATGCAAAAAAAACGTATCCCCTATCTGCACAATAAGGGATACATTTTAGACTTTGGGGGATCCGACCGCTGGGGCCCCCTATATTCTCCTGTATGGAGCCCCAGGTCTCATGCCCCCTCCATATATTTCTACGGGAGTCCCATTTGGCAATCTTTGGCCTATAGAGATAAATGGAGCAGGCATGTTGGGGAGATCAAGGGGGGGGGGGGGGCAGTGGTCGGACCCCCTGCAATCTTAAACTGTAGATGATACTTCTCCTTTATTGCAACTTTGTCATAGTTCATAAATCATGTAGAAGGCTATGATTACACACAGTCAATTGTTCAATATTTTTAACCAAAACCAGGAGTGGACATTTTGCAGTATGATTTTTCTCTGTGTTGGTTCCACTACTGGTTTTGGTTTAAAATACTTAAGCAAAATACTATGCAACAAAATACAGGCAGTGCCTAAATAATTGGAAAAACATTTGCAGCATTTTTTTTTATATCAAATTTTCTTAATAAGCTTCACTTTCTAAATTTAATGTACCTTCCTCTATTGAATTGGCACCTGCAAATATTCAAAATTTCCCAAAGTCTCCAACAATTTAGAATCCAATCTCTGAACCAAGTAAGGGCTGGTTCACATTATGTTTTCTCCCATACGGGAGCGCATACGTCAGACGAGAGCTAAAACCTTGCGCTCCCGTATGTCTTTCTATGCGCTCCCGTATGTAATTCATTTCAATGAGCTGGCCGGAGTGAAACGTTCGGTCCGGTCGGCTAATTTTTGCGCTGTATGCTTTTTTTCCCCCGACCTAAAACTGTGGTCAACCACGGTTTTAGGTCCGGTTGTAAAAGCGCATACGGCGCAAAAATGAGCCGACTGGACCGAACGTTTCACTCCGGCCGGCTCATTGAAATGAATTACATATGGGAGCGCATAGAAAGACATACGAGAGCGCGAGGTTTTAGCTCCCCCCTGCCGTATGCACTCCCGTATGGGAGAAAACGTGATGTTAACCCAGCCTTACATTTTCTTCACTCTGAGTTTAGAAAAAAACGGAGGTAGCCACATGACTTTAGTACGCTTGCAAACTATCAGTTTTCATTGGAAGATGGTTCTATAAAAGAGGCATTTACATTTTAATAACTCATGTAATATCTGACAGAATTAGATCTGATTTTCCATATGTTTCAAAATGCTCCCTGCAAAGCAGTGTTAAAATGATGGAGTCTAGAATGATACACAACAGCAAATCCTTAAACCACCGGTTCAAGAACAGTCCAAAAATGTACCTTAAACATTGATTATTAGATAAACTAATGGATTGATGGCATTTATGAAATGTAAATATGTGTAAATATGTAAATATATGTAAAAGTAAATGTAAGTATTATAAGACCTATAAATTTGTATAGCAAGTATTACAGTACAATATATATATATATATATATATATATATATATATATATATATATATATATATAATAGTCTTACCACATCTTGACAATAATAAGGTATCCTTATTGGCGGGCCATCAAAGTTTCAAAGTGGATATTTATCAATACTAGTGATCCATGGGACATTTTCCCTCAGAAGAGTCCCTATTGCTTCTCAAGATGCATAACCTTAGAATAACTGCCCTGAGGGCATTCCCATCTGGAACCTGTCCTTCTGTAATAAATATACTAGATGCCTTAGCCATCCCTGTACATTTTACAATAGATTGGTGAGAAATCATCAGGGAAAGTGCTTATGAAAGAGAGGGAAAACACATTTATAAATGTATAACGAATATTAGTACTAGCAATAGAATACGCATGAACAAGTGTGTATGGCAGATTAAAAGTTAGCAGAGAACAATAAATCATTGGTAATCCATCAATAGTTGTAATCCAAAACTGTTGTAGCACATATCTGCTCCTAAATATTTTCCTGAAATTACTGTAAAACTGTGCCATAATTGAAACATTTCAATAGTTACCGTATATCTTTAAACCAAAGTTTTTTTTTATTATGTCTGGCATGTAATTAAGACGTTAGAAGATGTCTTCAATGGGAGCCTCTAATGGACGACCTCCATCAGTTTCTAGAATAAAGGAACCACTGTGCTCGTCAGATCTTTGAATTTATGAGCTGAGACAATGGGTTGTCCATTTTGCTGTAAAGGGCCCTCATCTTCCATAAAATGAAAAGAAACCTTTTGGCAACTATACACTCATGCAAATGAAGCAAGCTCTATTAGGTTTCACAACACACTTGGTTCATTGGTGATGATCACCTAATCGGTTAAACAGTGTCCAATTTTAGTTAAAGTATAGTGAAGTCCTATTTACTTTGCTAATTGTGCATTAATTCTAACAACTTGATCCAACTCCCAGAACATTTCAGTATCTTAACGCTGGAGCTGGCGCCAGGAGCTCGTGACATCATAACCCTGCCCCCTCATGACATCATGCCCTGCCCCCTCAATGTAAGTCTATGGGAGGGGGCGTGATAGCTGTCACGCCCCCTCTCAAAGACTTGCATTGAGGGGGCGGGGCGTGACATTATAAGGGGTTTGACTTCACGAACTCCCGGCGCCAGTTCCAGCGTTCAGAACAGTTAGTTCCAAACACTGAGCAGCGGAGTACCCCTTTAACATACTGTATATTTTTATATGCAAATATAATAAATGCTTACATTTTGTATTCAAAGATATATGATCCCAATGAAAAACGGTATGAAGTTCCTGTACCACTAAATATCCCAAGCACACCATCCAGTACAGACCAAGGAAGACTGTATGACGTTGAGATTGTTAATAATCCATTTGGAATTCGAATCAAAAGAAAAAGCACTGGAACAATAATGTAAGTAATGGTTAAAGGGGTACTCAGGTGGAAAACATTTTTTTTTTTTTTAAATCAACTGGTGCCAGAAATTTAAACAGATTTGTAAAAGACTTCTATTTAAAAATCTTAATCCTTACAGTACTTATCAGCTGCTGTATGCTCCAGAGAAAGTTCTTTTCTTTTTTAATGTATTTTCTGTCTGACTACAGTGCTCTCTGCTGACACCTCTGTCCATGTCAGGAACTGTCTAGAGTAGGAGCAAATCCCCACAGCAAACCTCTCCTGCTCTGGACAGTTCCTGACATGGACAGAGGTGTAAGCAGAGAGCACTGTGGTGAGACAGAAAATAAATTAAAAAAGAAAAGAACTTCCTCTGTAGTATACAGCAACTAATAAGTACTAGGAGGATTAAGATTTTTAAATAGAAGTAATTTACAAATCTGTTAAACTTTCTGGCACCAGTTGATAAAAAAAAATTTGCTTTTCACTGGAGTACCCTTTAATATGACTAAACAAAATGGTGGGTATTTTATTGTAGTTGTATCTAGATTAATCTAGTAACAAAGATCAGTTCTCACATTTTTATTTTTGGAATAAAACAACTTGAATAGTATATTTATTACAAATTTTCCTTTTTGCAGTTGGAATTCTCATGTTCCTGGGTTCACCTTTTCAGACATGTTCATTCAGATATCAAACCTACTGCCCTCAAGTTATATCTACGGATTTGGAGAAACAGAACACCGTCAATACCGTATGGATCTGAACTGGCACACCTGGGGATATTTTGCCAAAGACCAATCCCCTGGTGTAAGTAAAAGAACTACATTAAATGGATGTTCTTATCAGAACAGTTGTGGTAGATCCATAAAATATAAATAGCAGATGGATTTGGGTCCCACCACTGGGTTTTTCATCTACAGATGTAGCCAAACTTATCTTGATCTTTGTCTTTTAAGATATTTTACTACACTCCTGAAGTTATGATAAGTTATCCTAAAGCATTGCACAAACTTAATTTAAACATGTAAGGCACAATAATAGTAATAATAATCATCATCATCATCTCTGGTGCATTAGGCTATCCAAACACAACACATTTCTGCATTGAGTTAACACATTGAAGATAACCATGGCTATCATGGGTCTTATAGTCTGCTTGAAGATACCATTGGTCGTCATAAGACAAAAACAGCCAAATGTATATCTTACAGATTGTATCAAAATCAACTGGTTTGAGTACCACTGACAAAGCTATTTTCATTGAGAGGGTTATCCCAAAATTACAAACATAACTTTAATCCTGTGGATAGGGACTAGGTTTTAATTGGTAGAGGTCTGACTGTAGGTGACCCATGGTCATGAAAATTAGGGTCCTTTGTGGAAAAAACATTGACTTTTGTGCACCAGAAAACTTAGCATACATGGTTTAATAAATGTACACTAATGTGCTTGACAATGTTTGTTACACTAGTCCTACTTATGATCATGGGGGTCTTTGGTACCTAAGTAAAAAAGAGCAGCAGCACACATGATCAGTCACTGTTCCATTTACACTGAAACTTCTGTAGATACCTGAGTAAAGAGACAGTGAATGGAGCAGCACCAGAGCAGATGGAACCTCCATTATCATGCTCAGTGGGTCTAGTTTAACATACAAAGAACCATGTATTTCAGTTTTCTGTCATACAAAACACCATTTTTTTTTACAAGCACCCATTTACACAAAAATGGGCATGACATGTTAACTACTCATGTACTCATGTTAACTACTCATGTAAGAAATGTACATAAATTATAATGGGAATCTACCCTGAATTATAGCTGGCATGGGAATTATAGCTGGCATAGTGCAACTTTCACCTTGATAGGACTATGCACACAGCACACTAGGGCTTCACAAGCCAATATTAGGCACTGTGCATCATCATTATCATCATTTGGCACTCAACAAGCAGTCAAGTAGCAGATAAATTGCCAGTCAACATGTAGAAATAATATATATTTGGTTAAACCCCGAAAATACAGGCAACTTGGCCTAAAATGTGTATTCCAGGTTCACTATAAATGATTTTAATGCATATTAATGTTAAAATAGAGGTAAGCCTACTTCTTTGCCCCGCTTGCTTTGTAATGTAATGTGATAGCTTTTATGGGCTTGTTCTGTAGTGACACTGCTGTGATCTGTAGTGTACCAACTGGACACATAAATGTCAGGAGGTGACGAAGTCAGAAGATTACTGTCTGGGGTCTGCCCACTGCTTAAAGGGGTACTCCGCCCGTTGACATCTTATCCCCTATCCAAGGATAGGGGATGAGATGTCTGATTGCAGGGGTCCCGCTGCTGGTGACCCCCGCGATCTCTCCTGCAGCCCCTCGAGTCATCAGCTCTCCAAAGCTTGGTTTGCTCCGTGGCTGATGACTCATGATACAGAGATTGGTGGTTTGTGATGTCATGTCTCTGCCTCCTCATAATGTCACACCCTGCCCCCTTAATGCAAGTATATGGGAGGGGGCGCAACTGTTACCACGCCCCCTCCCATAGAGTTGCATTAAGGGGGTGGGGTGTGACATCATAAGGGGGTGGAACCATGATGTCACGAACCGCCAGCCCCTGTCATCAGCCATGGAACAAACTTTAGCTCCGGAGAGCTCATGACTCGGGGGGCTGCAGGAGAGATCGCGGTGGTCACCAGCAGCGCGACCCCTGCGATCAGACATCTTATCCTCTATCCTTGGATAGGGGATAAGATGTCAACGGGCCGAGTACCCCTTTAATGCTTTGCTCAGCTTGATTTTGTATTAGATTTGTAAAGGTTTTCTGGGATTAGTACCTCTGTGTACATCTTTATCTATGTCAGCTTTTTCTCCAAAATGTTGGCCCCAATGCAGAGCATAGGGTTTTATCAGCCTCTTAAACCCACCCCTATGCTGTCTCAAGATTGGCCTGGATGCTGTATGTCACATAATGCAAAACATGATTGGCTAACTTGAGGTCATGTGGTCTTGCTGCAAGCTGCAAGGCATGCTGGGCTACCCTGACATCATCTCAGTGTTCCCAGTACTTCCATAATTTATTCAAGTACCAAAACACACCTAAATGCTGTTAACAATAGCACCAATGCCAGGCTCGGACAAGCCGAGCTTGGCAAAGTTCAAAAGTTGTACAAGCTGAATTTAGCTTAATGTTCTTAGAGAGGATGACTTTGTCAGGCTCCGCTTGCTCATCTCTATTCATTATATCTTATTAGAAGAAGATTAGAAGATTAAAAGAGTTTTCTTTTTCTGATATTCCATGCAGTTGTTAATGTTAACAATGTTAATGCAGCAGAAATGAGATTTAGAGATATTCACAGCACATTTGTAACAGTGTTGACTTGTTCTATAAAGGTACAGTATAATGTATGAATGTGTCCAAGTAAATCTATTCTGTCATAGGAGAGCTGCTAACACCAGGATAAGTCTATAACATCTATTTTTGCATCTACAAATCAATATGGCTGCAAGCTAATAGCCATGGCCAGGCTTAAGCTTTCATATCATACAGCAAATCATTTTAATAGCATCTGCTTTCCATCATAATCTGGCTTCTAATGGAATTAAAACAAAATGTCATTACACTTCCCAGCAATTGTTACCACAATCTGGGTAATATTTTACAATGCGACATTTATAAAATATTTCAGATCATTTTGTGCCTATGATTCATGGACAGAACAGGAAATGACAGGATAAAATGATACTTTATTTTCAAATCACATAGGAGCTTTACCTTACTGTCGAAAGCATAATGGCATCTATAATTGGACTAACAAGGACTTCAGGAATCTAAAATTGCTCTTTATACCACAATGTTTACGTGCAACTTAATAGGGCTGTGTGATGCTACAGGATATTCACAATAAATTTCTTTTCTCTATAGTATAAAGACAATTCATATGGAGTACATCCATTCTATATGGGCCTGGAAAACGATGGTAATGCTCATGGAGTGTTCCTGCTTAACAGCAATGCCATGGGTAAGTTCAATGCCTTGAAACCTTGATACATCGTAATGCAGATGTTATGTTGCCTTCACACTGTATTTATGAAATTCACTTTCCTAAAGGTTATTTCTCGAAAGTAAAAAATTGATCCTAGTGCAAAGAAGAAGGAAAATATCTATAAATTAAGAATGATAATCCTCTTCCTTGTTTTGGATTCTATTCCCACCTTTCATGGAAAAAGAGTGGAGTATGAGGGCAGCCTAAAGGATGCAGACTTAAAGGGGTACTCAGGGAAAACATTATTATTGTTATTTTTTTTTTTTTTTTCAAATCAACTGGTTCCAGAAAGTTATACAGATTTGTAAATTTCTTCTATTAAAAAAATCTTAATCTTTCCAGTACTTATTAGCTGCTGTATTCTCCACAGGAACTTGTGTAGTTTTTTTCAGTCTGACCACAGTGCTCTCTTCTGACACCTCTGTCTATATCAGGAACTGTCCAGAGTAGAAGCAAATCCCAATAGCAAACCTCTTTAGTTCTTGACATGGACAGAGGTGTCAGCAGAGAGAACTGCGGTCAGACTGGAAAGAACTACTCAACTTCCTCTGTAGTATACAGCGGCTGATAAGTACTGGAAGCATTAAGATTTAAAAATAGTAATTTAAAAGTAATTTACAAATCTGTTTAACTTTCTGGCACAAGTTGATTTGATAAAAATAGTTTTCCACCGGAGTACCCTTTTTACTTTTTCTTCTTTGTTTTTAGTCACTGTGACTTCACTTTTTTCTTTATGACAAAAGGAAGAACATGTTGTTCTATCAAGAAATACTTCTGCTTATTCAAAATCTTCAGAAAGTAAGCATTCACTGTGTACTGTACTTCCAGAGATACAGATGGATGGGTAGTGCTTTAGCGGAAGGAAAAAAAGGCGCTCTGGTGCTGTTTGAAGGCAACTACCCAATAAATCAATGACCAACCCAGAGACTTAAAGCATGACTTGAAAAAAAAAAAGTGACATCACATATGTCCAGTCACAGCAGCCACAATTGGTGACAAAATGTGTCAGGGCACCCTAAACTATTTATTGATCTATTATTATTATTATTATTTATTTATTTTATTATTTAAAGGTAAATGGTAGGCTCTCCAACTGGTAAATTTAGCATTTTAGGCACCACCATAAATTACAGCTACGTTATATATTGAATGTCTATATGCATTATCAGACCAGTTTGAAGTGGTTAAAAAGTCACAATAAGAATATCTTTTGCAGTATAATATGTTAATGAACACCATAATGTCATTTTAGATATAACAGTACAACCCACCCCAGCTTTAACTTATCGCACAATTGGTGGCATTTTAGACTTTTATGTTGTACTGGGTCCAACACCAGAGATGGTTGTTCAACAATACACTAAAGTAAGTTTATTATTGCAAAACATTCATATTTGTCAGAATCATTAAAGGGACAATGTTCTAACAAATATTGCTATATATCCTTTCAGCTCATAGGAAGACCTGTTATGCCAGCTTATTGGGCTCTTGGATTCCAGTTATGTCGCTATGGATATAAAAACGACAGTGAAATTGAACAAGTGTATAATGAAATGGTGGCAGCTCAAATTCCTTATGTAAGTCACTTTTTAGTTGTATGACTATCTATTAAAGATATTGGCCCTAATTTACTAAGCTAAAACCCACTAGTTTTTGTTGTTTTTTTCCATGTAATTTTGGTACATAGTGTGCACCAGGAAAATCTGACTAACCGAACATTGCATTGTAAAAAGCTGAAAGGGGGCATGGTCTGTCACAAAGGGGTAGTGACCGGATCAAAAAGGGGGCATGGTCTCATAACCAGACCTATTTATTATGGAATTCACAGAAAATTTCCCCCTAGAAATAGCTGGTCAGAAAATGTTCCCGACTTGTAAATATGTGAATCCCCATAGTAATCCCCATGTGTTTGAATTCAAGAGCTAAAGCTAACAGTATACATTTTTAAAGGGTACATTTGAAAAATACAGTATATACAACCCTCTCTACTGGTGGTCTAACTGGGCCACCCAGAGCCTGTTTACCATGTGTGTGCCCTCATGTATCCAATATTCCTAATGCCTCCAACAGCTTGGTCATAATGGCCTAGGTAGTGGCATAGATAGTAGGAAGTTTGTGACAAAGGACCATCCTGCTTCTTTCAGTCCAATCATGTGCCACCACTAAAAGTTTAATAACTGGGCATCAGAGAGGCATGATTACCAATTAATGAACTTTCAACAAGTGGTACACTACCCAAAAGTGCCCTTTGAGAAGATCCATCTGACATGCATGGTGTGAAGAAAATATTATAAAAATAATATATTTACCTTTACTGTATACCACATACCTATATTTTTTTTTAGTATGTACCCATATGTATTTTATGTGTATTGAATGCAGTTGTGTTTGTCCTTACCTTTCCTTTAAGTTCAAGGGGTATTCCAGGATTTTTTTTTATTTGACTATGCTGCAGGGGCTGTAAAGTTAGTGTAATTCATAATATAGTGTCTGTACCTATGTGTGATGGTTTTCTCACAATTCTTATGTTATTTTCACCCCAATATTTATTATTAGCAGCATACAAAATGGCTGTTATCTCAGATTTTTCCCAGGATGCAATGTGGCCCGAGACCTGACCTCACTAGTCAGCTGATGACAAGGAGCCTGTCTGCTTCAATGGGTGGAGTGATTGCTTGGTGGGAGAGGGATCAATCTGCAACTAATGCAACAGCTGTAGGCACCCTGATTGAAAACCACAGGTCTTTTGAATGGATGCAGCTCCTTTATGTTTCAATGGGTGGGGTAACTGATGTGTGGGAGGGAGGAAAAGGGAATTTGGGGATTTGTAGGCAAAGAAGGGAACTAAAACAGAAAATACCAGTTCACAAAAAGATAGCCATAGTGTTATGGTAATCTCATAACATAGCCATTTAGTCCCAAGACAAGCGCAGATCCTTCCTAAGCATGTCCATTACTGTCTGGCAGGTACGTACTAAAATCACCTTATGGTGGATAACCCCTTTAAGTTAAGCGATCACATTTCTCATTAAATGTTTTTAACACAACATGCTATCAAAGCACTCAAAAGTCTTCATTTACATAACAATACCTGTGTCTCACCAATTTTACTTGTTTCCTCCGCATAGCTATCTCCTTGGAAAATGAAGCAGGCATCCCAGGTGCACAGTTTTATGCACCAAACGGCAACAAACAATGGTGTTTATTAACTAAGAGTTGAGTGTAGTTTTCTTTGTGAGTTTTGATTCCAGACAGGAATTTTCCCAAGGTATTTACTAATGTTTCCCTACATTTTGCACTTTTCCCTAGGTTTTTTTTTTTTTTTTTACAACTGTTCTGATCTGTCGGGTTTTTCCCAGTTCAGATCCACCACATTTTCTGTGGAAAGCTTAGTAAATATGTTGGGATTTTTCAAAACTTTCGGGGACATGTCCCTTTTGGCTGGACCACATCCCTTTTCTCCTGTGTCCATGCCCCCTTTTTGGGTTTTCCTTGTAAAATGGAGGTTGCTTTTTTTTTTTTTTGTCACAAAATGTGAGATAGTAGCTTAGAGTGAAATATAGAATGGACACGTCTCTACCTTGCACTGGTACAATAAAGTATTTTTTTTTAGGTGATTATCTTAAACTTCATTATTTCTATGCTAACTTACATGTAGCATCTGATTTCCCCCTCATAGGACGTACAGTATGCGGACATTGATTACATGGAGAGACAAATGGACTTTACTTTAGGCAAAGATTTTCAAAGACTTCCTGAAATATTTGATAGAATCCGAACACAAGGAATGAAAGTCATCATCATGCTGGTATGTCATAATCCGTTTCAACTTTTTTATAACATAGTGTGACAGTTGCAAATTATGTTTTGTTGCAGTAAACACTATATCTGCCTCGAAGCATAGTGAATCCCCGCTTAGCACTAAGCTTACTTAGTATTGTAAAAGAAAAAAAAAGCAAACAGGCTCTTGTTTAATTCAACTTTTTTGTTATAAACATGTTTAAATTAAAATGGTTTTCTATTTGTATCTAGCCTAGTCACGATTTGTGTAGAAATAAAATCTGTCAGTTTTCCCACTGGCCACAGAGCGTAAGAGTAAGATGACACTCCCAGTAGAGATCACTGTTCTGCTGTCATTTTAAAACTGGAAATTATGTGATGAAAGGTTATGATGGGTAATAAACAGCACTGGAGATCTACCCTTCTCCACCTCCCCACACTTTGAGCATACTAACATCACTCTACCATAAAGGTCCATGATAGAAGCAAATTAGGTTTTATGGCCCAGTGCCTGCTCACAGCATGAAGTAGCAGGTTAGGCAACATGCCTAAATCCATAATTATGTATAGAATGAAATATAAACAATCAGAAAGAAAAGAAAAGTATTTATTAAAAAAAAGACAAGTTTTCAATATACACTAGTTAGCCTTTGCATAGTCACTTGTGCAGCCAGAACATCTCTAATCCATCAAGGAATGGAATTCAGAAGACATTCTATGAGGTTCTTAAGGCACTTAGATATTAGCAGATCCTATAAGTTTTACCGAGTGTTACCAGGTGTGGATTTCATGGATAGGAGGCACATTTACTAATCTTAATACTAAGACAGCATTAACTTAAAATAAATAGTCTAAAGATGTGCCCAACATATTCTGATCATCCTATCCAAACCATGTGGGAGAAGAAAAGCAATAATGATGCTCTCTTCCTCATATCCTGTCTTCATATCCTGATCGCATATCCTGTTATCATGTCCTGACCTCATATCCCGTACACATAGCCCCTCCTCATATCCTGTTCGCATATCCCATCCTTGTATCCTATACTCATATCCTGTCTTCAAATCCTATTGATATATCCTGACCTCATATCCTGACTTTGCATCCAGTTCTCCTATCCCCTCCTCCCGTAAGGTATCAGACATCCCATGGACTGGAATGAGACAAAAACCATGACTCTTAAAAATAGGGGTGGGTTAGGATTATTTAAACTCTTCTATATTTTTACTTGACATTTAGGTAACATGTATACCAAGTTTCATTGACATATCCCCAGCCGTTTTGACGTTATGTTGGAACATGCAACCGTTCATGGATACATAAATCTTACCATTTTCTGATAACATCTGAATCCGTGCACATAAACTTTAATAAGCAAATTAATATATTGTGTATACTGAGTGAAGTTATTTAGCTATTTATTTATTTATGTTATACAAACTTTAACTTCCCTCAGATGGAATATGGATGTGTTATATATTTCTTCCCTTACTATAGGATCCAGCTATTGCAGGAAATGAAACTGAACCATACCCCGCTTTCACAAGAGGAAGGGATCAGGATGTCTTCATAAAATGGGATGACAAAAGTGACATTGTATGGGGCAAGGTATGTATGCTGTTTTGACACTGAAGACCTATGTATATATTGGTATGAAATGTGTATTTTTTTTTTCAAAGTATATGTTTATTAAAGTTTTCCATGTAAAGAATACACATAGAACAATAACATCATTGGAGCAGATAACATCAACCATACATTCTAGGTAGTCCGTTCACAACAAAGAGTGCACAGGAAATGGACTACATCTTAGTATACTATCGGCTAGCACTTTCTAATGCATATCCTGGCACTATCAGTCTTAGTGAATTTGTCAAAGTATAAACAAAATCTACAAACTCAGGACTAGGATCACATGCGGCTAGAGCATACTTAGAACATCAATTCCGAACAGATTGTTATCTATTTATTGCATTTCGTGTCAGGCACGAGATGTGCAGAAAGGGTGGAAAGGAAAAACAGGTAGCAAGAACAGGTAGGAAAGCAAGGGGGGGGAAAGAAAAGGGGGGGGAGAAAAGGGGGTGTAGGGAGAGGAGGACGCAGAATGGTCTAACCTAATGGATTGATTTACCCTGCGAAGCGGGAAATGTGTATTTTAACTATTTCCTATTTAACCTATTTAGTAAATCTATAGTAATTTTTATTTATTTTACTGGCATAGTCTAATATTTTGTGAGAGCATGTCAGTGTTGCAGTATGGTCACCAGGTAATACAGTGAGTTTTCTTTTGTCAGGTCTGGCCGGATTTACCTGGTGTAGTGGTCAATGAGTCACTTGGTTGGGATGAGCAAGTTCAAGTAAGTATTACATTACAAACTGCACCACACTGTGGAAATAGTTCTAAATACTACTTTTTACTAGCCTATAGTTTGGTATGGTCGCCTATTATATAAAAAAACTGAACCACACCATGTGCTGTATGTGCTATCACATCTTAGCTCCATTCAATGCAACACAACATATAACTTGTGGACAAGTAAGGTTCTGTTTTTAACCCCTTAAGGACTCAGCCCATTTTGGCCTTAAGGACTCAGACAATTTAATTTTTACGTTTTCATTTTTTCCTCCTCGCCTTCTAAAAATCATAACTCTTTTATATTTTCATCCACAGACTAGTATGAGGGCTTGTTTTTTGCGCGACCAGTTGTCCTTTGTAATGACATAACTCATTATATCATAAAATGCATGGCGCAACCAAAAAACACTATTTTTGTGGGGAAATGAAAAAGAAAAACGCAATTTTGGTAATTTTGGAAGGTTTCGTTTTCACGCCATACAATTTATGGTAAAAATGACATGTGTTCTTTATTATGAGGGTCAATAAGATTAAAATGATACCCATTCTTACATACTTTTCTATTATTGTTGTGCTTAAAAAAAATCACAAACTTTTTAACCAAATTAGTACGTTTATAATCCCTTTATTTTGATGACCTATAACTTTTTTATTTTTCCGTATAAGCGGCGGTATGGGGGCTCATTTTTTGCGCCATGATCTGTACTTTTTTTTATACCACATTTGCATATAAAAAACTTTTAATACATTTTTTATAAAAAAATTTTAATAAAATGTATTAAAAAAGTAGCAATTTTTGATTTTTTTTTTGTTCACGTCGTTCACCGTACGGGATCATTAACATTTTATTTTAATAGTTTGGACATTTACGCACGCGGTGATACCAAATATGTCTATAAAATTTATTTTTTACGCTTTTTGGGGGTAAAATAGGAAAAAACGGACGTTTGACTTTTTTATTGGGGGAGGGGATTTTTCACATTTTTTTTACTTTTACATTTTTTTTTACACTTGAATAGTCCCCATAGGGGACTATTCATTGCAATACCATGATTGCTAATACTGATCTGTTCTATGTATAGGACATGGAACAGATCAGTGTTATCGGCTATCTTCTGCTCTGGTCTGCTCGATCTCAGACCAGAGCAGGAGACGCCGGGAGCCGGAAGGTGAGGGGACCTCCGTGGCGTTCTGAATGATCGGATCCCCGCAGCAGCGCTGCGGGCAATCCGATCATTCATTCAAATCGCGCACTGCCGCAGATGTCGGGATCTGTATTGATCCCGGCACCTGAGGGGTTAATGGCGGACGCCCGCGAGATCGCGGGCATCGGCCATTGCCAGCGGGTCCCTGGCTGCGATCAGCAGCCGGGATCAGCCGCGCATGACACGGGCATCGCTCCGATGCCCGCGATTATGCACAGGACGTAAATGTACGTCCTGGTGCGTTAAGCACCACTGCACCAGGACGTACATTTACGTCCTGCGTCCTTAACGGGTTAAAAGAAAGCAGCCATTTTCCTACCCTCTACATCCACTTTAATTCAATACATACCTTATGAATTAATAGTTATGATAAAGTGCATATGTGTAACATTATGTAAATGAACGAACAATTATAATCTGTAATGCAATCAATTGATAATTATCAAAGCAAAGAAGCTGTAAGTGTCATAAGCAGATAAGACAAGTAAATCATGAACATATGTGTCTTAGTAATTAAGACGTTTACCGAAATGTTAATGTGACATACCTGTATGCATATTTGTATTCAGCTGTACAGAGCTCATACAGCGTTCCCAGACTTTTTCAAGAACGTCACAGCAGAATGGTGGAAACAAGAAGTGAAAGAGTTCAGAGAAAAGTATATTAAATTTGATGGTTTATGGATTGTAAGTATGGCCTTTACTTGGTTTTTCTAGTACAAATGTTTCATATTGTATAACCTCCAAGTGAATGTCCAGTGTCTTGCTTTGTTTTTATATCTCAATAAGTTCCAAATTCTGTGATCATTGCTGTCTTAGTATATTTTTTGCGGTTTCAGCTGTGCCTTTATGATATAGGCCAAAAGTGCTAGGCAGAGCTTACTGCATACAGTTATCAATCAATCGGAATTGTAAAACAGTAAACACTTAGCACCCTATTGACCGTGCAGGGAACACCATACAACCTTTACATACATACTGTCTATATATTTTTTAGGATATGAATGAACCTGCAAGTTTTGTGCATGGATCTGTCACTGGTTGCAGAAATGAAATTCTGAACAGACCACCCTACATGCCAGGTATTGGATTTTATGTCTTATTTAATAATCTAGGCTTCTTCTATATGGACATATGGTGCTGAACAGAGCACCATAGAGCAGAACACATTTTTCATAAAGGCCTAATGCTAAAAGTGTAACCCCTCTAATCTCAGAGACTCAGCATGTTATCTCCTACACCCCCTAATCCCAGCATGTTATCTCCTACACCCCCTAATCTCAGCATGTTATCTCCTACACCCCTAATCCCAGCATGTTATCTTCTACACCCCCTAATCCCAGCATGTTATCTCCTACACCTCCTAATCTCAGCATGTTATCTCCTACACCCCCTAATCTCAGCATGTTATCTCCTACACCCCCTAATCCCAGCATGTTATCTCCTACACCCCCTAATCTCAGCATGTTATCTCCTACACCCCTAATCCCAGCATGTTATCTTCTACACCCCCTAATCCCAGCATGTTATCTCCTACACCCCCTAATCTCAGCATGTTATCTTCTACACCCCCTAATCTCAGCATTTTATCTCCTACACCCCCTAATCCCAGCATGTTATCTTCTACACCCCCTAATCCCAGCATGTTATCTCCTACACCCCCTAATCTCAGCATGTTATCTCCTACACCCCCTAATCTCAGCATGTTATCTCCTACATCCCCTAATCTCAGCATGTTATCTCCTACACCCCCTAATCTCAGCATGTTATCTTCTACACCCCCTAATCTCAGCATGTTATGTTCTACACCCCCTAATCTCAGCATGTTATCTCCTACACCTCCTAATCCCAGCATGTTATCTCCTACCCACAGCTGATCAGTGTGGTTTTGATTGGTAAGACACCCACTGATCCATAGAGCAGAGGTAAGCAGTGTGCATCGTACATTGTACTGGACTAGACTTTATCCTACATAAGAATAGATAATTGTTAGAGAGGAATGAACATATTTTTTAACATGTTCTTGCTAAAAAAAACATTTTAGACTATCCATCAGTGAATTAGCCAATCAGGTTAGAAAATAAAGCTCCATTATGGATCAGTATAACACCATGCTGAATGACCATTTCAGCAATGAGAGATTTTATTTTGCCTAGTATCAAAGACTATTGGGGATATTTAACAAAACCAGACCAGAGGTGAGGCTTTTGAGATGCCTATGGGTAACTCAGCAACTTTTCCTCTGGACAGGTTTTTATAATTCTCCCCCTTTATTATCTATATATATATATATATATATAACTCAACGTGTGTGTGTGTGTGTGTGTGTATGTGCGTATGTATGTATGTATGTATGTATGTATGTTCCACAAAAACTTTCAAACGGCTAAAGATTTTAACATGAAACTTGGCACATATGTTACTTATATGTCAACAACAAACATAGGATAGGTAATTTAACCCTTACTCACCCCCATTTGCCTGGGGTGGGGCTTATGTTTAAAGTCCCATGCAAGTCAATGGGAAATATATGTTACTGCATAACTTCCAAACGACTGGAGATATTTCGAAAATACTTGGTCACATGTTACTTATATGTCCACTTAAAATATAGGATAGTTAATTTAACCCTTAACTACCCCCATTTGTGAGGGTCAGGTTTTTTTTTAAAAGTCCTATGCAAATCAATGGGAAATGTATGTTCCCATCGAATTTCCTTTAGGCTGGTGCTATTTCATTGCCTGGTACACATATTATGAGTCAGGATATGAGGACGGGATGGGAGGTCGGGATAGGAGGATGGGATATGAGGACGAGATATGAGGTTGGGAGAGGAGGTCGGGTAGGAGGTCGGGATAGGAGGTAGGGATAGGAGGACAAGATAGGAGGACGGGATATGAGGACGGGATAGGAGGTCTGGATAGGAGGTTGGGATAGGAGGTCGAGATAGGAGGACAGGATAGGAGGTCAAGATAGGAGGTTGAGATATGAGGACGGGAAAGGAGGTCGGGATTGGAGGACAGGATAGGAGGTCTGGATAGGAGGTCAGGATAGGAGGTCGAGATAGGTGGATGTGATAGGAGGTCAAGATAGGAGGTCAAGATATGAGGACGGAAAAGGAGGTTGGGATAGGAGGTCGGGATAGGAGGACGGAATAGGAGGTCAAGATAGGAGGTGGGGATAGGATGTCAGGATAGGAGGTCGGGATAGGAGGACAAGATAGGAGGACGGGATATGAGGACGGATAGGAGGTCTGGATAGGAAGTTGGGATAGGAGGTCGAGATAGAAGGACGGGATAGGAGGTCAAGATAGGAGGTCGAGATATGAGGACGGGAAAGAAGGTCTAGATAGGAGGACGGGATAGGAGGTCTGGATAGGAGGTCAGGATAGGAGGTCGAGATAGGAGGACGGAATAGGAAGTCAAGATAGGAGGTTGAGATATGAGGACGGGATAGGAGGTCGGGATAAGAGGTCAGGATAGGAGGTCAGGATAGGAGGTCGGGATAGGAGCTCGAGATTGGAGGATGGGATAGGAGGTCGGGATAGGAGGTCGAGATAGGAGGACGGGATAGGAGGTTGAGGACGCGATAGGAGGACGGGATAGGAGGACGGGATAGGAGGACGGGATAGGAGGTCGGGATAGGAGGTCGGGATAGGAGGACGGGATAGGAGGACAGTATAGGAGGTCGGGACAGGAGGTCGAGATAGGAGGTCGGGATAGGAGGTCGGGATGTGGGGTCAGGATATGACAACAATATATGAGGACTGCATATGAAGTCAAAAGCTTCCTCCTTTGTTTATTTTCCTCCCCAAAAAGGATTAGGAAGGAAAAACCGGGCAACGCCGGGTACTCAGCTAGTTAAAATATAACTGTCATTTAAATAAACTTTTTACTTGTCGAATAGACATGCCAAAAGTTTAGATTGGTGGGGTGGTCATAATCGTTAAACTCCAGCTAATTTTAAGAAATATAGCCAGGATAATCATGTGCTATGCGCTTAAAGGGGTTATCCATCACTGGAGAAACTGAGCTGAACTCTTCAAAAATCTGTTTCACATTTGTCTGCAGGATGGGTGTGGTTTTGCAACTCAGTTACATTGAAATGAAGTGACCAATGTTGTAATACCACAAACAACCTTCAGACAGGTGTGGTGCTATTTTTGGAAGACATTAACTATGGTTTTCTATTGCTGGATAACCCCTTTAACCCCTTCCCTCCCCAGGACATATGCATACAAAGCGGGATTGTGACGTCATCCCGCACGTTACCGCACGCTCCCTGGCTGGAATCAACGCAGCTAATATCCTGATCACCGCTGCAAGGCTATTAACCCTTAATATTGTCCACTGTTTGCTATGGGTGATCTGGACCATTATGGGGCAATTACTCGGTCCCGATTACCTTAACTGACAACCACAGGGTCCCTACCTTCATCCGTGCTATTGGATCTTCATCTGTGGCTCAAGCTTGCTTTGGCAGGCTAGAGCAACAGACCACAGATAACACTGATCAATGCTGTGTAGTAGCCCAGCATTGATCAGTGTTAGGAATCAAAAGATTACATGTTATAGTCCCTTATGGGGATGTAAACATTTTTTTAGAATTCCAAAGTCCAGAATTGCATGATTTTCTTTCAAAAAGTTTTTTTTTTCACTAGCAAAATAAAAGATAACCTATATAAATTGGGTATTGAATAATTTAGACCAACAGAGTGGAGTGTAGGTTTCTTTGTGGGTTTTAATTCCCTACAATTTTTTTCCACAGTATTTACTAAGCTTTCCCTACATTTTGCTCTTTTCCCTAGATTTTTTCCATAGAGTTTTCCTCAGCTCAAATCCACCACATTTTCTGTGGAAACCTTAGTAAATATTGTGTTTTTTTGTGAAAATGTCAGGAACATGCCCCTTTTCTGTGATCATGCCCCCTTTTTTCCGACAGACATGAGTTGGTTGGGTTTTTCCTTTCTGGCGCAGACAGAATTCTGGTGCAAATTCTGGAGCAGACAGAATTTTCTTGCGCATTACTCCAGAATCTGGTGCACAACCCAATAAAATATGTCAGGTTTACAATAGTAAATCAGGGCCAATGTATAATTTTTACTGAAAAGTGCACTTCGTAGAAATGGAAGCCCGTTTTTTTTCACAATTTTGCCCCACAAATAATTATTTTTGGGCTTCACCATACATTTTGTGGTAAAATGAGCGATGCCATTACAAAGTCCTGCAAACAATAAGCCCTATAGATGATAAATTGATGAAACATTTAAAGAGTTTTAAAAGATTTTAAAAGACGAGGAGAAAAAATTGAAAAATTGCTGCATCATTAAGGGGTTAACTCACCGGCTTGCAGCTTAATATGACTAATTGCCAGAGACTGGCTTTGTAATGTCTTCTGCAATCTATTGTACTGAATGGTAAGCTGGGGAGTGAGGCACACATACGTGTGCTTATCCTTGACACATCTAACAATCGGAGGGACTCTCAGGATGGAGACCCCCACTGATCTAAACTTTTGGCATGAGACATGTCAAAAATGTATTTAAATTACAATACACTTTAATATCTAAATATCGAAAAGATTGACTCATCATAAAAGAGATGGCCCATACCTCTAATAATTTAAGATTAAATATCAAAAACAGTTTTTTTCAAAGATCTTAAAATAAATATTCAATGACAGATATCAATTAAATACATGTTTTAACTTTTACTTAGATTAATGTATCTATATAAGTAAAACATTAAATAAATCTTTCTTGTATTAAAACAGTTCATGCAGAAACCTGCACTTTTCCTTTTTAGTTTTTTAATTGAATATTAAATATGTCAATATATTACTTTTTATTTTAGCCTTGAATTCAAGAAGTGAAGGATTAGCGCATAAGACTATATGTATGGACAGTCAACAATTCCTCCCAGATGGCACCCCAGTAAGACATTATGATGTTCACAATCTGTATGGATGGTCACATGCTAAGCCTACATTTGAGTAAGTAAAATCTTTTTAATATTATACTGCTGGTTAAAACAAGGCCTCTCGGTGCATGACCGTAGGTCCAGCACATTGGATTAATCTTATTACAGGCTACATATATATATATATATATATAAATCTCTTATTACCATTTAAACATGAGGCTAGGGCTTCACCTAGCACAGAGTCATCCTTCTGGTGCCAGAAAGTTAAACAGATTTGTAAATGACTTCTATTTAAAAATCTTAACCCTTCCAGTACTTATCAGATGCTGTATACTACAGATGAAATTGTGAAGTTCTTTCCAGTCTGACAACAGTGCTCTCTGCTGATACCTCTGTCTGTGTCAGGAACTGTCCAGATTAGAAACATATCCCCATGGAAAAACCTATCCTGCTCTGGATAGTTCCTGACACGAACAGAGGTGTCAGCAGAGAGCACTGTGGTCAGACTGGAAAGAACTTCACAAATTTCTCTGTAGTATATCTCTAGTATACAGCAGCTGGAAGTACTGGAAGGGTTAAGATTTTTTTAAGAGAAGTAATTTGCAAATCTGTTTAACTTTCTGATAACAGTTGATTTGAAAAAAAAAAAAATTTCCACCAGAGTTCCCCTTTAAATTATGATATTTCCTTCAAGTATATGGCTCTTGAGAGGATAACAAAGAATGTATGAAGTCATAGCTATGACACAATTTTAGTGCAAACCACAGAAACTCGCCGTGGAATCTAGTCTTAACCAATAAAATAAACATTAAAGGGGTACTGCTATATATCTTATCCCCTATCCTTTGGATAAGATGTCTGATCGCGGGGTCTGCCACTGCTACTCCCATATGCCATGCCCCCTCCATTCATGTCTATGGGAGGGGCGTGACTCTTCATGCCCCCTCCCATAGAGATGAATAGAGAGGGTGTGACATCATAGAGGTGTGGCCATGATGTCACATGATCATGGCCGCCTGCTCCAAGTGTTCTGTGCGAAATGTTCAGAATGCTGGGGCACGGGAGTACCCCTGTAAGTCTTAAAAGAAAGAAAAAACCTTCAAATCATTTACTGTTAAATTTAGAAAACATATAGAAAACAGATGTCCATTTATGATTTAGAATAATACAGTGATTTTTAAAACTCATGACTGGTGTCTTTGCATTCAGCACATTCATATCCCAGATAAATACCTAGAAATGCACTTGATTGAATTTAATGCTTGTAAACCTAATTTGATCATTCAGTAACACTCCTCAGCCTTTCTTAATGAGACAATTATATTATAACCAATCTACTTGGTCATCATGTCCAATCATATTTTATAGCTAGCGCTTCCGTCCAAATATTGGTGTACTTACAGCGCTTATTTTTTCCCGGTACAATTGCTTCTTGATTACCGTCTCATTACTTCAAGTAATCAAAACAATCCATCTCTTAATCATTTTGCCTCAGGTAGCGTAGTAATTAGAAACATTTATATTATAAGAGAAATTCTACCAAGTGCAGCGGAATTACCTACTGGCCTATTGGCCAATTTTTATTGGAGCCACTTACACATTTACATTTGGAAAAACCATGATATAAATCTTTATCCACTGTAGGAAAATAAGCATAGATTTTATGATGATTAATACAACTTCCTAATTGTAAAACAATCTTGACTTTAGTGTAATTTTCTTTCTAAAAACAGTATTTTGGCAGTTAATGAAAGGTTTAATGACAATACATTAGGGATGCTTAATTCACTCCATTGAGCAAGAAAGGGAAAAAAATGAAGAAAGAACATTTTTATGGGTATCCATGACCTGAAAATCCTTCCTAATTTAAATATAACTGTAATGAAAGAAAATATCAAGGTCACTTCCCTTTTTGATTGAAAGTAGGTTATATCTGGCAGGGAACCAATGTTTCATTTGCAACCAAGATTTAGAAATGATGAGCGTGCAATAACTAACCTCATTATTTCACCCATAGATGAATATTAAGTTAAAAGGTATTGCAAGGGAAAATGAAGTTATCATGATTTATTACATGTTAAAACTAGTGCATTGTAGCAACACTAGTAATAGTGACAAAGTCATTTCTGGCAACATAAACCTAAATGTTAGCGGTGCACCTTGGAATGTAGAAACAATGGCCTAGATTTACTAAAACTGTCTAAGGCCAGGTTTACACAGCATATAGAATGTGTGCATATTTCATTTACGCTCTCATTTCACAGCTGATTTTTTGCCATAATCGGCAGAAAAAGAGCTGCAAAGAAATTGCAACCAAAATTACTGCTGCAGTTGCAAACGTTAATAGAAATTGTTTGTATAACTTGTGCTGTGGGAACCTCACCTAATTGTATAACATTGGAACTAGGACTAGACAGTCTGAGTTTACACCAGATTTGTCAAATCATCATGTTGTTTCATAAATGGTTCTTAGATTGTTTAATAACTCATTCTTAGGCTATATAATCTATAGACCAACGATCAGCCAGGCCTTGCATGAAGTGCCTGGCACTTAGGGTGTCAGTCAAGCCTGATGGTAGCAAGAAGGGGGGGGGGGGGGTGGGTGGGCAAAGAAGCGTTAGTACATGCAGCTGCAGCTTCATCCCCCAACAGTGATTCAAGTTGTTTTTTATGATAGTCTGGCATCAGTGTAAAATAATTTTGAACTTCCCATTAATTATGGCCATGCAAAAAAAAAAAAAAAAGGTTATAAATGATATTTCTTATACTAGTGTATTGTGTAATTTTTTTTTATTTTTTTACGCATTAAGCATCGTGCGGAATATAACTGGAAAGAGAAGCATTATTGTCAGTCGTTCTACATATCCAACAGTTGGGCAGTGGATAGGACATTGGCTTGGAGACAACACTGCAGCCTGGAATCAGATTGATAAATCTATTATTGGTAAGTACAGTAACTATAATGCAACATAATGTTAAACCTGGTGGCCTCCCATCAAATAAATAACAAAATCAAAAACCAAATTCTAAATAAATAGTAAGTAAATAAATAAATATAACAAGTTCATACATGACAGCCTATATCCTGCTGCTATTTTATGTTTCAATACAAATACTTTGTTTCTTTTTCAAAAAATTATTTTATTTATTTTTGTGTTATTTAACCCCTTAAGGACTCAGCCCATTTTGGCCTTAAGGACTCAGACAATTTAATTTTTACGTTTTCATTTTTTCCTCCTCGCCTTCTAAAAATCATAACTCTTTTATATTTTCATCCACAGACTAGTATGAGGGCTTGTTTTTTGCGCGACCAGTTGTCCTTTGTAATGAAATCACTCATTATATCATAAAATGTATGGCGCAACCAAAAAACACTATTTTTGTGGGGAAATTAAAACGAAAAACGCAATTTTGCTAATTTTGGAAGGTTTTGTTTTCACGCCGTACAATTTATGGTAAAAATGACATGTGTTCTTTATTCTGAGGGTCAATACAATTAAAATGATACCCATTATATATACTTTTATATTATTGTTGCGCTTAAAAAAAATCACAAACTTTTTAACCAAATTAGTACGTTTATAATCCCTTTATTTTGATGACCTCTAACTTTTTTATTTTTCCGTATAAGTGGCGGTATGGGGGCTCATTTTTTGCGCCATGATCTGTACTTTTTTTTGATACCACATTTGCATATAAAAAACTTTTAATACATTTTTTATAGTTTTTTTTTAATAAAATGTATTAAAAAAGTAGGAATTTTGAACTTTTTTAATTTTTTTTCGTTCACGCCGTTCACCGTATGGGATCATTAACATTTTATTTTAATAGTTCGGACACTTACGCACGCGGCGATACCAAATATGTCTATAAAAAAAAAATTTACGCTTTTTGGGGGTAAAATAGGAAAAAACGGACGTTTCACTTTTTTATTGGGGGAGGGGATTTTTCACTTTTTTTTAACTTTTACTTTTACATTTTTTTACATTTTTTTTACACTTGAATAGTCCCCATAGGGGACTATTCATAGCAATACCATGATTGCTAATACTGATCTGTTCTATGTATAGGACATAGAACTGATCAGTATTATCGGTCATCTCCTGCTCTGGTCTGCTCGATCACAGACCAGAGCAGGAGACGCCGGGAGCCGCACGGAGGAAGGAGAGGGGACCTCCGTGCGGCGTTATGAATGATCGGATCCCCGCAGCAGCGCTGCGGGCGATCCGATCGTTCATTTAAATGGCGAACTGCCGCAGATGCCGGGATCTGTATTGATCCCGGCACCTGAGGGGTTAATGGCGGACGCCCGCGAGATCGCGGGCGTCGGCCATTGCCAGCGGGTCCCTGGCTGCGATTAGCAGCCGGGATCAGCCGCGCATGACACGGGCATCGCTCCGATGCCCGCGGTTATGCTTAGGACGTAAATGTACGTCCTGGTGCGTTAAGTACCACCTCACCAGGACGTACATTTACGTCCTGCATCCTTAAGGGGTTAAAGGGGCATTCTAGGCAAAACCTTTATATATATATATATATATATATATATATATATATATATATATATATAATCAACTGGCTCCGGAAAGTTAAACAGATTTGTAAATTACTTCTATTAAAAAATCTTAATCCTTCCAATAGTTATTAGCTTCTGAAGTTTTCTGTCTAACTGCTCAATAATGATGTCACGTCTCGGGAGCTGTGCATGATGGGAGAATATCCCCATAGGAACTGCACAGCTCCCGGGACGTGGGTCATCAGAGAGCAGTTAGACAGAAAACAACAACTCAACTTCAGAAGCTAATAACTATTGGAAAGATTTTTTAATAGAAGTAATTTACAAATCTGTTTAACTTTCCGGAGCCAGTTGATATACATAAAAAAGTTTTGGCCTTGAATACCCCTTTAAGCTTTCTACTTTTATTTTATCATTGCATTTTTTGTCTTTTCATTCCAGTATTTCTATGAGCTGCTGCCTGATGTATTTTTATGTTTCACAATCTTTAACAAGCCTAATAAATATTTTCCCTAATTTTTTAGGCATGATGGAGTTCAGTCTTTTTGGAATCTCTTACGTAAGAAAATGTTCTTAATTATACTTCTTATATACTTCTTATATATCTCATACTCTAGCACTGTTTAACACACTAAACCATGTTATTTTCTGTTGATTTTAATAGACTGGTGCGGACATTTGTGGATTCTTTGGCGACACTACATATGAACTATGTGCTCGATGGATGGAATTGGGTGCATTCTATCCTTATGCTAGGAACCATAATGGAAAAGGTTACATTGTAAGTTAATTTAAATGGACAAGGTAACAAAATATCATAATCAAGAGGTGCAATTTGCCTATGCATCCGGCGTCCATTGTTTCTGGATGGAGGACAGGGAAATGCAGCAAGCTGTGTTCCCCTGTCTGGTGGTGTCCGGCATCTCCAACCATCCGGCATCAAAATTGAGATGCAGGATGACTGTGAATAATAATGATAGAATTTTTGAAAAATTTGATTTGGCCGATTCGCAGAATTTTTCCCCAAAAATTGTTTTGGTCCGAATTTATTTGCGGCAAATTGCTATTAAAACTGCTATTACTGGCCTACAGAGAGCCTCAATAGGGCCGTAGAACACTTTGCATTGCTGTAACACGCATAGGGTGTGTGCTGGGTTAGTGAAATAATACTGATATTCAGTATGACATGCAGATCAGAGGCATCAGTATTAGAATCACTGTCGCAGAGTGGCACAACGACAGAGCCTGGAGGTGCCAACAGTATGAGGAGACCATATAGTGGCTGAGTGACACAGCGTGCAAGTGGCGACAGCATGAGGAGAACATAAAGTGTCTGAATGACACAGCCTGGAGTTTGCAGCAGCATGAGGAGAACATATAATGGCTGAAAGACACAACGTGGAGGTGGCGGAAGTATTAGGAGACCATACAGTGGCCTAATGACACAGCACGGAGGTGGCAGCAGCATGAGGGGACCACATAGTGGCTGAAAGTCTGGAGTTGGCGGCAGCATATAGTGGCTTAATGACACAGCCTGGAGTTTGCAGCAGCATGAGGAGAACATATAGTAGCTTAATGACACAAGTTAGATCCGGACACCCTTACCAGCAGAGACCAGCAGAGGGGTGGTGGTCTCTGCTGGTAAGGGTGTCCGGATCTAACTTGTGCATCATGTGTCATTTGACCGTTCCTTATTCTTGGACCATGGCATGGTGAGGTGATATGTGCCATATTCTGGCGGGTTCTCACCTGAATTTGTGCTAGGGTTACAGGGTCTAGTGGTCTGGTATGATACTATATGTTCTATGCACGATCACACTTGTATCCTTGTGACCCCTATTGTTGTGTTATGTGCAGTTATTTGTGTAGTCCTTGGGTATTTATTATGGACATTGTGCTAATATGTATATATAGCTGCTCCTTTTACCCATAACCTTTATGGAATAACTCTTGATAGTCCCTGCACTAGAATACTCACCTTACGTACTGTATGAGACGCCTGTATTTTCTGTCTGTCTCTGTTCCATTTTAATAGAATGCTTATGTAACTGGGAGGGGAATTGCTGCTGTAAAAATGCTTTTCTGTGCAACACACACTGCTGTCTGTCCCTCTCTCTGCAATAAAAGGCTGAAGTGACTGGCAGCAAGATTGCTGCCTATTATATAGGGCTGTGACATCACAGGGGTGGCTGGCTGCTGATAGGCTGCATGCTGCATGTGATTCAGGGTCATTCCGTCTACCCGCCTTACTTCCTTCCCAGGATTCCTTGAACCCTTGTCATCACATGTGAATCTGTCATTTTAAATGCCCTGGAGCCTGGACCGCACTAAATGGAGTTTAATGAAGTGATTCTCGCGATCGAATTGCAGCGATATTCACATTCGTTGCAAATCAATTTTTTCCTCAGATTCGTATCAAAATTCAGATTAATCAGATTTGATTCACTCATCCCTAATTGTGAACTGTCCCATTCAAATGAATGGGATCAGTCCTAGCATCAATTTCCCTCTGGTGCACGCTGGAAGGAAACTATGCCGGATGCCTGAGATGTGTGAACCCAGCCTTACAAGGCGAGGAGGAGAAAACATCTCTGGAAAAAGTTACAGCATCTCAGCCGTGTGAGCAATATACAGCTCTTCCAGGCATGCGCTGTCTGCTACCATTACGGTGCTCAGCAGGGAGTGAGCTCTATGCCTTTATTGGTCGGAGACCATGTGCGGACGAGCTGTATATCGCTCAAACTGCCGAGATGCTGTAATGTTGTTCAAGAAAGGCATAGCATTGCGGACCCCCTGCCATGGGTCTCTGACTGTATATGACTCTTGATAAAAGCAGTTTTTACAGTCATAAAGTCGATGATTACACAATAAAAGGTGTGTCTCCATTTTTGTGCTACACAGCTTTTAAATGCTGTGAATAGTTTTAGTGGGTAAATATTGATGACTCGTTCGCTAAAGCTCAAGTTTATGTTTTCCCCTTTTTTCCCCCCTCTTTTTACTTACTTTCATAACATAAATAGTTTTGGCTGTCTTATCAGTAAATTCTCTAAACTGGTCATTAAGTTACAGAAGACATTAAAGAGGAAGGAGTTCAATAGTTTCTTTGACTCTAATAATCATCTTCTTTGGTCTAATAATTATATTCTTTCTGTAGAAATGCTAGGAATAAATGGGGTTATAAAGAAATAGAAAAACAGAACTAATTTTTTTCAAAAAACGCTCCCTGTCTGTCTGGGTGTGGTATTTCAACTCGGCTCCATTCACCTCAATGGAACTGAGCTGCAGAACCACACCCAACTTGGAGACAGACGGGGAACAGTTTTTGAAACAAATTAGTTTTGTTTTTCTATTCCTGGATAACACCTTCAATAAATACACTGGGTGGATAATCCACTCCCAGATTTTCAATGGCTTATTCACACCAAAATGAACAATGAAAATCCACATTGTACAGTGCTTCTGCAGAAATACTGTCAATATGTTATGTGGGATCATAGCCTTAAAAATAAAATAAAAAATATGCCTGTGTTTTTTCTTTTATCAATCATGTTTTGATGTAGTTTTTACTGGAACTTTTGTTTCTTTCAGAGACAAGATCCTGTTAGTTTTGATGAGCGCTTTCAAGACATATCCAGAAATGTTCTTAACATCCGATACCAACTGCTGCCATACCTGTATACACTAATGTATGAAGCACATACAGGAGGCTCTACTGTTGTCCGTCCCTTATTACATGAGTAAGTTGCTTTATAGGTTTCCCAAACATTTACTCTCTAATGAACATAACTTCTGTTGGCATCAATGTAACAATGATGCAACACATTAAACTGTAACACTAGTTTCATATGTCCTTCATTATTTCATATTTCATATGTCCCTCATTACCCCATTTTCTCTGCTAGAGGCAAGAGTGTTTGGGTACATTGGCCTTCTGTTACATCAATGTGGTCATATTCAAAACTCTTCCCATAATTTTTTTTAGCATTTTAGCGCAAAATTTTGGTGCAAAAAATTTCCATCAAATATTCAAAGTGCTTTACAGGAGAATGATCCAAGGTTTTCACTAGTCACACCAGTTTTGTAAAAGTGGGCTTAATTATGTAAATGCAATGTTTTACATGATATTTTCACACCAAGCTCTTTGCTAGTGTAAAAATCTAAGAAATGGTTCCAGCTTATTTTGTTTAGTTTTTTTCTTTATTTATTTTTATTTATTTATTTAATTATTATTATTATTATTATTATATTTTTTTTTTGGGGGGGTGTTATTTAATCAATTATTGAAATATAAATATTTATTATTGGCAAATCATTTATTTTTTATTTTTTCATGGTCAGTCACCGCACCTGCACTCGCATTTAACCCCTGGACATGTTTTATTCATATAAATTGCCTGCCTGGGCACTAGTAATCATGGAATATTACATGAGATGCTTCCCCCAGGCTTTTCCTTGATTAATAATTTGATGCCAAACTCTGCAATTTTGGCACAAATAAAATTCAATATGGTGGGCAAAAAAATGTTTTATGTGAAGAAAGAAACAAAATTGGCACGCAAAAAAATTCTCACATGTTTTCAAAGCAGACCTTTAAAAATGTGAGAAGAAAAAAAAGTGTGATTAATATTGGTGTAACAGAAATTATTGTAGATTTTGCTAACTCCCCCAATGTGCTTATATGATGCTGAAACTCTGTCCATGTGATCATTGGCTAGAGGATTAGATGCTGCATCTCCACCACCAAAAATCTGACCCTCATGGTTTTGTGCTCAAAATCAAAGCAAAAAAATGGTAGCCCTGTAGAATTAGGACTTCCTTATACTTATGATCGCTGACTCACATGTTCAAATGGTCACAGAAAAGAAAAAGTCACACCCCCTCCCATAGACTTGCATTGAGGGGGCGTGGCCATGATATCACGTGGGGAGTTGACCGACCCCCGCAGCGTGAAAACAGCGTTCGGAAGTAAATGTTCTCCTTTAAAGTTGCTCTAGTTTTAGTGTAGATTCATCTTTGTTCAATAAATTTGGCTGTGATGATGTTTTACATGAAGAGTTTGATATTGTTTCAGGCTTGGCCCTTCCTTAAAGGGGTACTCCGGCGCTAAGGCATCTTATCCCCTATTCAAAGGATAGGGGATAAGATGCCTGTTCGCGGGGGTCCCGCATTGAGGGGGCGGAGCGTGATGTCACACGGGGGCGGAGCCGTGACGTCACTATACTCCATCCCTGTGATCGCTAGTTATCAGACCCGGAGTGAGCACGCTCCGGGGGCTAATTCTAACGGGGTGCGGCATGGAAGATCACGGGGGTACCCAGCGGTGGGATCCCCGCGATCAGGCATCTTATTCCCTATCCTTTGGATAGCGGATAAGATGTCTTAGCGCCGGAGTACCCCTTTAAGTCTTACTTGTGTTTTTGAGAAGCTTACCCTGAAGCAGGGTCTTCTATTATACACTATTTATGCACATTCATGATTTCCAAAGTCTAACCTCACCTTTATCAAAGTGCTGTTTTTATTATGCTTGACCTGATACTTTACAATTACAATTAAATATTGTGTGTCCTTTTTTCTTACAAGATTTGCTAATGACAAGGCAACGTGGGATGTTTATGAGCAGTTCTTGTGGGGACCAGCATTTATGATCAGCCCAGCTCTTAGACAGGTACACATTTATAATTCCACAATAAACTACATAGTTCATCACACATTGGTCACAATTTGGCTTCTAGAAGGAACAATGATCAAAACATCTTTGTTATTTAAAGTATAAGTTCACTTTATACATTTTTTTGTAATGAATGGCTTGTAAAACAACATATACAAACAATTTAAAACAATTTTCTTTTTATTTCAAATAAAACTTAAAGCTATTAAAAGTGTATTACAAATCTGTTCACAGTTCTATGTCCACCCTTGAAAACAATTTTATCTATTTATTTTTATTTTAATAGGTTAATAATTCTGTGTTGATGAATGGTGTATTATAACTTTTCAGTAAAAATGACTTTTTGGATACCAAACTAAAATGAAATGAATTAAAAAAAGAAATAGCATGGCAGTATGCAATAGGCTACTAGAGGAAATTAAGTAGCCCAATTACATGCTGCCATACGATGTGCTCAATAATCACACAGTATACTGTAATTACTGATATTTGGTGATATATATTGGGGAAAAATCTTAATAAAACGAGTTTAAAAAGTGTTACTGTTAAATGCACTGTGTCAGAACAACCCCCCCCCCCCCCCAAAAAAAAAAAAAAATAAAAAAAATAAATAAATAAATAAATAAAAGAAAGTTCAAAAACAAAAAATGAAATGTAAAAGACAAAAAGTCAAAAACATTGGCAGGGCCCTTGGCACAACTATGGGACTGAGCAGCTGACCTTAATTTACAGCAAGTGCAGCTTGGTGATCCTCATCTTGTACAGGCTGCCTCAGCCAGGCTGTATAAGAGCACCAATAACGCTGATCAATGCTATGGCATAGTTTTGAACAATATTTGTAATCAAAAGACTGCATGTAATGGTAACAATTAAAAAAATAGATAACAAATGTAATGAAGCCACTCCCCAAATTAAATTTTTAATTTTTCAAATGAAAAAAATGCAATCAGAAAACAAACATATTTGTGATTTCCTTGTGTGGAAATGGCAAAAGTCCCATCTAAACAACAAGAGTACCAATAAATGCTACACATCATAACACATAAAATGGAAATACAAAAAACTAAAGCGTTATAGTGATCAGAAGAGGACACTCTTAGGCATGCTCATTTTCCTAAAAAATGTTATAATTAATGTTAACAGAATAAAAGTGACCACATTATAAAAAATACACATTTGATAGAGATAGAAGGTAATGTGACAACGCATATAAAATCATAATATTTTAATACAAATTCCATAAACTGTGACATGCAGCAGAATTTTATCTACTACTTTTTGGAAATTTTTGAGACGTGCTAGTGATGGTTATGTTTTAATATCCTGTCTGTAATGGTTCTAAAGTATGTTACAACAATATGTTTCTGTTTTAGGGCCAAACAAAAGTAAATGCTTATTTTCCAGATGCCCGATGGTATGATTATCACACGGTAAGAATTTTGGTTCTACACTAATGCCCTTGTTGACTGATGTGTTTAGAGAAAGGGGAATAGTGAATGTCAGTTCAGTCCAACATATTCAAGACCATGAAAACTTCATGTATAGGAAAATGTCAATTTCTTGAAAAAGTGGCATCTGGCACAGGAGTTTAAAATTAGTCTCTGATCCATGTCGGATTTATTTTAGCAAACATGAGTTTTTTCCCCATTGCTGGTAGACAATCTTGTTTGCTTAGGGATGGCACTGCCCTTCACGCTGAACACTCTCTCTGATGCTACACTTGAGGGTGCATAAGGCAGAACACCCATGACAAAGTAGCCAGTGGTCTAGTCTGGTGACCCAGAAGTCCATGGGGTCTGAGCTTATGATGTCTGTCAGATAAGGCACACCTTAGGTATGCACCATTCTGGTTGTTCAGGTGGTGTACATCCCTTGTTGACAATTCATATCAGGGTGAAATGCTGGATGTAAAAACATCACCATGTTCTCCAACGTGAAGATACTGCGGCTGCTCCTGCCTCTTGCAGGAGTAATGCTGTCAGAGGCAGTGGCATTGACTCAACAAAGAGTGGAGAGTGAACCTCTGTTTGGCAGGTGTTTTGTGCTGGAAAGCTGTGGCAAACTGGCTGCCTAGCTTCTCCCTATAAAATGCAAATTATCCTTCTCAGAAGGTGAAAAAAACTCTGCCATTCTGGCTTTATACTGAGGACCTAAGAGTGTGGCTATCCAGTACTTATCTTTTTACAGCTCACCATCCTTGCCATCTTTTCCAAGGGCCCGGCTTGTTTCAATTCCATCCCATACTACCAAGGTTAATGATCATGGTCCTCATTGTCATCATCACTGTCACCATGTGTAGGTTCCTCATCCCCTATGCATTCATCAGATTCCATCTCCAAATCCTCCTCCTCAGGTCCCACTTACTCATCCTCCTCATTCAACTCCTCATCTGCATAACTTCACTCATTTCACTGTTTTCCTTTCTGACAAATCTTGTAGGCTTCTTCGAAAGGCCTAAACATGCGTCAAGTGTCTCAAATTAGCTGCCAATGCCTCAAATGAAAGTCACACTGGTTCCAAAAATGCAACCTGCTGCATTAAGAAGTCTGTTACTGCATTGTGCTGCTGGTACAAGCTGTCCAACATGTTAAGTTCCACCATGTTGGAACATTGCAAATGAGGAGGTGTTGAGGAAAACTATTTGTGGGCTGTATGTCAAGGAGGGCATGTTGAAAAGCATAAGAATTGTTAAACTTAACGTAAATTTTCCTGCATATAGCCAGCACATCACAAAGACTGCTATAATTTTTCAAGAGAAGTTTGGCAACAAGATTTAGCACATTTGCCATACAGAGAAAGTGCTTCAAACCACCTAGGCACAGAGAAGCCATGATGTTTGTGCCATTATTGGCGACCACATTTCCCAATCTTAGATTATGACCAGAGAGCCAGTGTGAAACTTGCATCTGCAGACAGTGCAACAAGTCCTCTTCTGTGGGGCATTTTTCACTCAGGCTTAATAAATACATGTTTTGGCCCTGGGCATAGCTACTACTCCAAGTAAGTGGCCCACCCTCTTTGCCACAGAAAAAGTGAAAAGTGGGGACTGCTTTTTGGCAAAATAATGGCAACTTGCTATGCAACACCCCATTAGGTTTTTAAAGGCTTTGGAGTCAACAAGATGGTACAGTAGTGCCTACACCACCAAACAGTGGCCAGTGAAGTCCTTACACAATTCCTCCTAATGGATAATTCTATCCTTCTGCTTAACACTAGTGGAGGGAAGCAAAGAGATGATAGAACAAACCTAGTACTGAAATTTCCACTGCGCCATGTAACTATAGATGATGAGGTATCCATTCACACCTGGCTCAACACCATATTGTTAGACTCTTTCACGTCCTGAGATTGAGAAAGAGTCAACCAGTTTGCAATGGCTTTTATATCCTCCGAAACCACACAACCTCTGGAAAACTGTAACAACTGCTGCAGCTACTACCACATAGCTCTGGGCTGCTACAGCTACCTGTACTGGGTGAGTGGTGCCCACAGTGCTGCTACTGCCACCAACATATTTCTCTGCCATTGAAGCATTTAAGAGACTTTTTTTTTTTATTAAACAAGGTTTGTTATTGTTATGTTTTGAGGTGATATTGCACAAACCAAGTAGTCAAGTGGCGGAGATACTTTCACTCCTAAAGTTTCTTATTTGTATTTATGTTTAACAAAGGTTGAAACACTTTAGTTCAGATGAATCCAGGAAAATACACTTAATTTGGCCTAAAATGTGTATTCCATGTTCATCATAAGTGCTTTTAATGCATATTTCTGTTAAACCCATGTAGAAATACTATATGTTAAAAAAAAAAAAAAAGAAAATACATTTCACATGGTCTAAATTGCTTATTCCACATTCACTCTCAGCACGTTCAATGCACATTTTTGTTAATTACAGTTAGATACACTGTATGTCTGATTAAACCCAAATAATACAGGTAACTTGGCCTGAAATGCATATTCCACGTCCACTATAAACACTTTCTATGCATTTTCCTGTTGAAATACAGGTCATCCCACTGCTTTGCTCAGGTTTGTTATTGTTATGTTTTAAGGTGATATGGCACAAACCAAGTTGTCAAGTGGCGGAGATGCTGGCAGAGAATTTTCACTCCTAAAGTTTTATATGTGTATTTATGTTTAGCAAAGGTAGAAACACTATAGTTCTGATTAATCCAAGAAAATACACTTAATTTGGCCTAAAATGTGTATTCCAAGTTCACCATAAGTGCTTTTCATGCATATTTCTGTTAAACCCATGTAGAAATACTATATGTAAAAAAAAAAAGAAAATACATGTCACATGGTCTAAAATGCTTATTCCACATTTACTCTCAGCACTAAACCCATTTACTCTTAGCATTTACTCTCAGCACATTTTTGTTTATTACAGTTAGAGACACTGTATGTCTGATTAAACCTAAATAATACAGGCAACTTAGCCTAAAATGCATATTCCACGTCCACTATAAACAATTTCTATGCATTTTCATGTTGAAATACAGGTCATCCCACTGCTTTGCTCAGCTTGTTTTATATTGTAATGTGGTAGCTTTTATGGGCTTGTTCTGCTATGAAACTACTGGGATCTGTTGTGCACCAGCTGGAAAAGTAATGCAGAAACGTGAGAGGAAGTCACTGTTTGAGGTTAGCCCACTGCTCAATGCTTTGCATAGCTTACTTTGTATTGTAATGTGAGAGCTTTTATGGGCTCGTTGTGCAATAATACTGCTGAGATCTGTAGTGCACCAACTGGACACAGTAATGCAGGGAAGTTACAGGAGGTCACTGTCTGAGGTCAGCCCACTGATCAATGTTTTGCTCAGCCTGCTTTCTATTAGAATTGTAAAGGCTTTCTGAGATCAGTATTTCCTTTGTTTCTTTGTGCCCTGCTAACTCTCGTTCTCAGCCTTCTTTCCAAAATGCAGTGCATATAGTTTTATCAGTCTCTTAAACCCACCCCTGTGCTGACTCCTGATTGGCCTGGGAGTTGTATGTGACATAATGCAAGCAATGATTGATTAACCTGGCATTATGTGATCTGCTAGCTGAAAGGTATGCTGAGCTACCCTGATGTCATCTTAGTGTTCCCAGTACTTCATTTATTTAGGTGCCAAAATGCCATGTGTTCCTCTTCCCTTCTGCTGATAATAGCACTGATGCCAAGCTTGTCCTGACTGAGCCTGACAAAGTTCAAAAATTCAGCAAACAGAAATTACCCTAAAGACTTCCTAAGGGAGACCAGGGGTCACTGGGCTTGGCTCGCTTATCATTATTAACTAGGCATGGAATTGCTATTAATTTTAACTACAGATTAGTGTATGTAAAATCTGCAACAGAATGGGACTTTCTGGCCTCGGTTATCTTTCTGGAGTACGGAAATTGCGGGTAAAGCAATGTGGAATTTGCAGCAAATTCTGCAGCTGCAGATTCCAGAACCATTTCCCTCCTTTTCACATTCTGCTTGAGAATTCACAGTGGTTTGGAAATCTGCATGATTTGGTGAAGATTTGTTTTGTGGATTTCCCTGTAGATGTTTTGCATTTTTGCCCTATAAATTAATCAGCAGTAAATTGGAGTGCTGTGTAGTCTTAAAGGGGTACAGTACCCCTTTAATCTTTATGTTAGAAAAGTAAGTCCTCCTTGTGAGAAGTGGCATCCATTTAAATCAATTGTTCATTTTAGTTATAACAACAAAAGTCTGTGACCACAATAATTCTGAGATAGGTGGAGGGACCAGTGAGTGAAGATTGAAACAGCATGGAGGAGTTAAACAGTTGGAAAAAATGTGCACATGAAAAGATCTCAATACAAAGACAAAAATAACTTGTTACATTTCAGTAAAATTTAAAGAAGTCTGTTTCCATTATAGGGTAAGAATGTCAGTGAAAGGAAAACAACTGTTGAATTAGATGCTCCTCTTGAAGTTATTAATCTTCATGTTAGAGGTGGATATATCATACCATGGCAAGATCCTGCTAATAACACAGAGTACAGGTAGGTGGACAACGTTGTTACTTACCTTCATCTACATTGCGTTGCCTTAGTACAATACCTTTTGGTTAGTAAACCACAGAACAGATTATTTATTTATTTCATTACATTTTATTCATTAACTCATTCCTGCACTTTAAAGTACACCAAGGGCTTGAAATACAATCTGCTTAGAGCCACTTAGGATGCCGAATTGTATCACTGCCTACCATTTTGTTTTCATAACATGGATGCTGAACGTTAAAGTCTGCTTTCTAATGTAGCCACCAATAGTCATGCAGAATGGCGTTTCTTGCCTAGCTACCATTGGCTATGATATTGTCAGCAGATAGCTTAAAGAGACAACACTGCAGATGCTATGACAGCACCATAAATTGCACAAGAGCATGATGCATAAAGGTAGCAATGGAAGGAGGAGCCTTACTCTCTGTAGTGGAGCTCAAATAATACGGTGACTGGGTAGGAGGAGACTTGTTCTAGGCTGTATCTCAAGCATTGCAACTATGCATCAGACAGCAGGAGGTTGGGACCCAGGGTTTTCAGGCTCCTAACCAATGTTGTTTTGAACAATAAGAGTGCATGCTGCACCCTTCAAACAAGTTGGCCCCATGAAAGGTCACATTTATGCCCCATAGTAGAGATAAAAACCGGGGTCGGTATTTCATTATAAAAAAGGAGGAGGCATCTGCAATGCCAGAACAATATAGATAGTCTCCTCCTTCTCTTCTTACTTTTTCCTCTGCAGTGAAGATATTTGTGTAGTGCCAGCTTTAGAATGGAACCATTGCAATTGTTATTGTCTATTATTTTGTCTATTATAACAACCACAAAGCAGGGCTTCATAAGTAAAATGTGGCTTACAAACCATGAATTATGGTCTCTTTCTGTATGGAAAAATAATGCATATGGGATATGGTGATGGACAATGTTTGGTGATGCTCTTTTTGTTCACTTTTTTTTTTTCATATTCACATAAAAAGACTATTTAATGCTGCCAACAGTGAGCAATCATATTCCAACTTTTCCCATTGCATGATAATACTTGAATGAAGTAATATAATTCCCTGCACTGTGCACAGTGTGCCATGTCATCCATGTAAGGCTGCTTTCACACTATAAAAATATGTCCGTTATAAACGCCCGTTATAAAAACCCTGGAAATCAGCCGTTAAACGGCCGTTAGAAAATCCCATTATAGTCTATGGAATTTTTCTAATAGCCGTTTTAACCCATTATCGCCCGTTATTAATAACGGCCTTTTTTTTGTGACGACAAATGAATGCAAGAAATAGTGCATGCACTATTTCTCCCAATACTATCGCCCGTCTCAAAATAATGTCTGTTATTAATAACAGCTGACAACGGGTTAAAATGGTTATTAGAAAAATCCCATAGACTATAATGTATTTTCTTACGGCCGTTAGGGATTTTCTAAAGGCTGTTTAACGGCCGATTTTCAAGACTTTTATAACGGACATTCATTACAGATTAATTTTTATAGTGTGAAAGGGGCCTAAGATTTAAACTGACGATGAGTTATTCCATGAGCCCATTAAATGTTTATATATCAAATCAAAAGACCAAAGTTAAAAAGAAATCTAATACTAATCATGTCCCATGTACAAGGTACAATACATGATGATAATATACAGAACAGGCCTACAAGTCTTACATTTAGGAGTTCAAAGAACAGATTATATAAATATAACATAATAAATAAAAAAGCAATAAGGGATGTTCATGGAAGATAAAATATCAGTGGAAGATATTGGAATGTAAGAAATTAGACATAAATATGGAAAATAAACATGATAACACAATTTTACCTTTACTTATTATGAGTCAAAAAAAAGAAAAGCAGAGGCGCTCTATGTGGAGTATCACTGGTATCCAATGAAGGGGGAGGGGTTAGGCAACCGCTTACCAATACAGGTCGTGTACACAACAATGGAGAGCGTTTGTATTGGAAGCACATTCCTGTCTGCAGCCTTCCTGATGTGAACATACACCAAGGAGTATACCAGGAAAAAAACAGTGGGACACAGGATCATCCGAATTAATACTTTAATGACAACAATGCGACGCGTTTCGCTGCACAATCGCAGCAAAACACGTTGCATTGTGGTCATTCAAGGGTTCATTCGGATGATCCTGCATCCCGCTGTTATTTTCCTGGTCAGCGCCGAACAGTTCCTGAACCATTCTGAAGTCCTGGTCCACTTATTATTATAAGTCAGGTCATACACTTGTAATTGTAGCTTCAGTAAACGTGTATATGGGACAGGCTGGATATTAGAGCTGTAAGGATACAAAACTAATAAACAAGAAACATACCCAAAAATATGTAAGGATGTGTAAGGGAAAGAATGGACTGTGGAAAGTTGACTAATATTGGAGTAGTTTTATTTGGAGGAATGATGACTACTGACATAATTGCCTTACTAACATGCGTAAATATATCAAATGTCAACACACATATCTGTCTCATCAGGCTCTGGCCGAGTCTGTGACTCAAATGTTCACTGGCATCTTAGATGTCAGAGGTTTTTGTTTTGTTTGTTTGTTTTTATTCTTCTGTTCTGGTGATTCAGTGATATAGGCAATAAGAACTCAACACAACTTGATCTTTTTTGATGGAATTGTGCACCTTAGGCTTTGCTTGAGTTAGACTTGTAACCACAAACATAATTTGTTATGCATTTATACAAAATGTTCTACTGTGATGCATCATGTTATGTATGTCAGAAGTGTGAGAATTGTCCTAAAACCCTTGGCTGCAAAAGGATTTGAAGTAATGCGGATGCATGTCTAGGGAAAGGTCAATAATTACTTGCCATGAGTGACTGACCAAGTGATTTATTCTGACTTATTTGGAAGAATATGTTTTGTCAGCTACTTCTGCTTCATCTGGATCGATGCTGTGTGATAACGTGGAGCAACTGCATTCTTTTTTCTACAATTTCAACTTGGTTTATTTCTTTAAATTGCAGCCGTAAAAATTTTATTGGGCTTCTGGTAGCCCTGGATGATAATGAACATGCTGAAGGCAAGCTCTTCTGGGACGATGGAGAAAGTATAGGTAAGAGATGCTAACGGTGACCTAACAATCGAGTAAATAGAGAGAAAATGGAAGTCATTTTTTTCTTATATATTCATTTACCAAAACATATAGCATATTGCAATATTTCATGGTAAAACTAAAATGCTAAATATCAGCATGGTAAAACAAGGAAAATATGTGCTAAGTACTGTACTGGATGATATTGATGAAGTTTTCTTTTCTACATTTAATAGAAATGACAAGTTACTACCTGGGAAGGTTCACAGCTGATAAGGTAAGAGCTTTCTTCTGCATAGATGCATACGTGTTCTCTCAGCATTTTCGGAAGAAATTACTTTATTTGTAACCATTGTCTTCTCTTTTTCCACAGAAAACCATTACATGTGAAGTACAATCAAATAATTATCTATCGCCAACAAATCGTCTACTCCTTGGACATGTGTATATTTGGGGTCCTGGAATAAGTGCCAACCTAAATGTTTCAGTTACATATAATGGTATACCTGAGACCATTACAACTTTTAGTGCAGCTGATGGGGTAAGTAATGCATGCAAACTAGAGAAAAATGCATATAGCTACTTAATAGTATACAAAACAGCTACACTATTAAAATAAATATATGGATAAGTTATGAAGTCATACACAAGTACCTATGGAAAAAGGGGGTTTAATACATAATATATAACAAAATATGCATAATACACAATATAAGACAAAATGTAAGTGACAAAGTAAAGGAGAGAGGCCTTACAATCTACATGGAAAAAAGGAGATAGTAGATAAGGGAGGCTTATATGATTTATAGTCAGGAGAGTTGTTGCAGCTTATAGACTTTTCTAAAGCAATTAAGGTTTTGAAGCTCCCTTAACCCTTTCATGCTGGTATGTCCTTTCTGCGTGAAGGGAGCATACTAGGCATCTAACAGCTGACAGGCACCACTAATAGCTAGCTATAGTGATCCCAGTCCAGGCTATTTTATCGTTAAATGTTATTGGCAGGTATTATGGGGTTGAACAGTTATACTAAAATTTGTTCTATGGATTTTTAGGGGAATTAGTATTTAGGATTATGAATAAGATTAAGTTACAGAGCTCAGTTATATAAAAACACACTTTCTATATTTCATATACATCAAAAATTGTTTTAGAAAGAAAACTGTCACCACCCCCTATATATTATACTGTTTATATGGTTTATATGGGTACTTTTTACCGAACAGACAAGCATTTTTATGTTGCTGATCCAGTCCACAATAACATTTTATTTGATATGCAAATTAGTCCTCTAGGTGTTGCCCACATTGCCCCCCATCATTATAGCCATGTGCACCCTCCAACACAGAGTCACCCATGTGCTGTGATCCTGCATGAAGAAGACATCTGGATTTTTATGCATGTAAGAGTGATGACATTACCAGTGCACCTACAAATGAAACCACACCCCTAGTGCTCCTGAATGGCTAATTAGCATATTTCATCAAAATGCTAGTTACAGGATAATGGTGGATCGGATCAGCAACAATAGGGTATCAGGCTATTTAGTGCAAAGTGCTCTATTCTGCTATAGAGACAGTCTATTGGTCATATAGGGGGTAGCAGTTTCCCTTTAAGCTTGAGTCTTTTTTCACACTGTGTCTTGTTGTGTCCATCAGAGGCATGCATTGGAGTTATCTGCTGGCATACAGCATGGACATGTAGCTAGGACAGATTACATTAAGTAGTATGTGTCTTATATGGACTACATTTAAAATGATATATTCTGCTCTATGAAATAGTGCAACCTACACTGTTTTATACAGCAAAGAAATGTACAATTCCTGAACAGAGTACTCTCTCAGTATTGGGATCTATGAATACATTTACTGTATTCACTGAAAGATTTCCTGAGAAATCTAATAGGTATTATACACTTATATTCTCATCTTTTTCATTGGTATCACTGTTTTACATATTCATCTATTAACATAAAAATTTTAAGATTTTTTATTTTTTTATTTTTCTTACAGATTCTACAAATCCATTTAGTAAACAAACAATACAATTTAGCCAATCCTATCACCATCACATATACATAAAAACAAGATCGGAAAACCTTCATTGGAGGAGGATTTTACAATGATTCTCTGCTCTTTTCAGAATTGTGTACATCAATAACATCTACTATTTTCTTCGACAAAATATACGTTGCTTTACTTCAACAAAATAAATATTTTGGACTTGACTAAACTATATGGTGTTTTCTATTTATTATGTGCTATACAGTTTGTATTTATTCATGCAAATTAAAAAAAATTGTAGAATTGCTACAATATAGGCTCAGTGGTGAAATGTATCTACAAACAGCAAATTGCACCTCTGTTTCTGTATCATTTTCCTCCATTCGACTGGACTGTGACAGTGGCTCCGTATTATTTAAGGAATCCAAATAACGGAACTATGCAAAATAAAGCTCCAATACCCACAGGTATAAAAGGCCAAAAGTTGTTATCTACACCTACTACCAGCCACAATCCAATGGCAATGATAAAGATAAAGATACTTGGATATATAACTTAACATTATTGACCATAAAATATTCAAAAGGTACAAAAAAGACTGAACAAGTATAGAAAGATAAATAATCTTCTGAACTCGCCATTTTGACAGAATTGGCCGACCACCTAATGTGTATAGAGGCCTTCCAATTCTCCCCCAACAGATGGTATTAGAGAAAAGAAGGACCTGTTGGATTTCAGAGCTGTCTGGCAGTGGTTGAATGTTCATGTGTATGGGGGAGTTGGATGAGATAGCTGTCAGCATTTGAAGATATATGTGCACCTTTAGTAATCCTCTTGATTAAATCTCTGATCAGGATGCAGGACGTACATCTGAGGAATTTAAGTGAGAAGAAAAACAAATTTGACTTGGAATCAGTGTATTAAAACCTATTTACTGAATACTGTTTAGGGAGAGGAGAGAGATGACAGAATCTCTTTAAATATGACACAATTTAATTCCATTATTTGAATAACTGGTGACAGGGCTGCCAAGATCCTTTTAGTTCATTTTTCAAGCAGACATACATTTCATGAATAACTTTTTAAAAAATCATAAAGATTACATAGTTTTGAAAGATAAATGGACACTATTATTATTATTATTATTATTATTAAAACAAAAAATTGCTATGCTATAGAGACACATCAAAAGTTTTCATTGGTTGGGGTCTGAGTGTTAAAACTCCCATTGCTCAGTAGAATGAGCCGGAAGAAGTGTTCACTTAGCATGTTCTCTCCAGACTCTGTTTCACGTTCTAATATTGTAAGTTTATGGGAGTGTCTTGCTCCCATATAGACAGAAAGCAAGGAGAGAATCCCATGGCTTTGTGCTTGTCTTCCCGCTTTTGCTAGTGATCACTTGGGCTCTAAACACTCAGACTAAAAACTGTGTGTGTGTGTGTGTGTGTGTGGGGGGGGGTATATTCAAAGAAGTTACCACTTTTATTGCTTTAGCTGGGCCACATTTGGCACATACTATTAGCGTCACATATTCATATTCAGCACCCGAATTAGCGCCCTGCTTTTGCAATATTAATACTCTATTTTTAAAGGTTTAGCACCACTTTTTACTGCACAAAAAGTCACAGTTAATACCAAGTATACCTAGCATTAAAGGATAGCTCCCACCATCACTTTTTTTCTTTTTTATGTCCCTGCCTATTACCCATCTATCCCTAACCCCCTCTCTGCCTTTAATTTTCTTTTTTACATATTGAAAATGCCTTTTTGTCTGCCTGGTAGTGTGCTCACTACCAGGCAGACTTCCCCAGCAGGCACGACGTCACTGATGCCTGCTGGGGCCGACACTTCCGCCCGTAGTTCACCTATACAGGGCGCCTCCAGCTGTTTCCCCACTGCAACTCCCAGCTTTCCCTGACATCTATTGGTTGTCAGGGCATGTTGGGAGTTGTAGTGTGGAAACAACTGGAGGCACCCTGTATAGGTGAACACCGGATCTGTGATGGCCGCACATACCACTCCCCGCCGCACAGCCCGCAACCCCCCCGGCCCCGTCGCGCCACTCAACTCACTCCCCCCCCTTAGTTCACCCATTCAGAGTACCCCCTCCCCGCTGCGCAGCCCGCAACCCCCCCGGCCCCGCCGGTCCGCTCAACCCACTCCCCACCCCCCTTAGTTCACCTATTCAGTGTCCCTCCAGCTGTTTCCCACTACAACTCCCAGCTTGCCCTGACATCTATTGACTGTCAGGGCATGCTGGGAGTTGTAGTGGGGAAACTAGAGGCATACTGTATAGGTGAACACGTAAACCCCCCGCACAGCCCGCAACCCCCCCGGCCCCGTCGCGCCACTCAACTCACTCCCCCCCCTTAGTTCACCCATTCAGAGTACCCCCTCCCCGCTGCGCAGCCCGCAACCCCCCCGGCCCCGCCGGTCCGCTCAACCCACTCCCCACCCCCCTTAGTTCACTTATTCAGTGTCCCTCCAGCTGTGTCCCCACTGCAACTCCCAGCTTTCCCTGACATCTATTGGCTGTCAGGGCATGTTGGGAGTTGTAGTGTGGAAACAACTGGAGGCACCCTGTATAGGTGAACACCGGATCTGTGATGGCCGCACATACCACTCCCCGCCGCACAGCCCGCAACCCCCCCGGCCCCTATCCTTTGGATAGGGGATAAGATGTCTAGGGGTGGATAACCTCTTTAAACATATGTTTAGAATAAAACTGTAACCTCCCCCCTGTTCAATTTACTGTTTGTATGGCTTTTTGGGCACCAAACAGCACCTTTTGGGCACCTTTCTTTTGCCAGTCTGGTCCACCTTTGACCTGTAATTAGAATTTTATTACATATGCTCATTAGCCCTCTAAGTGCACTGGGAGTGTGGTTTAATCTGTAGGTTCATTGGTAACAGTAGGGTATCAGTCTGTTCCGTGTAAGATGCTCTATTCGGCTGTGGAAACAGTTTATTGAACATGGAGGTGGTAGCAGTTTCTTTTAGGGTTCTTTTCACACCCTGTCTATTTGTATAATAGACTGGGGAACATCAGTAACTATAGGGTGTTTCCATTACAATTGCACTATATGCTGTTGGCATATGTTGGCATTTAGTTAAAAAAAAAAAGATACTGGTGTACAGCATTCTTTTGTGTACTGGCAGTGACCCCATTCACTTTAATTTTTTAAACATACTAAACTATTGAGTATGCCATTTCATGTACATATACATCTACTTTGCAGGACTCAAATGGACTATATATGTGCTACCCCACTTTTGAGTCATAAACAAAAATAAACATATACATGTTGGAAATTGGCCAAACATGGTCCTTAATTGAGTGGGGACCGTTCGTAGGTTTGAAACACGTTTTATTACTCTGCATGAAACCCTGTATGAAGATTTAAGGGATTCTCAAATAAAGATGGAACTTCTAACTGGAAATTGGATTCTGGATGCTGGAGACTCCTTCCTGGCTTTTGCATTTTATAAAAGTTTCCATGTTTATTGAATAAAATACAATCTGTTCCAAGATTCTGTATAGTATTGTAAGTATACTCTCATTATATGGGTATATTGTAGTAAACATTTCCACAAACATCCAAAAAACAAAAAACAACAAACAATGCATACTGCAGCTCGCCACTTCTTGGAATCATGAACCTTAGTGCTTTTACTGGATTTGAGCCTATGTCTGCAGTAAATTTCTGCTTGTATAGGAAGAAGTCAACTGTACAGCAAATTGGCCCATAGATTAGCTGCTTTCGAATTACCTTCAAAGCTTTCCATATTAATAACTGTGCTGCAGTATCTTTTTTCAGGTTTACAGTAAAATATGTGATGTTATAATCCACCATTTCTAGTTAGACGTTGTAGACCACATCCACTTCACGTTTTGTGGTTCCTTCGCCAGCACATAGTTCTACACTCTTGTGTCCAGCAAATGAAAACTATTATACGTTTGTGAAACAGACCAAATGTAGTCACTAGTAGTAAGGTCTAATTGCACTATTTAATTATAGAGAACAAAAGTGACAAATTTTAAACATCAGCTCTAGATTTATGATTGAGATTAGGTCTGAGATTAAACCAATAATCTTTAGTAAAGATAAAGACAGATATCAGTTTGTCCCTATCTCTGAAATAGCATTCCCTTTAAATGGAAAACTGAAAGACATCATATCCCCTATCCAAAGGAAAGGTGATACAATGTCTGATTGCAGGGATTCCCAGCAGCATATCCGGGCTGGCAGCTACGGTATCCGGAACAGGGAAGCTTGGAGCTTCCGCGTTCCGCCATTCCCCCTCCATTCATGTCTATGGGAGGGGGCGTGACTGCTAATACGTAGCCGTCACACCTCCTACAATAGACATGAATGGAGGGGGTGCGGCAGCTGTAGTCGCCAGTCATTCGGCAGGCAGCGGAGTTTGCTCCATGCACAGATGACTGGGGTGGCGCGCCGGAGATCGCGGCGGTCCCCAGCTGCAGGACCCTGGCAGTCGGACATCTTATCCCCTATCCTTTGAATAGGAAATAAGATGTTTTTCAATGGAGTACCCCTTTAAGTTGAAAGAATCCAATAGTTGTCTATGTTTAATTTTTTATATTGATGTTTTAAACAGGAAGAATGAGATTTCATATTAGTGATGAGGAGGCCAGTTATGGGATTGAGGACCCTGAAAATCGTTTCCATGTTCCTTCTTTATCATATTACCGCTTTAAGCATATTTTTTTTAAAAGATGAATTGTACATTAAGCACTTGCAATCTTCGGAATGTCCTTTAACTCACAGCTGGTTGTCAGGATCCGGACTAGTATGCAGCGAGGACACTGGTGGTGGATCCTCTGTGTCAGTGGGGTGATGGTGTGGGCCATACCAGGAGAACAGAGTCTAAGGGGTTACTGGTTTTCACCAGAGCCCGCCGCAAAGCGGGATGGACTTGCAGCGGCAGGTAACCCTCAGGTCATTCCACCCGATAGCGACTCAACCCCAGCTGACAGCTGAGACAGGCGCGGTACACTGGGACAAGGCAAGAGCAAGGTCGGACGTAGCAGAAGTGGGTTTTTATTCACATAGCGCAGGTGTAGGTACTGATTGGGCCAGACACCAATTAATGGTGCACTGGCCCTTTAAATTTCAGAGAGTCGGCACGCGCGCCCTAGAGAGCGGGGCCGCGCACGCCGGGACAGAACAGCAAGAGGACGGGGCAGGTGAGGAGATTGGGATGCGACCTGCGAGCGGGCACGTCCCGCTACACGGATCGCATCCCCGCCGGTGATACCAGTGCAGCGCTCCCAGTCTGCGGGTCTAACCGGGGCGTTGCACAGAGAGGAACGCCGCGAGCGCTCCGGGGAGGAGCAGGGACCCGGAACGCTCGGCGTAACACTGGTGTGTGTGTTTTTTGTTTTGTTTTTTAAATTTAGATTTTTAATAAAGTTTTTGCATAACATTCATAATAATTACACATCAAATAAAGAGCCAAAAGAGTGTCAAGTAAATACATGTTGCTTAGCAGAAGAAGACAGGATATTACGGTAGGAGGAAATCAGTTAAATAGAACAGTAGTGTGCTTCACTTCCTGACTCTCATCGATCTTCATCTTGCGGTACCATTATAATTTTAAGTAATCACTTTAAAATTAAAATAAAAAAATAAGGATGTGTTGTGATTATTGTAAGAGGTGTATTGGTCTGATCTCCCCTGGTTGTTTGCAGAGTTGGTGGTTGCTGTGGTTACTCCCTCACCTATCCTGTCTTCTGTTTCTTTAGCCAATTAGGTGCCTTGTGTGACCACACCTGGCTAGCTCTGCATATTAAAGCCTGCAGTGTTATATCAGACCTTGTATGTATTCACAGAGATACACCAGGCACAACTCACTGTACACTATTAGCATGTCTTGTCAGCACTCAGGGAGAGCTATATATATCAGACTTGTGTCTGCTTCTACGGGCTGTGGTTCTCAACGTCCCATAAATACAACTGTCACAATGCAATAATATCAGAAGAGCAGAAAGGACAGGTCCCTCACCATGATACTGTATCAAAAAGGAACTTCTTTATTCTTTAACATCTCATAGACATGGATAGTACAGACAGGTGGGGAGCTAAGCTGTGAGATGCCAGTTATGCGAGGCAACGTCCGTTTCATTCCAGCATGGAACTTCTTCCGGCCTCCTCAGAGAGGCCAAGAGGAGACCGGAAGAAGTTCCATGCTGGAAAGAAACGGACATTGCCTCGAGTAACCTGCATCTTACCATTTATCTCCCCACCTGTCGGCACTATTCACATCTAGGAGATGTTTTAAAGAATAAAGAAGTTCCTTTTTGATACGTTATCCTTTCTACTCTTCCGATATTATTATATCAGACCTCGCTTGTGAAAAGAGGACTTCTCTATAGCTAGCTTGCTCCTGCATTTAATTCTGTATTCTGGTTTTCTGACTTTGGCTTTGTTTTTTTGTACTTTTGCTGTCCTTTTGTCTTTCTAATCCAGCTTTCTGACAATCCTATCCATTCATTTGTCTCCATGTTAGTATTGTAGCCCGTGAGTTTTAACCCATTGTGTCTGGACTGTTTCTCCCTTACTGTATTACTGTAGTTTATTGTTTTGACCTGTGACATCCCAGCACTTATTTCAGAGTAGTGATAGTCTACACAATAGGCAGGAACAGTAGTTCTGGGTGAGAGCTAGAGTGCACTGTTTCCCTGCCCATACATGACAATTATATTGGTAAAATTAAAATCTTTAAAACCATCTCTTGGATGGCATTTTCAGGGGTAAGGGCACCCCTGAGGGTGGAATTTGTCACAAAACATGGTTGGGTGACTATGAGTGATCTTTTAACCCCTTAAGGACTCAGGGTTTTTCAGTTTTTGCACTTTCGTTTTTTCCTCCTTACCTTTTAAAAATCATCACCCTTTAAATTTTCCACCTAAAAATCCATATTATGGCTTATTTTTTGCGTCACCAATTCTACTTTGCAGTGACATTAGTCATTTTACCCAAAAATTCACGGCGAAACGGAAAAGAAAATCATTGTGCGACAAAATCGAAGTAAAAACGCAATTTTGTAACTTTTGGGGGCTTCCGTTTCTATGCAGTGCATATTTCGGTAAAAATGAGACCTTATCATTATTCTGTAGGTCCATACGGTTAAAATGATACCCTACTTCTATAGGTTTGATTTTGTCGTACTTCTGGAAAAAATCATAACTACATGCAGGAAAATGTATACGTTTAAAAATGTCATATTCCAACCCCTATAACTTTTTTATTTTTCCACCTACAGGGCAGTATGAGGAGTCATTTTTTGCGCCGTGATCTGAAGTTTTTATCGGTATAATTTTTGTTTTGTTCGGACTTTTTGATCACTTTTTATTCATTTTTTAATGGCATAAAAAGTGACCAAAAATGAGCTTTTTTGGACTTTGGAATTTTTTTGCGCGTACGCCATTGACCGTGTGGTTTAATTAATTATATATTTTTATAGTTCAGACATTTACACATGTGGCAATACCATATATGTTTTTTATTTAACAATACCATATATATTTTTTATTTATTTATACTGTTTTATTTTTTTTATGGGAAAAGGGGTGATTCAAACTTTTATTAGGGAAGGGGTTAAATGACCTTTATTAACACTTTCTTTTTACTTTTTTTTGCAGTGTTATAGGTCCCATAGGGACCTATAACACTGCACACACTGATCTCTCATGCTGATCACTGGCATGTATTAACACGCCTGTGATCAGTGTTATCGGCGCTTGACTGCTCCTGCCTGGATCTCAGGCACGGAGCAGTCATTCTTCGATCGGACACCGAGGAGACAGGTAAGGGCCCTCCCAGTGTCCTGTAAGCTGTTCGGGACACCGCGATTTCACCGCGGCGGTCCCGAACAGCCCGACTGAGCAGCAGTCAATTACATGTACAAATTATATTATATGTACATATTGACAGTCTGCAGCTGACTGGTTTGTTCACCACTAGCGTAAACATTATTGCACTCATAAAATGTTATTTTACATATTATTGATTGGCTGTAGTCAACTATTAAATTTATTATTACTTAGTATGTGACCAAGATTGTAAATAGTAGATAATGAGATCACTACTGTGTCATATCTTATGTTCAAAGGGAATGCATCACCTAGATTATTTGCCATTTAGAGACAGACACTGAAACACGTTCTTTCTAATCAAATGTGTTTTATTTTCTGATTCAAATTTTGTACACATTATTTTGGGGCTGACACCTTGTTAGAGCAGTTTTAACAGCATTTAGAGATACACATTGAATCAATGAACCATAAACAACAATAGACAGGACCTGTCCCATTGAGATGAATTAAAAACGCTACTGGGCATTCTCTGTGACCTTTTCAGAGGTCATTCTATAGGGAGGGCGGATGTCGAGCTTTGCCATGAATGGTGGTGGATCCAGTGTTATCTGTCTACTACTGTCACCTTTTATTGTACTCCTGTGAAGAAAGGCATTACTGGAAAATGATCTGTAGAACATGTCTTAGCTTAGTTTTAAATTCAGTAACCAGAATGCAAAGACATTCAAATATAGATAGTATAGTAAAAAATTAGAAAAAACAAAACATTTCCAAAAATGTAAAAAAAAATATGATCTACAAAAAAACGGGTAATTTTTTTGATGACACATTCTCTTTTTTTATTTTATTTTAAATGAGCGCTTTCAGAATAAAAAAATAAATAAAACTTTTTATATGTTGTACATCTTGGCAAAACATTAACCTTTGTAATATCCTTCATGAAAATGTTTATCTCCTTTATAAAAAGAGACCACAAGGGGCCCTGATACCAAACAGAATATAATCTAGTCTGACTGCAGCATCATATTTGTCCCAGATAAAGCACAGGCTAGGACAAAGTCCAGGAAGTGAGACAGGACTAGCACTACTCTGTGCTCTCTCCTGTACTGTTAGACTACAGCATAAAAACAAAGGGGGGAGGGGTGAAGAGCAGTCTGGAGTGATTTGATGAAGACATCCAGCACAGCAGACTCATGGAGGAAGTGAATGTATTGTGAGTGGTTGCCTTGGACTCACAAATCTTGCCCTTCTTGAGAAGTGGATGTCAAACTGAGTGAGCAGCGGGACAGAGAGATTTGTGAGCCAAATATAGAAGATAGACACACAAAAATTTGTTAAGCATCTGCATGATCTAATGGGTAGCATATGGAAGCATTTTTTTTTGTTTAGTGATGTGACAGGTGTGCTTGAAAAGGGATGAAATAAAAGTTATATTATTGTAGTAACCCCATACCCACTCTAGTTTTTTTTTTTTTTTGCTAGGGTATGGTTGCAATCTGCAGGGATGCGGATCAATGCTAACAAAGTCAATGCAACTGCAGACACTAAGGAGCACGTGGCCCCTATAAACAATTACTAAGAGTAGGTGCTGGAAGTTCCCCCACAACATTGCTCAAATATTGATGGTTTATCCTGAGGATAGACCATCAATATTCTTATCCTGGAAAACACCCTTAATTTTCTGTCTAAACTCTTCAGAAACCATAACAAATAATTTGATTTCTTACAGTATAAGGCAGTTGCTGAATCAATGTAATCTTACTGCAAGATACATTTTCTCTTTCATGTATAGACGTGTTATGATATCAAAGGTGTACATAGAGATGCTTATTTATTTACAAGGCAAAAAATCCTCTAAAAGGAGAAAAATACAACTGATTTGCAAAAGCAAAGTATTTTTTTTCTGCCTCCAGTGTTTTCTATTTGTCAGCAGTATGATTCCTGAACCAACATATGTTCTTGACCTAAATATGCATTAGATACTGAAATAATAGACTTAACGGATATATTCTGACACACAAAAACAGCTCTGGAAAAGTGACATTTCTGACACATGTTCCTCCTGAAAACATTCGATCAAAAAAATTTTGGAAAAGAAGAATGACAGTTTCTTTAGCTAATTGACAACCAAGGCTACAAACACTTCAAAGTAGAATATTAGGAGATTTCTCTAGTGAATAACGTCTGTCAGGAAAAGGAGTTTGCTGATAAATTTAAAATACACATCTCTCCTGATCTAAGCCATGAAAATGGTCGAAAACAAACACAGTTAGAGCTTTAAACAATTACTTAGTGGACACTGTTTAAAGACTCGCATTTTGTCAAAATATTGGAAAAAATGTACTGTGTGTTTGATAAAATTGTATGAGGCTTTCAGTGGAGACTACCCTATTTTTTTGACAGCTCTTGGAAAAAAAAAAATCAGCCACAAAAAGAAATACTGTCTTCGTAGAAATGTTTTGCCGGAATATATTATTAACCCATAAAATGGATATGCTTTTAGCTGCCTTGGAATATATCATTTAAATCTAACAAGAGTACTATACTAGCAGAGGCGGAACTTGTAGCTCATGGTCCCTAATGCAAAATTTGTAAGAAGGCCCCATGTGCCAATTATAATTCTGGTCTATTTTGGGGCCCCCTAAGGCGCCAGGGCCCCGGGGCAACTGCTACCTCTGCACCCCCTATAGCTACACCCCTGTTTGCCTGTATAAACTGCATTCTTAGGTCTGTTCAATAAGAAATTGCTAAAGGCACAACTTTTGAAGTAGTGACTTGTAAATGAAATGTAATTGCTGTTCTTGAGGAACACCAGAATCACTTTAGTAAGACAACAAGTGTGGGCTTTATGAAGATCCATGAAGACCGATGGCATTCAGCAACCACTGGTTTAAGATCCCTTTCTGCTCCACTACAAGTAGTTGAGCAGCCAATATTTCCACTTACTGGTGTAACCTCCTGAGCGGTTATCCCGAGTGTGACTCGGGGTTAATTTTCCCTGCCAGGATCGGTAACCCTGAGTCGCGATAAAGAAAAACACTAAAAGTCAGTGTTTCCCTACCATGGGGCCTCCAGCTGTTGCAAAACCACAACTCTCAGCATGCCCGAACAGCCAAAGGCTGTCCGGGCATGCTGGGAGTAGTAGTTTCACAACAGCTGGAGGCACCCCTGCAACACTGAGCTAAGTGTAAAAGGAAAAAGTAGTAAAATAAAAAAAACTTTTGCTTACTTTCCCCTCCGTGCGCTCTGGTCCCTGCTCTATTCATCTTACAGGACCTTTCCCTTTTCAGCCAATCACAGGCCGCAGTGGTGTAAAACCAGTGTTTGGCTGAAGGGGAAAGGACTTGTTCTGCAGCAAATGCACTAGGTTTGAAATCTGCCCGGCAAACCTAGTGTGTGTTACTGCAGGACAAGAAAAGGTGAGATGGGGGGGGATGAATGTGACGGGGGGGGGGGGGAGAATGTAACAGAGGGGGGAATGTGACAGGGGGGGGATGTGACAGAGGGGAGGGAAATGTGACATGAAGTATGTAACAAGGGGGGAAGAATGTGACAGGGGGGAGGGGAATGTAACATGGAGGGGGAGAATGTAACAAGGGGGGGAAGAATGGGTCAAGGAGGGGGGAGAATGTGACAAGGAGGGCGGAGAATGTGACAAGGGGGGGATGTGACAAGGGGGAGGAGAATGTGATAAGGAGGGGGATGTGACAAGGGAGGGGGAATGTGACGGGGGAGATGTGAAATGGGCGGGGGGAGATGTGAAATTCAATGCAAAAAATTGTACCGCTTTTGGTCCAAATTTCCAGACAGAATCATACCGCCGGGGAGATTAAAGAGAATGAGCTGCAGATTACCAGGTCCTAGAACAAACAGAATGGCCAAATGATGACCAAATATCAATTCATTTATACACTGAAAAGCAGAATGCAATGAAAAGCAGAATGTCTAAAAAGCTGAATGCAATGACCCGGAAGAATAAAGATAATGTATAAGAGTAGGATCACACTTAACGTATAGGCTGTGTATTTATCTGCTGTGTATTTTCCTACCCATTTTAGTAAATGGGTAGCACAATACACAGCTGATTTTGCTACCCATCTACTTTAATGGGTAGGAAAATATACAGCAGCAAATATGCAGCAAAATACAGTAATGTGACCCTACCCTTATCGGCTAGAAAACATTTTATTTTTAAATCAACTGGTGCCAGAAAGTTAAACAGATTTGTAAATTACTTCTGTGTAAAAATCTTAATCCTTTCAGTACTTGTCAGCTGCTGTATGCTCCACAGGAAGTTCTTTTCTTTTTGGATTTCCTTTCTGTCTGACCACAGTGCTCTCTGCTGACACCTCTGTCCATTTTTGGAACTGTTCTGAGTAGGATAGGTTTGCTATGGGAATTTGCTTGTACTCTGGACAGTTCCTAAAATGGATAGAGGTTTCAGCAGAGAGCACTGTGGTAAGACATAAATTAAAAAGGAAATTCAAAAAGAGAAGAACTTTCAGTAAAGCATACAACAGCTGGTAAGTACTGGAAGGATTAAGATTTTTAAATAGAGGTCATTTATAAATCTGTTTAACTTTCTGGCACCAGTTGATTTAAAGTCCAGTCGAGGACCACTTTAAAGTAGTGTTTTCATTCTGTAAGACAATTTAAAATTGTCCCACTAAAGTACAAACATTTCAAAATAGTTGCATATGTCTACCTTATTCTGCATAAGCAAATAATAATAATAATAATAATAATGCTTTAATTTTCTTGTTGCCATGTTTATTGTTAATTATTTTGATCTCATAAAGGTGACATCAAACACCTGCAGCACAGTATACTGGAGGGAAATGTAAGAAAGGGGGATGTTAAAGCCTCAGGCTGCGGCTTCACTCCCAGGCAGGCATTTGCCCGGTGTGCCGGGCCATCTGTGGACCGGGACCAGGCACAGACTGACTGGCCATCTGGCTGGCATTCAAGCGGCCAGAGAGGGGGCCGACTGCTTTTTGTTTTATTTCACTTAGTTACTGAGGCTGGGGTTGAGCTCGGCCACCGGAGGATGAATGCAGCCAGTGAAACAATTACCTTCAATTGAATGGGTATCCAGGAAAAATAGGACTCTGCCAGGCGCTTCTCCTCAAGGTAATGAAAGTCTAGACCACACAAGATGGATGCAGGGACAATCACTTTATTGGTGCTTGGCACCAATAAAATGATTTTCCCTGCATCCATCTAGTGTGGTCTGGACTTTCATTACCTTGAGGAGAAGTGCCTGGCAGAGTCCTATTTTTCCTGGATACCCATTCAATTGATGTTTATTTGCTGGAGTGACCCAGAGGCACTTGAGAAGGACGCCTTGGCCTGCTGGCCTCAGTCTTCATTGTGATACTACGGGCACTTCACAGTGTTGTGCAGGCAGTGCAACATCTTCTGGTAAGCAGAATTAAACCTTTTTGGGGCACCTGCTTACCTTAACTTCTACACTAGGAGCGCACCTTTGTTTTCTTTCTAATTTCAGTGAAACAATTACGGCACTGGCTGCTGGCATGAGACCTGCACGCGGCATGTCAATAACCAGCAGCCATTAGGAGAAGACACTGGCCAGTGACGTCGGCCGGCATGTCCCTCCCTCTTCCTGCCACAACAGAAGAGCAGCAGCCGGATCAATTCAGCACTGACACATGCTGTACCCTCAACTAATGAGGTATTTACTTAAATGGGGGTTGTGAATGTGTATAGGGGCTGTGTATGTGTATAGAGGCCATGTGTGTGTGTATAGGGACCATGTATGTTTGTATAGGGCCGTGTATATGTGTATAGGGGCTGTGTGTGTGTATAGGGGCTGTGTATGGGTATATGGGCTGTGTATCTGTGTATGGGGGATGTGTGTATATGGGGCTGTGTATGTGTGTATAGGGGCCGTGTATCTGTGTATAGGGGCTGTGTATGTGTGTATAGGGGCTGTGTATGTGTATATAGGGCTGTGTATGTGTGTATGAGGGCTGTGTGTACAGGGCCTGTGTATGTGTATAGGGGCCGTGTATGTGTATATGGGTGCAGTGTATGTGTATATGGGGCAGTGTATGTGTATATGGGAGCCGTGTATGTGTATATGGGGCTGTGTATGGGGGCTGTGTGTGTATAGGGGTTGTGTGTATGCGGCCTGTGTATGTGTGTATGGGGGCTGTGTATGTGTGTATGCAGGCTGTGTATGGGGGCTGTGTATGTGTGTATGGGGGCTGTGTGAGTATGGGGGCTGTGAATGTGTATGGGGGCTGTGTATGTGGGCTGTGTATGGGGTCTGTGTATGTGTGGGGGCTGTGTATGTGTGTATGCAGGCTGTGTATGGGGGCTGTGTATGGAGGCTGTGTATGTGTGTATAGGGGCTGTGTATGTGTGTGTGGGGTGGTGTATATGGGGACAGTGTATGTGTACATGGGGCTGTGTATGTGTATATGGGGCTGTGTATATGTGGCCGTGAATGTGTATATGGGGCCGTGTATGTGTGTAGGGGGCTGTGTATGTGTATAGGGGTCGTGTATGTGTATAGGGGTTGTGTATGTGTATATGGGGCCGTGTATGTGTATATGGGGCTGTGATTATGTATATGGGGCTGTGTATGTGTATATGGGGCCATGTATGTGTATATGGGGTTGTGTAACTGTATATGGGACTGTGTATGTGTATCGCCTTAGGGACACAGTGTAAATGTACGCCCCACACCTGCTCCCAAACTATGAAGTGCGCTCAGGAGCTGAGCTCACTTCATAGCCAGTGGTTTAGCAGAGCCAGGACCCGTGGCTAATGCAAGACATCACCGGTTAAAGTGATGTCCAGCATAAACCCCTTTATGGTCACCCTTGTAAACCCTCAAAGTTGATTGCAGTGTCTATAAGTGTAAAAATAGATTGCCGGTTAGCTGAGGGGAGCTGATGAAATTGCGGTATCTTGCTCAGCGAACAGGCGGAGGGTCCATCCAGCTTGTTTGACGATGCTCAAATAGTGTAGTACCTTAAAGTGGTACTCCGGTGGAAAACTTTTTTTTTTTTTTTTTTTTTAATCAACTGACTAATTTTTTTTAATTAAACAGATTTCCAAATTACTTCTATTAAAAAATCTTAATCCTTCCGGTACTTATTAGTGGCTATATACTACAGAGGAAGTTCTTTTCTTTTTGGATTTATTTTGTGTCTGACCACAGTGCTCTCTGCTGACACCTCTGTCCATTTTAGGAAATGTCCAGAGCAGCGTATGTTTGCTATGGGGATTTTCTCCTGCTCTGGACAGTTCCTGACATGGACAGAGGTGTCAGCAGAGAGCACTGTGGTCGTGACAGAAAAGAAATCCAAAAAGAAAAGAACGTCCTCTGTAGTATACAGCCGCTAATAAGTACTGGAAGGATTAAGATTTTTTAGTAGAAGTAATATACAAATCTGTTTAACTTTGTGGCATTAATTAATTTAAAAAAAAAAAATAAAGTTTTCCACCAGAGTATCGATTTAAGGTCCTTACAGCAAGGACAATATATAGCGGAAATACTGGAATAAAAACCCTACCTAGTGACAAGCCACAATGCCACAAACCCCACTAACAAGAAACCACACTCAAATTGCAGTCACACCAAGTGGCTTAAATTTTTTTGGGGACATGGCACTACCAAAAGGTTGCCTACCCCTGATATAAAGTATAAATTCATACGTGCTTTACAGTATATACTATAATATAAGGCACATGGGGGCCCCATGAGTTGTCAGTTAACCCCTGGCTGGGCCACATCCCTGCCTGTCCTGCCTGCATCAGTTGCCTGATGCTGCTTTAAGAGCTGTGGACTGTACAGCAAAGTGAGTGAGGGAGAGAGGCCGGCTAATCTCCTTCCTTGTCAGTGAGCACAGAGCCAACAGAGTCGCCACTGAAGAAGCAACAAGGCTATAATTTATGACTGTCACATTATCTTCCTTTATAGAGTACGTCTCTTGTCATCCTGACCTCAGCTGTGAGGTGAAATCATCATCGGCCTAGCAGAATCCCTTCCCTAGCTGCTTCTGTCTCATCAGTAAGGTTTGTTTATTCCATCAAGTTAAACCCTTAAACAGCTTGAGAGGAGCAGCCAGAGAAGGGAGAGGGGAAACTTATAGTGCTATTTATATGACACACTATGCACCTTCAAAGCCCTTTAGTTCCCCTTTCCCAAGCCCCCCTTTTCCCCTTCAAACCCCTCTGTCTATCCCTGCCCCTTCTGCACTCCTCCAGACTTCTCCGTCCATCCCCGACCCCTCTGTACTCCACCACACAACTCTGTCCATCACTGACCCCTCTGTCCATCCCTGAACCCTCGGTACTCCTCTAGACTCCTATCCATCCTTGACCACTCTGTACTCCTCCAGGCCCTGACCTCCCCGTAATTCTCCAGACCCCTATGTCCATTCCTGACCTCTCTGTTATTGATAAGACCCCTCTTTTCATCCCTGACCCTTCTGTACTCCTTCAAACCCCTCTTTTCTCCTCCAGACTCTTCTGTCCACTCCTGTCCCCTCTATTCTCCTGCAGACCCCACTGTCCATCCTTGACCACTCTGTTCTCCTTCAGACCCCTCTGTTATCCTGAAGGTGAGATCGCTGTTTACATACATTACATTACTTATCCTGTACTGATCCTGAGTTTTATCTTGTATTATACTCCAGAGCTCTACTCACTATTCTGCTGGTGGGATCACTGTGTACATGCATTCCATTACTTATCCTGTAATGATCCCGAGTTAGATCTTGTGTTATGCTCAAGAGTTGTACTCACTATTCTGCTGGTGAGGTCACTGTGTACATACATTACATTACTAATCCTGTACTGATCCTGAGTTATATCCTGTATTATAGCTGTACTTACTATTCTGCTGGTAAGGTCACTGTGTACATACATTACATTACTTATACTGTACTGATCCTGAGTTATATCCTGTGTTATACTCCAGAGCTGTATTCACTATTTTGCTGGAAAAGTTGCTGTGAACATATGCTACACTTTGTTCCTCTGTGCCATTTCAGCTCTGATTACCACTGTCTGCAAGAGCTGCCATTGACACAAGAAGGGTGAGAGAGCCTGCAACAAGCACAGATTTGGAGGTGCCACTATTAGATAGAAGTGTAACTTTGTTGTAGAATAGTGTGATGCTCAGGACATTGCTGACTGACTGCACTGACTACAACCCTACTGACTACAACAGTATGATGGTGATATGTAATCAAAAACAAAAATGCAATTTCCAGCTCTCAAAAAATATTGATTAAAAGTCCAAAAATGTATTAATCGTAATAAAAATGAAATCCAAATAGGGTGTTTAAAGGCATAGCAGAAACGCCTTTGCGTTTCGAACCATATGGTTCTTAGTCATGGCACCAAAGTTCCCTTCCACCTAGGACATCTATATACAGTGAGCTGATTTTTTTCTATATTGACTTATTTGTATGATGGTGATATGTATGATGATAATATTCCTCCTTATATACTGGTATTTTTGGTAATTTTGCTCTCAGTATACAGGATTTGATCAGTAAGAGTATGATGATAATATGTATGGTGATAATATTTCCTCCTTGTATACTGAAATTATGGGTAATATTGGTCTCAGTATACAGGATTTGATCATTAACAGTATGATGATAATATGTATGATGATAATATTTCCTCCTTGTATACTGATATTATGGGTAATATTGGTCTCAGTATACAGGATTTGGTCAGTAACAGTATAATGAAAATATTTACTCGTTATAAACCAGTGTTATTTGGTAGCTATATAATTTATTTAGAAGCCTTTTTTTATCATGGCAAATTGTCTTACCTTAATAGGCTTGTGTCTTTTCAGGCATATTTAATAAAAAAAAAAAAATCTGTCCACAAAATCGCAGAACAGTTGCATCAGTATGTTTAACATTAATGTGCTCTATGTAAGTCTATGGGAAAGTGGTTGTTTGTGCATTCAAAATGTAAAAACAACCCCAAAAAAATGATATTCTTAGGTTACCTGTTATGGAGATTTCTGCATAAGCACAGACATCATGGCTGCATAAAATATGGTTACTCAGTGAACCATCATCATATTGGGAAATAAAGAATGGAAATAATAGCATAGAATAACAGTATGCAGCACATACACATTATCTCCAGTTTCTCAATGACAAAATTCTCAAGTGTGTTTGCCATGCTTCAGGGGATTGCATGAAAAGAGACAATTATTGGGAAACAATAGATCTTCCATACTAGATTTATTAAAAAAAAAACAAAAAAAAAAATTAAATTATTTAAACACTTAATGTGCAATTAAAAAAAAAAAAAAAAATCATATTTACTGTACCCAACAAAGATGATTTGCGTTATTTACCATGTATACATGGTAAATCCCAATGTGAAAAATAAATAAAGTATAATATTGATGTTAATACTATGTATATCCAAAGGGACTTTAATTGAGTTGCAACTTCAAAGGAACTCCTGGCCTCATTTAATATGTTTACTCTCTATGCTGAAAGGGAAATATGTTTAAAAAATGGAATGAAAATAATAGCAAATGGAAATTGATGAAAATTTGCTGCAGTGGTACATGCAGATACATAAAAGATTATTTGATAAATACGGTTTAATTTAAATTATTTTTGTTCAATTAATAAACTAATATTTAAATCTGAAAATCTCAGTTGCATGTGTTTTTTCAGAATTTTTTTATGAATACATTACAAAAGGGGTTTTACTTTTCTCATTGTAAAGAGATGTTCCTACACAGTCTGACACTGATAGTTTTCAGACAGTGTCAAAGTATTGAAGGGGTTATGCAGGAAAAAAAGCTTTTTATATATATATATATATATATATATATATATATATATATATATATATATATATATATATATATCAACTGGCTCCAGAAAGTTAAACCGATGTGTAAATTACTTATATTAAAAAATCATATTCCTTTCAGTACATATGAGCTGCTGAAGTTGAGTTGTTCTTTTCTGTCTAAGTGCTCTCTGATGACACCTGTCTCAGGAACTGTCCAAAGTAGAAGCAAATCCCCATAGCAAACCTCTTCTACTCTGTGCGGTTCCCGAGACAAGCAGAGATGTCAGCAGAGAGCACTGTTGCCAGACAGAAAAGAACAACTCAACTTCAGCAGCTGATAATTATTGGAAGGATTAAGATTTTTTAATAGAAGTAATATACAAATCTGTTTAACTTTCTGGAGCCAGTTGATATATATATATATATATATATATATATATATATATATATATATATATATATATATATATAGTTTTTTCCTGGAATACCCCTTTAAGAATCCCCCACCCCCCAGAAAAGTTTTTTTGTTCAGACAACTTTTTATATTCAGTCAACTTTTTATATTCAGTCAACTAGCCAGTATCTGTGTCTATAAATATAAGAAGTATATATGAGTGTGTGTGGATGCTGTATCAAGGGGCAATGTTGTAACAGGCAGGTCAGCACTGTAGAGAGTGGATCAGATGAATTGCATTATAAGGAGAAATGGCAAACAGTGAAATTACTATCAAGGGGAGAGTGTGGTACTGGACAGCATGAATGAAGTGGATGGACAAAAAGATAAACCTGGCTCATAAATTAAAGATACCCTTTAAGGGAATATCTTAGGTAAAGGAAGAACGATTAGTATAGAGTTATAGTAGTCAAGAAGAGAAAGTATCAGAACAAAAATAAGAGTTTTAGCAGTTTCCAACAGTAACAAAAGGCCGAATTGAGGAGATGTTTATGAGCTATAAGTGACTATAAGAGTCTAGCTTGCTGCCTAGGAGCACTACCACACAAAATAAAATAGTTTTAGGTTGGTAGGCAAAAAAAAAAAAAAAGTTCAGTTTCAGATATAAAGAGGATATAATGTTAGAGAGAGCTAAAAATCACTGTTGCTTAGTAGAAGCGTAGGGGTGATATAATAGGAAAATATATTTTATTGGGTGATATCAAGGTGAAGGTGGTACTGAAAGCCAGATCTGCCAATAGTTTGTCCAATTTGTGCTGTGTGGAGAGGGATAAGGAGAGGAGCCAGGACTTAATCCGCAAGGAACCCAAACAGCAAGAAGAAGAGTTGAAGGAGTAGAACCAACAAATAATACACTGAAGGAGCATTTACAGAGGGAGGAAGAAAACCAAGATCGAGTGAGAGCAAAGTCCTTGAGGGCTAAAGAATGTAACATACTGTCTAATGATATGGAGAAGTCCAAAAGAGGCAGCAAAGAGTATTGTTTAATACCATTATTACTGTTCTTGTTCAATACTTTAATACATATAATAAAAAGTATGAAATGGTGGAGGGCAATTTTTATTTATAGTGTTATTTTGCCATGTGAAAAAAAATTACAAATAACTGAAGAAGGCCATTAGTGTTTACTTAGTCTTATTATTATATAACCATAAAAGAAAAAGGCAAGAAAATGCCTAAAAAGTTGTCACCAACACACAGTTACATTGCGTTGTAGTCTTAACTTTAACATTCATTTGGAAATTGGGTGGTTAAGTCGTTAGCACTGTTGCCTAGCAGCACTGGAATCCTCAGGCCAACAATATCGTATAGGGAGATCTGCGAAAACCTGTTCAGAGGAAGAGTGGTACAGATGCCCCACAGCAACCAATCAGATTGCCTCTTTCATTTCTCAGAGAACTTTTTTTTTTTAAATGAAAGAAACAGTCTGATTGAATGCTATTGTTAACTGCACACTGCACCACTCTTCCTCTACACAGGTTTTGATAAATCTCCCTCTCAAGATTGGAGCATAATAGTCTAATCAAGGCTTGTAAAATTAACCCCATGAAGCCTCCTAAGAAAGTTTACATCTGTACTTGCTCTGTCTGTAAACACTGGGATTGGATGTTCCTTCTAGTGTTGAGCGGCATAGGCCATATTCGAATTTGCGAATATTCGCGAATATATGGATGAATATTCATCATATATTCGCGAATATTCGCATATTCGTAATATTCTCGTTTTATTTTTGCATACGCGAAAATTCGCACATGCGAAAATTAACATATGCAAAAATTAGCATATACAAAAATTAACATAAATAAAAATTCGCATATGCCGGTCTCACACAGTAGTATTAGAGCCTTCTTTACACCACACATGCTGGAAGCAGAAAGGGATGATCACTGTGATGTGTACTGTGAAAAAAAAAACAAAAAAAACGAATATTCGTAATTACGAATATATAGTGCTATATTCGCGAATATTCATATTGCGAATATTCGCGAGCAACACTTGTACCTTCAATAGTCACTCTGGGAGCTATCAACAACTGCTGCTGTATACCCTTGTTAAAATGACAAGGGTGTAAATGATGCTCTCAGTCCTTGGCTGTGTCCTTAGTGACTATTATCTACTAAACTAAGAATATGACACTTCTGCTGGTATTTGAATATGCCATTACCTAATCTTCTTAAATTCCTACCCTCAGATTTGGTGGCAGACCCCTTTAATGGACTTTTTTTCTCAATGACAAACTGCTTACAGTTTAATATATACCGTATCTATAGGCAAATAACATGCATTTTTTAGGGTAAATTTTTAGCCTAAAGTCGCGACGTCACTGTCAATGCATGGCACACAGCGACAGCTTAGGACACCGCAGGAGCCTGAAGGAGTATGGTACCTGGGACAGGCAACTATGAAACCAGTGATGAGGGAGGGAATTGGGTAACACAGAAGCTGCTGCAGTTCATTGATTTAAAGCGCCTGCATTAAATCATTGATCTGCGGCGGATTCTGCGAGGCCAGAAACAGTGTATTGGGGTATAAACGCACCCTCATTTTAACAAGGATATTTGGGTAAAAAAAAACTTTTTTTTACCAAAATTTCTTTGCAAAAATTAGGGTGTGTGTTATAGGCCGGTGCATAGTATACCCCGATAAATATGGTACCAGCAGTTGCCTGAATCCAATACACTAGGCATTCTATGCTGTCCTTCTAAACTATCTGCTGTGAGTAGTCAAAATAATATAACATCAAAACTATAATAACACATTACTTCAGTAATGGATTCAGCAAGTAAATAGCAATTTCTGGGAATATATCCCTTTAACTGCAATGCAACAAATTTCCACTAGGGAAAAATACCATCAGGAGCTAAACACCTAGTTATCATCCTGGGGGATTGTGTACCAAATAAAAAGACATCAAGGGGCTTCACTTTTCAGAGCTATTTAAGGAACAGGGGCCCACTGTTGTTTGTCTACCCCTGATCAATAAAAATGTTGATGCTATACAGTATAAGCCCATAAATAAATGCACATAAAACAACGGTTGGTATTAAACAACTTAAATGTGTCAGTATATACTGTCAAAGAAAAATAAGTTTACATTGTCCAAAATATATGTACATTTGTTCATTAAGAACATTTTGAGTCAATAAAAAAGTTACTAATTTTGTTGGTTCTTGTCAGGCGAACATGTAAAAAACTACAGCGCTTGCTAAACACTAAAAGATTAGTAACCTTTTAAACTAACATTAGATCAGTTTAAAAAAAAAAACATTCAATACTGTGAAAAGATTGTCTGATATAAAAAAGTATAAACAGCCCTGAAATGTGTTGTTTATTTCTTCCTATAGTACTGCATTAGTTAGCTATATGGGACAGGAGGGTATTCCCTTTTGTTTTCGATGTATAACTGACACCACTGTGTCCTATCTGTGACTGTAGCACCAACCTGTCAAATCAAAGAGTTAAAGGTTTAAATAACCTCTGATCCTCTACCTTGTTTCGAGCATCTTTAATCTCTGACACAATGATTCAGAATTAGCAGAGCGTGAAAAGAACAGGTTTGGAATTGAGACAGTTACATTGCCAGAGGGATTTATTCCATTATGATTTAAACATTAGTCCACAACAGAGACTATTAGGTCAAAAGTCTCTCCTTATTGCACTGTAAATATTATATAGCATATGACTTATTCAGCAACCTTTGTCGACTAGGCACAATTGGTTGCGATTAGTCACTAATTATTTTATTGGATTCTTTATTGGCAAGCATTATTACATATAGGAAACACTAAAGCATGGAGGTACTCTATCTACCACACAAAAATCTGACCAAGAATTTAGCCAAGGAGTGATACCCTCTCAGCACTCCAGAAAATAGTAGAAATAGACAATCAGTGGTCTGGCTTCTTTTCCAGGCCTAGATATGCTACGAGTGTGTTGGGCTGTATTGGGTGGGTGTATGTATTTATGAGTATGTCAATGTGTATGTATATAAATGTGTGAATGAGTGAGAAGAGAACGAATGACAGTGACAATATAGTTAATCTGCTTGTGATTTAGAGGATGGTGGTTGAAAATGTATTGTGGGTTAGTTAGAATGTGACTATGTAGAGGTGTGAAACTATGAAGGTGAAAAATGTAGTGTGACTCTGTATCAAATAAATCAATGTCTATGTCCAAGATATGAAAAATAATAATTTTATTGAGCTACAGTATAAAATTACATAAAATGGGAGTGCAGGATCCTTGCACTCACTAAGGCAATTACACTAATCAGATACAGTAAGTAGCCTAAGTTAGAATTAATAAAACATATGCGGCAAGTGTGATATATGTCCATATAATAATTAGTACCAGTGGAGTGTGGTAAGAGCGCCTGCAGTGCACTTGCAGGCGCTGGAGGCCCCCTATTTGGAGCCCACTGTGTGTGCAAAGAGCAACTCAGTTCAATAGACAAGTATAGTCAATAGGTTTAGCTGAATCCACCGGCCCTCTGGGTCACAACAGCACGATGGCTGTATGATAAGGTGAATATAGGCAGCACAGCAGCTGTCAATGACAAATCACAGAACGGCGGCTGTCATGAGATGAAGTCCAGCCGGTACACAGTACCGCTTACCCTTAGATGGAGGATGTGGCGGTCCTCAGTGTTGGAGTCGGGTACAGCGGTGCAGGGTCAGGTTCCAGCGGTCCTGGAGCTGGGCAGTAGTGGAGTCGTAGGATATGGCAGTCCTCAAAGATGGTGTCGGGTGCAACGATGCAGAGTCCGGTTGCAGAGCTGCTGGAGTCAGAGGATACGGCAGTCCTCGGTGGTAATGTCGAGCCCAGCGGCGCAGGGTCCGGGTGCAAGGGAGCACGGTTCGGAGTCCAGATGTAGGTCTTAAGTGGGAACGCCCGCTCCTAGGTCTGGTGCCTATGTGGAGGAGCGGTGCGTGCAGTGGAAATACAGCTGTGATGCCGGTCTGGGTCCCGGTGCAGTAGGGTGAGTTGCAGGGTGCTTCGCTGATGGTGCTAATATTATCTGTGTATGGATCAGACGCGTTTCGGTCCGCCTAGGACCTTCCTCAGTGATCATGAAGTATGCAATGAGTGTAGGTGCTTATATATGAGCAAATTTGGCAGGAAAAGGTAGTTTGAGCCAAAACCCGGTTAGGACCATTTGGACATAGACAGGTGTGTGAATGGAAGATCAGAAATGGAGTTGTCTGGATGAGTATGATTAGTAAATGAATGGTGATCAGAGTCATAATTTACTATATGAATCGGTGTGTATGAGTATATATAAGTGTGGGGTGAGTCTATGTGGATATATAGGGGGAATGAGGTGTTGTATTTGGAGGAGACTGTGTAGTTGTACGGATGAGTATAAATGAATGGATATTATATCACGGTGAACAATCTAGTCTGGTCATATGGTCACCATGTGTTATAAGGATAGGAATCATTAAAGATAGGAATACTAAAATAATATGGAGTAAGATAAAAAAAATAGTAAATAATAAATAAAAATAAATAATAATAAAAATAAATAATAAAAATAAAATAAAAATAGAAATATAAAAAAAATTATAATAAATAAATTAAAAATAATAAAAATCAATACAAATAAATGAAATATAAAAATAAAATAATATTAAAAATAATATCAATATTAATAAAAATAATAATAATAAAAATTATAAAAATTATAGAAATGTTATAAAAATTATGGTCAAATTGTATGATAAAAAATTATGATAAAAGATTTTGATGCAAAGATGTGATAAAATCTATATGAAGGGGAAAATAATACTCAAAGGAAGCCAAAAATCTCCATCTCTGAGTTTAAGCCATATGGTGCTATTGATTGAAACTCGTAAATGTTTCTACTTTCTATGCGTGACATCTTTGTGATATGGTTCACGCCTCTCCAATCTTTTTTGACTGATTGGATTGCTGAAAAGGTTATACCTGATGGATCTTGGTTATGGTGTTCTTTAAAATGAGAAGATAATGAGTGGTTCATAAATCCTGTTGTTCTTGTCTTTAGACTTCTTTTGGTCTGTCCTATGTACTGCTTTTTGCAAGGACATGTGATGATGTAGATAACGGAGGTGCTGTCGCAGGTTAACAGTTCGTCTATTTTGTGCTGATAGGCGTTAACTGTTGAAGTAACTGTTTCTGTCCTCTACTGGAAGGTGGTTTGTTTGCAATTGGTACATTTTCCACATCTGAAAAAACCTTGTAATGCCAACCATGTCTGAGACATCTCTTGTTTCTTGTTCAAAATAGGCTGCTTCGTGGTTGGTGCGATCTTCAGACCCATGTTTGGTGCCTTAGTGTAGATTATTTTTACCTTATCCGTCAGCATGGTAGCTAGTACTTTATCTTGTTTCAACAATGGCCAGTATTTGTTAATAATGCATTCGATTTTTTGGTGATGATTGTTGTAAGGTAAGATGATCTTCATTGGTTGTTTGTCTTCGTCTCAAGTTGTGATTTCTCTTTCTTCGAAGTAGGTCATCCTATCTTGTTTCCGGATTTTTCTAGAGCTGAGGTGATTATTTCTTCTGGGTAATTCTTCTGTTTAAACTCTTGAGTTAGGGTCTTGGCTTCTTCTTCAAACTTCTCTTTGTTTGTGCAATTTCGCTTCAGTCTCCTAAATTGGCCTTGAGGTACGTTGATTAACCATTTTGGTAAATGACAGCTTTCAAACAGAATGTATGATTTTTTTGCAGTTGGTTTTTTATAGGTTTGGCACTCCAGTTTTTTTCCTTTAACCCCTTAAGGACTCAGGGTTTTTCCGTTTTTGCACTTTCGTTTTTTCCTCCTTACCTTATAAAAATCATAACCCATTCAATTTTCCACCTAAAAATCCATATTATGGCTTATTTTTTGCGTCGACAATTCTACTTTGCAGTGACATTAGTCATTTTACCCAAAAATGCACGGCGAAATGGAAAAAAACAATCATTGTGCAACAAAATCGAAGAAAAAATGCCATTTTGTAATTTTCGGGGGCTTCCGTTTCTACGCAGTACATATTTCGGTAAAAATTACACCTTATCATTATTCTGTAGGTCCATACAGTTAAAATGATACCCTACTTATATAGGTTTGATTTTGTCGCACTTCTGGAAAAAATCATAACTACATGCAGGAAAATTTATATGTTTAAAAATGTCATCTTCTGACCCCTATAACTTTTTTATTTTTCCACATACAGGGCGTTATGAGGACAAATTTTTTGCGCCGTTTTATCGGTATGATTTTTGTTTTGATCAGACTTTTTGATCACTTTTTATTAATTTTTTAATGGTATAAAAAGTGACCAAAATTGTGCTTTTTTTTTACTTCGGATTTTTTTTGTACGTACGCCATTGACCGTACGGTTTAATTAATGATATATTTTTATAGTTCGGACATTTACGCACGCGGCGATTCCACATACACTGTTTTATTTTTTTTTATGGGAAAAGGGGGTGATTCAAACTTTTATTAGGGAAGGGGTTAAATGACCTTTACTAACACTTTTTTTTGTTTAATTTTTTGCAGTGTTATAGGTCCCATATGGACCTATAACACTGCACACACTGATCTTCTACACAGATCACAGGCGTGTATTAACACGCCTGTGATCAGTGTTGTCGGCGCTTGACTGCTCCTGCCTGGATCTCAGGCACGGAGCAGTCATTCGCCGATCGGACACCGAGGAGGCAGGTAAAGGCCCTCCCGGTGTCCTGTCAGCTGTTCGGGACGCCGCGATTTCACCGTGGCGGTCCCGAACAGCCCGACTGAGCAGCCGGGTCACTTTCACTTTCGCTTTAGAAGCGGCGGTCAGCTTTGACCGCCGCTTCTAAAGGGTTAATACCGCACATCGCGATGTGTGGTATTAGCCGCAGGTCCCGGCCGTTGATGAGCGCCGGGACCGACGTGATATGATGCGGGATCGCGACGCGATCCCGCTTCATATCGCGGGAGCCGGCGCAGGACGTAAATATACGTCCTGCGTCGTTAAGGGGTTAACAGATATTTTTAAATCTAAAACTCCCTGTAAAATGTGCTGATAAAAGGAGTAAAAATGAGGTTAAAATCATTGGAATTGATATGATTTTAAAAAATTTGGAGATCTTCATTGGAACCTTGACATACCATTAGAATGTCATCCATATATCTCTTCCAGAGGACCAGATCTGCGCCTAGGAATGGGAAGATATAGATGGACTCCCATTACACCATGAACAAGTTAGCATAGCTTGGCGCAAATCTGGTCCCCATAGCGGTCCCAACTTTCTGGCGGTAAAATTTGTTGTTAAAACAGAAATAATTGTGGGTTAAAATGAACATAATACTTTCAGTTAAAAAAACGATCTGTAATGGTGGCATAACTTCTTTTCCAGATAAAAACTGCTTGTGTGCCTTGTTCGTGATTAATGCATGTATATAGTGAACTTACGTCCAAGGTCACTAGAGTCCATCCTTCTTCCCACTGTAGATTTGTTCACTAGTTTTATTGTATCCGTTGTATCTTTCAAATATGATGTTGTATTTTTCACATATGGCTGGAGAAAACTATCAACATACTGTGATAAATTTGAAGTGAGGGATTGAATACCAGAAACTATGGGTCTCCCAGGTGGTTCTATAGGATTTTTATGTACTTTAGGTAGGCAGTAAAATAGTGGGAGTCTTTTTTCTGTATTTAGTATAGAATCAAACTCATTCTTGGTTAAGATCTTCTCTTTCAGTGCCGCTGTGCATAGTTCCTCCAATTCTATGGCATATTGTGGTGTTGGGTCCTTAGGTAGACATTCGTATGTGTCTTGATCTTCCAGCTGTCTATGGCACTCTTTAACATATTTTACTGTGTCCCAGATGACGATTGTGCCTCCTTTGTCTGCCGGGCGTATAGTTATTTGGTTTTCCTCCTGTAGTTGTTATATAGCTGTTACTTCTTTCCTGGTTAAATTGTTCCGTATTTTAGTAGAGGTGTCCAATTTTCTCACTTCATTCTCTACTGCTATCCTAAAGGCGTCCATTTCTATTTTATATTTCTATTTTTATTTAATTTTATTTTTATTATTTATTTTTATTTTTATTATTATTTTTATTTTTATTTATTATTTACTATTTTTTATCTTACTCCATATTATTTTAGTATTCCTATCTTTAATGATTCCTATCCTTATTACACATGGTGACCATATGACCAGACTAGATTATTCACCATGATATAATATCCATTCATTTATACTCATCCGTACAACTACACAGTCTCCTCCAAATACAACACCTCATTCCCCCTATATATCCACATAGACTCACCCCACACTTATATATACTCATACACACCGATTCATATAATAAATTATGACTCTGATCACCTTTCATTTACTAATCATACCCATCCAGACAACTCCATTCCTGATCTTCCATTCACACACCTGTCTATGTCCAAATGGTCCTAACCGGGTTTTGGCTCAAACTACCTTTTCCCGCCAAATTTGCTCATATATAAGTACCTACATTCATTGCATACTTCATGATCACTGAGGAAGGTCCTAGGCAGACTGAAACGCGTCTGATCCATACACAGATAATATTAGCACCATCAGCGAAGCACCCTGCAACTATTTGGGCTCCAAATAGGGGGCCTCCAGCACCTGCAAGTGCACTGCAGGCGCTCTTACCACACTCCACTGGTACTAATTATTATATGGACATATATCACACTTGCCGCATATGTTTTATTAATTCTAACTTAGGCTACTTACTGTATCTGATTAGTGTAATTGCCTTAGTGAGTGCAAGGATCCTGCACTCCCATTTTATGTAATTTTATACTGTAGCTCAATAAAATTATTATTTTTCATATCTTGGACATAGACATTGATTTATTTGATACAGAGTCACACTACATTTTTCACCTACATAGTTTCACACCTCTACATAGTCACATTCTAATTAACCCACAATATATTTTCAACCACCATCCTCTAAACCACAAGCAGATTAACTATATTGTCACTGTCATTCATTCTCTTCTCACTCATTCACACATTTATATACATACACATTGACATACTTATAAATACATACACCCACCCAATACAGCCCAACACACTCGTAGCATTATTACATATAGTTACATAGTTTATAAGGCTCTAAAAAGACAAGAGTCCATCAAGTTTAAAGGGGTATTCCAGGAAAAAAAACTTTTTTATATATATCAACTGGCTCCAGAAAGTTAAACAGATTTGTAAATTACTTATATTAAAAAATCTTAATCCTTTCAGTACTTGTGAGCTTCTGAAGTTAAAATTGTTCTTTTCTGTCTAAGTGCTCTCTGATGACACGTGTCTCGGGAAACACCCAGTTTAAAAGAGGTTTCCTATGGGGATTTGCTTCTAAACTGGGCGTTTCCCAAGACACGTGTCATCAGAGAGGACTTAGACAGAAAAGAACAACCTTAACTTCAGAAGCTCATAAGTACTGAAAGGATTAAGATTTTTTAATAGAAGTAATTTACAAATCTATAGAGAAGTTGTTCGGCACTGCTAACTTCTGTACCTGGAAGCGGATGGACACTAAGTCGCTGTTGCGGAAAGAGGATACGGTGGTGCTCGGACTCACGTAGAATGTTACATCAGTGCATAAGAAGACAAAGAAAGGTCGGCACTCACCGGATTTCCAATTCAGCAGATTTTATTGCACGATACTCACAGTCGTAGTACAATTCTAGGGGAGACGACGGATGGTAACAAGGGGGGGGTACCACAGAGAGGTGACACCTGTGTTTTGCACTTAGTAGTGCTTCAACAGGCCCGTTGAAGCATTACTAAGTGTGAAACACAGGTGTCGCCTCTCTGTGGTACCCCCCCTTGTTACCATCCGTCGTCTCCCCTAGAATTGTACTACGACTGTGAGTATCGTGCAATAAAATCTGCTGAATTGGAAATCCGCTGAGTGACAACCTTTCTTTGTCTTCTTATGCACTAATTAACAAATCTGTTTAACTTTCTGGAGCCAGTTGATATATAAAAAAAAAGTGTTTTTCCTGGATAACCCCTTTAACTTATAACCCTACTATATAAACCAGAGGAAAGCAAAAAAAAATTTAAATAAAAAATAAAAAAAACTAATGGAGGCTGATGCCAATTGTCCCTTACAGGTGGAAAATTCTGTCATTCAGAATAAATCGCTGAATCAACGTCACACTTTAAGAAATCTTTTTAGAATAGCATCAAGGACCCTTTTTCACTTGTTCAATGAGTCAGCCATCAGAACATGATATGGCATAGGGTTTTATAGTCTAATTGCTCTAACAGTAAAGAATTCCTGTCTGTGATGATGGTGAAACCTTTTTTCCTCTAGACAAGGAGGATGACCCCTTGTCACAGTTACAGGCCCTAAGTATAAAAAGATCACTATAAAGATCTTTGATGGCTGCTACAACTACCACCCATCTACCATTGCCAGTGGTACGCTGGCTGATATACCTCCCAACAGTCCACAACTGCCTGCTGTAACTTGGCTACTACTACTCCCTCCAGTCCACCACTGCCTTCTTGCCTGTATGCTGGCCACTACAACTCTCACCAGTCCACCACTGTCTGTTGCTACCACTACTACCAGCCAGGCCTACACATGAACAGCCCATGATCCATGAAAAAATGAATATTTTTTTCTGCTTTTCATACCAAAGTTAATTGTTCTTTACAATTTTTGGACAACAATCCTGTTGTTACTCCCAAAAGAGAGAATTTTTGGAATACCCACTCCCATAGACCATTGAGGGTACGTGGTCGTGACGTCACAAGCCTCCAGGACTGCACCCGATGATCTAAATGAACATCAGGTGCAGCAGGGGTATTGCGGGGTCCCTCAGCGGTGGGACCCCTGCAATCAGTCTAGGGGCAGAATACCCCTTTAGCTTAAAACCTGTTGCTACTCCTAAAAAAGGATACGTTTTGGAACGCTATGAAAAATGCCGCCTTCACTTGCCAGACTCAAAATTTGTTGCACATCCCAAATAGGGATATTTTCTTAGATGCTTGTAAAAGCTATTGCATATTCCGATACCTCCATGTGCATTTTAACACTGGAAGTCATCTGCCAACAAAAAGGGATACTTTATGCACCTTTATTTTAGTATTAAAAAGCATACAACATCTGCTAGTGTAGTGTGTTTAGGAATAAGCTGTTAGCTACCATGGGTTACCACATGTCATCATCATAACTTTGACAGTAAAACTACTTTAAAACTACTTGAATAGAATCTCTCTAAAAAGGAACAATGTTCAGTGATAAACTGTGAAGAGATGAATACCCGGCACTGCTCGCTACTAGCGTGTGCACATGTAATAGCTATACAATAAACCAAAAGGTCTTTGTGGGATCCAGGCAGCAGCTGTGGTGCTACTACCTGTATAGTATGCATAAACAAAGTTCCAAAAAAAAGAAAAGAGTAAGTGCACTTACTGTTTAGCTGCTAAATCTTGTGCTTGCTTTATTCCATCAATGTCACAAACATCACGGTATCACAAGCTAGGAATCTCAATGTGCAGAGCGGAGATTAACCCCTTAACAACCACGGACGTAAATGTACGTCCTGGTTTGGCGGGACTTCCCGCACCAGGACATACATTTGCGTCCTGTGTATGACCGCGAGCATCGGAAGGGTGCTCGCGTCATACGCGGCAGGTTCTAGCTGCTAGCAGCAGTTGGGGACCCGCCCGTAATGGCCGACATCCGCGAGAGCGCGGATGTCCGCCATTAACCCCTCAGATGCGGTGATCAATACAGATCACGGCATCTGCGGCATTGCAGTACTTTGATTGGATGATCGGATCGCCCGCAGCGCTGCCGAGGCGATCCGTTCATCCAGAATGGCGGCCGGAGGTCCCCTCACCTGGCTCCGGCCGTCTTCCGGGGTCTTCTTCTCTGGTCTGAGGTCGAGCAGACCAGAGAAGAAGATCACCGATAATACTGAGCAGTGCTATCTCCTATACATACCACTGTACAGTATTAGCAATCAAAGGATTGTTATAGATAGAAAAAAAAAGTTGAAAAATGTAAAGATAAAAAGTTTTTAAAAAAGTGAAAAAATCCCCTCCCCCAATAAAAATGAAAATTGTCCGTTTTTCCCATTTTACCCCCAAAAAGCGTAATTTTTTCAATAAACATATTTGGTATCACCGTGTGCGTAAATGTCCGAACTAACAAAATATAATGTTAATGATCCCGTACGGTGAATGGCGTAAACGTAAAAAATAAAAAAAGTCCAAAAATGCTGCTTTTTTGTCACATTTTATTCAAAAAAATTTATAAAAAATTATCTAAAAGTTTTATATATGCAAATATGGAATCTAAAAAAAATTACAGATGACGGCGCAAAAAATGAGTCCTCATACTGCCCTATATACTGAAAAATGAAAAAGTTATAGGTGGTCAAAATAGAGCGATTTTAGATTACTGATTTTGTACAAAAAGTTTTAGAATTTTTTTAAGCGGTACAAAAATATAAAAGTATCTAGCCATGGGTATTATTTTAATCGTATTTACCCACAGAATAAAGAACACATATCATTTTTTTCCATAAATTGTACAGTGTGAAAACGAACCCATCCAAAATGTGCAAAATTTTGGTTTTCATTAAAATTTTCTCCCTAAAAATTTTTTTGGGGTTCACCTTACATTTTATGGTAAAATGAGAGGTTTCATTACAAAGTACAATTGGTCCCGCAAAAAAAAAAAAAGCCCTTATATGGGTCTGTAGATGGAAATATAAAGGAGTTATGGATTTTAGAAGGCGAGGAGGAAAAAACAAAAACGCAAAAAGAAAATTGGCCTCGTCCTTAAGGTGAAAATGGGCTTGGTCATTAAGGGGTTAGCAGGGACCTCTCACCTAGGCTACTGCAGACTTTGAGATTCCGCTCTTCACATTGAGATTCCTACCTTGTAATACCGTGATGTTTTTGACATTGTTGGAATAAAGCTAGCACAAGTGTGGTGACCTGGGGTGTTGCAATGATGTAGCAGGGTCCGGTGGTATTTACCCTGTGGGGCAAGGTGTTATAAACCCCTGATTTGTCGTGATGCCAGCATGTGGTTGTTTTCTGTATAAGGCCCTGCCAACAACCAACCCAGAAACGGCAGGTAATAATGGAATGTCCAGAGCAGGAATTACGAGATAACTGGAACTTTTACTTAAACTTCTTATGGAACAGTCTTTACAGTTATGTGGTTTCTTTAGAGGCAACCGGGATACAGGATACCTCACAGGCTTGCTGGGACTTGTAGTATTGAGATTTATGCAGACCACTGTGCTACTAATTATATGCTTGAGTTGAATAGTAGTCACTAGAAATTTGTAGACAGAGCTTGGTAACTCACGGTTTTCGTGGCTGCAGGTTCCTTAGGCTTTGGCCTAGATGAGATGAATTTACTATATATGTTGCTGTAGTGTACAGGATGAGGAGCAGGGACCAAGAAAGGGAATTTAGAGACTACAGCCCCTTATATACTAGGGGGGCTGGACTAATCCCATTGGTTACCAAGCCTGGAGGTCCTGTACTCATGGAACTCTGGGTACATCACATGACAGTATCACATGACCCAGGAAGGTCCTATACATTTTATACATTTGTACAACCTTTATACATACTGAACAATACATTTACAATGCATTTTTATAAGGTGTAACTGATAAGCAAGGGATGAAGCCCTGCAGGAGAGCCCTATGGACTGCAGGGAATCTTCCTGAGGGGACTTAGGACAGGAACAGGACAAGGTCATGTACCGTGATACCACACAAGATTTAGCAGCTAAACAGTGAGTGCACTCGTTATTTTCTTCTTTTGGAACTTTGACAATGCTCAGTGAGTTTCATGTATGAGTCAATTTCTACTTTATAGGACTGCTACACAGAACCACTATCTTGGTAACCTACCACTTGGTATGGACTTGAATCACTCCACTCCTGATTTGCAGAGCGAGCAGTTCAACTTTACCAATAAACCAGTAAAGTAGTGTGAAAAAGCAAAAACACATACTACTTAAGGCCATGCTCCATATTTCACACTAACACTGGGTTTACATCAGCATGCTCTCTTTTGCTCCATGGGGGAGATTTATCAAAACCTGTGCAGAGGAAGAGTGGTGCAGTTGCCCATAGCAACCAATCAGATTGCTTCTTTCATTTTCCACAGGCCTCTAAAGAGGCCTGTGGAAAATGAAAGAAGCTATCTGATTGGTTGCTATGGGCAACTGCACCACTCTTCCTCTGCACAGGTTTTGATAACTCTCCCCCATGTGTATATATCTAGGGCCAAGGCCTTATCATTATTTTTAGCATAGCTATTATTTCACTTTGTTATCACAATCAGGCTGCTTAGCTGTATTATTTTACAACAGTTGGGCAAAGCTTTTGTAATCTGGACATTGTAGACAGGAGAAACTGTTCTTATGTAAAAATAAGTGGAAGGGATTTGGGGTTGTTATTAAGAAAGGACAATTCACTTTTTTAGGGTAGCTGAAAACATTGCAGCTGCTCGTAAGTGCTTGGACATTTTATCTGTAGTGCCACTTCTTCTGTGATCATGCGCAGATGTGATATCCTTAGTTTGTTCCTTGGAAGTGGCAGCTTTGGTTTTCAATGTGCTCAGGTTGTGATTGGTATTACAGCTCAGTACTATTGAAGTGAATGGAGACAAGTTGTAATACCACACACACCCTGAAGAAAGAGGTGGTGCTGTTTTTGAAAGAACTTAGTTCTAGTTTGCTATTCATGTTTAACCCCTTTAAGTAAACAATAAATCTTGTCAGAAGATGGTTTTATCAGAAAAAAACTATTGCAATATCTGTCAAGTGTAAGACCGCCAGAGAGGAACAAATATTTCCGCTGATATTCCAGACTTGCAATGGTAAATTAAAGCATGATAGTCATAAGCCTGATGAAGCACACAATTGTTTCATTATTAAATACGAATAAAACAATAATCTGATTGGGATAAAATATTTCATGCAATCTAATAAAATCATTCAAACTTGAAGCTCCCTGGTATTTTACAGCCATTGATTTTTTCTTTATAGCTTCAAGTAGAAAATGTTGGAAATGAACCAATCTCAAATACCATATCAGCAATTTCATCATTTCACAGAGGATTGTTTTCCTTACTATAACTGTTAAATATTTTTAAACTTAAGGTTTTATAATTTTGTAGCTGACAGCAGCCCAGGGCCACAGATTATATACCAATTTAAAAGAAGGATTTAATGAAGAAAATATTTCCCTTTACCCGACGGTGTGTGAAATCAGTCATTTTACTGAGCATGTTAGCCCAATGCCATCTGTTATGCAGCTCCTGCAGCCTCAAACTATACTTCCAAACACATTTGGTCTCAATAGAAAATGGCAAGCAAAGAGCGAAGGACAATTTTCATATGTACACAGAAAGCAGAACATGATTAGAGCAAATGCATTTGCAGCCAAAACTGTGGTTCATAATCAATGATTTTGAAAACAGCAACGTAAATGTAATAATATAATACAACAAATACATAAATAAAAATAAACCCTCCTAAATGCGTAACACTCTTTCCATATTATATTCAGTGTGAATGTTTAACACATATGCCCAGAGATGTCCCCCATGAAAAAAAAAGGTCTCTAAGGGCCCTGAGGATATGCAATGCAAAAATGTAAACAGAGAATTGTTCCCTTTAAAGGGTTACTAAGTTTAAAAAAATGTTAACATAATGGCCGACATTTATCACTGTAGGTATAAGTGAAGCATTTTTTTACACCTTTTTTTTTTTTGTGCACTGGTAATGTGTAGGAGCACCAAATCTATTAAATGGTCACAGAGCATTTGATAAATTTTGTGCAGGTCACATTTTCTGAAATTTCTGTCTACACATACACCAAAAAGCTAAGCTAAGTCTGGGCTGGTGTAGTTTTAGAGACTTTTCATTGGCTTTGCACCTTTCTTGCACATTTTCGCAAAAAGGCGCAGTTCATAAAACCCTTCTATATTATGTGTATTGCCAAAATCAGTGGATTGCAACTCAAAATCAGCATAAATGTGTAAACCAAAAGCAAAAAGGTGCAAATAAACCTTGCTTGCGCCTTTCTGACCTGAAGAAGAAAGGATTCCCCTTTTTAAACGCGTTGTCCACCTTCTGAATTTCATTTCTTATTTTTTATTTTTGTAACCCGTTTGTATAATAAATCCCCCCTTCTAATCAAGAAGTTTCAGCCATTTATTGTCGCAACGGAGAAGCGCTTTCACAGCAAACGCCGAGGAATTTTTTCCAGGGGATACCCCGGCGTGGGGACTCCTGCCATTTTCTCCTACACAAGGCGACAATATGCACTTTTTGCTTGTGGAGGGCGTAAAGGGTTTGTGCCCTCTTCTCAGGGGTGTTGAAACCCCTGATGTTGAGGGAGGCAATTTTAACATCAACTGCCATGTTGGGTGTATGGAATGTAGAAACACTTACCCAGGTGCCCAGTGGTTACCCCGTCATCCGTCACGTGAAAGGTTGGTACAAGCGAGTGAGTAGACCTAGGGGAGACAAAAGAAAAAGAGAGAGGAATAAGAATAGAAGCAAGGCAGAAAAGCAGACGCACAGACACGAAAGCATGGGTACTATAAAGGGTAGCCATAAGGGCCAAATATATGGTCAGGACCAGCCTGACCATCGACCTAGTGGGGGAAACATAGAAGGCACACAAGCCTAGGGCTATGAACCAAATCCTAGGAATCATATCCATAAAAATGCAAGGGGCCGGGGCCATATAACAACAAGTGGGCCACACTCAACGATAGACAGAGAGTGGGCGCGGGGTATGGGGGGGGGGGCTATCAGGTATGGTCTAGTAAGAAGCCCAAAAGTAGCAAATGGATGGGAGGCATTAGAAGACAAAGAATCACTGAAATTAAGTAAACTAAGGAATCCAGCAGACTAAACATAAGGAACAGTATACTAAACCAGCAAATGCAAAATGCCCCTGGGGGGGGGGGGGGGGGTCCAGTAGCATGATGCTCACAGAAAGGGCCTCATGGGACAAACATCCGAAGGGTAACTCAGGATCAAGGGTGGCATATTCAGGTCTTCCTCTTCGGGCGTTGAGGGAGAGGGGCTAGAGAAGGGTCCTCAGGGGTCTGTCGAGATGCAGGGAGTCTCAGGGAAGAAGAGGGCGTTGATCGGTCTCGTCTCGAGATATAGGGTGCCTGTGTAGGAGGAGGGGGGAGTCCGGCAGAGAACATGGCGATCCACTCTGGAAGAGGAACTGGGGGAAGCTTGAAAGTTTGTAGAAACTGGTGAAGATCGGCCGGACTTCTTGAGGTAGCTGAGGTAGTGCCATGTTTAGCCGTCAGGGAGAACGGATAGCCCCATCTATAGTTGATCTTGGCGTTTTGGAGTAGCACTAGCAGGGGTTTCAGGGTTGCTCTCAAACGAAGTGTTCGAAGTGAGAGGTCTGGGAAGAGCTGTATCTGGCACCCGTTAAAGGTGAGACATTTGAGATCCCGGGCTTTGCGCATGATTACATCCTTCTGGAGAAAATGATGTACTTGGCACACAACGTCCCTTGGTTTCTTTGGTTCTGGGTTCTTGGCTTTGAGGGCACGGTGGGCTCTAACCAGTTCTATCTGGTTGTCCGGGGGTTTCTACAGGACATCATTGAAAAGTTTTTGCGGGGTCATAGGCAAGTCTTGTGGGTGCACTGATTCCGGTAGGTCTTTGACTCTTACGTTGTTTCTACGATTTCTGTTATCAATATAGATTAGGTGAGCAAAAGTGGCTGCATGTTGCAGGGATAGACATTTTGTAGATTCCTGGAGAGAATGCACTTGTGAAGTTATAAGGGTTTTAAATTCTTCCAAATTATTCACTCTAGTTTGAAGGTGGGAAACTTCATTTTTTACCGGTTGCAGGTCACTTTGCCATGCGGACCTCAGTTCCGTCACCAGGGACAACATATCCGCCTTAGTTGGCAGTAATGCTAGGAGAGCTTGGAGCTCAGGATGGCCCTTGAGGGTGTTGACCACTACTTCTGGGGTGGGTAAGGTAGGCCCCACATTGTATTGAGCTGACGGGAGTGATATTTCACTGTTGGAGGGCAAATGTCGTAGCCTGGGGGATTTGAGTGCACGCTGCATGTCACACTGAGAGTCGTCAGAAGAGGAACATGTGGAACTAGGGGGTCTGTTGGCAGACAGTTTGGAAGGTGTCTTGAATCCTTTCTTTTTCGCCGCGGGGCCTGCACCCCAGTAGTCCGGCGTGTCCGTATCTTCAGAGGAGGCGCTGAGGTCTTTATCAGAGCTAGCGTCAACTACCTCCATTTCTGCCGCCCAATCAAGCACATTTCGTGGAGAGGGGCCAGGTACTTGAGGAGGTATAGGATGTGCACTGCAGGTGGGTGGCAGGTCACCCTTACCAAGGTGAGGGCCACTATGTCCATTCTCTCGCTGGAGTAACTGAGGGGAGTTTGAGGGGGGTGAGGGTGAGACCCCAGTGTTTCCTTGTATAGACAGGTAGGTAGGAGAGGTCCCATGCGCATGGGGCTGGCTACCCATTAAAGCAGGAGGAAGCAGTGGAGAAGGTGACGGGTGCTGCATCACCGAGCTCTTTAGGGGAGGGAAGCCTTCTTGCGACCATTTGTGTGCCTGGGAACAAGAGGGAGAAGGGTCCCTGAGAGGGTGGGGTGGAGAGGGGGTCGCCGCTCAAGCATGAGAGGAGCCAGGAGAATGTGGCAGAGGAGGCTGGAGAGCAGTCGGCGGGACACCCGTGACACGTGGGCAGCCCACAGCCATGACAGGGGGTGCAGCTGCAGGGGATAGTGAAGTATCTGTACCTTCCCGCAGCCCTCCGGTGTTAGAGGGTGCCGCGTCTTGGTTTCCTCCTCCTGTCATCTGCCGGAGCTGGGCAGGAACGGGGCCCGGAGAAGCCAGGTGAGTTGGCATTTGTGCTGAACTTACAGTCCCTCCAGGAGAAGCATGCGCAGTCACTGAGGTGTCTGTCATGGCGGCTCCGACAGGCAGTTCATCTGTGCGCACAAGGATGCTGGGCTGTGCGGGCAGGAAAAATGCAGTGATTGTGCGAGGGGGGTCCGCGGGCTCTTGAGGGTGCTGTTGAGTCTTCCTATGGCGTCTTCTGCCTCCCATAATGTGATTAATTAGCCCCTAATCAGACGGCCCGGGCAGGAGCAGTCAGAGGACACTTCCGCTAGCCAGCGTGCCAAGCCACGCCCCTCATTACCTTTTTATTTATTACATTTCATGGGGTACCATTTAAAAAATAAAAAATAAATATATACAGTAGGGATGGAAAAAATTGTATTTAACTAAATTTATATTTTTTAGAATGAAATGTTTATTCATTTTTAAACAGGGACCAATTTATGTGGGTTCGCAGGGACCTAAAAATATAGTCGGCAATGTTAAAAATTTAGAAAGTGGTCATTTAATTGTAAAAATAATATATTTTTTAAAAATTCATTTTGTGAAACTTTTTTTTAAGTAATGTATTTTAATTATGTGTTTAACCCCTTCCCGCTGTAGGAAGTATGCATACGTCCCAGCATCCGACACATTCGCGCGCTGGGACATATGCATATGTCCTAGCGATCTCCGGCACTGCTGTGGGCAGCGCAGGAGATCGGCGGCGGGACTCGGCTGTCAATTACAGCCGGAGTCTCACCGCAGCTGCTGGAGCCGCGATCATGCCAGTCCCGGCAGCATTAACCCTATAGATGCCGTGATCAATCCTGATCACGCATCTATGGTGTTGACAGGGGGAGTGAGCTACCCCTGTTTACCAACAGCGGCACCACAATAAGATCGCGGGTCTCAGGTGGTTGCTATGGCAGCAGCAGGTCAGATGATGACCTCCTGTCTGCCTGCCACAGAAGGCTGTGAGAGCCAGCCACAGGCTGGATCGCACAGGCTGTACAGTGTGTAGCTGATCGGGTTATACTTTGCTGCAGTACAAATGTATTGCAGCATAGTATAACCTGTAAAAAGTGTAAAAAATTAAATAAAAAGTTCTTCAATAAAAGCATGAAGTGTAAAAAGTTTATTTTTTTAAATTCCCCTTTCGCAATAAAAGCCCTGTATTACCACCAAAAAAGATCAAAAACACAAATTATATACATAATAGGTATTGAAAAGAAAACAACAAAAAAGTGCAAAATTCGCCAATAACGCTAAGCCCCGGCCTAGTAATGGATTCCGTCAATAAGACGGCTTCCACTACTAAGCCTGGAAATCCAATTTAAAAAAAAATGACACATTGAAAAAATTATTATATTTTAAAAAGCACTCCCCCACAGACCTCATTAACCATTTTATTAAAAGAAAAAAAAAACAGTTCATCTGCAGTAGTCCACCAAATCTACCACAATCCTCTGCATACATGTATCTGAAACGAGAAGAAAAAAGAAACACAAAAAATGGGTTAGGGCATTTTTGGCACTCTCCGCTGGGGAGAGCATCCATAGTGCAATGCCTTCCCAAACAGAGAGCCTTAAATTGTTGCAAAGCTACAACTCCCAGCATGCCCAGAGAGCATTAGGCGGTCTGGGCATGCTGGGAGTTGTAGTTTAGAAATAGCTGGAGTTTCCCTGTATGGAAAGACAATGGCAGAAGGGTCTGTTCACATCATACAAAATGTACAATGTGAACAGAGCTTCACACTTACCAGCCTGGTTCCCGTCTGTAGCTCCGCCCCCTAATGATGCCATCACTGAGGGGCAGAGCTACACTGACCTGGTGGTTACAGGAGCAAGGGAGTTAAGTGGACCTCATGTTCTGTATACACTATATATAGCTATCTATAGATAGCTGTATATAGTGTATACCGCCCAAAGGGTTAACCTACACTGTTCAGCAGTGCAAGTTAACACTTTAATTGTTGGGCTGGCGCATAGCACTGAGCTCAGAAGGGAGTTAAGTGAGCCAGCAATGTGTATACTGTATATACATTGCAGGCTCACTGTAAGTTCTTCCTGGGCAGTAGATATAAGACGTATATCTACTGCTCAGCATCAGCTGTTCTCCCGACTCTGTAGCTGCGGCACAGCTGAGTCCCAATCTGTGCAGGGACATTTTCCAGCGCAGCATGCTGTGCTGGAAAATGCTGTATGGCTGTGGAGGGAACTAGGGATGCTATGCATCACTCCTCTCCAAGGACGCTGAAACTATGACGTTTTTGCTTAAAAATATGCTTAAAATAGCCTTAAAAAGACAAAAAAAATTATGCAAACAGTGTGTTGAACAATTTGAAACTTTTTCAACTTTACACCACCCTTGTGGAGTGAGCGAGGCTTGGTGTAAAGTGGGTATAAAATGGGACATGGCCTTCTATGATGCTAAAATGAATACAATTTACACTAGAAAGCTCTACTCTTGCTCAGAGTATAGATTTTAAATGTGCAATACACAGGCAGCAGAGGCGTGTCTCCTAACATATCATGCATAAAGGAAGCCAATAGGATTTCACTGAAGACCAGCATAGGAAATTCTACTCTAAGCAAATTCCCCACTATACACTGCTCAAAAAAAAAAATATAAAGGGAACACTTAAACAACACAGTGTAACTCCAAGTCAATCACACTTCTGTGAAATCACACTGTCCACTCAGGAAGCAACACTGATTGACAATAAATTTTACATGATGTTGTGCAAATGGAACAGACAACAGGTGTAAATTGTAGGCAATTAGCAAGACACTTCTCAGTTCCTATGCTCCCCGGCTGATGTCTTGGTCACTTTGGAATGCTGGCTGTGCTTTCACTCTATTGGTAGCATGAGACGGAGTCTACAACCCACACAAGTGGCTCAGGTAGTGCAGCTCATCCAGGATGGCACATCAATGTGAGCTGTGGCAAGAAGGTTTGCTGTGTCTGTCAGCGTAGTGTCCAGAGGATGGAGGCGCTACCAGGAGACAGGCCAGTACATCAGGAGACGTGGGGGAGGCCGTAGGAGGCAACAACCCAGCAGCAGGGCTGCTACCTCTGCCTTTGTGCAAGGAGGAGCAAAAGGAGCACTGCCAGAGCCCTGCAAAATGATGGGCATGTGTCCACTCTAACGGTCAGAAACAGACTCCATGAGGGTGATATGAGGGCCCGACTTAGTAACATAGTTCATAAGGTTGAAAAAAGACCAGAGTCCATCAAGTTCAACCTATAACCCTAATGAGTCCCTACTGAGTTAATCCAGAGGAAGGCAAAAAACCCTCATACTAGAGGTAAAAAAATTCCTTCCCGACTCCAAATATGGCAGTCAGAATAAATCCCTGGATCAACGTTCTGTTCCAATAATTCTACATAACAAGCAATGTTCTTACTCTCCAAAAATGCATCCAGACCCATTTTAAATTCTTTTACAGAGTTCCCCATGACCACCTCCTCTGGAAGAGAATTCCACAGTCTCACTGCTCTTACAGTAAAGAACTCTAAACCTCTTACAGTAAAGCTCTTACTCTTACAGTAAAGCTCTTACTGTAAAGAACTCTAAACCTCTAAATGAAGAGGATGCCCCCTTGTTAAAGATACAGTCCTGGGTATAAATAGATCATGGGAGAGATCTCTGTGTGGTCCCCTGATATATTTATACATAGTTATTAGGTCTCCCCTAAGCCTTCTTTTTTCTAAACTATATAACCCTAATTCTGATAATCTTTCTGGGTACTGTAGTCCTCCCATTCCCTGTATTACCCTGGTTGCCTGTCTTTGAACCCTCTACAGCTCCACTGTATCTTTTTTGTACACTGGTGCCCAGTACTGTACACAGTATTCTATGTGTGGCCTGACTATTGCGCAGACTAGATGGGCCAAATGGTTCTTATCTGCCGACATATTCTATGTTTCTATGTTTTCTGACTAGTGATTTGTACAGCTGTAGAATAATTTCCTTGTTGTGGGCATCATGCCCCTATTGATGTACCCCATGATTTTATTTGCCTTGGCAGCAGCTACCCGACACTGGTCAGTACAGCTAAATTTACTGTTATCTAAAACGCCCAAGTCCTTTTCCACGTCGTCCCTAGTGTGCTCCCATTTGCTTCCACAGGTGGGCATTGTGCTTACAGCCCAGCACCGTGCAGGACGTTTGGCATTTACCAGAGAGCACCAAGATTGGCAAATTTGCCACTGGCGCCCTGTGCTTTTCCCAGATGAAAGCAGGTTCACACTGAGCACACGTGATAGACAGAATCTTGAGACGCCGTGGAGAATGTTCTGCTGCCTGCAACATCCTCCAGCATGACCGGTTTTTAGCGGTGGATCAGTAATGGTTTGGGGTAGTATTTCTTTGGGGGGGGCCGCACAGCGCTCCTTGTACTTGCCAGAGGTAGCCTGACTGCCATTAGGTACAGAGATGAGATCCTCAAACCCTTTGCGAGACCATATGCTGGTACAGTTGGCCCTGGGTTCCTCCTAATGCAAGACAATGCTAGACCTCATGTGGCTGGAGTGTGTCAGCAGTTCCTGCAAGAGGAGGGCATTGATGCTATGGACTGGTCCGCCTTTTCCACAGACCTGAATCCGATTGAGCTCATCTGGAACATCATGTCTTGCATCATCCACCAATGCCATGTTGCACCACAGACTGTCCAGGAATTGGGAGATGCTTCAGTCCAGGTCTGGGAGGACATCCCTCAGGAGACCATCCGCCACCTCATCAGGAGCATGCCCAGGTATTGTAGGGAGGTCATATGGGCACGTGGAGGCCACACACACTACTAAGCCTCATTTTGACTTGTTTTAAGGACAAGAAAACACATCAAAAGTTGGATCAGCCTGTAGTGTGGTTTTCCACTTTGATTTTGAGTGTGACTCCAAATCCAGACCTCCGTGGGTTGATAAATTTGATTTCCATTGATCATTTTTGTGTGATTTTGTTGTCAGCAAAAACAAAAGTATTTCATACAATTAGTTCATTCATTCAGATCTAGGATGTGTTATCTTAGTGTTCCCTTAATTTTTTTGAGCAGTGTAGTTTATTTGTGGGAGTCAAAATAACAACTTCAAAAACTGTATATGCAGTAAATATCAGCATGCAGTTCTGTTGGTATGTTGCTGTATCCCCAGAATCTTGATTAGTTAGTAGATGTGAACATAGCCTAACAAATAGACTCAATTGGAAATGTACAAATATTAAAAGAGTGCATTAAACTGTGTGGATTATTTTTTCAAATAAACAGAATAAACTATCTATCCTGCTTGGTATATTTTAGGACACAAATTAACTATTGCATAAAGTATGGCTTTATCATCTGCATTTTCAGTCCTATTGATCAATACAGAATAAAAATAAAATCTATTCTAAACCAAAGAGGCCATGGGTAATGTATAGTCATATGAAGATTACTAATTAATACCCCGGGGACTCCTTAAAAAACTACAATAGTGCTGCTCTTTTCAAAATGCATCTCTTTACTTCTGTGCTCAGGGAAAATCCGAACATTTTACTTCAAGTAGAAGACATTGTGGTAATAAATGTATTAGTGTGTAAGCTGGCTGGATTTTAGAAGCCTTTTAAGAACTTGTGTCACTAGACTTGCTAAGAACAATAGCATATATCTGCAAGGAAGAAACAAGAAAAGACATTTTCTCCAGAAGGCAATGTTTACCAAAGAATAGATGCATGTGAGGTCAGTTTATTTATAAAAGGACAATCTTCCATTTTCAAATTCCTGCTTACTCAACAGTCACGAGTATATGAGAATATGAGTAACTACAACATATGAAATGAATTTAGGATACATATATCATTTAAAAATTTTTTAGGGTAGGGTCACACATTGGGCATCCTCTGCCTATTTTATACTGTGGATGGGCTACTGCCCATCCCTAGAGTGTGCCACCAGCTGTTTTCCCCCTGTCTCCTGCCCTCAACAGCAATCCACCGCTGTCTGGAGTTATAAATACTAAACAGTTGAGGAGCAAAAAGGGACCAAATTTTAAACCTAAAGTTGCTGCCCTGGACCAAGACCTTCACGTGAGACCCTAATGCATGTTTCGCCAGCAGGCTTCTTCTGGGGGCACTTTTATGGGGTACATGGCCAATATGCTCCAAAAAAAACTATCCAATGGACACCATAAAAACAATATACAATAACATTTGTCAAAAGAGTTGACAGACATTTTTCACTTGTTATGTAGTTTTCCACTCACTGTCTGAATAGTACTGTATTATCTTGTATGGAATACATTGTAGTGATGATACTTTGCCTGAAAAGATTACCTCTCTTTATTTCACTTTCATTCTTCTTGTATTAAAGCGGTATTCCAGGCCAAAACTTTTTTTTATATATCAACTGGCTCCGGAAAGTTAAACAGATTTGTAAATTACTTCTATTAAGAAATCTTAATCCTTCCAATAGTTATTAGCTTCTGAAGTTGAGTTGTTTTCTGTCTAACTGTTCTCTGATGACTCACGTCCCGGGAACTGTGCAGTTCCTATGGGGATATTCTCCCATCATGCACAGTTCCAGGGACGTGACATCATCATTGAGCAGTTAGACAGAAAACTTCAGAAGCTAATAACTATTCCAAGGATTATGATTTTTTAATAGAAGTAATTTACAAATCTGTTTAACTTTCCGGAGCCAGTTTATATATATATATATATATATATATATATATATATATATATATATATATAAGGTTTTGCCTGGAATACCCCTTTAATGGTGGTATTTACTTATTCAAGGGAGGGGTCAATGGAGTATCCAAAAAAGAAAACAACATCTTCCATAATGTACTTTGCACCTCTTCAAATTTCTATCCTATGTCAACACCTGGGGGATACACAATATTTCTTTGCATAAAAAGATGCATACTTTTACTGCAAATTATTATGATTTTTCAAAGCATTTACAGTGGGGCAAATAAGTATGAAATTCTCCCAATCCTCTTCTGGATCATCCAAATTCTCTCTAGCAAACTTAGACGGGCCCAGACATGTACTGGCTTAAACAGGGGGACACATCTGGCACTGTATGATTTGAGTACCTGGCAGCGTAGTGTGTTACTGATGGTAGCCTTTGTTACTTTGGTCCCAGCTCTCTGCAGGACATTCACTAGGCCCCCACGTGTGGTTCTTTTTCGATTTTTGCTCACCATTCTTGTGATCATTTTGACACCACGGGGTGAGATCTTGCGTGAAGCCTCAGATCGAGGGAGATTATCAGTGGTCTTGTATGTCTTCCATTTTCTAATATTTTTCCCCAAAGTTGCTTTCTTCACACCAAGCTGCTTGCCTATTGCAAATCCAGTCTTCCCAGGCTGGTGCAGGTCTACAATTTTGTTTCTGGTATCCTGGAACAACTTTTTGGTCTTGGCCATAGTGGAGTTTGGAGTGTGACTGTTTGAGGTTGTGGACAGGTGTCTTTTATACTGATAACACGTTCAAACAGGTTTTGAGTAACGAGGTTACGAGTGGTGGACAGAGGAGACTCTTAACCCCTTAAGGACCAATACAAGTAAACCTGTACTCCCCTGAAAAACCAGGCCTGTTTTTTCAAATGGGGGATGTCTGTCTTTATTAGAGAATAACTCTGGTAACGTTTTGCCAATAACCACAATAATTTTGGCAATGTTTTTTGTCACATGTTGTCCTTCATGTACATAGTAAAAGTAAGCCGATATCATTTGTATTTTTTTTTTTTTACAATGCAAAAAATCATGAAATTTTTAATTTTTTTTTAACATTTTCTATTTTAACACTAATAGGTTGCATATATTTATACTTACTGACCAAATAGTTTATAAAACTTATACTTTCAGATGTCTACTTTATTTTGACAGCATTTTTTGCTTTTAATTAATATTTTAAATTAATTAGAAGCCTAACAATTGAACTTGAAATTTGGAAAAAAAATTAAAATTTGAAAAGTACATCTTTTTATTATGTGCTATGCAAGGTTTGCAAAAAATTTGAAGGTGGTAGAACATAGGAACACCCCACAAATTACCCCATTTTAAAAACAAAACCCCTCAAGTTATTCGCTAGGGGGTACAGTGAGTATTTTAACACCATAGTTTTTTGGCAGGAATTAATACAAAGTCAGTGTTAAAAATTCAAAATTAGCATTTTTTCACAAATGCATCCTTTGTGGGGCATATATCTTGCACATCACTTCTGATATTGGAAGAAATGCACCCTATATTTTATTAAGCTGCTCGGTCCATGCTTGGAAATACCCCCCCTTAGGGCATATTTGGTTCCTTGGCCGCGTGGTAGGACCCAGAAGGAGAGGAGCGCCATTTGGCTTTCAGGGCCTCATTTTAGGCCGAATGGATTATAGGCCACACTTCCTGCCTGCAAAGGGTTTTAGCTGCCAGAACCATATAAAACCCCCACAAGTGACCCCATTTTGGAAACTACACCCCCTAAAGTATTCATCTAGACTAAAAGAGAACACTTTGAGTCCTTTTTGTGTGGCTGGAATGGATACAAAGTCAGTGGAAAAAATGTAATTTTCTTTTTTTTTCCACAAATGCATTATTTGTGGGGCATATTTTTGTACATTGCATCTGAAAAGTAGAAAAGGTGCCCCATATTTTATTACGCTATTTGTCCCGTGTTCGGTAATACCCTCGCTTAGGCCATATTTGGTTGCATGGCCACATGGTGGGACCCAAAAGGAGAGGAGCCCCATTTGGCTTTCAGGATATCATTATAAAAATTATAGGCTGCACTTCATCTTGCAAAGCATTCTAGCTGTCAGAACAATACCACACCCCCAGATGGGACCCCATTTCGAAACTACACCCCCTAAAGTATTCACCTAGGGCAAAAGTGAGTGTGTTGAGGCCTTATTGTGTGGCTCCAATTATTTAAAAATCCGTGGAAAAAATAGCAATTAGCTTTTTTTTCCACAAATTCTTTATTTGTGGGACATCATTTTGGTACGTCGCTTGGTACATCCGCCTGGTAGGACCAAGAAGGAGCGGAGCCTCCTTTGGCTTTCAGTACATCATTATATGAATAGTCCCCATTCATACTGCGTTTCTGCAGTATAGGTGTCCGTTGTCATGTCAAAAAGGGATGCCAATGTATACTGTAGCAGTCTCATTCAGAAATGAATGGATACCTCTAACACTGCAGAAATGCAGTATGAATGGGACGCAGTGTAGGGTCACATAGAGCTCATCTGCAGCATATTTGACATCACGGATGCCCCCCAGCAGTCAGCAGGGGAGAGATCACTGCTGTGGCTGGGTAACTCAGTGTGTCCGCTCATGACTGTCAACGGGAAATCCGCCGCTATGAGTGGACACACAAAGCTACCCAGCCGCAGCAGGGAGCTCATTATTGTGACTCCTGGTGGGCATTTGCAGCATGTAATATGATCCTACACATTATACATTTTTATTTTTCGTTATATTTATTTAATAAATGTATTTTTATTATATATTTTTTTACTTTTTTTTTTACACTTTTTACTTTTTTTACACTTTTTTATATTGTTTTTATACACTTTTATTTATTTTATATTTGTTCCACTTTTTTTATGCTTTGGAATACTTAGTATTCCAAAGCATTGCAGATATATGCTGCCTGCTAGTTTTACAGCAAATCAGGACGTGCCTCTGGCTCTTTCATAAGGGGTATAGTAACAGGTCATGTAGGGGGCATTGTGTGACCAGTGTTTGTCCTATGAGAGACCAAGGGGGAGTGGAAAGCGGTGTCCACCAATTCTATCCTAAGTTGAGATACTAGAGTAGCAATATAATATCCCTTAATGTTGTGGGTGCCCAGTCCTCCCGCAATTCTTGCCTTCACCAAGATTGAAGCAGTTAACCTAGGCTTTTTCCTCGCCCAAACAAAGTTAGATACTAGACGTTGGGCATTAGTGAAAAAGGATGCAGGGTGAGGGACCGGGAGAGTGCGGAAAACATATAACAATCTTGGTAATAGGAACATTTTGAATGTGGCGACCCTAGCTGTACAGGAGATTTCAAACCGAGACAGTCTGTTAGCTTCTGTGTGTATGTCTGAAAGAAGGGGTACATAGTTTGACAAATATATCATATCTATAGGGTATGTGAAATGAATACCTAGATAATATATAGTGGAAGAGAGCCAGTCAAAAGAGAACCGTAAAAGTAGGGAAGCTATAACTTCAGGAGAGAGATTTAGGGGTAGAGCCTGGGTTTTAGATTTATAAAGGAGGTAATAGAAGAGGGTAGGTACTATATTACAAGATGTTGTCCATTACTGCTGAGAGGGATGTTAAGAGGTTTCCTAATGAGAGAATTACATAATCAGTGTATAGTGATATGACATGAGATGTGGGACCTATGGGAATGCCAGAAATCCTGTTATCTAGTCAGCAATTCCAGGTAGAGCCGCACCTCTATTCAAAAAGCAGTCTGGTGCAAAGCAGTGGAGATGGCCCAGGTTTGGGGCCCACGTCTATCCAAACAAAGAAGGTTGCTGCAGCACACAGAAGTAATGTCCAAAACTGGTTTTATACCATTCCAATGGCTACGTTTCAGCCACCCATGTGGCCTTTCTCAAGCACACGTGTGCTTGAGAAAGGCCACATGGGTGGCTGAAAGGTAGCCATTGGAATGGAATAAAACCGTTTTGGACATTACTTCTGTGTGCTGCAGCAACCTTCTTTGTTCTGTTATCTAGTCGGATAGCTTGCGCCAGTGCACACAATTATGGACATTTATCAAGGGGTTTAGTCAGGTTTTCTTTACTATAATTGTTGCAAAATTGTCGCAACTGCGACTACACGCTTTTTCGTGCGACATTTTGACTGGAAAGCGAGAAAAGCAAGTTTTCCTAAAATTTACTATGTAGTAATAATTTTAAAATGGACTACGGGTATAGTCAGGTATTTATTAACTGCGACAGTCGCAACTGCGCAAAAAAAAGTCGCAACAGCGTTAAAAATTGACTAAATTTACTCCAGCTCAAACATGGAGCAGAAAAAGCTACTACCAAAGTAAAAAAGGAAAAATTGCTTACGTGAAAGAAAATTATCAACAGCCTGAAAGCAGTTGATAAATATGTCGCACATAAGCAAAAAAAAAGTAAGGAAAAAATTACTAAAAAAAGGAATACATAAGCAAACATTGATAAATGTCCCTCAATGTGATTTTATGGATTTTTTTTCTCATTATGTCTCGCATAGTTGAGGTATATCTATGATGAAAAATACAGGCCTCTCTAATCTTTTAAGTGGAAGAACTTGCACAATTGGTGGCTGACTAAATACTTTTTTGCCCCACTGTATTGGCTGCACAGTTTTCACAGGTAAAATGTTAAAATATCATGTGTCAAAATGTTAAATGAAGACTGGATATCAAACACATAGTGACAAACTGGCCATTATTCATCATTATGTAATTTATTTGTAAATACATTTCCATAAAAAATATTTTGTTTTTACCTGACAATAGGCATAATGCACACACAGTATTTTGGTAATTGCTGCCTTTACTCCAAACACTGTACAGTAATCTGATGTAGCAAAAATGAAGTGTTCTTCTGCATTAGAGCAGATCAGTTCAGCTGTCAGAATTGTGTCTGTCGACAAACTTGCCATCTGTTTCTAATGGCAACTATTAAAATTGTAAAGCGAATGCTGGGTTATAATACAGGTTCTAACTTTCGGTTAGTACCAGTTAAGCAATGCAAGATATTTACAAATGTATTATAAATTATTTTGTATGTAAAATGGAAATGGTGGTCTGGGGGTAGGGAACGCCCTGGCGTCGCTTCACTCCGCTCTCCCCTCTGTGCTCCCACTGCCCGAATTCCCTCTGATTCTCTGCCCCTGGATTCTCAGTGGGATTTCGGCGATGGACCTTACCCTGGGACCTGTACTTAGTTGGCTGGAGGAGGTATTGCCATGGGATGCGGCTCCGTTGGTTGGGGGAATATGCTTATTGAGGAGGGCTCCAGAGGAGCACCAGGACACGTTGGACATGCTGACATATTTCCGGTAGGAAATCTCACCGTCACTTCCGGAGACATGGCACCTAGCCGCCGCCGTTCCTTCTGCGCCCGTAACAGGATGCAAGGAAGTAACGGGGTACTGGCAAGTATGTATTTTCTCTGAATTGACTTTGGCATCGGCTCTGCATCCTCTTTTGTGTGGCTCAGAATAACTGTGACTATAGCTCCGGAGCCGCTCAGTGAGAGGGAGCGGCCCTGGGCCCCCCCTCATCTACCTGACTATGGTCCTAAGCCACACCTGGAGGAAAAGTTCAATAAAGGAAGTATGCAGATGCACCATGTTCTGGAGCCCTCTGGTGAGAGGAGTTGGCTCCGGATACCTTTGAAGCTGGCTGAATGCCTGGGGAATATAATTAAGGCCTTCATTCTGTATGTCTGTAAGAGGGGCTATAAGATGTTTGTTATGTATAGAGGGCTTTAATGTCACCTGCACGACCGAGTAAAATCCTGGCCCCAGGTTTTCCATTTTTTAGCTGGGGGAACTACATGATCTTTTTATGCCAGGGGAACTTGTTAAGTAATCCATTTTGGGGGTCAGTGTTGAGGTCTAGTGCATGAAGCAATGTTGGACTAAGGAAGAGGTCCCCGCTGCCCATTGTTTTATAACTCTTCTCGCAAACAGTAATGTTAAGTTTATGAATTTCATGGACACTTCATTCTTTTAGGAAATCTTTAGACTGAAACTAGGCAACTTTAGTTTACCCGGCCTAAGTATTGGTGGTTCTTTCTACCTGCTTTATTGATCATCTAGTTGTAAGTAGTATTTACAAGTTATATAATCTTCATCTGCCGTTCTGCTGCTGGAAATTGAAATATGCACCCCACAGCGGTCAATTAGTCAGTGTGGACTGTTGGGGGGGAAATCAGCTACTCTGCAGTGTGACAGTTTTTCATCAATTATCCGGAGGAAGTTAACATGGCCACATGCAATTAAAAAATATATCTTTAATCTTTTAAATTGTGAGGCCCTTTGGTCTGGTCAGGCTGCTGCCACCTCCAGGCTGTGTCATTCTGTCACCATATGGTCTACTCTTGCTGCTGCTACCTCCAGGATTGGTCATACTGCCACATGTTGGTCTCCTCATGCTGGTGCCACCTCCAGGCTGTGTCATTTTGCTGCCATGTGGTCTCCTCATGCTGCTGGAACATTACCTACATTTTTTATGGTAGCACTAGCTATTTAAAATCATCAATTTACTTTTGAAAAAAATATATTTTATTCTTAGGAATTGTGAGGCCCTATGGTCTCATCATACTGCTGGGACACTACCTAAAATGTTTTATGGTAGCACTAGCTACCATAAATCTTCAATTCAAATTTGAAAATGTATCATTTAATCTTAGGAATTTTGAGGCCCTATGGTCTCATGGTGCTGCTGGAACATTACCTAAATGTTTTTTATTGCAGCAATAGCTACCATAAATCTTTAATTTAAATTTGAAAATGTATCTTTTATTCTTTGGAATTGTGAGGCCCTATGGTCTCCTCATGCTGCTGTCACCTCCAGGCTTGGTCATTCTGCCACTATATGGTCTTCTTATACTCCTGCCACCTTCAGGCTGTGTCCCTGTGCCGCCATGTGGTCTTCTCATGCTGCTGGCACATTACGTAAAAATTTTAAAACGTAAATAATTTCAATTATTTAATAAAATTAATTTTAATACATTTTATTTAATAATTTTAATAAAAATGCCCCTCAAGCAAACCATGTGTGCAGGGCACCGCGGTGTCACGCTGTTCTTCAGATGGTTTGCCTTCGTGAATGAAGTCACACAGGGGAGGAACCGCTAAAAGTCATTCATCAAGAAATCGAATTATGGCTTACTTCACGAAAACTGGAAATGGGAACCATGGTGACCGACAAGGGGAAGAACATCTTGTCTGAGCTGCATCAAGGAAGCCTGAGCCATGCACCCTGCATGGCACATGTGTTCAATCTGGTTTTCAAGCTGTTCCTGAAATGTTCCCCCCATTTGCAAGACATCCTAACAATGGGAAGAAAACTTTGCATACACTTCAACCACTCATACACCGCAAATCACACCTTGCAGCGTCAGACCAGCATCCCCCAACATAGTCTGATTTGCAACGTTTCCACATGTTGGAATTCCACCCTCCAAATGTTGGACCGACTATATGAACAGAAAAAAGCCATCACCGATTTCTTGATGATCCAAACGGATGGGGGGACTTCCCTGCGTACCTTCAATGTCAACCTGTGGCAGCTCATACTGACATCTGGCGTTTGCTCAGGCCATTTTGAGGAAGCCACATTATTAGTCAGTCACAAGGATTACAGGATGAACAACGTCATTCCACTGCTTCATATAATACAACATGTGTTGGAAACAATGGCTGGTCAGGGCACTGGAGACGTGGCGCCTACATTTCGAGGCCACATGAGCCTTGTGGGGCTGAACTGGAGGAGGAGGGGGATGGGGAGGGGGACAGTGGAGCACAAGCAAGTTTTTGCGAAATGAGTGGTTTTTATAGTCATCTGAAAGGAGAGGAGGAGCAGGAGCCAAATGTGGAGCTACAGGGTGATGAGGAAGAAGAGACAAAGGACCCAGAAACACCGTGGCCATGTGGTCTCCTCATGTTGCTTGTACATTAAATGAAACTTAATCATAATCTTTTTTAAATCTTCATTTAAAATTTTACAATATATCTTTAATCCTTTCAATTGTGATGTCCTATGGACTTGTCATGCTGTTGCCACCTCCAGGCTGGGTTGTTATGGCACTATATGCTGCCTGATTATGGTCTGCTCATGCTGCTGCTACTTTCAGGCTGTGTCATTGTGCCACCATATGGTCTTCTTATGCTGTTGGAACCTTAGATTAAACTTTTAAAATTTTCTTTTATCTAAAATCTTCAATTTAAATTTTACAAAATATCTTTAACCCCTTAAGGACTCAGCATTTTTCTGTTTTTGCTTTTTCATTTTTTCCTCATCACCTTCTAAAAATCAAAACACTTTCAATTTTGCTCATAAAATTCGATATGATGGCTTATTTTTTTGTGCCACCAATTCTACTTTGCAGTGATATTAGTCATTTTACAAAAAAAAATCCACGGTGAAACGGAAATTTTTTTTATTGTGCCACAAAATTGAAGAAAAAATTTAATTTTGTAACTTTTGGGGCCTTCCGTCTCCACGCAGTGCATTTTTCGGTAAAAATGACACCTTATCTTTATTCTGTAGGTCCATACAGTTAAAATGATACCCTACTTATATAGGTTTGATTTTGTCGTACTTCTATAAAAAAAAATCATAAATACATGCAGGAAAAGTTATACATAAGAATTTTCATCTTCTGACCCCTATAACTTTTTTATTTTATTTTTTTATTAGGAAAGGGGTTAAATGACCTTTATGAACTTTTTTTCACTTTTTTTTTTTTTTGCAGTTTTAGGAAAGGGGTTAAATGACCTTTACTAACTTTTTTTTCACTTTTTTTTGCAATGTTATAGCTCCCATAGGGGGCTATAACACTGCATACACTGATCTTTTACACTGATCACTGCAAAGTCATAGCTTTGCATTGATCAGTGTTGTAGGCGGTCGATTGCTCAAGCTTGAATCTCAGGTTCGGAGCAATCAATCACCGATCGGACGCAACGGAAACAGGTGACGGGACCTCCGCTTGCATGCTAGCTGATTGGGACATCGCAATTTTGCCGCAATGGTCCCGATCAGCCTGACTGAGCTGCCAGGAAGCTTTTACTTTCATTTTAGATGTGGCGATCAACTTTGATCGCCGTGTCTAAAGGGTTAATAGCACGCGGCACAACGATTGGTGCCGCACACTATTAGCCCAGGGTCCCGGCTATCACCGTGTTATATATCAGGATCGGGTGCAAGGCGTACATGTACACCCTGCGTCCTTAAGAGATTAATATTTTCTATTGTGAGGCCCTATGGTCTTGTCGGGCTGCTGTCACCTCTAGGCTCTGTCATTGTGCCGCCATGTGACTCCTTGTTAGATTGGGTTTTGTGGTCATACATTATTAGTTCAAAGTAAACACTGAGGAATAAAATTTGTGAATCTAATATAAATCTTAATAAATAAAAATCTATGTAATCTTTTCAAGACTGAGGCCCTATGGTCGTCTATGTCATGTTATCTGTGGAATTACCCCAAGAATGCAATAAAACAGGTTGGAGCGATAACAATGAACCATAACTGATTAAATGAAAAATGTGCACTTTCACAGTCAGGGGAATGCTGAGAGGCAGGGGCTGGAACATGTGGTATCTCACCTAGCAGAGGACCGCCAGCTCGATTTTGAGATACAAGTACAAACTTTTTCACTGCAGACAATTCTAGCTTTATGCGCCCACTTATCCAACGGCACATAAGCTAAATGTGCTCCTGTCCAGGTTGCTGGTACTGCAGTTCCTCCCTTTTCAAGTGGACACTCAGAGTATGGGGGGGCGCTGAGAGGCAGGGTCTGGGACAGGCAGTAGCTGGCCTCACGGCAGACTGCCAGCTCGATGCTCACCAGAATGGGTACTTACAAAAATTTTAATAAATTTAAATTAAATTAAATAAAAATTACATTAAAAATCTCTTTATTATCTTGACGCCATACGGTCTCCTTGCTGCCACATCCAGACGCTCTACAGCAGTGATTCAATAGCGATGCCTGTAATCTGCATGAACAACAGTATTATTTCACTAAAACAGCACACACCCTGTGCATGTAAGGATTAGGCAAAGTGTTCTTTACCCCTATTGAGGCTCTCTGTAGGCCAGAAATAGTAGTTTTTAATAGCGATTTGCTGCTAATAAATTTGGACCGAAACAAATTTTTGGGGAAAATTGTGCAAATCTCTACCCAACACATGCAGGACATTTGGCATTTGCCAGAGAACACCAAGATTGGCAAATTCACCACTGGCACCTTGTACTATTCACAGATGAAAGCAGGTTCACACTGAGCACATGTGACAGATGTGACAGAGTCTGGAGACCCCGTGTTGAACATTCTGCTGCCTGCAACATCTTTTGGCATGAACAGTTTGGCCGTGGATCAGTAATGGTGTGGGGTGGCATTTCTTTTGGGGGCCGCACAACCCTTCATGTGCTTGTCATTTTTTCATACTCAAACTCATACAGTCAAAATGTGCAGTGGTACGGAAGGTTCATCAACGATCTCCTCCTCATATGGGAGGGCGATGAATCTCTCGTACCACCGTTCATACAGTACATTAACCATAACCCGTATAATTTAAAGTTCACCGATGGGAGTAGAGACGTCCTGTGCCCTGCGCAGGCACGCACTTCTACTCCAATTACCTGACCTGTCCCTGCCTACGTCCCTGCGCAATCTCCAACAGAGACGATTCTCAGTGACAGAAGCAGCAGCAAACTTGCAGGGGGGGGGGGTGATGAGAGGTGCGGGGGTGCATGTTATGGGGGTGATGAGATGTGCAGGGGGTGTAATTGGGGTGATGAGAGGTGCAGGGGGGTATTCTGGGGTGACAAGAGGTGCAGGGAGGGTAATGGGGGTGACAAGTGGAGCGAGGGGGTTTAAGGGGGGGGGTGATAAGAGGGGCAGGGGGGTTATGGGGGTGATAAGAGGTGCAGGGGGTGATGAGAGGTGCAGGGGGGTTATGGGGTGATGAGAGGTGCAGGAGGGTGATAGGGGTGATAAGAGGTTCAGGGGGTTTACGGGGGTGATAAGAGGTGCAGGGGTGGTTATGGGGGTGATGAAAGGTGCAGGGGGGTTATGGGGGTGATGAGAGGTGCATGGGGGTTATGGGGTGACAAGAGGTGCAGGGGGGTAATGAGGGTGATGAGAGGTGCAGGGGGGCTGATGGGGTCATAAGAGGTGCAGGGGGGTTATGGGGGTTATAAGAGGGGCAGGGGGGTTATGGGGGTGATAAAAGGTGCATTTTGGGGGTGATAAGAGGTGCAGGGGGGTGATGAGAGGTGCAGGGGGTAATGGGGGTGATGAGAGGTGCAGGGGGGTGATGAGAGGTGTCGGAGAATTATGGGGTGATGAAAGGTGCAGGGGGTGATGAGAGGTGCAGGGGGAGTGATGAGAAATGCAGGGGGTGGGTTATAGGGGTGACGAGAGGTGCAAGGGGGTTATGGGGGTGAAGAGAAGAGGCGCTGTCAGGTTATGGGGGTGATGAGGAGAGGCTGCATTCATTGACCCCTGTGATGTCACAGCCCTATAAATCGGCAGCCATCTTGCCTCTCTTCATTTTGTCTATGCACTCAGAGATAGAGAGAACGGGACTGCTTGTGTCTGACTAGCTTATACTACAGCGTTACACTGCAACTGCTAGTCACATCAGCATTAGGGAAAGACAGGAGTGCAGAGTGCTTTGCTTGTCACACTGAAAAGGATCATTGATAGCTAAACCTCCTATTCACATTATTGAGCATTGCAGCAGAGAAGGGCAGATAGCTGTTATCTGCTTCATACAGATCAACAAGCTGCCTGAACGTTATCAACCATCTTACCACCTCATTTTCCAGCGCAATTCAGTAATTTTTTTTGCTCCAGAAATACTCTGCTGCTCAGAATTGTGTGACAGAGTGCAATTTAGGGTTTAATCCTTGTATTTTTTTTATTGTGGTGCTGCACTGTTGGGTCCTGCTGCTGTTCACAAATACGTTCTTTTTCAGCGGACTGTAGTGCATTTGTCTACCCTCATACGTGCATAACCTACATCAAAGCATGCCTACATGCCTACATCAAAGCAGTCTACTATTCTGTATCTGTAACAAGTCTAGATACAGGGAAAGTACTGACTCCTGGCAAAAGTAATCACCTGCTGGTGTTTTTAAAAAATACTTATTTTTTCTGCGTATAGTTGCGCATATGAATGCCCTCATCAGTGCATACCGCATAGGTACATCCAAGTATTGTACCATTTAGTACTTGTTAATCTGTCAAGATGCTCCATACTGTCAAAGTCCAAACAATAGTATTCACTGGCTGGTGTTTTTAAGAAATGCAGAGTTTTTTTCTGCCGATAGTTGCGCATATTACTGCCCTCATCAGTGCATACCGCATAGGTACATCCAAGTATTGTACCATTTAGTACCTGTTAAGCTGTCAAGGTGCTTCATACTGTCAAAGTCCAAACAATAATATTCACCGGCTGGTGTTTTACAAAAATACAGAGTTTTTTCTGCGTATAGTAGCACATATTACTGCCCTCATCAGTGCATACCGCATAGGTACATCCAAGTTTTGTACCATTTAGTACCTGTTAATATGTCAAGGTGCTCCATACTGTCAAAGTCCAAACAATAGTATTCACTGGCTGGTGTTTTTAAAAAATACAGAGTTTTATCTGCATATAGTTGCGCATATTACTGCCCTCATCAGTACATACCACATAGGTACATCCAAGTATTGTATCAATTAGTACCTGTTAATCTGTCAAGGTGCTCCATACCGCCAAAGTCAAAACAAGAGTATTCACCGGCTGGTGTTTTGAAAAAATACTGAGTTTTTTCTGCCTATAGTTGCGCATATTACTGCCTTCATCAGTGCATACCGCATATGTACATCCAAGTAGTGTACCATCTTGTACCTGTTAAATTTAAAGGGCCTACATACTGTGAAAGGACAGCCATAAGTAATCACCTGCTGCTGTTCTAGACAAATACTGTTTAAAGAGTAGTGTAGCGTATTGTAATACCCTCATAAAGGCACTAAGTATGTCAGGCAGAGAAGTGCCAGGATGTGCACAGAGGAGTGGCAGAGGCCTAAATACTTCAGGCAGAGTTGGCAGCAGACTTGGGGCGAGTGGCAGCAGGAGTCGCAGCGAGAAGCCTGAGCTCCCGTTATCAGCCAGCGGTCGTGTCTCGACCAGCAAAACATCTGCCGTCATCGATTGGTTAGCACGCTCATCCACATCATCACAAGTGACATCTGACACCCCCAGTCAACAGTCGGTGGGTTCCTAAAACACAACCCTCAGTTGGCATGGCCCGGGAGCAGTCCCTGTCCTCCCAGTGCCTTTGTCCTATGCTGTTCCCTCTCCTAAAGAAGTATCTTATGCTGTGGGTTCAGCTCCACTATTTGCTGAGGACGCTCTAATAGAGGACAGTCAGCAGCTACTGGCCAGACAAGAAGGGGAGGAGACATGCGCCGCTTTCTCTGCTAGGCGGCCAAATAGTGATGCGGAGAGTGACGTGGGAGGTGGTGTTGCAAGGGTTCAGGGTCCTGAAGCAGACACTGTTGGGGAACCTGAGGAGGACATCAATGACGTGCACACACCTGTTGATGATGATGATGAAGCCGATCGCAATTGGGAGCCGGGTGCAGAGGGGGCTTCTTCATCATCAGGAGAAGAGAGTTGCAGGTTGCCCTTGAGGCAGCAAGGCGGTAGCACGGTTGGCAGTCAGCGTGGTGGCAGGAGTGGAAATTCAGGAGCCAAACGTGCCCGGGGGAGACCACCTGCTTCGCGGCAGCCTACCTTTCCGGGAGGTAGTGGAACAGGGGTTACTGGAGACAGCGCCACTAGCAGTCAATTAGTGCGGATTGCAGGTGGGAAAATCAGCTACTCAGCGGTGAGGAAGTTTTTCATAAGGCATCCGGAGGAGGTTCACTTAGCCACATGCAAGATCTGACAGCAGAAGGTGAAGCGTGGCCAGGATCCCAAAGTCGGCACCACGGCCCTGCGTCAACACATGCTTCGCCACCATAAAGTGGCCTGGGAGAACCGTGGCTCTGATATAGTGGTTCAGCCTGCTGCATCATCCAGTGGCCATCCCCTCCCTCCTTCATCCAGCCAAGGCTCCATCACCTCAGCCGAAGGGAGCTGTGTGTCAAACCCTCCTTCTGTCGCTCCTGCTTCTCCTGCTTTTAGTCAGCCATTCTGCCAACAATCCATCGGCCAAGCCATGTCCAAGAGACAACAGTATGCGCCCACTCATCCAACGGCACAAAAGTTGAATGTTCTCCTGTCCAAGTTGCTGGTGTTGCAGTCCCTCCCTTTTCAAGTGGTGGACTCTGCACCTTTCAGAGAATTTATGGCTTGTGCCGAGCTGAGGTGGAGAGTTCCAAGCCGTCATTTCTTTGCGAAGAAGGCAGTACCAGCCCTGCATAAGTTTGTACAAGAGAAGGTGGGCCAGTCCTTGAGCCTATCAGTGAGTTCAAAAGTGCACGGCAGCGCCGACGTGTGGAGCTGTAACTACAGGCAGGGACAATTCTTGTCTTTTACGGCCCACTGGGTAAATGTGGTTCCTGCACAGCCACAACAGCAACTTGGACAGGTCACACCGCTTCCTCCTCCACACTCTCGCTCTCAGGCAGTTGGTCCTGTTACAGTGTGCGACGCCGCCTCCTCATACTCCACCGTGTCCTCGGCCTCCACTGCACGTCCAAATCTCGGTGACCCTTCATCGTACCATGTGTGTAGGGCACAGCGGTGTCAAGCTGTTCTTCACATGGTTTGCCTTGGCGAACTGAGTCACACAGGGGAGGAACTGCTAAAGTTCTTTCGTAAAGAAATCCGAGTATGGCTTACTCCACGAAATCTGGAAATGGGAAACATGGTGACCGACAACGGGAAGAACATTGTGTCCGTGCTGCGACAAAGAAGTGTGAAACATGCGCCCTGCATGGCACACGTGTAGAATCTGGTTGTCAAGCACTTCCTCAAATCTTCACCCCATTTGCAAAACATCCTGAAAATGGCAAGGAAACTGTGCATGCACTTCAGCCACTCGTACTTCCAAGCACACCTTCCTTGAGCTGCAGCATCAGAACGGTATCCCACAACATAGTCTTATTTGTGACGTTGCCACATGTTGGAATTCCACCCTCCATATGTTGGACAGACTATACGAACAAAAAAAAGCCATCACCGATTTCTTGATGATCCAAGCAGATAGGAGTACTCCCCTGTGTAACTTCAATTTGAACCAGTGGCAGCTCATACGTGACACCTGCCGTTTGCTGAGCCCCTTTGAGGAAGCCACATTATTTGTAAATTGCCTGGATTACGCCATGGACGACGTAATTCCACTCCTACATTTCCTACATCTCAAGGCTACATGAACCCTGTGGGGGCTGAACTGGAGGAGGAGGATGATGAGGGGCAGAGCGGAGCACAGTTTAGGTTGGATGAGATGGCCGGTGTTTCTAGTCATTGGACAGGAGAGGAGGAGCAGGAGCAGCCAGAGGAGCTGGAGGGTTATGAGGAAGACGAGACAGAGGACCCAGACACACCGTGGCAGTATGCAGTGGAGATGGAGGCAGGTAGTCCCTCCGAGTCACTGACGCAAATGGCACGATGCATGCTCAGTTTCTTGGGTAGTGACCCCCGAATTGTCAAAATTCGTCAGCAGGATGACTTCTGGATCTTCACCTTATTAGACCCTCGCTACTGTTCCAGAATGGGGGCCTTTTTTACACCAACTGAGAGGGAGGACAAACTGACCTACTACAGAGAGATTCTACATAGTCAGTTGGCTGATGCCACATGGGCCACATGGTCCATCCACTCGCAGGTCTGACTCGGGGGCCCTCTGCACTCATCTTCCACTGCCATGGCTGCTGGGGAGGGGTGGCAGGAGCAGTATGAAAAAACCTCTAAATAAATATAAAGATGTGGAGGAAGTGCTATTTAAGACATAACTTTTAATATATGCTTACTAAAACACACCAATATGTGCAAAGTGATTATTCCCACATAAAATCATAAAATCATGCAACACAGGATCTGTTAGGATCACCACCCATCTGGTGGATTTATCATGAATCTAATGTGTAGATACACATATTTAGTCATGAATCTCTAATAAGAAATATATATAATTCTCAACGCGTTTCTACTCCAATCAAGAGTGTCCTCAGGAGAATATCAAAATAATAGAGATAATAAGAGTATCACATTTAAATAAACATGGTATTACTGAGTGACCCACGATACAGGGTATCACTCAGAGGGTGTGATCTTTCCCAGCTGAAACAGGAGAATGCCGGCACGACAGTCCTTGCCGTGGTTCCGGACACTGTCAGCTGGTCTAGGTGCCGATCACAGGATCCCGGGAGGTGAGCAACCCGCAGTGGCGGGGAGACGGAGTGATTCTAACCGGCTGCGATGCGATGCGCACATATTGGTGTGTTTTAGTAAGCATATATTAAAAGTTATGTCTTAAATAGCACTTCCCCCACACCTTTATATTTATTTAGAGTTTTTTTCATATTGTTTATGCTGGGAGGCAACTTGGCCCCTTGCAACTTGGCAACTTGGCCCCTCGGCCAGTAGTGTGCCATCAGAGCGGGTGTTTAGTGCGGCTGGGGCCATAGTCACCCCAAGGCAAACTCATCTGTCCACTAAAAATGTGAAGAGACTGACGTTTGTCAAGATGAATCAGAGAATGGATCAGCCAGGATTTCCAGCCACCAATGCCAGATGCCTCAGAGTAGATTGACCATGCTGCTACACCAACATTTCCCAATTATGGTTGGTTATGAAACCCTCTTGGGTTATCAATTGGGGTTATGAAACCCTCTTTGGTACTGCCATTGCCAGCTCCTGGCTCGTCCTCTGTCTTTCAGGAACTACTTGCCTCACTGATGCTTCTGGCCTTGGGCCTTTAATTTTTGGAAGTTTAGAAATACCTAAATACATGCTTAATGCAAATGTCAACATTGATCTTTAAATGTAAGGGGTTATGGAACCCTCTTGGGTACTGCGAATGACTGCTCCTGACTCATCCTGTGTCTTTCAGGAACTACTTGCCTCACTGACGCTTCTGGCCTTGGGCCTTTAATTTTTGGATGGTGTGACTGAGGAGCAATCTGCAAGTTGGACCTATGGCTGCCGTAATTTGGTTCCTGGTTTTATTTATCTGGCCAGGTAGGTTAGTTGATTGGACCCGCACCATTTGAGAAACCTTGGCGTGGTGTGCGGGCTCAAGTGTGTCCTTCATATAAGGATATACTTACTAATGTCTCAATTTTACCTCAGTTTTGAGGGTTAGCTAATGTCATTGTTTACATTAACCACAGTTGTGAAACCACAGTGTGATCCATAGGTGCAGGTCCTCCACTCCAACGTAGGTGCACAACTGCACTTGGAGTTGAGCACCTTGTATCACCTTAGATCACATCAATGTCAGTGTTTGTTTAAAGTCAGTCATGTTTAACGCATACACATACACATTCATCTGGTGTCAGAATGCCATTGTGGTACTTGTGACCGTTTGCAGGCATCCTCCATTGCATGCAATTTTGCTGGAGATTGCCCTTAGCAACGGTTTACAAGTGCAGGACCTCCGCCCCAGCAAAGGTGCACAACTGCACTTGGGGTTGAGTTTTCCTGCTATACCCATGTTCATGCAAATATAAGCCGTTATGTCTTTGCTTAGGGCTTATACTAATGCACACTTTTATCTTTCTGGGTGTCAGGATCCGGACTGGTATGCAGAGAGAACACAGGAGGTGGATCCTCTGTGTCAGTGAGGTGATGGCGTGGGCCGTACCAGGGGAATGGAATTTAAGGGGTTACTGGTTTTCACCAGAGCCCGCCGCAAAGCGGGATGGACTTGCAGCGGCAGGTAACCCCCAGGTCGTTCCACCCGATAGCGACTCAACCCCACTGACAGCTGAGACAGGCGCGGTACACAGGGACAAGGCAAGAGCAAGGTCGGACGTAGCAGAAGGTCAGGGCAGGTAGCAATGGTACATAGTCAGGGGCAACGGAAAGGATACACAGGCTTGGGATACACAAAACGCTTTCTCTGGGCACTAGCGCAACAAGATCCGGCAAGGACAGGAAGGGAAAGTGTTTTTTTATAAGGAATGGGAGTGATACAACTGATTGGGCCAGGCACCAATTAGTGGTGCATTGTCCCTTTAAATTTCAAAGAGCCGGGGCGCGCGCTCGCCCTAGAGAGCTGGGACGCGCGCACCGGGACGTGACAGCCAGGGAACGGGACAGGTGAGACGATTGGGATGCGACCCGCAGGCGGGCGCGTCCGGCTACGCGGATCGCATCCCCGCCGGCAGTAACGGTGCAGCGCTCCCTGTCAGCGGGTCTGACCAGGGCGCTGCAGACAGAAGAATGCCGCAAGCACTTCGGGGAGGAGCAGGTACCCGGAGCACTCGGCGTAACAGTCCCGCCCCCCCTTAGGTCTCCCCCTCTTTTTGGAGCCCAGGAATCTGCGGACAAGCTCCTTGTCAAAAATGTTGGCCTCAGGTTAACAGGACCTCTCTTCAGGGCCACAATTCTCCCAATCAATTAAAAAAAATCTTTTACCTCCGACGAACTTGGAGGCAAGGATCTCTTTGACAGCGAAGACTTTAGAGGAGCCAGAAACAGGAGCGAGAACGGTAACCTTGGGAGAAAAGTGGTTAAGCACAAGAGGTTTGAGAAGAGACACATGGAAAGAGTTAGGAATGTGAAGAGAAGAAGGAAGATGAAGTTTGTAAGAGACAGAATTAATTTGATTCTTGATTTTAAAAGGACCGAGGTAGCGAGGACCCAACTTGTAGCTAGGGACACAAAAGCATATGTATTTGGCAGAGAGCCACACTTTGTCCCCAGGGAGAAAGACAGGAGGAGTTATTCTCTTTTTATCTGCATGTCTCTTCATTCGAGATGAGGCCAGTAGGAGCGACTTTTGAGTCTCCTTCCAGATAGCGGAGAAGTCACGGGTTATTTCATCCACCGCAGGAACTCCAGAAGAAGTGGGAATGGGGAGGGGGGGCAGAGGGTGACGGTCGTACACCACAAAGAATGGGGATTTGGCGGAGGATTCAGAATTTTTGAAATTGTACGAGAATTCAGCCCAGGGCAGAAGGTCGACCCAATCATCTTGGCGGGAGGAGACAAAATGTTGCAAATAGTCACCAAGAATCTGGATTACTCTTTCCACTTGTCCATTGGATTGGGGGTGATAGGAGGACGAGAAATTTTATTTAATCTTTAATTGATTACAGAGAGCTCTCCAAAATTTTGACACAAATTGAACGCCTCTATCTGAGACGATATGCGTGGGAAGCCCGTGAAGAAGAAAAATCTGCAGAAAAAATGCTTCGCCAACTGTGGCGCAGAAGGAAGGCCTGGAAGCGGAATGAAGTGAGCCATTTTGGAAAAACGATCAACGACCACCCAGATGATGGTGTTGCCATGGGATACTGGAAGATCTGTAATGAAATCCATTGCAATTTGGGACTATGGTTGCTCAGGGACGGGCAAAGGATGGAGGAGTCCAGCAAGCTTCTGGCGAGGAGTTTTATCCCGGGCACAAACAGTACTAACCCAAACAAAATCAGTGACGTCACCCTCCAATACAGACAGGAGATTAGCTGAATGGACTTTTTAATGCCAACATGACCAACCAGGTGAGAAGAATGCCCCCATTTGAGGATCCTGAGGCGAAGGCGTGGAGGAACAAAAGTCTTTCCAGGGGGGATTTGCCCCAGTGAGGCTGGAGCAGAGGAGACCAGGCACTCAGACGGTATAATATGCTGCAGAGGGACTTCAGACTCGGAGGCATCAGAGGAACGAGAAAGGGCGTCAGCTCTGAAATTCTTGTCAGTGGGACGGAAGTGTATCTCGAAGTTGAAGCGGGCAAAAAACAACGACCATCTAGCCTGGCGAGGATTCAGACGCTGAGCGGAGTGGAGGTAAAACAAATTCTTGTGGTCAATGTAAATGACAATGGGGTGTTTGGAACCCTCCAAAAGATGTCTCCACTCCTCGAGTGCTAACTTGATGGCCAGGAGTTCACGATCTCCAATAGTGTAGTTTGTTTCTGCCGGAGAGAAAGTCTTTGAGAAAAAACCACAAGTAATGTTACGTCCGGTAGAATTTTTTTGCAGACGTATGGCTCCTGCTCCGACTGAGGAAGCATCTACTTCCAGGAAGAATGGTTTCAACGGATCAGGTCTGGACAAAACTGGTGCTTGTGGAGGCCACGACTTTGGATTAGCATTCTTCCTAGTCAGAGCCACAATAGGGGCCACAATGGTGGAGAAGTGGGGAATAAACTGTCGATAATAGTTGGCGAATCCCAGGAAGCGTTGGATAGCACGGACTCCAGAAGGGCGTGGCCAATCCAAAACTGCTGACAGTTTATCTGGATCCATTTGAAGCCCTTTGCCAGAGACTAGGTAACCTAGGAAAGGAAGACTGTTGCATTCAAAGAGACATTTTTAAAATTTAGCGTATAGGTGGTTTTCACGGAGTCTTTGGAGCACTTGACGGACATGACGACGGTGTTCCTCTAAGTTAGAGGAAAAAATCAAGATGTCATCCAAGTAGACCACAACACAGGTATACAATAAGTCCCGAAAGATCTCATTAACAAAGTCCTGGAAGACTGCAGGGGCGTTGCAGAGCCCAAAGGGCATAACTAGATATTCAAAATGTCCATCTCTGGTATTGAAAGCAGTTTTCCACTCATCACCTTTACGGATGCGAATAAGATTATACGGGCCCCTTAAGTCCAGTTTGGTGAAGATACTTGCTCCACGAAGACGGTCAAAGAGTTCGGAGATCAAAGGCAGGGGATAGCGTTTTTTATAAGGAATGAGAGCCGGCGCGCGTGCGCCCTGGAGAGCGGGGTCGCGCGCCGGGACGTGACAGCCGGGGAACGGGACAGGTGAGACAATTGGGATGCGACCCGCGGGTGGGCGCATCCCGCTACGCAGATCACATCCCTGCCGGCAGTAACAGTGCAGCGCTCCCGGTCAGCGGGTCTGACCGGGGCACTGCAGACAGAAGAACGCCGCGAGCGCTCCGGGGAGGAGCAGAGACCCGGAGCGCTTGGAGTAACACTGGGTAGCATTAGGGTTTCACCTGTGAGGCCTGCTATAAATGAACCAACCAGGGTGAGGCTTGTAGCTTGTCTACTCCCTCCCATTGTATGTGTGCTTAGATTCACACTGGAGGTGACTGAGGAGCAATCTGCAAGTCGGACCTATGGCTGCCGTAATTTGGTTCCTGGTTTTATTTATCTGGCCAGGTAGGTTAGTTGATAGGACCCGCACCATTTGAGAAACCTTGGCGTGGTGTGCGGGCTCAAGTGTGTCCTTCATATAAGGATATACTGGCTAATGTCTCAATGTTACATCCGTTTTGAGGGTTAGCTAATGTCATTGTTTACATTAACCACAGTTGTGAAACCACAGTGTGATCCATAGGTGCAGGTCCTCCACTCCAACGTAGGTGCACAACTGCACTTGGAGTTGAGCACCTTGTATCACCTTAGATAACATCAATGTAAGTGTTTGACCATGATGCTACACCAACATTTCCCAATTATGGTTGGTTATGAAACCCTCTTGGGTTATCAATTAGGGTTATGAAACCCTCTTTGGTACTGCCATAGCCTGCTCCAAAGTAGGCTGGAAAGATGTTGGTCACCTATACACTTAGGGTCTATTATAAATGAATAGCCCCAGTTAGTGATCAGCCAAGCTCGTCATGGACTATCAAATGTTAAATAAAACTAGTGAATGACAATGTCTCATTGAGACCATGTGGGGCCACATATTGGAATCTGTGAATCCATCAGGTCTCTTTTTGAACCAACAGTTGGTCAAAATTGCCCCCTCGCTTGGACGGACGGACCACTTCAATAATGGAAAATTTTAGGTTTCAGGGATTGCCCTGATGGCATTCGTGGACATGTCTAGCTATGGGTGTTATTCTAGTGTGCTTGACATCATTGATGTGTTCACATATTCGTCTATGAAATTCCCTTATAGTTTTTTCTATGTAGTCCATGGGGCAACTTCACTGACACAAATACACCACTCCTTTGGATTTGCAATTACAAAAGTCCCTAATGGTGTAACTAGTCCCTGTTACAGAGCAAATTACTGCTTTTGTACTAAGGGACAGGTACGACACCCACCACATTTAAAGTTGCCACAAATGCGGCGATGAAGCCATGATGATTCGGTGGCTGGTCTGGTGTAATGACTATGGACTAGTCGGTCCTGGAGGCTGCGTCCCCTCTGATAGGTAATCAACGGGTGTGATGATAATACCCTGTCTAGATAGGGATCAGCTTCTAAAATGGACCAATGTTTAGATAGGATGTTATACATTTCTTTGGAATGGTTATCTTAAGTGGAGATAATACGTGTTACTCCATCAACTGCTGGACGTTCTCGAGGTGTCAAGAGATCATCCCGAGGTTGATCCCTCGCAAATTGAAAAGCAGGTTTTAGAGTTTCATTGAGATAACCTCGTTCCTGAAATCTCTTTTGGAGTTTCCTAGCCTCATTATGGAATTCAGTTTCGGAGGAACAATTACGACGTACTCTCAGGTACTGTCCCTTCGGAGTCCCCTTCCTGAGTGCTAATGGGTGGAAACTCGACCAGTGAAGCAAGCTATTAGTGGCTGTTGTTTTGCGGAAGAGAGTGGTAAAGATGTTGCCAGATTGGTCTTTCTGTATCAAGACATCTAGAAAAGGAAGGGAGTCACGACCTATAAAGAAAACTTGACTCACTCCCATTCCTCAACAAAAAGATATCGTCAATATTTCTTACCCACATTACAAAGTTGGGTGTCCAGGTGTTATCATCCGGCAGGAAGACCACTGTGTCTTCCCACCAGCCTAGGAGGAGATTTGAGTACATGGGGGCACATGGGCTCCCCATGGCGGTCCCCCTGAGCTGGTGGTAGGTCCACCCGTCGAAGGTGAACACGTTGTGGATTAAGATAAATTCGACTAACTCAATGATAAAGTTGTTATGCGCTCAAAAGAAATTTCCTCTGGATGATAAGTAGCATGCAATTGCGCGGAGACCTTGTTCATGTATGATGGAACTATACAAGGCCTCAACGTCAATGCTAATCAGAAGGACTGAGCTGTATACTTGTACCCCTTCTAATCGTTTCAGGAGGTCAATTGTGTTTCTGACATATGATGGCAATGAGATAACGAAGCTGCGCAAGATCTTATCAACATACACTCCTGCTGCCTCAGTCAGAGACCTGTTACCTGAGACGATGGGTCTCCCTTTCAGTTTTCTTAGGCCTTTATGTACCTTAGGCAAGCAATAAAATGTAGCCAGCCTAGGGTACTTGGGGTACAAGTAGTTAAACTCTTTGGAATCAATCAGTTTATTTTGTTTAGCCCCATCAAGGAGAATTCTAAGTTCCTCCAGGTGACTTTTGGTAGGGAAGGACAGCATTATTCTCCCCCATGGATAAAATGTCCAAGCACATTCTCTTAATTAGAGTGGTTTAACACTATCAGATCCCCCCCCCTTATCTGCCGATTTAATGACCAATTCATGATTCCTCTCGAGCTCAAGCATGGCTTCTGTTTCTTGAGGAGTCATGTTGGCAAGATAGGGTTTTGATCTGACCGTCAGTTGTTCAATCTCATTGGTCACAACCTTTAAAAAGATATCAATTGGTGGGACCAAGGTGCTTTTGGGGCGAAGCTAAGTGAAGGGTCCTTCTCCAGGTTTTCTTTCGCCACTTTCTTATAAGTCATGTAGCAGCCTCACATCAGGAAGATCTACATCACTGATTCCGAGTTTCTGGCATTGTTTCTTATCATGGAGTCTAAAAAATCTGTGCCATTTTTACTTTCTACAAAATAAATTTAGATCTTTTATCCAATCAAATTTGTCCAAATGGTTGGTTGGTACAAAAGAGAGACCTTTCTGTAAAACTCTGACTTGATCGTCTGATAAAGGGAAACCTGACAAATTAATGACTTTTAGATTGTCTACCTCTGATCCTAAGAAGATGGGCAGAGTGGTAAGACTGATGTAGCCCCACCTATAGGGACACTTTGGGTATTCATCACATTTGCCCCTTGTCTGGGATTGTGACAGGGCGGTTCTCCAGTGCCCCATTTGCGGCCTCAGGCTCTAGAACCTCTACCACGTTGGTTTTTGCCTGTTGGCTTAGGCCACCTGTTATTTTCAGAATCAGAGGTATTTTGATCTGAGGAAGACACCTATGAGAGTGGTTGACTTCCCTTCTGTGGATACTTTTCAAAATTCTAGGCCTTTTTGTTTTTAAATTCCGACAAAACTTTGAGGAACTGCTTGTTTCCTCTCTTGAATATAATTGTGGAATTTTTCAACTGAAGCCTGTGAGATGGATTCCTGTTTACCAAAATCAGGGTCGGATTTGAATGTCAGGGCCTTTTGTGCTACTTGAATTAAAGTTTTAGAGGCAATAGATAGTGTGTTGGTTTCCTCTTCGAGAAGGATCCGCATGAAACGAACTGAGCTTTCAGTTGCTTCCTTCTCCCCTTTCTCTAGGAGAGCAGGGTGCGACTCCTGTCTGCTGGCCGTATGTTAATACGCAGACCTTTAGGGACAATATTGTTTTTGATGTAATTGTCTAGAGTTTGATATTCCCACCAAGATTTAATTTTATTTTTATAGCATTGGTGGAGTTCACAAAACATGTTCCTCAAGTTTGGAACCTCTGTATCAGAGGGAGTCCATTCTTGGTTGGTAAAGACAGATGCATCACTCTTAAGCCATGACTCATTATTGGCTGTAGAGTCTAGAAATCCAGCCATACCAATTAGACCTGAACAAAGCTCAAAGAACTAAATAATATTTAGTGTCTGACAAAATCACTAATCACCGAAAAAACACTAAAATATAACTTTTAATGGATAATTTAGCATAAAATATGTCAAAAACCACAACAGTGCTACTCAAAAAAGAGCTAAAAATATAATGATGCTCAATCACAGGATTTATGGATGTCGATCCTCACTATGATTTATACATTTTACCTACAGTCAAGCATGGTGGTGGGAGTATCATGATCTGGGCCTGCATAAGTGCTGTTGTCACTGGGGAGCGTTAGTTCATTAAGGAATTGATTAATACCAACATGTTCTGTGCCATACTGAAAGAGAGTGTAATCCCCTCCCTTCGGTTGACCCGGACACACAAAAGTATTCTAACATGATAACAACCCCAAACACCCGTCCAAGACCACCACTGCCTTGCTAAAAAAGATGAGGGTAAAGGTGATGGACTGGGGCATCCTCAAACAGAAGGTGGGGGAGCACAAGATCTCTTTTAGTGCAGCAAAACTGGGACTCCACATAATTATGTAATTATGCCAGTTAATCCTTATACATTTCAAGTGCCATAATAAAGGGTATGAGTACTTACATGTCCATGTAACATTTTAGTTTTTCATTTTTTAACAAACAACTTGCACAATCTGTCACAATATCATTGGTATACTGGGTAGTGAACATAAGATCATTAAGACTGATATATCTGTCATGGTGCAGGAACTGGCACCCGCTCATGACTGACATATTTGTCATTGGTAATTAAAAGGTTAATGGAGAAAAAGGAGAGTTTTATTTATAGACAAGTTATATGCAAAGTCTTAGACTAAGCTATATTTAGGAACAGGAGTCAAAAAATACAAAATAATACAGAGCATTTTTCTTTCCGACTTGTTCCAAATCTATGTAAAATTCCCATCAGTTGAATAATCTACTGTAATGTGACTAAACATAGTTCTTTTTCTGTTGATGGATGGTTATGGCCTTTTAAATCTAGAAATATTATTTTCCCAAGGCTTTGAATGATCCTAAGCATGCCCATGGCATTTAACTGTCTTGCCAGCATGATTTATGTATTGTGTGTCCTAAGAGTGCTACATTTTTCCTAACACCTATGTTTATTATAAGATGCAGGCTAACAATGAAGAACTCTATCTGAAGCTTTGCACTGTAATACAGTTTTAACAGAATTATTTTTCATTTTTTAAGTTATTGTCAAATAACATTAGCCTTTTTTGAGTGCAGAATTTTAAATTGAGCCTAAATGTTTAATTTCTTCCACTGACATTCTAAATTAAGTAAATGCAAATAAGAAAGGGCTACTGCCACAACATGATTTTCACCTGACAGATTCTTCCATTGGGAAAATCTGCTGTAAATTTGGAGAAAAATCTGCAACAGAAATCTGAAGCATACCCTCCGATTTGTCTGATAGATTTGTATTCAGTGGGGAATGTCCTTTTTTTGTTTCCATCTTTTGTTTCATATCTGCATCAGAAAAAAATGTGCTTTGTATAAATAACTTACGACAAGAAAAAATAGTTGTATATGAGGCCTAAGGAATATTATGATGTTTATTGGCAACTGGTATAGAACGTGGACAATGTAAGTAATCTCTGATTGGATAAGTGAATTTCTATATGTATATACTTTGGGGGGTGTCAAATAGACAAAGAGAGAATTTTATTGCTTTTACTTTTAAACTTTAGTTTTTTCTTTTGTTTTTCTGCACCAGTACAGAGCCCTGTATTGCTGTATATTATTGCTTGTAATTGATTTACTGACAGGTCAGATTTTAGGCCCCTTCTTAGGCAGAACATAGCAAGCACATTTATACAGCAGACATAGGGGCCTTTGTTATACCCCCATCTGTAATAACAACCTATCTAGAGTACATCCATACCTATAAGGGCCACAAACAAATTGGGCATTTGGGGTGCAAAACCCGTATTTTTAACCATGTGCCCCAGATCTCTGAGTGATTGCCTCCCTTCACTGCATTTATATCCTCACAACACAGATGCAGTGAAGTAGAATGGTTGAGCAGCAGCTGTCAGCTCCCCCTTTAACTCTCATAGCCCTTCAGGCCTGCAGCATGTGAGCTGCTTGGAAGCAATCCCTGCACTAGCCAGGCCAAAGAGATGAAGTAATCACTCCTGGCCAGGGATCCTATCTTTACAGCTCCCAGACTGCAAGACTGAAGAAAAAAACAAAGAACCTGGGAGCCCGGACTAGATGTGTATTATTATGGTAAAGAGACATGGGGTACATTATTACAGTATAGGAATAACATGGGGCATTACTATTGCATAGGGCACGGATGCATTATAATTGTATGGGCCCAGAGGGGCATTGTTACTGTACTAGGGGGCACAGCTGGCATTAAAATTGTATGGGGGCACTGGGGGCATTATAATGCCACTGCTATGGTTTGGAGCCACAGAGTGCACAATTACTGCATGGGAACACAGGGGGCATTATTCTGTATGAGGGCACAGGGGATACTATAACTGAATATGCACTACTGTATGGGAACACAGTAGGCATTATAATTGTATGGGACTTGGGTGCCATTATTAGTGCATGGGACATTATTACATATAGGCACTCAGAAGAGACTATTACTGTTTGGGGTACAGTTGAGGCATTATTAATGAGTGGGGGTACCATTGGGGAATTATTTGTGAAAAAAATCACATTGAGCAACTGTGATGAGAAAATATGTCACCTTTGATGTAGCTGCAATCACTTAAATGGTCTGCAGAACACGTAAAGTGGTATTCTGGTGAAAAACTATTTTTTTTTCTCATATCAACTGTCTCCAGAAAGTTAAACAGATTTGTAAATTACTTTTATTAAAAATATTAATCCTATCATTATTTATCAGCTGCTGAAGTTGAGTTGTTCTTTTCTGTCAGTGCTCTCTGCTGACACCTCTGTCTGTCTCAGGAACGGTCCAGAGTAGGAGTTAATCCCCATAGCAAACCTCTTCTGCTCTGGACAGTTCCTGAGAAGACAGAGGTGTCAGCAGAGAGCACTGTTGTCAGACAGAAAAGAACAACTCAACTTCAGCAGCTGATAAGTACTGGTAGGATTAAGATTTTTTAATAGAAGTAATTTACAAATCTGTTTAAATTTCTGAAGCCAGTTGATATGAAAAATAAAATAAAAATTCACCAGAAAATCCCCCGTTAACCCCTTAACCTCTTAAGGACGCAGCCCATTTGGACCTTAAGGACTCAGACAATTGAATTTTTACGTTTTAGTTTTTTCCTCCTCGCCTTCAAAAAATCATAACTCTTTTATATTTTCATCCACAGTTTAGTATGAGGGCTTGTTTTTTGCGGGACCAGCTGTCCGTTGTAATGCAATCACTCACTTACTACCATTAAATGTATGGCACAACCAAAAAATACTATTTGTGTGGTGAAATTAAAAAGAAAACCGCAATTTTGCTAATTTTGGAAGGCTTTGTTTTCACGCCGTACAATTTACGGTAAAAATGACATGTGTTCTTTATTCTTTGGGTGAATACGATTAAAATGATACCCATGATAACATACTTTTCTATTATTGTTGCGCTTAAAAAAAAAACTTTTTAACCAAATTAGTATGTTTAAAATCCCCCTATTTTGAAGACCTATAACTTTTTCATTTTTCCGTATAAGCGGCAGTATGAGGGCTCTATTTTTTGCGCCGTGATCTGTACTTTTTATTGATACCATATTTGCTTATATAAAACTTTTAATCCATTTTTTATAAAAAAAATTTGGGAATAAAATGTTATAAAAAAAGCAGCTATTTTGTACTTTTTTTTATTTTTAGGTTCACGCGGTTCACCGTACGGTATCATTAACATTTTATTTTAATAGTTCAGATATTTACGCACGCGGCGATACCACATATGTATATAAAATATTTTTTTTAACACTTTTTGGGGGGGAAATAGGAAAAATGGGACAATTTACGTTTTTATTGGGGAGGAGGTTTTTCCCCTTTTTTTTTACTTTATTTCTTTACCTTTATTTTTACACTTTAATAGTCCCCATAGGGTACTATTTATAGCAATCACTCGATTGCTAATACTGTTCAGTGCTATGTATAGGACATAGCACTGATCAGTGTTATCGGTCATCTTGTGCTCTGGTCTGCGGGAAGGCAGATCAGAGCAGAAAACTCCCGGAAGGCAGCGGAGCCAGGTGAGGGGACCTCCGTCTGCCGTGCTTTATCATCGGATCACCGCGGCAGCGCTGCGGGCGATCCGATCATCAATTTTAGTGACCGCGATGAAGCAGATGCTGTGATCTTTATTGATCACGGCATCTGAGGGGTTAATGGCGGACATCCACAGGATCGCGGGTGTCCGCCATTACGGCGATCAGCAGCCGGGACCTGCCACGCATGATCCGGGCATTGCTCCGATGCTCGCGGTTATGCTTAGGACGTAAATGTTCCTCCTGGTGTGTTAAGTACCACCTCACCAGGACGTTCATTTTCGGCACTCGTCGTTAAGGGGTTAAGGACCGAGACCATTTTCACCTTAAGAACCCGGGCATTTATTGCACATCTGACCACTGTCACTTTAAGCATTAATAACTCTGGGATGCTTTTACTTATGAATTTGGAACATCTCAAATAAATTATATATTGATTAGTGTTGCTCGCGAATATTTGCAATTCAAATTTTAGTAGCAAATATCGCATATTCGCGAATATCACAAATATAGCACTATAAATTCGTAACTACGAATATTCGTTTTTCCTTTGCATATGCGGAAATTTTTGCGCATTTGCGCATATTCGTGAATATTGAGTCCTCCCTTATTTAATGGTATAGGGAACTGTGACTGGTGCATTAACTCTTTGATTTTTTGGTCATTGAAAGTGATAGGCTTATTGTGATCTATGGGGATCTCAAGGCATGTAAGACAGTTAGATAAGCAAGACCGTCTCAGCAGCACAGTGGATGGGAGACCACCACGGGTATGACTCCCGGGGTGGGACAGAGTGTTACAGTTTTGTGGTTTAACTTTACTTTCCTGGAAAAGCTGCTGAGTTGCCCATAGCAACCAATCAGATTCTTTCATTTTTCACAAGGCCTCTGCAAAATGAAAGAAGCAATCTGATTGGTTGCTATGGGCAACTCAGAAACTTTTCAAGGAAAAGTTTCTGAGTTGCCCATAGCAACCAGATTGCTTCCTTCATTTTTCAGAGGCCTTTTAAAAAATGAATGAAGCAATCTGATCGGTTGCTATGGGCAACTGCACAACTCTTCCTCTACACTGGTTTTGATGAATTTCCCCCATAGAGGGAGATTAATCAAAACCTGTCCAGAGGAAAAGTTTCTGAGTTGCCCATAGCAACCAATCAGAAGGCTTCCTTCATTTTGCAGAGGACTCTGAAAAATGAAAGAAGCGATCTGATTGGTTGCTATTGGCAACTCAGAAACTTTTCTTCTGGACAGGTTTTGATAAATGTCCCTCTATGGGGGAGATTCATCAAAACCAGTGTAGAGAAATAGTTGTGCAGTTGCCCATAGCAACCGATCAGATTGCTTCTTTCATTTTTTAAAAGGCCTCTGAAAAATGAAGGAAGCAATCTGGTTGCTATGAGCAACTCAGAAACTTTTCCAGGAAAAGTTTCTGAGTTGCCCATAGCAACCAATCAGATCGCTTCTTTTATTTTGCAGAGGCCTTGTGAAAAATTAAGGAAGCGACTCTTCCAGTAAAGTAAAGTTAAACCACAGCACTGTAACACTCTGTCCCACCCCGGGACTTGAACCTGTGGTGGTCTCCCATCCACTGTGCTGCCAAAACTGCCCTGCTTATCTAACTGTTTTACATGCCATGAGATCCCCATAGACCACAATGGGCCTTTTGCTTTCAATGTGTGAAAAATCACAGAGTTAATGCACTAGTCATAGTTCCCTATACCATTAAAGAAGGGAGGGCTCAATGTTGGCGAATATGCGCATATATTTTCGCATATGCGAAAATATAAATATAACGAATATGAGAATTTCGCAAATATATGACGAATATTCGTCCATATATTCGCTAAATACAGCAAATTCGAATATGGCCTATGCCGCTCATCACTAATATTGATTCACATATACAATATGTCTACTTTATGTTTGCATCATAAAATTGACGTGTTTTTACTTTTGGAAGACATCAGAGGGCTTCAAAGTTCAGCAGCAATTTTCCAATTTTTCACAACATTTTCAAAATCTGTATTATTTAGAGACCAGTTCAGTTTTGAAGTGGATTTGAAGGGCCTTCATATTAGAAATACCACACAAATGACCCCATTATGAAACGTCACCCCTCAAAGTCTTAAAAATGACATTCAGAAAGCATGTTAACCCTTTAGGTGTTTCACAGGAATAGCAGCAAAGTGAAGGAGAAAATTCTAAATCTTCATTTTTTACACTGGCATGTTCTTGTAGACCCAGTTTTTGAATTTTGAAGGGGTAAAAGGAGAGAAATCTCCATAAAATGTGTAGCCCAAATTCTCTCAAGTAAGAAAATACCTCATATGTGTACGTAAAGTGTTCTGTGGGTGCACTAGAGGGCTCAGAAAGGAAGGAGCGACAATGGGATTTTGGAGAGTGAGTTTTTCTGAAATGGTTTTTGGGGGGCATGTCACATTTAGGAAGCCCCTATGGTGCCAGAACAGCAAAAAAAAAAAAAAAAAAAAAATCTCTTCTACCCCATGTGTGGAGATCTAATACACTGGAGGCGTACTACAATGTTCAGAGGAGAAGGAGTCACATTTTGTGTTTGACGAATTTGGATGTGTAAATTAATTGTTTTTCACTAAAATGCTGGTTTCTCCCCAAAATTTACATGGGGAAATAGGAGAAAATTCCCCCCAAAATTTGTAACCCCATCTCTGCTGAGTAAGGAAATACCCCATGTGAGGAGGTCAAGTGCACTGTGAGCGCACTACAATGCTCAGAAGAGGAGTCACATTTGCAAAGATTGCTGAAATGGGGGGGGGGGAGTCCCTATGGTGCCAGAACAGCTAAAAAAAAAAAAAAAAAATCATGGCAGTAATTTGGAAACTACACCCCTCAAGGAACGTAACAAGCAGCACAGTGAGCCTTAATACCCCACAGGTGTTTATTACTGTTCATTAGTTCATTACAGGGGGGTGTGAAAAGGAAAAAAAAAATTTACACTAAAATGCTGGGGTTACCCCAAATTTTTCATTTTCACAAGTGGTAACAGGAGAAAATGTCACCGTAAATTTCTAAATACATTTCTTTGGACTAGGGACATACCTCATATTGGGATGTTTGGATGGTGCACACCAGGTCTCTGAAGAGCAGGAGAGAAGTCAGGGGCCTTGAGCATTTACATAGCTACCTATGGAGCCAGAACAGCAGGACCCCCCCCCCCCCCCCTTAGGAACATGTTACATGGGGTACACTAAGTTAATAAAGTGGGGTATATTGGGCCGTAAAATCATGAAATTGGTTATGCCCACCCCAAACCCTATGCTCACCCCAAAATATGCCCACCCCAAACCCTAAATATGCCCACCCCAAACCCTATGCTCTGAATCATCATTCTGGGAATGTGATGTGTGTGGCCGTCCCTAACCTGTTGCCTCAAATGTGCACAACGCTCAGTTGGAGAGAGAGCGCTGGGCATTTGAGGCAACATAAAAAAGTCCCTGATGATTAAAATTTGGAATGTTCTCTAAACTTTGTGGTCAAAATTGTGGTCAAATTATGGAAAATTAAAATGAATAGGGAAAATTTTGTACTATATAAAAGTTCTGGCCTGGGATGATCCTGGCAGCTATAATTCCAGTTTCTTGGGAACTCTGGCCTGCTCTTTCCTGGTCACCAAAGATCAGGACCTTTAGGACTTCTTCTTGGAACTGGAGGAATGTCCCTGTTTTGCCAGCATACTGGGACAGTACAAAAGAGTTGTACATGGCAACCTGTACCAAGTAGACCGCAACTTTTTTGTACCATACCATACATGTTTTCCGCATGGCCATGGATGGCTTTTGGACTTGATTAGAGTGATCAACCCCCCCCCCCCCCATATACTGGTTGTAGATTGTAGTCCAGAATACAAACAGGCTTGAGGACCGTTGTTGTGGTACCTCGCACAGGGACAGGTGAGCTGCCGTAACCATGAATTGTGGTCAGCAAAAGGACATCCCTCTTATTCTTATACCTGATTAGCAACAAGTTTTCATGGGTAAGGGCATGGGACTCACCCTTGGGCATAGGTGTCTAAACAAAATTTAGAATGAGGCCTCTCTGTCTCTTCCGCACGGTCCCACAAGCGGACGTGGATCTGGCGGCAAGGGATGTGAACAGAGGGATTCTGGTATAAAAGTTGTCCACGTACACATGGTAACCCTTATCCAGTAATGGGTGCAAAAGGTCCCAAACGAGTTTCCAGCTACCACCCAGAATGGGGGGACATTCTGGCGGTTCAATGTGGGAATCCCGTCCCTCATATACTCTAAACTTGTAAGTGTACATGCAGGTACTCTCACAAAGTTTGTAGAGCTTCACGCCATACCGCGCCCGCTTCGAGGGAATATACTGGCGGAAGAGGAATCTCCCCTCAAAACTGATAAGAGACTCATCTACCGAGAGCTGCCTGAGCGGTACGTAGGCCTCCTTGAGGACCTTTTAGGGGGTCAGGGGGAAAAATTTTACTTTTTACTTTTTTTTTTTTAACCCCCTACCTGTCCCTGCACTGAAACTCCCCCTGCACTAACACCTCTTCTTCAGCCCTGAGGGCACAGATCTTGGCAGAGGGGGGTCCATGGCTCTTTCTCTCAGCTCTGCCCGCTGTTTGAGCTCAGTGGGCAAGAGCTGAGAGAAGGGGCCATTAACCCCTCCCCTGCTGCTATTGGTCTCGGAATCGCCGCAGATTGCCGGTGTTAATTCCCTGGCGATCTGCGGCAATCGACGACATGGGGGTGGGTCTCGGGACACCCCTAGGCATTGTCATGGGATGCTTGCTGAATGGTTTGAGCAGGCATCCCGGTCTGGTCCCCACTCAGTGCTTAAGTACCAGGGAGCCAGGGCATACCCGTACGCCCTAGGTCCTTAAGGGGTTAAATAACACTGTTATTTACTGCTAGATGGTCACTGTATGGGGGAGGGGTAATATTGGTAACATTGGTCTTTGTGTTGGAAACAGTATATATATATGGTCATGGTGTGGAGGAATTATTTGTCCCTTGTATAGTGCTATTAGTAAATGCAGGACTGTTGTCACGAACCGGCAGGACTGGTAGGGGATCCTCTAGACCAGAGAGGCGATGGCATGGGCTGTACCAGGGGAACGGAGTCTAAGGGACTACTGGTCTTCACCAGGGCCCGCCGCAAAGCGGGATGGACTTGCTGCAGCAGGTAGCCCCCAGGTCGTTCCCCCAATAGCGGCTCAACCTCTCTGGCAGCTGATATGGCGAAGTACACAGGGAGCAGGCAAAGGCGTAGTCGGACGTAGCAGAGGTCAGTGCAGGCGGCAAGGGTTCACTGGCGAGAAGACGGAAGCAACGGGTTCGGCAACAGGCGAGGAAATACAGGCTACAAGGAACGCTTTCTCAGAGGCACAAGGCACAAAGATCCGGCAGGGGCAGGAAGGGGCAGGCAACTTTTATATGGAAGGAGCAGGGGTCATTAGTCAGCGCACCAATTAATGGAGTGCTGGCCCTTTAAATTGACTGAAGGTGAGCGGGGCCGTGCGGGGCCGTGCGCGCCGGGAAGCAGAGAGTGTCGGCACAGGGAACGAGGTGCCAGGTAGGTTGGCCCGGCGATGCGGCGCGTGAGCAGGGACCAGCCGCCATGGCAGCCGCGTCCCCGACACAAGGGATCCCGTGCTCCCGGTCAGTGTGTCTGAGCGGGAGGCACCGGGATCCCGAGGAGAGGGGGCGAGAAAGCAGGCGCTCCGGTCCGGAGGCGGGGACCGGAGCGCTCGCTGTGACAACTGTATTATGCAGAGATACACTGTTGTGTACAAAAATGATGTAGGGAAGAGCTGACATACAGTACCACACGTTTTACCCCTTGATGAAATTGGATGAATGTGTATGTCATGGCCCCTGTTACTTGGTGCACCATACTGTAGAAGTATGTCATACAGTGTAGTGATTCATTCATTTTGACATCCCTCTCCAGGATTTTAGAAGTACATTTTTAAATAGTAGGGATGTCAACGGAATTTTAATAGGCAAAATTACTTTTTTAATCTGGTAGAACAACCCTTTAGACTGCTAGAGATTTGGAATGCCCAGCAGACAGCATTAATGGTCAGTGGGGGCAGAAGCAGATTATGCTTTTTGTATAACATGCCAGACCACATTTTCAAAATGTTCAGTGTTCCCTACATTCTCACATGTATCGATGTGCATTATCTTCACTGCATCAGAGCAAATATTATAGAGAAAACATGGGGTCTTGCACAACCTATGCATAATATAAAGCTAGGAGAGATGCTGAAAAATGCTTTTTATTCCATTCAGTCAAGTCGTTGGTTACCAGCACATAGAGAAAACAAAAATTATCCAAACTACTTTCTATCCACAATTTGTAAAAAAAAAAAAAAAAAAAAATGAATATTACAAGTTCTTTTAAAATCAAATAATGCAAAAAGAATTCAATGATAAATTTCATTATTTCTGGTTTTTCAAGCATGTATGTAATACCATCTAGTAATCCAGTACTTTTTTTTTAATTGTTGTCCACTCCTAGAAGTGCTCATCCCTCGAGAATCCATTATTTCATGTGCCATTGCCTCTTGCTTTGTGATCTAAATAGTAACTATTTGCATGTACTTTTAAGTCTCTAGTGTCCTAATTATATATACAATGCATGAGCTCTAGTGCTCAATTCTGCTTCAATCCCTTCTTCATTGACAGAGAACTTATGCAGAAATTACTGCTGCTACACTGAGGTTAGTATAAAAGTAATATTATATTATTATAAAGAGATATATATGTTAATGCTGGGTGTGAAAAATGCTGGATGTGAAATTAGCTTTCTGCTTCTCTATTTGTAAGAATTTGGAGTACATTTGTTGGTTTCCAAGTTTACTGCCATAGCACAGTCATACATACATGTATACACATACAATCTTTAAAAATACATTTAAAGGAGAAGTCCAGTGTTAATAAATGAATCCCCCCGCGATTGCTCATTTGGGGCCCTGGCTCAGCCCCTGGCTCTGCTGGCACAAACACGTCCCCTCCATTCATCTCTAAAGTAGAGGCGGACACACAGAAACGCTGTGTCTATGCCTCTCCCATAGAGATGAATGGAGGAGGCATGTTTGTACCAGCAGCCCTGCTGTGTACAAAACATCACACACAGCAGCTCAGCCAGGGCCGAGTCGGTGCCCCGTAGCCGGTCCCAGGAGTTGGACACCCCCCTCCCCGATCAGACATTTATTCCCTATCCTGTGGATAGCAGATATATTATTAGCACTGGACTTCTTCTTTAAATACTAAATATATTGAATAGATTAAAACCTTATAACTTGCTCTGACTCATCTAGCAGTTTTTCAGGCGGTAAATTACAAGACATTTCCAAATCACAAAACAAAAACTTATTGTACTTACATATTGTTTTGTCTGTGAACAAAGTTTTATTCTAATTAATATATCTACTTTAAAATGAACTAGAAATCTGAACTTAGGGGGACATGAAGTGAAAAATAAGCTTAGAACACTACTTTGTACGTAAATGTAGCCTTTAGCTCTGTTCCCAGAGGCAAAAGAGGGCATTTAGTATTGGAAACCACAAGGATTAATGGTTTAAGCAAACACTTCTCATGGCAAGCAAGGTAAAGGTATCTAATTACCAAACAATGCTTGTATATTTCACATTACAAAGGTAATTAAATGCATTTTTTAAGTCTTTTATGGTAATTGGTTGAATAAAGAAAATGTTACGGAAGGAGAAACAAAATAAATCTTTCCAAATAATACTAAACACTTTCTTCAAGTATGTTCCTAAACTAGAGACTGTTTTCATGCATAATCGGTTTCCTATTCAATGGCTCATAAAAACTATTGATATACTAAATTGCCTATTTGTCTCATAAGTGTTTACATTTTAGTAACTTATCATTGCCAATGCTGCCATTATTTAACAGCAATTTAGCTGTAAACAAATAACAGGAAATATTTATTAATTCAACTATATTTTAAAAGTTTCATATGGAATGGACTAAAAACATAACATGTACAAATAATCCACAATCATTAATAATAAACATTCAAATTTCAGGCATACGGGTTTAGATGATGAACAAACATAAGTGGTTAAATCACCAAAATCGGTAATCACTCGCCAGGTAGATATCTGCAGTTAAGTCAGTTTCAACTACTATACTGAAGGGGGTATCTGTGGGGGTCTGGATAAGGTTATTAGTAGAGATGAGTGCACCAAATCCATTGAACCTGGATTCAGTCTAAACTTTGCTAAAAGTTCTATGCAAACTCGAAACACGTATAGTTAGTATAAAGGACCTGTGAGAGGTCATCTAAAGGACCTGTGAGATGTCACATGTTATGATTATGTTATCACATGTTAACCAGAGAGCACCAGTTTAACACTTGACCCGTAGCTTGACCAATGGGCTTTGGCTCAGCCCCCCTCTATATAAGGGGGCGGCCATTACAATTCTCCCTCTTTCTGCTGAGGACAGCAAAGCACAGACATCACAGATCCTGTGTCCAGTACACCTGGAGGCCACAAAGCCTGCACACCAGCCACATTGTCAGTAACTCATCTCATCTATGTCTGCTGTCTCTACTTAGGTCAAGACACTGGTCAAGTCTATTCTAGTCTGTGTGGCTGAACTAAAGTCTATTACAATAACTACAAGTCCCATCAAGCTGCAGGGCACTTTCCGTGTTACTGATCGACTCTCTGGGATTCTGGCCTAGCTGTGAATATAATATCACCTGTCTTAACTCAGCAAAGCCTCCGTTAAACCATAACTTGGCTGTGGACTCTCATTTCACTGCCTAGCCATTGGAATAACGGAGATACCGTTCGTGTGGTTCCGGTACCTAAAAAAACACTCTGGCGTCATGAACATTAGGGGTTAATACCATCTTGCCCCATCGACCTACGACGCTACACCCTGTGGTCCCACCATCACCGTGGGTCACCAATATGCTCTTGAGCTGATCATACAGTAGGCCTACATTTGGTACATTTGACAAATGTTCTGGCCCTACCTCAGCTCTTCATCACTGACATCATAATTATCAAACTTCACCTCATCGTCTCTACCACTCAGTATGAACCTCTGACGTCTAATCATTGGCTCCTTGCTTTCTCTTAGCATATCCACCATGATGCCTTACAATATCACCACCATGCCTACCACCACCAGTCCCACAGGCTATGCTTCTGTCAATGCTTCCACCTCCATCACCTCTGCAACACACGCCAAAGGCTGACTGTCCTCACACAACTCCTTTTTGCGGTTAGCCTTCTGTTTACCACTAGTGGGGGGAAGCAAAGACAGAGATGGTGGAACAGACTGTCTAGAAGGGCCATTTGCACCGCACCGTATAGCTGTGGACAATACCGCTACTGCGACCACCAGGGACCTGGCTGCTGCTACCTGACTGGTGCTGGTACTACTACCAACATACTTACTTACATAGCAGGGGTGCACTTTCCTCTTCCTCGTCCAACCATTACTTTTTTTTTTTTGTGTGAAAATTATTTGGAGATTATTTTGATGTTTTAAGGGTGATTGTTTGATGTTTTAGAAGTGATTTGTCACTTACCAATTAGTCAAGTGACAGAGAAACTTCTTCATCCTAAACTGGCATGGTGCCAAAACTCTGGGCTCAGCTTGTTAATCTCTTATCCATATGCTTTCACTATACTAATAAGTCTTCAGACTTTTTTAAAGTTCTACAGAGAGAGAGAGCAATGGTTTATTTGCATCAAGAAATCATTTTGTAAGTAATCTTAAAATGTTTCTACAGCCTGTAGATTATATTTTGTCATCTGGGAATGGGTGGATAGTGACTTTAACTATTTTACCACTTATCCAAATACATCAAATAATGTAAATATGACATTTACCCACCAATTCAGGGGGACATTTTTGGAATGCCTTGACATTATGATCACAGTTAAAAATCATAAATTAACTACATCAACATTCAGAAATTCTTAAAATGCACTTCTACATTTTGACAGCTCACACCCTATTCACAGTAAAAAAAAAAAATAAGTACACCATACAGTCAATTTGTTAGAATAAATGAATAAACAGTGACAATGAGGCCTATCTGAAGCAGGTAAGCAGAAATTTGCTATTTAATTTTCTGTCTGACTGGAAGAGATAGACACCTTAGCCTGGTACAGAGTGATTCTCGATGGAGTGGCAACCGGGTCTCTCAATGTAAATGAACAAACAACATATCTCTCCACTAATCGTTTGGTTTATAGTATTGTTTTTATGTATTACTTTTCTAATTTCCATTGATGTTCACACTTGTGTGGCTCCTGAGCTGGGAATTTCTGTCTGGAAGTTGTTCTATTCTTTGTGTTTGCCTGAATATTTCCCAAACTGCCTTGGATCCAGTCCCTGCAGTTAAGTTGGATCAGCTGTTTTCTTTTCCCCCAGATTAAATTTTTTGGCTCTGTGGCATTTTTTTCAAAATACAACATACTCTAAGGAGGGTATTTTTCCTGATGTTTCCTTAAATTAAATAAAAAATCAACTAAAAAAAACTGCATGTGTGATTTAAATAAAAAAAAAAAGTTTGTTACAAATAAAAAAAACACAACAAACAAAATAAAAGAAGCCTGAAGCTAGTTTTTTTTTTGTTTCAAGAGGATTAATAATATAACTTTAGATGTTGTTAAATGTCTGTTTTGTTGTAAAACAGCATACATAAATCAGTCATACAGATAGATATTGACTTTACAAAAGTCTGATATGAAATGGTGAACTGAGCATGACAAATAGAGAATACAGAAAAATGCATTAAATTCCTATCCCTTTAAAACAAATGGTGCATAAAATTATGTTATAAAAATTTATATGCCAGAATTATCCCAGTGTCCCACAGCAGATGGTGCACTAACAGTATCTACATCTGTAAAAGAAAATTGTAATTAAATTTCACAAAATGTATTAATGTTATTATCCCTTAATAACACCAAAAATCTGCTTGCACTTTTTACTGCAAGAAAATATAAATTTTGTGCTAAAAATAACCCTGTGAATGTTAAGGTTATTTAAAGTATTTGCCTACATTTTTTTTTATTAAAATAAAGGAAAAAAAGGATTTATAAGTCTGGGCCTATAATAGAACCATGAAGAAAAAAATAACAGGATTTACAGTAGCTTACAGGAGTACCCCACCCCTAGACATCTTATCCCCTATCCAAAGGATAGGGGATAAGAAGTCTGATCACGAGGGGGCTCACCACTGGAACCCCCTGCATTCTCCCTGCAGCTCTGAACGCTTTGCAACGTCATTCTCCCTGCAGCACTGAATGCCGGAGGCTCATGACCTCCTGGTCATGCCCGCTTGTTATGTTCCACCACCCCCTCCATCCCAGTGGCCAGAATCCCATGATCAGACATCTTATCCCCTATCCTTTCGATAGGGGAAAATATGTCTGGGGGCGGAGTACCCCTTTAAAGGGGTACTCTGCCCCTATACATGTTATCCCCTATCCTCGAGGCCGGACCCCCCATGATCTCCGTGCCAGCGCTGCTCCCTTACAGTTAGGGAAGCCTGGGGCTTACATGGTCATGAAGTCACACCACTCCCCCTCCATTCATCTCTATGGGAGGGGGCATATTGGCTAGTACACAGTCATCATGCCTCCTCCCATAGACATAAAAGGGGGGTGTGGCGGCTGTACTCGCCAGTCATCTGGCACAGCATGGAATTCGCTGCGGCAGAAATTGCAGGGGTCTCCAGGGGCCGGACCCTGCAATCAGACATGTTATCCCCTATCCTTTTGGATAGGGGATAATATGTCTAGCAGAAGAGTACCCCCTTAAGGTGGGTTTTGGTCAAATTTTATCCACTGGAATTTAAAAAATATGATATTAATAATGATAATATTATCATTATTAATGATAATAATAATCTTAGCAAATGACAGAAATAGGCATAAATTGTGAAAAAAAATCATATGAAAAGCATATTTGAACACTGAATACCTTTTTATTATACAAAGAATAACTTTTATTTTGTGAAAGTGGCATATTTCTCTATTTTTTAAACATATTTCATATATACGGTAATATATTGTTCCAATAAAAAGTTTAGTAAATTATAAAAAAAAATATCATAGAACCCTGCTTCAGAAGGTGCACACATAAACACAACATAATGTCATTATAACAAATGCTATTTCATAATCAAATAATTTTGATTGAAGAGTATGAACATCTTTGTGGAGTAAAAAAATTTGAGGATTTATTTGCTTGTATGTTTTTGTACAGTTTAATGTAATAATAGCTGCATCAGCAACATAAGATTGATGTATATTTTTGAACTGTAATGTCAACAGGTGCAAAAAAATCTGACATATAACTGTTTATATCTGATTATAGGCCTACTTATGTTATCATACCAGGAAGGTTACTTTCAGGGGAATTCATTTGGCAGAAGAAAAACATTGAGAGCCAGGATGAAATAAAGCTGCAATTTCACAATGACAATTATAATTACACAGTTTTAGTTAGAAAAAGCATTTTCATAGGTTATTTTTAATTGTTTTATGTAGTTTTATTTATTTTTACCTACTGCAGCAACTATACAGTTCATTTTTTATGTATACATATTATGACAACTCTAGGGTCAAATGGTGTGCACATGAAGAATTTCTTACTCTAGTAAATAAGGCTAGGTTCACACAGCCGTTGTTTCCCATCCCCAGATTCACCCGTTCAACTTAAAAACGGGATATAAAAAATGGGTTACAAACAGATGCAAACAGATTAAAAACGGATGCAAACGGATGTCTTAACCCCTTTTTTTAATAGGTTGAAAATGGCAAATCCGTTGAAATGTTATATCCTTTGCACCCGTTTTTAACCCGTTTTAATCCATTTGCATCTGTTTTAACCCTTTTTTTTTAACCCTGCATAACCTCCTTTCCAGCTTTAACTCCTCCCCTTTTCCAAGACCAGGGAAAGGATATAAAAGGGATCAAGAAGCAGAGGAATTCAGTCTGGAGACATAATTTGAGGAGAACAGTTGCTGCTGTTTTTTTTTTTTTTTCTTTCTTTCTGTGAAATGAATAGAGTATCGAGAGAGCCGGCACTGTAGTGTGAAAATGTCTCCTTTTGATGCTGAGGGATACACTAGTGGTGCAAGTGGACAGATAATGAGGCAGATGCAGGGGTGCAGTCATGTGAAAAAACGTTGCAGCCAATGAGACGTGATAGAAGGGTACAAAAGACGCACTCACCCGACTTCATGCAAAAGAAGGGGGTGTGTCCAAGCGGAGAACCCGCAAAACGGGACCGTCGTTCCACGAGCTCAGCTGAGCTCTTGCTTTCTCTTCTTCCCGACCCGAGCTACACACCTCTGTGTATCATTTAGAATAAACCTACACTTTTTTTTTCTTTCTGTTGTCAAACCTTTTCTTTGAGCATTTTAACAATGTTTCCTTAATTTTAGGTTTGATGCCCTTTGGAGGAGGATTCTGCGACGGGAACGGTTGGAAGAGGAGCGTCGAAAACTGCCACTCTATAACATCAGCCCATCCATCATGTGGAGTATATGCTACCCTTTATGAGGAGCTGATGTGTCATCCTGACAAGTTCACCAACTACCTGTGGATGTCGTTGGCCAGTTTCGAAGAGCTGCTCCAGAGGGCATCAGCGGGGATCAAACACCAGGACATTAGATGCCGCAAATGCATTTCTCCGGAGGAGCGCCTTATAATCAACTTAAGGTATGCCATTTTTGTCAAGTGTGATTTTTGGTGCCTTGTTAATTTGTGTATAATATACTCATTTATATATATTTTTATTTTTTTAAAGGTACCTGGCCACTGGAGAAAGCTTTGCCTCCCTCCACTTCCAGTTTCACCTGGGGAAGTCCACCATTTCCTACATCATCAGGGACACGTGCAAGGCTCTGTGGGAGTGTCTTCAAGAGGATTTCTTGCCACAGCCTTCCACCCAACAATGGATCACCATCGCAGACAAGTTCTGGGAAGTTGCCAACTTCCCCATCTGTGTTGGGGCCGTGGACAGGAAGCACATCTGAATCCAGAGGCCTTCCAACACTGGGTCAGAGTTTTTCAATTATAAAAAGTACTTTTCGATCATCCTGATGGCCATCACAGATGCCCAGTATAAATTTGTTGCTGTGGACATTGGTTCATATGGCCGGACCAACGACTCCAGGGTGTTCAAGAACTCATGGGGAAGAGACTTTATTCCGGTGATTTTGGACTTCCAGCGCCAATACCCTTTCCTGGAACCGAAGGACCTGTAATGCCATTTGTTGTTAGTGAGGAGGCATTCCAGATGTGTGCCAATCTGTTGAAGCCGTACTCCAACCATGGCCTGAACTTTCGCCAGAGGATCTACAACTACAGACTTACAAGTGCCAGATGTTTTGTGGAGTGTTCAAAACAAAGGAGCCTCTGCCCATGAACCATCAGGACATGGAGTCCTCTCTGCCTGGAATTGAGGACTCTTCAAGGTGAACAACTGCAGCAATCATGTGTATGAGAGACCAATTTGTGGAACTTTTCTTGTCCCAGCAAGGCTGGGTGGACTGGCAGGAGAGCATGATAAGAACACTCAGTGCTTTTTGCTTTTTTTCCTTCGAGTTTTAAGTGAAATGTTTTGCTCGCTGTTGTTGTTCTGCTCTTCTGGTTCCAGGTAGTTTTTCCAGTATTCCTAAGTGTCCTGAGAACACTTGGGAATACCAGGAATACCATCTGCTCCCAGGTGGTATTCCTGGTATTCCCGAGTGTACTCAACACACTTGAGAATACGAGGAATACCACCTGGGAGCAGAAAACACTCCTTTATGTTTTCATTTTTCACTTGTGTATTGTTATTCTGGTTCCAGGTGGTTTTCCTTGTATTCCCAAGTGTGCAGATCACACTTGGGAATACCAAGAATGCCACCTGGAAGCAGAAGACACCCATGCATATTTTCATTTTTCCCTTGTGTTTTGTTCTTCTGGTTACAGGTAGTATTCCTGGTATTCCCAAGTGTGCTCTGAACAGGAGCACAATTGGGAATACCAGGAGTACCACCTTGGAGCAGAAAAACAGCCCTGTATGTTTTCATTTTTCACTTCTTCTGGTTCCAGGTAGTTTTCCTTTTATTCCCAAGTGTGCAGATCATACCACTAGCCAATTCACCGGAATCCACGTTGCTTGCCCTCATGCAAACATTGGAAGAAGTCCTATAAGAAATAAAAAAAAACAGCTGTGACTGTTGATTGGAAGACCACAGCATGACTCGCTAACCACCGTCACCCATTTAAAGCCTACATGAGGGATTTGCATAACCAACTGCAGGGTTTCCCAAACAGGGGGCTCCCCTGAGGAAGGAGCCGAAACAGCTGTAGGGATAGCGGTGAATATACGGACACTATCAGTAACATGGGTAAGCGATTACTTCTAAGCCCAACAGTGAGCTGATTGTTAAGGATCATCAGTAGACTATTTTTTGAGCATTGAGAGAGGAAACCGTATTGAGGATATCTAAAGTGGTGACATAAAAACTCCAATAGTATCTCACAGTGATTGTAATAGGATATTTGTATATGCATAAATTCACTTTGGTACATGTAAATAGATTGTGGTACAGTGTAAAAAAATAGATTGTACTGTAGATGCTTAAGGCACTTTATTAGATTGCACTTTATATGCAGTTTGCACCTTAGCATTCAGTCACATATGCACTTTATCATTGGGCTTAGTGCAATATAATAATATGAATTCCAAGATGTGTCCCTATACCATCCAGCTTTAATAGTGTATCCTGCCTGTAATATTTTAATGAATTATTTTAATAATAAAAATAAATATTTTTGAATCGTTAAAACTCTAAGTCTTGTTGTTATAAGTATATAAGTCCCAGCATGTGAACAGACAACAGCTGTCTGGCCACGCTGGGATTTTGGGTTTTGCAACAGCTGGAAGCTCCATTTAGGAAACATGGTGGTACAAGGAGTTTATATTTGTGAAGTGGGGGGGGGGGGGGTCGCTCGCTGTAAGGGTGTGTATGTGTATTGTTTTGCTCTTTATTGTATGTAGGTGTAGTGTTGTGTGGTGGTTGGTGCTTTTACAGTATGCACATGCAGTAGGCTTTACTACACAATAAATATTGCAGTAGGGTTTACAACAAATATTGCTCTAGACTGGTATTGAAAAAGGAAGACAATACACACAGTCAGATGTACTTACAGAACGTGTGCGTAACCCTGTTGGGTAAACACTTTGGCAATCAGACATTTCAACTGTAAAAAATAATAATAATAATAATTCATAAAATTAGAAAAAATAAAATACCAATACGTTTACCAACAACCCCCAAAAAATTGCACTAAAAAAACATTTCCTAATAAACATCTCAAAATATAGGACAGCACATGCACAGCGAAAAATACTATCCAGACTCAATCCATGCTGAATCTTTGCCATCTTTGCGCTCACCTTCGTAATTTTCCACAGGATGATCCACTTTGATCTGAGAAATGGCCAGATGACTTTTCTTGCCTTCTCAGCACAATTCCCAGGAGGCTTTCTACTTCCTGTAGTGTACTTCCGGGTTCATGACACCTCTTCAGAGCATGTTCAGAAGAAAAAAGGGGTTAAAAACGTGTTGTAATAAACGGGTACAAACGGGTATATTAAAGGGTAATCCATTTGTAACCCGTTTCCCATAGACTTCAATGTTAAATGTAAAAGTCCCGTTTTTCACCCGTTATTTTCGATGGCCCAAAAAAAAATTTGCCATTCAACGTCTTTTGGCCAACAAAAATAACAGGTTACAAATAAAACGGATGCAAACAGATGATGAAGGACTGTAAAAAAATCTCATTGAGATCAATGGGATCCTTTTACAGTCCTTTGCAACCCGTTTGCAAAAGTAGTAAATGATTTGCAGAACTGGGATTTTTTGACGGGGCAGGCGGCCATGTGAACAAGCCCTAATTAGATTAAAACTGGCCACAATCAGCTTTATTCTTCTCATGTAGAACAATACAACTCATAGTGCAGTATAAAACAGTTTAAAATGAACTCCTTGGCCATCTAGACTACAACTGTCACATAGTGTTCCTACTACCCAGTACCTTAAAAAACAAGCACATGTATATACCATCGTGGTTCTAAGTCCCACAAATCTTGGCATAGCTTATATTTTCCTAGACTGGGAGCTTAGGCTGAGACGCTAATCTAACTGTTAAAAAAGTTGTCATGTCTGTCGTGGTATGTGTTCACACACAGCTATTAGATTGCTTATGTCTGAACAGTTTTATGTTCCCCGGCCAGGGAATAGTTAATGCCTCTGGCTTTTTTCAGCCAATAGTTCCTAGGGTGTGTCTATGTTTAGTCAGCTCAGCCTAGCCTCACTTCTGGTGATTGACTTCATTACATACTGATTTGCTAACATGCTGGACATGCTGCTGAGAGCTCTTGGTGAAACACTTTTTATTTGATCTTTTAATTTACTATCTCTGTCTTAGCAAGCACTTTATATTTTCTGATTTTAGCCATGGTTAGGTGGCATGCTTATAGTGGATTTTAATCTGTGTTTGTATAGTCTGTTTAGGATTGTTATATCTTTTCTGCTATGTGTCTGTTCACATTGTGTTTTCTCCTGTATTCGTTCTTATGAAGTTCTTTGTTTTATATTTCTGTTTTCCTACTGGGCAAGCATTCTGACCACACAGTGGAGCGTGCCGCTGGCCAGTAGCCTATTTGAATTTATTATTAATGGCTACTTCGTTAGAGGAGTGGAGTGTCCAGTTTGTGTGTCCAGTGTGAACAGTGTCCTATGTTGCATCCCTGTTACCCCTCCATGGGGACTTATTGTCTACTGGAGATTTTATAAGGGATTGCAATTTATCCTGTCTTGTGTTCAGTGTGAACAGTGTTCTATAATTATATCCTGTTGTATCTGTTTTTCTGAGTTGTAACTTGGCATCCCTGTTACCTGCCCATGGGGACTTCGTGTCTACTGGAGGTGTTCGGAGGGATTGTGATTATTCCTGATAAGCGATAGATCCTGTTTATCTGTCTGTGGGGACTCAGAGGGTATTGTTATTCCTTTGTCTACCGGAGGTTTTTCTAGGGGATTAAGCTTATTCCGGTTTTGTTCTGGAGTGTGTACAGACTTATCTGTTTTCCCGTCTGGTGTTTTGAACTCTATATGTTTATTAGTTCTTTATTCAGATGTTTGGAGTTCTGTTCATGACTGCTTATCTATAGTGTCCTATGTTCATGACCACTAAGTCCTCTCTTCGTGTCTGCTCATATAGAGTCCTCTATACTTACTCTCTGATCTGTGTCTGTGTCTGTGTACTACCCCACTTCAGTGCTCTGACCACCACTCCTCCGGTCCGGCCATAGCAGTAGGTCCGGGGACCGGAGGAGCGGTGGTCTGAGCACCGAAGCTGATGTGCCGCTGGTCACTTACCATGCTGGCCAGCGCGCATCTTTGACACCCATGTTTGACACCCATGCTCTACACAACTTTGAGTAGAAACATGGTGTGTGTCTTAGGTAGGTATTATTTATAATCTATCTTTTTCTAATAAGAAAAACTGTCAGCCTGTTCACCCACACTAAACCCAATACGCTGGGTTATAGTGTAGATGAACAGGAGTCCAACAAGGGGTCACTTACTTAAATATGTCCAGTAGGTCCTGAGATATGTCCCCCAGAAGATCCTCTGCTAAATTCAGAGAATAGCGCACAGGGACTGGGGCTTCACCTGCTACATTTACATATGCATTTTCTGTGACTCCACTTCCCTAGGATATGGAGTCACAGACAATTCATATGTAAATGTAGCAGGTCAAGCCTCCGCCCACTGCGTGAGATTCACTGAATTTAGCAGATGATTTTCTGGGGGAAATATCTCAGGACCTACTTGACATATTTAAGTAAGTGACCCCTTGTTGGACTCTGGTTCATCTACACTATAAGCCAGTGTATTAGGTTTAGTGTGGGTGAACAAGCTGACAGTTTTCCTTTAAATTCTATTTTGAATTTATGAATTGTGAACATCTTTCAATAAACTTGAAGGCTGAATTCCTATATTTATATGACACCAGCATATTTTGCAGCATTGTACACTCAAATTAATCCCTGTCCCCATTGGGGCTCACTATCTAAATTTACCCATCAGTACATTTCGGAATGTGGGAGGAATCTTAAAACCCATGCGAACACGGTGGGAATATACAATCTCTTTGGAATTTGAACCAATGATCACAGTGATGCAAGGCAACAGTGCCAACCTCTTTGCCATACAGAGCCATAACAGAACACCCAGAGCCTTTTATATAGTACCTCCATGTACCTCTAACTTCAATTATGGCCTGCTCTGTCTATGTGACCCATGTACAAGAGCCCTCATGGGATAATTTCCTCAGTGGTTATATTACTTTTAATAAAATATTAACAAAAACATGATGAGTGGTTAACTGTGTTAGTTGATTATATAAACGTATAACATTAGCTGGTATAACAATTTAATCGAGGTAGCTTTGTACAAGACGTTCACCTAATTAAAATACAGTGTAAGGGAATTGTAATTTTTTTAGCCTGTGTCTAAATTTAATTTATGTTTATCGTTCTAAAATTAGTAATTAAGGAAGAAAGTCAAAGGCTGCTAATACAACACTATTTCCATTATCTCAACAACTTGGTAAGAATTTGATATTGCTTAGCAACAAAAAAACCTACACTGGAGCTTTCCTTTTTAAGAAACATCTGTTTTTGCTTTCTCATTTATTAAGCCAATCTGTAGGTAATTAATAAATTAGTTATAGCTACGCAGCCAACTCATTATATGCTGTCAGTTTTGACAAAATTGATGATATTAAAGAATATTGAACTCAATTACAAATGATATCCTTAAATTTTCTTTTAATCATTTGTTGGTTCTTTAAAAAGCGAGAATTAATATTTGTGCACGTTTTACTTGTCCATGCTTTTAAAGGAAAACTGTTAGCTTGCTCCCCCCGCACTAACCAGCAGTACTGGCTGGTAGTGCGGGGGACACTGATCAGTTTGATGCTTACCGTGCCCTGATCGGCCGCGACGTTCGGCCATAATGTTCGATTTTCGGTATATGCTAGTGAGGTGCTAACTGGCACTGTGACGTCAGCGCCGCTGGCCGCAGCGCCGCCCAGCTCATCAATATTTCTCCCCTCCCTCCGCCTCTCCCTCTTCTCCTCGCTCTGTAATGACGAGAGAGGGGAGGAATATTGATGAGCTGGGCGCTGCTGCCGGCGGTGGTGACGTCAGAGTGCCAGTTAGCTTGGCCGGTGCCAGTTAGCATCTCATTAGCACATACTGAAAATTTAAGATTATGGCCAAACGGTATGGCGGATCCGGGCACAGTAAGCATCAAACTGATCAGCGTCCCCCGCACTATCCAGTACCACTGGTTAGTGCGGGGGAGCAAGCTTACAGTTTTCCTTTAACTATACCTTAGCAACGTAAAAGATATTAATGTTGGATAGAAAGGGATATATTTACTATTCCAAATGAACTACAACTTTGGGGAGTATTTATCATTGTCTTTAGAGCTGTTTTTGTGTAGATTTGTCTCACATTTGGTGCAGCGCTACACCTCAGGCTATTTTTTTGTGTCTTTGTGGTTTACACTTTTTTTTTTTTTTTAAGTGTGTACAGACCAGCTGTTAAGGTTAGTCTAATGAAGGGGTAATTAATTTATCAACTAAGACTTTTTGTGAAAAGGCGCAAAAAAGGTGCAAAACCACTGAAAAGTCTTTCATTTACAACAGCCCAGACTTAGCTGAGCTTTTTGGTGTATGTGAAGAGGGAAATTGTAGAAAATGTGACCTGCACAAAATTTATCAAATTCCCCGCAACCATTTAGTTCTCCTAAACATTACCAGCATACAAAAAAGGAGTAGAAAAATGCTTCACTTACACCTACAATGATGAATGCCCCTATGTCTCTTTCTGCATCAAAACTGACACACTATATATATATATATATATATATATATATCTTGCACTATATTTTTTTGTGCCTTAATTTACAAGGAGGCATGACTGTGCAGAAAGGGGCATGGGTTAAAATGCTACACTTTGTGCAAACCTCAAGCTAAAATGTTGGTATAAATTAGTAATGTAAAATAAGCCAACCAGTAGGTGATATAAAGCTAAAACAGTCTGTAGGCGTGACACATTTATTAACCAGCATAAGCCATTGATACACTGCCTGGTCTATGCAAGAGTAACAATTCTGCTCTGTATTTCTTTGGTTAAATAGCAAGTAAAAACACTGGTATTCAGCAACATTCAGAGTCTAAACCTAAGTCAACATAGATATGAGAGTAAAAAAATTGAGTGTAAATAAACATATATCTAGGTGGGGCTAGGTATTATGATTCTGTTTAACCCCTTGGGGACGGAGCCCATTATGACCCTAAGGACGGAAGCATTTTTTACAAATCTGACCACTGTCACTTTAAGCATTAATAACTCTGGAATGCTTTTACTTATAAATTTGATTTCGAGATTGTTTTTTCGTGAAATATTCTACTTTATGTTAGTGGTAAATTTTCGGCGATACTTGCATCCTTTCTTGGTGAAAAATTTGAAAATTTCATGAAAAATTTGAAAATTTAGCATTTTTCTAACTTTGAAGCTCTCTGCTTATAAGGAATATGGATATTCCAAATAAATTATATATTGATTCACATATACAATATGTCTACTTTATGTTTGCATCATAAAATTGATGAGTTTTTATTTTTGGATGACACCAGAGGGCTTCAAAGTTCAGCAACAATTTTTCAATTTTTCGCAAAATTTTCAAAATCGGACCAGTTCAGTTTTGATGTGGATTTGAAGGGTCTTCTGGTTAGAAATACCCGATAAATGACCCCATTATAAAAACTGCACGCCTCAAAGTATTCAAAATGACATTCAGTAAGTGTGTTAACCCTTTAGGTGTTTCACAGGAATAGCAGCAAAGTGAAGGAGAAAATTCAAAATCTTCATTTTTTACACTGGCATGTTCTTGTAGACCCAGTTTTTGAATTTTTACAAGGGGTAAAAGGAAAAAAATCCTCTCAAAATTTGTAACCCAATTTCTCTCGAGTAAGAAAATACCTCATATGTGTATGTCAAGTGTTCGGCGGGCACAGTAGAGGGCTCAGAAGCGAAGGAGCAACAATGGGATTTAGGAGAGCGAGTTTTTCTGAAATGGTTTTTGGGGGGCATGTCCCATTTAGGAAGCCCCTATGGTGCCAGGACAGCAAAAAACCCCACATCGCACACTATTATGGAAACGACACCCCTCAAGGAACGTAACAAGGGGTACGGTGAGCCTTAACACCCCACAGGTGTTTGACAACTTTTTGTTAAAGTCGGATGTGTAAATGAAAAAAAAATATTTTTCCACTAAAATGCTGGTTTTTCCCCAAATTTTACTTTTTTACAAAGGGTAGTAGGAGAAAATGCCCCCCAAAATTTGTAACCCCATTTCTTCTGAGTATGGAAATACCCCATGCTTGGACGTCAAGTGCACTGCGAACGAACTACAATGCTCAGAAGAGAAGGAGCGCCATTGAGCTTTTAGAGAGATAATTTGTTTGGAATGGAAGTCGGGGGCCATGTGCATTTACAAAGCCCCCCGTGGTGCCAGAACAGTGGACCCCCTCACATGTGACCCCATTTTGGAAACTACACCCCTCACGGAATGTAATAAGGGGTACAGTGAGCATTTACACCCCACTGGTGTTTGACAGATCTTTGGAACAGTGGGCTGTGAAAACAAAAACATTTAATTTTTCATTTTCACGGACCACTGTCCCAAAAATCTGTCAGACACCTGTGGGGTGTAAATGCTCACTGTATCCCTTATTACATTCCGAGAGGGGTGTAGTTTACAAAATGGGATCATATGTGGGTATTTATTTTTTTGCATTTATGTCAGAACCGCTGTAAAATCAGCCACTCCTGTGCAAATCACCAATTTAGGCCTCAAATGTACATAGTGCGCTCTCACTCCTGAGCCTTTTTATGCGCCCGCAGAGCATTTTACGCCTACATATGGGGTATTTCCGTACTCAGGAGAAATTGCGTTACAAATTTTGGGGGTCTTTTTTTCCTTTTACCTCTTGTGAAAATAAAAAGTAAAGGGCAACACCAGCATGTTAGTGTAAAAAAATTATTTTTTTACACTAACAGGCTGGTGTAGACCCCAACTTTTCCTTTTCATAAGGGGTAAAAGGAGAAAAAGCCCCCCAAAATTTGTAGTGCAATTTCTCCCGAGTACGGCGATACCCCATATGTGGCCCTAAACTGTTTCCTTCAAATACGACAGGGCTCCAAAGTGAGAGAGCGCCATGCGCATTTGAGGACTGCATTAGGGATTGCATAGGGGTGGACATAGGGGTATTCTACGCCAGTGATTCCCAAACAGGGTGCCTCCAGCTGTTGCTAAACTCCCAGCATGCCTGGACAATCAGTGGCTGTCCGGAAATGCTGGGAGTTGTAGTTTTGCAACAGCTGGAGGCTCTGTTTTGGAAACACTGCTGTACAATACGTTTTCATTTTTATTGGGGGGGGGGGCAGTGTAAGGGGGTGTATATGTAGTGTTTTACTCTTTATTAGGTGTTTGCCGCAGCTCATACTTGAAGCAGAAAACTTGCTGTAAACCCGCCCGTGTGAATGTACCCTGTACGTTCACATGGGGGGGGCAAACCTCCAGCTGTTTCAAAACTACAACTCCCAGCATGCACGGTCTGTCAGTACATGCTGGGAGTTGTAGTTTTGCAACAGCTGGAGGCACACTGGTTGGAAAACCTTCAGTTAGGTTCTGTTACCTAACTCAGTATTTTCCAACCAATGAGCCTCCAGCTGTTGCAAAACTACAACTCCCAGCATGCACGGTCTGTCAGTACATGCTGGGAGTTGTAGTTTTGAAACAGCTGGAGGCACACTGGTTGGAAAATACTGAGTTGGGTTCTGTTACCTAACTCAGTATTTTCCAACCAGTGTGCCTCCAGCTGTTGCAAAACTACAATTCCCAGCATGTCTGATCACAGAAGGGCATGCTGGGAGATGTAGTTATGCAACTACAACTCCCAGCATGCTGAGACAGCTGTTTTCTGTGTGGGCATGCTGGAATTTGTAGTTTTGCAACATCTGGAGTGCTACAATTTAGAGACCACTGAACAGTGATCTCCAAACTGTGGACCTCCTGATGTTGCAAAACTACAACTCCCAGCATGCCCAGACAGCAAAAAGCTATGTGGGCATGCTAGGAGTAGTAGTTTTGCAAGATCTAGAGGGCAGTATAGAGATCACTGTGCAGTGGTCTCTAAACTGCAGACCTCCAGCTGTTGCAAAACTACAAATTCCAGCATGCCCACACAGCAAACAGCTATAGTGGTCTCAGACTGTAGCCCTCTAGATGTTGCTATGCAACTACTCACCGGCTTCCGTCGCATCCGGGAGCCGTCCTCTTCTGCCGCACGCCGCCGCAGATCTCCGTCGCCGACCGCCGATCCCCGTCGCTCCGCTGCCTCCGGAGGGGTAAGTTGACTCCGGCGCCGCTCCTCTTCGTTTTCCCCGTTCTGCCCCGCCTATTGTGGGTGGGCAGGACGGGGAAAACGAAAGTAAACCCCTCCGCCCCAGATCTGCTATTGGTGGTCGCGTCTAGACCACCAATAGCAGAGATAGGAGGGGTGGCAACTCTGCCACCTCACTCCTATCGCTTTAGGGGGATCGTGGGTGTCTTAGACACCCGCGATCCCCCTTCTATTCCGGGTCACCGGGTCACCATAGACCCGTAATGACCCGGAATCGGCGCAAATCGCAAGTGTGAATTCACTTGCGATTTGCGCCGATCACCGACATGGGGGGGTCTAATGACTCCCCAGGGCATTTGCACGGGGTGCCTGCTGATAGATATCAGCAGTCACCCCGGCCCGGTCCCCGCCCGGCGGGGGCCGAAATTCCCACTGGCGTATGGATACGCCCTTCGTTCCTTAAGTACCAGGATGCAAGGGCGTATGCATACGCCCTTCGTCCCCAACAGGTTAATACTGCCCTCAGCTTGCTTGCATTAGCCTACCCCATTTGTCTTATATTCACTAATGTAGGAAAGAGGAGATGGACTGGAAAACTCTGGCCTCTCCTTGTGCTGAGGAACACCCCCTGGACATGGGAACCTTATTTTCATGATAATAAAATGGCAAATGGCTTATATATTACCAAAGTAGAGGACTATAGAAAAAAAAATGGTATGACCAGAATCCTGATGACTAGCTCTTTCTACCCATGGGCTTATTAGAGGAGTTGTCTGTTGTAAAAATGTTTTACAGTAATGCTTTATAAATAATAAAATCTTTAACTTATCTTCCTTTGGTCCCTTGTAGCCAATGGTTTAAGGACGACCTGTCGCTGGCCAAAAACAAAACCTCTACATGCTTTGTACAAGTAAAAAATCTTACAGCAAAAGAATGTAGTAGCAATACAGTGCATCCCTATACTTACCTCGCACTCGGTCTCTGCAGCCTCCGGTAATGCTGCTCCCGATCTCTGCCGTGCTCTACTTCCTCGTGCTGGGGCCCAATGCATTACATTGATGATCAGCTAATCATTTGCATGATCAGTGTCTCTCCTATTTATTAAACTATATGAATCTAAACTTTAGGTGATTGTGTTTGTATATATATATATATATATATATATATATATATATATATATACACATACATATACATATCATATACATCACATAAGAAAAATCAGATAATCCTACTTAGTGAATGCACTTGCACTTAAACACTGAACAACTTTAGCTTTCTATATTTGTAATGTTAATGTCCCTCTTCTAAATGTAATACCATTGTGAACATTGACTGGATTTAAAATGGTAAATTGTACTTCCATTCTTGTTATAAAAGGTACATTAGACAGCAAATTTAGCAATGGACCTTTAATATTTCATCACATTGATTGCTATTAAAATATATCATGCATTGACTTTCTTGGTGTCATTTCTGCTCACGAGGGATTGGAATTATAGAGGACATAACCAAGAGCAGGAAATAGGAAAGTAGAACACATGGATGATTTTAATTGAATAAAATACCTACTTGGTGCCATTATATCCTCCTCTTATATTGTTCTTCATTTCTAGTTCCTTTAATATTGATCCTGCTACAGATTTTCCAGCAAAAAATTCACATTATGTTCAACTACATTCACTTTATGTTAATTTCATTAACACATTCATGACTGTTCTTACATTTTTCAATATTTTGCCTTCATAATGGTATAGCTTAGTGGTTTATTTCTATGCAAATGAAATATATTTTCATTTTAATGATGGTAACAAGCCTAAAATTGAACTTTAGATTAAGAAATAGCACAGCACAAGAGGGCAGCAGCAATTGCTATGTAACTAGAAGATGTACAGGGTGGACCATTTATATGGATACACCTTAATAAAATGGGAATGGTTGGTGATATTAACTTCCTGTTTGTGGCACATTAGTATATGTGAGGGGGAAACTTTTCAAGATGGGTGGTGACCATGGTGGCCATTTTGAATCCAACCTTTGTTTTTTCAATAGGAAAAGGGTCATGTGACTAATCAAAATTATTGGGTATTTCACAAGAAAAGCAATGATGTGCTTGGTTTTATTTTAACTTTATTCTTTCATGAGTTATTTACAAGTTTCTGATGTCTTATAAAATGTGTTCAATGTGCTGCCCATTGTGTTGAATTGTCAATGCAACCCTCTTCTCCCACTCTTCACAAACTGATAGCAACACCGCAGGAGAAATGCTAGCACAGTCTTCCAGTATCCGTAGTTTCAGGTGATGCACATCTCATATCTTCACAGCATAGACAATTGCCTTCAGATGACCCCAAAGATAAAAGTCTAAGGGGGTCAGATCGGGAGACCTTGGGGGCCATTCAACTGGATATGCAAAATTGCTACATGATTATGTGTTTCCCTCTTTATGCACTGAAGCTGGCACGTTCCCTGAGTTTTTCCAGCAAGGTGGTGTACCATTATGGGTGTCAGGTCCGAGCATTTCTAGATGAACAGTTTCCTGGAAAGTGGACTGGTCGTAGTGGGCCAGTTGAATGGCCCCCAAGGTCTCCCGATCTGACCCCCTTAGACTTTTATCTTTGAGGTTATCTGAAGGCAATTGTCTATGCTGTGAAGATAAGAGATGTGCAGCACCTGAAACTACGGATACTGGAAGCCTGTGCTAACATTTCTCCTGTGGTGTTGCTATCAGTTTGGGAAGAGTGGGAGAAGAGGGTTGCATTGACAATCCAACAGTCAGAAACTTGTAAATAACTCATGAAAGAATAAAGTTACATTAAAACCAAGCACATCATTGTTTTTCTTGTGAAATTCCCAATAAGTTTGATGTGTCACATGACCCTATTCCTATTGAAAAAAGTTGGATTCAAAAGAGCCGACTTAAAAATGGCCGCCATGGTCACCACCCATCTTGAAAAGTTTCCCCCTTCACATATACTAATGTGCCACAAACAGGAAGTTAATATCACCAACCATTCCCATTTTATTAAGGTGTATCCAAATAAATGGCCCACCCTGTATAATCCATGATCTTCAATATATCTTTGTTTCCTCATTGATGATACGCCAAGGTTTTGTTTACATTAGCATTGTCACTATTCTTAAAAGGTTCCAGTATTTCTATGGCAAGCAAAGGGAAAATCTACAGCGCTATTCATGCAATGAAAAATATTGTAACAAAAATGGTGACAAAATAGATCCCATTATAAATCAACAAGATTGGGTTTATGCAATAAGGGTGTATTCACACATACAGGATCTGCTGCAGATTTAAAGTTGTGTTCATCTATTTAACAACATGAAATCTGTTCTGTAGCATCAGATCTGCAGCAGATCTTGTATGTGTGAATACACCCTAATAGGGCAACAAGCTAATTATACCTCCCTCTCATAATCTCCCTTCTCATAATTTCAGCCCAACTTATATTATTGTGTGCCATGAAATTACTAAATTAAACAGGGCACATAATATCAAAATACAGTATAGAAACAGGATAATACAGTTTACAAATAGCACTCCTTAAAAGGTCACTTGTAAGTGCATATTCGCATTTATAAAGAGAAAAGTCGACATAGAGAAATGGCCAGAAAATACCTGGAATTTAACAGTTTTTTCTCAAGCACCACAACAACTTAAAGGGGTTGTGCACTGCCCTGCCTTTCGGAGCTCCGCTCGCAGCGTCCGGAAGTTCATTACTCCGAACGCTGTGTGCGGGCTTCCGTGTTCGTGGCTGCCCCCTCGTGACATCACGCCTGTCCCCTCAACGAAAGTCCCATAGACTTTCGTTGAGGGGCCGGGCGTGACGTCACGAGGGGGCGGCCGCTAACACGGAAGCCCGCACACAGCGTTCGGAGTAATGAACTTTCTGACGCTACGAGCGGAGCTCCGAAAGGCCGGGCAGCGCACAACCCCTTTAAAATAAATCATAGTCTACTGAAATGATGGAACCTGGGGGGATTGGGGGGAGAGAATTATCAAAACTTGTGCAGAGGAAAAGTTGACCAGTTGTCCATAACAACCAGTCAGATCGCTTCTTTCATTATTGAAAAGGCCTCTGAAAAATAATAGAAGCAATCTGATTGGTTGCTATTGGCAACTGATCAACTTTTCCTCAGCACAAGTATTGATAAATCTGCTCTCATGTTTCCATTATTAATGCAAGCAATATTTTATTGCCATAAGACTTATTTAATGGATTCCATTGACTGTCCTGGCGCTAGTGTTTCTTTTACATTTTCTGCAAACTTCTGATCTTATAACTCACATTCAAAGACAAGCATGCTCTTGAGATGGATTTGCCGGAAGCCCAACAGACTTGTATGGGACTTTTGGCAAACCTGTCTCCAGAGCTTGCTAGTTTTGCAACTTCACGGATCTGAAGTTGCTGGGAAATTTAGAAAGAAATCCTTGCAACACAACAATCATTAGAGGTACCCTTTTTAGGGAATGTGTACTAATGCAAAAATACAGCAGTTTGTATCAATGTGCATCATGCAAGCCATTTCTGCTTTTATTTGCTTCCGAAAATAGAATCAAATTGAAAAGAGTTTGTTGAATTGATAAAACATTTAGGCCATTTCTCCTCTTAGTCTAATTCAATTGCGAAATAATATAAAAGGCCAATGTGCAGCTAAAAGACTAATATAAAAATGCTTTGTGTTTCATTTATTTGATCTTATTTTTTCTTTTATTTTGTGCAAAACATAAAGAATTGCCAGAAGATACATTTGCAAAAACCAAAATTATTTTCCACATTCTGTTAAATGCAATTCTCTACACACACGTCTCTTTGCCAATATAATATCTCCCAGAAAATCAATACGTGTTTTATTCTAAAGGATTAACAGTTTGCACTATGCACAGTAGGAGATTAAAATTTATATTGGATAAATGTGTAATAATGATCACTTGCTTAATTTGGAAAATTTTCTCCAAAGGTCCAGTTCATATTTTTCATTTTAGTACTATTATTTTATTGAGGTTTTCAAAGCTAAAGCAAAGAGTTGTAGGTGAATGGAGAAAAAGACCTTGGAAAGGCGCTGCTGGTTCCAAATTGGATGTAATAAACTAAAGCCAGAGATGCAGGTATACAAAACACTGGAGGGTTTATTATGAATGGATAAAACAAATAAAAAGAAATTATGCATTTTGGGGGAGACACACCCTTCTCCAGATCAGTACTGATCTGAAGAAAGGGGTAGCTCCAATTTGGAACCAGTAGCGCCTCTCCAATTCACTGCAAGTCTTCATCCAGGATTTGTTGTCTCTTTCCTGCAATCTCAGGCTTAGCAGCGATTACGGCTATATTGTATCCCCATCTGTGGGTTGATACGCAAGTTTTTACTTGCTCCAAGTTGAGCAGCCACTACCTAGGGGTTATGAGCCCCATTTCTTATCTTTCCTATTACCAAATGGTATCACATGAGGCGCCCCCTCTGGTCTCTCCCTTCTTTTCTTAAAACAAAGAGTTGAACTTTAACCCCTTAAGGACTCAGGGTTTTTCCGTTTTTGCACTTTCATTTTTTCTTCCTTACCTTTTAAAAATCATAACCCTTTCAATTTTCCACCTAAAAATCCATATTATGGCTTATTTTTTGCGCCACCAATTCTGCTTTGCAGTGACATTAGTCATTTTACCCAAAAATTCAAGGCGAAACGGAAAAAAAAATAATTGTGCGACAAAATCGAAGAAAAAACGCCATTTTGTAACTTTTGGGGGCTTCCGTTTCTACGCAGTGCATATTTTGGAAAAATGACACCTTATCATTATTCTGTAGGTCAATACGCTTAAAATGATACCCTACTTATATAGGTTTGATTTTGTCGTACTTCTGGAAAAAATCATAACTACATGCAGGAAAATGTATACGTTTAAAAATGTAATATTCTGACCCCTATAACTTTTTTATTTTTCCACGTACAGGGCAGTATGGGGACAAATTTTTTGCGCCATGATCAGAAGTTTTTATCGGTATGATTTTTGTTTTGATCAGACTTTTTGATAACTTTTTATTCATTTTTTAATGGTATAAAAAGTGACCAAAATACCCTTTTTTGGACTTTTGAATTTTTTTTACGTGTACGCCATTGAACGTGCAGTTTAATTAATGATATAATTTTATAGTTCGGACATTTATGCACGCGGCGATACCACATATGTTTATTTAAATTTTTATTTACACTGTTTTATTTTTTTATGGGAAAAGGGGAGTGATTCAAACTTTTATTAGGGAAGGGTTTAAATGACCTTTATTAACACTTTTTTAAAACTTTTTTTTGCAGTGTTACCGGGACCGACGCGATGTGATGCGGGAGCCGGTGCAGGATGTAAATATACGTCCTGCGTCGTTAAGGGGTTAAATTATTCCGTACTGTAAGCTCAAGTCTTGTTTTCTTTATAACAAAGAGATGATGGGTAGTAAATATAATTTAAATTTTAAACAAAGCTTTTATGTAATCAGAAGATTTATCTATATGGCATGCTTACAAAAGACATTTGTACATCATAAAACCAAAATAATAAGCATAAGCACATAGTAAAGGTCTGAAAAATGTAAGGGCTCCATGGTGACAGAGAGTTTGTTGTCTGCAAGTCCTTAAAAATATCACCTTTACTGCACCTTGTGTCGCACAATAAATTATTTCTTATTGGTAAAAATTAACTAACTGTTGGATTGTTTAAAATAGAGTCAAAGGTGATATTATTTCACTGTTGTGTACTTACCATATGGAAACCAATATTCTCCTTTTATGTAAGCAAGATGTTTACTATTAGGAAGAATTCAACACTAGAGATTTGCAAACTTTTCAAAAGTTTGGCTTGGCAGGTTTTCCGAATTTTGGATCTAACAGAATAAGGTGAATCCGGTCTTGCAATAACCTTTTTTTTTTTTTTTTTTAAGTATATCTTTATTTGCTTTTTCAAATATTTTACAAACTTCGACAGGATACAAGCTCCTGATGCATAAATGAAACAGTCATGAAAACCATAGTAATAAGCAATGGTGCAACGATCAATGTAGAAATTAGCCATTGAACCCCCCCCCTCCCAAAAAGAGTATACAACATGTCACTTACAAGCTTATAGGCATCGACAAAACAGTAAATAAACATTGATAGGTCACCCCATAGCCGAAGACAATCCGAGGCCACAACACCGTTAATTTGGCAGTCTAAGCCTCCCCAAAGTGCCCGCCACCGCCTTCCTTAAGTACCACTCCGTATCCTTAAAAGGGGTCATCACCCTTACTATCTCTTCCTCAGAAAGGAAGTGAACAATATACATTGTCCATTTTCTAAAAAAGCGCTTAGCCGATTTATTAGCCATCTTCCCAAACTCCAACAGATCCCAATGTAAGTATTTAGAAATTTGAGCTAAGACATCAGAAAAGGTGGGCATTGCAGGCACCAGCCATCTGGCCAGAAGACATCTCTTCACGACCAATAAAAAAATATGCAATAAAGAGGGAAGACTGGCACCATCTTTAGGAATATGGAAGAAAATCAATAGGGGATCGAACACCAATTTGAACTTCAAAACCCTATCTATCTCACTAAAAAGTCGCTCCCAAAAGATCTTAGAGCGACCGCATGTCACCAGTCCATGCAAAAGATCCGTATGGGGACTGTCACAATTCGGACAAGCCTCAATCCTGTCTGGTCTCTCCGGAGTTTTAGGCAGCAGAAACCCATACAAGGCATGATGCATCACTTTGAACTGGGTCTCTCTCCATATCTCTCCAATCACCGCCGCTCTAACCTTACACCATCCCTCCAAGATGCGTTTACCTAAATCTGGGGTCCCTAACTTTGTTTCCCAGTACCTAAATAGAGATGTGGCGATAGCTTCACTACCCTTTCTCCTGAGCCTCCAGTATAAATAAGATAACGAGTGAACATTGTCCGAAGAGGTAATGAGAGCATCAAAAGTGCTAGGGCCCTGGATCACTCTTACGTCCCGTAATCTAGCCGTCAGAAAGGCCATCAACTGACTATACTGCAAAAATTGCATATTACCTATTGGATAAGCAGCCTCCAGTTCCGACAGTAGCAAATATCTGGGTTCAGACGAGTGTAGCAAATGTCTCACCCTCTCCACACCCGCCACCCTCCACCCCTGAAATAGAACATTTTGTCGCCCCATGGGAAATTCTGGATGCGACCACAAGGGCATATCCTTACTCATCAAAAAGGGTAGGTTCATTGCACTCCTACCCGCCTTCCAAGCGGCAATAGTATCCCACAATAGCAGGCTCAGCTTTACAGTAAGGGGAAGAGCAGAGAATCGGGTGTGGAGAAGCGAGGCCAGCGACCACGGAGCCACCATACCCTCCTCCAGGGGCAGTACCGAATATATGGAGGTGCCCTTCATCCAATCTATGCCATGTCGGAGCAAACAGGCTACATTGTAGTGTCTGATGTCCGGAAAATTCACACCTCCTTGTTCCCTGGGCAACATCAATTTCCTAAGAGAGATCCTCGTCCTTTTCCCGGACCATAGAAATTTAGTCAATGCGGAATTCAATTTAGTCACATCCGCATGTTTAAGCAGTACCGGAATTGTCTGCATCGGGTACAGTACTTTTGAGAAGCTCATCATTTTCAGTAGGTGACACCTGGCCAGAAAGGGAAGAGGGAGCGTCCGCCACCTATTTAATTCCGTCAAAATCTTAAGAATCAGCGGGGGGATAATTAAGTGTGTAAAGAGTACTAGGAGTACAACCTATATGTATGCCTAAGTAAGTAATCTGTCGATAAGCGATGTTCACCGTGGCTCTCTGTCGAAAGCCCTCGTGATGCTTTGTCACCCCCCTAATATCCAGCAAATGACTCTTAGACCTATTAATCGCAAAACTAGAATCTGTCCCAAAATCCGCTATCGCTATGAGGAGCCCCTCTAGATCCCGCATCGGCCTCGACAGGAACAACAAGATGTCATCAGCAAATAGTGCCGTGTGAAGAATAGTAGTACCGACCTTGATTCCTGCCGCCACCGACGCGGAGTCCAGTACCCGCGCTAAAGGTTCCAGTGTGATATTGAATAACAGGGGCGACAATGGGCAACCCTGTCTGGTGCCCTTTTGCAGTAAAAAAGTCGGTGACAGAAAGCCGGGAATCGATACCCTCGCGTATGGGCTGTTGTAAAGGGACAAAAGATCATTTAAAAAAGTTCCAGAAAAGCCCATTGCACCCATCACCCACCACAACCACTCCCATCGGACACTATCAAAAGCCTTGGAGGCATCAAGGGACAAAATGGCCGGCGATGGGTGCAATTCCGGGTGAATATGAGTGTCATCGAGTACTGCTATCACTTTCCTAATATTAGATACCGCTGCTCTACCTCTAACAAACCCCACCTGAGAAGGCCCAATCAGCCTCGGCAGGATGAGCACTAACTGGTCTGCCATAATCTTCGAAAGTATTTTCAAGTCAGTATTTATCAGTGATATGGGACGGTATCCCTCTGGGGAGTGAGCATCTTTGCCAGATTTCGGTAAAACCTTAATATGAGCCGTGTTCATGGCCTGTGAGATAGGCAGTCCTGCCAGGTATGCATTAAAAAGATCCAACAGAGAGGGAGAAATCTCCACTGAAAGAGCTTTATAAAAATCGCTAGAATATCCATCCGGGCCAGGGGCTTTGCCGACCGGAAGATTCTTAATGCATTGTGACAATTCCTCTCCAGTAATCGGGTGGTTGAGCTTTTCCAGCTCGTCTGCAGTGAGTGAGGGAAGTCGAGCTTCCCCTATCCAATCCCTAGTTGATGACGTAGGTGGAGAAGAAGAGCTATAGAGATCCTGGTAATAGGCAGCCAAAATCTTGACCACCTGTCGGGGATCAGAATGAGAATGTCCCCCACTATCTTTAAGAGATACAATATTGGATTGTTTATAGGGGCCTTTTGCAAACCGTGCCAACAATTTACCTGGGTTATTGCCATATGTAAATAGGGTAGCATCTAAGTAAGACCTATTAACCCTTTCCCGTTGATCTATCAGGTCCTCATATACTGTCCTAGCCACCCCCCATTGTAGTCTGTGAGAGTCCGTGGGGTCAAGTAAGAGCCGAGAGTGCGCTTGTCGTAGTCTGTCACCCACCACCCCAATCTGTGCCGCCAACTTCTTCTTATGCGACGCCATAAATGCTATCACTTTGCCACGTATAACTGCCTTGGCCGCCTCCCAGTAAGTCTGTGGACCCACGTCAGAAGAGTCATTGTCAGTCACATAATCATGCCACCATTCGCGCAACCTGTCAAGAAATCGCTCATCCCTAGCAAACCCCCTCGGGAACCGCCAAATATAGTCCGTTCCTCTAGGGACTCTGTCCTCACATACCATAAGCATAGGGGCATGGTCTGAAATCACTAGATCCTCTATCGTACTCCTAGAGATCCTCGAGGTCAAGGACGAGGTAGTAAAAACATAATCGATCCGTGACCACGAGTTCTGTGCATTAGAATAATGTGAAAATTCCCTACAATCAGGGTGAAGCAATCTCCAAGAATCCAGAAGGCCCAAGTGATCAGCCCAAGGGGTCAATGTAAAGGGCACCCTAGACGTCTGAGGCATAAGAAGAGAGCTCGCCCGCTTCCTATCCTCAAGCGGCTGCATCACCGCATTGAAGTCCCCGGCTACAATCTTATCCCGTACAGAGCTTTGCTGTATATGGTCCGACACGATTCGGAAAAAAGAGGCCGACCATTCGTTCGGGCCATAAACATTAAAGAGGTCATATTCCCAAGAGGGCGTTCGGATATGAATCCGGCACAGGCGACCCTCAGCATCCCTGAACTGTGAGACAATCTGGTAAGTAAACTTTTTGTGAAACAGTATAATGACGCCTGCCTTGCCCCCTACAGCTGAAGAACCGTAAACCTCCCCCACCCAATTTCTCCTCAATCGAACAAAATCATCACCCTTCAAATGAGTCTCCTGCAGCATTACAATATCCGGAGAGAAGCGTTTTAGGTGCCGCAGAATCATATTCCGCTTGTGGGGTGACCTTAAGCCTTTAACATTCCACGATATCAAAAGCATATTAATAATATCCAATAATAACAGGCATACATGACCATAAAAGTAGAAACAAGAGAACTGTGTAAGCTTGCTACATGGATGTATTGCATAACAGAAGAACAAAACATTGAAAGTATAAGACCCCTCCCTCCCCTGAAACCCAACCCCCCAACCCCTAAAGCAACCAACCTTCCCTCAACCCCCTCCCCCGAGCTGGAGATTCCCACTACCCCAGGAATTCCAATCGCTCCCTCGACTTCACCTTTTTCCATACCGTCTGAAGATCCCACATGACCAGGCTCCGCCACCTCCCCCCGCCACATCCAACCAAGGTAAGAAATCAACATTATTCATATTCCCCATAAGCATAAGAAACCCCATGTAATCAGAACATCCTTCCCCATCCCAGGAGGTCATACCCATTGAGGCATCCCTCCCTCAATCCCGCCAATAAAAGTTTCAGGCTTACCCTCTCCATATGAAATGAAATGAAAAAAAAACCCACCCCCCAGTATCCCTAGACATAATACACACAGGGTCAAGGTATCTCAAGAATCGAGTGCAGTGAGCATGATGATGAAAAAGTGTTTCTTTTTCTTTTTGTAGGACACTATAAACTGGATAGAAGTACCCCCAACACCTATTAACTTCCCCCCTCCCCCAAACGTCCCCCTACCCCCAAAACCCCCACCCCCTCAAACTATGACTGCAGACAATTACCCCTCCCTACCTCCCCGAAACACTATGCAGGGTCCCCCCAACCAATGGGCATCAATTATGGCCATCCACTGTAGACAAGACCCATCTTTAGACCTCCCAACAAATAACAGATAGCATGACAGACTTAACTGAACTCGTCAGGTAAAGAAAACAAACCCCTGAAGAAATAGCACAGATCACATATCCCCTCCCAGCTTCGGGTATGAAATCACATTTGCTCAGGTCCAGTTCAAAACCCTGTGAATACGGTCAAAAAGGATACTGCACAGTTCAGCAGAAAAGGCAGACTCCAACTTTCACTCTCCAAGAGGGTAGATCCTTCACCCGTCCCCACCAGCCGGCGGACGAGAGGAGCGCTGTTCCTTAGGGGAAGAAGTCCAGTCATCCGTCCCACGTTGCGAAGGAGGAGGAATAAATTCCACAGCTGAAGCATGCAATCTTGACACAGAAGAGCGGTGTCCCCCTCTCCCTGTCCCTAGGCGATCACGAGGTAACTGACCAAGAATGTCGGAAAGTCCCGCATGAGCCTCCTCCACTGACAGGTAGGTATCAGTCCCCCCATCACTACGGTACACTCTCAGGGTAGCTGGATAAGTGAGCGCGAACCGCACATTACTCCTGAATAAGGCAGAACAGACCGGTGCAAAAAGCTTCCGCCTTCTGGCCACATCGGCCGAGTAGTCCCCAAACAGCAGCAATTTATGTCCATGCAACAACACTCCATCTCGCTTGCGTCGGAATGCACTCAAAATGTCCGACTTATCAGTAAAGTCCAGATAGCGAACAATAACTTGCCGGGGTCTAGGTCTGTGCTGCAAGGCAAGGGGCACTCCTGGGTCCGGTGGTGCCCGTAGGTCAGGCCCCAAGCGGTGGGCGCGTTCGATTCTACAGCGATGCGGCAGGTTAAGCAGTTGGGGAATCACAGCCTCACAAATATGCCGCAGGTCCTTAGCAGGGACCGATTCGGAATGCCCACAATCCGCAGGTTGTTCCTGCGGGACCTGTTTTCCAGGTCCTCTATTTTGTCCCAAAGTTTCTTATAGTCAGTCTCCAGGACACTAGTGTGTGCCGCTATATGCTCAGTAGTGTCCTCCACCTGCCCCAATAGCCCCTCCGCCTCAGCTATGCGGCCGGCCTGAGAGCTCACCTCCTCCTGTAACGCTTTGAGGGACGCTTGCACCGATGAGGCCACCGTGCCCTGCAGGTTGGTGGACAGGTGTTTAGCTATTTCCACTGCCAGGCGGGCATAATCAATAGCCAAGGGGTCCTGCTCCTCACCTCCGTCAGAGTGTGCATTCTTCTAGCGTGCCGGGGAAGTAGCGCGGCTAGAGCACGGGGAGTCGGCCATGGTATCCTCCCCCTCACCGCGTTTAGAAGTCTTGGAGAGGCCTCTATGGCGATTTCTGTGTCCCATCCTTAGGAGGTGTTTGTCCATTGGGGTTCCCGCAGTCACAGGAAAGTCCAGAGTCCCGATGTCGGGCACTATGACTGGTACAAGGAAGGTGTAGCGGGTTCAGGCGCGGAGCTCAGGTCCGGAGCGTCCTCACCGCTTGGCGCCGGAACCGGAAGTTGCAATAACCCTTAACCTCTTAAGGACCCAGCCATTTTACACCTTAGGACCCGGCCATTTTTTGAACATCTGACCACTGTCACTTTAAACATTAATAACTCTGGAATGCTTTTAGTTATCATTCTGATTCTGAGATTGTTTTTTCGTGACATATTCTACTTTAACATAGTGGTAAAATTTTTTGGTAACTTGCATCCTTTCTTGGTGAAAAATCCCAAAATTTTATGAAAAATTTGAAAATGTAGCATTTTTCTAACTTTGAAGCTCTCTGCTTATAAGGAAAATGGATATTCAAAATATTAATCTTTTTATTCACATATAAAATATGTCTACTTTATGTTTACATCATAAAATTGACGTGTTTTTACTTTTGGAAGACACCAGAGGGCTTCAAAGTTCAGCAGCAATTTTCCAATTTTTCACAAAATTTCCAAACTCACTATTTTTCAGGGACCAGTTCAGGTTTGAAGTGGATTTAAAGGGTCTTCATCTTAGAAATACCCTACAAATGACCCCATTATAAAAACTGCACCCCCCAAAGTATTCAAAATGATATTCGGTCAGCCTTTTAACCCTTTAGGTGTTTCACAGAAATAGCAGGAAAGTGAAAGAGAAAATTCACAATCTTCATTTTTTACACTCGCATGTTCTTGTAGACCCAATTTTTGAATTTTTACAAGGGGTAAAAGGAGAAAATTTATACTTATATTTGTAGCCTAATTTCTCTCGAGTAAGCAGATACCTCATATGTCTATGTAAAGTTTTCGCAGGCGCAGTAGAGGGCTCAGAAGCGAAGGAGCGACAAGGGAATTTTGGAGAGTACGTTTTTCTGAAATGTTTTTTGGGGGCATGTTGCATTTAGGAAGCCCCTATGGTGCCAGAACAGCAAAAAAAAAAAAAAAAAACACATGCCATACCAGTTTGGAAACAAGACCCCTTGAGGAACGTAACAAGGAATTAAGTGAGCCTTAATACCCCACATGTGTTTCACGACTTTTGCATATGTAAAAAAAAAAGAAAAATTCACAAAAAAGGTGTGTTTCCCCCCAAATTTAAAATTTTTGCAAGGGTTAATAGCAAAAAATACCCCCCAAAATTTGAAACCCCATCTCTTCTGAGTATGAAGGTACCCCATAAGTTGACCTGAAGTGTACTACGGGCGAACTACAATGCTCAGAAGAGAAGGAATCATATTTGGCTTTTTGAGAGCAAATTTTGCTCGGGGGGCATGTCGCATTTAGGAAGCCCCTATGGTGCCAGGACAGCAAAATAACCCCCACATGGCATACCATTTTGGAAACTAGACCCCTTGAGGAACATAACAAGGGGTACAGTGAGCATTTATCCCCACTGGTGTCTGTCAGATCTTTGGAACAGTGGGCTGTACGAAATTTTTAATTTGCACAGCCCACTGTTCCAAAGATCTGTCAGACACCAGTGGGGTGTAAATTCTCACTGCACTCCTCATTACGCTCCGTGAGGGATGTAGTTTCCGAAATGGGGTCACATGTGGGGTTTTGTTTTTTTTGCGTTTGTCAAAACAGCTGTAACAATCAGCCACCCCTGTGCAAATCACCTCAAATGTACATGGTGCACTCTCCCTTTTGGGCCTTGTTGTGCGCCCCCAGAGCACTTTGCGCCCACATATGGGGTATCTCCGAAGTCGGGAGAAATTGCATTACACATTTTGGGGGGCTTTTTTCCCTTTTACCTCTTGTCAAAATGAAAAGTATAGGGCAACACCAGCATGTTAGTGTAAACAATTTTTTTTTTTTTACACTAACATGCTGGTGTAGACCCCAACTTCACCTTTTCATAAGGGGTGAAAGGAGAAAAAATAAAAATTGTAAGGCAATTTCTCCAGAGTACGGCGATACCCCATATGTGGCCCTAAACTGCCCTAAAGCGCCATGTGCATTTGAGGCCTGAATTAGGGATTTGCCTAGGGGTGGACATAGGGGTATTCTACGCCAGTGATTTGCCTCCAGCTGTTGCAAAACTCCCAGCATGCTTGGACAGTCAACGGCTGTCCGGCAATACTGGGAGTAGTTGTTTTGCAACAGCTGGCGGATCCATTTTGAAAATAGTGGCGTACCAGACGTTTTTCATTTTTATTGGGGAGGGGAGGGAGGCTGTGTAGGGGTATGTGTATATGTAGTGTTTTTTACTTTTTATTTTATTTTGTGTTAGTGTAGTGTAGTGTTTTTAGGGTTAAGTCACACGGGCGGGGGATTACAGCGAGTTTCCCGCTGCGAGTTTGAGCTGCCGTGCAAAATTTGCTGCATCGCAAACTTGCAGCCTGATACTCACTGTAAGCCCCCTGCCCATGTGAATGTACCCTGTACATTCACAGGGGGGGGACCTCCAGCTGTTGCAAAACTACAACTCCCAGCATGCACAGTCTATCAGTGCATGCTGATAGTTATAGTTTTGCAACAGCTGGAGGCACACGGGTTGGGAAACACTGAGTTAGGAAACAGACAATGTTTCCCAACCAGTGTGCCTCCAGTTGTTGCAAAACCACTACTCCCAAACATTCTCAGGCATGCTGGAAGTAGTAGTTCGGCACCATCTTTAGAGCCAGATGTTGCCGAACTACAACTCCCAGCATGCTTGGAGTTGTAGTTTGCAACATCTGGAGGACTACAGTTTGTAGACCACTAATACAGTGGTTCCCAATCTGGGCCCTTCCAGATGTTGCAAAACTACAACTCCCAGTATGCCAAAACTGTCCAGGCATGCTGGGAGTTGTAGTTCTGCAACATCTGAAGGGCCAGATGTTACAGAACTACAACTCCCAGCATGTCTGGACAGTAAGGGCATGCTGAGGATGTGTAGTTTTGCAACATCTGGAGGGGCACAGTGGTCCCAAAACTGCGGACCTCCAGATGTTGCAAAACTGCAACTCCCAGCATGCCCAGGTGCCAAGGGCTGTCTGGGCATGCTGGGAGTTGTAGTACACAGAGTCCCATTACAGCAATGCATGTCGCTTTACGGCGACGTGCATTGCTCTAAAGGGCCCGACCGCGGCTGAAGAGGTGCTCACCTGTCACCGCCGTCTTCATCGCCGGGATCCGGGTCTTCAGGGACGAGGTAAGTCAGACCCCAGCACTCCCCTGTCCCCCGCCGCGTCCTCCGGTCTTCCTCCCGTCCTCTCCGGACTTCAAGGGGCCGGGCAGGGCGGGAGGAAGTAACCGCCCCCCCCCCCTGCGATTGGTCGGTTAACTAACCGATGGATCGCAGGGGATAGGAGGAGGTGGCAGGCTTGCCACCTCGCTCCTATACTTAACATGGTCCTGGCTGTCTGTGACAACGGGGATCATGCAAAATTACCAGGCGGTCGGGTCACAGAGACCCGATCAGCCCGGTATCGCCGCAGATCGCAAGTGCGATTTCCCTACATGGCCCCCCTCGGCGTTTGCCCTGGATCCCTGCTGAAGGATTTCAGCAGGGATCCACTTCCGATCTCCGCCGGGTGAGCGGCGGAGACCAGGAAAAGACCATGACGTATGCATACGTCATGGGTCCTTAAGACCCAGGGTGTGATGACGTATGCATACGTCATGGGTCCTTAAGGGGTTAAGGACCAAACCTATTTTCACCTTAATGACCAGAGCGTTTTTTGCACATCTGACCACTGTCACTTTAAGCATTAATAACTCTCGGATGCTTTTACTTTTCATTCTGATTCCTAGATAGTATTTTGGTGACATATTCTACTTTATATTATTTTAAAATTTTCGTCGATACTTGCATCATTTCTTGGTGAAAAATTCCAAAAATTAATGAAAAAATGTAAAATTTAGCATTTTTCTAAATTTGAAACTCTCCGCTTGTAAGGAAAATAGACATTCCAAATAAATTATATATTGATTCACATAAACATTATGGGGGAGATTTACTAATCTAGTCTATTCTGGGTATGCTTATAGACCAGCGTATGTGGTAGTCTCCTGTCTATTGTGCTCCTAATTTATCAAAGGTCTCACAGCCCTTGATAAATTCTGTGCTCAGACTTCAGGGTCTACAGCTTAGACTGCATTTAGACCTGCTCCAACATGGTCTGACATTTCAGCGTATTTTGGGCAGATGCGACTTGTCGCACAAAAGTCGCACTTGATAAATTCAGCACCAATGCATTTTCCAATGCATTTCCGTCTAAAATAGACTTGCATGCATCATGGACTAAAAATCCTCTACAGCAAAAGTCGCAGAAAAGTCGCACATATTTAGACTGCGACTTTCTGTGCGACAAATTTAGACAGGAAAAACCAGTCTAAATCCTTTGATAAATTTCCCCCTATGTCTACTTTATGTTTGCATCATAAAGTTGACATGTTTTTACTTTTGGAAGACATCAGAGGGCTTCAAAGTTCAGCAGCAATTTTCCAATTGTTCACAACATTTTCAAAATCGGAATTTTTCAGGGACCAGTTCAGTTTTGAAGTGGATTTGAAGGGCCTTCATGTTAGAAATACCCCCCAAATGACCCCATTATAAAAACTGCACCCCTCAAAATATTCAAAATGACATTCAGTAAGTGTGTTAAGCCTTTAGGTGTTTCACAGGAATAGCAGCAATGTGAAGGAGAAAATTCAAAATCTTCCTTTTTTACACTTGCATGTTCTTGTAGACCCAGTTTTTGAATTTTTACAAGGGGTGAAAGGAGCAAAATCTCAATAAAATGTGTAACCCAATATCTCTCGACTAAGGAAATATCTCATATGTGAACGTGAAGTGCTCTGTGGCTGCACTAGGGGGTTCAGAGGGAAGGAGCGACAATGGGATTTTGGAGAGTGGGTTTTTCTGAAATGGTTTTTGGGGGTACATGTCCCATTTAGGAAGCCCCTTTGGTGCCAGAACAGCAAAAAAAAACACATGGCATACTATTTTGGAAACCACACCACTCAAGGCACATAACAAGGGGTCCAGTGAGCCTTAACACGCCACAGGTGTTTGATGACCTTTCATTAAAGTTGGATGTGTAAATTATTTTTTTCACTAAAATCTTGGTTTTTCCCCAAATTTTACATTTTTACAAGGGGTAATAGGAGAAAATGTCCCCCAAAATTTGTAACCCCATCTCTTCTGAATATGGAAATACCCCATGTGTGGAGGTCAAGTGCATTGCGGGCGTACTACAATGCTCAGAAGAGAAGGAGTCACATTTGGCTTTTGGAAAGCAAATTTTGCTGAAATGGTTTTTTGGGGTCATGTCACATTTAGGAAGCCCCTATGGTGCCAGAACGGCAACAGCAAACATGGCATACTATTTTGGAAACTACACCCTCAAGGCATGTAACAAGGCGTCCACTGAGCCTTAACACCGCACAGGTGTTTGACGACTTTTTGTTAAAGTTGAATGTTTAAGTATTTTTTTGTTTCACTAAGATGCTGTTTTTTCCCCAAATTTTTCATTTTTTCAAGGGGTAATAGGAGAAAAAGCCCCCCAAAATTTGTAACCCCATTTCTTCTGAGTATGGAAATACACCTTGTGTGGACGTCACATGCCCTGCTGGTGCACTACAATGCTCAGAAGAGAAGGAGCGCCATTGAGCTTTTGGAGAGAGAATTTGGCTGGAATAGAAGTCGGGGGCCTTGTGTGTTTACAAAGCCCCTGTGGTGCCAGAACAATGGACCTCCCCCCCACATGTGAACCCTTTTGGGAAGTTACATGCCTCACAGAATTTAATATGGGATGCAGTGAGCATTTACATTTTTCATTTTCACAGACCACTGTTCCAAAAATCTGTCAGACACCTGTGGGGGGTAAATGCTCACTGTATCCCTTATAACATTCCGTAAGGGGGTCACTTGTGGGGGGGTCTATTGTTCTGGAACTATGGGGGCTTTGTAAACACACAATGGCCTTCAATTCTGAACAACTTTTCTCGCCAAAAGTTGTTCAGAGCATTCTGAGCATTGTAGTTCTTACTCAGAACAAATGGGGTTACAAATTTTGGGAGGCTTTTTTTTCCTATTTCCCCTTGTGAAAATGAAAAACTTAGGGTAACACCAGCATTTTAGTTTTTATTTTATTAATTTTTTTTCGTTTTCCCATCCAACTTTAACAAAAATTCGTCAAACACCTTTGGGGTGTAAAGGCTCACTATACCCCTTGTTACGTTCCGTGAGGGGTGTAGTTTCCAAAATAGGGTCACATGTGGGTATTTCTTTTTTGCGTTTGTGTCAGAACCACTGTAAAATCAGCCACCCCTGTGCAAATCACCAATTTAGGCCTTAAATGTACATAGTGCGCTCTCACTCCTGAGTCTTGTTGTGCGCCCGCACAGCATTTTGCGCCCACATATGGGGTATTTCCGTACTCAGGAGAATTTGTGTTACAAATGTTTTTTCTCTTTTTACCTCTTTTGAAAATCTATGGGGCAACACTAGCATGTTAGCGTAACATTTTTTTTTTTACACTTTTCCTTTTCATAAGGGTTAAAATGAGAAAAGGCCCCCCAAAATTTGTAATGCAATTTCTCCTGAGTACAGAAATGCCCCATATGTGGCCCTAATCTGTTTCCCTGAATTAGACAGGGCATTAAAGTGAGAGAGCACCATGCGCATTTGAGAACTAAATTAGGGATTGCATAGGGGTGAACATAGGGGTATCCTAAGCCATTGATTCCCAAACAGGGTGCCTCATGCTATTGCTAAACTCCCAGCATGCCTGGACAGTCAGTGGCTGTCCGGAAATGCTGGGAGTGGTTGTTTTGCAACAGCTGGAGGCTCCATTTTGGAAACACTACCGTACAATACATTTTTCATTTTTATTGGGAGGGACAGTGTAAGGGGGTGTATATGTATTGTTTAACCCTTTAATATGTGTTAGTGTAATGTAGTGTTTTTAGAGTACATTCACACTGGCGGGGGTTTACGGTGAGTTTCCAGCTAGGAGATTGTGCTGCGGCGGAAAATTTGCCGCAGCTCAAACTTCAAGCAGGAAACTCACTGTAAACCGGCAATGTGAATGTACCCTGTGCAAACCTCCAGCTGTTTCACAACTACAACTCCCAACATGCACTGACAGACCATGTATGCTGGGAATTGTACTTTTGCAACAGATGGAGGCACACTGGTTGGAAAACCTTCAGTTAAGTTCTGCTATCTAGCTCAGTATTTTCCAACCAGTGTGCCTCTAGCTGTTGCAAAACTACAACTCCCTGCATGTACTGATTGCCGAAGGGCATGCTGGGAGATGAAGTTATACAACAGCTGGAGGTACACAACTACAACTCTCAGCATGGCTAGACAGTTGTTTGCTGTTCGTGCATGCTGGGAGTTGTAGTTTTGCAAGATGAGGGCCACGGTTTAGAAACCACTGCACAGTGATCTCCAAACTGTGGCCCTCCAGATGTTGCAAAACTACAAATCCCAGCATGCCCAGACAGCAAACTGCTGTGTGGGCATGCTGGGAGTTGTAGTTTTGCAAGATCTAGATCATCACAGTTTAGAAATAACTGCACAGTGATCTCCAAATTGTAGCCCTACAGCTGTTGCAAAACTACAAATCCCAGAATGCCCAAACAGCAAACAGCTGTGGGTGGGCAGAACAGGGGAACCAAACTTTAACCCCCCGCCTCCGATCTGCTATTGGTCGGTCGCTTGTGACCGACAAATAGCAGGGATAGGAGGGGTGGCACCCCTGTCACCTCATTCCTATCCCTTCAGGGGGATCATGGGTGTCTTGGACACTCCCAATTCCCCTTATTTTCCGGGACAACGGGGACCCATATGACCCAGAATCGCCACAGATTTGCAGCGATCGCCGACATGGGAGGGTCTCAGGACCCCCCTGGGCATTTGCATGGGATGCCTGCCCTCAGTACGGGTACATCCTTGGTCCTTAAGTACCAGGGAGCCAGGGCATACCCATATGCCCTGGGTCCTTAAGGAAGTAAGCACCAGGACTCAAAGGCAAACCTATGCGCCCTTGGTCTCCAAGTACTTTTGTGTGTGTGTTTTTTAGGACTACGTTAGTGTGAAAGTTCGGTACCCATGATAACTAATAGCTTGTTTAAAGTGTGCCTGTTATTAGCAAAAACTTTTTTATATAATGTAGGTAATAACATTATATGTATATTTGTAATATACATTGGTTAAAAGATGTGCATATTTTTGTCCCTGCAGCTATTGCCTGCATGTCTCTGTGAGGAGACCAAATACAGGAAGTGTAGGTGGACAAGCAGGGCTCTGTGCAATGAGGACAAGCAGGGTTCTCTACACTGAGGACAAGCAGAGCTCTGTACACTGAGGACAAGCAGGGCTTTGTGCATTGAGGACAAGCAGGGCTCTCTGCACGAAGGACAAGCAATACTGTGTACACAGAGGCTCTGTGACATGTTCCCAGCTCACACAGCAGGATGATTGACAAGCCAGGAGCCTGCACAGAGCACTACTTGTCCCTATATTTGGTCTCCTCATAGACACACAGGCAATAGCTGCAGGGACAGCATTTTTTCACCCAAAAATAAACACATTTTTTAACCAATGTATATTACAAATATACATATAATGGTATTATCTACAATATTGCTATTTTGGACTTTGGAATCTTTTTGCACGAACGCCATTGACCGAGGGGTTTAATTAATGGTACATTTTTATAGTTTGGACATTTATGCATGCGGCAATACCACATATGTTTATTTTTTTTATTTACACTGTTTTTTTTATGGGAAAAGGAGGTGATTCAAACTTTTATTAGGGGGTTTAATCATCTTTATTAACTTTTTTATCTTCACTTTTTTTTTGCAATGTTATAGCCCCATAGGGGTGGCGTTATACAGATCGCAGGCTCTTATCAATGCATTGCCATAGCATAGCATTGATCATTGTTATCGCCGCTTGACTGCTCCTGCCTGGATCTCAGGCACAGAGCAGTCATTCGGATGCAGAGGAGGCAGGTAAGGGATCTTGGTCGTGCATCCTAGCTGATCAGGACACTGCGGTTTAACAGCAGTTGTCCCGATCAGCCCAACTGAGCTGCCAGGAAGCTTTAATTCTCACTTTAGACGCAATGTTCAACTTTGAATGGCAATGTCCAGCATTAGCCAAGGGTCTTGCCTGCTGATAGCAGCCGGGACCGTGCGGGTATGATGCAAGCTCAGCTCCTGAGCTCGCTTCATAACTCTGACATGCAGCAGCACCATTAATAAACTGCGTTTTGTGGCAAGGGGTTAATCTTTTCAATTGTGAGGCCCTATGATCTCGTCAGGCTGTTGCCATATCCAGGCTGGGTCATTCTGCCACTATATGGTCTCCACTTGCTGTCACCAATTCCAGGCTGTGTCATTCTGCCACACTTTGGTCTCCTAATGCTGCTGCCACCTCCAGGCTGTGTCATTGTGCCATCTAATGGTCCCCTTATGCTGTTGACACCTTAAACTTTTTAAATTTTAATCTATATAAAATCTTCGATTAAAAATTACAAAATATCTTTAATCTTTTCTATTGTGAGGTCCTATGGTCAAATGGCCAAATTATCCGAAAAAAAAATTGGTTGGAGTTCGAATTTATTTGCGGCAAATCTCTATTAAAAACAGCTATTTGTGGCCTACAGAGAGCCTCAATAGGGGGAGTAGAACACTTTGCCTTGCTGTAACACGCATCGGGTGTGTGCTAGGTTAGTAAAAGTACTGTTATTCAGTATGGCATGCAGATTAGAGGCGTCATTATTGGAATCACTGTCACAGAGTGGCACATTGACAGAGCCTGGAGGTGGCAACAGTATAAGGAGACCCTATAGTGGCTTAATGACACAGCAGGGAGTTGGTGGCAGCATGAGGAGACCATATAGGGGCTGAATGACACAGCATGGAGGTGGTGGTAGCATGAGGAGACCAAATAGTGCCTAAATGACACAGCATGGAGGTGGCGGCAGCATGAGGAGACCATATAGTGGCTGAATGACCCAGCCTGGAAGTGGCAACAGCCTGACGAGACCATAGGGCCTCACAATTGAAAAGATTAAATATATTTTTTAACATTTAAGTTGAAGATTTCAAATACATGAACATAAACAGTTTTATTTAATGTGCTAGCAGCATTAGGAAACCACATGGCGGTACAGTGACACAGCCTAAAGGAGGCGGAAGCATGAGGAGACCATATAGTTGCTGAATGACACAGTCTGAAGTTGGCGGCAGCAAGAAGAGATCATAAAGTGGCTAAATGGCACAGCCTGGAGTTGGCGGCAGAAAGGGGAGACCATATAGTGGCTAAATGACACAGCCTGGAGGTGGTGGAATCATTAGACCATATAGTGGCTGAATGGCACAGACTAAAGTTGTCAGCAGCAAGAGGAGACCATATAGTGGCTGAATGGCACAGCCTGGAGTTGTCGGCAGCAAGAGGAGACAATATAGCTGCTGAATGACACAACCTGGAGACGGCAGAATCATGAGGAGAACATATAGTGGCTGAATGACACAGCCTGGAGTTGGCGGCAGCAAGAGGAGATCATATAGTGGCTGAATGGCACAGCCTGGAGTTGGCGGCAACAAGAGGAGACCATACAGTGGCTGAATGACATAGCCTGGAGGTGGCAGAATCATGGAGAGACCATATAGTGTCTGAATGGCACAGCCTGGAGTTGGCGGAAGCAAGAGGAGACCATGTAGTGGTTGGATAACAGAGGCTGGAGTTGGCGGAAGCAAGAGGAGACCATATAGTGGCTGAATTAAACAGCCTTGAGTTGGCGGCAGATGAGGAGACCATATAGTGGCTGAATGAAACAGCCTAGAGGTAGTGGAATCATAAGGGGACCCTATAGTGGCTGAATGGCACAGCCTGGAGTTGGCGGCAGCAAGAGGAAACCACACAGTGGCTGAACGGCACAGTCTGGTGTTGGCAGAAGCATGAAGAGACCATATAGTGGCTGAATGGAACAGCCTGGAGTTGGCGGAAGCAAGAGGAGACAATGTAGTGGCTGGATGACGCAGCCTGGAGTTGGCTGCAGCAAGAGGAGACGATAAAGTGGCTGAATGACACAGCCTGGAGTTGGCGGCAGCATGAGGAGAACATATAGTGGCTGAATGACACAGCCTGGAGTTGGCGGCAGCAAGAAGAGACCCTATAGTGGCTGAATTACACAGCCTGGAGTTGGTGGCAGCATGAGGAGACCTTATAGTGGCTGAATGACACAGCTTGGAGGTAAGGGCAGCATGAAGAGATCATATAGTGGCTGAATGACACAGCCTGGAGTTTACGGCAGCAAGAGGAGACCATATAGTGCGGAATGACACAGCCTGGAGGTGGCGGAATCATGAGGAGACCATATAGTGACTGAATGGAACAGCCTGGAGGTGGCAGCAGCATGAGGAGAATATATGGTGGCAGAATGAGACTACCTCGATTTGGCAGCAGCATAAGGAGAACATATGGTGGCAGAACGAGACAGCTTGGAGGTGGCATCAGCAGCATTAGGATGCCCTATTAATTTCCTTCTTGGCAAGTGTTACTCGCCCTTAAAACGGCGGCCCCAATTGAGCGTACATCATTTGCACGTGTTGTAGGAAATGATGCAGTGGAATTACGTTATTCATCCCGTAATCCTGGCGACTGACTAATAATGTGGCTTCCTCAAAGGGTCTGAGCAAAAGCCAGGTGTCAAGTATGAGCTGCCACTGGTTGACATTGAAGTTGCCCAGTGAGTACCCCTATCCGCTTGGATCATCAAGAAATCAGTGATGGCTTTTCTTTGTTCATATAGCCGGTCCAACACATGGAGGGTGGAATTCCAACGTGTGGAAACATCGCAAGTCAGTCTATGTTGGGGGATACCATTCTGACGCAGCAGCTCAAGGAGGGTGTGCTTTGCGGTGTAAGAAACGCTGAAGTGCATGCAAAGTTTCCTGCCCATTGTTAGGATGTCTTACAAATGGGTGGAACACTTCAGGAACTGCATGAAAGCCAGATTGAACTCATGTGCTATGCAGGGAGGTGGCGTGTGTATGAATGATGTGTGGATGTATGTATGAATAATGATGTGTGTATGAATGATAGATGTATGTAAGCAAGATGCATGTATGATGTGTGGGAGGGTACAGCGTATAGCATGGTTATTTTTGAGGATTTATATTCAGGGGCACAGTGTGTGGCAGTATTAGGCTGCATTCACACCACGTTTTGTACATACGGGTGCCGTATCCGGCGGGGGGAGGGGCAAACCAGGCACTTCCGTACCCCAGCCGGATCAGCCTGTGACTCCATTTACTTTAATGAGCCGACCGGAGTCAAACGGTGATTCCGGTCGTCTCAGTTTTGACCCGTGTGCGGTTTTGGATCGGACCTAAAACCGTAGTATACTAGATGACAGGTTGAGCAAAAACACACTCTGTACTTACCGATTTCTTTTTGAACTTTTTAAAATTACCGTGTATACTTGAGTATAAGCCAAGTTTTTCAGCATATTTTTTGTGCTGAAAAAGTCCCCCTTGGCTCATACGCGAGTGAGGGCTGCCGTCAGTGGGGTACAGCCAGTAAGGGACCCAGACCCCCGCTTTATCCCCCTCAGCAGCCACAGCACAGAAGGGCCGGACTGACAGTGGGGCACTCGAGCCTGCAAGGGGGGCTGCCACTGCAGCACTGTTTTCTTTTTATTGAGCCTCCCCCCCTTTAATTACAGTGCAGGGGTTGCGGGCGCAATGCCTCTCTGGGAGGAGAGCAGACAGGGATGCTCCTTCCCCTCCCCCCACCCTCCTATGCGTGCAGTGGCGTTGCTAGGGTTGGTGTCACCCGGTGCGGTAGAAAATGGTGTCACCCCTATACCTACCCCCCCCCCCCCCTCAGTAAGTTTTTAGCCTGTTGTGACAGACACCACTGTTGTAGCGCATTGTGAGAAATTCCAGTATAATAATCAGATATACCAGTTTCCATAGAATAGGAAAGTGTTAAAGAAGTTTTCACCATTTAAATATACAGCTCCCAGAATTACTTAAAGGGGTACTCCACTGGAAAACATTTACTTTTATATCAACTGGTGCCAGAAAGTTAAACAGATTTTTAAATTACTTCTATTTAAAATCTTAATACTTACAGTACTTATAAGCTGGTGTATGCTCCACAGGAAGTTGTGTAGTTCTTTCCAGTCTGACCACAGTGCTATTTGCTGACACCTCTGTCCATGTCAGGAACTGTCCAGAGCAGGAGAGGTTTGCTATGGGGATTTGCTCCTACTATGGACAGTTCTTGACATGGACAGAGGTGTCAGCACAGAGCACTGTGGTCAGACAGAAAATAAATTAAAAAGGAAAATAACTTCCTGTGAATCGCTTATACAGCAGCTAATAAGTACTGGAAGGATTAAGATTTTTAAATAGAAGTAATTTACAAATCTGTTTAACTTTGTAGCACCAGCTGATTAAAAAAAATGTTTTCCAGTAGAGTACCCCTTTGAGCAGTGGTGAGGTTATGCTGGGAGTTGTAGTTTCACTGACCTAACTGTAGAAATGACAAGTGACTACAGCTCTGATGTAGAGAGGAGAATGTACAATGGTATCAGTGACTACAGGTGACGTCTTCTCTATAGTGAGGAGAATACACAATGATATCTGACTACAGGGGACGTCTTCTCTATAGTGAGGAGAATACACAATGACATCAGTGACTACAGGGGACGTCTTCTTTATAGTGAGGAGAATACACAATGGTATCAGTGATTACAGGTGACGTCTTCTCTATAGTGAGGAGAATACACAATGATATCAGTGACTACAGGTGACGTCTTCTCTATAGTGAGGAGAATACACAATGATATCAGTGACTACAGGTGACGTCTTCTCTATAGTCTTTCCTTATCTAATTCAGATGGTACATACCGCCAGGACTTGATCCAGCTAAAACTTCTCTCTGCAGAATGTGATGCCCAGACATCTCCTCACTATGTCAGCGCATTCTCATCCTCTATATGAAAACAATTATTATTATAAACCTGCCAGACACTGTATCCTCTAAATATAATACTACTATACACTATACTCTTTGATTATAAACCTTCCATACACCATACCCACTGAATATAATACTACCACACACTGTACATTCTGAATATAATACCAACACATACTGTACCCTCTGAATATAAATCTGCCACATACTGTACCCCTGAATATAATACCGCCACACACTGTACCCACTGAATATAATACTACCACATACTGTACCCTCTGAATATAATACTACCACAAACTGCGCCCTCTCAATATAAATCTGCTACATACTGTACCCTCTGAATATAAATCTGCCACATACTGTACCCTCTGAATATAAATCTGCCACATACTATACCCTCTGAATATAAATCTGCCACATACTGTACCCCTGAATATAAATCTGCCACATACTGTACCCGTGAATATAAATCTGCCACTTACTGTACCCCTGAATATAAATCTGCCACATACTGTACCCCTGAATATAATACCGCCACATACTGTACCCTCTGAATATAATACTACCACCCACTGCGCCCTCTGAATATAATACTTAGAGATGAGCAAACTACAGTAAATTCAACTCGTCACAAACTTCTCTGCTCGGCAGTTGATAACTTTTCCTGCATAAATTAGTTCAGCTTTCAGGTGCTCCCGTGGGCTGGAAAAGGTGGATACAGTCCTAGGAGACTCTTTCCTAGGATTGTATCCACCTTTTCCAGCCCACCGGAGCACCTGAAGGATGAACTAATTTACGCAGAATAAGTCATCAACTGCCGAGCCGAGAAGTTTGTGACAAATCGAATTTACTGTAAGTTCGCTCATCTCTAATAATACTACCACAAACTGCGCCCTCTGAATATAATACTACCACAAACTGCGCCCTCTGAATATAACATTGCCATACAGTGCACCCTCTGAATATAATACCACAACCTCAGTAACACCCCTCAACATCCGTTAGCTGATGCTATTACGACGGGAGGGGGGTATTGGTGGTGTTGCTAGTGGATGATGGGGGTGCTACTACTCGGGGGGTGTTGCCGGAGGATGATGAGGGTGCTACTCTGGCCATCCCCCCTGGCAGTATCATCCCCATCATCCATCCGCAGGATCATCCTCCTGGCAGGAGCACCGCCATCATCCACCATCAGGATCTGCTGATGGAGGTGCTGCTGGGGGGGGGGGGTGTTTCTGGTGGATGATGAGGGTGCTACTGCCAGGGGGGGAGCATTAGGTAGGCAGCAGTTCCCCCGCATTAGGTAGGTCGCAGTTTCCCCACATTAGGTAGCATCTATTCCCCACATTAGGCAGCATAGATTCCCCACATTTGGTACCAGTTCCCCCACATTAGGTAGGTACCAGTTACCCCACATTAGGTAGCAATTTCCCCACATTAGGTAGCACAGATTCCCCACATTAGGTAGCAATTTCCCCACATTAGGTAGCACAGATTCCCCACATAAGGTAGCATAGACTCCCCACATAAGGTAGCATAGACTCCCCACACTTGGTAGTAGTTTCCCCACATTAGGCCGCAGGTTCCCTTGCAGGTTCCCCACAATGGGTCAAAGTCTCCCCACAATAGATTGCTGGTTATACCACCACCACCACCCCCCCCCCCACACACACACACACACACACACAAAAAACACATACAACACAGAGAGAGAGACACACACAAACACACACAGTCAGAGAGACACACACACACTCACAGACACACACATACACAGTCACACACACACACAGAGTCACACAGTCACACACACACAGAGTCTCATACACACACACAGTCACATACACAAACATAGATAGAGACAGACACACACACTCACCCATCCAGCGCAGCGCTCCTTCTCACCGGGCGCCGTGCGAGTGACGTAACTGACGTCCTCCTGCGCGGCCATGCGGTGTGACGTCAGGCCGGCGCAGACGTGGGAGCGGAGGCCGGGCACAATGCTGGTGAAGGTGAGGGGGGGGTGTGATGATGGACGGGCGCACAGTGCCGGAGAAAGAGGGGGGTTGCTGACGGACGGGCGCACCGCACACACAGCGCGGGGGGGGGGGGGGTGGAGGGGGGGGGTGCTGACGGATGGGAGGCCGGTCGGGCACAGATGGGGGGGTGGGTGCTGCGGAGCGTCTTGGTGTCACCCCATTAGGTTGGTGTCACCCGGTGCGGGCCGCACCCCCCGCACCCGGGTCGCAACGCCACTGTATGTGTGCATATCTATCTCATATCTATTATATCTTAATGACAGTGCCTCGAGCTGTTGTAAAACTATGTATGATAATGTCCAAAAAATGATCCCTTTTTGGAGGTAGATACCTGTTAGTGTTTACATGCACACAGAGGTGTCAAAGGAAGCAATGTTTTTTTTTTTTCCAAGTGGTCCAAATAATCTTTTTTTTGGGGGGGGGGGTTTAACAACAGTTTTCGTGCATGGAAAGTAAAGAAGCAAGGACAATTTTCAAGCTGTGAGAATTTATCCCCATTTTGTGGCATAGCATGTGCACAAAAGTTACACAAAACCCTCTATGTACAGCTTCTTCACAATAAATATAAAACAAAAAACAACCTAACTTCTAATTAAAACAAATTTGCAGAACAGATGTATGACGTTCTCTGCAGTGCCGCTTTACTACTATTGTGGTAAATGTGTGGTCCAGTCCTATGTATGGCTCCTATCTGTGTTGTTCACTGCTTAGCGTCCCTCACAGAAATCTTCACCGAACACCTGTTATCTCTAAAACTGCTGACAAATATATGTGCATAGGCTTTTATAACGGCTTTGACATCACCCCTACACTGTCTCCTGATTGGCTGGGAGAGCTGTTTAAAAGACATTATGTGACTTCCTAAGGTATGCAATCCTTCCTCTTTCTCCTTTTGGCTGTTATTTTAGCAGGTTCTGCAAAACCGAACTGCCCTGAAGTTCAAATTCTAGCCTAACCTAAACTTTTAGCACTTTAAGTTCTAACTCCTTTGATAAATCTTGTGCAAATATAGAAGCGCCCCCCCCCCCCCCCTCGCTCTACCGTGCACACCTTCTCTACCTCACAGGAAAAGTGGAAATAGGGATTTTGTTCTATTGCTTTGAGGCCAGGATTCCATTGAGGTTTTTTGTCCATCATAAAAACACACCAGAAAAACTATCCCAGCTTTTTCCTGTGTTTTGTCAGTTTATCTTGCGTTTTTTTCTTGCGTTTTTGCTGGTGTGTGGAAACCAAAAAAATTTACTAAATGTTTTGTTGTTTTTTTTCTTAGAAATTTTGATACGTGAATGTGGAGGACTTTGTGGATTGTGACGATGAACAGCGTTTTTTTTTTTTTTAATGTCAAGAAAAGGGTTAACGAGGGCTTTGGGCGAGTGTTTTTTTTTATAATTTTTTTTTTCAATGTGTTGTATTTTTTTATAATTTAATTTTCAGGCTTAGTAGTGAAAGGCGTCTTGTAGACAGAATCTATTACTAGGCCAGGGCTTAGCGTTAGCCCCCAAAACAGCTAGCGCTAACCCCCAATTATTACCCCGGTACCCACCGCCACAGGGGTTCCGAGAAGAGTCGGTACCAACAGGCCCGGAGCGTCAAAAATGGCGCTCCTGGGTCTAGGCGGTAACAGGCCAGTGTTATTTAGGCTGGGTAGGGCCAGCAACAATGGTCCTCGCTCACTCTGGTAACGTCAGGCTGTTGCTGCTTGGTTGGCATTCTGCAGAGACCTGCTGCGATCCGCATTTATTATGATAACAAGCTGGTGGTACATGCGTCTACACTGCACTGTCACCGTCTTCTATATACACTGTAATAATTCATAATCCCCGCCGCCGGGAGAGGGGAGCTCTGATTGGTCAATAGCTATCCACCAATCAGAGCTCCCGTGTTCCGGCGGGCATTATGAATTATTACAGTGTATATAGGAGCACAGGAGAACATTGTAGCTGCATGTACTGCTGGCTTTTTAATTTAAATGCGGATCGCAGCAGATCATTCTCTGGAGATCTGTTGCGATCCGCATTTATTAACCATACAAGCTGGCCTTACATGTGTCTACACTGCGCTCCTGTGCTCCTATATACACTGTAATAATTCATAACCCCCAGAACACGGGAGCTCTGATTGGTGGATAGCTATTGAAGAATCAGAGCTCCCCTCTCCCGGCGGCAATTATGAATTTTTACAGTGTATACAGGAGCGCAGTGTTGCTGCATGTACCGCCGGCTTTTTAACTTAAATGCGGATCACAGCAGATCATTCTCTGGAGATCTGTTGCGATCCGCATTTATTAACTATACAAGCGGCCTTACATGTGTCTACACTGCGCTGCCGTCGGCTTCTATATACAGCTTTCATAATTCATAATCGCCGCCGGTACAAAGGAGCTCTGATTGGTGGATAGCTATTGACCAATCATAGCTCCCCTCTCCCAGCAGCGGGGATTATGAATTATGACAGTGTATATAGAAGACGGTGGGGTGTGCAGTGTAGACGCATGTACCACCGGCTTGTTAACGTAATAAATGCGGATCGCAGCGGGTCTCTGCAGAATGACCCAATGTGATCTGCACCTCAGCCCCTGGACTAAAACTCCTATCATGGGACAGAGTCTGTCCATGATGGGGGTAGTAGTCCTTAAAGTCCCGCAGCCGGGGGACGTGCAAGTGCCATCCCTCAGCAGCGCTGCGGTACTACAACTACTCCCATCATGGGACAGACTCTGTCCCATGATGGGAGTAGTAGTCCAACGGCAGAGGGGCAGATCACTCTCCTGTGATCCACATTTATTAACTATACAAGCCAGCGGTACATGCGGCTACACTGCGCTGCCTCCTATATACAGCTCTTATAATTCATTATTCCCGCTAGGAGAGGGGAACTCTGATTGGTGGATAGCTATTGACCAATCAGAGTTCCCGAATTCCAGCGGCGGGGATTATGAATTATGATAGTGTATACAGGAGCTGGCGGCAGCGTGGTTTAACAGTTTAACGGGTCTCTGGATAATGACCTGCTGCGATCTGCACCTCAGCCCCTGGACTACAACTCCCATCATGGGAAAAATCTGTCCATGATGGGAGTAGCATTCTTACAGTGTCAAAATAGACACTTTGGTACGTTTCCTCTGAGGTGGTGTATATTTGCGCAAGAAAATGCCGTTTGCGCATTTTTTTGCGCAAAAAAAAAAACAATTAGTAAATTTGATTCTATAGTAGAAAGTGCTCTATGGTAAACTTAACCATAGACAAGGGGATGAAAAATTCTACCAAAATTTGCGCAAAAAAAAAAGATGCAAAAAAACACTTCTATAGACACAAAACAGCTCTATATGCAATGATAAATTCCCCCCATTGAGTTATATATATATATATATATATATATATATATATATATATAGATAATCTCTGGTGGTTGGGTTGCTCTAGTGCCAGTGTTGGAGCTCATCTCCAGATTACCATCACCGGCATTCTTGCATGATCCTCCTCTCAGACAGCGTTCAGGGAAATACTAGCTGAGTCTACTAGCTGTGTCTACTAGCTGAGTGCCTGGCATTGCCCGGTTTTTCCTTCCTAATCCTTGTTGTGGAGGAAAATCAACAGAGGAAGCTTTTGACTTCATAACCCGTCCTCATATATTGTTGTCATATCCCGACCTTCTATCCCGACCTCCTATCCCGACCTCCTATCCCGTCCTCCTATCCCATCCTCCTATCTCGACCTCCTATCTCGACCTCCTTTCTCGACCTCCTATCCCGACCTCCTATCCCATCCTCATATCCCGTCCTCATATCCCATCCTCTTATCCTGTCCTCCTATCCTGTCCTCCTATCTCAACTTCCTTTCTCGACCTCCTATCTTGACCTCCTATCCCGACCTCCTATCCCGTCCTCCTATCTCGACCTCAAATCCCGTTCTCCTATCTCGACCTTCTTTTCTGACCTCCCATCCAGATCTCCTATCCCCACCTCCTATCCTGACCTCCTATCCCATCCTCCTAACCCGTCCTCATATTCTGTCCTCATATCCCTTCCTCATATCCTGTTCTCCTATCTCGACCTCCTATCTCGACCTCCTATCTTGACCTCCTATCCCGACCTCCTATCCCGTCCTCCTTTCCTGTCCTCCTATCTTGACCTCCTATCTTGACCTCATATTCCGCCCTCATATTTCGTCCTCATATCCCGTCCCCCTATCTCAACCACCTATCTCGACATCCTATCTCGACCTCCTATGCTGATCTCCTATCCCGTCCTCCTTTCCCATTCTCGTATCTTAACCTCCTATCTCGACCTCCTATCTTGACCTCCCATCCCGACCTCCTTTCCCAGCCCGTAATATGTGTACTCGGTATTAAAATATCTCCAGCCGTATGGAAGTTATGTAGGAACATACATTTCCTTTTGATTTGCATGTCCCAAACAAAAACCCTGACCCTCACAAATGGGGGTAGTTAAGGGTTAAATTAACTATCCTATATTGTAAGTAGACATATAAGTAACATGTGACCAAGTATTATCGAAATATCTCCAGTCGTTTGGAAGTTATGCAGTAACATATGTTTCCCATAGATTTGTATGGGACTTTAAACAAAAACCCCGACCCTGGCAAATGGGGGTGGGTAAGGGTTAAATTACATATCCTATGTTTGTTGTTGACATATAAGTAACATGTGTGCCAAGTTTCCTGTTAATATCTTTAGTCATTTGGACGTGATGTTGGAACATACACACATACACACACACACACACATTGGCCCTCATTTACTATTGCAAACCCGACATGTTTTGTCGGGTTATGCACCAGATTCTGTTGCATTGCGCCAGAAATTCTGTCTGCGCCAGATGTTGCGCCAGAATTTGCGCCAGAATTGAAAAAAAAAAACAACTAACTCTTCATTTTGCTTAGAAATCTGAAAAAGTGGCGTGGCTGCCGGGGAAAGGGGGTGTTGTGTCTGAAAAGGTGCATGTTCCCGACATTTTCACAAAAACCCAACATATTTACTAAGGTTTTCACATAAAATATGGTGGATTTGAGCTGAGGAAAAGCCTACAGATCAGAGCATGTGTTAAAAAAGCAAAGTGCAGGGAAAGTGGAAAATGTAGGGAAACCTTAGTAAATACCGTGGAAAACTAAATTGTAGGGAATTAAAACCCAAACAACAACAAAAAACGTGGTCTCAAATGGCTGGAGGTGCTCAACCCCAAATGCAGTTGTGCATATATACTGGGGGAGCAGATCCTGCCCTTGTAGTCCGTTGCTAGGGGCGATCCCCAGCATAAAAATGCATACAATGGAGGATGCCTGCAGCGGACTACAAGTGCCACAATAGAATCCTACACCAGATAAACGGTGTGGATGTGTAACAATTAGAATACAATACAGAAATGTAGGTGCACTACTGTGGTAGATGTATACAATGACATTGGCTAATCCCTCAACACTGATGTTAAAATTGAGACATTCAATTTTAACATCAGTGTTGAGGGATTAGCCAATGTCATTGTATACATCTACCACAGTAGTGCACCTACATTTCTGTATTGGAATTAAAACCCACAAAGAAACCTACACTCCACTCTTAGTAAATGAGGGCCATTGAGTTTCATATATATATATATATATATATATATATATATATATATATACAAGAAAAAAGAAAGATAGCCAGCACAACAGCCTAATACACGGGTGCACACTGCCATGGCATCAGAGTATACAAAAAAAGAGGATTGCAGCAGCACACATTGGTCAAAAAAATTGAGGCTCTTAGCGCACTTTTTGATCAAAACGTGTCCCCCATCCACCACGGGGAGGTGGCCTCATTTAGGATGGGAACCTAGCACAAATTCTGAGCCTAACACTCAACTATCCACTCACCTCTGCTGGGCATATAGCCTCTGACTGGGTGACATGCTGGATCCATTTAAAACTCCACCTGTGAGAAAGGGGGAGGGGTGCACAGCTAAAGAGGGTGCCATTTCCCCCTGAATTGTACATACAAGAAAAAAGAAAGATAGCCAGCACAACAGCCTAATACACGGGTGCACACTGCCATGGCATCAGAGTATACAAAAAAAGAGGATTGCAGCAGCACACATTGGTCAAAAAAATTATTTGATCAAAAAGTGCGCTAAGAGCCTCGATTTTTTTGACCAATGTGTGCTGCTGCAATCCTCTTTTTTTTGTATATATTTATATATATATATATATATATATATATATATATATACATATGCATATATATATATATATATATATATATATATATATATATAGATGCAGTGATATGCAGTAGATAAGAACTGAGGGGAATGTATTAGAGGGGGGTTTTGAACATAGGCTTCTACCTTTTTTTCCAACAAGGTAATCCAACAGTATAGCATAAATTATTTTTAGTATATCATTTTATTAGTACACACCTATCATTTTATTTCCCTGAGTCAATAGTGTATGTTAAAACCCAAAACTCTGTAATTTACAATGTTAAAGAAAAATGGCTTTTTTCATACCATCCAGAGGACTCAGGAGGACTCTTTTATCTTATACCTTTCTATTTCATTGTCTGTAACTGTTCAGAAACTTTGAAGTATGAGAGCCCCTGATGAATCATATTAAACAAATCAAAGCTACCAATAAAATATTTAAGAAGGACGGGTGAAATAGACCCTGAATGACATACACTCGCTTTTGCAGCGCAGCTATTTCACCTGTTAAGGCCATGTTCAGATGGCAGAATTTCCGTATGGAATTTTGTGGAAGAATTTTTTTGAGATTGTTAGCAGAAATAAGCCACCTATGTAATAGTAGCATATACCATGTCCTTCACGACTTGATTTGTCAAAGGTCAGTTCTAGATGGGTTCCATAAAATGCTCATGGTCCTTCAGAAATGAGTTCAAGTGGATTATAACAAGAATAATTCTTAATTTATATAGTGCACACATATTCCACAGCACTATACACTCACATTGGTCCCTGTCCCCTTTGGGACTTACAATTTAAATTCCCCTATCAGTATGTTTTTTTTTGGATGTGGAAGTAAACTGAAATCCACACAAACATGGGAAGAACATGTAGATGTTATCCTTGGTGTGATTTAAACCTAGGACCCCAGAGCTGCAGGGCAACAGATTTAACCTCTTAAGGATACAGGGAGTATCTGTACGCCCTGCGCCTGCTCCCCTGCTATAACGCAGGCTCATGAGCTGACCCTGTATCATGGCAGGGAATTAACCCATTCCCTAATAAAAGTTTGAACCACCCCCCTTTTCCCAAATAAAAAAATGTAAACAAGAATAAACATATGTGGTATTGCCGCATAAGTAAATTTCCCAACTATAAAAATATTATGTTAATTAAACCGCACAGTCAATGGTGTATACGTAAAAAAATACCAACATTGCATTTTCTTGGAAATTCTATATACCCACAAAAAATTTATAAAAAGCGATCAAAAAGTCCCAACAAAACAATTTAGTACTTACATCCCCGTATACGGAAATATAAAAAAGTTATAGGTGTCGGAAGAGGACAATTTTCGTGCACAAAGTAAAACAAAATCAAACCTATGTAAGTTGGATATCATTTTAATTGTATGGACCTAAGGAGAATAAAGATAAGATGTAATTTTTACCAATAAGTGCACTGCATGGAAATGGAAGCTGCTAAAAGTGTTTGTTTGTTTTGTTTTTTTCATTTTGTCCCACAATTTTTTTTTTGTTTCATCTTAGATTTTGTGGTGAAATGATGTCATGAAATGATGTGATAGCAAAATTGGTAGCACATAAAACAAGCCCTCATATAGGTCTGTTGGAATAAACGAAAGTGCTAAAATAGAAAAACCCTGAGTCCTTAAGGGGTTAACCAGATTTAATAAATATATAGATGTTAAAGTGAATCTGTGATCAGCATCACCCACACTATCCTCTTGGGATAGGCTTATAGTGTGGTTGATGCTGATGAAAAGCATTTACCATTTTCCAATGCTGTCTGGTTCTTTTAAAATGCTAACAAAGGAGCTTGATGGACAAAGGGTGTAGCCCAGCCTCAGGTGCACGGTGACATCCAGCTTGAACCTTCATAGTATACTTCATTAGCATATTAACTTTAAATATTGGCTGAGCAAAGGACCACATTAAAAAACGGTAAGAACTATTGTCATCAGAGTCACCCGCACTATAAGCCTATATCAATAGGTTAGTATGAGTAATGCTAATGACAGAATACCTTTAGGAGTGATTATATATAACAAAAATAAAAATATAACATTTCATAAGTTCATTGCTTCAAATCAATACATAGAATTTATTGAACACCCCCCCCCCCCCTACAATTCCAGAACACTTATCAAAACACATGAGGGATGTATATTAGGCATATTGGTTAATTTGAAGCTGCCATAGAATTGTGATTTGAAAAACTGGGTTAAGTGTCCCTCTGTGTCGTAGAACATTATTGTAGACAGTGTCCACCCCCTCTGAGTCTGAGCTCAGAAAAAAACTGACAGTAAGTCAGTAAGAAGGCACCTGCAGATAGAGACACTACTTAAAAACATGATACCATAAATTGTGGTCTGAAATTCTGGTTACACCATTAACACTATGGCCTATTCTGGAATACATTGAGAATAATAAGGACCTATCAAAAAAATTATTTAATCGGTTGCCGACTAAGGACGAGCCGGCTCATCCTGAGACTGCATCTGTTTTATGGCGCAGGCTCCCAACTCAAGCCCGTATCATTCCAGCCAGCCTCCAGCTGATTGGTAATAGCTATTTTGCGCCACTTCTGGCGCTTCTCCAGACCACACTTACTCAGTGAAGTTGGCCAGGTAAAATACCTGCTAGCCAGGTACGTCACTGGAGGCGTTCACCATACTCAGCGGAAATGTAACCCTTGCGTGTTAGATACATACAGGTGCAAACAAAAATACATAATACAATAAGATCCTGATAGTACAGCATTTCTATTAATAAACTACACTAGAATAAGGAGCAATACATTATATAAAAGTGCTCATGTCTAAACAGTCATTTAGACCAAAATTGCCCTGTGCTTTAGTTCTAATGATCCATTTACCTTCCCGTTGCAATAAAGCTTTTCTCCTATCAATTCCTCTCTTAAATTCTATTTTCTCTAGTCCTAGAAACGACATGGCCTTCACGTTCCCATAATGTTCCTCTTTTATGTGGGCGACTAACTTAGGGCAGTGATGGCGAACCTTTTTCAGCCCGAGTGCCCAAACTGTAATAAGCGCCAACTAATGCACAGCAATTAAATCACTCATACAGTTGCCATAACTAATTAACATCTTTTGTTTTAAAAGAAGAACACAACAACAGAGTTCAATGATCCAAACTACTTTTTTTTTATTGATAGTTTAAAGTTCCCCCACATTAGGTTGTAGTTCCCCCACATTAGGTTGTCAGCATAGCCCCCCCCCCACATTAGGTTGTCAGCATTGGTCCCCCCACATTAGGTTTTCAGCATAGTTCCCCCACATTAGGTTGGCAGTATAGTTTCAACACATTAGGTTGGCAGTATAGTTCCCCTACATTAGGTTGGAGTTCCCCCACATTAGGTTGTAGTTCCCCCACATTAGGTTGGCAGTATAGGTCCCCCCACATTAGGTTGGTGTTGTAGTTCCCCCACATTAGGTTGGCAGTATAAATACCCCCACATTAGGTTTGCAGTATAGGTCCCCCACATTAGGTTGGCAGTATAGTTCCCCCACATTTGGTGCAGTATAGATCCCCCACATTAGGTGCAGTACAGTCCCCCACATTAGGTGCAGTACAGGTCCCCCACATTAGGTGCAGTACAGTTCCCCCACATTAGGTTGGAAGTACAGTTCCCCCACATTAGGTTTGCAGTACAGTTTCCCCACATTAGGTGCAGTATAGTTCCCCCACATTAGGTGCAGTATAGTTCCCCCACATTAGGGGCAGTATAGCTCCCCCACAGAAAGGTAACGGGGACATCCTTCTGTCCCGAAAAGATCTTTTGGGACAAATGGATGTCCTGAATGGGCTGATGGCAAACTATACCCACAGAGGGGGGCTCGACATGCCACCTGTGGCACGCGTGCCATAGGTTCGCCATCACTGACCTAGGAGATCCTTTATTCGTTTTTATGGAATTCACATGTTCCCTAAATCTCACATTGAGAGCTCTTATTGTACACCCTATGTAGAACTGTTTGCAATCACAGACTATAGCATAGACTACATGATTACTTCTGCAGCACATGCTATCATTGAACTGTACTATCTCTCCTCCTAGATTAACATTTTTACCTGTACAGAGATTGGAGCACCAGTTGCAGGTTCCACACCTGTAATTGCCTGGGCTCAAGCTTTTTTCTAGCCAAACCTCTTTCTTCGAGTCCTCTTTGAGTTTACTTGTCACTAATATGTCTTTAATGCTTTTATATTTTTTAAACGCTAATATTTTTAATTGCTATTAATGGGTCACTATTCACATACTCTTTTAGGTCTGCATTGCTCTGCATTAGAAACCAGTTTTTCTTTATGGTTTCTTTTATGAGTTTGGTCATTGGACTATATTCAAATGAAAAACAAAATGTGGACTGTCTTCCTGATTGTTACTAATATTTTGAGTGGACCTGTTTTGATGCCTATTTTTTCTCTTCTTCATCTGTTGTTTATTTTTTTGTAGTAGCTTTCTACGATTGACTTTTCCTGCTTTTCTCATTGTTTCTTTTAGGACATACATTGGGTAGCCTCTTGCTAGTAGCCGCTGCTTCAATTTTTCTGCCTGTAGGAGATAATCACATTCTCTACTATTTATTCTTTTTAATCTTTAAAATTGTCCACAGGGTACCGCTGCCTTCATATGTTCGAGGTGGTAACTATTAAAGTGCATTGCAGGCCGTGGGTTTACGAAGCCCTTGGGTAACCAAGCTATCTTCTTCCAATGTGACCAAAACATCTAAGAACTCCAGGCTCTTTGAACCTACTTTCCAGGTAAACTTTAAGTTCATATTATTCACCCTATTTACCTGTGACACAAACTCAGTGAAAGTTTCCTCAGTGTCTGACCACACCATAAAGATTTTGTCGACAAATCGACGATAACAGGCAACGTGCCTCAGGCATGGGTTCTCCAAAGGCTGCCACGTACAAATTAGCCAATGTGCATGCAACCGGCGTGCCCATTGCTACACCGCCAGTTTGCACATACCACTCGTATCCAAACTTGAAGTCGTTTCCTGTCAGGATTAAATCCAAAGAGTTGCATACAAAATTAACAAACCCCTGGCTTTTTTGTCTAACTTCTGTAAGAAGCCCCGGATTACTTCTACACTACCCACTTGTGATATGCTCCTATACAAGCTTTCTATGTCTATGGACACAATAAAGCTATTTTTAAGCCAGTTCAACCCCTCCAACGTAAGGAGGAACTCATTTGTGTCCTTAACCCCTTAAGGACTCAGCCCATTTTGGCCTTAAGGACTCAGACAATTTAATTTTTACGTTTTCATTTTTTCCTCCTCGCCTTCTAAAAATCATAACTCTTTTATATTTTCATCCACAGACTAGTATGAGGGATTTTTTTTGCACGACCAGTTGTCCTTTGTAATGACATAACTCATTATATCATAAAATGTATGGCGCAACCAAAAAACACTATTTTTGTGGGGAAATTAAAACGAAAAACGCAATTTTGCTAATTTTGGAAGGTTTCGTTTTCACGCCGTACAATTTATGGTAAAAATAATGTGTGTTCTTTATTTTGAGGGTAAATACGATTAAAATGATACCCATTATTACATACTTTTCTATTATTGTTGCGCTTAAAAAAAATCACAAACTTTTTAACCAAATTAGTACGTTTATAATCCCTTTATTTTGATGACCTCTAACTTTTTTATTTTTCCATATAAGCGGCGGTATGGGGGCTCATTTTTTGCGCCATGATCTGTAATTTTTTTTGATACCACATTTGCATATAAAAAACTTTTAATACATTTTTTATAAATTTTTTTAAATAAAATGTATAAAAAAAGTAGCAGTTTTGTACTTTTTTTTTTTTTTCGTTCACGCCGTTCACTGTACGGGATCATTAACATTTTATTTTAATAGTTCGGACATTTACGCACGCGGCGATACCAAATATGTCTTTAAAATTAATTTTTTACGCTTTTTGGGGGTAAAATTGGAAAAAACGGACGTTTTACTTTTTTATTGGGGGAGGGGATTTTTCACTTTTTTTTTACTTTTACTTTTACATTTTTTTAAATTTTTTTTACACTTGAATAGTCCCCATAGGGGACTATTCATAGCAATACCATAATTGCTAATACTGATCTGTTCTATGTATAGGACATAGAACAGATCAGTGTTATCGGTGATCTTCTGCTCTGGTCTGCTCGATCTCAGACCAGAGCAGGAGATGCCGGGAGCCGGACGGAGGCAGCAGAGGGGACCTCCGTGCGGCGTTCTGAATGATCGGATCCCCGCAGCAGCGCTGCGGGCGATCCGATCATTCATTCAAATCGCGCACTGCCGCAGATGCCGGGATCTGTATTGATCCCCGCACCCGAGGGGTTAATGGCGGACGCCCGCGAGATCGCGGGCGTCGGCCATTGCTGGCGGGTCCCTGGCTGCGATCAGCAGCCGGGATCAGCCGCGCATGACACGGGCATCGGTCCAATGCCCCCAGGTTATGTACGTCCTGGTGCGTTAAGTACCACCGCACCAGGACGTACATTTACGTCCTGCGTCCTTAAGGGGTTAAAGGGGTACTCTTTTAAATCAACTGGTGGCAGGAAGTTAAACATATTTGTAAATTACTTCTATTAAAAAATATTAATCCTTCCAGTACTTATTAGCTGCTGAATGCTACAGAGGAAATTCTTTTCTTTTTGGAACACTGATGACATTACGAGCACAGTGCTCTCTGCTGATATCTCTGTCCATTTTAGCAACCATGCATAGCAGATGTATGCTAAGGGCAGCATGGTGGCTCAGTGGTTAGTACTGCTGCCTTGCAGTGCTAGGGACTTGGGTTCAAATCCCACTAAGGACAATAAATAAATAAAGCATTATAATAACGTCAGCAGAGAGAACTCTGCTCGTGATGTCATCAGAGAGCATTCCAAAAAGAAAAAAATTTCCTCTGTAGTATTCAGCAGCTAATAAGTACAGGAAGGATTAAGTTTTTTTTAAAAGAAGTAATTTACAAATATGTTTAACTTTCTGCCACCAGTTGATTTAAAAGAAAAAAGGTTTTCACCAGAGTACTCTTTTAATTAATGAACGAATCTGAGCAAGCAGGGGGTTTAAGAGCCAGTCGATATATCTCGACAATGACTCCATTAGTGTCCCCACCCCGGAGACAATGGGTCTACCGGTTGGGGACACTAATGTTTTAGATATCTTAGGAAGGAAGTACCAGTTGGCTTCCTGTGGGTTAAGAGGAAACAGCTTCTCTGCCATTCTCTTTGACAAAATGACAAAAAAAAACACTTTCTACATAATGCCTTAATAGGGTCTGCAACTTGGTGGTCAACTTAGGTGTGGGGTTATCTGCCTCAACCAAATTGTATTCTCTTTTCATAAAAACAATATTCCCCCCTTTATCTTATTTTTTTAATTATTATATCCTCTTTTTTTTATCAGGGTTCCTAACGCTTTAATTTCATTTTGAGCACGGGCAGGGGGGTATTTTAAGGCTTTCATATCCTCAATAACTCTTTCATGGAAAATATCAATGTTACTCCCTGATTGAATAGGCAAAAAGTGGATGCCACTCCCTTTGTAAATTCGGGAACATATAAAGTGTCTGGAGCCCGGATCATTCTCAGACAATAGATCTATCATATCCCCAAGACAGTCTAGCTCTGCTTCTGTAGCTTTGCCCATTACTGTAAACCATAACGGTCTTATGCTTAGAGGAATCTCTTCCTCAGTTCTCAGATGCATATTGGATTTATTTTTAAAAAACTTTTTCAAACTAAGCTTACAGAGAGCTTTGAAGAGGTCAATCTCAAAGGTGACCTTGTCAAAGCTCTTAGCTACACAGAAATTAAGTCCTTTTGATAGGACAGAGATCATGGCATCGGCCAGTGTCATATCGGACAAGTTGACAGCAGTGAGGTCACAGTTCCTTTATTTCTACTTCCAATACACTGTCCTTTTTGATCCTCTGTTTCTTCTTTCGCCCCCTCCTCGTACGTATCTTCCCCAAAAAGGGACAGCAGTGTCACTGGTATTTGCACCTCTTGTAAAGTCCTGGTTTTATTTCTCTTCCCCATTAAAGGGGTACTCAATTGGAAAACTTTTTTTTTTTTAATCAACTGGTGCCAGAAAGTTAAACAGATTTGTAAATTTATATTAAAAAAAATATTAATAACAATAATAATAATCCTTTTAGTACTTATTAGCTGCTGAATACTACAGAGGAAATTATTTTCTTATTTGGAACACAGAGCTCTCTGCTGACATCATGACCACAGTTCTCTCTGCTTACAGCTCTGTCCATTTTAGGAACTGTCCAGAGCAGGAGAAAATCCCCATAGCAAACAAATGCTTTGGCCAGTTCCTAAAATGGACAGATATGTCAGCAGAGAGCACTGTGGTCGTGATGTCGGCAGAGAGCTCTGTGTTCCAAAAATGAAAGCATTTCCTCTGTAGTATTCAGCCGCTAATAAGTACTGTAAGGATTAAGATTTTTTAATTGAAATAATTTACAAATCTGTTTAACTTTCTGGCACCAGCTGATTTAATAAAAAATAAAAAAAAATTCACCGGAGTACCCCTTTAATGTGCTCTTCAGATCCATTTGATTCGGACTTGGACAACCAATATTCTGTCCTCCTGCGCAGTCCTTTTGTTTTCCTTTGACACGTCTTTAAATTGGCAAATGAGAAGATCTTTCCATCATCAAAGTTCGACTTGTCCCAAAGGAATTTGTCTCGTTTGATATCCTTGATGGTTGCTTGAGAAAAAAAAAAAGTTAAATACAAAGTTTAAAAAAAACACCCATTAACCCCTTCCTTATTAAAAGTTTTAACCCCTTAAGGACCGAGCCCTTTTTCACCTTAAAGACCGGAGCGTTTTTTGCAATTCTGACCACTGTCACTTTAAACATTAATAACTCTGGAATGCTTTTAGATATCATTCTGATTCCGAGAATGTTTTTTCGTGAAATATTCTACTTTAACATAGTGGTAAAATTTTATGGTAACTTGCATCCTTTCTTGGTGAAAAATCACCAAATTTGATGAAAAAAATGAAAATTTAGCATTTTTCTAACTTTGAAGCTCTCTGCTTGTAAGGAAAATGGATATTCAAAATATTTTTTTTTTGGGTTCACATATACAATATGTCTACTTTATGTTTGCATCATAAAATTTATGAGTTTTTACTTTTGGAAGACACCAGAGGGCTTCAAAGTTCAGCAGCAATTTTGAAATTTTTCACAAAATTTTCAAACTCGCTATTTTTCATGGACCAGTTCAGGTTTGAAGTGGATTTGAAGGGTCTTCATATTAGAAATACCCCATAAATGACCCCATTATAAAAACTACACCCCCCAAAGTATTCAAAATGACATTCAGTAAGTGTATTAACCCTTTAGGTGTTTCACAGGAATAGCAGCAAAGTGAAAGAGAAAATTCAAAATCTTAATTTTTTACACTCGCATGTTCTTGTAGACCCAATTTTTGAATTTTTGCAAGGGGTAAAAAGGAGAAAATTTTTACTTTTATTTGAAACCCAATTTATCTCGAGTAAGCACATACCTCATATGTCTATGTTAATTGTTCGGCGGGCCCAGTAGAGGGCTCAGAAGGGAAGGAGCGTCAAATGGTTTTTGGGGGGCATGTCACCTTTAGGAAGCCCCTATGGTGCCAGAACAGCAAAAAAACACACATGGCATACCATTTTGGAAACTAGACCCCTCAGGGAACGTAACAAGGGGTAAAGTGAACCTTAATACCCCACAGGTGTTTCACGACTTTTGCATATGTAAAAAAAATATTTTTTTTTTACCTAAAATGCTTGGTTTCCCAAAAATTTTACATTTTTAAAAAGTGTAATAGCAGAAAATACCCCCCAAAATTTGAAACCCTATTTCTCCCGATTCAGAAAACACCCCATATGGGGGTGAAAATTGCTCTGCTGGCACGTTACAGGTCTCAGAAGAGAAGGAGTCACATTTGGCTTTTTGAAAGCAAATTTTGCTCTGGGGGCATGCCGCATTTAGGAAGCCCCTATGGTGCCAGAACAGCAAAAAAAACACACATGGCATACCATTTTGGAAACTAGACCACTCGGGGAACGTAACAAGGGGTAATGTGAACCTTAATACCCTACAGGTGTTTCACGACTTTTGCATATGTAAAAAAAATTATTTTTTTTTACCTAATATGCTTGGTTTCCCAAAATTTTTACATTTTTAAAAAGGGTAATAGCAGAAAATACCCCCCAAAATTTGAAGCCCAATTTCTCGCGATTCATAAAACACCCCATATGGGGGTGAAAAGTGCTCTGCTGGCGCACTACAGGTCTCAGAAGAGAAGGAGTCACATTTGGCTTTTTGAAAGCAAATTTTGCTCTGGGGGCATGCCGCATTTAGGAAGCCCCTATGGTGCCAGAACAGCAAAAAAAAACACATGGCATACCATTTTGGAAACTAGACCCCTCGGGGAACGTAACAAGGGGTAATGTGAACCTTAATACCCTGCAGGTGTTTCACGACTTTTGCATAAGTGAATTTTTTTTTTTTTTAACCTAAAATGCTTGGTTTCCCAAAAGTTTTACATTTTTAAAAAGGGTAATAGCAGAAAACACCCCCCAAAATTTGAAGCCCAATTTCTCCCGATTCAGAAAACACCCCATATGGGGGTGAAAAGTGCTCTGCTGGCGCACTACAGGTCTCAGAAGAGAAGGAGTCACATTTGGCTTTTTGAAAGCAAATTTTGCTCTGGGGCATGCCGCATTTAGGAAGCCCCTATGGTGCCACGACAGCAAAAAAAACACATGGCATACCATTTTGGAAACTAGACCCCTCGGGGAACGTAACAAGGGGTTAAGTGAACCTTTATACCCCACAGGTGTTTCATGACTTTTGTATATGTAAAAAAAAAATTATTTTTTTACCTAAAATGCTTGTTTTCCCAAAAATTTTACATTTTTAAAAAGGGTAATAGCAGAAAATACCCCACAAAATTTGAAGCCCAATTTCTCCCGAGTACGGCGATACCCCATATGTGGCCCTAAACTGTTGCCTTGAAATACGACAGGGCTCCAAAGTGAGAGCGCCATGCGCATTTGAGGCCTAAATTAGGGATTGCATAGGGGTGGACATAGGGGTATTCTACGCCAGTGATTCCCAAACAGGGTGCCTCCAGCTGTTGTAAAACTCCAAGCATGCCTGGACAGTCAGTGGCTATCTGGCAATACTGGGAGTAGTTGTTTTGCAACAGCTGGAGGCTCCGTTCTGGAAACAGTGGTGTACCAGACGTTTTTCATTTTTATTGGGGAGGGGAGGGGGGCTGTGTAGGGGTATGTGTATATGTAGTGTTTTTTACTTTTAATTTTATTTTGTGGTAGTGTAGTGTAGTGTTTTTAGGGTACAGTCACACGGGTGGGGGTTCACAGTAGTTTCTCGCTGGCAGCTTGAGCTGCAGCAGAAAATTTGCTGCACCTCAAACTTGCAGCCGGATACTTACTCTAATCCTCCGCCCATGTGAGTGTACCCTGTTGGGGGGGGGGGGGGGGGGACATCCAGCTGTTGCAAAACTACAACACCCAGCATGTACGGTCTATCAGTGCATGCTGGGAGTTGTAGTTTTGCAACCGCTGGAGGCTCCGTTTTGGAAACAGTGACGTACCAGACGTTTTTCATTTTTATTGGGGAGGGGGGCTGTGTAGGGGTATGTGTATATGTAGTGTTTTTTACTTTTTATTTTATTTTATTTAGTGTTAGTGTAGTGTAGTGTTTTTAGGGTACAGTCGCACGGGCGGGGGGTTCACAGTAGTTTCTCGCTGGCAGTTTGAGCTGCGACAGAAAATGCCGCAGCTCAAACTTGCACCACTACAACTCCCAGCATGCACTTTAGCTGATTGTGCAAGCTGGGAGTTGTAGTTACACAACAGCTGAAGGTACACTTTTCCATAGAAAGAATGTGCCTCCAGCTGTTGCAAAACTACAAGTCCCAGCATGCCCATAAGGGCATGCTGGGAGTTGTGGTGGTCTGCCTCCTGCTGTTGCATAACTACAGCTCCCAGCATGCCCTTGTTGCATGCTGGGAGCTGTTGCTAAGCAACAGCAGGAGGCTGTCACTCACCTCCAACTGCTGCTCCACGATGCCGCCGCACAGGTCAGTCCCTCGCCGCCGCCGCCGTCGCTCCTGGGGCCCCGATCCCAACAGGGACGCCGGGGATCGGGGTCCCCAGACCCGGGGGTCGTCTTCCCGCACCCGCTCACGTCCTCCGGAAGAGGGGCGGAGCGGGTTGCGGGAGTGACACCCGCAGCAGGCGCCCTGATTGGTCGGCCGGTAATCCGGCCGACGAATCAGGGTGATCGTGAGGTGGCACCAGTGCCACCTCACTCCTGCAGACTCTGGCTGTTCGGGGCCATCTCTGACGGCCCCGATCAGCCAGTAATTCCGGGTCATGGGGTCACTGGAGACCCGATTAACCCGGAATCCGCCGCAGATCGCTGGACTGAATTGTCCAGCGATCTGCAGCAATCGCCGACATGGGGGGACATAATGACCCCCCTGGGCGATATGCCGGGATGCCTGCTGAACGATTTCAGCAGGCATCCGGCCCCGGCTCCCCTCCGGCTAGCGGTGGGGGCCGGAAATGCTCAGGGCGTATCCATACGCCCTCGGTCCTTAAGGACTTGGAAACGGGGGCGTATGGATACGCCCTATGTCCTTAAGGGGTTAATCACCCCCTTTTTCCTAAATTCCATAAAAAAAAATATGTAACCATAATAAAAATAAACATATGTGGTATCGCCGCGTGCGTAAACGTCCAAACTATAAAAATCTATATCATTAATTAAACCGCACGGTCAATGGCGTATGCACAAAAAAATTCCAAAGTCCAAAATAGCATATTTTTGGTCACTTTTTATATCATGAAAAAATGAATAAAAAGCTGTCAAAAAGTCTGATCAATACAAAAATGGTTTCACTAAAAAATTCAGAACACGGTGCAAAAAATTAGCCCTAATACCGCTCTGTACAAGGAAAAATAGAAAAGTTATAGGGGTCAGAAGATGACAATTTTAAACATATAAATTTTCCTGCATGTAGTTATGATTTTTTCCAGAAGTAAGACAAAATCAAACCTATATAAGTTGGCAAAAAACAGAAAAGGTAGCCAGTGGTATCGATGAATTCTGTTTATTCGGATCCCATAAAAAATGCATGCAAGCGGGATATCAGCAAACAAACAACAATCAGTAAGCGTGGACGCGTTTCGGGTATACACCCTTCGTCTTAGCCCATTATACTTTACTGACAATCAGGTATATATGGGGTTTTAAAGGGGAAGGGGTGGAGTCAGGACATAGTCCAAAAATGTAACTCTTTCCACTCCCCAATTAAACCAACCCTTACAAACATATAAGATTGAACCTGATATATTATGACAAAGGCATATACATAAATATATATATATATATATATATATATATATATATATAGCAAAAGATTAAACATAAACTCTGTAGAAAAATTATTTATTTTATAAAAACATGAAAAAATACTTCATAGAAAAAGTTGCAAGGAAAAAACCGTACCATGTGAACAAGACAGAAAAAAAAAAGAGAAGAGAGAGAAAGGGGAAGCAAACATATCGCTTGAAACATAGAAAAAAATGGTGTAATTAATAATTCAGGATAAGGTCATTTCTTAGATTCAGACCACCAGGCTGAATGGTCTGGAGATTATGTATCCAAAAAACCTCTCTGTTACGTAACAACCTCATTCGATCACCTCCTCTCAAAGGTCTACGAACACATTCGATACCGCAAAAAATTTAATTAGAAACATCTCCACTGTGGACGTCACGAAAATGTCTAGAGACAGTGGAGATGTTCACATGGTGCGGATTGATTGCAGCTCGAATATGTTCTTGGATATGTTTCTTCAATGAACGTATAGTGCTACCAACGTACATAACATTGCACGTTGTGCAGCAAATGATATATACCGTAACTGTAGTTTGACAGTTTATAAAGGAACAAATAGGAAAAGTGTGATTGGTATTATAATCAACAGACTTGTGCATGTTTGCACACCACACAGCGGGACAGTCCACACCTGTAAAACCCTTTGACATGCAACCAGATGGGACTAGTCTCGCTGTTTGTGGAAAACATGCTGGGAGACATGTTACCCAAAGTGGGAGCACGTCTGGAGGAAAATCTACAACCGCCTCATGTGAACTTGGCCAAAATAGGGTCCTGCGACAGGATGGGTAGATATTTTCTTACAATTTTGGTTATTTCATGATATTCTGCACTAAAGGTAGTTACAAAAGTAACCCTATCATCCCCTGACCATTTTCGTCCTGTATTTTCATTCTTTTAATTTTTGATAGAATAAATAGAATGAAAATACAGGGCGAAAATGGTCAGGGGATGATAGGGTTACTTTTGTAACTACCTTTAGTGCAGAATATCATGAAATAACCAAAATTGTAAAAAAAAAATCTACCCATCCTGTCACAAGACCCTATTTTGGCCAAGTTCACAAGAGGCGGTTGTAGATTTTCCTACAGATGTGCTCCCACTTTGGGTAACATGTTGTCTCCCAGCATGTTTTCCACAAACAGCGAGACTAGTCCCATCTGGTTGCAGGTCAAAGGGTTTTACAGGTGTGGACTGTCCCGATGTGTGGTGTGCAAACATGCACAAGTCACAAATGAGTTTGTTGATTATAATACCAATCACACTTTTCCTATTCGTTCCTTTATAAAATGTCAAACTACATTTACAGTATATATCATTTGCTGCACAACGTGCAATCTTATGTACGTTGGTAGCACTATATGTCCATTAACCCCTTAAGGACCAGGCCATTTTACACCTTAAGGACCAGAGCGTTTTTTGCAAATCTGACCACTGTCACTTTAAACATTAATAACTCTGGAATGATTTTAGTTATCATTCTGATTCCGAGATTGTTTTTTCGTGACATATTCTACTTTAACTTAGTGGTAAAATTTTATGGTAACTTGCATCCTTTCTTGGTGAAAAATCCCCAAATTTGATGAAACAAAATGAAAATTTTGCATTTTTCTAACCTTGAAGCTCTCTGCTTGTAAGGAAAATGGATATTCAAAATAAAATTTTTTTGGTTCACATATTCAATATGTCTACTTTATGTTTGCATCATAAAATTTATGAGTTTTTACTTTTGGAAGACACCAGAGGGCTTCAAAGTTCAGCAGCAATTTTGAAATTTTTCACAAAATTTTCAAACTCTCTATTTTTCATGGACCAGTTCAGGTTTGAAGTGGATTTGAAGGGTCTTCAAATTAGAAATACCCCATAAAAGACCCCATTATAAAAACTACATCCCCCCAAACTATTCAAAATGACATTCAGTAAGTGTATTAACCCTTTAGGTGTTTCACAGGAATAGCAGCAAAGTGAAGGAGAAAATTCAAAATCTTAATTTTTTACACTCGCATGTTCTTGTAGACCCAATTTTTGAATTTTTGAAAGGGGTAAAAAGGAGAACATTTTTACTTGTATTTGAAACCCAATTTCTCTCGAGTAAGCACATACCTCATATGTCTATGTTAATTGTTCAGCGGGCGCAGTAGAGGGCTCAGAAGGGAAGGAGCGACAAATGGTTTTTAAGGGGCTTGTCACCTTTAGGAAGCCCCTATGGTGCCAGGACAGTTCACTTTACCCCTCGGGGAACATAACAAGGGGTAAAGTGAACCTTAATACCCCACAGGTGATTCACGACTTTTACATATGTAAAAAAATATATATATATTTTTACGTAAAATGCTTGGTTTCCCAAAAATGTAACATTTTTAAAAAGGATAATAGCCCCCAAAATTTGAAGCCCAATTTCTCCCGATTCAAAAAACACCCCATATGGGGGTGAAAATTGCTCTGCTGGTGCACTACAGGTCTCAGAAGAGAAGGAGACACATTTGGCTTTTTGAAAGCAAATTTTGCTCTGGGGGCATGCCGCATTTAGGAAGCCCCTATGGTGCCAGAACAGCAAAAAAAAAACACATGGCATACCATTTTGGAAACTAGACCCCTCGGGGAACGTAACAAGGGGTAATCTGAACCTTAATACCCTACAGGTGTTTCATGACTTTTGTATATGTAAAAAAAAAAAAAAAATTAACCTAAAATGCTTGGTTTCCCAAAAATTTTACATTTTTAAAAAGGGTAATAGCAGAAAATACCCCCCAAAATTTGTAACACAATTTCTCCCGAGTACGGCGATACCCTATATGTGGCCCTAAACTGTTGCCTTGAAAGACGACAGGGCTCCAAAGTGAGAGCGCCATGCGCATTTGAGGCCTAAATTAGGGACTTGCATAGGGGTGGACATAGGGGTATTCTACGCCAGTGAGTCCCAAACAGGGTGTCTCCAGCTGTTGTTAAACTCCCAGCATGCCTAGACAGTCAGTGGCTATCTGGCAATACTGGGAGTAGTTTTTTTGCAACAGCTGGAGGCTCCGTTTTGGAAACAGTGGCGTACCAGACGTTTTTCATTTTTATTGGGGAGGGGAGGGGGGCTGTGTAGGGGTATGTGTATATGTAGTGTTTTTTACTTTCTATTTTATTTTTTGGTAGTGTAGTGTTTTTAGGGTACAGTCGCATGGGCGGGGGTTCACAGTAGTTTCTTGCTGGCAGTTTGAGCTGCGGCAGAAAATTTGCCGCAGCTCAAACTTGCAGCCGGATACTTATTTTAAACCTCCGCCCATGTGAGTGTACCCTGTACGTTCACATTGGGGGGGTGGGAACATCCAGCTGTTGCAAAACTACAACTCCCAGCATGTACGGTCTATCAGTGCATGCTGGGAGTTGTAGTTTTGCAACAGCTGGAGGCACACTGGTTGTGAAACACCGAGTTTGGTAACAAACTCAGTGTTTTGCAACCAGTGTGCCTTCAGCTGTTGCAAAAGCTACAACCCCCAGCATGTACGGACAGCGGAAGGGCATGCTGGGTCTTGTAGTTATGCAACAGCTGGAGGCATACTACATTGGCTGGGGATGCTGGGGATTGTAGTTATGCAACAGCTGGAGACACACTGGTTTACTACTTAACTCAGTGTGCCTTCAGCTGTTGCAAAACTACAACTCTCAGCAGTCACCGACAGCCAACGGGCATGCTGAGAGTTGTAGTTATGCAACCACCAGATGCACCACTACAACTCCCAGCATGCACTTTAGCTGATTGTGCAAGCTGGGAGTTGTAGTTACACAACAGCTGAAGGTACACTTTTCCATAGAAAGAATGTGCCTCCAGCTGTTGCAAAACTACAAGTCCCAGCATGCCCATAAGGGCATGCTGGGAGTTGTGGTGGTCTGCCTCCTGCTGTTGCATAACTACAGCTCCCAGCATGCCCTTTTTGCATGCTGGGAGCTGTTGCTAAGCAACAGCAGGAGGCTGTCACTCACCTCCTACTGCTGCTCCACGCAGCATCAGATCAGTCCCTCGCCGCCGCCGCTGCTCCTGGGGCCCCGATACCAACATTGACACCGGGGATCGGGGTCCCCAGCACCCGGGGTCTTCTTCCCGCACCCGCTCACGTCCTCCGGAAGAGGGGCAGAGCGGGTTGCGGGAGTGACACCCGCCGCAGGCGCCCTGATTGGTCAGCCGGTAAACCGGCCGACGAATCAGGGCGATCGTGAGGTGGCACCAGTGCCACCTCACCCCTGCTGGCTTTGGCTGTTCGGGGCTGTCAGAGACGGCCCCGAACAGCCTGTAATTCTGGGTCACTGGAGACCCGATTGACCCGGAATCGCCGCAGATCGCTGGACTGAATTGTCCAGCGATCTGCGGCCATCGCCGACATGGGGGGCATAATGACCCCCCTGGGCGATATGCCGCTATGCTTGCTGAACGATTTCAGCAGGCATCGGGCACCGGCTCCCCTCCGGCTAGCGGGGGGGGGAATGGACAGGACGTACTCCTATGTCCTCGGTCCTTAAGGACTCGGAAACGGAGGCGTAGGAGTACGTCCATTGTCCTTAAGGGGTTAAAGAAACATATCCAAGAACACATTTGGGCTGCAATCAATCAGCACCATGTGAACATCTCCACTGTCTCTAGACATTTTCGTGACGTCCACGGTGGTGATGTTTCTAATTTGATTTTTTGCGGCATCGAATGTGTTCGTAGACCTTTGAGAGGAGGTGATCGAATGAGGTTGTTTCGTAACAGAGAGGTCTTTTGGATACATAATCTCAAGACCATTCTGAATCTAAGAAATGACTAGACATGTGCAATTTGTTTCGGCACGAATTTCTAATTTCCCGAATTTACCCGTTTTCGGGCATTCGGACCGATCCGAATACAGGAAAACATATTTTGAACATTCCCGAATAGCCACGAAAATACGAACAGCAAAATAATGTATGCATTCGTTATTTACCGAATGCATGCGGTAAATAACAAATGCATTTGTTATCCGTAAACTAACGTAAAGAATTCATTCTAATAATAAAAAAAATAATAATAAAAAAGATACAGTAGTGATGGAAAAAATTGTATCTAACGAAATGTATCTTTTTATTATGAAATGTTTATTAATTTTTAGACAGGGATCAATTTATGTGAGCGGGTAAAGCACTAAAAATGTAGCCGACAATAATAAAAATGTAGTGTGCGTGTTTTTCACTTTAAAAAAAAAAATTTTTTAGGTAGTAGTTACCTGTACTAATTGACAGATCGCCGGGGTCCCTTGCGATCCTCTTGTATAATGTATAGATGCGGCGGCCGCTCTTCTACAGTCCCCTGCACTGACGTATATATACACCTATTCATATTTCCCGCAGAGCTGTGATTGGCCAGGTGGTTCCAGCCAATCACAGCTCTCTGTGAGTAATAGGAATATGCATATATATATATATATATATATATATATATATATATATATTTATATATATATATATATATATATATATATATATATATATATATATATATATACGGCCGTGCAGGGGACCATAGGAGAGTGGCCACCGCATCCATACATTATATAGGAGCATCACAGCGGGTGTCAGGAGTGATACCCGCAGTGATCTTTCCTTAACTACAAGTACTACTACTCCCAACATGGAGTACACTCTGCTCCATGCTGGGAGCTGTAGTACCTGCATTAATAGACAGATCACAGTCAGAAGTTACACTCGCTGCGATATGTCTAATAATGCAGGTACTACAGCTCCCAGGATGGAGCAGAGTGTGCTCCATGTTGGGAGAATTAGTACCTGCAGTAAGGGACAGATCCCAGCGGATGTTACTCCTCTTGACACCCGCTGCGATCCTCCTGATGTGAATGTCGGGATCAGCTGTTCTCAAGGCTACAGAGCCGGGAGAACAGCTGACGCTGAGCCGTAGGTATACATTGTATATCTACTATCCAGCAAGAACTTACAGTGAGCCTGCAATGTGTATACAGTATACACATTGCTGGCTCACCTAACCCCTTGCTGAGCTGTGCGTTATGCGCAAGCCCAGCAAGGAAAGAGTTAACTTACACTGCTGGACAGTGTAGGTTAACCCTTTGGGCGGCATACACTATATACAGCTATCTATAGATAGCTGTATATAGTGTATACAGAAAACGAAGTGCGCTTACTTCTCTCGAGTCCTGGGCAGGTCCGTGTAGCTCCGTCCCCTTGTGATTACAATGTGTCCCCTTGTGACACATTTTTAGGGGCGGAGCTACAGAAGGGAACAAGGCTAGTTAATCTGAAGCTCTGTTCACATTGTCCATTTTGGATAATGTTAACAGACCCTTCTGGCAGTGTCTACCCAGACAGGGAGACTCCAGCTGTTGCTAAACTACAACTTCCAGCATGCCCAGACAGCCAAAGGCTGTCTGGGCATGCTGGGAGTTGTAGTTTTGCACCAATTGGTGGCTCCCTGTTTGGGTAGACATTGCATCATGGGTGCTCTCCCCAGCGGACAGCGCCAAAAATGTCATAACCAATTTTTTGTGTTTTTTTCTTCTCGTTTCAGATACGTGTATGCAGAGGATTACTGCAGATTCGATGGATTACGGTGGAATAAAATGGTTAACAAAAATAATCCATCATATAGAATTTTAGGTGAAAATTTTAAAGAGTTATGATTTTTTAAAATTAAGGAGGAAAAATTGAAAATGAATAAACGGAAAAAGCCCGGGTCCTTAAGGGGTTAATAAAATGGTAAACCAGGGCTGTGGGGGAGTGTTTTTTTAAAATAAAATAATTTTTTCAATGTGTTGTGTTTTTTTTTTTTTATTGAATTTTCAGGCTTAGCAATGGAAGCTGGTCATATTGACGGAATCCATTACTAAGCCAGGGCTTAGCGCTAGCCCCAAAAACAGCTAGCGCTAACCCCCAATTATTACGGAAGAATGAAAATACGGGAAACCCTATACATTTTTTATTTTTTATTTAAATAAATAAATAAATAAAAAATGCATAGGGTTCCCCGTATTTTCATTCTCAGCACAATACCAACCAAACAGCAACAGCCTGACGTTACCAGGGTGGGCGAGGAACATTGTTACTGGCCCTCCCCAGCCTAAATAACTCCAGCCTGTTACCGTCTAGGCCCAGGAGCGCCAATTTTGAAGCTCCAGGCCTGTTGATACCGGCTCTTCCCGACACCCCTGTGGCGGTGGGTACCGGGATAATAATTGGGGGTTAGCGCTATCTGTTTTTGGGGCTAGCGCTAAGCCCTGGCTTAGTAATGGATTCCATCAATAAGACCGGCTTCCACTACTAAGCCTGAAAATTCAATTAAAAAAAACACAACACATTTGAAAAATTATTTTATTTAAAAAAAATACTCCCCCACAGCCCTCGTTTACCATTTTATTAACCCCTTAAGGACCCGGGTTATTTCTGTTTTTTCATTTTCAATTTTTCCTCCTTAAATTTAAAAAATCATAACTCTTTAAAATTTTCATCTAAAATTCTATATGATGGATTATTTTTTGCGTCACTAATTCTACTTTGTAATGACATTAGTCATTTTACCCAAAAATCTATGGTGAAACGGGAAAAAAAATCAATGTGCGAGAAAAATTGATGAAAAAATACTATTTTGTAAGTTTTGGGGGCTTCCATTTTTACGCAGTAGATTTTTCAGCAAGAATGACACCTTCTCTTTATTCTGTAGGTCCATACGGTTAAAATGATGCCCTACTTGTATAGGTTTGATTTTGTATCACTTCAGAAAAAAATCATGAATACATGCAGGAAAATGTTTACGTTTAAAATGGACATTTTCTGACCCCTATAACTTTTTTATTTTTCTGTGTTCAGGGCGCTATGAGGGCTCATTTTTTGTGCCGTGATCTGAAGTTTTTAGTGGTTCCATTTTTGTTCTGATCAGACTTTTTGATCACTTTTTATTCACTTTTTATTTGTGGTATAAAAAGTGATAAAAAATGCGCTATTTTGGACTTAGAAATTTTTTTGCGCATACGGCATTGAACGTGCAGTTTAAAAAGCGGTATATTTTTATAATTCGGACATTTCCGCACGCGGCGATACCACATATGTTTATTTTCATTTTTATTTACACTGTGTTTTTTTATTCTTGGAAATGCCGGGTGATTCAAACTTTTATTAGGGGAAGGGATAATTGAAAGGGTTAATGATTTTTTGACACTTTTCTTATGCAATATTATAGCTCCTATAGGGGGCTATAACATTGCATTGACTGATCTTTTACACTGATTGATTCATCTCCATAGGAATGGATCAATCAGTGTTTTCGGCGATTGAATGCTCAAGCCTGGATCTCAGGCTTGAAGCATTCAATCGGCGATCAGACAGAGCAGGAGAAGGTAAGAAGACCTCCTCCTGTGCTACAACTGATTATACCGCGGTGATCCCGAACAGCTCCCTGAGCTAGCCGGGTACTTTTACTTTAGTTTTTACCCGCGCGGCTCAGCTTTGAGTGCGCGGATAAAGGGTTAATAGCGCGCAGCACCGCGATCAGTGTCGCGCGCTATTAGCGGTGGGTCCCGGCTTCACTATGACGCCGGGCCCGCTGCAATATGATGCGGGGTCGCCGTGTGACCCCGCGTTATATCGCAGGACCGGGACCCAGGACGTACCCATACGCCCTGGGTCCTTAAGAGGTTAAAAGAAAAAAAATAATAATCCGCCTTAATCCATCGAATCCGCAGTAATCCTCTGCATATACGGATCTGAAACGAGAAGAAAAAAAACACAAAAAATTGGTTATGAAATTTTTGGCGCTGTCCGCTGGGGAGAGCACCCTTGATGCAATGTCTACCCAAACAGGGAGCCACCAATTGGTGCAAAACTACAACTCCCAGCCTTTGGCTGTCTGAGCATGCTGAGAGTTGTAGTTTAGCAACAGCTGGAGTCTCCCTGTCTGGGTAGACACTGCCAGAAGGGTCTGTTCACATTATACAAAACAGACAATGTGAACAGAGCTTCAGATTAACTAGCCTTGTTCCCTTCTGTAGCTCTACCCCCTAATGATGTCATCACTATGGGGGGGAGCTACACGAACCTGCCCGATACTCAAGGGAAGTAAGCGGACTTTGTCTTCTGTATACACTATATACAGCTATCTATAGATAGCTGTATATAGTGTATACCGCCCAAAGGGTTAACCTACACTGTCCAGCAGTGTAAGTTAACCCTTTCCTTGCTGGGCTTGCGCATAGCGCAAAGATCAGCAAGGGGTTAAGTGAGCCAGCAATGTGTATACTGTATACACATTGCAGGCTCACTGTAAGTTCTTGCTGGGTAGTAGATATACGATGTATACCTACGGCTCAGCGTCAGCTGTTCTCCCGGCTCTGTAGCCTTGAGAACAGCTGATCCCGACATTCACATCAGGAGGAGTGACATTCGCTGGGATCTATCCCTTACTGTAGGTACTAATACTCCCAACATGGAGCACACTCTGCTGGGAGCTGTAGTATCTGCATTAATAGACATATCGCAGCGAGTGTAACTTCTGACACTCGCTGCGATATGTCCATTAATGCAGGTACTACAGCTCCCAGCATGGAGCAGAGTGTACTCCATGTTGGGAGTAGTAGTACTTGTAGTTAAGGAAAGATCACTGCGGGAATCACTCCTGACACCCGCGGTGATGCTCCTGTATAATGTATGGATGCAGAGGCCGCTCTCTTATGGTCTCCTGCACGGCTATATATATACACATATTTCTATTTCTCACAGAGAGCTGTGATTGGCTGGAACCATCTGGCTAATCACAGCTCTGCAGGAAATATGAATAGGTGTATATATACGTGAGTGCAGGGGACCATAGAAGAGCGTCCGTCGCTTCTATGCATTATACAAGAGGATCGCAACGAACCCTGGAGATCTGTCAATTAGTACAGGTAACTACTACTCCCATCATGAAACATTGTGTTCCATGCTGGGAGTAGTAGTACTACCTAAAAAATGTTTTAAAAAAAGTGAAAAACACGCACACACTACATTTTTATTATTGTCAGCTACATTTTTAGTGCTTTACCCGCTCACATAAATTGATCCCTATTTAAAAATTAATAAACATTTCATAATAAAAAGATACATTTCGTTAGATAAATTTTTTTCCATCACTACTGTATCTTTTCTATTATTATTTTTTTTTTATGGTACCCTACAAAATTTTAATAAAAATAGTATCTCTATAATTCTTTAGGATTGCTAAAGTCCAAAAAAGAATAAAAAGATTTACCGAATGTACCCAAATACCAAATGTATCCGAAAGAAAATAAAAACCTGAATACCAAATGTATCAAAACTGAAAATATTACCGAACCCAAAAAAATTTCCAAAATGAAAAAACAAAACGAAACAAAAATTTTTCTTGTGCACAAGTCTAGAAATAACCTCATCCTGCATTATTAATCACACCATTTTTTTCTGTGTTTCAAGTGATATGTTTACTTCCCCTTTCTCTCTCTTCTCTTTTTTTCTGTCCTGTTCACATGATACGTTTTTTTCCTTGCGTCTTTTTATATGAAGTATTTTTTCATGTTTTTATAAAAGAAATAATTTTTCTACAGTGTTTTGTCACAGAGTTTATGTTTAATCTTTTTCTACATATATATATATATATATATATATATATATATATATATATATATTTTATGTATATGCATTTGTCATAATATATCAGGTTCAATCTTATATGTTTGTAAGGGTTGGTTTAATTGGGGAGTGGAAAGAGTTAAATTTTTGGACTATTTCCTGTTCTTCCTTTTCTGTTTGTTGCCTCATATTGGAGTACACAGCCCTGCTGGGAATCCTGAGAGCTGACCATTCCTGCCTTCTATATGAGTAGGGTATCATTTTAATGGTATGGACCTACAGAATAAAGAAAAGGTGTAATTTTTACCAAAAAATTTACTGTGTAGAAATGAAAGACCCCAAAAGTTACAAAATGGTGTTTTTTCTTCAATTATTTTTTTTTTTTTGTTTCACCATACATTTTTGGGTAAAATGACTGATGTCATTACAAAGAAGAATTGGTGGTGCAAAAAATAACCATTCATATGGATTTTTACGTGCAAAACTGAAAGTGTTATAATTTTTAAAAGGTAAAGAGGAAACAATGAAAGTGCAAAAACGGAAAAACGCTTGGCCCTTAAGGGATTAAAAAGGTATGCAAAATTATATTGTTTATGTATCAGTTATCTAATCTGTTTGGATTACTTGTTTATAAGTGATCAAAAAGCTAAAGGGCCACTGTTATTATAAACAAAAAAAAATAACATGTCATAGAAACACATCAAATGTTTTGATTGGTCAGGGTCTGAGTGCTCAGATCCCAACTGATCAGTAGTAGGGGCACAGTACGTGTACTGTGAAGAAAAATATATATATATATATATATTTGTCATTACGAATATAAAGCCCTGCATTCTAAATATTCACAAAATCGCGAAGTGCCAATATTCGCCGTAAAAATTTGCATTTCAAATATTCGCGCTCAACACTACTGATCATGTTATGTTGGCAACAGTTGAGGTATGATAATGTTCTCATACAATCTTGGGGACAGGTTTTGTGCACCAGGGGCTTTATTGTGTGATGTAATTGCAAGCTAAATTAAAGTGCAACTGTCATGGATATTGTACCCCCCTAGTCTAAAACATGATAGCATAGATGATGACACTTGTAATGCAGCTATACTTTTGGCTGCTCTTTATCACACTTTATCAGCAGGAAAATAGTTTTATTGTGCGGTCAGCAACTGTTGGATAGGTGTGGCTGGGGATCGTAATGCCCCACCTCCGCCACGCCTATCCCCTGTAAGTGAGCGCTGGGATCACTGTGTGATTGACACACAGGTCCCCATCCCTGATGTCCATCATGTGCGGGCTGGCATGACTCCACTGAGCCAGAGAGAAAGCGCTCACTCCCGTTGTCTGCCACAGCTCAGTGCGCCTGTGCAGTGCTAGAGGCAGGGAGCGAGCTTTCTGCCTCTAATGAAAGCAGAAGCAGTGCGTCTTCGGCACCAGGAGAAGAAAGGAGTATGGGCACTGTATATCATAGAGGCGCACATAATATGTAAAGGCTCAGTGGAGTCACGCCGGCCTGCACATCATGGACATCAGGGGTGGGGACCTGTGTGTCAATCACATAGTGATCCCAGCGCTCACTTACAGGGGATAGGCGTGGTGGAGGTGGAGCATTACGATCCCCAGCCACGCCTATCCGACCGAGTTGCTGACCACACGATAAAACTATTATCCTGCTGATAAAGTGTGATAAAGAGCAGCCAAAGGTATAGCTGCATTACACGTGTCATTATCCATACTATCATGTTATTAGTCTGGGGGGTATAATATTCATGACAGTTGCGCTTTAAGAGCTCTATTTAAATGTCTTGCTCTATTCTATGCTGGAATACTAAGCAACTACACTTTATTAACTTAATAGGAGATGAGCAGTGAATTATTACATTAGTAACATAGTTCATAAGGTCGAAAAAAGACCAGAGTCCATCAAGTTCAACCTATAACCCTAATGAGTCCCTACTGAGTTGATCCAGAGTAATGCAAAAAAAAAAAAAAAAAACTCATACATGAGGTGAAAATTAATTCCTGACTCCAAATATGGCTTCAGAATAAACCCCTGGATCAACCTTCTGTCCATATAGATCTAGAATCCATAACCGGTAATGTTATTATTCTCCAAAAATGCATCCAGACCCTTTTAAATTCTTTTACAGAGTTCACCATGACCACCTCCTCTGGCACAGAATTCCACAGTCTCACTGCTCTTACAGTAAAGAACCCCCGTCTGTGCTGGTGTAGAAACCTTCTTTCCTCAAGACGTAAAGGATGCCCCTTGTTATAGATACAGTCCTGGGTATAAATAGATCATGGGAGAGATCTCTGTACTGTCCCCTGATATATTTATACATAGTTATTTGGTCACCCCTAAATCTTCTTTTTTCTAAACTAAATAACCCTAATAGTCCTCCCATTCCCCGTATTACTCTGGTTGCCCGTCTTTGAACCCTCTCCAGCTCCTATATATATTTCTTGTACACTGGTGCCCAGTACTGTACACAGTATTCTATGTGTGGTCTGACTAGTGATTTGTACAGCAGTAGAATTATTTCCTTGTCGTGGGCATCTATGCCCCTATTGATGCACCCCATGATTTTATTTGCCTTAGCATCTTGTAATTAGTGTTGAGCAATATTCGTAATGTGAATTTTTATTGCAAATATCAGCACTTTGCAATTTCGCTAATATTTAGAATATAGTGCTATATGACGAATATAGTGCTATATGACAAATATTAGTTTTTTTTGTGTGCAAATTTTTATGCGAATTTTCCACACGAATAGGGGTCTACCACGTGGGTCTGTTTTTTTTTGTTTTCTTTTTCACATACAAATGTTTATGCACATTTTCTATGCAAATTTTTCCATGGAAAAAAAAGTGACTGGACATAGTGAACATGCAAATTTTGGCAAACATAGGATGAATAATCGTCAATATATTTTCTAAATATCGCAAATTCAAATATGGCGCCTGCTGCTCATCACTACTTGTAATCTGGAGCTATGCAGATTAGCATAAAATCGGTGAAATATTGTAAAGATTTGATCAGTAACATAAAGTTATGTGTCCCCCTCACCTCTTAGGACAGGAATGTATGACGAATCTCTATGAGCCCTAGTAATCATAGATAAAATATCCCTTCTTTGTTTCTTTTATTAAATTAACATTTTCATTACTTTTCAAGATAGGAATGAAGTTTGTAGTATAGTATGTGTTTGTACAAATTGTTGTTATACACATATCTTATATTGTAGAAGATGTGCACTTTAAACTGTTACAGGAAGATTATTCAAAACCTGTTGTCAATAGCAACTAATCAGATTGCCTATTTTATATACAAAAAGAGAGTACAAGTAATGAAATACAAAGTAGTGCAGGAGATATAAGAGCAATATCAAAAGTATTTGGAGGACAAAACCCGAAGCAAAATTGCAGGAGCCATCATTCAGCGCATACCTTTGTCTATTTAATCTTGTTTCCGTTGTGTATGTTGCTAAATTTGACACTATACTGTAATAGAGTTTTCAGGTCACATTTGTAAAACACATAAATTTATACAGCACAAGGCTGCCACTAGGGTGAGTGATCTCAAGATAGATTTATGCAGTAAGCATTGAATTCACAGAGCTTGTATAAATCTGTTTTCAGTTTCCACTACCACAAATCTGTTCATGTATAGAAACAGTGTGTCAGATTTATCAATAAAGGTTCTAAAATCAGACAGGATAAAACTATACTAGACAGATGAAAATTGTGTAAAATGTATTACAATGGTACACACTGCCTAATATTTTGTACAAGAAATGGTGCAGAATATTATGCATGCTAAATAAGTCTGGCCTATGTAATGAATGCCCCTGGCCATCTGAACACTCTTCAAAACTGTTATTATAGGTTGTGGGAGTTTAGCTCAGTAAAACCAGTCAAACAGTGGCAAACTAGCAGTCAGGGACAGGGAGATGGAAGTAATGCTTAAAGGGATACTCTGCTAAAAAAAAAAAAAAAGTGTTTTGAAATCAACTGGTATCAGAAAGATAAACAGATTTGTAATTTACTTCTATTCAAATATCTTAAGCCTTCCAGTACTTTTCAGATACTGTATGCTCCAGAGAAAGTTGTGAAGGTCTTTCCAGTCTGACCACAAAAACTGCTGAAACCTTTGTCGATTTCAGTAACTGTCCAGAGTTAAGGTAAATCCCTATAGCAAACCTCTCCTGCTCTGGACAGTTCCTGACATAAACAGAGGTGTCAGCAGAGAGCACTGTGGTCTGAGTGGAAAGAACTAAACAACTTATTCTGCAGTATACAGCAGCTGATAATTACTGAAAGGCTTAAGATTTTTTAATAGAAGTCATTTACAAATCTGTTTAACTTTCTGGCACCAGCTGATTTAAAACCATTTGTTTTCCGCCGGAGTAACTATTTAAACAGGATTATTCCTGTCTTTAATTTCCCTGTCTATACAGATGGCATACTACCAGTCATCCAACACAATAGACAATAAAATGTGTTACTCACACAGGTTACAATGTCACCTTTTGAGGCAGCAAACCTCCAAATTAAAACTCTCATTAGAGATTCAGGTTTCTTATAGCCTCACTTGTATACTGAAGACTAAAAACACAGTGACAAGCTGTCTTCAGCACCTGTGCTGATCTAGATTAGTCTTTAAACCTGGAGCTGCCAAGGAGGGGATAAAAGATCCCACTACCAAATCTGCTTTTCATTCCATACAAATCCGGGCTCGACAACATGACTTATTAAAGTCCCTGGCAAGCTATAGCTCACCAGGGATTTTAATTATTTTCTGGATTTCCCATATTTTACCTAGCGTTTCTGAGATGAGGTACACCCTTCCTAAAAATTTATATCAACATGTAGCAGGTACCTTGAGCTAATATAGCAACCACCAGCAACCATTCCAGTCACTGTCTCACAAGGTGTAAAAATTGTCTAAAATAGATTGTTAATCTGGCACACTTAATGTATGCCACTTTTTGGCACAAATCTGAAAGAAAATAAACAACAGAGACTTTTTTGGTTTTACTTTGAACAAAATAATTTAATCTTCCAGGGATTTTACAATGACTTAAACTAATCATTGAAATGTACCTATAAATGAAATAGCAAAGGCAAAGTGCTGTTTACCGCTCTCTTTTTGGAAGACAGAAGCAGAATCTCTACTAATGTTATGACTTAATTCAATGAATGTCATGTGAAAAAAAAATCCAAATCACCAAAAGAATCCGGACTTGTATATAATCTCTGCTTTTCCTTAATACATGTTGTAATGATAAAAGTATGCATTGAGACTAGAGCTAACTGAAAGGATTTAGATGAGATTATATTTTTTCAATTCAGCTTGCAATGGCTTTAAGAAAAACAAACATATTATAAACGATCACTGTGATATTTCAATGGGGTCATTTGCATGTCATTATGGAAAAACTAGATTTTACTGCCACAAATTGCAAAGATAACACATAACATCTTGGTTTATCAATCAAATGGATGAGCAAAATATACCAGATGTAATGATAATGCTTTTGGAGTCTAGCATCAATTTGTATGAGATTAGATTTATCCAAACCAAATTTACCTTTGGTGCATGTCTATCACAACTTGAAGGCGATCCACAATGAGGTCACGTTACATTGTACTGAATAGAATGCTATGTCTGCAAAGGTAAATGTACTTTGTAAAATTAACACGTAGTCTATTGGGCTAAATGATATGTAAATTGTATAGATCACTGAGACTGTCTCCATTAAACAAATTTACATACCCTAAGAAAGGTTATCTACTATTTGTAAATGTACGTGCTATTCAACAGATAAAAATGGCTTTTGACACCACTCCATGACAATGCACCAAAAATCTGAAATAGGTAACAGGGGGTACCAATATTAAAACTTAGCATGTAATGGAAACAATTAAAACAAAAGCCCAACTACAAAAATTGTGCAAGCAACAAAACTAGAGGGGTCCAACAGTAAGGCATCCAATCATTGGACTGAGGTATGCCAGTTGGACACGAAAAAAGTGGGTCCTTTTTCGTGTCCCACTGGCGCACCTAAATCCAAGGTGAGATTGGATGCCGCACTGTTGAACTTGTTTTGTCGCTTTTTAAATTTTTGTGGTAGAGTTGTTGTTTTATTTGTTTCTATTAAAAATAAGTTTTAATATTTGTATTCCTCTGTGAACTAAAAAAAAAATTATAATAATATCTTAAGGCAGTTCCCTTTTTTCACTATTTTTCCTGACACACCTTTTAAGCTTCTTTGACCTTGTTGAAAAAGTTCTATCCTAGAAGACTTAGATTATCATACAAACCCTCAAATTTTAAGTCCTAAGTCATCACTTGATAATCTGGACATTGTTCGTTGAATGTTTTTTCCTTCTAAAACCTTTGCCTTTTCACACACTTGATTGTGAGGAGGATGGGAAACGTCTCCAGGTTCTGAGAAACCACACACGTGATCCCGATAGCCTATGAGGTTGTAGCATAGTTGCACCTGCACAGTAGAGTTTGTGCCACAGCAATGCCACTATGATTCCTCCTTGTCCTCTTTCATATTTTATAAACTGTATGAATTTGCATATAATATATTATTACTTGTTATTTATATGATCATTTTTGTGAATTAATTTAAATTATCTGACTTAAGTGCACTTTGTGATGTGTATGTATAAGGCTGGGGTGAGGTGGTGAGTTGGTGCCATAAAAAAGCTGTGATGCCAGACAACCCTTTTTAAGTGGAACTCTGGTAATTTTCTTCTTATCCCCTATTCAAAGAATATTGGGGGAGATTTGTCATAACCTGTCCAGAGGAAAAAACTTCTTACATTTTTCAGATGCCTTTTAAAAAAAATGGAAGAAGTGATCTGATTGGTTGCTATTAGCAACTCAGCAACTTTTCCTCTGGACAGGTTTTGATAAATCTCTCCCATTGAGTCCAGAAAGGGCACAGAGCGGCAATGTTGGACAAGCCCCCTACGTGCACTGTCCATGGGAGAGTACAGCAAGTACAGCACTCCGTGCACACAAATTTTCAGAACACTGAGGAACCAGGCAGGAGATTGCAGTGGGTCAAAGAGGTTGGACCCTCTGTGATCAGAAACATATCCCCTATCCTGTGGATAGGGAAAAATTAGAAAAGTACCAGAGTTCCCCTTTATTACAGTCTATAATCCTTTGTAGATGATTTAGTACATTCACAGTACAGCTCCATACAACCTTTACATTGTACAGAGATAAAATAGGGCTTTCCTAGATTGTATAATCACTACTGTAGCACTGTAAGTCCTGTAGAACAACCCTTTAAATTGTCTTGCCACCAAGCAAACAGACCCAAACAGGCAGGTGTCGCAGTTCAGTAGTCTTGGATTAATTGTAGTAATTCACATACAAGTTCCAGAGGCAGCATGCGGTATAACAGAAACTTAAGCGTCCTTCACATCATGTTCTCTACATAAACATAAACTTCAAGACTTGTCACGTTCAATCCCAAAGTCAGTCGGAGAAAGGCTGTAATAGCCACAGCCAAAATGTTGCCTATCTGTGATGGAATAAAGCTACATCTTCATTTTTTCACTTTTTATTTGTGAGTGCTGTGGTGATTGACTGTGGGACTTTGGAACCGGGACCCCTTACCTGCATGCACCCAAACTACTACTCTCCCTCTGGAGTGCTGCTATCAGGAGCCAGGTACCCGCCAGTAATTGCGGATAACATCAATCCTGCTTATGCCCACCATTTATCCTTTATTTGCTGTGATCACTACTGATCACGGTGCCTAAAGCATTGGGGGGGGGGGGGGGGGGGGGCTTTGCTAGACCAATGTTCACCTTCTCCAGGGCTGCCCTGAGGATCTTCCTGTATTATTTGCCAGCTCATGTTTAAAAAAAATTTAAGACAATAAGATTATATATATATGTATATATATATATATATATATATATATATATATATATATATATACATATATATAATTTTTTTTTTTTTGCCAAGCATTTTTAGTGAAGTTTTCTTCCCCCGCCCCCACCCCCGTCTCTTATCCCATCCAATACTAATATGCCCCAGAAGTTTAAAGATTCTTCCCACGGTGCTCTGTTCCTGAGCAATGTGGTCCCTTTGGCTCTATTGGGTTTTGTGCTTGTTTCTGCCATTCTCAGTCATGATTTGACTTGTGTTTTTGACCACATAATCCTGTCTGCTGCCAGCCCCTGTCCTCTGCCATGTTTACAACAAAACTCTACCAGCCTTGCTCTGTCTGAATATGGTCCCTGTCTTCTGCCATGGTATTGTGATATGGTTTTTCCTGCATTTCTTCATATTGTTCCTTGCAGATACCACTAATAGAACCCTATATCATCTCTGTTACGGACTGAGTGTCTCCATGTATCATACTTGTCTTCATAACACAAACTGATAAAACTTAATAATATATATTGATAAGCATAAAATAGTATTTATTGATAATGATAAGATTTTATACAGCCCTATATGCTAAAATGAATGATACATTTTTATGGTAGATGAATCAGAAGTTAGAATGAATCCATCTTAGTAGATAGTAATGGCTGGTTTCAATCAGAGTGCACAGAATGTAGAGAGAGCCTCTATCATCCATGTAGTTGATCTTCCCTTGTGTACAGCGTGAGTGGGAAGAAAAGGGTACCGCTCTAACTTAATTCACTTTCTTACCTATCATTTCTAATTCCATTATGCAGTTCAGAAAGTCAGCATCTTCAGGCGTCAGTAGTACGTCAAAGTTTCAAAATGCTCATCCACTTATTTACTTATTACGGCATTGATGTCAGCCGCATGCAAGAGTATAAGGCATCAAGAATACATATTAACTAGCTCCAATTTCATATTTCTTATTGGTCTTACTTTTTCTGCACTTTAATCTTGGATATGGGTCTACTTTACATCCCATAAATACTATACTATACGAATGTCTCATGACATGTTTATATGTCTACTGCATTGCTATACTAGTTGATATAAATCAGAAATCAACAGGATAACAGGGATTTGGGGTGAGTGTATACTATATTCACCATAAATGCTGCTACATACTATGGAAACCATCTGTATCCATGTTATTCCTACTTGAACTACACATAAAGGGGGACATTATTTGCTTTGGTAAGCAAATTCTGCAGGTGTTTTTTTTGCTTTGGTTTTGCTTATGTGTGACATATTTATCATACTATCACAGGGGGTTGATAAATTTGGCTCACTTAAGCAAAAAAACTATAAATTACTTTGGAATACCATTTTCTTAGCACACATAAGCAAAAAAAATGTATGTGTTTATTACATTTTTTTTTTACCTTACCACATTTTTTGTTTGTTTTTCTCTTCATTTCACATCCGTCTATCCTGTGGGCTACGATGACCAGCATTTTTTTGTTTAGTTTTAACAACATTTTGTAATGGGGGCTTGTGGAGGAGTGTTTTTTGGAATAAAAGTTTTTAAATGTGTTTTTTTATCTACTTTACAGACTTAGTAGTGGAAGCCTTACTTTAGCCTTAGTAGTGGAGTCCATTACTAAGCCTGGGCTTATCATTAGCCCCAAAAACAGCTAGCTCTAAACCTTGATCATTACCCCAGTACTCACCACCAAAGGGGTGCCAGGGAGAGCTGGAGTGTCAAAAATGGCACTCCTGGGCCTAGGCGGTAACAGGCTGGTGTTATTTAGGCTGTTGCTGTTTGGTTGTTATCTGGCTGAAAATAATAATATAGGGAACCCTATGCATATTTATTTTATTATTTAATTATTTATGGGGAAAAAAAACACATAGGGTTCCCCATATTTTCATTCTCTGCCAAATACCAACCAAGCAGCAACAGTCTGAGATTACCAGGGTGGGCGAGGATCATTGTTATTGACCCTCCCCAGCCTAAATAACGCCAGCCTGTTACTGCCTAGGACCAGGAACGCCATATTTGATGCAACGGACTACTTACTCTTCCCGGAACCCCTCTGGTGGTGGGTATCGGGGGAATAATCGGGGTAAGTGCTAGCTGTTTTTGGTGCTAACACTAAGCCCTGGTTTAGTAATGGATTATGTCTATAAGACAGCTTCCACTACTAAGCATGTAAAGTAAAAAAGAAGAAAAAAACAACATGTTAAAAAACTTTTATTCCAAAAAACACTCCCCACCGTTAACCATTTTATTAACATTCAACAAAAAAATTATAAATTACTGGTCATCGTCGGATCTGAAATGAGAAGGAAAAAGGAAAATAGGTTAGTACATTTATTGTAACCCACCCGCACATTTCCCGCCCACGCTGCATGACTACAACTCCCAGCATGCCCTTACAGTAAGGACATGCTGGGGGTTGTAGTCATGCGGTGGGGGTGGGTGACAAGCTTGTCATCCATCCGCCCATCTAACACACTCCCCCCCATGCTGCACAACTACAATTCCTAGCATGTCCTTTGAGTAAGGACATGCTGGGAGTCGTAGTAGTGTTGTGTGGGTGGGAGATGTGCGGGAGGGCGACAAGCTTGTCACCCTCCTTTACATCTCCTACCTGCTTGTCCCACCGTGCCTGTGAAAATGAAAGTAAAAAAAGTCGCACAAAAAGTCTCATGTAGGAGTTTTTGTGCAACTTTTTGAAAATGCTGTCATAGGCAAGTTTGTAAGCCAGGTCTGACCTTGCTTACACTTGGGACTTTTTGAAGGGGGTTCGCAACTTTTATTTGCTTTCGTGCGACTTTTGCAATGATAAATCCTGGACTACTGCAAAGTTTAAAAACTAAAAATTGCTTAAGTAGGGCAGATTGGTATTTTTTGCTTACCCACAAAAGTTTAACAAAAAATTGCTTAGGCACATGTGCGAACTTTTGTGCGACTTTTGTAAGAAAAAAAATTGCTTAAATCCCTTAATAAAGCTCCCTCATGAAGTCTGGCATTCTATACTTAATATGTAAAGTCTATGTTAGCATACATATCTGCATTAATATACATGATATGCAAAAAAGTTAGATATTGCTGCTCCTAGGTGTCAGTTTTTACGTGCCGTCTGCCCACCAAGCAGTTTGACAGCTTATAAAGCAGTGTGACCGCACATTAAACCCAACTAAAACAAATACGTCTCTGCAAAGACCTGATTAAAAAGTCATATTTCTGCATTAGTATCAATGAATGTGTTATTAACAGTCCAATAGCAAAGTTGTCAGTGCCATAAAACCATTCCCACTCCTTCGTATTAGTAGCTAATGTGTTGTCAGACAGAAGGGCAATTTGACAGCTAGCCAAGCTGTCTAACAGATTGGAGAATGTTTAGATGACGTCAAGGATTCTTCCAGTCCCCTATTTAATGAAATCCCTTCTGCTTTGCTGTTTTAAATATTTTTGCCACTTCAGTTTGCAGGAGGGACATTATCCTCCTTTGTGAACATAAAGGCACTGAAATCTGCAGCAGGAATACAGGAAAAAGTACATCTGTCTTTTTTAGGAAATGTTGTGGCTTTATTCTGTAAATTATGTAAAATACATTTTTGGTTGTGTTCCATGGTATCAGAAGGCCTAGCCAGGGGACCGCTGTGCCCTTGGGCCGCAATGTCTCACTGCTCCTAAGTCATGTGACTCTGCCCTTTAATTGCAGAGTTTGCTTGCATGTCAACAGCCACCGTGTGTGTGCTTTGCCCATGCATGCACTGCTCTATGCGTCAATCACAGGGCAGAGCGGCATGTCATAGGAGCAAAGAGGCACAGCGGTACCCTGGCCAGGCCTCTCTGACATTGTGGGATGCAGCAAAAATTTATTTTTTTACAGACTAAAGCCACAACATTGGAATGGAATGCAAAGGGACATTAACTCATGCTAGACTGTGAGGGCAGTTTTATAGAGTTAAGTTACGTGACAGATGCTCTTTAAAGGGGTATTCCAGAAATTTATTTTTATTTGACTGTGTTACGGGGGCAGAAAATTTAGTGCAGTTCATAATAAAGTGTCTGTTCCTGTGTTTCATGGTGGTCTCACAATTCTTATGTGATCTTTGCAGCAATGTTTATTTTTAGCAGCATTCAAAATGAGTGTCGTCTCAGGTTTTCCCAGGTAGCAGTGCAGCCCGAGACATTACATCACTATTTAGGTGTTCAAAATAAGCTTGCCTGCTTCATTGGGTGGAGTGACCGCTGGGTGTGGGAGAGATCATTCTCCACAGGGCTGCAGGGAATTGTCCCAGGTGTGCTTGAATGGGTGGGTGTGGTGTCTGATGTGTGGGATTGAGGAAATGACCTCCCACATACAAACAAGGGATTCTGGGACTTCTAGTTGGAGGGAGGGAGGGAAGTTCAACAGGAAATATTAATTTCACAAAAATAAATCATCAGCATTATGTTATAATAAAGTCATTTGGCACCAAGACAAGCATGGATCCTTCCTAAGCATGTCCATTACTGACTGGCAGGTAAGTGCTAAAATCACCTTACAGTGAATAACCCCTTTAAGGAGCCATTGCTTAAAGAAGAAGGTTAATGAATATGGTAAACTCTTTGATGTTATCTAGCCAACTCTCCGTGCTGTCCTCAGGATGTCAGATTGCTCATCTTTTGTATCTGACATCACATTAGTGAGGAATGGTTATAATTATGGCACTGATAACTTGAGCAGTAAAGACCCTTACAAATTTACTAAAATGTAAACTACATTTGTGTCATTGCAAGGAGAACATTTATTTCTGGTTTATTCGCTGATTACAATGAATGGCTTGAGTTTCCAGCAGGTGGACACCATGTGATCAGCTTGTTAGTAAGGTACGCTTTAATAAGCAGGGACTGTCCAAAGTGGACACCAACATAAGGTTTAGAATATGAGTCTTAATAAAAATATCACATGGATATGGATGACCCAGAATGCATCAATTTACACAATGGTATAATATGCACTTACCATTAGAGATAAGTGAATCTACAGGAGTCCTTGTCACTGTAAGTAGGTTGCAGTGAGGTATACACTGTATGCCCCACTGCTCAACCTCCCACTGTTATTTTGAGTACAAATTCTCTTCCTCTGTGTGTTCCAGTCTGTCAGATGCACTTGCACTGCAGTTTACCACAGTGACGATTATAAACAAGTATTGGCAACATATATGTCACTTTGATTATGAAGTATACACAGAAAACACAAAATCTTCAACTGGTGAGTGGTAGCGTTTCTTTCACTAAAATAACAAAACAAAACAAGAAAATAAAGTTGAGCAGCCTACTCTAATTTTTTTCTTCTTTTCTATGATAAGTAGCAATTATGTCATGTCCCAACATGGTGATGATGTCATCAGTGAACAATAAGATGGTCATGTCAACGTTGATAAGGAAAAAGTTCAGTGGGTGCTGACGTGGTCACTTGATTGTTGTCCAGCTGAGTGGATACAGGAGCAGGGCTTCCTAGATCCTCTGTAAACTTCCTCACTCAAATTCTACAACTTGGGGACTTTGACCATACTGAGGAGAAAGTAATCCTCAGTAGGAACTACCTTTGCTTGCAACATTTGCCTGGCCTGCCGGTCACCAAATTTACCATCAATTGATCTGTTATGTTGAGCCAACTTTGGCAATCTGTAAGTGTGTGGGAATGACAGGCCAAGCTGCAACATCTGTGGGCAAATGTACAACAGGATGCCATACAGAACCTGAATGTTTCAATGCCCAACCATATCTTTATTTGTATCCAGACTAGATGCAGCCCAACAGGGTACTAGAGCCACCTTTAAATTGTACAGTTCTCCCAAATATATGTATCCTTTTTGTGCTAATATTGTTATCACTTACATATATCATTATTACATTCATGTACACAAAGTTTCATTCCATTCCAATAAATCCTTCTTGGTGTATTATTTTTTAATTTTTTTATTTATTTGTCAGTGGCTGCATTATTGAGTTTTAATCATTTTGTCCAAATACCTTTTTAACAGAGCAGTTAGTATTTTTTTAATGCAAAATAAAAATTGGTAAAAGTTTATTAAATTAAGTAACGCACAAAAACTAGCCATGTACAAATTAACCTTACAAATTTTCTCTTGTTAACATAAATAGGGTTAATTTGCCTACTCTTTCTACCTCTTCAAGTATGAAGAAGTTTAAGAAAAACAACAACAACCTAATGTGACTACGTGCATTAGCCATGGTTCAGTTTACTGTAATATGGATTCTGGGTTATGTCTTAGGGGAAGTGACCTATTCTTAATTGGCTTGCTCTCTATTGCTATGTAAGGCACTTTTTCTAGATGTAGAATGGATTCTTCACAAGTGGAAAAGCCAGATGGAGGGAGGAATAGAGATAGCAGGAGACATTAAGCCTGAAAGGTTTTATTAGCAGGATACCGCTTTTAAACTTTGAGGTGCTTTTTTGGGATTCATATTGTCTCTATTACTTAACTGATGTAACCACAAGAAGTTGCAATATATCTCAATGGGGTTTTTCCTCTTTAATTAAAAATGATTTTTGCATCCTGCTGTGTTTTCCTCTCCAGTTGCGCCTTTAGAAAAAGAAGACTGTGTTTGTGTTGATACTTCTTGTCACAAACTGTAGATATATTTGCACATCACAAGAACTTAAGAACTAGGACTTTAATAAACTACTTTAAAGACAATTGCTTTTAGATAACTTTAAAGCATACTTATACGCTGTACTTCTATGTACTGTAAGTTATATTTGAAACTTCGCATATGGGAGGATTATAAAAACTGAGAATTTACTTACTACACTTAGTAAAGGTATCAAAGAGCTCACTCATCCTTCCCACCCGAAGAAACAGAAGCCTGTAAAATGGTCATCGCCCGTCTGTGAGAACACAACTAATCAATGTTTTGACCCCCTACGGTAAGAAATGTGCAAGTTCAATAAAGATTATCCATAAGATGAGTGACAGCCTTTTCTTTCCTTAGTGCTGAACATTGTGAAAACTATCCACTGAGCATCACCAGGATTTGATTTGTGCACCATGGCTAATAACTGCAGCTCTAGTGTGAACATGCTCCAATACATAAAGTGGATCCAGACTATTTACTCTGCTTAAAGAGCACATACTGTACATGTGCATTTAAAGTAAACCTGTTGTTTCAGTTAAGACTACAGTTGAGCAAGTTTTTCAAAAGTTCGGCTTGGTAGGCTGGTTAGCAGTGAACAGGTTCTCCACAAACCATCAAAAGTTCATGTTAAAGTTACCGTATTTTTCGCCGTATAAGACGCACTTTTTCTTCCCCAAAACTGGGGGGGAAAAGTTGGTGCGTCTTATACGGCGAATACCTGCAGCCATCAAAGGCCGGGACCCGCGGCTAATACAGGACATCACCGATCGCGGTGATGCCCTGTATTAACCCTTCAGACGTGCCGCCGTGTCTGAAGCGAAAATAACACTAACCCGGCTGTTCAGTCGGGCTGTTCGGGACCGCCGCGGTGAAATTGCTGCGTCCCGAACAGCTTACAGGACACCAGGAGAGAGCTTACCTGCCTCCTCGGTGTCTGCTCTGTGCCGGGATCACCTGCATGGCCCGCGCTCTCCTTCAACGTCATCACGTCGTCGCGCACGCCGTCCCATCATCCAATAGGAGCCGTTGGCTGTCCGGGCATGCTGGGAGTTGTAGTTTTGCAACATCTGGAGGTCCGCAGGTTGAACATCACTATTGGGTGCAGAATCTTTTTTTTCTAGATTTTGCACCTTTAAAATAGGGTGCGTCTTATATGCCGGTGCGTTCTATAGGGCGAAAAATAAGGTACATGTGGTAACTCATGGTAACTAACAGCTTGCATTTAAACAAACGGCACTTGTGGATTTTTTAAGCTTTTTAACACTAAAATAAAGTTACATAAAGAATCCATGGTTGTTGACAGATGCCTGTCGGTGTTAAAATGCACACGGAGGTATCGGAAAACACATTGGCTTTTTCCAAGCATTCCAAAATTTTTCCCTTCTAGGAGTAGAAACAAAATTGATGAGAGCCTCTGAAAATAGTTAAGCAACAGTAAATAGTGAAAAAATTGTTTTTTTCATTAATAGCACATTTTTAACACATTCATCATAAAAATTTGAAACTGATGTATGCTAGAATACCCTGATGTCATTTTAGTGTTCCCAGTAGTTCCTCCAATTATTCTGGTGCCAAAACACATGTTTCTCATTTCTTCTGCTGTACATGAAGCGGTCTGCCGGCATGCACTCATCCACAGTCTATGTAATAGCTGGATATACACGAGTGCTGGTACTTAGAGCCCCGTTCTAAAGATTGTGGGGACTTTCGCAAACAGACACTTACCCCCTATCCTGCAGATAGGAGATATGTTTTAAAGTACTTGAGTACCCCTTTAAATGGGGTATCCAGGAGCAGAAAAACTGATGATTTATCAGATTGTATGTGGTATTACAGTTCAATTCCATTAAGGTTAATGCAGCCATGTTGCCATACCATAACCTGAGTACAGGTGTTTTTTTTTGTTTGTTTTTTAAGAAAGTAGCTCTGTTTTTCTCTTCCTGGATAGACCCTTTAAGAAAACAGAACCATTGGCCACAAAATGCTAATTGGCTTCATGTAGCCCAGGCCTTATTCATACATTTCCCTTTGTAATAATAGTAGTTAATATATCAAAGATGTCAGGAGACCGCTCTGGCATGTCATCTTAATATGACCGTAAACTCAACCTTCATTGTAGTTACTCACTTTCCATTTCGTCTCCACCTGGCCCTGACTGCCGTGATGATTTCTTCTAGTGACTGGAGAACCTGCTGCAGAGAAATCATTGGCTCTTTAATTCGGCAGTCACTCTGTAACAACAATATAAATGCTGGCCTTAGACCAGAACCCTAAATTCAGACCTAAACCACAGTAAAAAAAAGAATATTCAGACTCCAGAGTGGACTTACACCCATTGTTGAGACTCAATATACCTGAAAATGGGTATTTCTTCACCCTATAATTACTGTATTACTGTACCAAAAAACTTGAGAGGAGGGAGCCATATAGGGATAGGGACAGGAACAAATGCACAACCCTTCAGGAGGGCATTCTTACAAGTCCATGGCAGTTGGCCAACCAACCATACAACCCACCAGAAGTCTGCCCAGTAGTGCATACTACCAATCTGCCAGCATGATTACAGTACACTATTAAGCTTGGAAACCTAACTCATATTGGTGCTACTATGTCATGTTACAATATCGAACAGCAATGAATTTGAAAGAATCTAAACTTTACTTAGAATTAAATAAACTATATTAACAGGGATCAACAGTTTATCAAAAATATTTTGTTCCTGTATAAACAAACATTAAGTAAAGTGTAAAAGAACAGCACAATGCATTTTATTAATATATTGACAAAAAAAGTGAAAGAACTTTGTAAACACATTCTATTACTCATCATTTACTGATCCCAAGTTGCAACGTGCATTGTATTTCATAGACTGTATTGTATTTCAGAGCTGCACTCACTTGTTGACCAAGTTATGCAGACAGCTAAACTGTGGTTTAATAATGCAGCAATTTTAAAAAGACATTCAAATCATTGGAGAAAATTCTAAGGCATTACTAGGGTCTGTGAAGATCTAGGGCAGAGCTGTTCATTCAGAAATCTTGGTGATCCAAATTGTATAAAATTATAACTTTTATTGTGTTGTCTCAGCATTTGCAATTCACATGCTTACATGGATTATCCTCCTATAGTTTATAAATCATAGAAAAATACTGTGATAATATCTATCTATCTAGCGAATGGATATGCAGTAGCACTCCAATGGTGATTCGATAGTGGCTGTTTATACAATCACACAAGTGAGCAAATAAAATGTGATTGAATAAACAGCCACTATTGAATCACCATTGGAGTGCTACTGCATATCCATTTGCTATACTTTGTGGGGGCTCAGGACCAGGGCCCGACTGCAATCTGTACCTGTGCACAAGGGAAAGTGCTGCCTTCTTCTTCTGTCATTATCTATCTATCTATCTATCAATCTATCTATCTTATATCTATCTTTTAATGGATCCCCCCCCCACACACACACACACACACACACATGCCTTCAGCTATTCTAGCTTTCACTATTCTAAAAAAAAAACATGTTAAAGGGAGTCTGGGGTCCATTGCATTATAAAATTATTTGTAAGGCTTGAATCGCAATCTCTGTTCCGTTTAATTTCAAAGGTGTTCAATGAGATTGAGGTCAGGGCTCTTTGTGTCCTAGTCAACTTCTTCCACACCAAACACCCCCAACCAAGTGAGTGACTAGCATTGTTCCACAGACCTCTGATGTATAACTAGCTTTAACCCTTTAAGGACACGTGACGTACTGGAACGTCATGTGTCCGCTCCCGATCTATAATGCGGGGCCATGGCGTGGCCCCGCGTAATAGCAGGTCGGGCCCAGCCTCTAACAATGGCCGGGAACCGTGGCTAATAGCGATCTATAGTTCCGCGTGCTATTAACCCTTTAGACGCGGCGTTCAAAGTTGAATGCCGCTTCTAAAGTGAAAGTATGCCAGTTAGCTCAGTGGGCTGTTCGGGATAGCCGCGGCGAAATTGCGGCATCCCGAACAGCTCACAGGACAGCCGGAGGGTCCCTACTTGCCTCCTCGCTGTCCAATCGCCGAATGACCGCTCAGTGCCTGAGATCCAGGCATGAGCAGTCGAGCGACAGAATAATTGATCACTGGTTTCCTATGAGAAACCAGTGATCAATGTAAAAGATCAGTGTGTGCAGTGTTATAGGTCCCTATGGGACCTATAATACTGCAAAAAAAAGTTAAAAAAAAAAAGTGAATAAAGATCATTTAACCCCTTCCTTATTAAAAGTTGGAATCTCCCCCCTTTTCCCATAAAAAAAAACAGTGTAAATAAAAATAAAAATAAACATATATGGTATCGCCGCGTGCAGAAATGTCCGAATTATAAAAATATATAATTAATTAAACCGCACGGTCAATGGCGTACGCGCAAGAAAATTCCAAAGTCCAAAATAGTGCATTTTTGGTCACTTTTTATATCATGAAAAAATTTATAAAAAGTGATCAATAAGTCCTATCAATGCAAAAATTATACCGCTAAAAACTTCAGATCACGGCGCAAAAAATGAGCCCTCATACCGCCCCATACGCATAAAAATAAAAAAGTTATAGGGGTCAGAAGATGACACTTTTAAACATATTAATTTTCCTGCATGTAGTTAGGATTTTTTCCAGAAGTACGACAAAATCAAACCTATATAAGTAGGGTATCATTTTAATCGTATGGACCTACAAAATAAATATAAGGTGTCATTTTTACCGAAAAATTTACTACGTAGAAACGGAAGCCCCCAAAACTTACAAAACAGCGGGTTTTTTCAATTTTGTCTCACAATGATTTTTTTTTTTCCGTTTCGCCGTAGATTTTTGGGCAAAAGGACTGATGTCATTACAAAGTAGAATTGGTGGCACAAAAAATAAGCCATCATATAGATTTTAAGGTGCAAAATGTAAAGAGTTATGATTTTTTAACCCCATAAGGACTCAGGGTTTTTCCGTTTTTGCACTTTCATTTTTCCTCCTTACCTTTTAAAAATCATAACCCTTTAAATTTTCCACCTAAAAATCCATATTATGGCTTATTTTTTGGGTCGCCAATTCTTCTTTGCAGTGACATTAGTCATTTTACCCAAAAATGCACGGCGAAACGGAAAAAAAATCATTGTGCGACAAAATCGAAAAAAAAAACGCCATTTTGTAAATTTTGGGGGCTTCCGTTTCTACGCAATGCATATTTCGGTAAAAATTACACCTTATCATTATTCTGTAGGTCCATACGGTTAAAATTATACCCTACTTATATAGGTTTGATTTTGTCGCACTTCTGAAAAAAATCATAACTACATGCAGGAAAATGTATATGTTTAAAAATTTCATCTTCTGACCCCTATAACTTTTTTATTTTGCCACATACAGGGCGGTTTCGGACTCATTTTTTGCGCCGTGATCTGAAGTTTTTATCGGTATGATTTTTGTTTTGATCGGACTTTTTGATCACTTTTTATTCATTTTTTAATGGTATAAAAAGTGACCAAAATACGCTTTTTTGGACTTTGGATTTTTTTTGCACGTACTCCATTGACCGTGCGGTTAAATTAATGATATATTTTTATAGTTCGGACATTTACGCACGCGGCGATACCACATATGTTTATTTTTATTTTTTTTTACACTGTTTTATTTTTTTTATGGGAAAAGGGGGGTGATTCAAACTTTTATTAGGGAAGGGGTTAAATGACCTTTATTAACACTTTTTTTTTACATTTTTTTTGCAGTGTTATAGGTCCCATAGGGACCTATAACACTGCACACACTGATCTTTTACACAGATCACAGGCGTGTATTAACACGCCTGTGATCAGTGTTATCGGCGCTTGACTGCTCCTGCCTGGATCTCAGGCACAGAGCAGTCATTCGCCGATCGGACACTGAGGAGGCAGGTAAGGGCCCTCCCGGTGTCCGGTCAGCTGTCCGGGATGCCACGATTTCACAGCGGCGGTCCCGAACAGCCCGACTGAACAGCCGGGTCACTTTCACTTTAGAAGCGGCGGTCTGCTTTGACCGCCGCTTCAAAAGGGTTAATACCGCACATCGCCGTGATTGGCGATGTGTGGTATTAGCCGCGGGTCCCGGCCGTTGATGAGCGCCGGGACCGACACAATATGATGCGGGATCGCGGCGCGATCCCGCTTCATATCGCGGGAGACGGCGCAGGACGTAAATATACGTCCTGCGTCGTTAAGGGGTTAAAGGCAAGGAGGAAAAAATGAAAATGCTAAAAACCCTGGGTCCTTAAGGGGTTAAGCAACACATCTGTAAATGGTGGTGCCAGGCCACTTTATGGCAGTGTCTGCATGATTACATAGTGAGTGATGATGCCCTCTCTAGATTTTGATTTTATTATTTTCTCTGTAATGTGTGTCTCTGAGCAAAGCCACCAACTATCTTCTTGTTTCAGTAAAGAATAAATGAAAGTGAACCCATGTCATACATGTATGGCAGGTGTGTGCTGGAGATTTACCGAAGGGCTCAGGGGTTAGCCCCTCCAATCATGATGAAAGCTGTTACCTCTGATGCTGGTCACTTAATCCCTTAGTTGCCACAGTCAAGAGAAACAGGGGCAACTTAGTGGCGAGGAGCTGATCAGTTGTTGTGATAGCAAGGGCCTTTTGAAGGCATTTCTGACTCCTATTACAAGTCTGAAGACTCTGCAGACAATGGTAGCACATTAAGGCTATGCAAACTGCTTACAGTAACATGAACAATAGGCAGCCTGGAAATCTAGTGTTAAAAACAGCCCTGGTACTACTTGTTCCATGACCACATTAGTGCAAACTGAGCTGTTAGTTTACCTGAAATGAAAACTAAAGGGTTCATACATTATGCCACCCACACCATAATATCTGTGCGTAATGACAGGCAAGACAGGGGCTGCAGCATCGCATCATCACGGCTCTGCCCCCTTGTGATGTCACGTTTCGCCCCCTCAATACAAATCCATAGACTTGCATCAAGGGGACAGGCCATAACATCACGAGTAGTCAGAGCCGTAACGTCATGATGCTCTGGACCCTGTATCGCCAGTCATTATGCACAGAGCGAGTTTGCTCTGTGCATTAATGACGGTGGGGTGCTGCAGCCGAAATTACAGGGATCATCAGCGGCGGGACCCCCCGCGATCAGACATCTTATTCCCCTATCGTTTGGATAGGGGATAAGATATCTAGGGGAGGAGTACCCCTTTAAGTAGAGTATTTTGAATAAGCATCTCCTGATACAGCATCAAAAAATTATGCTTGTTTTTTGTTTTGCTTTTTAATCTAAGTTCAATATTTGATGAGCCATAAAGAAAGGTAATGGATGTGCCTGTATTATATTTCTCAAAGAAGTTTTCTAACATTTTTTTATTACATACAGTATTTACTTGCCCATTATATTGATTGTATTTCTTTAACAGGATTATGGGACAAACATTTATACCCATAGCTACAGCGTAAGAGATTTTATTAGAGAAAACTGGTGCCACATAAGCCACACAGCTAGCTATTTATTTTTTGTAATTATTTCTTGAGGCTCTTACCCAAAGATGTTGTTTGTTGTTAAACACTATTCCTGACAGCAGAATATGTGAGTCAAATAAAGACAGTTTATTAAAGCGAGAGCACGTAATGATGATGATCCATCTGAGGTACATTGAACATAGCAGCTGGTCTGCTCAGCACAATGTGGAAGTAAGATCAATTAAAGAATGAAATTCATCAAGACTAATAAAAAAAATCAACTATTTCTGCTGGCTGCTTTGTTTTATCTCGTTCGTCTTTTCACATCTGTTTGCGCTTCAATTGTGTAGCAGAACAGAATATCAATGGAAATGTATTTGTTTCAGCAAAGGCAATAGTTGGGGTAGAAATAATTATATTTTGTGAAACAAACAGCACGGCTTATTTGAAAGAGAGCCTGCAGGTTGAAAAAAAAACTGCTGGCAGAGGGCACAAGTGAAGCTGAAATATGGGAGACTTTTACAATTTTTGTTTAGGAACATGGTCATGCATGTAACTATGTATTTTAGTAGACAGAAAGGAATGTACTTACTTTTCTAAATAAAGTGGTGCTCTCTTAAAATCTACCAGCTTTACAATCCAGACTCCGCAAAGCTATTTAAAAGTCTCCCACTCAGCAGACGCCAAAATCAGATATAGCGGTTTGAAATGTCTTCATATTTATGCCTTCTCGAATTTGTATTTACAATTTGCAGTCATGCTTCACTTGAGGACCATTTAAATGAGTATGGAAAAGGATCACAAGCATAGCCATGGGCAGATTTACAGTATATTCTATAGCTACCATGATTGCTATATATGTCTCCGAGTTATTTTATATTGCTATATAAAAATATTGTGCAAAAGCAATATAAAAACATTAAAATATTGTGCAATATATATATATATATATATATATATATATGTTTGAGATGAGCGCTTTTTTGCTCAATTTGACTTGGCCGAATTCATTTGTGGTGAATCTGTATTAAAAATGGCAATTTCTGGCTTATAGTGAGCCTCAATAGGGGTTTAGAACACTTTGCCTTGCTGTAACATGCATAGGGTGTGTGCCGGGTTAATTAAATGATACTGTTATTCAGTATGACATGCAGATGAGAGGTGTCGCCATTAGAATCAGTGTTACAGAGCGGCACAATGACAGAACCTGGAGGTGGCATCAGTATGAGGAGACCATATAGTAGCTGAATGACACAGCGTGCAGGTGGCGACAGCATGAGGAGACCATATTGTGGCTGAATGACACAGCTTGGAGGTGGTGGCAGCATGAGGAGACCATATAGTGGCTGAATGACCCAGCCTGGAGGTGGCGGAAGCAAGAGGAGACCATATAGTTGCAGAATGAGACAGCCTGGAGCTGGAATCAGCATGAGGAGAACATACGGTGGCAGTATGAGACAGCCTGGAGGTGGCATCAGCAGCATCAGGAGTCATGAAAGTGACCTGGTGAGTGAGTGGGGCGGTGGGTGGCAAAACCAGTACCCGGTAATGAAGGTCGGAGAAAAAAAGAGAAATTGGAATCACATGTGTGGCATCTGACGTGTGGCAGGATCAGAATAGCAGCTGAGGCAGGTAGGCAGAAGAAAACGGTCTCTTTTGTAAAAGTGTTAGTGTGCACAAGTAAGTATTGAGGATATGCATTACGTAAAATGTAACTAATATTCTTAGGATAAAATATATGTACTCACATTTTTTTTTTAAATCAAACAAAAGGAAAGGTGTGCAAAAAACACCATGTGCCACATACACCACCAAGTATTGATGTGATGCAAACACCTCTAAAAGGTGAAAGGGAACAATGTATGGTTCATTGTAACTGGCAGGGGTAAAAACTTCCCAAGTAAGGCCTTACTCTTAAGTTATTAATTCCCTTCTTGGCAAGTGTTGCTCACCCTAAAAATGCCGGCCCCACACAGGAAACTCTCCCTATTTCCACATAAAATCCCTGGGAAATGGCAGTGTTTGTGTAACATCCGCGCTCCGGACAGACATGCTGGCAGTGAGTACTCTGCCATGTCCCTGCTGCCGGTGGGGCTGGGATTCGCATCGCGGGACGTGCCCGCAGGCGAATCCCAGCTCGTCACTCACCTCCTTGTCCTCGCAGCCCAGGTGCACATGCTTCCGCCTCCTAGGGCGCACGCTAACCAGAGCTCTCACTCTTAAAGGGCCAGTGCTCATTTAGTCCTGCCTACACCTGCATCGTGGTCCTTAAATATCAGCTCCTCCCTTGGTTCCCTGCCAGATCTTTGGTTGTCTATTGCCATAGTGAAAATTCTGTGTCTCTGTTACTGTGTATCTGTTCCTTGCTACCTTCCTACCCTGCAGCTGTGTTCCTGCCCTGACCTCTTGCCTCGTCCTGTCAGTCTCCTTCTGTGCCACGCCCAGACAAGATGTTCTTCCCTTTGTCGGTAACCATGGTTCCCATTTCCAGTTTTCTTGGAGTAGGCCATGATTTGATTTCTTGATGAATGACTTTTAGCAGTTGTGTGACTCCGTTCGCCAAGGCAAACCATGTGAAAAACAGCGTGACACTGCCATGCCCTGCACACATGGTATGCCGGAGGGGCAAACAGACTTGTCTGTGCAGTGGAGGCTGAGAACATGGTGGAGGATGAGGAGACGGAGTCGCACGCTGTCACAGGACCAATGGCCTGAGAACGTGGAGGCGGAAGCATCGTGACCTGTCCAAGTTGCTGTTGTGGCTGTGCAGGAACCACATTCACCCAGTGGGCCGTAAAGGACTTGTATTGTCCCTGACTGTAGTTATAGCTCCACACGTCGGTGCTGCTGTGCACTTTGGTACACAACGACAGGCTCATGAACTGGCCCACCTTCTGTTCCACAAAATTTTGCAGGGCTGGTACTGCCTTCTTTGCAAAGAAATGACAGCTTGGGACACTCCGTCTCAGCTCGGCACAAGCCATCAGTTCTCTGAAAGGTGCAGAAATATAGTATTTGAGATGCTATTCTTGGTCTTTTACCTTGCTACACAAATCTTGAGATAATCGTCCGTAGCATTTTGATCTGACACTTAGGTTGCGAAATAGATATATAATTTGAGGTAATAGGACCATCTTTATTATTTCTATCCTTCCTAACCAAGATAGTGGCAGTTTTAAATATCCCTTAATAGATGTATTAAGCTGGTGTTTAAGTGTTTCTAGATTTACTCTCACTAAATTTGCAGTCAATCTAATACCCAAATATACTAGGGATTCCCGTTGCCCATGTAAAGCAATATTTTGCTTGTAATTATTGTTTCAGTTCCCCATATTTAAAGGGAGTATAACTGATTTAGTAATATTCATTTTATAGTAACTTACTGCTCCATAGTCTGACAGCACCTCTGTTATACTGTCACGATTCGGCTAGCTGGATGTGGATCCTCTGTGTCAGCGAGGGATTGGCGTGGACCGTGTCGGTGGACCGGTTCTAAGATGCTACTGGTATTCACCAGAGCCCGCCGCAAAGCGGGATGGTCTTGCTGCGGCGGTAGCAACCAGGTCGTATTCACCGGCAACGGCTCAACCTCGCTGACTGCTGAGAAGGCGTGGGACAGAAGGACTAGGCAGAGGCAAGGTCAGACGTAGCAGAAGGTCGGGGCAGGCGGCAAGCTTCGTAGTCAATGTGGATAGCAGAAGATCTGGAACACAGGCTTTGGACAACACTAAACGCTTTCACTGGCACAAGGCAACAAGATCCGGTAGGGAAGTGCAGGGGAAGTGAGGTAATATAGCCAGGGAGCAGGTGGAAGCTAATTAGGCTGATTGGGCCAGGCACCAATCATTGGTGCACTGGCCCTTTAAATCTTAGAGAGCTGGCGCGCGCGTGCCCTAAGGAGCGGAGCCGCGCGCGCCAGGACATGACAGCCGGGGGCCGGGACAGGTGAGTGACTTGGGATGCGATTCGCGAGCGGGCGCGTCCTGCTATGCGAATCTCATCCCCGCCGGCAGTGTCAGTGCAGCGCTCCCGGTCAGCGGGTCTGACCGGGGCACTGCAGAGAGAGGAACGCCTCAAGCGCTCCGGGGAGGAGCAGGGACCCGGAGCGCTCGGCGTAACACAGAAATAAGAATATCATCTGCAAAAAGACTTATCCGATGTTCCCCTCTACCTACCCGGATGCCCCCTATCTTCTCCAATTCTCTAATTTGTTGAGCCAACGGTTCTATTTTTAGAACAAACAACAGAGGAGACGGGGCATCCCTGCCGTGTGCCGTTTGAAATTTTAAATCTCCTAGATATAACTCCAGCTGTACAAACCTTAGCCATCGGAGCCGAGTATAAACTCATTATTGCCGATATCAATATAGGAGGGAACTCCAACTTTTCTAATACTGCCTCAAGGTACTCCCAGTGCACGCGGTCGAATGCCTTCTCTGCATCCAACCCTAAGAGGAGGGAAGGCATCCGACCGAGTGCCACCTCCTCTATAACATTCAACAATCTCCTAGTTCCGTCAGATGATTGACGGCCTTTTATAAACCAAACCTGGTCCATATGCACCAGGTTCGGTAAAATTTCTGATAGTCTTGCCGCCAATACCTTTGCGTATATTATCTCCATGCTTCACCTTCTGCCGACACATCTTGCATATGGCCAGGTTAACATCCTCCAGATGCTTGATGAAAAACTGCCACAACGCTAAGTAGCTGATTTTCCAACCAACAGTCCACACTGATTGACTGCTACTGCCATTGACTCCAGGAACTCCTGTTCCACTACCTACCGGGAAGGTAGGCTGCCGTGAACCAGGTGGTATTCCCGGGCACCTTTGGCTCCAAACTTTCCACTTCGGCCACCATGCTAACTGCCAACCATGCTATCACCTTGCTGGCTCAGCTATTGCATAATGGGCAACCTGCAGCCATCTTCTCCTGATGATGATGATGATGAAGCCCCTTCTGTACTCTGCTCCAAAATGCGATCGGCTTCATCATTGAGTTTAGTCTGCAAGTCACTGATGTCCTCCTTAGGTATCTCAACAGTGTCTGCTTCAGGAGCCTGAACGCTCGCAACACCACCTCCCACGTCATTCTACTCATTACTACTTGCCCATCTAGCAGAGGAAGCAGCAGATGTCTCCTCCACTTCTTGGCTGGGCAGTAGCTGCTGACTGTCCTCTAGTAGATCATCCTAACTAAATAGTGGAGCTGAACCAACAGCATAAGATACTTTTGTGGGAGAGGGAACAGCATAGGACAGAGGCAATGGGAGGACAGGGACTGCTCCCGGGCCATGTCAACTGAGGTTTGTGTCTGAAGAACCCACCGACTGTTGACTGGGGGTGCCAGATGTCACTTCTGATGAAGTGGATGACCGTGTTAACCAATCGATGACGGCAGATGGGCTGCTGATCGAGAAATGACTGCTAGCTGATACCGGAAGCTCAGGCCTCTCGCTGCGACAACTGCTGCCACTCTCCCCTAGTCTGCTGTGAACTCTGCCTGATGAATTTAGGCTTCTGACACTCCTCTGTGCACATCTTGGAACTTCTCTGCCTTACATATTTAGTGCGTATATGAGGGGAGTACAATACGCTCCACTATGCTTACACCAGTATTTGTCAACAACACCAGCAGGTGTGTACTTTTGGCTGGCCCTTCACAGTATCTAGGCCCTTAAAACTTTAACAGGAACAAAATGGTACACCACTTAGATGTACGTATGTGGTATGCACTTATGAGGGGAGGACAATGCTCTCCAGTACGTTTAAAACAGTATTTGTCTTAAACACCAGCAGGTGTGTACTTTTGGCTGGCCTTTCACAGTATCTAGGCCCTTAAGACTTTAACACTAGTGATGTTGTGAACATAAAATTTTCGGTTCCCGAACCGCGAACATCCGCAAAAGTTGGCGAACCGGCGAACCGGGCGAACCGCCATTGACTTCAATGGGCAGGCGAATTTTAAAACCCACAGGGACTCTTTCTGGCCACAATAGTGATTTAAAAGTTGTTTCAAGGGGACTAACACCTGGACTGTGGCGTGCCGGAGTGTGATCCATGGCAAAACTCCCATGCAAAATTACATAGTTGATGCAGAGTCTGGTTTTAATCCATAAAGGGCATAAATCACCTATTATTCCTAAATGGTTTGGAATAATGTGATTTAGCCCCCTTTAGGCATCACATAGTTAGATTCCCCCCTTTAGACAGCACATAGATTCCCCATATTAGGCAGCACATAGTTAGAGCCTCCCTTTAGGTAGCACATAGTTAGATCCCCCCTTTAGGCAGCACACAGATTCCCCCATGTTAGGCAGCACATAAGATTCCCCCATATTAGGCAGCACATAGTTAGAGCCCCCCTTGAGTGGGATTTGGACACAAGGCCCCAGTGCTGCAAGGCAGCAGTGCTAACCTCTGAGCCACCATGCCACCCTTAGCATACATCTAATATCCACGGTTGCAAAAATGGACAGATATGTCAGCAGAGAGTACCTGAAAAATTATACATGTACACATGCCTGAAAAATTTGGTATTGTTGCAGTCGCTTCTGTAGCAGCGGCCATAAAAATTCCAGCACCATAACAATTGCAGCAGCAGAGGCCAGAAAAATTAGGCATGTACACATGGAGGAAAAATTGGGTATTGTCGTAGCCGCAGCTGTAGCAGCAGCCAGAAAAATTACAGCGCCATAACAAGTGCAGCAGCAGAGGCCAGAAAAATTAGGCATGTACACCTGGCAGGAAAATTTGGTATTGTCGCAGCTGTAGCAGCGGCCATAAAAATTGCAGCACCATAACAAGTGCAGCAGCAGAGGCCAGAAAAATTAGGCATGTACACCTGGCCATAAAATTTGGTATTGTCGCAGCCGCTGCTGTAGCAGTGGCCTTAAACATTTCTGTTTGTTTTGCCAGGCAGAAAGTTCCCTAAAACATTGCGGCTTGAACCCTAGTTGGTGGCGGGTAAGTCACGCAAGTTATCCGGCATTCAGAGTTCAAATACAGCAGCGTGTGGACCATTTTTAGGCCAAGGCAGCTCATCTGATCAGGCCTTGTTCAGTCAAATGTATCGCCCAGTGTCAGTCCCTTCGGGATCCATCCCTCATTCATCTTAAGAAAGGTGAGGTAATCCAGACTTTTTTGACCAAGGCGACTGATCAGTGACAATACCTCCTGCTGCACTGAAGGTCCTTTCTGACAGGACACTTGAAGCGGGACAGAGCGCAAATTGGGATAGCTCAGGCAACAGGTCAAGCCGGCACACCCAATAGTCAAGGGGTTCATCGCTCCTCAGAGTGTCGATATCTGCGGTCCTCCATCAACAGCATGTCTGTACAGCTTCCTATCCTTGCCGGCGTGTTCGTTGGAGGAGGAGGATTACTTTCACCTCTTCCCCTGTTAGATCCCTGTTGTGCTGTGACATGACCCTTATACACTGTGTGCAGCATACTTCTTAATTTATTTTGGACCTGCTGAATCCTTTCCGCCTTGCTGTAATGCGGTAACATGTCAGGCACTTTATGTTTATACCGGGGGTCTAGTAGCGTGGATGCCCAGTACAGGTCGTTCTCCTTCATCCTTTTTATTCGAGGGTCCTTCAACAGGCACGACAGCATGAAAGACCCCATTTGCACAAGGACAGATGCCGAGCTACTCATGTCCCATTCCTCCTCCTCAGCGATGTCAGGGAAGGTATAATCTTCTTCCCCCCAGCCATGTACAACACCACAGGAACCAGATAGGTGACAAGGAGCACCCCGGGATGCCTGCTGTGGTTGGCCTTCCTCCTCCTCTTCAAAGCCACATTCCTCCTCTGACTCCTCTTCCTCACAATCCTCTTCCAGCGTTGCTGCAGGTCCAGCAAGCGATGCTGATAAGGCTGTTTCTGGTGGTGATGGTGTCCACAACTCTTCCTCTTCACGCTCATCTACTGCCTGATCCAGCACTCTCCGCAGGGCATGCTCCAGGAAGAAAACAAATGGTACGATGTCGCTGATGGTGCCTTCGGTGCGACTGACCAGGTTTGTCACCTCCTCAAAAGGACGCATGAGCCTACAGGCATTGCACATGAGCCTCCAGTAACGTGGCAAAAAAATTCCCAGCTCCGCAGATGATGTCCTAGCACCCCGGTCATACAAATATTCATTGACGGCTTTTTCTTGTTGGAGCAGGTCCAACATTAGGAGTGTTGAATTCCAATGTGTCGGGCTGTCGCAAATCAAGCGCCTCACTGGCATGTTGTTTCACCGCTGGATATCTGACAAGTGCGCCATGGCCGTGTAGGAACGCCTGAAATGGCCACACACCTTCCTGGACTGCTTCAGGACATCCTGTAAGCCTGGGTACTTGAGCACAAAGCATTGTACAATCAGATTACACACATGTGTCATGCACGGCACATGTGTCAACCTGCCTGCAAGTCGTACCGGTGTCACCAACTCCTCTGCAGAGCCACGCATTCCATGCTTGGCAGCCGTCACCAGGTTTACCCAATGAGCAGTGCAGGTGATATACCTGCCCTGACCATGCTTTGCAGACCAGGTATCAGTGGTCATATGGACCCTTGCCCCTACACTGTGTGCCAGACATGCCATAATTTCCTTTTGCACAATGGAGCAAAGGTTGGGGATTGCCTTTTGTGCAAAAATTTTTTGTCCCGGTACCTTCCACTGCGGTGTCCCAATGGCTACAAATTGTTTAAAGGCCTCAGACTCCACCAGCTTGTATGGTAAAATCTGGTGGGCTATCAGTTCCGACAAGCCAGCTGTCAGACGCTGGGCTAGGGGGTGACTTTGAGACATTGTCTTCTTGTACTCAAACATCTCCTTGACAGACACCCGACTGTGGGCAGATGAGCAGGAACTGCTCAAGGTGAGAGACGGAGAGGCGGATGGTTGAGAGGGGGCAAGGAGGGCAGCAGTGGTTGACTTGGCTGAAGATGCTGGACCAGGAGGAGGATGGCAGCTTTGACTTTGTGTGCTGCTTGTACTGATGTGTTGATCCCATATGCGTTTGTGATGTGACAACAGCAACAGCATGCGTTGATTGGCGTCCCGTCTGGCTGACTCCGGGTGCCGATGCATGCTGTCTGACGGTGCCACTAGCTCCTTGCGATGACCTCCCCCTGCTTCCAACTCATCTCCTCCTCCTCTCTGTCTCCCCATCTGAACTTTCCCCCTCTTCTTCTCTTCTAGCGGGCACCCACGTGGCATCCACTGACACATTGTCATCATCATCACCTTCACCGCTATCTGACACCTCAAGAAAGGAAGCAGCAGCGGGTACAACATCATCATCACACCGTACGTCCATGTGTGTAATGCTGCCTGACTAAGACATATCCCTGCTAACTACATCCTCTGCCAATAATGGTTGTACATCACTCATGTCTTCAAACTGATGTGTAAATAACTCCTCTGACGGATCAAGTAAAGCTGCTGTGGTGCTAGTATTGGTGGTGGCGGCAGGCAGGCAAGTGGTAGCATGAGAGGTGCCCGAAGCTAAGCTAGAGGAAGAGAAGGATGGTGCGTCAATGTTCCGAGCAGAAGCTTTAGTAGTAGATTGGGTGTCTTGTGATAGCCAGTCAACTAAGTCCTCAGAACTTTGGGGTGCAGGGTACGTGGCCCCTGAACACTGGCCATTCTAGGGCCAAAGGGAATCCCAGCACCACGACGACCCCTGCAGAGTGGCCTTCCTCTGCCTGTCATTTTTTTGGTTAAATTTGCACAAGTGTCACACCTAATGTGATTTGCACTAGGGTGACACAATTTGCCCTGCAGGCAAGAAAAATGGCAACTGTGACGTGAACTAACAGTGACGACTGATTTTATTTAACAGCCAAAAAAGGTTTTTTTATTTTTTATTTGCACAACTGTCACACCTAATGTGATTTGCACTAGGGTGACACAATTTGCCCTGCAGGCAGGAAAAATGACAACTGTGACGTGAACTAACAGGGACAACTGATTTTTTTTTGCAGCCAAAAAAGGTATTTTTTTTTTAATTTGCACAACTGTCACACCTAATGTGATTTGCACTAGGGTGACACAATTTGCCCTGCAGGCAGGAAAAATGGCAACTGTGACGTGAACTAACAGTGACGGCTGATTTTATTTAACAGCCAAAAAAGGTATTTTTTTTTATTTGCTCAACTGTCACACCTAATGTGATTTGCACTAGTGTGACAATGAGCAAAAAAACTTGCCAGCGGAGTTCCCCTTTTATGCAGTGGTCCCCAACCAGGGTGTCTCCAGTTGTTGCAAAACACACGGACTGATATATTTCAGCCCTTTGAATACTGTAGTATTTAGTTGCCTTAAAGAAAAAAAGCTTGCCAGCGGAGTTCCCCTTTTAAGCAGTGGTCCCCAACCAGGGGGCCTACAGCTGTTGCAAAACACACAGACTGATATGTTTCAGCCCTTTGAATACTGTAGTAATTAGTTGCTTGAAGGAACTTAATTTTGATTCTGGAGTACCCCTTTTAACCAGCGGTTCCCTCCCAACCAGGGTGCCTCCAGCTGTTGCAAGACTAACGGACTGATATATTTCAGCCCTTTGAATACTGTAGTAAATAGTTGCTTGAAGAAACTTAAGTTTGTTTCTGGATTACCCCTTTTAACCAGTGGTTCCCTCCCAACCAGGACTGATATCTTTCAGCCCTAAAAAGGGCTTTTTTGGGTGCTGTCCTTAAAGCAGATTTTACACTAGTGCTTTAGGAGTAAACTGGACCCTGAATACACCACCTAGCAGCAACCTAGCTATCGCTTTCCCTATACAGCAGGAGCAGCTTCTCTAACCCTCCACTTCCTAAGTCTGCAGCATGCTGAATGAGGCTAAAATGGCGTCCGTGCAAGAGGTAGGAGGATCTGGAAGGGAGGGACTACTGCTGATTGGCTGTAATATGTCTGCTGACTCTGACTCACAGGGTCAAAGTTTACTGCAATGTTAAAGTATAGGGGGCGGATCGAACTTCACATATGTTCGCCCGGCGATGCGAACGCAAACATGCAAAATTCGCCGGGAACTGTTCACCAGCGAACAATTCGTGACATCTTTATTTAACAGGAACAAAATGGTACACCACTTAGATGTAAATATATGGTATGCACGTACGAGTGGAGGACAATGCCCTCCAGTACGCTTAAAAACTTTTTTTGTCTACAACACCAGCAGGTGTGTACTTTTGCTTGGTCTTTCACAATATCTTAAAGCCCTTAAGACTTTAACATGAACAAAATGGTACATCACTTAGATGTACTTATGTGGTGTGCACTTATGAGGGGAGGACAATGCGCTCCAGTACGCTTAAAAACAGTATTTGTCTACAACACAAGCAGGTGTGTACTTTTGGCTGGCCTATCACAGCATCTAGCCCCTTAAGACTTTAACCCCTTAAGGACCGGGGTTTTTTCCATTTTTGCATTTTCGTTTTTTGCTCCTTGCCTTTAAAAAATCATAACTCTTTCAATTTTGCACCTAAAAATCCATATGATGGCTTATTTTTTGCGCCACCAATTGTACTTTGTAATGAGGTCAGTCATTTTGCCCAAAAATCTACAGTGAAACGGAAAAAAAATAATTGTGCGACAAAATTGAAAAAAAAAACGCCATTTTGTAACTTTTGGGGGCTTCCGTTTCTACGTAGTAAATTTTTCGGTAAAAATGACACTTTATCTTTATTTTGTAGGTCCATACAATTAAAATGATACCCTACTTATATAGGTTTGATTTTGTGGTACTTCTGGAAAAAATCATAACTACATGCAGGAAAATTAATATGTTTAAAATTGTCATATTCTGACCCCTATAACTTTTTTATTTTTCCGTGTATGGGGCGTTATGAGGGTTAATTTTTTGCGCCGTGATCTGAAGTTTTTAACGGTACCATTTTTGCATTGATAGGACTTATTGATCGCCTTTTATTCATTTTTAAATTATATAAAAAGTGACCAAAAATGCACTATTTTGGACTTTGGAATTTTTTTGCGCGCACGCAATGGACCGAGCGGTTTAATTAATTATATATTTTTATAATTCGGACATTTCCACACGCGGTGATACCATATATGTTTATTTTTATGGGAAAAGGGGGGTGATTCAAACTTTTAATAGGGGAGGAGTTAAATGATCTTTATTCACTTTTTTTTTACTTTTTTTTTTGCAGTGTTATAGGTCCCATAGGGACCTATAACACTGCACACACTGATCTTCATCATTGATCACTGGTTTCTCATAGGAAACCAGTGATCGACGATTCTGCCGCATGACTGCTCATGCCTGGATCTCAGCACTGAGCAGTCATTCGGCGATCGGACAGTGAGGAGGCAGGTAGGGGCCCTCCCGCTGTCCTGTAAGCTGTTCGGGATTCCGCGATTTCGCCGCGGCTATCCCGAACAGCCCACTGAGTTAACCGGCATCTTTCACTTTCGGTTTTAGCCGCTAAAGGATTAATAGCGTGTGGCACCGCGATCGGCGCTGCGCTCTATTAGAGGCGGGTCCCGGCTTCACTATGACGCTGGGCCCGCCATGATATGATGCGGGGTTACCGTGTAACCCCGCGTTATATCAGGAGAGCAGGAAAAAGGACGTACCGGTACGTCCTTGGTCCTTAAGGGGTTAATAGGAACAAAATGGTACACCACTTAGGTATACGCAGAGGTTACACTTAATAGAGGACAATACACTTTTAGTGCTCTGCTCACCCTAACTGGCTGGCTACTATTAGCTTTTCAGTTGTTGCACAGACCAGTGCTGCAGCACACAGTCGCTGTGTACTACACCCAAAATTGCACTTTCTCTCTTAATCTCACTCCCTTCCCTATCTGTGCTTCTAGCCTGGATTTGGGCTTGAGTTGAATCGCTGCTGTAAGAATGCTTTTCTGTGCAACACACACTGCTGTCTGTCCCTCTCTCTCTGTAATAGAACTCTGATGTGACTGGCCACAAGATGGCTGCCGATTATATAGGACTGTGACATCACAGAGGTGGCTGGCTGCTGATAGGCTGCATGTTGTATGTAATTCAGGGTCATCCCGCCGACCCTTGTTCCCGCCTTCCCAGGATTCCTTGACCCATGTCCTCACATGTGGATCCGCCATTTTAGATGCCCGGCCCCTTGAGCTTGGACCACACTTAATGGAGTATAATGAAGTGATATACGCAATTTGCACGATTGAGGCGATATTTGCATTCATTGCAAATCAAATTTTTCCTGAAATTTTGAACAAATTTGGATCCGTCAGATTTGATTAGCTCATTATATATATATATATATATATATATATATATATATATATATATATTTAATAAGAATGTGAAAATAGAATTTTTGGAAAAACTAAAATTTTGATGTGTTCAAATCCTTTGCTTTGAGACTTTAAATTTTCCTCTCTGGTCCTCTTTTTTCTCTCGGTCGTCTTTTAAGTTGCCTTTACCCTTGGGTTGGAGTCACTTGTGGTAAATGCAGTTGCTTGGACATGATTTGGAAAGGCACACCCCTGTCTATATAAGGTCTCACAGCTGACAGTATATATATATATATATATATATATATATATATATATATGGGAAAACCATTCCATGAGGTGGAAAGCACTGCATATAGAGCTCAGGGACAGGATTGCGTGGGCACACAGATCTGGAGACAGGTGCAAAAGAATTCTGCTGCACTTAAAGTTCCAAATAACACAGTGACCTCCATAATTCTTGAATGGAAGAGGTTTGGAGCAATTAGTACTCTTCCCAAAGCTGAGTGCACCACCAAAATATTTATTTAGATCTGGGGAACGGGCGGGTCAGTCCATAGCATTAATGCCTTCCTCTTGCAGGAACTGCTGACACACTCCACTACAGGGTGCCAGTGGCAAAAATGCCAAAACCAATCTGGGTGTTCTCTGGCAAATACCAAACGTCCTGCACGGTGTTGGGCTGTAAGCAGAACCCCCACCTGTGGAGTCTGTTTCTGACCGTTTGAGTGGACACATGCACATTTATGTCTTGCTGGAGGTCATTTTGCAGGGCTCTGGCAGTGCTCCTCTTGCTACTCCTTGCACAAAGGTGGAGGTAGCGGTCCTGCTGCTGGGTTGTTGTCCTCCTACAGCCTCCTCCACGTCTCCTGTTGTACTGGCCTGTCTCCTGGTAGCGCCTCCATACTCTGGACACTACACTGACAGACACAGCAAACCTTCTTGCCCGATCTTGCGTTGATGTGCCATCCTGGATGAGCTGCACTACCTGAGCCACTTGTGTGGGTTGTGGACTCCGTCTCATGCTACCACTAGAATGAAAGCACCACCAGCATTCTAAAGTGACCAAAACAACAGCCAAGAAGCATAGGAACTGAGAAGTGGTCTGTGGTCACCACCTGCAGAACCACTCCTTTATTGGGGGTGTCTTACTAATTGCCTATAATTCCCACCTGTTGTCTGTTCCATTTGCATAACAGCATGTGAAATTGATTGTCAATTAGTGTTTCATCTGGTAAATCGGTTAATCATGTGTGCACAAACCGGTGTGAAAAATAATCATGATCCCTTTTACAGGGGATAAAATTGATTTAGCTGAATTGATACCTTAAACTTTACTATATTTTATGACCAATTTGTGTCCTAAGTGACGTTCAAATACAAAATCTTCCAAAGTACCTTTGTTATGCATCAAAAACTTTAGGGAATGTTAAATGAGAAACCAAGTATTGAATGGCATTTAACAAATGACCGTTTTGCTCATGAATTCAATATAAAGAGATAACTCATTAAGATTTCATTTACTGAAAGAGATCATCTAGAGTTAAATATTATACTTCATTAATTCAAATGATTTATTAATATTAAGGAACATAAGATCATTTATCTCCTCGTTTAAAATAATGTATGGTTGGGGATGGTCCTTTATAATTTTCATAACATGGCAGTTTTAAATGTAGTGTTTATTTGGATTGAATAGGCTTCGCTAACAATGATACATGGGTTACTTTGAACAGGATTCATGACAAATATAATGGGTTTATTTTAGTCTTCTCTTAAAAAAATTGTGAAAAGAAAAAAAATATCACAGTCTTACTTTGACACTGTACGAAGTCACAATACATCAGCTGTCAGAATGTTTACAGCACCATAGTACCCAATTGTAGGGACTTCCTTTTCCACTGTCCAGGATCTGTGCACATGTGTTAGCAATGTGCATGAGGATTTAGGGCCCCATGCTTACATACAATGGGCACTGTCATTAAAATTATTTTATTGCATATGATACAGCAGGTAAAATTAATAAGATTTGTAATTTACTCCCTGTAAAAAAAAAAAAAAAAAAAATTTAAAATTATGTCACTTTCATGGCCTTATAAATCTTGCCACTAGGGGTCTCCCTTCTGGTCCAGACTGTATTCCGTTGGCCATAGGCAGTGAATAGCATTTGCTCTCTGCCTGTGTATGAAACAGGGATGAAACGGTGAACGAGGCTTCAGTGATGTTGTGCCTGCTGGGGAACGTTCACTTTCTCCTGCCATGAGCTCACACAATGGCCCTCATTTACTATTGCAAACCAGAATTTGCGCTGGAATTGAAAAAACCCTGACTAACTCTCCATTTTGCCAAGGAAACACCCCCCCCCCCCCCGAAAGGGGGCGTGGTCATCAGGGGAAAGGGGCATGTCCCCCAAACGGGGCGTGTCCCTGACAGTTTCACAAAAACGAAAGTAGGGAAAGTGGAAAATGTAGGGAAACCTTAGTAAATACTGTGGAAAATAAATTGTAGGGAATTAAAACCCACAAAGAAACCTACACTCCACTCTTAGTAAATAAGGGCCAATGTGAGCAAGGGGAAAGGTAAGATACAGAGCTTTTTAAAGCTCGGAAATTTTTTTAAGGGCAGGAGGGGTGTTAGGTGTAGTTAGGGAATATAATTAGCATTGAGTTAGCATAGAAAATATGGTTTGATGACAGATACTCTTTAAAACCACTTTGAAATGTTTAGAAAACATTCATAGGTGACCTAGCAGTGTTATAAAAGTGTTTTAAGACTGGTTTTAGTGCTTATTCGCTGGATTCCTGTTCATTGCAAACCAAGCTTCTTGAGAAACTTCCGGGAGCCTTCTTACTCGAACTTTTGAAAAGTTTAATCAAATTATTAGTTGCATGTACATTGAGCACATGCAAAATTATTTATCTGTACTATGCTATAAATTTCATCTATTCTATTGTAAGAAGTAAAATCTACTATAAATTCTACATGCACAACTACTGTCAATTCTCAATGGATTATTATTCAGTTCTATGCCATATTATATACTTGGTCAGGTGAAACTGCACTTGACATTGATTTGACCTGGCAGATTTGTGGTCACTTGTTCTATTTGTGGTCACTTGTTCTATTTAAAGGAAACAAGTAATGGTAAACTGTATTTGGCCTTACTTTGTGCAAGTAGTATCTTAAGTGTATCTATAAACTATTCTTTGTAATATGTTTTTATAATAAAGAAGAAATGTAAATAATGGGGATATGACAAATACATTTCAATGAAAATTACAATTTTAGGGACAAGTCCCCAAGGACTGCCCTAAACTAGAGACTACTTAACTAAATAATTAAAACTCAACTTTTATTACAGCCACTTAATTATAAATTGTGCTTTTGGTACCATAGTGAAAAAATGTTAAAAAGTCCGGTCATCCACTGTGTGACTACAAAATAGGTCAAAATTGCCCATATGCCTTGTGATCAGTGTCACAGTGGGAAAGTCTAGTTGAACCAGACAGTGTCGCCACCGCTGACTAGAGAAATTCCCACCCTATTCAAATATTACTTTTGTGTCACTAGGATGCCGTTTTATAAAAACATTATAGCCCCTCCTGCTAACGTTTCGCCAGCGTACCCTGGCTTTTTCAAAAAGCTTCTTTGAAAAAGCCAGGGTACACTATATCGGGAGGCCAAAACAAAAAAATATGACAGACATTCCTTTGGAACAATACTGTTCAAAGAAATAGATAGTTTAGACAACTGAAACATAGAGAAAGTAAATAATGTTAAACTCATGTAATATGTAATGTTACACATAGTTGTTTCTGTAAGGCACAGTTGCCATGGCTAAGCCATTTTCATTGCTTGCCAGTGGGTGGATATTGACATGCTGTATATCAACACTTACTTTGATGTCCCATGTTGCCTATAAAAATGCACAGTTCAAACAAAATACATACTGTTAGCATTTTTAGTAAATAATGTTTAATTGTGAATAAATGCTTTACATTTTTCTACTTCAAAACAGAGAGTGAAACAACTTCATACATATGGTGCTGAATAATGGGCTTTGTTGTTTTGTTAGATTTTTTCTGTTGTTGTAAAATATGCTTCTGAGGTCAGATTCACACATGGGTAGAGTTGAGCGAATTTACAGTAAACTGTCTCATAATGAACCGCATGGCTCGGCCATTAATTCCTTTAGTCTGCATAAATTAGTTCAGCTTTTCAAGTACTCAGATTTCCTGGAAAAGTCTGGGATGACAATCTTAGGTCTCCTAGGACTGTATCCACTTTTTCCAGGCAACCGGAGCACTTGGAAAGTTAAACTTGTTCATGCAGGCTAAAGTAATCAATGGCCGAGTCGCAAGCCAGTTTACTGTAAGTTCGCTCAACTACCTACACATGGGTGTGCCTTGAAACATTATTACATGCAATTTATTAATTTTTTTACATGCAAGTTTATATTATAAAATGATGCTCTAATTCTAACATGATCTAGTTCAAACAAGTGTCTGCTGCCCAGGGTGAACACTACATGGCATCACAACATCCCTAAAGGCCGGGTTCACACTACAGAATTTCTGACCAGAATTCCGCTTCTCAATTTCCGTCAGGATGAAGGTGAAATGCAGGTGAATGGGTTTTCCGTTAACCCATTCACACTGTGGAATTTTCTGGGCAGAATTTCCATCAGAATATTCTAATCAAATAATTCTGCCAGAACATTGAACCTGCTCAATGTTCTGACAGAATCCGCACCACATACATTGCTGTCTATCGGGCAGCAATGGCGACACTCAGAATCTTCAGATGGAAATTGTCCGTTCGCGGATTCTGTAGTGTGAACCCGGTCTAAGATTTTGCATGGACCTAAATGCATTTCCTGTGTCACAGCATGTTGCTTCAATGGAACACCATACTATATACAAGAAGCAGAAACAGATGCATGGTTGCAAAAGTTCAACTCCCAGCATGTACGGTCTGTCAGTACATGCTGGGAGTTGTAGTTTTGAAACAGCTGTAGGTTTGCCCCCATGTGAATGTACAGGGTACAGTGTACAGTGAGTTTTCTGCTTCAAGTTTGGGCTGCGGCAAATTTTTCGCCGCAGCGCAAACTCCTAGCGGGAAACTCACTGTAACACGCCAGTGCGAATGTACCCTAAAAACACTACACTACACTAACACAAAATAAAGGATAAACCACTACATATTCACCCGCTTACACTGTCCCTCCCAATAAAAATGAAAAACGTCTTGTTCGGCAGTGTTTCCAAAATGGAGCCTCCAGCTGTTGCAAAACAGCAACTCCCAGCATTTCCGGACAGCCACTGACTGTCCAGGCATGCTGGGAGTTTAGCAACAGCTGGAGACACCCTGTTTGGGAATCACTGGCGTAGAATACCCCTATGTCCACCCCTATGCAATTCCTAATTGCATGTGCACGGAGCTCTCTCAAATGCTCTTTGCGCTCTCTCACTTCGCAGCCCTGTCGTATTTCAAGGAAACAGTTTAGGGCCACATATGGGGTATTTCCGTATTCGGGAGAAATTGCACTACAAATTTTGGTGGGCTTTTTCTCCTTTTACCCCTTATGAAAAGGAAAAATATGGGGCTATACCAGCCTGTTAGTGTAAAAAAATTACAAAAATTTACACTAACATGCTGGTGTTGCCCCATCATTTTTATTTTCACAAGAGGTAAAAGCAAAAAAGAACCCCCAAAATTTGTAATGCAATACCCGATATGTGGGCTTGAAATGCTCTGCGGGTGCACAACATGGCTCAGGAGTGAGAGCGCACCATGTACATTTGAGGCCTAAATTGGTGATTTGCACAGGGGTGGCTGATTTTACGCAAAAAAATAAATACCCACATGTGACACCATTTTGGAAACTACACCCCTCATGGAACGTAACAAGGGGTATAGTGAGCCTTAACACCCCACAGGTGATTGATGAATTTTCATTAAATTTGGATGGGAAAATGAAAAAAAAAATCACCATTCCTATTTTTCATTTTCCCAAGGGAAAATAGGAACAAAGCCCCCCAAAATGTGTAAGCCCATTTCTTCTGAGTAAGAAAATACCCCATATTTGAATGTAAAGTGCTCTGCGGGCGAACTACAATGCTCTGAAGAGAAGGAGCGCCATTGGGATTTTGAAGAGAAAATTTGTCTGGAATTGAAGGCCACGTGTGTTTACAAAGCCCCCATAGTGCCAGAACAATGGACCCCCCACATGTGACCCAATTTGGAAATTACAAAATATAATTTTTAATTTGCACAGCCCACTGTTCCAAAGATCTGTCAAACACCAGTGGGGTGTAAATACTCACTGCCCCCCTTATTAAATTCTCTAAGGGTGTAGTTTTTAAAATGGGGTCACATTTTGGGGGTCCACTGTTCTGGCATCAAGGGGGGCTTTGTAAACGCTCATGGCCCCTGACTTCCATTCCAAACAAATTATATTTCCAAAAGCTCAATGGTGCTCCTCTTCTTCTGAGCATTGTAGTGCGCCAGCAGAGCACTTGATGTCCACACATGGGGTATTTCCATACTCAGAAGAAATGGGGTTACAAATTTTTGGGGTCATTTTCTCCTATTACCACTTGTAAAAATGTAAAATATGGGGGGAAAAAGCATTTTAGCATTTACACATCCAACTTTAAAAAATGTCGTCAAACACCTATGGGGTGTTAAGGTTCACTGTATCCCATGTTGCCGGAGGAGATTTCTGCGCGAGACAAGCGAGTATCTCTTTTTTTTTTTTTTTTTGCTTTTTTATGTTAACCTGGCACTAGGGGAAGGGGAGGAATTGGAAGGGGAGAGTGGCCCAAATACCTGGCTGCCCCCACATAACTGGCCCACATACCTGGCTTCCCCCACATACCTGGCTGCCCTCACATACCTGGCTGCCTAACCTGGCCAACATACCTGGCTACCTAACTACCTTCACACCTGGCCTACATACCTAACTACCTAAACCAGGTATGTAGGTGGATAGTTAGGAAGCCAGGCCTATATACCTGGCTTACTAACTATCCACCTACATACCTGGCTGCCTAAATACCTACATACCTGACTATCTAACTACCTACTTACAAACCTGGCTACCTAACTATTTAGCTAGCTACCTGGATACCTACATACTTAAATACCTAATTGCATACTTTCCTACATACATAGCTACCTACCTACATGCCTGGCTACCTACCTACCTACCTGGCTAATTACCTACTTGCCTATATGACTACTTAACTACACAGTTAGCTACCTACCTAGCTACCTTCATACCTGCCCTTTTCTGTGCAGGACACCAAGGAGGGCATTATTACAATTCAGGGCCTGTAGATGGGAAGATTGTGTAGAGGAGGGGAGTCTAACATGTTTGTCCTGCAGATGTTAAGAGATGTGTTTTTTCTGGAAGAAATTGACATACGGTCTGAGCCAGACGGAGGAGAAAAGGAATGAAGATGACGCTGATCAGAAAAGAATTGTGAGTGTCTAGATGTGACTGTAATCACTTGTATGGTGTATATATCCTGTGTACAGATGGTATTTACCTCTATATGGTCCTGTATATAATCACTCATACTGATCTTGTGTACAGCTCGTGCTACTATATGGGCATTGTTTGGGGGACTACTGGTCTGTGTAAAGTGTTTTTGTTCAGTACAGTATGGTATTATCATCCAGTTTTTGTGTGGTTCTATATATTTATTCCTTGTATACCGGTATTATTGGTCATAGAAAATTATCTTTCCTTCATTAATGTGTTATATAATTTTACTAGCTGAGTTCCCGGCGCTGCACAGTTTTTCCTAACTTTTCCTTGTGGGGGAGGAAAAGCAACAAAGGAGGAAGCTTTTGTCCTCATATCCTATCCCTAAATCCTGACCCCATATCCCCTCCTTATATTCCGACCCCAAATCCCCTCCTCATATTCCGACCTCATATCCTGTCCTCAAATTTTGTTCTTATATCTTGACCCCATATCCTGTCCCCATATCCCATCCCTTTATCCTGTCCTCATATCTCAACCTCATATCCTGTCCTCATATCCCTGGGGGTGGGTACGGTTAAATTACCTATCCTATGTTTGTTATTGACATATAAGCAACATGTGTGCCAAGTTTCATGTTAATATCTTTAGCTGTTTGGAAGTGATGCTAGAACATACACACACAAACACACACACACACACACACAAACACACATACTGAACATTCACACACACGTTGAGTTTTATATATATATATATATATATATATATATATATATATATATATATATTGTGTCTAGGGGTGGGGGATGAGGAGAGAATCGGTTGGGATAGGGGCTTGACAGAGGTGTGGCCAGAGTCTCAGAGGGGGCTCTTGCTTTATTTAGTCCGGGGGCTCTGAGTGTTCTCAATCTACCCCTGGATACTTTGATCATATGATTTTGGCATTTCTCATAAGGAATGTGAAAAGAAGACATTTACACATGCATTTTAAAAACATAAAAGTCTATGGGAGAAAAATGGCACAAACTGGGTTAAAAAAATCTCCACACCTACAACATTCTGTGTTTTTGAAAACCTACCACTGATGAAAAAACTAGCAAAAAAAAAACACACTCCAAGTGATCAAAATGCCACATATTGAGAAAAAAAGGAACTTTAAAAGTGCACTGCAGTGCTTTTTTCACAAAATATAGATAATTAAATAAAATACAAAATAATAATAATTATAATCATAAATTTAGTTTTTCTGGGAAGTTTGTCATGTGACATGTGTAAAATTACCCTCAGGATGCAGTTTTTTTTAAAGCTCGGTTTCCACACAGGTTTTCTTTCTGGCATTTTTTTATTTTTTTTTTGAGAACTGCCACTGCAATTTTTGAGCCAAAGCCAGAAGTAGATTTCAAAGGAATATGAAATATAAAGAAATAACTTATACTTCTCCTTCCTACTGGATGCACTTCTGACTTTGGCTCAAAAACTGCAGTGACAGTATTCCAAAAACAATGCCAGAAAGAAAACCTGTGTGGAAACCTAGGCTTAAAGTAAAACTGTCAGCTTTCTCCCCCCACACTAACCAGTGGTACTGGCTGGTAGTGCAGAGGACGCTAATCAGTTTGGTCCTTACCGTACCCAGATACACCGTGCCATTTGGCCGTAATCTTCTATTTTCGGTAAATTCAAATGAGGTGCTAACTGGCACTCTGACATCAGTGCCGGGCCGTAGCGCTGCCCATCTCATCAATATTTCTCCCCTCCCTCCGACTATCCCTCTTCTCCCCGCTCGGTAATGAAGAGAGAGGGGAGGAATATTGATGAGCTGGGCGGCACTGCGGCTCAGCACTGAAGTCAGAGTGCCTGTAAGCACCTCATTTGAATGTACCAAAAATAGAAAATTAAGGCCGAACGGCACGGCGGATCTGGTCACGGTAAGTATCAAACTGATCAGCATCCCCTGCACTGGTAGTGCAGGGGAATAAGTCTGACAGTTTACCTTTAATGTTTTTTTGAGCCAAATCTAAAATTGAATTCAGCAAGAAGAATTAGAAGTCCCTTCTTTATATTATTCAATTTATAAGTTTCATTCCTGGCAATGACAATTTTTTTTGTTGTTGTGTGCTGGTAATGTGTAGGAATATCAAATTTATTAAATGGTCACAGAGCATTTGATAACTTTTGTGCAGGTCACATTTTCTGAAATTTCTCTCTTCACATAAGCCAAAAAGCTACGCTAAGTCTGGGCTAGTGGAGTTTTAGATACTTTTCAGTGGCTTTGCACATTTTTTGCGCCTTTTCACAAAAAGACACAGTTCATAAAACCCTTCCATATCATGTGTATTGCAAAAATTAGTGTATTGCAACTCAAAATCAGCAGAAATGTGTAAACCAAAAGGCGCAAAAAAGACGCAAATAAACCCTGCTTGCGCCTTTTTTGCACCTTTTGTAGACACAAAAAACAGTCTAAAGACAATGATAAATGCCGGCCATTAAGTTTTTTGGTATGTTTTCTCTTTAATATGCCTAGTCAAATAAAATTGTGAAAAGTGTAAAAAGGGTATGTTTCTTACAAGCACAATCTAATTGAAAAAATAAACCATATTACAAGGTTCACCAGTTAAATCAATATATCATTGAATATCATTTAATAAAAACTGGGCACAAGATTTAAAAGAAGAAGTAGAAAATAAAGCCTATGCAAACACTATTTTTAACCAGGTTATTATTTATACCTGTTTGAAAGAAATGGATGAAGACACCATCAGCCTGTATGACTTCACAGGAAAAAGACTGATCGGCTCAGGGATTTGTGAATGTAAAATATACCTGGCAGGTCAAATCAGTATTCACATATTCCTGCAGAACAGCTGGTGATGCTCACGCATATGCTGACAAATGTTCTACCTGACTTTAAAGAAGATAAAAAAAACTAATAATAATAATAATAATAATAACATATCAATAATAATAATAATAATAATAATAATAATAATAAAATACCAATAATAATTACCTAACAACAACAACAATAATAATAATAATAATAATAATAATAATACAATAATGAAGAAGAAGAAGAAACAATGTATGAATTCAACTTAACCCCTTCAGGACCAGACATTTGGAGCATTTTTTACATTTCTGAGGTAGTTGGGTTTAGTTGTCATTTTCTTCTATCTCATGTAATGTACCAACACAAATTACAAATTGTTTTTCTTGTAACAATTAGGGTTTTCTTTAGATACCCTCATCTTGATCACGTTATAACAAAAATTTGAAAATAGGTTGAAAAAGTAAGAAAAACACATTTTCTGACTTTACTTAAATAGCTACATTTAATCTTAACTTAATCAAACTATGTGAGAGACAAAATTGAGTGATTTTCCCACAGTAACCAATCACAGCTCAGCTAACGAGCTCTGGTAAAGTGAAAGCTGAGCTGTTATTGGCTGCTGTAGGAAAATCTCCTGTGTCTTTATGGGGCATTTTTTTTATGTAGGCCAATGTCCTTTAGTCCCATCAATGTTAACACTTTACGAGCACTGTATGGCTAGGTTTCCACACAGGTTTTTTCAGTTTTTTTTTAGTTTTTTTTTTTTGGGGGGGGGGGGGGGAAACTTCCACTGCCAAATGTTCAAAAGTATTAGGAAATATAAAGGAAGGACTTATAACTCTCCTTCCTACAGGATCCACTTCTGTCTTTGACTCCAAAACTGCAGGGGTAGTTTTCCCCCCCAAAAAAACTGTGTGGAAACCTAGCCTAACTGGTCTCTGTAAAATTTTTAGGTAGCATTTTCTTGGTAAGTTTTTTTTTTTTTTCCAAAAATATCAAAGCACACTCAGGGGTTAGTGTTGAGCAAGAGCAGGTCGTCTGCAAAGGCAGCAGTTTTGTTTTCATATGAGCCCACATGAAGGCCAGAGATATTTGGGTCGTGACGGATACATTGAAGCAAATGATCTATTACAAAAAGTGAGGATGATAGGGGGCAGCCCTGCTGTGGGCCATTACTAATAGATACAACCAGAGACAGGGTTCTATCAGCTTTAATTCTAGCAAAAGGGCTGGTGTATAAGGAAAAGATCGCATTGATAAAAGGGTCTTGAAATCCGAACACAGAGAGAGTGTGTCTAATGAAAACCAATTCACTCTGTCAAATGCCTTCTCGGCATCAGTGCCGAGAAGGCATGGTGTGTGGCAGCTATCACCCTGGAGTTGTTATGTTTACCCTCCCTAGCAGGAACAAAGCCTACATGTTCGGAGCCGATCAGTGAAGGGAGCAAAATACTGATCCTTGAGGCCAGTATTTTCGCCCACTACTTTACATGCCCCTTCTGAAGAGAAATAGGGTGATAGAAACTTACTTTACAGAAGGTCGATGGAGGCTTTGCGCTTTCCAACCTAGCTGTATTCTAAAAACTGACACACTTAAAGGGGTACTCCCGTGGAAAACCCTTTTTTTAAATCAACTGGTGCCAGAAAGTTAAACAGATTTTTAAATTACTTCTATTAAAACATGTTAATCCTTCCAGTACTTTTTAAGGGCTATATAATACAGAGGAAATGCTTATCTTTTTAGATTTCTCTGATGTCATGACCACAGTGCTCTCTGCTGACCTCTACTGTCCATTTTAAGAACTGTCCAGAACAGGAGAAAATCCTCATAGCAAACATATGTCTGTTTGTAGTCCCGTTTCATTAACTATAATGAATACCCCAACACTCTCATGGCTTTAATAATTGTGTGCATTTGCAGGAGTACTCATAAAAACTTTATAATAGGTGGTACCAAACACCCGCCTTACTGTGGAATAATGGCAAACAAAACTTGTGTCTGTTTGTAGCCTTAGGAGATGTAGAAATTGTGAGGAGCTAAATAACATAGTATATTGAAAATCTGTATAGTATAGTGTAAATCATTATATAGAATTATATTTACCTAAAACTCTAAAATTATTTAAAGGTGTTATCCACCATAAGGTGATTTTAATATTTACCTGGCAGACAGTGATGGACATGCTTAGGAAGGGTCTGTGCTTGTCTTGGGGCTAAATGGCTATGTTGTGAGATTACCATAACACTGTGGCTAGCTGTTTGTGATCTGGTATTTCCTGTTTTACTTTTATTTTTTTGACTACAAATCCCACAATTCCATCTTCCTCCCTCCCACACATTAGCCACCTCACCCATTGAAACATAAATGAGCTGCATCCATCAAAAGACCTGTGGTTTTCAATTAGGGTGCCTACAGCTGTTGCATTAGTTGCAGATTGATCCCTCTCCCACCAAGCGATTCCTCCACCCATTGAAGTAGAAAGGCTCCCTGTCATCAGCTAACTAGTGAGTCAGATCTCGGCAACATTGCAAGCTGGGAAAAATCTGAGACAACAGTAATTTTGTATGCTGGTAAAAATAAATATTGGAGTGAAAATCACAGAAGAATTGTGAGAAAACCGTCACATACAGGTACAGACACTATATTATGAACTACACTAACTTTACAGCCCCTGTAGCATAGTCAAATAAAAAAATAAATCCTGGAATATCCCTTTAAAATGTACTTTTAACTATCTTACCCTGTGCCATACCTCAAGAGAACTATGAGGTTCCTATGAGTCAATGTACTGTTAGATCGGGTTCACACTTACGAAGCTCCAGAAAAAAATTTGTCTGGAGCTTCTGGGTGTGGACATTGCTGTCCTCATAGGACCGCGCTGACATTGCTGACCCCATATACAGCAATGTCTGCAGAACAAGTTCATTCTTTTGGTGATGGAATTTCAGCAGTGGAAGCTGAAATATCGAAGTGTGCACTGTGCAGTGGAATCCTATCGGGATCAGAATTTCCGACCGTAGTGTAAACGCGGCCTTATAATGAAGTAGTGGTACAGAAGACTAGGACTAGAAAAAAATTAACTCAGATTTCTGTTGCTTAACATGCCAGGTGCCACAGTCAACAACAATTTTGGCATTTAAGGAGGGAGGAAGCTGCATCTTTCAGCCAATTGCTTTCCTGTTACGTAATGCTGAATGCAGGTGCTTGCTATGGCAGCTTTTGAACCTAATTTCATCTGCTGAGATAATAAACTTGGTCATTCCTTAGACAAAATACCCTATTGGGATGGCAATATCCACATGGTCCTAATGCAATCTGATTCAGTCGACACAGTCCACCTTTGGAATCTCCAGCTGGAATATTTCAGTCTGGAGATTCTGTAGTGTGAACCAGGCCTATCAAGTCATATTATTAAAAGTGTTATCCAGGAATAGAAAAAACAGAGCCAATTTCTTCCAATAACAGCCCCACATCTGTCCTCAGGTTGTGTGTGGTTTTACAACTTGGCTCAATTTACTTTAATTGAACTGAGCTGCAATACCACAAACAACCTGAGGACATGTGTGGTGCTGTTTTTTTTTAAAGACAACAGCCCTGTTTTTCTAATCCTGAACAACCCCTTTAAGAAATGTTTTCTATTTACTCAACTATTCCTACTTTTAGGTTTCTCACATTTCTCTGATTGTTTATCAAAAGGTATGCTTAGTAATGCCCCACTATAATAAGCATATTAAAAAAGAGAATATCAAAAATTATGTTTTCAGGCTTCTTGTTCTAACAGATGTTTTGTGAATTTGCTCTGTCTGTTGCAAATCAGTATTGATTTCTGGATTATTTCCATTTAATATATGGGAAATGTCTACTCGTACATTCTGTGCACCTGTTCAAATATTACTCTTTCCAGCATTGCTAACTTTGTTAAGACTGTCTCCTCTTCTTTTGGCATCTGGCTCATTTGATCCAAATCATTACTTGCATGCCTGCAATATTAAATTTAGATTTATTAAGCTGGGTGCTTGAAACTACAATTGCAAACAAACTCTGAACTTGTTTGAAGTGTATAAGATTGTAGATTTAAAGTTAAAAATAATATTTTTATTATGTGTTAGTATACGTTTTTATGTTCTGATTTTAAAGTAAAAAAAAAAAAAAAAAAATATATATATATATATATATATATATATATATATATATATATATAAATTTCACCATGCATTGGCCATGTTTATTCATGTAAAGGAGTATTCCAGAGCTGGATTTTTTTTTATGGATTCAAGATACTTTAAAAATAAAGAAATAAATATACTCACCTGCCCCAGTCCCTTGCTGTTGTCATTGTGAGGGCTTCTGGTTCCCGTTCCTCCCCACTTTCTCTGACATATCAAACCTGCATAGCCGAGGAAGCTGTAAGGGTACGTTCCCACACGGCGTATACGGTGCGTATTTTACGCAGGTAAATACGCAATGTTTATGAATTTTTCGCACTTGCGTTTTATGCTAATTTTTACGCATCTGCGTATTTTATGCAGATGCGTATTTAACGCAGCTAAGTCGCATGACCCAAATAACCTTGTACTTGGCTGTGAACAATAAAGTCTTGTTCTCCTGACCTTTCATTCCTAAAAAAAGGTGGGAAAGTACTCAGCTTTTCCCAATTAAAGCAATCAATGATTTTCCTTGTCTTTTTGAGCCAGTTGTTCTGTGCTTTGGTGAAAGTCTGTACCATGCCTAGTAGTGGACCATTACGTTTGCGCCGGCCATACTTGAGGGTGTTTGTCATGTTAATTATCATGATTATTCGCCGACTGCGCCACCCAAATCTGGTAAATGTCATATTATACCTTAATTCCCTGTGTTTTTGTCTAATTAATGTGGTTTGCTTGTGTGTGCCAGGAAGTTCCGCATTCTATTTACACCTCTTTCTTCGATATTGAACCTTTGCAGAATGGTGGTGTTTTTTTTACAAACTGTCCTCTTAAGAAGTTGCATTGTTGGCCATAGCAACCTTTTATTGAATTTTTTATTCAATGATGCCGCTATATGGTGTCTCAAATATGCTTGTTCATGGAACAGTGTTTTATCATACCGAGTAGCTTAATAAAAAGTGGTACTCTGGTGTGTTAACAATGTGTTATTCCTAATTTTTTGTAAATATTTTTTTTTTTGTCTTTTTAACTTTATATGTCTGAATGTTAATCCTTCCTGAAAATATGTTTTGTTTTTTACCTCAAATTGTGTATTGAACATTTTGAATAGTTTATTCCTGTATGACTAGAGTGCTATGTGATTCAACCTCTTTCGCTGTCAGGTAGTGTGTCGCTGTGAGGTGTATTTTTGAGCTGATTCTGCTTCTCCTGTGGCCCTTTTTGTACCTTGTCTGAAAATGTAGATGTTTAGACCATTTTTTTTAAATTTTGTTTAGGCTTAATTTTGATTTTTGTACCTTGAGTAACATCCTATGGCGATGTGTGTCTGTTCATTCTTTATTTTTCCTTGATTTGCCTTCCTTACATACTAGGAGCCCCGTAGACGACGATTCTGGGTGCATCCATTCCTTCAGGATCGCTTGTCCAAAGGTTTTCTTTCAGTGGTGTTTCAAGATTTGAGAAGGTGCATATTTTTAACCACTCATTGTATATTGTTTGTTTTCTGCTCATTAAAACATGGAGTAATTATTCTTTTTTACGTTCAAGGGATGAGGTTAAATTTAAAAATTATTGCCGACTTTCTATGTCGATGTTTGATCAACTTTTTGAATTTATCAAAGCTGATTTGACTATGACCACTACCTGTATGCGGAAGCCAATTTCACCCGAGGATCGTTTGCTCATCACCTTGCGGTAAGTCCTCTTTGTTTTTAGACAGTATATACATAGTTTAGTTAAGGTGTGTGTGGTTGGCAATCATTGCACAATTTGGCCATAACTAGGGATGCACCGATATATCGGCGGCCGATACATATCGGCCGAAAATAGCTGTTTCGGGGAAATGCCGAAACAACTAAAAATGTCCCGATAATGAGCCACCTCCCCTGCCAGCCCACAGCACAAGTTGCAAACACTGCCAGTGGCAGAGGCACTCGTGGGCGGTGCAGAGGGGGCCGTCCGCAACATCTGGGGGGGCGCGCTCTCCGGGATAGGAATACTTCTTTTTATGTGCCCGGGCCGGCTCCCGTGTATGGCTGCAGGCAGGGGCCGGCCAGAGCATATAAAACCTAATACTGTATATTAAAAACCAGGGGGCCTTCAGCTGTTGTAAAACTACAACTCCCAGCATGCTTGGACCGGCAAAGTCTGTCCGGACATGCTGGGAGTTGTAGTTTCACAACAGCTGGAGGCCCCCTGGTTTTCAGTACACAGTATTAGTTTTTATATGCTCTGGCCGGCCCCTGCCTGCAGCCACACACGGGAGCCGGCCCGGGCACATAAAAAGAAGTATTCCTAATCCTATCCCGGACATCCCTGTGTCCCGAAAAATCTTTTCGGGACATAAGGATGTCTGCCGGTCACTCACCATTCCCCGGCGTCCTCCTGCGATCCTCCTTCGGTCCTTCGCGTCTCCGCCTCTATGGTCGTACGCACGGGACGTCACTGACGTCCCGTGCGTACAACCATAGAGACGCAGGATCGTCGCAGGAGAACGCACGCCGGCCGTGGCCTGGTAAGTGACCGCGTCATCTTGTTCAGTGTTCCGGTCACCGCTCCCCCGGTCCCAGCACCTACTGCTATGGTCCATAGGCCATAGCAGTACATGGTGACCCCGGCCCGGAGGAGCGGTGACCGGAACACTGTGGGGGCAGCAGTACAGACATACAGCCTCCAGCCGTACACTATATATGGCTGGAAGCTATATGTCTGTGGGGTGGGGGGAAGCTGCCTACTATTGTGGGGAAGCTGCCTATTAATGTGGGGGAGCAGCCTATTAATGTGGGGGAGCTACCGACCTAATGTGGGGGAGCTGGCAATCTAATGTGGGGGAATCTAATGAGCAGAGCGCTGCATTTTACCCGAAGATGGGGAGAAGTCATTTTCGGTTTCGGAATCTGTTTCGGCCGGACATTTTTTTTTTATTTCGTTTTCGTTTCGGTTCTGAAATTTCTATTTCGGTGCATCTCTAGCCATAACCTCTTTTATGTAATTTAATTGTAGAATGTTGCATATATTAATTGTAAGTCTATGAGGGACCATTATTCTTTATTGATGTTTTAAAATGTGTTTGCTTACACTATGTTTACAAAGAAGAAGAAATGGTGATGATTAGCTAACTAATTGTTATTTTTCTTTTTGTTTTTCAGATTTTTAGCCACAGGAGAGAGCTATGCATCCCTGCACCTTCAATTCAGGGTTGGTGTTTCGACCATCTCCAGAATTGTAAGGAGTACATGCAGCGTGATCTGGCAGAAATTGCAGCCCACTGAGATGCCGTGCCCATCCGAGGAGACTTGGTTACAGGTTGCAGCAGGCTTTCAAACTGTAGCCAATTTTCCAAACTGCATAGGGGCAGTTGATGGCAAACATATCAGGGTGCAGCAGCCACCGCACTCAGGCACTCGCTTTTATAACTATAAAAAATATTTTTCGATTGTCCTGATGGCGGTGGCTGATGCTCACTCTCGATTTGTTGCCATTGATGTTGGCAACTATGGCAGTAGTGGAGATTCTCGGGTGCTGCAAGTATCAGCAATTGGTAGGCAAATTCTTCGAGATTGTGTCACGCTCCCAGCTGCCAGACCTCTTCCGGGTTCCACAGTTGATGTTCCCTTTGTGATGGTATCGGATGAGGCTTTTCCATTATTGCCCAACCTGCTGCGCCCATATGCCCAAAGAGAACTTGATGCTCGCCGGAGGATTTTTAATTATAGGCTGGCACGGGCACGTAGAGTTGTGGAATGCGCCTTTGGAATAATGAGTAGTCAGTGGAGGGTCCTGAATACTGCAATCCGTTTGGATGTGAACACAGTTGATATTGTGGTGAAGGCTTGCTGTGTGCTTCACAACTTCAATCGCAATAACATCCACGATGGAGATGTGTTGATGCCACCATCAAGCCTTCACACACATATCAACTGGGGTTCTCAACCTAACCCCAGCGGAACGCAGATTCGGGATTTCTTTGCTGACTATTTTATTAGTCCACAAGGTGCCGTGCCCTGGCAATACTCCTGTGCCGGTGGTGAGCAAACCAGGGTGATGGAATCCAGGACCAGCTAATAGTGTTTGAGAACAGCATGCAAATTACACTTTGAAAACTCTAAAGGCAAGATGATAATAAACTGTGTGAAGAACACTCTTGCCAAGGTGTCTAAAGTGTGAAATTACCCCCATAGAATCGTTATTTCCGTGTCCTACCTGATGGGTTTTTCAAAATAAATTTTTTTACAATGCCAAAATGTGTACTTCTTGTTTAATTATGTTGTTAAAATGTAAAATGTTAATTATTTGCTATATTTTACACATGCTGTAATGATATTTTTGTTAATAAATATATAGTAAAAAGTATGTTCATTTAATTTCTTTGTAACAAAATATGTATTATGTACTGTGTTGCTGGCAAAATACTTTTTCGCAAATATCTGCTTTACATTTTTTAAACTTTTTCAATTTTACCTTCCATTAAAAATTAAATTTTTAATTTTTTAACAAACATATACGACATTATCAAACATAATTACTAAATTTCAAAAATTTTGAGTTGTTAAATAAGTTTATTTAAAAAAAAAAACAATACTCTCAATTTTAACATACAATTAGGTCATAAAGTGCAATCATAAATATTACATACAAGTAAAGAGAGTGAAATACAAATTGGCATACACATCTTAACATAAATAAATGAAAGTGTCACTTTGGTCGTACCCATGTTCAAACATCGACAAAACATATAGGCTAAGATGACTCAATGCAGGTGTCTTTACATTGTGAGCAATAGCAAACTCAAATTCAGCACCCCTACCATCAAGGGCACGTATCAAGCATTGTTATGCGCCTGTTGTATATCGATGCAGGGGACCTAGGATCATGACATCACCAAACAAACCACTCAATGTCAGCCTATGTGAGGGGGTGTTAAGTCTGTCATGCACACTCAAATAGAATACCTTTTGAGTGTGCAAGGCATGACATAATGATTGTGCAGGTGCGTGTTATCATGATCATATGACACATGCATTGTGCCTTATCATTAACATTGTCATAGCTAACTCCCAGCACTATATGTTAATGGTGCTGCTGTAGAGTTTGCGTTGGGTCTCAGCGGTGACAAATATACAATCACACATCTCATCCACTAGCCTTTTTTGGTTGGATCCTCATTTTCTTAGACGTGCAAAGCCATCAAATAAGGAAATCAACTATTTACCCAACACTATATTTATAAATAATCTGCAGGGAAAATGTGGTCATGTAATGTAAGCCTACACTGACAAAATCCCCCTTTTTGTTGGATTTTAAAAGGTGATATTGTGTGTTATCACTAATGAAGGCATATTTTGTTAAAATGTGTTGTCTCCTAACAGCATTATAAATCAATTCAAACATTGGCTACCTGTTTGGTTTTCAGCAAAGCCTCCCTTTTTCTTAGCAACATACACACAAAAGTGCAATTGTGTGGTTTCTAACAAATTAACCCAATCAAACATGTAAAATGCCCAAACATTATGGCCAGAATACAATTTTTGGGGTCTAACACTAAGGGTCTTGTGTCACTGCCAACTTGTGCCACTATTAACATTTGTGTGTGACAAAAGGCATAAAAAGACACTACCATCAAAAATCTCTTTTTCACATAAAAAATTGTATCACAAGCATCACAGTACCATAACTTGAAAAAGAATAAATTACCTTACTGTACCAACCATGTTAACACACAAAGTTAACCATTAACATATATGAAATAGCCACAAGCACTCTCCATGTCATGTAACCACACATTTGGCCCCAAATAATCATTTTAGAAATAAAACAACGGCTCAACAAACAAGCCAAAGTCACAATGGACCCCTCCAATTTTTTATTTTTTTTTTAAATTAAAAACAAATCAAAAAAGCAATCCTGCTAATTTTTTATTTTTTTTTAGAAATTGCCACTGGAATGACAGTAAGTGAGCCTAGGTAAACAAAAAACCTCACTTATCTCACAACTTATCTCACATTCATTTTGCAAGCATGGCCCACAATTTGTGTATAAAAAAAAGGAATATTTTTCTGTATTTTGGCCTACATATAAACACTAACTGCTGTTATTAAGAAAAACCATGCACCAACACAGCTCACTTTTCTGTGGCAAAATTTTCAGAATATTTCCCAAACATTGCTGCATGTCTAGGGGCCCGAATAATTAGCGAAAATGACAAAAACATACCTGTGCAACGTAACCACAAATTACACATTAATGTCATGTCATTTCAAACTGAAAAGCCATATAAAAAAATAAACATTGTCGCTACAATGCCTGATATACTGGTGGCGAAGCATCAGGTGATGTAACATTGTCTGATGGCTGCGAACTTGACCGATTTGTTGGACAGTATGAAAAAGCAGGTAAGTGGTCAGAATCTGGGGGACTAAAGTCCAACATTTGGCGAAAACTAGAACATCTGCCTAAATTTAAAGATACATGAGACGGTTCTCTTATTGAGGCTGGGCGGGAAGAAGGCTGGGACAACATGTGAGGTTGATCCTCAGAGGAGGAAAGAGTGGCACTTGATTGTGGGGCTACATGGGGTGCAGAGTGAATCGACTGGCATCTACTTTGTTTAAGCTTATTTAGCTCTGTTATTATTTCTAAGTTAGTGGGAATCGGATTAGGGGAATTAAAAATTTCAACTACTTCAAACAGAATAGGAACACAGTGCCACTGGCGGCCAACTGGCAGCTTACGAAGGCGAGAAGCCAAGGTACATGCCAAATGGTCCCACTCATCCTCCTTTTCAACTCTCTGCAGCATAGACAGAGCCTCAAACTCAAAATTTGGCCTGTTAACATTGAAACCCCCTTCACGTGATTGGTGTCTGCCTCTCTGCAAATTTGCCCGAATATGGCTAGTTGAAGGGCCACCCGAAGCCGCTTGATTGCTTTCCAAAGGAGGGTCATCTTCTGTATTAATCATGGATGGTGAAGAGTCTAGGGTAATGGTTTCTTCATCTTCAGGTTCATTGGTATCACCAACATTACCACTAGATCTAAAATGAGAACATTTGAAATTATTTTAATTGTTGGCAAATGTTAAAAACAAAACCCAAACCACCCAAACCAAAAAAATATGCGCAATAAAAAATTGCGCACGCTAGATAACAAAAAATCCATTAACAAAAATGTAACTACTGATAAAGAAGACAAGTGATGTAAGTGTTTAAAAAATAAAAACTTACGGCCGAAGCTCTCTTCCAGAGCGTAAAAATAACAGGGACTCATAGTAGGCAAAGCGTCTGCGACTGACAGGGGATGAACCACTCTGTTCTTTAGCATTTTCATAGCGTCGAAACTGGTCCCTCAAAGACCGCCAACGGTTTTTAACATCTTCACCTACAAATGCAATTCTCTAATTTAATAAATATATATAGATATAGATATAGATATATATATATATATAGAGAGAGAGAGAGAGAGAGAGAGAGAGAGAGAGAGAGAACATAAAGCGGTTGGAGCACACAAAATAGGTGAAAAAAATAGTGGTAGCTTTAATCCATTATAAATACAAATGCAATATATATATATATATATATATATATATATATATATATATATATATATATATTTTTTTTTTTTTTTTACATATGTAAATATATATATAGAGAGAAAGCGCAAGATATATATATATATATATATATATATATATATATATATATATAGGGAATTTTTTATATATATCTCTATCTATATATATATATATAGAGAGAGAGACAGAGAGAGAAATAGATAGAAAGAGAGAGAGATAAAAAGAGAGCTCTCTCTCTCGCTATATATATACATATATTTAGATAGAGACAAGTAGAGAGATAGAAAGTTAGATAGATATCTATCTCTCTCTCTCTCTCTCTATATATATATATATATATATATATATATATATATATATACAGTAACCCCCCGACCTACGATGGCCCCGACATATGATAAAATCGACATATGATGCTTTTATATGTCGGGGCCATCACATTAACTGCTATCCGACAGCGCAAAATGCTTAAGCTGCTGTCGGATAGCAGTTTTAGCATCCCTGGCAGGTTCACTTACCTATTCCCGATGCTCCGGGTCCACTTCGCGATCCTCCGGTGTCTTGCGCATCTTCTCCAGGGTCCGGGCCTTGCTTTCCAGCGTCGTTTTCAGCCTTGCCTTGCTTTCCAGCGTAATAACGTCACCAGAAAGCGAGGGCCGGACCCTGCAGAAGATGCGCAAGGCACCGGAGGATCGCGAAGAAGACACCGGAACAGCGGGACAGCATCGGGAGCCCCTGGGACAGCATCGGGAGCGGTGAGGACCTGGTCCAGAGCGACGGGGACAGGTGAGTACAGCTTCCTATACTTTACATTGCACGGATCCCTCAACATACGATGGATTCGACAAACGGGTGGTTTGGAACGAATTACCATTGTATGTTGAGGGACCACTGTATACATACTAGCTGCATTGGCCGGTTTTTCCTTCCTAATCCTTGTTGGTGATGAAAATAAAAATAAACAAAGGAACGAAGCTTTTCACTTCATATCTCATCCTCATATATTGTTGTTATATCACAACCAACTATCCCGACCTCCTATCCCGGTCCTCCTATCCCGGTCCTTCTATCCCAACCTCCTATCCCGACCTGTAATATGTGTACCAGGTATTGAAAAGGAAATATCTCCAGCCGTACGGAAGTTATGTGGGAACATACATTTCCCAATGATTTGCATGGGACTTTAAACAAAAACACCAACCCTCACAAATGGGGGTACTTAAGGGTTAAATGAACTATCCTATATTTTAAGAGGACATATAAGTAACATGTGACCAAGTATTATGGAAATATCTCCAGCCGTTTGGAAGTTATGCGGTAACATATGTTTCCCATTGACTTTAAACAGAAACCCCGCCCCTGGCCAATAGGGGTGAGTAAGGGTTAAATCACCTATCCTATGTTTGTTGTTGACATATAAGTAACATGTGTGCAAAGTTTCATGTTAATATCTTTATCTTTTTTGGACGTGATGCTGGAACATACACACATACATACACATATACACACACATACATATATACACACATATACATACATACATATATACACACACACATACATACACACATATACACACATACACACATACATATACACATACACACAGAGAGAGAGAGAGAGAGAGAGAGAGAGAGATGTGGACATTCATCATAAACAGAGCACAGCTAAACTTGCCCAGCTTCCCCTAACAACCAATCATATATTTAGCATTAAGAAAAATAATGCATAATTGGATTTAAAAAAAAACACATTTGGTTGCTAAAGGCAACTGCACAAGTTATCCTATGTGCAGGTTTTGAGATATCTCCACCATATAGAGTACTACCACAATAAAAATGAAAAAAACATACCAATTTTATTCCGTAAACCACGCGCCTTCTCATCCCAGTCAGGATACATTTCACGAAAAATACGAACCCACACCTCTTTCTTGACATTTTTATTCATATAGTCAGGGTGTAGCAAGTCCCACAAACAGGGATTCTTTTCCACCTAGCACCAATAATACAGGCAAACAAGCAATAATTTTAGAATCCCCACAAAAAAACATGGCAAAAAACAAAACAAAACATAAAGAGTTACAACATTACAATAACTAGCTCAAACACATGAAAATATCTCACATATCATGCAGAAAACACCCCCTCGCATCACTATGTCCAACCCTACGATTGTCCAACACTGCGGTTTAGCCCATGCGCTGTTTTGGCGCCAAAGTTGCGCACCAATTAAGCACACCAAACGCCCAGGCAATCTCCTCAATTACATCACACTATACTAATAAAGGCACATATATCATTTGTACTAACCAATCCAATTAGCTGCGTCACATTCATGTCCATCCGGCAGTAGGCCATGCTTGCTGTGCAAAAACTTCACCCGGAAACGAACGGGACTCCAGAAAGAAAGGCGGGGCCAAACTTATCTTTATTCAGGCATACAAAATAAAAATACGCACAAAATACGCAAATAAATGTTGCTGCGCATGAAAAAAAAAAAATACGCAGCGCATTTCACATCCCATTGAAGTCAATGGCACAAAAATACGCAACGTATTTTTCAAAATAAATACGCAACGTCAAATACGCACCGTATACGCCGTGTGGGAACGTACCCTAAAACACATTGCTTGCTGGGTAATAAACCTTTTAAACATACCTTCTTGGAGTGAAGGCTCTTTTGCTGCCTGACAGGAAATCTCATTGCTTTCTAGAGGAGTCGTTTGTGATATGTTAATGCTGAAGCTGCAGGACGTTGCCCCTCAGCCAGTCACTTACTGGCATGGGTTGCTGCTGATAGTGATTTGACGAGTAGGCATTTTCTTCAGAGTCAATAGGTCATATGAAAGTTAAAGCTACATAATTGAGATCATTTAACCCCTTAACCCCTTAAGGACCAAGCCCATTTAACCTTAAGGACCAGGCCAATTTTATTTTTGCGTTTTCGTTTTTTCCTCCTCCATAACTATTTTATATTTCCATCTACAGACCCATATAAGGGCTTCTTTTTAAATTTCCTCCCTAAAAAAATATTTTTTGGGAGGAAATTTAAATGAAAACCACAATTTTGGAGGGTTTCGTTTTCACACTATACACTTTATGGTAAAAATGACATGTGTTCTTTATTTTGTGGGTCAATACGATTTAAATGATACCCATGGCTAGATACTTTTATATTTTTGTACCGCTTAAAAAAACATCTATACATTTTGGAACAAAATCAGTAATCTAAAAGTGCCCTATTTTGGCCACCTATAACTTTTTTTATTTACAGGGCGGTATGAGGGCTCATTTTTTGCATCGTCATCTGTACTTTTTATCGATACAAAATTTGCATATATTAAACTTTTAGATTTTTTTTTATAAACATTTTTTGGAATAAAACATGACTAAAAAGCATCATTTTGGGATTTTTTTTACATTTACGCCGTTCACCGTACGGGATCATTAACATTATATTTTGATAGTTCGGACATTTCCACATGTGGCGATACCAAATATGTTTATGAAATTTTTTTTTTTAACTTTTGGGGGTAAAATGGGAAAACAGACAATTTTCATTTTTATTGGGGGAGGGGATTTTTTACTTTTATTTATACTTTTTACTTTTACATTTTTAAACTTTTTTTTTAACACTTTTTATGTCCCCATAGGGGACTATCTATAGCAATCATGTGATTGCCAATACTGTTCAGTGCTATGCATAGGTCATAGCACTGATCAGTATTATCGGTGACCTTCTGCTCTGGTCGATTTCAGACCAGAGCAGGTGACGCCGGGAGACGGACGGAGGCAGGTGAGGGGACCTCTGTCCGCCATTACAGATGATCGGATCCCCGCTGCAGCGCTGCGGGCGATCTGTTCATCTATTTTAACATGCGCACTGCCGCAGATGCCGTGATCTGTACTGATCACGGCATCTGAGGGGTTAATGGTGAACATCTGCAGGATCGCCGTGTATGATGCAAGCACAGCTTTGATGCTCGCGGTCATAAATGTAGGTCCTGATGCTCTAAGTACCGGCACACCAGGACGTACATTTACGTCCATGGTCGTTAAGTGGTTAAGGACCCGGGTTTTTCAGTTTTTGCACTTAAATTTTTTCAAAATTTGCACTAACATGCTGGTTTTTCCCCATACTTTTTATTTTCACAAGTGGTAAAAGGAAAAAAAGACCCCCAAAATTTGAAACACGATTTCTCCTGAGTACGGAAATACCCCATATGTGGGCGTAAAATGCTCTGCGGGTGCACAAGGCTCAGGAGTGAGAGCGCACTATGTACATTTGAGGCCTAAATTGGTGAGTTGCACAGGGGTGGCTGATTTTACAGCGGTTCTGACATAAATGCAAAAAAACTACCCACGTGTGACCCTATTTTGAAAACTACACCCCTCATGGAATGTAACAAGGGGTATAGTGAGCCTTAACACCCCACACGTTTTTGATGAATTTTCGTTGAAGTTGGATGGGAAAATGAAAAAAAAATCACTAAAATACTGGTGTTACCCAAAATTTTTCATTTTTACAAGGGAAAATAGGAGAAATGCCCCCCAAAATTTGTAACCCCATTTCCAAGAACATACCCCATATGTGGATGTAAAGTGCTCTGTGGGCAAACTACAATGCTCAGAAGAGAAGGAGCGACATTGGGCTTTTGAAGAGAAAATTTGTCTGGAACTGAAGGCCATGTGTGTTTACAAAGCCCCCATAGTGCCAGAACATATGACCCCATTTTGGAAACTACACCCCTCATGTAATGTAATAAGGGGTACAGTGAGCATTTACACCCCACAGGTCTCTGACATATTTTTGGAACAGTGGTCCGTGAAAATGAAAAGTGTAATTTTACATTTGCACAGCCCACTGTTCCAAAGATCTGTCAAACACCAGTGAGGTGTAAATACTCACTGCACCCCTTATTAAATTCTGTGAGGGGTGTAGTTTCCAAATTCATGCCACTGTTCTGGCAACATGGGGGGCTTTGTAAACGCACATGGCCCCTGACTTCCATTCCAAACAAATTCACTCTCCAAAAGCTCAATGGCGCTCCTTCTCTTCTGAGCATTGTAGTTTGCCAGCAGAGCACTTGACGTCCACTCAGAAGAAATGGGGTTACAAATTTTGGGGGCATTTCTCCTATTACCCCTTGTAAAAATGTAAAATTTTGAGAAAAACCAGCATTTTAGTGAACAAAAAGGTTTTTTTTTCACTTACGCATCCAACTTTAACGAAAAGTTGTAAAAAACCTGTGAGGTGTTAAGGCTCACTGTACCCCTTGTTACGTTCTTTGAGGGGTTCAGTTTCCAAAATACTATGCCATGTTGGTTGTTTTTTGCTGTGTTGGCACCATAGGGGCTTCCTAAATGTGACATGCCCAACAAAAGCCATTTCAGCAAAATTTGCCTTCCAAAAGCCAAATGTGACTTCTACTCTTCTTAGCATTGTAGTTCACCCGCAGAGTATTTTATATCCTAACATGGAGTATTCCCATAATCAGAAGAGTTGGGTTACAAATTTTGGGGGGCATTTTCTCCGTGTACCTCTTGTAAAAAATGGTAAATTTGGGGGAAAAACTGCACTTTAGTGAACACATTTTTTTTTCCATTTACACATCCGACTTTAACGAAAAGTCATCAAACACCTGTGGGGTGTTAAGGCTCACTGGACTCCTTGTTACGTGCATTTTTCAAGATGGTATGCCATGCCGGGGGTTTTCTGCTGTTCTGGCACCATAAGGGCTTCCTAAATGTGACATGCCCACCAAAAACCATTTAATCAAAATTCACTCTCCAAAAAGCCCATTGTTGCTCCTTCCCTTCTGAGCTCTACTGCGCCCGCCAAACACTTGACATACACATATGAGGTATTTCCTTACTCAAGAGAAATTGGGTTACATATTTTGGGGGACTTTTTCTCTTATCATGCCTTGCAAAAATTCAAAAACTGGGTCTACAAGAACATGCGAGTGTAAAAAATGAAGATTTTGAATTTTCGCCTTCACTTTGCTGGTATTCCCCTAAAGGGTAAACACACTTATTGAATGTTATTTTGAATACTTTGAGGGGTGCAGTTTTTATAATGGGGTCATTTATGGGGTATTTCTAATATGAAGGCCCTTCAAATCCACTTCAAACCTGAACTGGTACCTGGAAAATTCAGATTTTGAAAAGTTTGTGAAAATGTTTAAATTGCTGCTGAACTTTGAAGCCCTCTGATGTCTTCCAAAAGTAAAAACATGTCAACTTTATAATGCAAACATAATGTAGACATATTAGGATATGTGAATCAATATATAATTTATTTGGTGTGTCTATTTGCCTTACAAGCAGAGAGCTTCAAAGTTAAAAAAATGCAAAATTTTTAATTTTTTCATAAAATTTTGGAATTTTGCACCAAGAAATGATGCAAGTATTGATAAAAATTTAACACTACCATAAAGTAGAATATGTCATGAAAAAAAATCTTGGAATCAGAATGAAAAGTAAAAGCATCCCAGAGTTATTAATGCTTAAAGTGACAGTGGTCAGATATGCAAAAAATGGCCAGGTCCTACACTGAAAATTGTCTGGGTCCTTAAGGGGTTAAGTGGTTAAAACAGCAGCATTTGGGGGCTGGTATGCTTTTTATTTATTTATTAATTTTTTATGCACCCTGTCTCCATAAAAAAAAAAAAAAAAAAAAAAAAAAAAAGAAGCTTTAGATTCAAGTGTATGTGTACAAGGCACGTGAATTACTAAACCTCTGTTGTCCCGAGTCAGATTTGTTCATTACACGTCTGTTGATCACATGGTTTGGCCACCATATTGGATTGCACAATATTCTACAAACATCTTTCCATGAGCTGTGCATAATCTTGTGTAACATAAAGGTCATAGGTCCCATGGTAAGGCCGTCATCTTGGATTTCGTGGCATTTTTTGCACAATATTCAAAAATCTTTTCCTCTAGAACCGCTAAAGCTATGGGTATATTATTTGCTATATGTGGTTACACTGTTATCCCGAGTCAGATTCGTTCATTACAAGTCTGTTGATCACATGGTGTGGCCGCCATATTGGATTGCACAATATTCTACAAACATCTTCTTCCCTGAAACCGTTTGTTAGAATAAATAAAATGTAAGATGGAAAAAAGACTCGGCGACTCACCACTGCTGATCAACGTGTGGGCTTTAATCCATTAAACAGATCACTGCACAGTCCTTCATGGGGAAGAGGGACAAAAGAGGCAGGGGGTACAGGTGGAACAGCATGGTTTTGTAACGGATAGGCACTTCTTCAAGCCACACAGACATTCACCTATGCACCTAGCTAATAAGCCAGGTGAGCGGAAGGGCTGGAGCGGGGAGAGGGTGGGACCTCATACACAGTGGATATAGCAAAGACATATAAAAATACAGTGAAAAGTGCACTCATCATTATAAAAAAAAAAAACTCAAATCTTGTCTGTCATTGAGACCAGCCGGTCCCAAGGCGTTGAGCTTAATAATTCAATGGGATTATTTTTGCACTAATATACAATATCGATCTCCTTCCTGTTTAAGGACTCTTACAGCTTCTAGTCCGGCAAATCTGATACACCGGCCATTGCTCCTGTGGACCTACTGCATATGGGATATAAATCCCAGCACGAAGGAAAAAAGGTGATCTCTTACTCTTTAATAGAGATGTCTTTTTGTTTTCCCTATGTAAAAGAGTCCACAGGGGCAAATGAGGGTGTATATAACATATATAAAAGTTTTTTTTTTCACTCTGAAATGGGCGTTTTTTTTCACTCTGAAATTGACTCACACAACACAATTGAATAGTGCGACACAAAAAAACGTGTGACAGAAAAATAACCGACATGTGCGATAGAATAGTAAATAAGCCTGAAAAAATGATGAGTGATATTGAAATCACTCCAGACTAAATACTCCACTCTTAGTAAATCAGGGCCAATGTGTTTGTGTGTGTGTGTGTATGTTCCAGCATCACCTCCAAACGGCTGAAGATATTAACATGAAACTTGGCTCACATGTTACTTATATGTCAACAACAAACATAGGACAGGTAATTTAACCCTTACTCACCCCCATTTGCCAGGGTCGGGGTTTTTGCTTAAAGTCCCATACAAGTCTATGGGAAATATATGTTACTGCATAACTTCCAAACAGATGGAGATATTTCGATACTACTTGGTCACATGTTACTTATATGTCCACTCAAAATATAGGATATTTATTTAACCCTTAACTACCCCCCATTTGTGAGGGTCAGGGTTTTTGTTTAAAGTCCCATGCAAATCAATGGGAAATGTATGTTCACACATAACTTCCGTACGGCTGGAGATATTTCAATAATACCTGGTACACATATTATTTATATGTCAAATAAAAACATATGATAGTTAAATTAATCCTTACCTACACCCTTAGATAAAAGATGGGTTTTAGTTTCAAGTCCCATGCGAGTATATGGAACTTCCTGTACCTTACTCCACAAGCTCCGCTCTGCATTCCTGGTGAATGTGTCAGTCCGGCTTGCAAGCCACACCCCATCTCACAAAGAGTGGAGGTCGGCATATGAGAATGGGTTATGAGGTCGGGATATGAGGACGGGATATGAGGTCAAGATAGGAGGACGGATAGGAGGACGGGATATGAGGTCGGGATAGGAGGTTGGGATAGGAGGTCGAGATATCAGGTCAGGTTATGAGGACAGGATGTGAGGACCGGATATGAGGTTGTGATAGGAGGACGGGATAGGAGGTTGGGATATGAGGATGGGATATGAGGTCGAGATTGGAGGTCAGGATATGAGGATGAGATATGAGGTTGGGATATGAGGACGGGATATGAGGTTGAGATATGAGGACAGGATATGGGGTTGGGATATGACAACAATATATGAGGACCGAATATGAAGTCAAAATCTTCCTCCTTTGTTGATTTTCCTCCCCAAAAAAGATTAGTAAGGAAAAACCGGGCAATGCTAGGTCCTCAGCTATACTATATATATAAAACTAAACGCGTGTGTGTGTGTATGTATGTTCCACAATCACGTCCAAACGGCTAAAGATATTAACATGAAACTTGGCTCACATGTTACTTATATGTTAACAACAAACATAGGATAGGTGATTTAACCCTTACTCACCCCAATTAACTAGGGTCAGGGTTTTGGTTTAAAGTCCCAAACAAGTCTATGGGAAACATATGTTACTGCATAACTTCCAAACGGCTAGAGATATTTCAATAATAATTGGTCACATGTTACTTATATGTCGACTTAAAATATAGGATAGTTAATTTAACCCTTAACTACCCCCATTTGTGAGGGTCAGGGTTTTTGTCTAACGTCCCATGCAAATCAATGGGAGATGTACGGCTGGAGATATTTCAATACCTGGTACACATATTACAGGTCTGGATATGAGGACAGGATGGGAGGTTGGGATAGGAGGTCAGGATAGGAGGTCAAGATAGGAGGTCAAGTTAGGAGGTTGAAATAGGAGGACGGGATGGTCGGGATAGGAGGTTGGGATAGGAGGTCGAGATAGGAGGTCGAGTTAGGAGGTCAGGATAGGAGGATGGGATATGAGGACGGGATATGAGGAAGGGATAGGAGGTCGAGATAGGAGGTGGAGATAGGAGGACGGGATAGGAGGTCGGGATAGGAGGTCGAAATAAGAGGTCAGGATAGGAGGTCGGGATTGAAGGTTGAGATAGGAGGTCAAGATTGGAGGTCAGGATAGGAGGTCGAGATAGGAGGTTGAGATAGGAGGATGGCATAGGAGGATCGGATATGAGGACGGGATAGGAGGTCAGGATAGAAGGTTAGGATAGGAGATCAAGATAGGAGGTCGGGATAGGAGGATGGGATATGAGGAAGGTATAGGAGGTCGAGATAGGAGGACGGGATAGGAGGACAGGATAGGAGGTCGGGATAGGAGGATGGGATAGGAGGTCAGGATAGGTAGGAGGTCAAGATAGGAGGACAGGATAGGAGGATGGGATAGGAGGACGGGATAGGAGGTCGGGATAGTAGGGTGGGATAGGAGGACTGGATAGGAGGATCGCATAGGAGGACGGGATAGGAGGTCGGAATAGGAGGTCAAGTATGAGGAAGGGATATGGGGTTAGGATATGACAACAATATATGGGAATGGGATATGAAATCAAAAGCTACCTCCTATGTTGATTTTCCTCCCCAACAAGGATGAGGAAGGAAAAACTAGGCAACGTCAGGTACTCAGCTAGTCTATATATATAAAACTCAATGGGGACATTTACTAATCTAGTCTATTCTGGGTATGCTTATAGACCAGCGTATGTGGTAGTCTCCTGTCTATTGTGCTCCTAATTTATCAAAGGTCTCACAGCCCTTGATAAATTCTGTGCTCAGACTTCAGGGTCTACAGCTTAAACTGCATTTAGACCTGCTCCAACATGGTCTGACATTTCAGCGTATTTTGGGCAGATGCGACTTGTCGCACAAACGTCGCACTTGATAAATTCAGCACCAATGCATTTTCCAATGCATTTCCGTCTAAAATAGACTTGCATGCATCATGTTCTAAAAATCCTCTACAGCAAAAGTCGCAGAAAAGTCGCACATATTTAGACTGCGACTTTCTGTGCGACAAATTTAGACAGAAAAAAACAGTCTAAATCCTTTGATAAATCTCCCCCAATGAGTGTGTGCATGTATGTATGTGTACATGTTCCAGCATCACGTCCAAACGGCTAAAGATATTAACATGAAACTTGGCTCACATGTTACGTATATGTCAACAACAAAAATAGGATAGGTGATTTAACCCTTACTCACCCCCATTTGCCAGGGTCTGGGTTTTTGTTTAAAGTCCCATACAAGTCAATGGGAAATATATGTTACTGCATAACTTACAAACGGATGGATATATTTGGATAATACTTGGTCACATGTTACTTATATGTCCACTTAAAATATAGGATAGTTAATTTAACCCTTCACTACCCCCATTTGTGAGGATCAGGGTTTTTGTTTAAACTCCCATGCAAATCAATGGGAAATGTATGTTCCCACATAACTTCCGTACGGCTGGAGAAATTTCAATAATACCTGGTACACATATTACTTATATGTGAAATAAAAAGATATGATAGTTAAATTAACCCTTACCTACACCTTTACATAAAAGATGGGTTTTAGTTTCTAGTCTCATGCGAGTATATGGAACTTCCAGTACCTCACTCCACAAGCTCTGCTCTGCATCTCCTGGTGAATGTGTCAGTTCGGCTTGCAAGCCACACCCCATCTCACAAAGAGTGGAGGTCGGGATAGGAGGTCGAGATGTGAGAATGGGTTATGAGGTCGGGATATGAGGTCAAGATAGGAGGACGGCATATGAGGTCGGGATAGGAGGTCGGGATAGGAGGTTGGGATAGGAGGTTGAGATATCAGGTCAGGATATGAGGACAGGATGTGAGGACAGGATATGAGGTCGAGATAGCAGGACGGGATAGGAGGTCGGGATATGAGGATTGGATATGAGGTCGAGATAGGAGGTCAGGATATGAGGATGGGATAGGAGGACAGGATATGAGGTCGAGATATGAGGACGGGATAGGAGATCAGGATATGAGGTTGAGATAGTTTGACGGGATATGAGGATGAGATATGAGGTTGAGATATGAAGACGGGATATGGCATTGGGATATGACAACAATATATGAGGACCGGATATGAAGTCAAACGCTTCCTCCTTTGTTGATTTTCCTCCCCAACAAGAATTAGTAAGGAAAAACCGGGCAATGCCGGGTCCTCAGCTAGTCTATATATATAAAACTCAATGTGTGTGTGTATGTGTGTGTGTGTGTATGTATGTTCCACCATAATGTCCAAACGGCTAAAGATATTAACATGAAACTTTGCATACATGTTACTTATATGTCAACAACAAACATAGGATAGGTTATTTTACCCTTACTCATCCCAATTGGCCAGGGTTGTGGTTTTGGTTTAAAGTCCCATACAAGTCCATGGGAAATATATGTTACTGCATAACTTCCAAACGGCTGGAGATATTTCGATAATAATTGGTCACATGTTACTTATATGTCCACTTAAAATATAGGATAGTTAATTTAACACTTACATTGATGTGATCTAAGGTGATACAAGGTGCTCAACTTCAAGTGCAGTTGTGCACCTACGTTGGAGTGGAAGACCTGCACCTATGGATCACAATGTGGTTTCACAACTGTGGTTAATGTAAACAATGACATTAGCTAGCCCTCAAAACTGATGTAAAATTGAGACATTAGCCAGTATATCCTTATATGAAGGACAAACTTGAGCCCGCACACCACGCCAAGGTTTCTCAAATGGTGCGGGTCCTATCAACTAACCTACCTGGCCAGATAAATAAAACCAGGAACCATAATGCCGTTATTTGGTTCCTGGTTTTATTTATCTGGCCAGGTAGGTTAGTTGATAGTTAATTTAACCCTAGTTAGGAGGTTGAGATAGGAGGACGGGATGGTCGGGATAGGAGGTTGGGATAGGAGGTCGAGATAGGAGGTCGAGTTAGGAGGTCGTGATAGGAGGATGGGATATGAAGACGGGATATGAGGAAGGGATAGGAGGTCGAGATAGGAGGTGGAGATAGGAGGACGGGATAGGAGGTCGAAATATGAGATCAGGATGGGAGGTCGAGATATGAGGACGGGATAGGAAGTTGGGATAGGAGGTCGAGATAGGAGGTCAAGATCCGAGTTCGGGATAGGAGGTCGGGATAGGAGGTCGAGATAGGAGGTTGAGATAGGAGGACAGGATAGGATGATGGGATATGAGGATGGAATGGGAGGTCGGGATAGGAGGTTAGGATAGGAGATTGAGATAGGAGGTCGGGATAGGAGGACGGGATATGAGGAAGGTATAGGAGGTCGACATAGGAGGACGGGATAGGAGGATGGGATAGGAGGACAGGATAGGAGGTCGGGATAGGAGGTTGGGATAGGTAGGAGGTCGAGATAGGAGGACAGGATAGGAGGATGGGATAGGAGGATGGGATATGAGGACGGGATAGGAGGTCGGGATAGGAGGACGGGATAGGAGGACTGGATAAGAGGATCGCATAGGAGAACGGGATAGGGCACTATTTTTGACTTTGGAATTTTTTGCGCTCACGCCATTGACCATGCGGTTTCATTAACTTTATATTTTTATAATTCGATACCACATATGATTATTTTTATTTACACTGTTTTCTTTTTTTTTTTTTTTTACGGGAAAAGGGGGGTGATTCAAACTTTCATTAGGGAAGGGGTTAAATGATCTGTATTCACTTTTTTTCACTTCACTACACTTTCACTTTACTTCCCTTTTTTTTGCAGTGTTATTGCTCCCATTGGGGGCTATAACACTGCACACACTGATCCTTTATATTGTTCAATGCTCATGCCTGGATCTCAGGCACTGAGCAGTCATTCGGCGATCGGACAGCATGGAGGCAGGTAGGGACCCTCCAGCTGTCCTGTAAGCTGTTCGGGATGCCGCAATTTCATTGCGGCAATCTCGAACAGCTCCCTGAGCTAACCGGCATTAGTTTACTTTCACTTTAGATGCAGAGTTCAACTTTGAACGCCGCTTCTAAAGGGTTAATAGCGCGCAGCACCACGATCAGTGCTGCGCGCTAATAGCCATGCGTCCCGGCCTTAGAGGCCGGGCCCGACCCGCTGTGGCCCCGCGTTATAGAACGGGAGCAGACTCATGAAGTACGTACATGGGTCCTGTAGGGGTTAAAACTCATTAATTTCATTAAAATTTTGCTCAAAGGTAGAGCCCTGTGCTATGCATAATCTGCTTTAACAGAAAGGTCATAGGTCATATGGTTAGGCAGCCATCTTGGTTTGTTTGCAAAAATTTTGCACAATAAACGAACATGTTCTATATGGTTACACAGTCATCATGTTTATTATTTGTTCATTACTATTTATTCCATGATATGTCCACCATGTTGTATTGTGTGATATTCTATAGAATATAATAGAATTATTCACATATATTTGCATATATGTCCAGGGATATCTTCTGTATCATTTTTGTTATAGCTGGTTCCTTTGCATAATCAATATGGCCACTGCAAGCCAATAAGCCACTGTAGTAAAATGCCTGTAATATGCTCACAGTTTTTTTTAAAAATTAGAAAACTTGGCTCAATGGTAAAGTTCTAAATTGTGCTCAGTCTTTTCTTACATAATAGTCCTAGATCTGACAGCCATCTTGTTTTAGATGCAATATTGAGTGCAATATGCAAAGATCTGCTGCTCTCTAAACATTAAATCTACAGAAATACAAATTACTCTGTAAAGTTACTGTGCTGTAGAATCGCAAGTGTTTATTTTAAGTTATTTGTCCATATTATATCAGATGTAATACAATGGTCCCTCAACATGCAATGGTAATCCGTTCCAAATGAACCATCGTTTGTTGAAACCATCGTATGTTGAGGGATCCGTGCAATGTAAAGTATAGGAAGTTGTAGTCATCTGTCCCCGCTGCTCCGGACCATCAATGCTCGTCACCGCTGCCCTGGATGTTGCGCTCCATCGCTGTCGCCGCGTCCCCGTGGTGTCCCCGGCGCTCCAGACATCTCTGCTTCTCCGGGATCGTCGCTCTCACGTCGCCGCCATCGTTGATGCAGGGGATCGTGAAGAGGATGCTCTGGAGCCCCGAGGACAAGTAGGAGACCATCACCGGAGCACACGGGGCACCGCAAACGGATATCCGACATCAGCTGAAGTAGTCAGCGCTGCCGATTAGCCGTTTATGCGATGGCCCTGACATACAAAAGGATCGTATGTTGATGCTGCCTTCAACATGCGATGGCCTCTGAGAGGCCATCGCATGTTGAAATTATAGTATGCGTGGGCCATCGTAGGTCGGGGGGTCAGTGTAGTCACATAGTGTGCTGACAAATGGTAAGGAAAAGGTTATCATGTTTCTCTGGTGTTTCTCTGCTCTCAATGTTTCTCTGGTCTTATCAGGAGCTTTCAGTAGTTTTATGACTTTACTTTTCTGACCTCTGACCTGTTCATAAAACTATGTTGCCATATTCTACAAACATCTTCTTTTCTGAAAATGTTAACATGTTCATGGTAACCTCCTGTACCAAGGTTGTTAAAGCTGGTTCATTTGCATAATCAATATGGCCACCAATAACATTAAGATAGCATTAATAATAATATGTAACTTTTTATATGTGTGTAATATGTAGATTGTTAATCTAAAAATATGTTTCTCTGCACAGTGGTAGAGTACTCCCTTTCTGTACCAAAATTGATCACCAGAATTGGCGGCCATATTGGATTGCTCAATATTCTGCAAACATAGTTTTCTCTGAAATTGCTGGTCAGAACAATGTGAAAATTAACACACATGTTCATGATCACTTTCTATACAACCATGCATCACATGGTTTGGCCACCATATTGGATTTTGCAATATTTTTCATACATAGTTTTCTCTAAAACTACTGGTAAGAACAATGTGAAAATTAGCACACATGTTTGTGATCACTTCCTGTACCACAATTGATCACCAGAGTTGGTGGCCATATTGGATTGCGCAATATTCTGCAAACATACTTCAACAGTGGTAGATGGAAAAACAAGCGCACTCGCCCGGCTTTTCCGATGATCTTGCTTTTATTCAGAGAACAGTAATTACATCTCAAGCTGTTTGATACAGAGTTACCCCCATGTGCTGTGCAGAGCAGATTGGCAGATTGGGAAATGCTTCATCTCATAGACAGCAATGCATTTCCTTGCGGACTGCAAAGAAAGAATAGACGTGTCTATTCTTTCTGCGGACAACGGAATTTGAAATTCAGCCATGTGAACAGTGTAGCAGAATCCCATTAATATCTATGGGACTCTGCTGCTGCGGAATCTCCATGAGGAATTCTAAAATAAAATACCATAGAGAAATTCCGTCTTGTAAACATACCCTCAGACTCCACGCCTCACTTTAGTCTGTTTTTAACCCCATGGTTCTACTCTCAAGTAAAACTAACATGTCATTTGTTTTTGCTGTTGAGAGCTGCTGACACTGTGAGATAGCTGATAGGGTATAAAAGCAAAACTGTACATTTCATGAATCTTTTTTGTTTTGCAGCAGGATCCCCCTTTTTGACAGGATAACATGGCTCTGTATGTCAATCGAGGGGGGGGGGCTGGGAGGAGAAGGCAACTAAGGAAAAGTGCAGAAGTGTGTGGCACTTGAGCCCATTGGCCCCATAAAATAGTTTAAAAATAATATTTGTAAACATAATCTAAAGAAACAAAATGGAAAAGAATATACCTTTGCTTTATGGGTGGCTTTTTTGGTTATTGTGTGATAAGAGCAACATGTTAGCGTTCAGAATCGATTCGTATACAGTAAGTTGGCCAGTATTTTTAGCCAAAATAAGGGGTTGAACTGTCAAACAGAAAAGCTATAATGGAAATATTTGCAGCTTTTTACAGCCATAAGTCCCAGCCCGACTGCAGTTCTGATGACCAGGATGGACAGTAGTGGTGTTGAAAAAATCCATTTGAATTGAATTTCATTCTAAGTTTAGCAAAAAAAAAAAAAAAAAAATTGTTCTTGAATTTTAATCCATTTTTGTGATACGGTTTGTGATTCACATGTGCTATAAAAAAAAAAAAAAAATTAAAATATTTCACCCATTCCCCACTCCTGTCCCCTGACTAGCATTTTCCAGCAATTTTCTGTACTATGGTGATGATGTCATAAAAATGTTCACAATAGTGCTGTTGTCTAATGTTGGGTTGTTTTCTATTGTGTTCATATCAAAATTATGTTGGTCTCTTTTTCCTATGTTGTATTGTATGTTGATGATGTAATCAAAATCTGTTCCTTTTACATAAGCTGTGATCTTTTGTTGTATTTCCTTGAAAGACTATTTCTTTTCACAGCTTTTCTTCCCTTATAATGTCACTGTTTTGTTTATATTGATTCTTATACTGTGTTTCTACACTATATTTTTTAGTAATAATGAATGGCACAATAGGCTGTTTCCTTCTAGGCTGTATTCTTATGGTGATGTCATAATAGAGTTTTGATTGTTGCTAAAATTAGTTCTATTGTGCTGATGTTGAATTTTTGTTCATCTTTGTTCCTGTATTTGTCTTTGTTGATGTAAATAGGACGTATGTGTTTAATTATTGATAATTATTGCTTGTAATTATTATTCTATTTTAGCTTATTTGGATCGTGATTCTGTTGTGATCTTGCTCGGCAGTAGCTAAGCCTATTAACCTTATAAAAGTCTATCAAAGTCGATTGTGGGACTTAAATCCAGGATTAAGGGGTCCCAATCAGCTAATATGAGTGCCTGAGGGCCCTTGCCTCTGTATGGTCCGCTCCATGGATTGGCATTGAACAGTGTTAGCAATCTAAAGTTTGTATGGATAAAAATTAATAAATGTAAACTCCACCAACCCATAAAATATTAAATCTCTCCCCCTTTTCCATTCTTCAAATAAAATAGTGTAAACAAAAATAAACAAACATATTTGGTGTCACCACATGCGCAAATGTCCATACTAATCAGATATAATGTAAATAAAACTCCATAGTGAATGACATAAATGTAAAAATAATTGTCTCTAATTGACTCATAATAATCTTGTTTAATTTGAGTATCATTGTAATTCTATGGACCTAGAGAATGAATAGAACATGTAATTTTAACCATAAAGTACATTATGTAGAAGCAAAATACCCAAAACACCCCTAGTGATTGCTTATATAGATCAATGTAATGGATATGCATTACATTGATGTATCAGATCAGTGTTCTATCGGTACAGCCTACTATAAGGCCTCGTACAGGTCTCAGGCTGCCCTGACAATCGATCGGCAACCCTTTGGACAACTAGACACCAGGGAGGCAAGGAAACAACTGTTTAAATGTTGCAATCACTATTAACTGCAGCATTTAAACTGTTAAATGATTGGCGTTGAAGTAATCTCTAAAGAATGTTCCAGAGCCCACGCCATACTTTTTTACCAAACCGATGACACAAATGTATGTTATGGGTTGGGTAGGGGTTAAGGGTTCTTGTCAGTGTTTTATGCTGCATGTGGTTCGGGCAGGATAAAACAACTGCAGGGACAGTTTCCCTTTAAAAATGTATGCATAAATATTAATATAACTGGCTTGTAAAAAAATAAGTGAACTCTTTTTTTTTTTCTTTGTTTTGCATCTAGTTGTTTCTCTTCTAGGTTAGCATAAGCAAATTTCACATGTGGCAGATTTCTTGCAAAAATTGTTCAATAAATTTGAGTGGAGTTTTTGAATCAGAATGTTTAAATCAGATCTGCCTCATGAGAATATAACAATAAAAGGTCTTATATGTACATTTTTTGTATTTAAGTTGACCTCCACAACAAGATCAACATCTTAGCAAGCTGTTGAAGCAGTACTGTAATGTCTGTATATGTATGCATTCAGGTATAGTAAAAAATGGTTAATATGCACAATATAACAATAACAAGGCTGAACATGAGAGTAGAAAGTGTCATGGGAGCACACAAATTAGTAATATAAATTTGAGCAGTGGTAAGGCTATGTTCACTTCATATTTTGCATCCTCTAAATAAATGCAACTGACTAACAACATGCGTACCAAGTATGTACATAGAGTTACTTTAAACTGTCCAACACTGTTCTTTTGATCTTTGTTAGGCTGGTATACATTACTGTATATCTAATGGAAGTGGGTGGAGTTGCACAGTCAACCACTCTACTTCTATGAACAATATCCTGTAAAAAATAAACCTTAACCCCTTAAGGACGCAGGACGGTGGTACTTAACGCACCAGGATGTACATTTACGTCCTGTGCATAACCGCGGGCATCGGAGCGATGCCCGTGTCATGCGCGGCTGATCCCGGCTGCTGATCGCAGTCAGGGACCCGCCGGCAATGGCCGACGCCCGCGATCTTGCGGGCGTCCGCCATTAACCCCTCAGGTGCCGGGATCAATACAGATCCCGGCATCTGCGGCAGTGTGCGATTTCAATGAATGATCGGATCGCCCGCAGTGCTGCGGGGATCCGATCATTCAGAATGCCGCACGGAGGTCACCTCACCTTCCTCCTTCCGGCTCCCGGCATCTCCTGCTCTGGTCTGAGATCGAGCAGACCAGAGCAGAAGATCGCCGATAACACTGATCTGTTCTATGTCCTATACATAGAACAGATCAGTATTAGCAATCATGGTATTGCTATGAATAGTCCCCTATGGGGACTATTCAAGTGTAAAAAAAAATGTAAAAGTAAAAAAAAAAGTGAAAAATCCCCTCCCCAATAAAAAAGTAAAACGTCAGTTTTTTCCTATTTTACCCCCAAAAAGCATAAAAAATAAATTTTATAGACATATTTGGTATCGCCGCGTGCGTAAATGTCCGAACTATTAAAATAAAATGTTAATGATCCCGTACGGTGAATGGCGTGAACGGAAAAAAAAGTCCAAAATTGCTACTTTTTTAATACATTTTATTTTAAAAAAAATATAAAAAATGTATTAAAAGTTTTTTCATATGCAAATGTGGTATCAAAAAAAAGTACAGATCATCGCACAAAAAAGGAACCCTCATACCGCCGCTTATACGGAAAAATAAAAAAGTTAGAGGTCATCAAAATATAGGGATTATAAACGTACTAATTTGGTTAAAAAGTTTGTGATTTTTTTTAAGCGCAACAATAATAGAAAAGTATGTAATAATGGGTATCATTTTAATGGTATTGACCCTCAGAATAAATAACACATGTCATTTTTACCATAAATTGTACGGTGTGAAAACGAAATCTTCCAAAATTAGCAAAATTGCGTTTTTCTTTTTAATTTCCCTACAAAAATAGTGTTTTTTGGTTGCGCCATACATTTAATGATATAATGAGTTATGTCATTACAAAGGACAACTGGTCGCGCAAAAAACAAGCCCTCATACTAGTCTGTGGATGGAAATATAAAAGAGTTATTTTTAGAAGGCGAGGAGGAAAAAACAAAAACGTAAAAATGTAATTGTCTGAGTCCTTAAGGCCAAAATGGGGTGAGTCCTTAAGGGGTTAAAGGGGTACTACGGTGGAAAACTTTTTTCTTTTTTTTAAATCAACTGGTGCCAGAAAGTTAAACTGATTTGTAAATCACACTTCTATTAAAAAATCGTAATCCTTCCAGTACTTTTTAGGGGCTGTATACTAAAGAGAAATCCAAAAAGAAATACATTCCCTGTGATGTCCTGACCACAGTGCTCTCTGCTGACCTCTGCTGTCCATTTTAGGAACTGTCCAGAGAAGCATATGTTTTCTATGGGGATTTTCTCCAGTTCCTAAAATGGACAGCAGAGGTCAGCAGAGAGCACTTTGGTCAGGACATCACAGGAAATGCATTTCTTTTTTGGATTTCACTTTAGTATACAGCCCCTAAAAAGTACTGTAAGGATTAAGATTTTTTAATAGAAGTGATTTACAAATCTGTATGAAAAGAATGGAGGACGGCACTCACCCTAGATGGTAGCTTCAAAACAGTTCTTTATTGCATAAACACAGTGGCGGTGTCAGACAGGTGAATGGACAGGAACGCCGAGGGCCTCAGCGTGCAGGTACCTTGAATCACACAAGCACCACCTGCTTACTCTACTTCCTGGGTCAGGTACAGAGAATTTGGCCCAGCAAATCTACAGTGTCACCACTGTCATTTTCATTGCACCCTGTTTTTTAATGTCCATTTTTCCAGCCAAATACTGGTAGGCTGTTTGCAACAGATATAGCATGAAAAAGAAACGCTTTTACATTGTGTTTCTATGAGCACTTCAACTAATGTGACTGTACGGCTTTCATCACGGGCCTCCATTTAACATAACCTCAGGAGCATTTCCCAGAATATACATTAAACAAGGCCATTAACATGAGGTGAACATAGCCTTACATGGCAAATAAATAAGTAGAGATCGATAAATCATTGAAAATGTGCTTTGTTAGTAAAGCACTGAAGTTTCTTATACCAAGACATGTTTTTAGAATGCAGAACAATTATGTCTGAAATGCTGGAAAACTAATTCATATTTCAGCTTTTTAAGACACATTTTACCATTTGTTGTTTTCACAAAATTATCTTTTATATTACACCTTATAAAAGTTCTACTCTAAGAATTTTTCTAATAAATAATGTCTGGCCATAATAATTTTCCTGGAAAAATACAGAAATAAGCAGCTTTCTTGGTAGACAGAACATTACTACTATTAGTGAATAAAATGTTGCACATACACCCCTACGGATATTCAAGAAAACTTATCTGACAATTTGTGAAGAAGAGTTAATGCAGTTTCTCTACTTTGACTTTTAGAACTGACCTTTCTATTCTGACCTGCCATGGTATTTATGGTTCTGCTGGCCAGACGTTAATAATATATTAACAGAATAGGTTGTCAACATTTGGATTCTCCATATATCTCAATGGTTCAATACACTTTGATTTGTAGGTTAGTTTAGCATTGTTGATCCTGCAATGGAAAATACAGTCATATATTGTAGTTATAGAGTGAAAGACAAGGACACTTTATACTTACCATGCATTACCTACCTTGTTATGCTTAACTATTTCTACACGGTAGGGGTTAGGGGGTTGTATTTATGATATTAATAGAAAAAACTGTCTTTGTTGCTCACAGTAACCAATCACAGAACAGCTTACATTTCTTATAGAGTTCTTATAAAGAAAGAGCTGTTGAGTTTGCTATGCGTAACAAAGACAATTTCATGAATTTCCCCAAAGGATTCTCTTTTTTTCTTTCTTCATTATTACCTGGTAGTTACAGTAAAATGGATTCAACATTCATCTAATATATATCACATCTGATATAATGCTAATAAACACCAATTTATTATCCATCAATTGCAACGTCATGCACACACTTTTCCTGCACTTGATGTGGGTGTGACTGCAAGGGGATACTCTATCTCCACTCACTCAGTTATTACTCACCTTCCAAATTGAGCCCAAATTTCACTCAGTTCACACAACAAGATTAACTCTGCCAGTACTTATCAAATATGGCTGATAAGTCCCCAACATACACACACTGCTCTCCAGCAATGGGTTAAATGCTCTATGAGAGGCTACGGAATATTTTAGTGCATACAAAGAACAAACTGAAATTTATTAGCTGTAACTTCTTAATGACCACTAATATGCATCTTTTACAGTGGCCATTAACTGTCCTTATTCTAGTCTGTTGCCCTTTAAAACCCGAACTAGAATAAAACCATACGGGTCTCCTGTTTTTAGATTGTGTGAGCTCAGGACTGCTGCACTGACTTTCTGAAGTGGAAAAAGCTCTGTTCGTGGTTGTTTTACCCCTTACATGCTGTGGTTCAATTTTGACTATGCATAGCACAATCAATTTGCAGTGACTTCTTTCATTTTACCATAAAATGTAGGGAGAAACAAAAAATGGAATTTGGACATAACTTCCACATTCCTTTTTAATTTTACTCTTCTTAGGAAGAAGGCCGATGTGTGCTTCAAAAGACTGTGAAGGTTGTTACACAATTATGAAATTTAGGCAGGAGCCCTTGTCGAAATATTTTTTTATAAATGACAGGCAATCCATCTGGACACGGACTCTTTCCAATCAAAATTGAAGGTGCTACTTCGGTATAAATAAATGAGGTTGTAAAAATTCCCCTTCTCAGAGTACAGGAAGAGAATTGGGGCGCATAAATTGATAATTTAGAACAGATGAGTTATTCACTTGAGTACCAGCATTACTATTAGCTTTTATGTTAGTCATGTTTTTTTTTTTTTTTTTTGTATAAAATAATCGTCACCCTCTTTCTCAACAGCAAGGAAATTAGTTTAGTAAGGGCCAGAGTCTCATTTCTGGCAAAATATTCAATGAATGACCATTGTATAGCTTCCACATGGGGGGAGTCAACGAGTGTCTTGTTAAAGTGTACCTGTTGTCAACAAAAAACTTTTTATATAATGTAGATTATACCATTATATGTATATTTCTAATATACATTGGTTAAAAAATGCTATCCCAACAGCTATTGCCTGCGTGTCTCTATTTGGAGTCCAAATACAGGAAGTGAGGGCGGGACAAGCAGGGATCTGTTCAGGCTCCGGGTTTGTCAATCATACTAATGTGTGAGCTCGGACCATGTCATAGAGCTTCAGTGCATAGATCTCGTTCTCAGATTACAGAGCCCCGCTTGTCCACCCACACTTCCCGTATTTGCACTCCTCACAGAGACACACAGGAAATAGCTGCAGGGACAAAACTATACACATTTTTCTCCCACTTAAAAAGAGAGGCCTGTAATTTTAATCATAGGTATCACTCAACTATGAGAGACATAATGAGAAAATCCACATAATCACATTGACTGATTTTTTAATAATTTATTTGCAAATTATAATGGAAAATAAGTAGTTGGTCAATAACAAAAGTTAATCTCAATGGTTATATACCCTTTGTTGGCAATGACAGAGGTCCAACATTTTCTGTAAGTCTTCACAAGGTTTTCACACACTGTTGCTGGTATTTAGGCCCATTCCTCCATGCAGATCTCCTCTAGAGCAGTGATGTTTTGGGGCTGCTGCTGGGCAACACGGAGTTTCAACTCCATCTAAAGGTTTTCTATGGGGTCGAGATCTGGAGGCTGGCTAGGCCACTCCAGGACCTTGAAATGCTTCTTACAAAGCTACTCCTTCATTGCCCTGGCAGTGTGCTTGGGATCATTGACATGCTGAAAGACCGAGCCACGTTTCATCTATGTCATAGTGTGTTACTGATGGTAGCCTTTGTTACTTTGGTCCCAGCTCTCTGCAGGTAATTTACTAGCCCCCCCCCATGTGGTTCTGGGATTTTTGCTCACTGTTCTAGTGATCATTTGGACACCACGGGGTGAGATCTTGCGTGGAGCCCCAGATCGAGGGAGATTATCAATGGTCTTGTATGTCTTCCATTTTCTAATAATTTCTCCCACAGATGATTTCTTCACACCAAGCTGCTTGCCTATTGCAGATTCAGTCTTCCCAGCCTGGTGCAGGACTACAATTTTGTTTCTGGTGTCTTTCGACATCTCTTGTGGAGTTTGGAGTGTGACTGTTTGAGGTTGTGGACAGATGTCTTTTATACTGATAACAAGTTCAAACAGGTGCCATTAATACAGGTAACAAGTGGAGGACAGAGGAGACTCTTAAAGAAGAAGTTACAGGTCTGTAAGAGCCAGAAATCTTGCTTGTTTGTAAGGGACCAAATACTTATTTTTCACCATAATTTGCAGATAAATTCTTTAAAAATCAGACAATGTGATTTTATGGATTTTTTTTTCCATATTATGTCTCTCTTAGTTTAGGTATACCTATGATGAAAATGACAGGCCTCTCTCATTTTTTTTAAGTGGAGAGCTTGCACAATTGGTGGCTGACTAAATACCTTTTTGCCCCACTGTATATTACAAATATACATATAATGGTATTATCTACATTATATAAAAAGCTATTGAAAGGCACATTGAAAACTGTTATAAGACTAATTGAAGAGGACCTTATTGGAGGGAGATATCTGTCTGTAATGAGGAAATAATTAATTCAAGTAGTTATGTAATGGAGTGAAGTGTAGTAGGCAAAATCTTTCGCCACCATACATATTTCAGGTTCAGGTTTAGAGTAATCTGTGGATGAAGGACTTATGGCTAGAACTATTGAATAGTGGACCTAAGACAAGATTTGAAGAGTACCTCTCATTAACTTGATACATTTTATAATCCTCCCAGTTCACTGCCCCATCATGATAAACCACCCCCTGCCTTTATTTTTATAATTAAAAAAAAATTGTAGGAAATATCCAAGACAGTCCCGGCAGCGTCAGAAAACAATATATTGGCTGAATGACACAGCCTGGAGGTGGGGAAAGCATAAGGAGCCCATATAGTGGCTGAATGTCACAGACTGGAGTTGTCAGAAGGGTAAGGAGACAAAATAGTGGCTGACTAAAACAGCCTGGAGGTGGCAGCAGCAGCATCAGGAGTCCTGAAAGTGACCTGGTGACAGAATGGTGCAGTGGGTTGCAATACCGGTACCCGGTGATGAAGGTGGCTGGAATGTTTGTAACTGGGGAGCAGTGCCTTAAATCTGTTTGACACTATCCATATTTGTGAAGTGTTGGTGTAGCACCATGGCCAATCTACTCTGATGCATCTGGCATTGGGGGGTAGAAATCCTGGCTGATCCATGCCTGATTTATCTGCACAAAGGTCAGTCTCTCCACATTTTTCATGGACAAACGAGTTCTCCTTGTGGGGACTATAGCCCCCGCGCACTAAACACTCCTCTGATGCCACTATACTGGCCGGGCAGGACAATTTTTCCAGGGCAAACTCTGCTAGTCGCAGCCATAAATCAAGTTTGGCTGCCGAGAAGTCCAGCGGATCTTCAATGTTTGTTGGCATCGCCATGTCAAGGTATGCCACCCCCTGCTGGTTCAGGTCCTGCTCCATGTCTACCTGCTGCTGATGAGTTGCTTCACAATGCGGGTGAAGAAAGGTACTCATCAGCGACTGTAGACTCAGGCTGCTGCTGATGGAGCTGGTACTGCTCCTGTCACCCCACCCCTCCCCAGCAGCCATGGCAGTGGAAGGTGAGCACAGAGGGCCCCCCCAAGTAAGATCTGCTAGTGGATGGATGATGGCGCCGATAGGCATTGGTCAACTGACTACGTAGGATCTCTCTGTAGTAGGTAAGTTTGTCCTCCCTCTCAGTGGGTGTAAAAAAAAAGGCCCCCGTTTTGTGCCGGTAGCGAGGGTCCAATAAGGTGGAGAGACAGAAGTCATCCCACTACTGAATGGTGACAATTTGGCTGTCACTACGCAAGCAAGTGAGCATGCATCATGCCATTTGTGCAAGTGACATGGAGGGACTCCCTGCCTCCATCTCCACTGCATACTGCCACAGTGTTCATGGGTCCTCTGTCTTGCCTTCCTCATAACCTTCTAGCTCCCCTAGTTGATCATGCTCCTCCACTCCTGTCAGATGACTAGAAACACCGCCCATCTCATGAAACCTAAACTGTGCTCCACTGTGCCCCTCATCCTCCTCCAGTTCAGCCCCCACAGGGCTCATGTGGCCGTGAGATGTAGCCGCAACGTCTCCATTGCCCTGACCAGCCATCGTTTCCAACACTTGTAGGAAATGAAGTGGAATCACATTGTTCATCCCGTAATCCTGGCGACTTACGTATAATGTGGCTTCCTCAAAGGGCCTGAGCAAACGGCAGGTGTGTCACGTATGAGCTGCCACTGGTTCACATTGAAGTTACAAACGAGAGTACCTGTATCCGTTTGGATCATCAAGAAATCGGTGATGGCTTTTCTCTGTTTGTACAGTCGGTTCAACATATGGAGGGTGGAATTCAACGTATAGCTACGTCACAAATCAGACTATGTTGGGGGATACCATTCTGACGCTGCAGCTGAAGGAGGGTGTGCTTTGCGGTGTACAAGTGGCTGAAGTGCATGCAAAGTTTCCTTCCCATTCTTAGGATGTCTCGCAAATGGGGGGAACACTTCAGGAACTGCTTGACAACCAGATTTAACACACTTGTCGCAGCCCGGCCAAGATATTCTTCCCGTTGTCGGTCACCATGGTTCCTATTTCCAGATTTCGTGAAGTAAGCCATGCTCTGATTTCTTTATGAATGACTTTTAGCACTTCCTCCCATGACTCTTTTCGCCAAGGCAAACCATGTGAAGAACTGCGTGACACCGCTGTGCCCTGCACACATAGTATGCTGAAGGGCCACTGAGACTTTTCTGGGCAGTGGAGGCTGAGGACATGGTGGAGGATGAAAAGGCGGAGTCGCACACTGTCACAGGACCAACGGGCTGACAGCGTGGAGGAGGAAGCGTCGTGACCTGTCCAAGTTGGGGTTGTGGCTGTGCAGGAACAACATTCACCCAGTGAGTCGTAAAGGACATGTATTGTCCCTGACCATAGTTACAGCTCCAGACGTCGGTGCTGCAGTGCACTTTGGTACACACCGACAGGCTCAAGGACTGGCCCACCTTCTCTTCCACAAAATTGTGCAGGGCTGGTACTGCCTTCTATGCAAAGAGATGACGGCTTGGCACTCTCCACCTCGGCTTGGCACAAGCCATCAGTTCTCTGAAAGGTGCAGAGTCCACCACTTGAAAAGGGAGGGACTGCAACACCAGCAACTTAGACAGGAGCACATTCATCTTCTGCACCGTTGGATGAGTGGGTGCAAGGCTTCGCAGATGGATTGTTGGCGGAATGGTAAAAGTGGGAGAAGCAGGAGCATCTGTAGAAACAGAAGGAGGGTATGACACACAGGTCCCTTCGGCTGAGGTGATAGAGCCTTGGCTGGCTGAAAAAGGGAGCAGCGTGCCTCTGGGTGATGCAGCAAGCTGGACCACTACATTGGAGCCACGGTGCACCCAGGCCGCTTTATGGTGGAGAAGCATGTGTTGATGCCGGGCCGTGGTGCCAACATTGGGATCCCAACCACGCTTCACCTTCTGCCGACATATCATGCATGTGGCTATGTGAACCTCCTCAGGATGGTTGATGAAAAACTGCCAAACATCCGAGTAGATGATTTTCCCACCAACAGTCTGCACTAATTGCCTGCTACTGCCGCCATCTCCAAGAACCCCTGTTCCACTACCTCCCGGGAAGGTAGGCTGCTGCGAAGCAGGTGGTCTTCCCCGGGCACATTTGGCTCCAGTATTTCCACTTTTGCCGCCACGCTGACTGCCAACCATGCTACCGCCTTGCTGGCTCAGCTGCTGCCTCAAGGGCAACCTGCAACTCTTTTCTCCTGATGATGATGAAGCCCCTTCTGCACCCGGCTCCCAATTGCGATCGGCTTCATCATCATCGAGTTGTGTCTGCATGTCGCTGATGTCTTCCTCCGAATTCTCAACAGTGTCTGCCTAAGGCAACCCTGGATGGAATTATACCATTTAGATTGGTGAATAAATTAATTAAATTAAATAATTAATTATCTCCATATTGAGATTATAGTTTTATGATATTGTGAGACTTCTTTCTACCTGAGAAGAATCAAGACTCATGATCTATCAAAGCATTAAATAATTGCTTAGACATTGATAGAATTCCTACTAGCCAAGCTAAGTGTTATAAGTATATTTCCCACACAGGAAACTTGCTTCAAGTTCTTCCTCCTAAAATATAGTCAAGCGAGATCATAAAACTCTGCTATATGTCTTAATGTCTTACCAAGATCATGTATAGAAAATAGTCCAGAATGGGGTGGAAGTATATCATAGTTCTTCCATGTTTATATATCCTTAGATGGATTTGCTCATTTTTGAAATCATGTGATTTTAAGTTGGTTAGAAGGGGGCGGGGAGTGTATTTAGCATTCCATATTGATATGTCTATGATTAGTCATTGCCCATCTTGATATCATGAGGTTCCTCTGGATACAGTGATATGTAACCTTTTTCGTATATGATATCCTAACCTAGTAGCTTTTGTTTAATTGTAACAAGTTACTTACAACTCACATGTATAGTTCTACTATATGTAGTCAATTAACAAGCTTGTAATGTTTACTAATATATCTAATTGATATTCATTTGCATATATCATTGTATTTCTTACTCATTTATGTTTATTACCTAATAACCAATAAATCTGCATACTTCAAAATACCTGTGTATTATGGTATGTTGCAAAACTACATCCTTAAGCATTGATGTCATCCCGTCATGAAAAGACCTTGTTGATATCTGAGGAAATAGTCAGACTCAGATGGGAATTGTATTGATTGGCTTTGTCTACAATTCACCAGGTCATAATTTTGATATTTTTAATAATTTTCATAATTTTAAATTTTTCATAATTAACAATAATAATATAATTCATAATTGAGTTATTACCGCACAAAAAGATGGATATGATATGATTGTGAGATGACAGATTAATAATTTAACACTATTTTTGTTTGGAAGTAATTTTGCAATGTTACTAATTGTGGCTGTGTTAAACTAACTCTATGTAAATTCCATGCTAAGCATTGCATTCCAGATGTCAGGGTATGGTTATGCCATGTGCAGTTTGGTTATTGTAAACTGTTCTAATGAGTACGCCATCTAGTGGTTGTTAAGGTAACAGTGAGTCCAATATTGTCATGTATGTCTTTGTTGGCATCAGAATGCCTAAAGCCAGAAGGGCGTGGTCTATACATAGTCAATATCACTCTGGTACTGAAGGGGTTAAACCAATACCAGAACCACAGATGAGTTTGTTGCTATAACGTGTTATTACACGAATGCAACTAGTGCATGACAAGTAAATCAACTGCAGGAAGTTGTTTTGTCTATGCTGAGCACAATTGATTTTTATATCGCCTGAAATTAATCGTAAAATTGTCCCAAGATGTTCAAGATGACATAGGGAATAGATTTAGGTTTCATTAGCCCAGGCGGTAGGGTCTGGTTCTAGGTATAATTAATATTGACCAATGGCAGGGGATAGGAGGAAATCGCAGCATTGCGACTTCACTCCTACCCTTCAGGATGATCTGGGCTGTCACTGACAGGTCAGATCATCACAATTTTCCGAGTGATTTGGTCACCAGAGACCCGATCAGCCCGGAATAGGAGAAAATCGCATGTCTGAATTGACATGCGATTTTCTGCGATCGCCGACATGGGGGGGGGGGGGTCCCGGGACCCCCCTCGGCATTTGCACGGCATGCCTGCTGAAGGATGTCTCTGCCGCCCGGAGCGCGGCAGAGACAGGAGAAACACCAGGACGTTCTGGAACGTCCTTAAAGCTCAGGGTATGGGGACGTTCCAGAACGTCCTTGATCCTTAAGAGGTTAAATACCCACCTAGTTGTGGATGTCAATTATAGTTTTGTCACTGTAAAATTTCTCAATATACAAATTCTGCAGATCTATTAAGGGATCCAGGATGACATTTGATGAAGTGCCCATCATTTTGATTGTGGGGCACTATAGCTAAATTGGAACTTGTTGTATAATTCCATATTGGGTTTATATTACCAAAGTATCATTAGATTGGTCATGGTCTTCTCACTCAAGGCAAATATCTGGTAGCCATGGTATGCATGGTTAGATATATATGTGTCTTACTTGTTTTCATATATATCCCAGCCAGTTAAATTGTCATCTAGTATAATTTGTTTTTTTTGTTACACGGTTGCCATAGTGAGATTATAGTTAATGCTTCCATATTGTGCATAATTTTGGTACGGATTGCTCTTTACTGTTGCATATTTTCTGTCCAAAACATTTTGGCTTATAGATTCTTTATTCATTCATTATAATTGTATGCACTTATGAAGGCAGAAAAATGCGCTACAATGCGCCAAAAAACTCTGTATTGTTGTAAAACACCAGCCGTGATTACTTTTGGCTGTCCTTTCACAGTATACAGCCCCTTGACAGATAAACAGGTACAAAATGGTACACTACTTAGATGTAGGTATGTGGTATGCACATATGAGGGCAAACAATTGTGCTACAGTACACTTGGAAAATGTATTTTTATAAAACAACAGCCAGTGATTACTTTCCCCTGGCCTTTCACTGTATGTAGCCTTGTTACAGATTAACAGGTACAAAAAAGTGCACTACTTAAAAAAAAAAAATGTGTATTAGACCCAAAATTGCACTCTGTCAAAGAGTATTAAGAATGGAGTGAACTGCTGAATATTATACTGTTTACAGACTAGTATAAGCAGCAGATGATTTCTTGTGGAAAAAATACACAGAATTGCGCTGAAAAATCATTCCTGCCCCCTGTGATACGGTTCATGAAGTTAAGGCAGCTTGTTGATATTTATGTGGCAACGAAAAGCTATCTGCCCCTCTCTGATAAAATGCTGAATAAAGTGACTGGGAGGTTTATGGCTGGCATCATCTTCTCAGTGACAACAAGCAAAGCACTGCATTGCTCTCTCTCCACAACGCTGATGTGACCAGCAGTTGGAAGTAGAACCCTGTGGTATGATCAATTCAGCATGTCTGTGTAACACACAGAGACACAACGCAGCAAAATGGCACAGTGTATGGCATGAAATAAGCAGACACAAAATGGCTTCCGATTATATAGGGTTGTGACATCACAGGAGTGACTGAATGCTGATAGGCTGCATCCTGCATGTGATTCAGGGTTCTCCCGCCTACCTCCCTTCCTGCCTTTCCTTCCTGCCTTCCCAGCATCCCCTGCCCCATGTACTGACATGTGAATCCACCAATTTAGGTGTCCGGGAACCTGAAACGCTGTAAAATGGAGTTTAATGAATTGATTTGCGCGATAGAATTGCGGCGATATTTGCATTTGTTGCAAATCAAATATTTCCTTTAATTCATAGTGAATTCGGGTTCGTCTGCTCAGATTCACTCATCTCTAGTAAGGACATAAAAGTGCTCCATTTAAAACAGTTCTCAGAGGTTACCTTGAGTAGTAGAAGTCTATGCAGAGTAATGTACGGATCTCTCAGACAGCCAGGGAGTTTAGCACAATGCAGCTTGCTCCCTCAGCTAATAACTCATGATTGCAGCAGGTCTCAGGGGTTAGACCTGGTGCAAGCAACAACTTTAGATGTCTGTTTGATATGTCAAAAGTTTTATTGTAATAAACAGAACCCTGCACTCACTGTATAAAATGGAGATTCTAATTACAGTATTATTTTGCTCAAAGTATATCTGTAGAAATACTATGAAGCAGAGGGAAGGGAAGAAGGGGAAAGGGATCATGTCTGTATGCACAGTTCTCTTCTGGAGAAGAGCTAATTTGCCTGCTGAACATATAACCTCCTAGTAAGTGCTTGACTGAGAGCAGTACTTAGTCTTCTCAGTGTGAAGTCAGTGCTCTTGGTCATGGAAGAACATAATAGTTGTTAGTACCCAGACTCCCCACATCTTCTAGAGTTTAGCTCAAGAAAAGCTAACAATTAGAGTCAGAACTCACAGTGGAGAAAAACTCCTGAAAAATTCATGATACAGGTGACATTGTCAGAAATATTGTTATTACTCAAGTACACACACAATGACTTGTATTGGAATCATAGGTTGTATCAGTTTAGCATTAAAGACCATTTTCCAGTTTGTTTTTTTTATTCCTATGTGGGGCTACACCACAGACCCACTTCTCATTATACTCATCATAAATCAATTCCAATCCCCCCAGCAGAGCAGAGAGAAAGAAAAAATAAATAAACAACAATTCAGTTAGCTTCCCAGTCCTTCCAGATATTTTGATATTTTACCATCCTTCTAGTGGTTGTACAAGCCCACAACATTTATTTATTTTATTTATTTTAAACACCAAGTTTCCACACTCATGAATACAAAGGCACTCCTCGGACATCCATACACAAAGAATCAAAAGTCTGGCACAAAATGAGAGCTTGGACATTAGCAATTTATGACTCCTATACTACCCCACCATTCCCAATACTGCCTCCTTAATTGATATGTCAAAGTTCAGCCTTGAAGTCCCATTAATCCTGTCCATCATGTCTCCCCAAAAGACACGGATCTTCTGATACCCCCACATAATATGCAAGAAATCAGATTCATCAACCAAATATCTGGGGCAGTAATCTTCATTTTTATAACCAACAAGCTTTATCTGCTTGGGGGAGATATAAGTCCTATGTCCAATTTTTGAGTAAGCTTATAGCTACTGTTAAGAAATATTTCTAACATTTTTCAGCACCTCGTCCCATCTAATTTCACTGATTTCCCCTACTTCGCTTGACCAGCGGTTTCTAAGATTGCCATAATACGTTGCTGAGACTTCTCGTATTAAACATCTATAAACATTAATCATACATTTTTACTCATAATCCCCTTTTGAATCATGTCAATCACACAGTGATCCTGTAAGTGAGATAATTATTATTACTTTAAGAGTTCTTAAATGCGTGAATTACTTGAAAATACCTAAAATATTGATTGCTGTTGATACCATACAAATTTTGCATAGCTTCAAAGCTATAAAGATTACCTTCAACCACTATGTGTGATACATACAGCATTTTACACCATGCTTAATCCACCAATTAACATCAGGGATGGTTACAAATTCTGAAAATTTTGTGTTATTCCATATTGGAGTTTAAACTGTGCTACCTTTCACTTTAATCAATTTATTTAGCAAAGTCCTGCCTTTACTCACCATTTTAGCATTTTTGAACGAGTGTTAAATTTGCTTAGCTTCTAACCCTTCCAATAGTTCCATTCTATCTGTACTAAATAAAGAACAGTGCAAACCTACTATAGAAATTAAAACCTTGAGTAAAAATTTTAGCAACCCTAGCAACATAATATAAGCTGAAATTTGGTAGAGCCAAACCTCCTTTCCCAACCGGAGCACACCAAATTTTGTATTTTAGCCTAGGGCATTTCCTCCCCCTTATAAACTTGTTTAAAATTCTATGCAACCTGTTGAACCAGATTAGGGGAAACCACACAGGAGCGGCATTGAGGTAAAACAAAACCTGGGGCAAGATTATCATTTTTATTAACGAGGCCCGATCCGCCATTGCGAAAATATGTTTAGTTCATCTGCCCAGTTTATTTTTAATTCTCCCTAGCAGGGGTTTAAGATTATGCTCTGAATATTTGTTATGATCTGCTGCAATAACTACCCCCAAATAATTTAACCCACATCCATCAGCTATTATCTGAAAAAGGTTCTCCGTCACAGCAAGTGTATTAGAGATGGGGAAGATGTATGATTTCCCACAGTTTATCTCCAACCCTAGTAATGACCAAAATCAGAAAAAGCCTTAATAATTATGGGGGCAGTATTAACAGGATATTGTACAAACATCAGCAGGTCGTCGGCGTACAATAAAATACAAGTCTCTCTGTCTTTGTGGGTGAACCCTCTAGCCCTCTAATCAGAAAAGCCAAAGGCTCAATGTACAGATCGAAAAGCAGAGAGTGCCCCTTGACAACCCAACCAGATCGCAAATTTCCGAGAGATATGCACGCTTTTGGGGCAGAGTAAAGTAGTTGAATCAATGTAGTGAATAATTCCCAAAACCCAAACGCCCTTAGGACTGCCCAGAGGTATCTCCACTCCACCCTGTCAAATGCTTTAGTAGCATCAAGGAACAGGATGGAACAGAGTTCCCCCTCCCCTCTCTGAATACCCACGTGTACTATGGGGAATAAAACCCATCTGATCCTCCATTATCAACCCATCTATTACTCTACTCAACGTTTTTGCAAAATGTTCGCAAAAATTTTAACATCGGAAGGGATATTGGACAAAATGACTCTACTTTAGTAAGATCTTTTTTTTTTTTTAGAATCAAAATTACACTGCTCAAAAACATAAAGATAACACATCCTAGACCTGAATGAATGAACTAATCCTATGAAATACTTTCGTCTTAATATAGTTGAATGTACTGACTACAAAATCACACAAAATTTTTCAATGGAAATCAAATTTATCAACCCATGGAGGTCTGGATATGAAGCCACACTCAAAATCAAAGTAGACGACCATACTACAAGCTGATACAACTTTGATGTAATGTCCTTAAAACAAGTTAAAATGAGGCTTAGTAGTGTGTGAGGCCTCTGTATGACCTCCCTGCAATGCCTGGGCATGCTCCTGATGAGGTGGTGGATTGTCTCCTGAGGGATGGCCTCCCAGACCTGGAGTAAAGCATCCGCCAACTCCTGTACAGTCTGGGGTGCAACGTAGTGTTTAGAGATGAGTGAATCGAAGTTGAAGAACCCAAATTCGTTACAAATTTCATGAAAAATTTGATTCGCAACGAATGTGAATATCGCCGCAATTCGATTGCGCGAATCGCTTCATTAAACTTCATTTTACAGAGTTCCAGGCTATTGGAGATCTAAAATGGCAGATCCACGTGTGAGTACATGGGACAGGGGATTATGGGAGGCGGCGGGAATGAAGGTAGGCGGGATGACCCTGAATCACAAGTGAGATGCAGCCTATCAGCATTCATTGACCCCTGTGATGTCAAAGCCATATATAATCGTCAGCAATCTTTTCTCTTCATTTTGTCAATGCACTCAGAGATAGAGAGAACGGGACTGCGTTTGTCTGAAAAGGATCATTGATAGCTAAACCTCCTATTCACGTTATTGAGCATTGCAGCAGAGAGGGGCAGATAGCTGTCAGCTGCCTCATACAGATCTCCAAGCTGCCTGAAATTTATCAACCATCTTACCACCTAATTTTTCAGCACAATTCAGTATTTTTTTTTTGCTCCAGAAATCATCTGTTGCTCAGAATTGTGTGACAGAGTGCAATTTAGGGTTTAATCCCTGTATTATTTTTATTGTGGTGCTGCACTGTTGGGTCCTGCTGTTGTTCACAAATACATTCTTTTTCAGCGGACTGTAGTGCATTTGTCTGCCCTCATACGTGCATAACACATGCCTACATCAAAGCAGTCTACTATTCTGCATCTGTAACAAGATACAGGGAAAGTCCTGACTCCTGGCAAAAGTAATCACCTGCTGGTGTTTTAAAAAAATGCTTATTTTTTCTGCGTATAGTTGCGAATATTATTGCCCTCATCAGTGCATACCGCATAGGTACATCCAAGTATTGTACCATTTAATACCTGTTAAACTGTCAAGGTGCTCCATACCGTCAAAGACCAAACAATAGTATTCACCGGCTGGGGTTTTAAAAAAATACAGAGTTTTTTCTGCCTATAGTTGCACATATTACTGCCCTCATCAGTGCATACTGCATAGGTACATCCAAGTATTGTACCATTTAGTACCTGTTAATCTGTCAAGGTGCTCCATACTGTCAAAGTCCAAACAATAGTATTCACCGGTTGGTGTTTTTAAAAAAACTACAGAGTTTTTTTCTGCCTATAGTTGCGCATATTACTGCCCTCATCAGTGCATACCGCATAGGTACATACAAGTATTGTACCATTTAGTACCTGTTAATCTGTCAAGGTGCTCCATACTGTCAAAGTCCAAACAATAGTATTCACCGGCTGGTGTTTTTAAAAAACTACAGAGTTTTTTTCTGCCTATAGTTGCGCATATTACTGCCCTCATCAGTGCATACCGCATAGGTACATACAAGTATTGTACCATTTAGTACCTGTTAATCTGTCAAGGTGCTCCATACTGTCAAAGTCCAAACAATAGTATTCACCGGCTGGTGTTTTTAAAAAACTACAGAGTTTTTTTCTGCCTATAGTTGCGCATATTACTGCCCTCATCAGTGCATACCGCATAGGTACATACAAATATTGTACCATTTAGTACCTGTTAATCTGTCAAGGTGCTCCATACTGTCAAAGTCCAAACAATAGTAGTCACCGGCTGGTGTTTTTAAAAAATACAGAGATTTTCTGCCTTTAGTTGTGCATATTACTTGGATGTACGTATCCTGCACAACTAATAGTAATATGCGCAACTATAGGCAGAAAAAACTCTGTATTTTTGTAAAACACCAGCCGGTAAATACTCTAGTTTGGACTTTGGGGAGATAATGTGGAAAAAAGCCGGTACAGTGGAGGCGCTGCTCAAGTGGTGAAATTACAGGAAAACTCAGGTGGTGCAGGATAACGATTTTTATTCAAAGTATTGGGACAACGCGTTTCGGCATCTGCTGATGCCTTCCTCAGGTCCACTTAACAATTCCAAAACTCCATTGGTGTCCAATGTGAGAGAGCTGAAAGATGATCCTGTCCGTCGTCTGCATCGCTGCTGGTATGAGTATTTGGACTTTGATTGTTTGCACTGATGAAGGCAGTAATATGCGAAACTATACGCAGAAAAAACTCTGTATTTTTTTAAAACACCAGCCGGGGTATACTATTGTTTGGACTTTGACGGTATGGAGCACCTTGACAGATTAACAGGTACTAAATGGTACAATACTTGGATGTACCTATGCGGTATGCACTGATGAGGGCAGTAATATGCACAACTATAGGCAGAAAAAACTCACCAGCGGGTGAATACTATTGTTTGGACTTTGACAGTATGGAGCACCATACGTACATCCAAGTAGTGTACCATCTTGTACCTGTTAATCTGTAAAGGGCCTACATACTGTGAAAGGACAGCCATAAGTAATCACCTGCTGCTGTTTTAGACAAATACTGTTTAAAGAGTAGTGTAGCGTATTGTAATACCCTCATAAACACACTAAGTATGTCAGGCAGAGAAGTGCCAGGACGTGCACAGAGGAGTGCCAGAGGCCTAAATACTTCAGGCAGAATTGGCAGCAGACTTGGGTCGAGTGGAAGCAGGAGTCGCAGCGAGAGGCCTGAGCTCCCGTTATCAGCCAGCGGTCATGTCTCAACCAGCAACCCATCTGCCATCGTTGATTGATTAACACGCTCATCCACATCATCACAAGTGACATCTGACACCCCCAGTCAACAGTCGGTGGGTTCCTCAGACACAACCCTCAGTTGGCATGGCCCGGGAGCAGTCCATGTCCTCCCATTGCCTTTGTCCTATGCTGTTCCCTCTCCTACAGAAGTATCTTATGCTGTGGGTTCAGCTCCACTATTTGCTGAGGACGATCTAATAGAGGTCAGTCAGCAGCTACTGGACAGCCGAGAAGGGGAGGAGACATGCGCCGCTTGCTCCGCTAGGCGGCCAAGTAGTGATGCGGAGAGTGACATGGGAGGCGGTGTTGCAAGGGTTCAGGGTCCTGAAGCAGACACTCTTGGGGAACCTTAGGAGGACATCAGTGATGTGCACACACCTGTTGATGATGATGAAGCCAATCGCAATTGGGAGCCGGGTGCAGAAGGGGCTTCATCATCAGCAGGAGAAGAGAGTTGCAGGTTGCCCTTGAGGCAGCAAGGCGGTAGCACGGTTGGCAGTCAGCGTGGTTGCAGGAGTGGAAATTCAGGAGCCAAACGTGCCAGGGGGAGACCACCTGCTTCGCGACAGCCTACCTTTCTGGGAGGTAGTGGAACAGGGGTTCCTGGAGATTGCGCCAGTAGCAGTCAATTAGTGTGGACTGCAGGTGGGAAAATCAGCTACTCGGCGGTGTGGAAGTATTTCATAAGGCATCCGGAGGAGGTTCACGTAGCCACATGCATGATCTGTCGGCAGAAGGTGAAGCGTGGCCAGGGTCCCAATGTCGGCACCACGGCCCTGCGTCAACACATGCTTCACTACCATAAATCGGCCTGGGAGAACCGTGGCTCCGATGTAGTGGTCTAGCCTGCTGCATCACCCAGTGGCCATTCGCTCCCTCCTGCATCCAGCCAAGGCTCCACCACCTCAGCTGAAGGGAGCTGTGTGTCAAACCCTCCTTCTGTCGCTCCAGATGCTCCTGCTTCTCCCACTTTTAGTCAGCCATTCCGCCAACAATCCTTCGGCGAAGCCATGTCCAAGAGACAACAGTATGCGCCCACTCATCCAACGGCACGGAAGCTGAATGTGCTCCTGTCCAAGTTGCTGGTGTTGCAGGCCCTCCCTTTTCAAGTGGTGGACTCTGCACCTTTCAGAGAATTGATGGCTTGTGCCATGCCGAGGTGGAGAGTCCCAAGCCGTCATTTGTTTGCGAAGAAGGCGGTACCAGCCCTGCATAAGTTTGTACAAGAGAAGGTGGGCCAGTCCTTGAGCCTGTCGGTGTGTTCAAAAGTGCACGGCAGCGCCGACGTGTGGAGCTGTAACTACGGGCAGGGACAATACTTGTCTTTTACGGCCCACTGGGTAAATGTGGTTCCTGCACAGCCACAACAGCAACTTGGACAGGTCACACCGCTTCCTCCTCCACACTCTCCTGGTCTTGTTACAGTGTGCAACGCCACCTCCTCATCCTCAACCATGTCCTCGGCCTCCACTGCACGTCCAAATCTCGGTGGCCCTTCATCATGCTATGTGTGTAGGGCACTGCGGTGTCAAGCTGTTCTTCACATGGTTTGCCTTGGCGAACTGAGTCACACAGGGGAGGAACTGCTAAAGTTAATTCGTAAAGAAATCTGAGTATGGCTTACTCCACGAAATCTCGAAATGGGAACCATGGTGACCGACAATGGGAAGAACATCGTGTCCGCACTGCGAAAAGGAAGTGTGAAACATGCGCCCTGCATGGCACACGTGTTGAATCTGGTTGTCTAGCACTTCCTCAAGTCTTCACCCCATTTGCAAAACATCCCGAAAATGGCAAGAAAACTGTGCATGCACTTCAGCCACTCGTACACTGCCAAGCACACCTTCCTTGAGCTGCAGCGTCAGAATGGTGTCCCACAGCATAGTCTTATTTGTGACGTTGCCACACGTTGGAATTCCACCCTCCATATGTTGAACAGACTATACGAACAAAGAAAAGCCATTACCAATTTCTTGATGATCCAAGTAGATAGGAGTACTCCCCTGTGTAACTTCAATGTGAACCAGTGGCAGCTCATACATGACACCTTCCGTTTGCTGAGGCCCTTTGAGGAAGCCACATTATTTGTAAGTCGCCTGGATTATGCCATGAACAACGTAATTCCACTAATACATTTCCTACAACAAATGATTGAAATCATGGCTGGTCACGGCAATGGAGACATTGCGCCTACATCTCAAGGCTACATGAGCCCTGTGGGGGCTGAACTGGAGGAGGAGAATGATGAGGGGCAGAGCGGAGCACAGTTTAGGTTGGATGAGATGGCCGGTGTTTCTAGTCATCGGACAGGAGAGGAGGAGCCGGAGCAGCCAGAGGAGCTGGAGGGTTATGAGGAAGGCAAGACAGAGGACCCAGACACACCGTGGCAGTATGCAGTGGAGATGGAGGCAGGTAGTCCCTCCGAGTCACTGACGCAAATGGCACGATGCATGCTCAGTTGCAGTAGTGACCCCCAAATTGTCAAAATTTGTCAGCGGGATGACTTCTGGATCTCCACCTTATTAGACCCTCGCTACCGTCACAGAATGGGGGCTTTTTTTACACCCACTGAGAGGGAGGACAAACTGACCTACTACAGAGAGATTCTATGTAGTCAGTTGGCCGATGCCTATCGGCCACATGGTCCATCCACTCGCAGGTCTGACTCGGGGGCCCTCTGCGCTCACCTTCCACTGCCATGGCTGCTGGGGAGGGGAGGGGTGGCAGGAGCAGTACCAGCTCAATCAGCAGCAGCCTGAATCTACAGTCACTGATGAGTAGCTTTCTTCACCCGCATAGTGAAGCAACTCAAGAGCAGCAGGTTGACATGGAGTAGGACCTGAACCAGCAGTTGGTGGCATACCTTGAGATGACCATGCCAACAACCATTGAAGATCCGCTGGACTTCTGGGCAGCCGAACTTGATTTATGGCCGCAACTATCAGAGTTTGCCCTGGAAAAGCTGTCCTGCCCGGCCAGTAGTGTGCCATCAGATCGGCTGTTTAGTGTGGCCGGGGCCATAGTCACCTTAAAGGGTACCTCTCATCAAAAAAACTTTTGATATATTATAGATTAATATATGCAGAATAACTTTACAATTGCATGTTATTAAAAAATATGCTTCTTTCTATTTAATTTTCCACTTTGAAGAAATGACCACTAGGGGTCTCCCTACCAGTCCTGGCAGCAAGCATATCAGACTCATGCTGGAGTCCTAAACACTACGAGCTGCCAGTCTGCTTTGTTCACAAAGGAGAACACTCAGAGCTGCCAGCCTGCTTTGTTCACAGCCTGTTTGGCTGTGAACAAAGCAGGCTGGCAGCTCTGAGTGTTTAGGACTCCAGCATGAGTCAGAAATGCTTGCTGACAGGACTGATCGAGAAAAATACAATAGAAAGAAGCATATTTTTCATTAACATGCTATTGAAAAGTTATTCAACATTCATTAATCTAAAATATATCAAAAGTTTATTTGATGAGAGGTACCCTTTAAGGCAAACTCGTCTGTCCACTAAAAATGGGGAGAGACTGACGTTTGTCAAGATGAATCAGGGATGGATCAGCCAGGATTTCCAGCCACCAATGCCAGATGCCTCAGAGTAGATTGACCATGCTGCTACACCAACATTTCCCAATTATGGTAGGTTATGAAACCCTCTTGGGTTATCAATTAGGGTTATGAAACCCTCTTTGGTATTGCAATTGCCTGCTCCTGGCTCATCCTGTGTATTTCAGGAACTACTTGTCTCACTGATGATTCTGGCCTTGGGCCTTTGATTTTTGTAAGTTTAACAGTAGCTAAATACTTGCTTAATGCTAATGTCAACATTGATCTTTAATTGTAAGGGGTTATGAAACCCTCTTGGGTACTGCAAATGCCTGCTCATGACCAGGGGCGTACCTAGAGCATTTGGCACCCGGAGCGGACCCTTTGTTTGGCACCCCCCACCCGCACCCCCTCTTAATTACACCCCCCTTTATTTACCCCCGCCCCCCCCCCTTAATTACACACCCTCCCAGGAGCGGACTGACAACACTCAGGGCCCACGGACCAAAAAAAAAGCAAGAGCCCCTACTAGGCTCTGCAGCTCGTCAATCTTCTGCCACACTCCTATTCCACCTAAATCCCACACACAATAAACTAAAATTTATACATATAAGAAACACTTTAACATGGGTAAATTTCCATGACCATTAATACTGGTATACAAGGGGTAAATATATACCACCACACAATAACTGGATAATACCGCCATACTGCACTGAATAAAACCACTATACACAGACCAGTATACTATAAAGGATCTGTATAAGTGATTATATACAGGACCATATGGCGGCAGTTATGAGCTGTACACAGGATCTGTACACCATATAAGTGATTGCAGTTACATTTAGGGACTCACAATTACGCATTTTCTCATCAGCGGCGTCCTCTTTCCTTTTCTTCTTCGTCTGGATAAGACCGCCATGTGGATCTCTTAACATCTGCAGGAAAAACATGTCAGACTCTGCATTTTTCCAGTGCCCTCCTCTACACAATCTTTCCATCTATAGGCTCACAAACTGTAATAATGCCCTCCTTGGTGTCCTGCACAGTAAACGGGCAGGTAGGTAGGTAGCCAGGTAAATAGGTAACTAGGTAGGTAGATCAGGAAGCCAGATATGTAGGTAGGTGACAAGTGAGGTAGGTAGTGGGCTAGCTAGGTAGTTAGGCAGCCATGTATGATGGCCAGGTATGTACATAGTTAAGTAGCTGGGTATGTTGGTAAGTAGTTAGGCATCCAGGTATAAAGTTAGGTAGCCCCCTTCCCTGTAGGTATAGGCAGCAGAGTTAAACCCCCCTCCCAATAGGTATAGGAACAGAGTTAACCCCTCTTTCTCCTTAGGTATAGGCAGCAGAGTCCCCCCCCCTTTCCCCGTAGGTATAGGCAGAGTTAACCCCCCCCCCCGTTTCCCATAGGTATGGGCAGAGTTAAACCCCTTTTTTCCCATAGGTATAGGCAGATCCCCCCCCCCCTCTTCCCAATTGGTATAGGCAGAGTTACCCCACTCTTCCCCATTGGTATAGGCAGAGTTACCCCCCTCTTCCCCATTGGTATAGGCAGTTACCCCCCCCTTTCCTCCCCTTTCCCCATAGGTATAGGCAGAGTTACCTCCCCCCCTTTCCCATAGGTATAAGCAGGTACACCCCCCCTCTTTCCCATTGGTATATGCAGTTACACCCCCCTCTTTCCCATAGGTATATGCAGTTACACCTCCCCTCTTTCTCATAGGTGTATATGCAGTTACTCCCCCCCTTTCCCATAGGTATATGCAGATACACCCCCCTTTCCCATAGGTATATGCAGTTACACCCCCCTTTCCTATAGGTATATGCAGTTACAACCCCCTCTTTCCCATATGTATATGCAGCTACATCCCCCCTCTTCCCCATAGGTATATGCAGTTACACCCCCCCCTTCCCATAGGTATATGCAGATGCACCCCCCCCCTTTTCCCATAGGTATATGCAGTTACACCCCCCTCTTTCCCATATGTTTATGCAGCTACACCCCCCCTCTTCCCCATAGGTATATGTAGAGTAACCCCCCTCCCCTTCCCTATAGGTATATGTAGAGTAACCTCCTCCCCTTCCCCATAGGTATATGTAGAGTAACCCCCCTCCCCTTCCACATAGGTATATGTAGAGTAACCCCCTCCCCTATAGGTATATGTAGAGTAACCCCCCCTCCCCTTCCCCATTGGTATATATAGAGTTACCCCCTTCCCCTTCCCCATAGGTATATGTAGAGTAACCCCCCTCTCCTTCCCCATAGGTATATGTAGAGTAACCCCCCTCCCCTTCCCCTTAGGTATATGTAGAGTAACCCCCCCTCCCCTTCCCCATAGGTATATGTAGAGTGACCCCCCCCCTCCCCTATAGGTATATATGTAGAGTAACCCCCCCTCCCCCATAGGTATATGTAGAGTAACCCCCCTCCTCCCCTATAGGTATATTTGTAGAGTAACGACCCCCCTCCCCATAGGTATATGTAGAGTAACCCCCCTCCCCTTCCCCATAGGTATATGTAGAGTAACCCCCTCCCCTTCCCCATAGGTATATGTAGAGTACCCCCCTCCCCTTCCCCATAGGTATATGTAGAGAGAAACCCCCCTCCCCTATAGGTATATGTAGAGTAACCCCCTCCCCTTCCCCATAGGTATATGTAGAGTAACCCCCTCCCCTTACATATATGTGTAGAGTAACCCCGCCCTCCCCCATAGGTATATGTAGAGTAACCCCCCTCCTCCCCTATAGGTATATATGCAGAGTAACACCCCCCTCCCCCATAGGTATATGTAGAGTAACCCCCTCCCCTTCTCCCCTATAGGTATATGTAGAGTAACCCCCCTCCTCCCCTATAGGTATATATGTAGAATAACCCCCCCTCCCCCATAGGTATATGTAGAGTAACCTCCCCCTCCTCCCCTATAGGTATATGTAGAGTAACCCCCCTCCTCCATAGGTATATGTAGAGTAACCCCCCTCCCCTTCCCCATAGGTATAGGCAGAGTTGAGAAAAATAAATAAAAAAAGGATGCTCACCTGATATCCCATGCAGCGATCTCCTCAGCTGCAGGGCCCGCGTCTTCTCCCCTCCACAGTACAGGCGCCGATGAGTGATATCATCGGCGCCTGTACTGCATGGGGGCAGAGGTCACGTCTCCTCTGTGTAGCTGCAGATGCGGATCACATAGAGGGGATGCCTTCTCCTGTATGTGCGTGTATCGTGCATACAGGAGAAGGCACCGCTGTCTGCTGGGGATCTGGGACGAGTGTCCCGGATCCTTAGTATTGGTGGTGGCAGCAGGTCAGTCCGCCCCTAGCAGACCCCCCCCCTTAGTACGCCACTGCTCCTGACTCATCCTGTGTCTTTCAGGAACTAATTGCTTCACTGACGCTTCTGGCCTTGGGCCTTTAATTTTTGGATGTTTAGCAGTAGCTAAATACATGCTCAATGCAAATTTCAACATTGATCTTTAAATGTAAGGGGTTATGAAACCCACTTGGGTACTGCGAATGACTGCTCCTGACTAATTCTGTGTCTTTCAGGAACTACTTGCCTCACTGATTCTTCTGGCCTTGGGCCTTTGATTTTTGGAAGTTTAGCAGTAGCTAAATACATGCTTAATGCAAATGTCAACATTGATCTTTAAATGTAAGGGGTTATGAAACCCTCTTGGGTACTGCGAATGCCTTCTCCTGACTCATCCTGTGTCTTTCAGGAACTACTTGCCTCACTGACGCTTCTGGCCTTGGGCCTTTAATTTTCGGAAGTTTAGCAGTAGTTAATACATGCTTAATGCAAATTTCAACAATGATCTTTAAATTCTCGGCGCTCTGCCAGGGCCTTCTCCTACCCCACCGTAGCCGATCCGAGGACCTCAATAAACCATCCAATCGGTAGCAGAGACATGCGGTGTGTACAAACGGCAGGGACTTAATGAACCCGAGCTTATGACCCGCACTTAGTTGGGATTTTTCTTTACAGGCAAATAATTGCAATCCCTGATCCCTATCGCGAACGGGGTTCAGCGGGTTACCCGCATCTGTCGGTGAGAGATAGACACACGCTGGTCCGTTCAGTGTAGCGCGCGTGCAGCCCCGGAAATCTGAGGGCATAACACACCTGTTATTGCTCGATCTCGCGAGTGATCGTGCAATGTAAGGGTTATTAAAGCCTCTTGGGTACTGCTGATGCCTACTCCTGACTGCTACTGTGTCTTTCAGGAACTACTTGACGTCATGATGCTTCTGGGCTTGGGCCTTTAATTTTAGGATTTTTGAAATACATACATACATGCTTAATTTAAATTTCAACATTTATGGTGCAATGGATGGGGTTATTAAACACTCTTGGGTAGTGATTTTTTTCAAATTTTCTGATAAGTATCACAGTAATAAACTTAAATTTTCCAGAATAGTAAACATTTTTTCAAAAAAAAAATACAGAGAGGGATGAACTCTGCTTCTTTATTTCATAAAAAATAATTTTAGAGAAGAATGTCTTTTGGTGGTCCACCGTCCTGCATTATAGAGTCTTCTGGACTCTTGGATATGCGCCTAAACAAAGGTACAAAAACCAAAAATGGCCAGTTAGGGCTATGGAGACGTTGTGCCTACATCTTACGTCCACATGAGCCCTGTGGGTGCTTGTGAGATTAGGTCCTTTGTACCCACACGGCGGGGTCCGGGACACAAATTTTGATTTAAAAAATAAAATAAAATAAAAATCACACATTTCAATGGTCTCCTCATGCTGCAGACAACTCCAGGCAGCGTCATTCTGGTAATATATAGAGAGCACCCGCTGTCCTAAATTTTCGTTAAAATATTTAATCAAAAATGTTTGTCTTTTTTATTAGGGATTGTGAAGCTTTGGTGCGTACTCATGCATAAGCCAACTCCAGCCTGTGTCATTCAGGCAATATATAGTTTACTGATGCCGCTGTGGGGTCTGGGAATTTTAAATTTTCTCATAGGTAGCACCCGCTATCCAAAATCTTCGGTTTAAATTTCTTAATTCATCTTTTAATCTTAGGGATTGTGAGGGCCTAGTGCCTACTCATGCTGCTGGCCAATCCGGGCTGTGCCATTCATCCACTATATGGTCTACTCATTCAGTCAATATATAGGTAGCATCTGCTGTCCTAAATGTTCTTAATTTTTTTTTAACCACTTAAGGACCTAGGGTGTATGGCTACGCCTTGACGTCCTGGTACTTAAGGACCCAGGGCGTATCCATACGCCCGTGGGAATTTCGGTTCCCGATGCGCGCCGGGCGGGGACCGGACCGGGGTGACTGCTGATATCAATCAGCAGGCACCCCGCGCAAATGCCCCCCCCCCCCCCCCCCGTCGATGATCGGCGCAAATCGCAAGTGAATTCACACTTGTGATTTGCGCCGATTCCTGGTCATACTGGTCTATGGTGACCCGGAATATAAGGGGGATCGCGGTTGTCTAAGACACCCATGATCCCCCTGTAGGCATAGGAGGGAGGTGGCAGGGGTGCCACACCTCCTATCCCTGCTATTGGTCTGCTATTGATCGTCAGAGGCGACGACCAATAGCAAACCGAGGGCGGGGGGGTTAACTTTCATTTTCCCCGTCGTGCCCACCCACAATAGGCGGGGCAGAACGGGGAACCAAAGGGGACCGGGCGCCGATGTCCACTTACTGATCCGGAGGCTGCGGCGACGGTGATCAGCGGGCGGCGTGACGAGTGTCAGAAGAGGACGGCTCCCTGGATCCTACGGAAGCCGGTAAGTTGATCTTGAGGGCTACTGTCTGAGACTGTGGTCTCTAAACTGTAGCCCTCCAGATGTTGCAAAACTACAACTCCCAGCATGCCGAGACAGCTGTTTGGGCATGCTGTAATATGTAGTTTTGCAACAGCTGGAGGGCTGTAGTTTGAGACCACTATACAGTAGTCTCTAAACGATATCCCTCCAGATCTTGCAAAACTACAACTCCTAGCATGCCCACATAGCTGTTTGTTGTCTGGGTATGCTGGGAGTTGTAGTTTTGCAACATCTGGAGGTCCACAGTTTGGAAATCACTATGCAATGGTCTAAAAACTGTAGCCCTCCAGATGTTGCAAAACTGCAAATCCCACATGCCCAGACAGCAAACAGCTGTCTCGGCATGCTGGGAGTTGTAGTGGGGTACCTCCAGCTGTTGCATAACTACATCTCCCAGCATGCCCTTCGGTGATTAGTACATGCTGGGAGTTGTAGTTATGCAACAGCTGGAGGCACACTGGTTGGAAAATACTGAGTTAGGTAACAGAACCGAACTGAAGGTTTTCCAACCAGTGTGCCTTCAGCTGTTGCAAAAGTACAACTCCCAGCATGCATGGTCTGTCAGTACATGCTGGGAGTTGTAGTTTTGAAACAGCTGGAGGTTTGACCCCCCATGTGAAAGTACAGGGCACATTCACACGGGCAGGTTTACAGTAAGTTTTCTGCTTCAAGTTTGGGCTGCGGCAAATTTTTCACCGCAGCGCAAACTCCTAGCGGTAAACTCACCGTAACCCGACAGTGCGAAACTACCCTAAAAACACTACACTACACTAACACATAATAAAGGGTAGAACAGTACATATACACCCCCGTACACTGTCCCCCCCAATAAAAATTAAAAACGTCTTGTACGGCAGTATTTCCAAAACGGAGCCTCCAGCTGTTGCAAAACAACAACTCCTAGCATTTCTGGACAGTCACTGACTGTCCAGGCATGCTGGGAGTTTAGCAACAGCTGGAGGGACCCTGTTTGGGAATCACTGGTGTAGAATACCCCTATGTCCAAGCCTATGCAATCCCTAATTTAGTCCTCAAATGCGCATGGCGCCCTCTCCCTTCGGAGCCCTGTCGTATTTCAAGGAAACAGTTTAGGGCCACATATGGGGTATTTCCGTACTCGGTAGAAATTGCACTACAAATTTTGGGGGTCTTTTTTTCATTTTACCGCTTGTGAAAAGGAAAAGTTGGGGGCTACACCAGCCTGTTAGTGTAAAAAAAAAAAAAATTACACTATCATGCTGGTGTTGTCCCATACTTTTTATTTTCAAAAGCGGTAAAAGGAAGAAAAGACGCAATTTCTCCTGAGTACGGAAATACCCCATATGTAAGCATAAAAGGCTCTGCGGACGTACAACAAGGCTCAGGAGTGAGAGCGCACCATGTACATTTGAGGCCTAAATTGTTGATTTGCACAGGGGTGGCTGATTTTACAGCAGTTCTGACAAACGCAAAAAAAATAAATACCCACATGTGACCCCATTTTGGAAACTACACCCCTCACGGAATGTGATAAGGGGTATAGTGAGCCTTAACACCCCACAGCTGTTTGACAAATTTTCATTAAAGTTGGATGGGAAAGTGAAAAAAAAAATTTTTTCACTAAAATGCTGGTGTTACCCAAAATTTTTCATTTTCACAAAGAAAAATAGGAAAAAATCCCCCCAAATTTGTAACCCCATCTCTTCTGAGTAAGAACATACCTTATATGTGAATTTAAAGGGCTCTGCGGGCGAACTACAATGCTCAGAAAAGAAGCAGCGCCATTGGGATTGTGAAGAGAAAATTTGTCCAGAATTAAGGCCACATGTGTTTACAAAGCCCCCATAGTGCCAGAACAATGGACCCCTGACACATGTGACCCCATTTTGGAAACTACACCCCTCATGTAATGTAATAAGGGGTACAGTGAGAATTTACGCTCCACAGGTGTCTGACAGATTTTTGGAACAGTGGTCCGTAAAAATGAAAAATTGTATTTTTAATTTGCACAGCCCACTGTTCCAAAGATCTGTCAAATGCCAGTGGGGTGTAAATACTTACTGCACCCCTTATTAAATTCTGTTAGGGGTGTAGTTTCCAAAATGGGGTCACATGTGGGTGGGTCCACTGTTCTGGCACCACGGGGGGCTTTGTAAATGCACATGGCCCCTGACTACCATTGCAAACGAATTATCTTTCCAAAAGCTCAATGGCGCTCCTCCTCTTCTGAGCATTGTAGTTCGCCAGCAGAGCATTTTACATCCTAACATGGGGTATTTCCATACTCAGAAGAAATGGGGTTACAAATTTTGGGGGTCATTTTCTCCTATTACCCCTTGTAAAAATGTAAAATTTAGGGGAAAAACTGCATTTTAGTAAAAAAAAAAAATGTTTTCATTTACACATCCAACTTTAACGAAAAGTCTCAAACACCTGTGGGGTGTTAAGGCTCAGCGGACCCCTTGTTACGTTCCTTGAGGGGTGTTCCTTGAGGGAGTATTTTTGCTGTTCTGGCACCACAGAGGCTTTCTAAATGCGACATGCCCCCAAAAAAACATTTCAGCAAAAGTTGCTTTCAAAAAGCCAAATGTGACTCCTTCTCTTCTGAGCATTGTAGTTCGCCCGCAAAGCATTTTACGTCCTAACATGGGGTATTTTCATACTCAGAAGAGATGGGGGTTACACATTTGGGGGGGGGGAATTTTCTCCCATTACCCTTTGTAAAAATGGTAAATTTGGGATGAAAACTGCACTTTAGTGTGAACATTTTTTTCCATTTACAAATCCGATTTTAACGAAAAGTTGTCAAACACCTGTGGGGTGTTAAGGCAAACTGGACCCCTTGTTACATGCCTTGAGGGGTGTAGTTTCCAAAATGGTATGCCATGTGGGGTTTTCTGCTGTTCTGGCACCATAGGGGCTTTCTAAATGGGACATGCCCCCCAAAAACCATTTCAGAAAAATTCACTCTCCAAAATCCCATTGTTGTTCCTTCCCTTATGAGCCCTCTACTGCTCTCGCCGAACAGTTGACATACACATATGAGGTATTTCCTTACTCTAGAGAAATTGGGTTACTTTTTCTCCTATTATCACTTGTAAAAATTCAAAAACTGGGTATACAAGAACATGCGAGTGTAAAAAATGAAGATTTTGAATTTTCTCCTTCACTTTGCTGCTATTCCTGTGAAACACATAAAGGGTTAACACACTTACTGAATGTCATTTTGAATACTTTGAGGGGTGCAGATTTTATAAATGGGTCATTTGTGGGGTATTTCTAATATGAAGGCCCTTCAAACCCACTTCAAAACTGAACTGGTCCCTGAAAAATTCTGATTTTGAAAATTTTGTGAAAAATTTGAAAATTGCTGCTGAACTTTGAAGCCCTCTGATGTCTTCCAAAAGTAAAAACATGTAAACTTTATGATGCAGTCATAAAGTAGACATATTGTATATGTGAATCAATGTATAATTTATTTTAAATATCCATTCTCCTTTTAAGCAGAGAGCTTCAAAGTTAAAAACAATTCAAAATTTTCAATTTTTTCATAAAATGTTGGAATTTTTCACCAAGAAATGATACAAGTATCGACAAAATTTTACCTCTAACATAAAGTAGAATATGTCACGAAAAAACAGTCTCGGAATCAGAATGAAAGGTAAAAGCATCCCAGAGTTATTAATGCTTGAAGTGACAGTGGTAAGATGTTCAAAAAATGGCCGGGTTCTTAAGGTATATTTGGGCTGGGTCCTTAAGGGGTTAAAAATGGTTGCTTTTTCTTTGGGATTCTGAAGCCCTGGTGTGTACTCATTGCTGCTTCCTGCTACATTCTGTCAGCCCGTTGGTCCTGTGACAGTGTACTACTCCGCCTCCAAATCCTGCACTGTGTCTTAAGCCTCCACTGCCCGGACAAGTCTCAGTGGCCCTTCAGCATACCATGTGTGCAGGGCACGGCGGTATCACATTGTTCTTCACATGGTTTGCCTTGACAAGAAGTCTTGGAAACATTGGCCGGTCAGGGCAATGGAGACGTTGCGCCTACATCTCACGGCCACATGAGCCCTGTGGGGGCTTGTTTGATTTGGTCCTTCGTACCCACTCGCTGGTGTCCGGGACACTGAAAGTTTGTTTTAAATTTCAAATCCAAAAATGATGGCGCTTCTGGGCCTGGGTCTGGGAATTTCAAATTTTCTCATAGGTAGCACCCGCTGTCCAAAATCTTTTTAAAAAATTTCTAAAATTGTGTTGCTTTTTTGGGGGGGATTGTGAAGCCCTGCTGTGTACTCGTGCATCAGCCAACTCCAGGCTCTGTCATTCAGGCAATATATGGTTTACTGATGCCGCTGTGGGGCCTGGGTCTGGGAATTTCAAATTTTCTCATAGGTAGCACCCGCCATCCAAAATCTTTTTCAAAAATTGTGTTGTTTTTTGGGGGGGATTGTGAAGCCCTGCTGTGTACTCGTGAATCAGCCAACTCCAGGCAGTGTCATTCAGGCAATATATGCTTTACTGATGTTGTTGTGGGGGCTTGTTGGATTTGGTCCTTCGTACCCACACAATGGGGTCCGGGACACTCAAAGTTTGTTTTAATTTTCAAATACAAAATGATGGCGCTGCTGGACCTGGGTCTGGGAATTTAAATTTTTCTCATAGGTAGCACCCGCTATCCAAAATCTTTTTCAAAAAATTCTAAAATTATGTTGTTTTGGGGGGTAATTGTGAAGCCCTGTTGTGTACTCGGGCATCAGCCAACTCCAGGCTGTGTCATTCAGGCAATATATGGTTTACTGATGCCGCTGTGGGGCCTGGGTCTGGGAATTTCAAATTTTCTCATAGGTAGCACCCGATATCCAAAATCTTTTTCAAAAATTTCTAAAATTGTGTTGTTTTTTGGGGGGGATTGTGAAGCCCTGCTGGGTACTCATGCATCAGCCAACTTCAGGCTGTGTCATTCAGGCAATATTTGATTTACTGATGCCGCTGTGGGGCCTGGGTCTGGGAATTTCAAATTTTCTCATAGGTAGCACCCGCTATCCAAAATCTTTTTCAAAAATTTCAAAAATTGTGTTGTTTTTTGGTGGGGATTGTGACGCTCTGCAGTGTACTCGTGCATCAGCCAACTCCAGGCTGTGTCATTAAGGCAATATGTGGTTTACTGATGCCACTGTGGGGCCTGGGTCTGGGAATTTCAAATTTTCTCATAGGCAGCACCCGCTATCCAAAATCTTTTTCAAAAATTTCAAAAATTGTGTTGTTTTTTGGGGGGGATTGTGAAGCCCTGCTGTGTACTTGTGAATCAGCCAACTACAGGCTGTGTCATTCAGGCAATATATGCTTTACTGATGTTGCTGTTGGGGCTTGTTGGATTTGGTCCTTCATACCCACACAATGGGGTCCGGGACACTCAAAGTTTGTTTTCATTTTCAAATAAAAAATGATGGCACTGCTGGACCTGGGTCTGGGAATTTCAAATTTTCTCATAGGTAGCACCCGCTATCCAAAATCTTTTTCGAAAATTTCTAAAATTGTGTTGTTTTGGGGGGGAATTCTGAAGCCCTGTTGTGTACTCGGCATCAGCCAACTCCAGGCTGTGTCATTCAGGCAATATATGGTTCACTGATGCCGCTGTGGGGCCTGGGTCTGGGAATTTAAAATTTTCTCATAGGTAGCACCCGCTATCCAAAATCTTTTTAAAAAATTTTAAAAATTATGTTGTTTTTTGGGGGGGGATTGTGAAGCCCTGCTGTGTACTCGTGCATCAGCCAACTCCAGGCTGTGTCATTAAGGCAATATGTGGTTTACTGATGCCACTGTGGGGCCTGGGTCTGGGAATTTCAAATTTTCTCATAGGCAGCACCCGCTATCCAAAATCTTTTTCAAAAATTTCAAAAATTGTGTTGTTTTTTGGGGGGGATTGTGAAGCCCTGCTGTGTACTTGTGAATCAGCCAACTACAGGCTGTGTCATTCAGGCAATATATGCTTTACTGATGTTGCTGTTGGGGCTTGTTGGATTTGGTCCTTCATACCCACACAATGGGGTCCGGGACACTCAAAGTTTGTTTTCATTTTCAAATAAAAAATGATGGCACTGCTGGACCTGGGTCTGGGAATTTCAAATTTTCTCATAGGTAGCACCCGCTATCCAAAATCTTTTTCGAAAATTTCTAAAATTGTGTTGTTTTGGGGGGGAATTCTGAAGCCCTGTTGTGTACTCGGGCATCAGCATACTCCAGGCTGTGTCATTCAGGCAATATATGGTTCACTGATGCCGCTGTGGGGCCTGGGTCTGGGAATTTAAAATGTTCTCATAGGTAGCACCCGCTATCCAAAATCTTCGGTTTAAATTTCTTAATTCATCTTTTCATCTTAGGGATTGTGAAGGCCTTATGCCTACTCATGCTGCTGGCAACTCCGGGCTGTGCCATTCATCCACTATATGGTCTCCTCATGATGCCAACACCTCCACGCTGTGTCTTTCAGCCACAATATGATCTCCTCATGCTGCCAACATGTCCACACTGTGTCATTCAGGCACTATATGGTATCCTCATGCTGCCAACACCTCCATGCTGTGCCATTCAGCCACTTTCTGGTCTCCTCATGCTGCCAACACCTCCACGCTGTGTCATTCAGCCACTATATGGTGTCCTCATGCTTCAGCCTCATCCAAGCTGTGTCATTCAGCCACTATATGGTGTCCTCATGCTGCCAAAACCTCCACGCTGTGCCATTCAGCCACTAAGTGGTCTCCTCATGCTGCCAACACATCCACGCTATGTCATTCAGTCACTATATGGTCTCCTGACACTGATGCCACCACTAGGCACTGTCATTGTGCTGCTGTGCGGCAGTGATTCTAAAAGCAATGGCGGTAATCTGCATGTTATTCTGAATAACAGTATTATTTCACTACCCCAGGCAACAGTATTATTTCACTAACCCGGAACACTCCATATGCGTTTTAGAACACAGCAAAGTGTTCTATACCCTTATAGAGGCTGTATGTAGGTTATAAATAGCCTTTTTTTAATATAGATTTGCCACGAAAAAATTTGGATCGAAACAAACTTTTTCGGAAAATTCGGCGAATCGGCCGAATCAAATTTTTGAAAAGTTCGCTCATCTCTACCCTTGACAGATTAACAGGTACAAAATAGAACACTACTTAGATGAGGGCTTAACAAAACGTATTTTAGTAAAGCACCAACAGCTGATTAATTTTGCCTGGACTTTCACAGTATCTAGGCCCTTGACAGATTAACAGTTACAAAATAGTACACTTCTTAGATGTGCGTATGTGGTAAGCACTTATGAGGTCTGAAAAATGCAGTACAGTACACTTAAAAAAACTTATTTTTGCGCAACACCAGCAGTACACAACAGTGCTGCAGCACAACAAAGCTGTGTACTAAACACAAAATTGCACTCTTTCACAGATTATTAGGAATGGACTGCTGGGTATTAAACCGTCCACAGACTAGTATAACCAGCAGATGAGTTGTTGTGGAACAAAGACACAGAATTACATTGAAAAATTCTTCCTGCCTCCTCTGCAAAGGTTTATGAAGTTGAGGCAGCTTGTTGAAATGTATGAGGCAGCACACAGCTATCTGCCCCTCTCTGTAATACAATGCTGAAGAAAGTGACTGGGAGGTTATGGCTACAGTAAAAAATATTTTTCAGTGAAAAAAACACTGCTCTCTGTCCACCAGAACGCTGATGTGACTGGGATGTGAAACGCTGCTGGAATTACCTTTTCTGTGTAACACACACACACAGCAATGCCTGTCCTATCTCTATGCAGTGTGATGAATGATATGACGAGCCGCAAAATGGCTGCTGAATATATAGGGCTGTGACATCACAGGGGTGACTGGCTGCCTTATAGGCTGCATCCTGCATGTGAGTCAGGGTCTTCCCGCCTACTTCCCTTCCCGCCTTGCCTTCCCACTTTCCCAGCGTTACTTGCCCCTGTACTGACATGTGGATCCACCATTTTAGATGCCCTGGAGCCTGGACCACAGTAAATGGAGTTCAATGAAGCGATTTGCGCTATAGAATCTTGGTGATATTTCATGAAATTTGTAACAAATTTGGGGTCATCAGCTTCAATTCACTCATATCTAGCTATAAACATGTGTTTAGGATAGTTCAGAAAGTATTAGGCTGCGTTCACATCACGATTTCTCCATCCGACTTGAGCACAAGATTTTATAACTTAAAATCTTATGAAATCGTATATAAAGTTGGATCCATTGACCTCCATTAAAAAATCATATAATTTCAAAGATTTTAAAGTTATAAAATCGTTTACTCAAGTCAGATGGAAAAATTGTGATGTGAACGTAGCCTTACTTTACTGACAGAGTACAGGATGTCTGAAATATTTTACACATGAGAACAGTGAACGCATGGAATAGCTTTACTGTGGCAGTGATAGCTGAAAATACAAAGAAGGGATAGGTAAAAGGCTATCCTTTATAGGCAGGGACAATGCATGGGAGAGGCATAAGGCTATCCTTCATAGCCAGGAACTATCAATAGCACTCAGAATATTGGGCAGACTAGATGGGCCATATGGTTCCAATATGCCGATATATTTTATGTTTCTATGTGTCAATAATTTTATAATCAGATATGAATGGTCTATCTGGAGAACAGACCGATTTTATGTAACTGGAGAACTCATTAAACATAGTAGCAACATAGTAACATAGTCACTGTCGTTCTCCTTGCATATAGAGTATTTCTAAGAAACTAGTTACAGAACATTCCTTATTTTTGCTTTATGTTGATTCTTTGTATGTAAGGAAACAATCAGACTGTGTTCATGTTCACTGAGTTTTTCCTCTTGGGATTCAAAAGAGATTTTTTTATTTTTTTATTCCTTGTGTTATAATTCTATAATGACAAGTGTATGCTACGCATAAAAAAAAAAAAAAAAAAAACATATAGGAAATTATGTACTTTATGTATCTTACAAAAGAAGATAAATTCCATTTAGCTAATTCAAAACGTGATTGTTCCACTTTCTTATATTCTATTCTAAATATGGGACACCATTCATCAAAGTCCATTATGTATTATACCAACTTATCTGACCTCAACTTTCATTGATCTTTAAAGAACGATTGCATTAAGCTTTATCGGAATCTGATGAATCATCTCTTTATTAATTTATTTTGTATAGCCAGTTTGATGGAAAAAAAATATAGAAATTATATTTGTTTATTGATTGTCAAACATAGAGTAATGTCAACATGATTCTAAATCACCGGAGTTTTCTATAATAGACAATAAGAATCTTCATTGGACTTAGGGGATGGTTTAGGAAAATGAATTGATGTTTAATATATAAAAATAGTATACAAACACATTATGGGATTTGTTTATTCTACCCAAGGAATTAACAACCTAGCAGCAAAATAGCAGCACTCATGAATTCAAACTTGTTTATTTTTATGTCAATGCAATGCATGCTGGTTTATTCTCTGTGCATGTGGATATACTGTATCTTCAGGAATATTGTGTTTATTTATAGACTGTGCTGTATTATACTGTAGTTGACAGAGATCCACATCAAAGTAAAGGGGTACTCCAGTGGGAAAAAAAAAAAATCACATCAACTGGTGCCAGAAAGTGAAACAGATTTGTAAATTACTTTTTTTTTTTTAAAACATATGAAAGATTTATTCAATCAGATAATGTACAGCAAGTTGACCTGCATGCATAATCTGCCAAAAGATCTTTTTAGTGAAAAGCCACCCTAGCACTCTTTTTTGACAACCATGGCATAGCAGGATACTCTAAAAGTAACCCCCTGTGCTCTAAATTTAAACTTAAAGGGGTACTCCTGTGGAAAACAATTTTTAAATTAACACAGTGCTCTCTGCTGACACCTCTGTCTATGTCAAGAACTTTCCAGAGCAGGATAGGTTTGCTTCAGGGATTTGCTCCTACTCTGGACAGTTCCTGACATGGACAGAGGTGTCAACAGAGAGCACAGTGGTCAGACAGAAAAGAAATTCAAAAAGAAAATAACTTCCTATGGAGCATACAGCAGCACACATCCACAAAATGCACCTTGATCTAATTCTTCTCAGCAACATTAATTAAACTAACAGGTACTGTTACAGGTAGTGTACTTTATGATCATCAAGTGCAAGCCCGCTAGCCACATCACAGCCATTTTTGAGTAGCGGGTCCCTAACATCCCTAGCATAAAATGGCGCAGCACTGAGCGGTGACCACCACCTCTGCAAGGCCAGTGCCCACAGGGGGAACGACCCACTGACAGAGCAGCCCGAATACCATTTTTTTTTTTAAATCAATTCGATCCGAATAAATTATTTGCTAGTTTTTATTAGTGATGTATTTTAAAGGGGTACTCCGGTGGTTAAGATTTTTGGCTATATTGCATCTTCTTTTAATGTTCATTTTTTTGCAATTGACATGTATTATGGGGGAGATTTATCAAAACATGTGTAGAGCAAGAGCGGTGCAGTTGCACATGGCAACCAATCAGATTGCTTCTTTCATTTTTCATAGGCCTCTTTAAAAATGAAAGAAGCAATCTGATTGGTTGCCATGGGCAACTGCACCACTCTCCCTCTGCACAGGTTTTGATAAATCTCCCCCTATATGTTTGTGTAGCATGTGTTTTTTTTTCTTACCTGTTTGTGGGCCAGGAAGTTCTGTAGTTCTGTGTTGGATCTCTTACTGTTGTCCACAGGTTAGGATTAGGCTGTGCACAAGATGTCATGGCTTTTTTTTCTCTGTTCTTTCAGAACTGCATGACAGAGATAAGCCACGCCCCTCATCTCCCCCTCCTGGAGGACGCAGGTGTGCTTGAGAGCAAGAAGCTCCAACACAGCTCCTCATCTCTCCTCCCCCTGCTCTGTCTTCTGAGGACGCAGGTCCGCACTGAAAGAAGACAGAGAAGATAAGAGTGTTATCTGAAGGGGAGGATAACAAAGTGCACGGGCTGGGAATGTATAGACTGCAGGGGAATAAATCTCGAACTGGGGATGATTTCATCATGTTACACCAGTGTTTCCAAACCAGTGTTCCTCCCAGCATTCCCTGACAGTCTTTGGGCATGCTGGGAGTTGTAGTCTTGCAACAGCTGGAGGCACACTGATTGGGAAACACTGGCCTAGCCTATTCAGTATATTACAAACAAAGTGCATTGTTTCCCAACCAGGGTGCCTTCAGCTAAATCAAAACCACAACTCTCAGCATGCCCGGACAGTTTTTGGCTGTCCAGGCATGCTGGTAGTAGTAGTTTTGCAACACCTGGAGGCACCCTGGTTGGGAAACACTAGTTTATGCCCTATAGAGGTGTGGTGAATTACAACCCCCAGGAGACTACAGAGGCAGAGACTGAAGACTTCTGAATGACACATGCTGGGAGTTGTAGTCCCTTTTGTGTGTGTATGCCAATGTATCCCAACCAGGTCTGATTATATTAGTGTGCTGTGTATAAGGGGGCCGACCCGGGAAAATAGTAGGGTGGGTAAAGGACGGAACAAACAAAAAGAAAAAGGAGCCATCCCAAACCAGCAAGGCATGTGGCATGCTGGGATTTGTAGTTTTCAGCAATAGAAGCAAAGATAGGAAAACAAAGTGGGGGATAAAAAGACAACAAAGAACGGAAATAGAGTTGCCTAAACAACAAGAATAGAAATGAAACAAAACAAATAGGGTAAGTCAAAAACGGAAAAACACGTTGACCACCGGAGTACCCCTTTAATAATATGTTTAATAAAGTGTGTGTGTGTTTCCCTTTTTTCTTTATTTTTTTACATTTTTAGGTAGTACTACTCCCAGCATGGAACAGACTTTCATGATGGGAGTAGTAGTACCTGTGCTAATAGACAGATTGCTCCAGCTGTCACTCCTGACACCAGCTGCGATCGTCCTGTACAATGTATAGATGCAGGTGGCTTTCTCGCATCTAGATAGAATGATTGCATTGGGTGTCAGGAGTGATACCTGCTGTGATCTGTCCTCAACTGCAGGTACTACTGCTCCCATCAAGGAACACACTCTGCTCCATGCTGGGAGCATTAGTACCTGCATTAACAGACAGATTGCAACGGGTGTTACTTCTGACACCCGATGTGATCGTCCTGTATAATGTATAGATGCGGGCTGCAGGTCGCTCTTCTCTGGTCCCACTGTAGTATGAGTATATGCCGTATATATACCTATTATTTATATTTCCTACAGAGAGCTGTGATTGGCTGGAATTATCTGGCCAATCACAGCTTACTCAGGGAAATATGAATAAGTGATGTAAATTCTATTCACATCACTGACCGGCCGGAGAATAGAGCAGAAATGCTTGCATTGAGGGGGCGGAGCGTGATATCACACGAGGCGGAGCCGTGATATCACACGGGGCAGAGCTGTGATGTCACTATGCTCCGTCCCTGTGATCGCTAGTAATCAGACCCTGAGCGAGCATTGTGAATTGTGATTGTGAATATTTCTACTTTTGAATTCAAATGCAAGATCAGTGTGAATTATGCCCTGAGTATGTGCTATGCTATGCACAGACTGTGATCTTATCCCAGAGTATATACTGTGGTCATTAAAAGCATTGACAGAGCAGCAATGTGAATTACATCTTGAGTGCATGAATAATTAAAAAAAGACATAACATCACCTTAGAATTGGAAACACTGACCCTTATTTACTAAGAGTGGTGTGTAGGTTTCTTTGTGGGTTTTAATTCCCTACAATTTATTTTCCACATTAATTACTAAGGTTTCCCTACATTTTCCACTTTCCCTACATTTTGCTTTTTTACACATGCTCTGATCTGTCTGGTTTTCTTAAGCTCAAATCCACCACATTTTATGTGGAAACCTTAGTAACTATGTTGGGTTTTTGTGAAAATGTCGGGAACATGCCCCTTTTTGAAGACCACGCCCCTTTTCTCAGCAACCACGCCCCTTTTCGGGGTTTTCTTCGCAAAATGGAGAGTTAGTCCGGGTTTTTTCAATTCTGGCGTAAATTCTGGCACACAATCTGGCACAGGCAGAATTTCTGGCACAATGCGACAGAATCTGGCGCACAACCCAACAAAACATGTCGGGTTTGCAATAGTAAATGAAGGCTGCTATGTTATTGTAAATTGCATTCGGCATATGTACGCTGTGGCCAACTTATTGAAATGCAATATCAGTGTGTATTATGCTCCAAGTTCATGCTATGCTAAGCACAGACTGTGAACTACATCCTGAGTGTATATTGCGGTAGTATCTCGGCAGTGTGTACAACTTCTATAAGTTGTGAAGATAAATAACATAATATCACCATATAATGGGAAATGATATATCAGTGTAAACTGTGTCGGTAATATATGCTGTGATCATTGCAGTAATCAACACATTGGTAGTGTGGAATCCATGAACGGAACTACCTAGCATGAGTAATTAATAGAAACCGCGACATCAGAGTGAATTGTATCTAAGCATCATCATGTATAGTAAATGGCACTTGAAGATATATACTTGATGTATTTACAGTAGGACTTTTTCAGTGCATCTTGTGCGAATAATGTTTTGCCAACTGTAGAAATCCGGATATTATGCAGCAGTAACAGATCCCCAAGCTAAGTGGTGATACTTAAGGTATGAACTTGTGCTGAGCCTTACATATTCTATAAGTGAATAATCCATAGACTTTGGTATCCTTATCCAAATATGGATGTCCTGCTATTAATGAAGGGCAGCAATCTGATGGTGACCTAATCTGACAGGTACTACAGCTCCCATCATGGGAGTAGTAGTACTACCTAAAAATAAAAAATAAATTGAGAAAAAAAAGTGAAACACACATACACACACACTTTATTAAACACAATATTAAAATACTTTACTAATAAAAATATTTTAAAAAAGAATTGTAAAAATATATATATATACTTTTTTTTAATAAATTTGTATTATAACAATTAAAAATTTAATACAATTATCATAGTTCAACAAAAGAACATTCCATTACATAACATTACCCCCCCCCCTCCCACCCCCACCCCTGTCCCACCAGAAGAGGGAGAGAGAAAAAGAAGAAGAAAAAAAAATTATTCTTAATCTTTCCAATCTACCCATGTCGATCTAAAATGTTTTAGTCTTCTCTTAGACCCATCGGCCCTCCATCATTCATTCTTTCAGATTTTCAAAACTAACTTCTCCCAATCGGTTACACTTGGACCCCTATTTTCTGAGAGCCCTCTGAGGATCACCACCTTGGCCAGCATAAATATCCGAATTAATAACTCTCGGCCTATCCTGACCTTACTCAAATCGCCTAGAATAAGTTCTGTTGCCGTCCATTCTTTCTCTAAATTGAGTTTATTTTCAATAGTCTGAAATACCATACCCCAGAATTCTTTAACCTTTGGGCATAATCATAGCAAATGGATCGGATCAGCATCAGCTCCACCACACTTAGGGCAGTTTGCCTCCCTCCAGCTTCTCATCTTTTTTAACTGTATCGGTCAATAATATAAATTGTAGACTATTGTTAATTGCATAATTTGATATCTCTTATTAATTGAACACTTTTTAACATTCACCAGTATACTTTCCCATTCTAACTTCCCACCTCCTTCCAAATTCATATAATCTATCACCGTATGTGTGCATATCCTAAATTTCTCCTTATCAGTGCATCTATATGCTTCACACAATTGAATATACCAAAGTTTATGTTGATTCCGCAATCCAAACTCATTTTTTAGTGTTTCAAATTTTTTGATCTCTCCATCCTGAAAAATCTGTGCAACATATTTAACCCCTTTACTTTTCCAAAAACCACTCCCTAATCATTGAAAATGTACCAAATCTATATTATCCCATAACACTGTATTCCTTAAACTTCCCTCTATTTTAAATCTCTTTTTAACCTCTTGCCAGATTTTTCTAAATAACCCTATCAGTGAAACATGCCCCAAATCCTTCTTATCAGGAAGACCAGCATCAATAAATTCAAGAAAATTCTCATGGTGCCCTCTATAATCTTTAAATAATCCCCCCCAAAGTACTTCACTCCACCCCCGTCTAATATGCTGGAGGTTTTTTGCCAAAAATTATAACCTAAAAACCGGTAAACCCCCTCCACCTTCTCCTTCCAAGTGTACTCACCTTATATATTTCATACCTACTCTACCCCTCCCCCAAATCAATCTACCCATAAGAGCTTCCAATCCCCAAAGCCATTTTACAGGAATCCAGCAAGGGGCTGCCCCCAAAACATATAATACCTGAGGAAGAACTACCATTTTAATGATAAAGCTCACAGCAAATAGATGCGTTACGGCAGGTTGCCTTGTCCACACATGGCAACCTGCTGAAACGCGTCCATTTGCTGTGAGCTTTATCAAGTGAATAAATATTACTGCATTCAAGCAAGAGTGCCGAGATTCTGTTTGCTACATTTGGAATATTCTATCTGCGAGCACCACGAACGGAACGAGTGCTGACCCTTTACCTGTACTCTTTTCTATACAGTAGAATCCTCCAATAGCGGACACTCACTGGGAATAAAAATTGTCCGCTATTGAGAGATGTCCCCTGTTGTGAAAAAGACTCAAAATTATACCTATATGACAGAATACTGTACTGTACTAACTCCAGAGTGTAATCTATATATATAAAATTCAATGGCCCAGATTTACTAAATTCCAACCGACTTTTTTTTATCGGTTTATGCGCCTAAATTTTTGTCTCACCATCCGTGTGACTAATTCTGCGCCCAAATTTTACACAACACAACCTACACTTTTGAAAACACTCGTAGTGTTTTTTTTTTACTTGAAAATGGGCGTGGTTAACCAAAAAATGACAAATAGCAGAAATTACTCAGAGTACTTTCAAAATCACTCCAGAAAAAGTGTAAATTTGGCTCACAGAATAACCGACAGCCAAGAGGACGAGTGAATATCAAAAAATGGAGTGATTTGTAATAAGGGACTGTTTACCATTGTGGTTTGTGTTCAAGTAACTTGTTTTCTAACCTGAAAATATTTTGTATAGTTCAACACTTTTATGAATAAAATATTGAATGCTTTTGTGATAGCTAATGTTTAAATTATTATTTTTTAACACATTTGCAGTATTAGGTTTACATCAATTTAACACCCAAGCTGATACACAAGGATAATTGTTGTAATGTTTTAAAAAAAAAAAATTTCGCAGCTATTTAGCTTCTCGGAATCCCTTGGATGAGTTTGTGTGACACAATTGACTAGTGCGACACAAGAAAATGTGTGACAGAAAAAAAAATGTGCGACAGAATAGTAAATAAGCCTGAAAAAAGATGAGTGATATTGAAATCACTCCAGAATAAATACTCCACTCTTAGTAAATCTGGGCCAATGTGTGTGTATGTGTGTATGTTCCAGCATCACCTCCAAATGGCTAAAGATATTGACAAGAAACTTTGCACACATGTTACTTATATGTCAACAACAAACATAGGATAGGTAATTTAACCCTTACTCACCCAAATTTGCCAGGATCAGGGTTTTTGTTTAAAGTCCCATACAAGTCTATGGGAAATATATGTTACTGCATAACTTCCAAACGGCTGGAGATATTTCAATAATACACATATTACTTATATGTCAAATAAAAAGATATGATAGTTAAATTAACCCTTACCTACAACCTTATATAAAAGATATTTTTTTGTTTCAAGTCCCATGCAAGTATATGGGACTTTCAGTACCTTACTCCACAAGCTCTGCTCTGCATCTCCTGGTGAATGTGTCTATCTGGCTTGCAAGCCGCATCTCACAAAGACACGCCCACATTTTAAGCCCCACTCTATTTATTAGCTACCCTTTTTGTGCATCGGTCTGGCTTTCAAATCACGCCCAGTCCCACAAAGCCACATCACCTTCTATTTTCAGCTTACAATATCTTCATCACATATCCATCCCACCTCAGGACAGGATATGAGGATGGGAAATAAGGATGGTATAAGAGGTCGGGATATGAAGACGGGATGTGAGGATGGGATATGAGGACGGGATATGAGGTCGGGATATGAGGACGGTATATGAGGTTGAGATATGAGGACGGGAAATGAGGTCGAGATAGGAAGTCGGGATATGAGGATGGGATATGAGGTCTGAATATGAGGACGGGATATGAGGTAGGAATATGAGGATAAGATAGGAGGTGCTGCTCACTGATCTGTGTCCTTTGAACTTCTACTATAGAGTTGTATGTTCCTGTTATGTTTCTGGTTTGTGACCGACTATTTCTTAGTATGTGTTTTTATTAGGCACCTGCACTTTAGTTGTGGGAGGGAACTGCGCCCAGTTGTTGATCCACCGTTTAGGGTGGATGGGCAAGTAGGCAGGGAGAGCAGTAGGGTCAGTTTATGGCTCACTCTCCCTGCCCCCCTGGTTGGTTCCTGACAATTCGCCTGTGCATTGTGCCAAATTATCCCCCACCTTACCCCCTGCATCACAGAATTTCCCCTTGACCCACCTCTCTGTGCCATTTCATTCCCCTTTATTGCCCTCTGTGTGGATTCATCACTCCCCCGTCTTTATAAAGTGGGGATAAATGGGGAATTAAATAGCACAGAGGGGGATTAAGTGGAAATTATGTGGCACAGGGGGTAATAAAGGGGAGATGATTTGGCACAGGTGAAATAAAGTGGCACGGGTGGATCAGGGAAGGAGGGGGGTGAAGGATGTGGCCTGCAGATGTACAGAAGTAGGATACCACTGTTTGATCTTCTGCTGCTTCTGGGCTGGGGCTTCTGCAGGGAGGTGCAGCGGGGGCCTGGGCCCCTTACCGAGGTATTGGCTGTACCACTGACGGGCCGGCACATAAGCCTTTTTTCCCCCTATTGGGAAAGTTTTGTCCCCTAATGCGAGTGTTTTGTCCCCTATTGTCCCCTATTGGGTGTGTCCGTGTCCGCTATTGGGAGTGTCCCCTATTCGGAGGGTGAAAATACATTAAGTCTTATGAGACTCTGCCGGGGAATTAAAAACTGTCCGCTATTGGGAGGTGCCCCTATTGGGAGGTGTCTGCTAAGAGAGATTATACTGTATCTGTCTTTCCATAAGAAAGATTTTTGTATTCTCTGGTGCAAAGAGTCGCAGAGGCATTCTCAAGTTCCTAAAGTGCTTAGGGCTACAACGTTAATTTAGAAAACTATAAGACAGAAGTTAGATGGAACAGTTTTTCCCAGGCATCTTACTTAAAATGTATATAAAATCATAAAATAAAATCTTAGTATTTACTCAGATTTTGAGATAATTAATGGTTGTGCTACTATAGCTGTGAGAAAATGTCTGGAATGTAACTCACAGTTTTAACTCAAGGTAGATAATAATATATAATATATAATAATAATAATAATAATAATAAATAATAATATAATAATATAAACATGCTTATGCAAGTCTAACACATTTAGAGACTATATACACCTTTGCTTTTGCAATGCCAGCAGGCCCCTGCTGTACTATGTGCACAGCTCTGGGATTACCTCCAATCCATGCTGCCTGGTCCATTCTCCATGGAATTTATGCAGCTCAGCCTAACCTCCTTGACACTTGACAGAGAAATGAAAATGCAGTTATGTAACTTTGCACACACACACAAAAAAAAAAAAAAAACCTCCTGATACCAATGCAAAGAAACAATTAATGGCAAAATGAATTATATATCCATCACATCCCCTGATTAAATGAAACAAACGGAAAGAACAAGCTAATATAAAAGTTATTTAAATTTTTTTGAACTGTAAAAATGTTTCCAAGTTTCCCAACAAAAAACATATACACATGACCCAATTAAAGTGAACAGGTTGGTAGAGCACCAACACATAGATAATTAATTCATTATTAGTAATGCACCTTATAAAATAAAGGCTAAATAAAGGCCAAGTTGCCATAAAGTACCAGTCATTATTGTCAAAACATTTCATGTGTGCACAATTATAGGGAAAATGATTCAATATGTCAGCCACATAATATGTTACCTATACGATTTTTCAAAACTTTTCAGAAAAGTTCAGTTCACGACAAACCAGCAATGTAATAAGCCTCAAAACACATGAATAACACTGACTAAGAGCTCTAAAGCCCTGCATAACACTGCTAGGGTCATGTAGGAATGTAGGAATGTATTGTAAAGTAGTTTCACAGTGGTTTTTAGCCTAAGCTAATGTAAAAATGTAGGGCAGCATATGATAGCCTATGGTAACTAAAAACTTGTTTCAAAAACAAACTGTGCTAGTTTTTTTTTAATGCATTTTAACACTAAAATGAAGGTGCATAAAGTATACCTCCTTTTTAGCAGATGTCTGCCAGTGTTAAAATGCACACAGAGGTATCAGAAAACGCAATAGCCTTTTCTAAGTGGTACATAAAGTCCTTTATTTTGGTAAAGGAAATAGTCCCAAAAAAGTAAAAAAAAAAAAAATAAATTGCTTTTGTAAGCATTGTAAAATATTATTCCTTTCTTTGGGAGCTGCAAGTTGATTGGTGTCTTAAAATATTGTGAACAAAAAGAACTGTTATTAACACTGAAAAGTTGAAAAAAAAATCTCTTTTTTATCAAGGTCAGTTGTGTATGTGTAGGCCTGGCTGTTAGTAGCAGTGCATCCATTTAGTAAAGATTCATATCAGGTGGGAATACCAGATGTAAAAACGTTGTCATCCTGAACGCAAACATGAAGAAGCTACTAGCAGTGCTCCTGCATCTTGCAACAGTAGCAGTGGCAAAGGGAGATGAAAGGGTTGACTCAGTAGGGAGAGGAGAGTGGACCCCCGTTTGTCAGCTGTTTTCTGTTTGTAAGACAAGCTAGATGCATAACTTGCCCCCATAAAAGTCCAATTTTGCCTCCTTCTCGTAAGGTGAAAACATTTCCCCATTCTGGCATCTTACCAAGGATATGAGAGTTTATCTATCCAGTAATTATCTTATTCCTTTATGTGCACAACATGCTTGTCAGTGTTAACAGGCAGTGGTGGACTAGTAGTAACTGTAGCCATTGAACAGCATGAATTGGTTGACTAGTGGTATCTGTAGACAGCAGGCATTGGAGAATTAGTGGTAGCAGGTTTTGTGGTTGGCAAGTGAAGAAGATGCATTGGCTTTTTTTCAGCGTTTCAAAAATCCTCCCTTTTAAAAATTGCAACCTAAAGAAAAAGATTTTTTTATTAAAAGCAAAAAACAATGGGTCCCTTTTTTGGGGGATTATTGGTTGTGTGTGTGTAGGCCTGGCTGGTAGTAGCAGCAGGAAGGATGGTGGGCTAATGAAATTGTAGTAGCCAGGGGACAGCAGACAGTAGTGGACTACTGCTAGTTGTAGAAACCAGCGGACAGCAGGGGTGGTGCACTAGTGCTAGTTGTAGTCAGCAGACAACCGGCAGTGGTGAAATTGTCATACTTATAGCCAGACTTTGCATTGCCGATCCATGTGCTTATGTAGAGCTGTAATTCCTAAACTAAAATCCTGGCTATAACATCCTTGAAGAATCAAGATGCACTCACAATGTCTTGCAGCAGATAGTTTCATTTATTGTTGCGGTGTAACTACAAGCAGGACCCTGGCAGACAGTGTGGGGAGGGAGTGCAGGACGCTGCGAAATTCTCAAGTGTGACAGCTGATGAGGACGTCACAGATCAGGTGCTCAAAGGAAATCATGTGATCTAAAATGTATACATAGATTAACCCCTTCATGATCCAGCCCATTTTCACCTTCAGGACCTGGGCATTTTTTGAAAATCTGACCACTGTCACTTTAAACATTAATAACTCTGGAATGCTTTTACTTATCATTCTGATTCTGAGATTGTTTTTTCGTGACATATTCTACATTATGTTATTGGTAAAATTTCACTGATATTTGCATCCTTTCTTGGTAAAAAATCTAAAAATGTCATGAACATTTTGAAAATTTAGCATTTTTCTAACTTTGAAAGTCTCTGCTTGAAAGGAAAATGGATATTCCAAATAAATTACATATTGATTCACATATACAATATGTCTACTTTATGTTTGCATCAAAATATTGACAAGTTTTTACTTTTGGAAGACACCAGAGGGCTTCAAAGTTCCGCAGCAATTTTCCAATTTTTCTCAAGATTTTCAAAATCGTACTTTTTCAGGGCCCAGTTCAGGTTGGAAGTGGATTTTAAGGGTCTTCATATTACAAATACCCCATAAATGACCCCATTATAAAAACTGCACCCCCCAAAGTATTCAAAATGACATTCAGTAAGTGTTTTAACCCTTTAGGTGTTTCACAGGAATAGCAGCAAAGTGAAGGAGAAAATTCTAAATCTTCATTTTTTACACTCGCATGTTCTTGTAGACCCAATTTTTGAATTTTTACATGGGGTAAATGGAGAGAAATCACCCTAAAATTTGTAACCCAATTTCTCTCGAGTAAGGAAATACCTCATATGCGTATGTAAATTGTTCGGCGGGTGCAGTAGAGGGCTCAGAAGGGAAGGAGCGACAATGGGATTTTGGAGAGTGAGTTTTTCTGAAAGGGTTTTTGGGGGGCATGTCCCATTTAGGAAGCCCCTATGGTGCCAGAACAGTGGACCCCCCACATGTGACCCCATTTTGGAAACTACACCCCTCATGGAATTTAATAAGGGGTGCAGTGAGCATTTACACCCCACTGGCGTTTGACAGATATTTGAAACAGTGGACTGTGCAAATGGAAAATTTTATTTTTCATTTCCACAGACCACTGTTCCAAAAATCTGTCATACGCCAGTGGGGTGTAAATTCTCACTGCACCCCTTATTACATTCCGTGAGGGTTGTAGTTTTCAAAATGGGGTCACATATGGATATTTATTGTTTTGCGTTTGTCAGAACTGCTGTAACAATCAGCCACCCCTGTGAAATCACCTCAAATGTATATGGTGCACTCTCCCTTCTGGGCCTTGTTGTGCGCCCCCAGAGCACTTTGCGCCCACATATGGGGTATTTCCGTACTCGGGAGAAATTGCATTACAAATTTAGAGGGTCTTTTTTCCCTTTTACCTCTTGTGAAAATGAAAAGTATAGGGCAACACCAGCATGTCAGTGTAAAAAATGTATTTTTTTACACTAACATGCTGGTGTAGACCCAACTTCACCTTTTCATAAGGGGTTAAAGAAGAAAAAGCCCCCCAAAATTTGTAAGGCAATTTCTCCCGAGTACGGCGATACCCCATATGTGTCCCAAAACTGTTACCCAGAAATACGACAGGGCTCCAAAGTGAGAGAGCGCCATGCGCATTTGAGGCTTAAATTAGGGATTTGCATAGGGGTGGACATAGGGGTATTCTATGCCAATGATTCTCAAACAGGGTGCCTCCAGCTGTTGCAAAACTCCCAGCATGCCTGGACAGTCAATGGCTGTCCGGCAATACTGGGAGTTGTTATTTTGCAACAGCTGGAGGCTCCGTTTTGGAAACAGTAGCGTACCAGACGTTTTTCATTTTTGGGGGGGAGGGGGGCTGTGTAGGGGTATGTGTATATATAGTGTTTTTTACTTTTTATTTTAGGTTAGTGTTAGTGTAGTGTAGTGTTTTTAGGGTACAGTCACATGGGCAGAGGTTCACAGCAAGTTTGAAGCTGGATATTTGAGCTGCAGCACAAAATTTGCGCCATCTCAAACTTGCAGCACTCACTGTAAACCTCCGCCCATGTGAGTGTACCCTGTACATTCACATTGGGGGGAGGGGGCAAACATCCAGCTATTGCAAACTCCGAGCATGCCCTTTGGCTGTCCGTGCATGCTGGGAGTTGTAGTTTTGCAACAGCTGGAGGCACACTGGTTTGGAAACACTAAGTTAAGTAATAAACTTTCAAGTGTTTTGCAACCAAACTTAGTGTTTCCAAACCAGTGTGCCTCCAGCTGTTGATAAACTACAACTCCCAGCATGCATGGTCTGTCAATGCATACTGGGAGTTATAGTTTTGCAACAATTGCAACAGCTGGAGGCACTGAGGTAGGAAACGGACAATGTTTCCCAAATAGTGTGCCTCCAGTTGTTGCAAAACTACAACTCCCAGCATGCCCATACTGCCCAGGCATGCTGGAAGTTGTAGTTAGGCAATATCTGAAGGATCAGATGCTGCCGAACTACAACTTCCAGCATACTTGGGCAGTCTGGGCATGCTGGGAGTTGTAGTTTTGCAACATCTGGAGGTCCACAGTTTGGAAACCACTGTATAATGGTCTCCAATCTGTGCTCTTCCAGATGTTAGAGAACTACAACTCCCAGCATGCCTGGACAGACTGATCATGCTGAGATTTGTAGTTTTGCAACATCTGGAAGAGCACAGATTGGAGACCATTATACAGTGGTCTCCAAACTGTGGACCTCCAGATGTTGCAAAACTGCAACTCCCAGTATGCCCAGAAAGCCAAAGGCTGCCTGGGCATGCTGGGAGTTGCAGTTTTGAAACTCCCAGAGGCAGCGGTGAGATCGCTTTATGGCGATCTCACTGCTGCCAATGAAGATGTCGCACTGCTGCCGGAAACTCACCGCCGGGACGCAGCGCCGCCGGGACCGCCTGGAGGACGCCGCTCGCGCCGGGACCGCTCGGGACACCGCATGGCCGGGTAAGTGACGCCGGGGGACGGGTCAGGGACACTTAGCAGAGTGGTGTGTGTCCTGATCCCCGTGATCGGGACTCACACACTGCGCTGCTAAGTATTCTGATAGCGAAACGCTGCTATCAGCTAGTCAGATTTGACAAGCTGATAGCAGCGATCGCTGGGGGGGGGGGGATGAAACCCCCCGTGGTCGCATCGTAAGATAGCTGGCTATCAGTGATAGCCACCATCTTACCGGGCTCTGCGGAATGCCGCGAGTAGCTGCAAAAATGTTCATGACATACCTGTATGTCATGGGTCGGGAACACCTTGCCACTCATGACATACAGGTATGTCAAAGATCGGGAAGGGGTTAAAAACCAGTAATCCAAAGAGAAACAGCACTCCCTTGAGCTCAATATCCGTGGGTGCACGCAGAACCAGACCTTGGTCAGGGGTCCCAATTCACAGAAAGTTCATATAAATCCGCAGCACACAGGTCCAATATGGTGAAAAAGAAAAAACTTTATTCCATCATGTGAATGTCATACAGCGACATTTCTGCTGGCTCTCCCAGCCTTTCTCAAGGAGCTTGAGAAAGGCTGGGAGAGCGAGCAGAAACGTTGCTGTATGACATTCACATGATGGAATAAAGTTTTTCTTTTTCACCATATTGGACCTGTGTGCTGCGGATTTATATGAACTTTCTTAGATTAAAAACCAAATACAGGCAATGCCCTTACAAATGTACAATACATTTACAGGAAAATTCCTAAAACTATCTTATTGTTAAGTTGCCTTGCGCAAATCCTGGCTATCCCTTACTCTCTTGTTGAAAACCAAAAAGAGAAAAGTGGTACACACCTTGTTAAGCCCAGAAACACAAACTTGGTTATGGTATCTTAGTAAGATGGCTCCTTACCATTGGTAGTTGTTCTAAGTGCACAATACATCTTCTTGCATATCAGGTATATCTGGTCAGCTGCCTCTGGGTCCCTCTGGAATCAGCCAGAAGCAATGTGATTAAATCACAAAAAGAAGGGGCTTCTGTATAGGTGCTTCTCTAACCGATAATAACCAGCCGATAGTGTATATGGCTAAAAAAAAAAACCTTATTAAATACACTGCTACCCTGACAAAGAGCCCGGTTCGAGATGGAAAAGCTAAAAGTGCATAGCAGTGTATTTAATAAAGTCTTGAACACTATATACTCCATTGGCTGTGTACTGTCCGTTGGAGAAGCACCAATGCATATGTCCATACAGATTTCATCACATTGTCCCGACTTACTTTTGTTATTTTCAGAGAAGGCACTGGCTTTCTGCATCTGGTAATATAGGTACACCACCATCCCTTCACTATGCCCATCCTCTGGTAGGCTTTTTTCTTCATCCTACAGATGCATCAGCGTTGCCTTTACCTGCTCCTGAGCTGATGACCAGGGGCCTAGCTGTAGAGGTAGCAGAGTTTGCAGTTACATAGCATTGATCAGTGTTATCGGTGGTGGAATGCCCTCGCCTGCCATGGCTGACCTGCTGAGTTAGCCGGGATAACTTTTCTCCCGTTTAAGACACCGCAATCAACTTTTGGTTGATGTCCCATTGACATTGTCCGGCATAAGCTGCGGGACCTGGTTGGTGATAGCAACCGGGACTTACCAGGTATGAAGTGATTGCACGGATGTCCGCCATTAACCCCTCAGATGCCGTGATCAATACAGATCACGGCATCTTCGGCAGTGCGGTACTTTAAATGAATGATCGGATCGCCGCAGTTCTGCCGCAGGGATCCGATCATCCAGCATGGCAACTGGAGGTCCCCTCACCTGGCTTTGGCTGTCTCACAGGGTCTTCTGCTCTGGACTGAGATCGAGCAGACCAGAGCAGAAGATCACACCGATAATACTGATTAGTGCTATGTCCTATGCATAGCACTGAACAGTATTAGCAATCAAACGGTTGCTATAAATAGTCTCCTATGGGGACTATTAAAATGTTAAAAAAAACAAAAAAAGTAAAAAAAATGTAAAATAAAATAGTAAAAAAAATTTGAAAAATCCCCTCCCCCAATAAAAAGGTAAAACGTCCGTTTTCCCATTTTACCCCTCAAAAAAGCATAAAGAAAATAACCAATACACATATTTGGTATTGCCGCATGTGTAAATGTCTGAACTATTAAAATATATTGTTAATTATCCCATACGGTGAACGGTCTAAAAGTAAAAAATTCTAAAAAGTCCAAAATTGCTGTCACATTTTATTCCCAAAAAAAAAATTAATAAAAAATGTATAAAAAGTAAAACCTGGGCAAAAGTTGTACTGATAAAAACTACAGATCATGGTGCAAAAAATGAGCCCCCATACCGCCCGATATATGGAAAAATTAGAAAGTTGTAGGTGGTCAAAAAAGGGCAATTTCAAACATACTAATTTTGTTAAAATGGTTTGAGATTTTTTTTAAGCGGTACAATTATAGAAAAGCATATAACATGGGTATCATTTAATCATATTTGCCCACAAAATAAAGAAAACATGTAATTTTTACTGTAAAGTGTACAGATTGAAAACAAAACCTTCTAAAATTTGCTAAAATGCTTGTTTTCTTTTCAATTTTCCCATATAAATAATATTTGTTTGGTTGTGCCATACATTTTATGGTAAAATAAGTGATGTAATTACAAAGTACAATTGGTGAAAAACAAGCCCTCATATGGGTCTGTGGATAGAAATATAAAAGAGTTATGATTTTTAGAAGGCGAGGAGGAAAAAACGGAAATGCTAAAATAAAATTGGTCTGGTCCTTAAAGGGGTACTCCGCCTCTGGCATCTTATCCCCTATCCAAAGGATAGGGGATAAGATGTTAGATTGCCGCGGTCCCGCTGCTGGGGACCCTGGGGATCGCCGCTGCGGCACCCTGCCATCATTACTGCACAGAGCGAGTTCGCTCTGTGCGTAATGACGGGCGATACAGGGGCCAGAGCAGCGTGACGTCATGGCTCCGCCCCTCATGACATCAAGGCCCGTCCCCTTAATGCAAGTCTATGGCAGGGGGTGTGACGACTGCCACGCCCCCTTCCCATAGACGTGTATTGACGGGGGCGGGCTGTGACGTCACGAGGGGCGGAGCCGTGACGTAACTATGCTCCAGCCCCTGTATTGCCCGTCATTACGTGCAGAGCAATCTCGCTCTGCGCAGTAATGATAGCGGGGTGCTGCAGCAGCGATCCCCGGGGTCCCCAGCAGCGGGACCCCGGTGATCTAACATCTTATCCCCTATCCTTTGGATAGGGGATAAGATGTCTAGGGGCGGAGTACCCCTTTAAGGCCAAAATGGGCCTGGTCCTTAAGTAGTTAAGGGGTTAATTAAAAACAATTTGGAGGCTTTTTTGGGGGGAAATTTGTCACTTACCAACTAGTCAAGTAGCGAAGAGACTGCCAGTCAACTTATCAACTTACATTGCTTTTAATACATATTTATGTTAAAGCCAAGCAGAAATACTATATGTTTGATTTAACCTAGAAATTACATGTAACTTGGCTTAAAATGTATATTGCACATTTACTCTCAACAATTTCAATGTGTATTTATGTAAAAAAAAAAAAAGAAAAAAAGAAAGCAGGGTCAGAGCACCACCATAGGAGTAGTGGTTCAAGCAACGTGAAGATTGTCTTCAGAAGCCCTGATGCATAGCACCTGGCCCGGATATTATTCTCCAAGCAGCAATAAAAAGAATCATGTTACAGCTCCCGAATTAAAAATCCACAACTTTTATTAATCCATGTACAAAGTGAATACAAACATAGAACAACACATGATCTGTAGTTTTTATCAGTACCACTTTTGCTTAGGTTTTACTTTTAATTAATTTTTTATTAATTTTTTTTGGAATAAAATGTGACAAATAGGCAGCAATTTTGGACTTTTTTTTTTATTTGTTTACGCTGTTCACCGTATGGGATGATTAACATTATATTTTAATAGTTCAGACTTTTACGCACTTGGCGATACCAAATATATGTATTAATTATTTGTTTACGCTTTTTTGGGGGTAAAATGGGAAAAACAGACTTTTTACTCTTTTATTGGGGGAGGGGATTTTTCACATTTTTGACTTCACATTTTTTTTTGCCTTTTTTTTTTTTTTTAAATGTTTATGTCCCCATAGGGGACTATTCAGTGCAATTGGTTGATTGCTAATACTGTTCAGTGCTATGTATATGACATAGCACTGCTCAGTATTATCGGTTATCTTCTGCTCTGGTCTGCTCGATCTCAGACCAGAGCAGAAGACCCTGCGAGATGGCCGGAGCCAGATAAGGGGACTTCCGGCCGCCATGCTGGATGATCGGATCCCCGCGGCAGCCCTGGGCAATCCGATCATCTATTCAAAGTACCGCACTGCTGCAGATGCCGTGATCTGCATTGATGATGGCATCTGAGGAGTTAATGGCAGACATCCGCGCGATCGCGGATGTCTGCCATTACCGACGGGTCCCTGGCTGCTGAGAGCCCTGGCTGCTGATCATGGTGGCCCGTAAATGTACGTCATGGTGAGCTAAGTACCAAGTCACCATGACATGCATTTACGTCCATTGTCGTTAAGGGGTTAATGCTTTAGCGCAGCTTCCTTTCAGGACAATCATTACAGAACAGTATGTGGGGGTGACATGGCAGGAAAAACATTAAAGGGGTACTCTGCCCCTAGAATCTTATCCCCTATCCACAGTTCTCAAGGCTGGCAGCGTGGCGTTCTGAACATGGAAGCTTGCGACTTCTGTGTTTATGATGTCACGTCCCCTCCATTCATGTCCATAGGGGGAGGGTGACGGAGGTGTGACATGAATGGAGGGGACGTGACGGCTGTGGTCAACAGTCATCAGCAAGGCGCAGAGTTTGGGTGTCAAGGATTTCTGGGTGTCAAGACGGAGACCCCCCTTGATCAGACATCTCATCCCCTATCCTTTGGATAGGGGATAAGATGTCTAGGGGCGCAGTACTCCTTTAAAGTGTTACTGTTTAAATGATATGACTTATAGTCCAAAAAATATCCTAATGTTCAGAACTAACTATACTGCCCTCATAAAGAAGATCATGGGAAACCTGACTGATCTGGTTTAAAGAATAATTTATTACTTTGCCTTATAGACTAATACATTAAAACAGTGTTTCTCAAGCGTGGTCCTCAAGCACCCTCAACAGGTCATGTTTTCAGTATTTCCTTAGTCTTTCACAGGTCATATAACTGTGGTGATGTCCGATTGACTGACCAGAATTATATCACCTGTGAAAGATTAAGGAAATCCTGAAAACATGACCTGTTGGGGGGGGGGGGGGGTCTTGAGGACCACGCTTGAGAAACACTGCATTAAAACAAGATATACTGTCCATATAACTTAATTCCTTTTGGAGAAAACTATTATACGCTTTTCTAGTCTGTGCTGCATTTGCATCACAAAGCATCCTAAAGTCAGTTGTTTTAGTTGAAATCATTCACTTACGCATCATAAATAAATGATGCTCCAATTTCTAGTGCATCCTTTTGGCATGAATTGTTAACGTACATTCAGAAGTTTCAACTGCATTTAATGGGCAAATAGTTGGAACCTTTGAATAAGTGATAACGCCTACAAATTCAGCCATATGACTGTGTAATCATTAACATCTTTAATGTGAATGGGAGACAATGCAGCATTTATTGATCTCAATGCATTACTCACTTTGTGGAAATGATTAGGCAGTTTCACCTCCCGTATTTGTCTTAAATAATTCACAAAGTAATTTTCCATCAGTGTTATTTTCTCTAAAACTATGAACCTAACCTATATGTGCTGGATATTTAAAGATATTCTGTTCTATCACAAAATGTTAAGACTGACGCTGTTTTAATCAATTATTCAATCAAGTGTCCATAAATCTAAAATATGTAAATTGGCCATTTTATCGTTAAAAACATAATATCTATCACTTTGACAAAAAAAGAAAATGCTTTGGACAAGTAAGTTATTAATTCTCATGAAAATGCAGTCAATTATACATGGAAAGCCTCTCTATATATGTTAAAAATTATATACCAATAAACTTAGTGGGTTTGAGACAAGTTGGGTGAAAACTGGCCTAATGTCTGCTTATAAACTGTTTTAAATTGTGCTCTTAATTAGAATCTATTATAAAGGGGTTTTGCAACCATTAACATTTATTGCATATGTATACAGTATGGGGGAGATTTATAAAGGGATTTAGAGCTCTTTTTTTTGCTTACAAAAGTTGCACACTTTTGGCTGTAAGCAAAAATGAACAAAAGAGCTTACCAAAGCAAATTTCAGTTTTCACTTAGGAGTGGTCAGGGATTTATCAAGTGCGAAAGCTGCACAAAAAGTCGCTACCGCCTCCAAAGCAGCTTAAATGTAAGCAAGCCTGGAGCTGGCTTACAAAACGGTCCGCCGCTTATCTTACTTCTGCTGCTTATCTTTCCTCCGCCGCTGGTCAGCTTCATCTTGCCGCCTGTACATCTCACACCCCACCGCTCGCTGTTACAGGACTAACTTGACTTGAAACCAGACTCAACATACAATGTTACAGACAGTTCAGATCTGCAAAAAGTGTCAATGGCTGGAAGAACCGACCAATCGGGCATTTCACTGGTAAAACCCTTGCATCCCTACAGTGCATGCACTGACTGGCTGTCTAGTGGCACTCCCTACAGTACAGGGAAGTACTATATATTCTGTACTACTCTTTACCTGTGCCACAGTTAGCTGCTCCTTTGGACACCAGGTGAGGGAGGCTCCATTTTACTTTTTTTTAGACACTGGGCCTCATTTACTAATGTTGTCAGTGTGTACCCCCTTAAACGACAAGTCTCATGGCCAACATTACTCTTCAAAATTTACACTATCCGCAGGTTAGGGGATAACTTTTATATCGCTGTGTGTTCTAGCACTGGGGCCAGCCTTGTGCCACGCCCCCTCCATATATCTGTATGTGAGAGATGAAGATTTCAGAGTGACTCTCCCATACCGATATACTGAGGAAGCGAGGCTTTGTGCGGAGTTGTGATGCGCCACTCTGTCGGAGAGTTTTGTCTCCTTACAAATGATCACGGGGGCCACATCGCTCGGACCCCCGCGATCAAATAAGTTATCCCCTATCCTGCCTCTAGGGGATACATTTTTAGTTAAAGGGGTACTACCATGCTGAAAACTTATCCCCTATCTAAAGGATAGGGGATAAGTTGCCTGATTGCACGGGATTCCGCCGCTGGGGACCTCTGCGATCTCGCATGAAGCACCCCGCTCTCATCAGGCCCAGGAGCGATGACTGCCGATCACGGGGCTGGAGTATCGTAACGTCACGGCTCCACCCCATGTGACGTCACGCTCCGCCCCTTCAATGTAAGTCTATGGCAGCGGGCGAGACAGTTGTTCGATCACCTGCCCCGTCATCAAACCAAGAGCAGATGTTAGCTCCGGAGCCTGATGAGAGTGGGGTGCTGCGTGCGAGATCGCGGGGGTACCCAGCGGTGGGACTCCACGCGATCAGGCAACTTATCCCCTATCCTTTAGATAGGGGATAAGTTGTCAGCACGGTAGTTCCCCTTTAATGTTGGACATGAGACTTCTTGTTTCCCGCAAATCTGTCATCAGTCTTACCCGCCCTAACCTGTCATACAGGCTTGAATTGCATGTGATACTGCTCAAAATGATACTTTAAATGTCCTGAATGAGCCAGCCGTTGCACAGTTATCGCTGTATTTCATTTTCAGTAAATGAGGTCCTTGGGGCATGGGCGAAGCTGGGATGGCAGCTACGGGTACCCCACGTGATCATCTGCCGGGCAAGAAGATCATTAATATGCACGGCGCATCTGCAGCTTCCAGAGTACACCCGGAAGTACTTTCGGGTGTACTCTAGGAGCGGCGCATGCGCCATGGCTATAACCTTGCGCTAGAGCAGGGAGGGAGGCCATGCATATTGATGATTTGGGATGAGTGGCAGCCCAGCTGAAGATCACGTGTGTTTCACAGAGCTCCGGTCATAGCTCCGTCCATGCCCCAAGGACCTAATTGACATAAAAGGAAAACCAGTGAGAAGGGCACAACGGCTGGGCCATTCAGGACATTGTAAGTATCATTTTGATCAGTATCACCCGTACTGCAAGCCTGTATGACAGGTCAGTGCGGGTTATACTGAGGATACATTTCCTTTACTACATCTCTACGAGTGAGGGGATCGCTACATTGTTCATTCTGTGGTCTATGACATATCAATATATTGAGTGGGCGTGTCGTTTTATGTTCTGGGCGTATTTCGCCTAGCGTTGTTTACTTAAATTCCATGGGCATCGTATGTGATTTTTCATGGTCTCATTTATTAGAACCCCCTGTGAGTTACAAATTATTCACTAGCCTTGGGACAGTGTTTACTTAATTGAAACATGGATCTACGCTTTACATCATTGTTACTTTATGTGCAACATGAACAAAGGTAAGTGAAGAGCTATTATTGCTTTCCTTCAGACCCTTCAGACAACCAAAAAGTGTGCCATAATGTTTTTTATATTTCATGAAGCCTTAAAGGGAAGCAATAATTAGATGTTACCCTATGTAAGGCATGGCAAACCATTCGATAGGATCAAATATTTCTCATCACCATCCCTTGTGGAAGGTTCTGCCCCCAGGGATGGAGAAGATATGAAGTTCTAAACTAGTCACCACCACGACCGTAAGTAGTCCCCTGGGCGGGGGTGTTACTTTGTTCAACAGTGACGCACCCTCAGCTTGATTGATGGGCCATGCCATCGCTCTGCTCCGTCTGTTCATTGAGCTTAACGTCAATCTTGACAAGGGTGCGTCGCTGCTGTCTGAAGTAACGGGCCTGGTAACAGGAGCTCCCCGCCCAGGGGGCTTCTTACGGTCATGGCGGAGCCTAGTTTACAACTTCATATCTTCACCATCCATGGGTGCAGGTGCGTCCCCCAGGGATGTTGTTGATAAAGATTTTACAATATGTAGCGGTTTGCAAAGCCTTATATATTTGAAAATCTGATGATTGTTTCCCTTTAAAGCACATCCCTCTTGTCCATAATTATTATTTATTTTTGTTTTTATAGCTTAACGCTGTCTTCTTTCTTTGTCACCTTTTTAATAAATATTTTTTTCATTGTTGTGATACATTGGGGAAAAGTATGATCTGATCTAATTTAAGTGAGTGGCCTCCTAAAGAAAACAAGCGAAAAATCTGGAGTGAGATCTGTTGCAAAATAAATGCACTTGGCGTATAGAAGCGAAGCATACACGAATTGCATGATTGCATGATTGTCAGCAACAAGTCAAAGACAAATTAATGAAGATAGAACAGTCCGCTAAGAAAACCGGTGGAGGACCTGCCTGTAAAATCCGTCTTAATCAAACAGAGGAGATTTTGGCTGACACATTTAAAAAAGAGCAGATCAGTGGGATCGGTCGCTATGATGTCCTTGCTGGTGTTAAAGGTGAGTTATGTTATCTTATTTTTGGATTTTACAAATAACTTTGGCCTGCTACATGTTAGTTTAGGCAATTTTATTGGTCATATAGTTAAACTAGCAAGGGGAGCACTAGACTTAACATCCATCCTCCTTTTTTATTTTTTATTTTTTTTTATGTGACACATTTTTTTGCCCTTTTAGGGAAACAACGAGCACATTTAGCCCTATCTAACGCTTTGCAAAGTGTTAGATAGTGTTAAATCTTTCTCAACAACATCCCCAGGGGACATTACTACCCCCCAGGAATGGTGAGGATATGAACTTACAAACTAGTGACCGCCATGGATGTAAGTATTCCTCTGTGCGAGGAACTCCTCTCACCTACTCCCGTTCCTCTGCCTGCGGTGATGCACCCTTGGCTTGATTGACAGGCTGCGCCATTGTTCTGCTCCGTTTGTTCAGTGTGCAGATCCATAACATGGCACGTCAATCAAGCAGACGGTGGTCGCTGATGTACAAACAACAGGACTAGCTGAGAGGAGGTGGCCAGGGGCCTAACTTGTTCACCAGTGATTGACAAAAACTTCTAAGGAATAGATGCTTTTTAATGTGTAGTTATGCTGCTATAAAAATAGCAATTTAAAAAAAAACAAGCTGGAGACATTACTTTATTTTACATTTATTTATTTGTTACATGTTTTACCACACTGCTCTTTTTCGCCACCTTTCACTGTATCTGTAGACTGCAGGTTTTATTTTTCAATATCCAGATAACAAACATGAATGTCCAAAATTTTTTACCCAGAATAATATGTGTCCTCTTTAACAGCTTAATCAAACGCAATATAATTAAAAAAACTAAACATATGAATAACATAATAACATTTTTTTCATAACATTTCAACAAACGTGCATTCCAAAATTTAAGTAGTCATCCTCCTGGCGATGCAGGACGTATGCATACGCACTGCATCCCCGATCCTTAAGGATTCAGGGTGTACCTGTATGCCCTGAGTATTTCCGGTCCCCGCCGCTCACCGGGTGGGGACCGGACCGCGATGCCTGCTGAAATCATTCAGCAGGCATCACGTGACAACGCCTGGGGGCGTCCTGAGACCAAATGGGCTGATCAATTCAGATCAGCAATTCCGGGTCAATTGGGTCCCGGTGACCCCCCAAAAAAAGGATGATAGGTGCCATCCGAGATGGTAAGGCTGGCCTCCTGCTGTTGCTTAGCAACAACTCCCAGCATGCACACAAGGGCATTCTGGGAGTTTTTGTTATGCAACAGCAAAAGGCACAACAACAACTCCCAGCATGCCCTTTGGTAGTTTGTGCCTTCTGGGGGTTGTAGTTATGCAACAGCTGGAGGCACATTTTTTTTTACCTCCAGCTGTTGCATAACTACAACCCCCAGCATGCACGGACAGCCAATGGGCATACTGGAAGTAGTGTGCCTCCAGCGGTTGCATAACTACAAGTCCCAGCATGCCCTTCGGCTGTCACTGCATGCTGAGAGTTATAGCTTTTTGCAACAGCTGAAGGCACACTGGTTGCAAAACACAGAGTTGGTTACCTAGCTCAGTGTTTCACAACCAGTGTGCCTCCACCTGTTGCAAACTACAACTCCCAGCATGCACTGATAGACCGTATATGCTGGGAGTTGTAGTTTTGCAACAGCTGGAGGCACACTGATTGCGAAACACTGAGTTATGTAACAAACTCGCAGTGTTTTGCAACCAGTGTGCCGCCAGCTATTGCATAACTACAACCCCCAGCATGCACGACAACCAAAGGCCATGCTGGGAGTTGTAGTTTTGCAACAGCTGGAGGTTTGCCCCCGCGCATGTGAATGTACAGGGTACATTCACACAGGTGGGTTTAGAGTGAGTTTCTTGGTGCAAGTTTGAGATGCAGCAAATTTTCCGCTGCAGCTCAAACTCCCAGCGGGAAACTTGCTGTAAACCTCTGGCTATGTGAATGTACCCTAAAAACACTACACTACACCAACACAAAATAAAAAGTAAAACACTACATATACATATACCCCTGCACAGTTACTTCCCCCCCCCAATAAAAAATAAAAACGTCTGGTACGGCACTGTTTCCAAAATGGAGCCTCCAGCTGTTGCAAAACAACAACTCCCAGTATTGCCGGACAGCCATTGACTATCCAGGCTTCCTTGGAGTTTTGCAACAGCTGGAGGCACCCTATTTGGGAAACACTGCCGTAGGGTAATTTTGGGCCTCAAATGTGCATGGCGCTCTCTCACTTAGGAGCCCTGTCGTATTTCAAGGCAACAATTTAGTGCCAAATATGAAGTATTTCTGTACTCGGGAAAAATTGCATAACACATTTTGGGGGGCTTTTTCTCCTTTTACCCCTTATGAAAAGGTAAAGTCGGGGTCTACACTTGCAAGCTGTTGTAAAAAAAAAATTACTCTAACATGCTGGTGTTGCCCCATACTTTACATTTTCACAAGAGGTAAAATGAAAAAAAGACCGCAAAAATTTGTAACACAATTTCTCCTGAGTACGAAAAGACCTCATATGTGGGCATAAAATGCTCTGCGGGCACACAACAAGGCTCAGGAGTGAGAGAGTGCACTTTGTAAATTTGAGGCCTAAATTGGTGATTTGTACAGGGGTGGCTGATTTTACAGCGGTTCTGAAATAAACGCAAAAAAATAAATACCCACGTGTGACCCCATTTTGGAAACTACACGCCTCACAGAACGTAACAAGGGGTATAGTGATCCTTAACATCCCACAGGTGTTTGAAGAAAAGTTGGATGGGATAATGAAAAAAAAAAATCACTAAAATGCTGGTGTTACCATAAATTTTTCATTTTTACAAGGGAAAAAAGCCCCCAAAATTTGTAAGAAGATACCCCATATGTGGATGTAAAGTGCTCTACTGGTGCACTACAATGCTCAGAAGAGAAAGAGGGCCATTGGGCTTTTGCAGAGAAAATTTTTCCGGAATTGAAGGCCCCCCCCATGTGACACCATTTTGGAAACTACACCCCTCACGGAACGTAATAAGGGGTGCAGTGAGCATTTAAACCCCACAGATGTCTGACAGATTTTTGGAAGAGTGGTTCGTGAAAATGAAAAATTTAATTTTTTATTTGCACAGCCTACTTTTCCAAAGATCTGTTAAAGTGGGGTGTAAATGTTCAATGCACCCCTTATTAAATTCTGTGAGGGTTGTGGTTTCCAAAATGGGGTCATATGTGGGGGGTCCACAGTTCTGGCACCATGGGGGCTTTGTAAAAGCACATGGTCCCCAACTTCCTTTCCTAACAAATTCTCTATCCAAAATTTCAATGGCGCTCCTTCTCTTCTGAGCATTGTAGTGCGCAAGCAGTGCACTTTACATCCATACATGGGGTATTTCTATACTCAGAAGAAATGGGGGGGGGGGGCATTTTCTCCTATTACCTGTCACGATTCGGCTTCCAGGTAGTGGATCCTCTGTGTCAGCGAGGGATTGGCGTGGACCGTGCTAGTGGACCGGTTCTAAGAGGCTACTGGTGTTCACCAGAGCCCGCCGCAAAGCGGGATGGTCTTGCTGCGGCAGTAGCAACCAGGTCGTATCCACTAGCAACGGCTCAACCTCGCTGACTGCTGAGAAGGCGTGGGACAGAAGGACTAGGCAGAGGCAAGGTCAGACGTAGCAGAAGGTCGGGGCAGGCGGCAAGGTTCGTAGTCAAGATGGATAGCAGAAGTTCAGGTAACACAGGCTTTGGACACACTAAACGCTTTCACTGGCACAAGGCAACAAGATCCGGCAAGGGAGTGCAGGGGCAGTGAGCAGATATAGTCTGGGAGCAGGTGGGAGCCAATTAAGCTAATTGGGCCAGGCACCAATCATTGGTGCACTGGCCCTTTAAGTCTCAGAGAGCTGGCGCGCGCGCGCCCTAGAGAGCGGAGCCGCGCGCGCCAGCACATGACAGCAGGGGACCGGGACGGGTAAGTGACCTGGGATGCGATTCGCGAGCGGGCGCGTCCCGCTGTGCGAATCGCATCCCCGACGGCCATGACAGTGCAGCGCTCCCGGTCAGCGGGACTGACCGGGGCGCTGCGGGGAGAGAGACGCCGTGAGCGCTCCGGGGAGGAGCGGGGACCCGGAGCGCTAGGCGTAACAGTACCCCCCCCTTAGGTCTCCCCTTTTCTTTGTCCGGTAACTGCCTCCCCTGGGATGAGGACACCGGGAAAGAATGGAGGGTTTCCTCAACGGCAGGCAGCAGAGCAGGAGTGGGAATGGGGAGGGAGGGCAGAGGGCGAAGCCTGGCACAGGGCAGTGTGACACCAGGACGGGGGCCATGAGGAGGCACTGAGGCTTGCCTGACGGGGCTGGGAGGGGGGGAGAGGCACTTCCTATGGCAGGCAGAGTCCCAGTTCCTGATCTCCCCGGTGGTCCAATCAAGGGTGGGAGAATGAAGCCGGAGCCATGGCAGACCGAGGAGGACCTCAGAGGTACAGTTGGGAAGGACGAATAACTCAATCCTTTCGTGGTGGGGTCCAATAGACATCAGGAGGGGTTCTGTGCGGTAACGCACGGTGCAATCCAATCTGACTCCGTTGACCGCGGAAATGTAGAGCGGCTTGACGAGACGGGTCACCGGGATGCTGAATTTATTCACAAACGACTCCAAAATAAAATTACCAGAGGCACCAGAGTCAAAGCAGGCCACGGCTGAGAGGGAGGAGTTGGCTGAAGGAGAAATCCGCACGGGCACCGTGAGACGTGGAGAAGCAGACTTAGAACCAAGAGACGCCACACCCACGTGAGCTGGGTGTGTGCGTGCGTTTCCCAGACGTGGAGGACGGATAGGGCAATCCACCAAGAAATGCTCGGTACTGGCACAGTAAAGACAGAGATTTTCTTCCCTACGGCGATTCCTCTCTTCCTGGGTCAGGCGAGACCGATCCACTTGCATGGCTTCCTCGGCGGGAGGCCCAGGCGTAGATTGCAACGGATACTGTGGGAGAGGTGCCCAGAGATCTAAGTCTTTTTCCTGGCGGAGCTCTTGGTGTCGCTCAGAAAAACGCATGTCAATGCGGGTAGCCAAATGGATGAGTTCTTGCAGGTTGGCAGGAATCTCTCGTGCGGCCAGCACATCCTTGATGCGACTGGATAGGCCTTTTTTAAAGGTCGCGCAGAGAGCCTCATTATTCCATGATAACTCGGAAGCAAGAGTACGAAATTGGATGGCGTACTCGCCCACTGAAGAATTACCCTGGACCAGGTTCAACAGGGCAGTCTCGGCAGAAGAAGTTCGGGCTGGCTCCTCGAAGACACTCCGGACTTCAGCGAAGAAGGACTGGACTGTGGCTGTGGCAGGATCATTGCGGTCCCAGAGCGGTGTGGCCCAAGACAAGGCCTTTCCTGAAAGAAGGCTTACTACGAACGCCACCTTAGACCGTTCTGTAGGAAACAAGTCCGACAACATCTCCATATGCAGGGAACACTGAGACAAAAATCCACGGCAGAGTTTAGAGTCCCCATCAAATTTGTCCGGCAGGGACAAGCGGAGGCTAGGAGCGGCCACTCGCTGCGGAGGAGGTGCAGGAGCTGGCGGAGGAGATGGTTGCTGCTGTAGCAGAGGCAAAAGTTGCTGTAACATGGCGGTCAACTGGGACAGCTGCTGTCCTTGTTGGGCAATCTGCTGCGATTGCTGAGCGACCACCGTGGGAAGGTCAGCGAGACTTGGCAGCGGCACCTCAGCGGGATCCATGGACGGATCTACTGTCACGATTCGGCTTCCAGGTAGTGGATCCTCTGTGTCAGCGAGGGATTGGCGTGGACCGTGCTAGTGGACTGGTTCTAAGAGGCTACTGGTGTTCACCAGAGCCCGCCGCAAAGCGGGATGGTCTTGCTGCGGCAGTAGCAACCAGGTCGTATCCACTAGCAACGGCTCAACCTCGCTGACTGCTGAGAAGGCGTGGGACAGAAGGACTAGGCAGAGGCAAGGTCAGACGTAGCAGAAGGTCGGGGCAGGCGGCAAGGTTCGTAGTCAAGATGGATAGCAGAAGTTCAGGTAACACAGGCTTTGGACACACTAAACGCTTTCACTGGCACAAGGCAACAAGATCCGGCAAGGGAGTGCAGGGGCAGTGAGCAGATATAGTCTGGGAGCAGGTGGGAGCCAATTAAGCTAATTGGGCCAGGCACCAATCATTGGTGCACTGGCCCTTTAAGTCTCAGAGAGCTGGCGCGCGCGCGCCCTAGAGAGCGGAGCCGCGCGCGCCAGCACATGACAGCAGGGGACCGGGACGGGTAAGTGACCTGGGATGCGATTCGCGAGCGGGCGCGTCCCGCTGTGCGAATCGCATCCCCGACGGCCATGACAGTGCAGCGCTCCCGGTCAGCGGGACTGACCGGGGCGCTGCGGGGAGAGAGACGCCGTGAGCGCTCCGGGGAGGAGCGGGGACCCGGAGCGCTAGGCGTAACATTACCCCTTGTAAAAATGTAAAATATGGGGAAAAACCAGCATTTTAGTGTAATTTTTATTTTTTTTTTTTTTACAAAAAAATTGTAAAAATTACACTATTAATTATCAGCTGTATGTTACAGAGGAATTTTAACACCAAAAAAGGTTAATTTCGGCATTATCACAGTGCTCTCTGCTGATACCTCTGGCCATGTCATTAACTGTCCAGAGTAGGATAAAATCACCATAGCAAACATATCCTGCTCTAGACAGTGCAGAAAATGGCCACTGGTGTCAGCATAGAGTACTGTGATACGACATAATGGAATGTTTAGATTAAAGATAAATAAATTAAAACTCAATAATAATTTACAATGTTGACTGGCATACAGCTAGTGCTCATTTAGAATGGTTAAGAAGTGGTCTAATTTAACTCCAATCAAATTAATCTTGACAATTAATGTTTTAAGCTGATTAACAAAATTCAATACAAAAAGAGTATTTTGAAGGTCGCTTTCAGGCTGCGTATTTTCAGGTTCCACAGGGTCAGTTGCAGGGATTGGCTCAAGTATTAAGGTGATTGTTTCATCATCCTCCGGTAAGATCTAAAAATATATGTTATGAAAAATATTAGATTAAATTCCGAATAAAATAAAGATGCTAGATTAAACACCAAGCTTAGTACCAACATACCATGCTTTGTATCTGGCAATGTTAAGGAGGCATGTTAACGTAGGTCAGATGTCTAACAACCCCTTCAAGCTATTTGCTGTTCTTTAGTGCAAAAATAATACAAAGCATTTAACATGTTTTCAAAATAGTGGTCAAAATAGTGGTCGATAGTGATTAACACCTCACCCACAGAACAGAACATTGGTTAAAGTTGGTCAAATGCTACTGACATTGCATGGCATAAGAGTTTACAGTAAACATTGTCAAAAAATTTAAACAATTTTTAAACAAACATTTGGTGGTTAAAAATTTGCTAAAATACACACATCCTCATTTTGGTAAATTCAAAAAAAAAAAATTACATTCGGCCAACAAAGCATCTTACCTCCATAGATTCAGATTAACCCTCCTTAGAATACATAGTTTCACCAATGTAAGGGTCATTATCTGCTTCTAAATTGGCTTCTCTAGAAGCAGTAAAAAAATTGGATAATGAGATCACATCCTTAAACTTGATACACTATTTCAAACAAAATATATATGCAAATGATATATGCATACTTACCATATATACTCGAGTATAAGCCAACCCGAATATAAGCCGAGGCCCCTAATTTCACCCCAAAAACCCAGGAAAAGTTATTGACTCAACTATAAGCCTAGGGTGGGAAATACATCATCCCCCCATGTCATCATCCAGACCCCCGTCATCATCCAGTCCCCCCGTAATCACCCCCCCCCCCCCTTCATCATCACCGCCTGTCAATCACTTCAGCCATCGGCTGTCCGGGCATGCTGGGAGTTGTAGTTTCGAAACATCTGGAGGTCCACAGGTTGAAGACCACTGCAGCCTTCGTCATCATCCAGACCCCCTACCTTTAGTTTTCTACTCACCTCCCCTCGGTGGGAAGGAAGGGTGAGCTGGCACGGGCCATCTAAGCTGCAGGAACCGTCCAGTGGGGAGAGTTATTCTTTTTGGGCTGTCCATTTTCACTGGGGGGTGCTCTTCTCCGCATTCAGGGCCTGCCTCGGACTAGTGATGATGCTTTGATGATGACGCACAGGGACGTTCATGCGCAGGGAGGCTTCCCACCTAATTTCCCCCAAAAAACCCAGGAAAAGTTATTGACTCGACTATAAGCCTAGGGTGGGAAATACATCCTCCCCGCCCATGTCATCATCCAGACTCCCGTCATCATCCAGACCCACGTCATCATCCCCCCCTTCATCATCACAGCCTGTCAATCCCTTCAGCCATCGGCTGTCCGGGCATGCTGGGAGTTGTAGTTTTGAAACCTCTGGAGGTCCGCAGGTTGAAGACCACTGCGGCCTTCGTCATCATCCAGACCCCCGTCATCATCCCCCCCCTCTTCATCATCACCGCCTGTCAATCCCTTCATCAGTGGTCTTCAACCTGCGGACCTCCAGATGTTGCAAAACTACAACTCCCAGCATGCCCAGACAGCCATCGGCTGTCCGGGCATGCTGGGAGTTGTAGTTTCAAAACCTCTGGAGGTCAACAGGTTGAAGACCACTGTGGCCTTCGTCATCATCCAGACCCCCCCCCCCCCCTTTAGTTTTCTACTCGCCTCCCCTCAGTCGGAAGGAAGGGTGAGCTGGTAGGGGCCATCTATGCTGCAGGGACTTTCCGGTGGGGAGGGTTAGTCGTTCTGGGCTGTCCATTTTCACCAGGGGGGGGGGCTCTTCTCCGTCTTCTGGGCCTGCCCCGGACTAGTAACGTTGCCTTGACGACGATGCACAGGGATGTTCATGCGCAGGGAGGCTTCCCACCGAGGGGAGGTGAGTAGAAAACTAAAGGTGGGTCTGGATGATGACGAAGGCCGCAGTGGTCTTCAACCTGCGGACCTACAGAGGTTTCGAAACTGCAACTCCCAGCATGCCCAGACAGCCAGACAGCTGGGAGTTGTAGTTTTGCAACATCTGGAGGTACGCAGGTTGAAGACCACTGAGAAGGGATTGACAGGCGGAGAGTTCACTCGAGTATAAGTCGAGGGGGGGGGGCGTTTTCAGCACGAAAAATCGTGCTGAAAAACTCGGCTTATACTCGAGAATATACGGTACCATTGTTGTCTTTGATTGTTTAATCTTTAGCAAAAGTCGTGGCTGTCTAACTTTTAAGTCTGAATAGCGCTTTTGAAGTTGCCTGGGTGAATGTTGAGTCTCAAATTTTCTCTAAAACCTTTTGCATAGACGCACTAGAAGAGCATTTTTTCGTCTGTACTAAGAGTCGGCATTTGGACCATCATAGTTCTTCCTCTCTAAGTATTGCACCATTTCAACCAATTCCTAATACAGAAATGGTTGGGCCCAGGTCAGTCATTCCAACACACCTGTTAAAAAAATAAAAATAAAATAAAGGTTAAAAAAAATAAATAAGATTAGACTATCATCCTTATCAATTATCCTATTTAAAAAAAATAAAAAAATAAAAAAACATATACCTTTCATTACAGATGTCCAACTGCAAATTTCATTTAAGGATTTATTTTTATTATTTTTATAAAGCAGATGAAAAAAAAAACTGTTGGAAAAGAGATGACAAGGCAAGATCATTGAAACATGCAAACATGAGTGCATACTAAGTTAACTAGATGTCCTTGGGGACGGAGCCCATTATGACCCTAAGGACGGGAGCATTTTTTGCAAATCTGACCACTGTCACTTTAAGCATTAATAACTCTGGGATGCTTTTACTTATAAATTTGATTCCGAGAATGTTTTTTCGTGTAATATTCTACTCTATGGAAGTGGTAAATTTTTGTCGATACTTGCATCATTTCTTGGTGAAAAATTCAAAGATTTGATGAAAAATGTAAAAATTTTGCATTTTTCTGACTTTGAAGCTCTCTGCTTGTAAGGAAAATAGACATTCCAAATAAATGATATATTGATTCGCATATACAATATGTCTACTTTATATTTGGGTTGTAAAGTTGACATGTTTTTACTTTTGGAAAGTAAAAAGTGTGTTTACAAAGCCCCCCGTGGTGCCAGAACAGTGGACCCCCCCACATGTGACCCCATTTTGGAAACTACACCCCTCACAGAATTTAATAAGGGGTGCAGTGAGTATTTACACCCCACTGGCATTTGACAGATCTTTGGAACAGTGGGCTGTGCAAATGAAAAATTTAATTTTTCATTTTCACGGACCACTGTTCCAAAAATCTGTCAGATACCTGTGGGGCGTAACTGCTCACTGCAACCCTTAATACATTACATGAGGGGTGTAGTTTACAAAATTGGGTCACATGTGGGGGGTCCTTTGTTCTGGCACTATGGGGGCTTTGTAAACACACGTGGCCTTCAATTCCGGACAAATCTTCTCTTCAAAATCCCAATGGCGCTCCTCCTCTTCTGAGCATTGTAGTTTGCCCGCAGAGCACTTTACATCCACATATGGGGTATTTTCTTACTCAGAAGAAATGGGGTTACAAATTTTGGGGGTCTTTTTTCCTATTTTCCCTTGTGAACATGAAAAATTTAGGGTAACACCAGCATTTTAGTGAAAAAATATATATTTTTTTTATTTTCCCATCCAATTTTTATGAAAATTTGTCAAACACCTGTGGGGTATTAAGGCTCACTATACACCTTGTTACGTTCCGTGAGGGGTGTAGTTTCCAAAATGGGGTCACATGTGGGTATATTATTTTTTTGCTTTTATGTCAGAACCACTGTAAAATCAACCACCCCTGTGCAAATCACCAATTTAGGCCTCAAATGTACATAGTGCGCTCTCACTCCTGAGCCTTGTTGTGCGTCCGCAGAGCATTTTATGCCCACATATGGGGTATTTCCGTACTCAGGATTGCATTACAAATTTTGGGGGTCTTTTTTTCCTTTTACTGCTTGTGAAAATAAAAAGTATGGGGCAACACCAGCATGTTAGTGTAAAATTTTTAATATTTTTTTACACTAACAGGCTGGTGTAACCCCCAACGTTTCCTTTTCATAAGGGGTAAAAGGAGAAAAAGTCCCCCAAAATTTGTAGTGCAATTTCTTCCGAGTACGGAAATACCCCATATGTGGCCCTAAACTGTTTCCTTGAAATACGACAGGGCTCCAAAATGAGAGAGCGCCATGCGCATTTGAGGACTAAATTAGGGATTGCATAGGGGTGGACATAGGGGTATTCTACGCCAGTGATTCCAAAACAGGGTGCCTCCAGCTGTTGCTAAACTCCCAGCATGCCTGGACAGTCAGGGGCTATCCAGAAATGCTGGGAGTTGTTGTTTTGCAACAGCTGTAGGCTCCATTTTGGAAACACTGCCGTACAACACGTTTTTCATTTTTATTGGGGGGGACAGTGTAAGGGTGTATATGAAGTGTTTTACCCTTTATTATGTGTTAGTGTAGTGTTTCCCGCCAGGAGTTTGCGCTGCAGCGAAAAAATTGCCGCAGACCAAACTTGAGGCAGGAAACTTACTGTGAACCTGCCCATGTGAATGTACCCTGTACGTTCACATGGGGGGGGGGGGGGGGTCAAACCTCCAGCTGTTTCAAAACTACAACTCCCAGCATGTACTGACAGACTGTGCATGTTGGGAGTTGTACTTTTGCAACAGCTGAAGGCACACTGGTTGGAAAACCTTCAGTTAGGTTTTGTTACCTAACTCAGTATTTTCCAACCATTGTGCCTCCAGCTGTTGCAAAACTACAACTCCCAGCATGTACTGATCGCCGAAGGGCATGCTGGGAGATGTAGTTATGCAACAGCTGGAGGTACTTAACTACAACTCCCAGCATGCTGAGACAGCTGTTTGGGCATCCTGGGATTTGCAGTTTTGCAACATCTGGAGGCCTATAGTTTATAGACCACTGCACAGTGATCTCCAAACTGTGACCCTCCAGATGTTGCAAAACTACAAATCCCAGCATGCCCAGACAGCAAACAACTGTTTGGGCATGCTAGGAGTTGTAGTATTGCAAGATCTGGAGGGTTACAGTTTAGAGACCACTGTATAATGGTCTCAGACTGAAGCCCTCCAGCTGTTGCAAAACTGCATATTCCAGCATGCCCAAACAGCTGTCTGGGCATGCTGGGAGTTTTAGTTTTGCAACATCTGAAGAGCTACAGGTTAGAGACCACTGTTTAATGGTCTCAGACTGTAGCCCTCCAGATGTTGCATGGCAACTTACCGACTTCCATAGGATCCAGGGAGCCACCCTCTTCTGCGGCACGTCATCACCGCCCGCCGATCTCCGTCGCCCGCAGCCTCCCGATCGGTAAGTGGATCTTCGACGCCGGTCCCCGTCGTTTCCCCGTCCTGCCTATTGTGGGTGAGCAGGACAGGGAAAATGAAAGTTAACCCCTCCGCCCCCGATCTGCTATTGGTGGTTGCGTCTAGACCACCAATAGCAGGGATAGGAGGGGTGGCACCCCTGCCACCTCACTCCTATCCCTTCAGGGGGATCGTAGGTGTCTTAGACAACCGCGATCCCCCTTATATTCCAGGTCACCATAGACCCGTATGACCCGGAATCGGCGCAAATTGCAAGTGTGAATTCACTTGCGATTTGCGCCGATCGCCGACATGGGGGGGGGGTCTAATGACCCCCCTGGGCATTTGCATGGGGTGCCTGCTGATTGATATCAGCGCGCGGTGGGGACCGAAATTCCCACGGGCGTATGGATACGCCCTTCGTCCTTAAGTACCAGCATGTAAGGGCGTATGCATAAGTTGTTCTCTCCCAGACCCAGGCTCATTTCTAAATGTAGGATCAAAGTGTGTGCATCTGCTAGGCCACACCTGTCACTGTGATGGTATACACCCGATCCTCATTTCTTGCGGCGTAGTCCAGTCACAGTGATCGTGGGTGCCACACCAGATCAGATAATTAACAAGTAGCCAGTGAATAGGGTATAATGAAGATTTGTGAACTTTAAGAAAAGAAGAAACACAAGAGTTTGTTCACAAAAATCAACCATAACATTGTACCAATATTAAAACTTACAAATTTGTGTCTCTTTATAAATAAGCGACTTACATTACATCCACATATGAAATAAATGATCTTACATGACACAGAACATACATATTAAACACGAATAAAAGGTCAGAAGGCATGGCTCTGGTGCTTACCAGGTACAGAACTTCCAAAACCACAAACATACCTGTGTCTGCAAGCTGCAAAATATGTGACGTTTGAGTAAGGCCTGTGGATTTTATGAAGTATTTTCTGTCTGTGTACAAAGAAACAGCAAGGCCTCAAGTTAAGTTAAATCATGTTTGCTTTATAATCTTATTGTTCTTAGAAAGATTCGCCTACTTTACTTACCTCCTCCGTGTAGTGACTGGCCGATGATCATGGACAACTTTTCGCCGTGCTAGGCCGCACCTCTCCACTCCACTGCCTGCCACTGTATTGCGCTGTGATGTGAAGTTTGATTCCCCTCACAAAGTAATATTTTGCCAAGAGACTTTTGATTGGACATAAACATTAAGACAATCAGCACTCTCTATCATAAATGAATCTCTAATGTTCTAAGACATCAGCAGCAAAATCAAACTAATCCCCTATCCATAGGATAGTGGGATAAGTGTTTGATCGCTGGAGTTCCAAATGCTGGGTACCCTGCAATCTCCTGCACGGGGCCACGGTGCTGCTGCAGCTCTCCCGTGCAGGAGGTGTGACATCGCCTCCATGCATCTCTATGGGAGAGGCAGGGAGGCAGTGTTCGTGACTCAACGACTCTCACATAAAACTGTACGGGGAGGGGGCATGGAACGGGTGTACCTTCGAACTATGAGAGAGGTCGACGCGACACGCATTATCCAGTCACATAGAGCGGCAATGCAGAGCCCCGTTTGGTAGATCACGGGGGCTCACAGCGGTCAGACACTACCTTATCCTGTGAAGTTGTATTTTGCTGCAGATGTCCCTTAAGCATACAGGGTAGGGGCACAGAAAATTGCGGACGTGTTATAGTTTCAAATTATTCTAAAGGCCGATCGCAATGTCTGTAAGGAGTGCCACACGCTATGATGTTTCTATTAGTACAGTTACTACATCTCTCAGCATGGAACAGTTTTTTACATGCTGGGAGTATTCCTACATAAATATTTTTGCAAAAAAGAAAAACATACAAACCAGACACAATTATAAACACTTTTTAAAACACATAATTAATTAAGTTCTAACAGAGTAAAAAATGAAGGAAACATATTAAGTCACAAACCAAAAAGATCATTTGGATAAACTATTGATTTCAAAACGGTATTTTGACGAACAATAAATTAGATAAATTACAAAATTAAATTCAAAACCTTAAAAACAAAAAAATGATATATATATATATATAGAAGAAGATAGAAGAACAGCACATCCAATTTAAAAGATTATCCGTATGGGGGTGCACGCAGATCCTGGATCCTTGGTTAGAGGACCTTAAATAATTTAAACAGCAAAAAGAGATCTTGTCCACAGCACCAATTCCAAAAAAGTGAAAATTTTATTCCATAACAGGTGTCAAAACAGCAGCGACGTTTCAGTCAGCTCAACCTGACCTTTCTCAAGCAGTATATCAATAGTGTTAACCACATTTATATAAGGGTATCAATCACACCAGATACCAAAAGGAGTAAATAACAATTAGTGAATAAAGTGCATCATAGTGCATACTCAAAGTGCATATAAAATATTCAAACAAAAAAATTAATCACACAATATATCGAAATTGTATACATAATCGTAAAAAACACACATATATCATACAGTGCACAAAAGATTAAGATAGATGCTTAATCGCATCTAATTTAGACAAGTGATAACCATGTGTAGAAAATGATAAAGATTAAAAAGGTGGGGGGGAGTAAACACTCACCGGACGATTGCATAGTAAACGCCATTACAGTAGTTAGCGTGGGGTAATGCAGACTGCGCCTGCGTAACCTGTTCAATGAGTGTTTGTCCACGTAACTCAACCAATCGGCTGAAGGCATTGCAGTACCCAAGGAGACGAGCGCAGCGTCACAGTACGCATGCGCACATCCCCATGAGTTCAACAGTGCCATCTTGAAAAAGGGAATGAAGCCTCCGTGATCTATATAGATTTGATGGTAACCAAACAAACAAAAAGAGATTTTTATAAACAATCTAGTTCGTCCCTGTTAGGGATCTGTACAATGGTAGGAAAGTGTCCCAGTCCCACACTCAAAGAGATCACTCACTCTTTTACAGGCTGTCAGCACAATCAATGCGTCACCTCGCCCCGAGAATCGGAGTCAAGTGCCGTATAGTGTGCACGCAGTCATGTACCCCCCGCACGCAAGTGCGAGGGAACATGTATGCAGCAACATGGATCGCTGGCAGCCCTAGGACCCTCTCGGTCCATCAAACGCACTCAGAGACTCTCTCCCAGGGACAATAAAGGGACCATCTACCACTGAATAAGAAAAAATTAATGAATAAATAACAATGAAAAAAATAAAAAATAGAGATTGTGCAGAAGAGCACCAAAATCATAAAAAAGAACAAAAAACAGAGGAAAAATAATTCAAAAGAATTAAAGAATAAAAATAAAAATAAAAAAATAAAAAAATAAATAAAGAAAGAAAACAAAAATAAATAGATATTCTTACGAGGCCTCATCCCCTTTAATGCGTAGGCTGGGCATGCAAACAACTCATGAACAATTAAGTAAAAATATGCATAAAATATTTTTATTTCTTATATTGATAATTATACAAATATAAAAATAAGTCATCAGATGAGTGTTCTAAAATTCCCCCGATCCAATCTCTTTTTGTTTGTTTGGTTACCATCAAATCTATATAGATCACGGAGGCTTCATTCCCTTTTTCAAGATGGCACTGTTGAACTCATGGGGATGTGCGCATGCGTACTGTGACGCTGCGCTCGTCTCCTTGGGTACTGCAATGCCTTCAGCCGATTGGTTGAGTTACGTGGACAAACACTCATTGAACAGGATACGCAGGCGCAGTCTGCATTACCCCACGCTAACTACTGTAATGGCGTTTACTATGCAATCGTCCGGTGAGTGTTTACTCCCCCCCACCTTTTTAATCTTTATCATTTTCTACACATGGTTATCACTTGTGTCTATCTTAATCTTTTGTGCACTGTATGATATATGTGTGTTTTTTACGATTATGTATACAATTTCGATATATTGTGTGATTAATTTTTTTGTTTGAATATTTTATATGCACTTTGAGTATGCACTATGATGCACTTTATTCACTAATTGTTATTTACTCCTTTTGGTATCTGGTGTGATTGATACCCTTATATAAATGTGGTTAACACTATTGATATACTGCTTGAGAAAGGTCAGGTTGAGCTGACTGAAACGTCGCTGCTGTTTTGACACCTGTTATGGAATAAAATTTTCACTTTTTTGGAATTGGTGCTGTGGACAAGATCTCTTTTTGCTATATATATATATATATATATATATATATATATATATATATACATATATATATATATATATATATATATATATATATATATATATACACACAGTGGTCCCTCAACATGCGATGGTACTTCGTTCCAAATGAACCATTGTTTGTTGAAACCCATCGTATGTTGAGGGATCTGTGCAATGGAAAGAATTGGAAGTTATACTCACCTGTCCCTGCCGCTTCGGACCATCACCGCTCGTCACCGCTGCCCTGGATGTCGCCCTCCATCGCTGTCGCCGTGTCCCCGATGCTCTGGACGTCTCTGGTTCCCCGTTTTTTCCCAGCAGCAAACATGAGCGAGGAAAAAACAAAGAGCTTTTCTACAACATAGCTGGTATGCCCAATATAATTGGGCTCCTTGATTGCACGCATGTCGCTCTAGTTCCACCAGCACATCAAGAACATGTATACTGCAACAGAAAAAAATTTCTGTCCATAAACATTCAGATGGTTGTGGGACCCAACTTCTAGATGTGCCAAACTTTCCAGGCTATTGCCATGACTCTCTCATCCTTCAAACCACTGAGGTCTATCATCACTTTGAGCGAGGAGATTATGGGGACAGCATTCTCCTTGATGAGTATACAATAAATACACAGCACATCTAATTCTAATTATAAGCACATGTTTACACATTTTGCCACTGTAAGAACAACAAAGGGTTGCATGAGGTAATTATTTTTAAGCTTAGGTTGACCCATGTAGGGAAGTGTATTCACCATTTAAAAAATCTCAAAAATAATTTTATTGGAAAGGTAAACTGAAGTTTGGTATGCTTATGAAATCCAAAGAAGGATGAGTAGGGGTTTATTGCTAGTCACTCAAGTGTTTGTTGAAATAAAATAAAAAACATAGAGAATATTTGACAAAGCCAGCCTTTAACTTGTCAATGTCCCCATTGTGGAAACTAATTATTAAAATTAACAGAACATTTTTAACAGGGATATTAAACAACATTAACCATGAAAAAAAAACAAGGACCCCGGTGCTGCAAGTCAAATGCTATAATATCGTAGACACTGTTCTGGCCTCAATCAAAAATAACAACAATACTACACACAACACCTAGACTTTTTTAAACATGTATGTTTTTTTTTTGTTTTTTTTTTGCAACATAACTAACAAATAAATGTTTATCCAATAGGAGATAATGGCTATAGACTCCACAAGTGGCTAATGACGCCTTATCTGGTTCCAAGAAATGCTGCAGAGCAAAGCTACAATAATGCGCATTGGAAAAAACACTCAATTGGGAAGCACACTTTTGGATTATGGGAGAGCCACTTGAGATGTTTAGATGTAAGTGGGGGGGCCCTGCTGTACAAGCCGCATGTGGTGTGTAAAATTATTACTGCATGTACAATGCTACACAACATAGCACTGAATCACAATGTGGACATGCCTCTGACTGATGATCTCGGTGAGGAAATTGAAACTAATCTGGATGTGAACATACCACCTGACGCTGCTGGACTAATAGTGAGACAAATGATTACTGAAAACTACTTTGGACAACAGTGATAACGTTATATTGAAAATGTGCAATATTCTAAGTTATGTTTTTTGTTTTAACCCCTTAAGGACATAGGGCGTATCCATACGCCCCCGTTTCCAAGTCCTTAAGGACCGAGGGCGTATGGATACGCCCTGAGCATTTCCGGCCCCCACCGCTAGCCGGAGGGGAGCCGGATGCCTGCTGAAATCGTTCAGCAGGCATCCCGGCGTATCGCCCAGGGGGGTCATTATGTCCCCCCATGTCGGCGATTGCCGCAGATCGCTGGACAATTCAGTCCAGCGATCTGCGGCGGATTCCGGGTCAATCGGGTCTCCAGTGACCCGATGACCCGGAATTACTGGCTGATCGGGGCCGTCAGAAACGGCCCCGAACAGCCAGAGCCAGCAGGGGTGAGGTGGCACTGGTGCCACCTCACGATCGCCCTGATTCGTCGGCCGGATTACCGGCCGACCAATCAGGGCGCCTGCTGCGGGTGTCACTCCCGCAACCCGCTCCGCCCCTCTTCCGGAGGACGTGAGCGGGTGCGGGACATGCACCCCGGGTGCTGGGGACCCCGATCCCCGGCGTCCCTGTTGAGATCGGGGCCCCAGGAGCGACGGCGGCGGCGAGGGACAGTCCTGCAGTGTGGATCGTTGGAGGTGAGTGACAGCCTCCTGCTGTTGCTTAGCAACAGCTCCCAGCATACAACAAGGGCATGCTGGGAGCTGTAGTTATGCAACAGCAGGAGGCAGACCACCACAACTCCCAGCATGCCCTTATGGGCATGCTGGGACTTGTAGTTTTGCAACAGCTGGAGGCACATTCTTTCTATGGAAAAGTGTACCTTCAGCTGTTGTGTAACTACAACTCCCAGCTTGCACAATCAGCTAAAGTGCATGCTGGGAGTTGTAGTGGTGCATCTGGTGGTTGCATAACTACAACTCCCAGCATGCTCGTTGGCTGTTGGTGACTGCTGAGAGTTGTAGTTTTGCAACAGCTGAAGGCACACTGAGTTAAGTAGTAAATCAGTGTGTCTCCAGCTGTTGCATAACTACAATCCCCAGCATCCCCAGCCAATGTAGTATGCCTCCGGCTGTTGCATAACTACAAGACCCAGCATGCCCTTCCGCTGTCCGTACATGCTGGGGGTTGTAGCTTTTGCAACAGCTGAAGGCACACTGGTTGCAAAACACTGAGTTTGTTACCAAACTCGGTGTTTCACAACCTGTGTGTCTCCAGCTGTTGCAAAACTACAACTCCCAGCATGCACTGATAGACCGTACATGCTGGGAGTTGTACTTTTGCAACAGCTGGATGTTTCTCCCCAAAGATGAACATACAAGGTACACTCACATGGGCGGATGATTACAGTAAGTATCCGGCTGCAAGTTTGAGCTGCGGCAAATTTTCTGTCGCAGCTCAAACTGCCAGCGAGAAACTACTGTGAACCCCCGCCCGTGTGACTGTACCCTAAAAACACTACACTACACTAACACAAAATAAAATAAAAAGTAAAAAACACTACATATACACATACCCCTACACAGCCCCCCTCCCCTCCCCAATAAAAATGAAAAACGTCTGGTACGTCACTGTTTCCAAAACGGAGCCTCCAGCTGTTGCAAAACTACAACTCCCAGCATGCACTGATAGACCGTACATGCTGGGAGTTGTAGTTTTAAAACAGCTGGATGTTCCCCCCCCCACCCAATGTGAACGTACAGGGTACACTCACATGGGCGGAGGATTACAGTAAGTATCTGGCTGCAAGTTTGAGCTGCGGCAAATTTTCTGCTGCAGCTCAAGCTGCCAGCGAGAAACTACTGTGAACCCCCGCCCGTGTGACTGTACCCTAAAAACACTACACTAACACACAATAAAAAATAAAAAACACTACGTATACACATAACCCTACACAGCCCCCCTCCCCTCCCCAATAAAAATGAAAAACGTCTGGTACGCCACTGTTTCCAGAACGGAGCCCCCAGCTGTTGCAAAACAACTACTCCCAGTATTGCCAGATAGCCACTGACTGTCCAGGCATGCTGGGAGTTTTACAACAGCTGGAGGCCCCCTGTTTGGGAATCACTGGCGTAGAATACCCCTATGTCCACCCCTATGCAATCCCTAATTTAGGCCTCAAATGCGCATGGCACTCTCACTTTGGAGCCCTGTCGTATTTCAAGGCAACAGTTTAGGGCCACATATGGGGTATCGCCGTACTCGGGAGAAATTGGGCTTCAAATTTTGTGGGGTATTTTCTGCTATTACCCTTTTTAAAAATGTAAAATTTTTGGGAAAACAAGCATTTTAGGTTAAAAAAAAAAATTTTTTTTTACATATACAAAAGTCATGAAACACCTGTGGGGTATAAAGGTTCACTTAACCCCTTGTTACGATCCTGAGGGGTCTAGTTTCCAAAATGGTATGCCATGTGTTTTTTTTTTTTTTTTTTGCTGTCCTGGCACCATAGGGGTTTCCTAAATGCGGCATGCCCCCAGAGCAAAATTTGCTTTCAAAAAGCCAAATGTGACTCCTTCTCTTCTGAGACCTGTAGTGCGCCAGCAGAGCACTTTTTACCCCCATATGGGGTGTTTTCTGAATCGGGAGAAATTGGGCTTCAAATTTTGGGGGGTATTTTCTGCTATTACCCTTTTTAAAAATGTAAAAATTTTGGGAAACCAAGCATTTTAGGTAGAAAAAAAAAAATGTCACATATGCAAAAGTCGTGAAACACCTGTAGGGTATTAAGGTTCACATTACCCCTTGTTACGTTCCCCGAGGGGTCTAGTTTCCAAAATGGTATGCCATGTGTTTTTTTTTTTTTTTTTGCTTTTCTGGCACCATAGGGGCTTCCTAAATGCGGCATGCCCCCAGAGCAAAATTTGCTTTCAAAAAGCCAAATGTGACTCCTTCTCTTCTGAGACCTGTAGTGCGCCAGCAGAGCAATTTTCACCCCCATATGGGGTGTTTTCTGAATCAGGAAAAATTGGGTTTCAAATTTTGGGGGGTGTTTTCTGCTATTACACTTTTTAAAAATGTAAAATTTTTGGGAAACCAAGCATTTTAGGTAAAAAAAAAATATTTTTTTTTTACATATGCAAAAGTCGTGAAACACCTGTGGGGTATTAAGGTTCACTTTATCCCTTGTTACGTTCCCTGAGGGGTCTAGTTTCCAAAATGGTATGCCATGTGTATTTTTTTGCTGTTCTGGCACCGTAGGGGCTTCCTAAAGGTGACATGCCCCCCAAAAACCATTGGACGCTCCTTCTCTTCTGAGCCCTCTACTGCGCCCGCTGAACACTTAATATAGACATATAAGGTATGTGCTTACTCGAGAGAAATTGGGTTTCAAATACAAGTAAAAATTTTCTCCTTTTTACCCCTTGCAAAAATTCAAAAATTGGGTCTACAAGAACATGCGAGTGTAAAAAATGAAGATTTTGAATTTTCTCCTTAACTTTGCTGCTATTCCTGTGAAACACCTAAAGAGTTAATACACTTACTGAATGTCATTTTGAATACTTTGGGGGGGTGTAGTTTTTATAATGCGGTCTTTTATGGGGCATTTCTAATATGAAGGCCCTTCAAATCCACTTCAAAAATGAACTGGTCCATGAAAAATAGCGAGTTTGAAAATTTTGTGAAAAATTTCAAAATTGCTGCTGAACTTTTAAGCCCTCTGGTGTCTTCCAAAAGTAAAAACTCATAAATTTTATGATGCAAACATAAAGTAGACATATTGTATATGTGAACCCAAAAAAAAATATTTTGAATATCCATTTTCCTTACAAGCAGAGAGCTTCAAAGTTAGAAAAATGCAAAATTTTCATTGTTTTCATCAAATGTGGTGATTTTTCACCAAGAAAGGATGCAAGTTACCATAAAATTTTACCACTAAGTCAAAGTAGAATATGTCACGAAAAAACAATCTCGGAATCAGAATGATAACTAAAAGCATTCCAGAGTTATTAATGTTTAAAGTGACAGTGGTCAGAATTGCAAAAAACGCTCCAGTCCTTAAGGTGAAAAAGGGCTCGGTCTTTAAGGGGTTAAAGTTTGGAATCAGAATCATGCTTCCATTATATGTATTTACTTTAGATTATTAAATTGTGTTAACTTAAAATATATATATATATATATATATATATATATATATATAAAGATAGAGAGAGAGAGAGAGAGAGAGAGAGAGAGAGAGAGAGAAGGCCTGACTTACTGACTCATCAATGCCCAACCTAAACCCTAGGAGGTCGGGATAGTAGGTCGAGATAGGAGGTCAAGATAGGAGGACGGATAGGAGGTCGGGATAGGAGGTCGGGATAGGAGGTCGGGATATGGGGTTGGGATAGGACAACAATATATGAGGTCAGGATATGAAGTCAAAAGCTTCCTCCTTTGTTGATTTTCCTCCCCAACAAGGATTAGGAAGGAAAAATCGGGCAACGCCGGGTACTCAGCTAGTTAAATATATGATGAGTTATTTATTATAATGAAAATACAAGAGTGGCCTAATCCCCCTATACGCCGAACCCAAAAAATAAACAAAAGTGAAGAAAATATAAGGTTTTGTTTAACTGTATTATTTTAAAATCCTACATTTTAGTTTAGAAATTTTATATTAACATTCTTCCACCTTGCTTGAGTGCGGAACAGATAATCCCGACCATTGATGACATTTCCTCGACTCGGAAAAATAATTTCTGACCAGCATTTACCTGGTGAATTTTTTGATGCTCAAAACCGACTATTTCTGGTCGGATAGTTTAGTAAATCAGTCTAATTGTTGGATAATCATCTAGCCACATCCATTTTTCGTCTTTTAAGGTCCTTTGTCAAGTCAGCAATACATGGTGCAAACTGGCGCACTGTGACACATTTTGTTTGCGACATGTCGCAGACATGTTGCGCATAAATTGAGGTGCATTTGCTGACAAAATGTAGTCGGAAAAACGTTAGAAAATGAGGCCCACTGTGTACTGTACAGGACCCTGAAGAAGCTCCTGTCCTCTACATAGACAATGATTTACAGCTCCCAGCAGATCTTTCTTACTTTTATATGTAAGGACTTGCTTTATCTGTAATAGTTATCTACTTTTCTTTAATCCCCACCTATTCCTATTTTTGGATGACATTTTGGGGCTTCAGAACCAATTACCAGGTTTACATAGAGTAATGGTCTCAACACACAATGGTTTCAACATACAATGGTCGTCCTGGAACCAATTAATATTGTAATACTTGTGTTTTAACTTAGCATCTTCAAGCTTATCTATCAGACAAAAAAAAATAAAAAATAAACATATCCCCACACACCTCTTTTACCATAAACAATCCCTGGCTTACTGTTTTGGAAGTAGAGCAGGAAGCTTTTGCTTCACTTAAGGTGTTTCTGTGGTGGTGTAGGGTGTCACAAAAATTATCATGACCAGTGATGTGTAGGTTTTTCTATGGGATTTGTAAAATGGATGAAAATGCATGTTTTTTTACTTTTAGTTTGTGTACTTTTTCCTTTTCTGCTTCCTGTGGCATGAGCTAACCTGCTTTGACCCCTGCTTGTCTGGCTTTGCTTTTCATTTATCCACAACCCCAAATGGCAGTTCTCACTGACCTCCATTACCAAACCCTGGCCTTTCTAGCTACACTTTTAATTTCCCCACAGTATCATATCTTGTCTGACCTCACTTCTGATTACTCTATGGCCCTAAATGCCAGATCGGAATGACCTCCATTACCAGGCCTTGGCTGTCTACTTACACTTTGAATTTCTCCACAGTACCACATCTTAGACCTGACAAATTTTAGATCCTGACTAATCGGACTATTAATCATTACCACGTCCAGTCGATCATTTGTTACTCTGCGTTATGTGTGTAAGTTATGTATGTAGAATTTAGTTGTCACTGTGTCCCTCCATACTATCGCCTATAACCTGGATTTTACATGAAGTAGCCGCATAATCCTAAACATCAAACACTGAATAGCTTAGGAAACCAAAGTCCTGTGGAACAGCTCAAATTGCAGTCATGGAAAAGAGGACTTCTATAGGTGATTCTATAGGTCTGGATTTGTTTTCTCCCTGTGTATTTCAAAAACAGATCTTTACAAAATATACAAAGGTAAAATGAGAAAAAAAATACACTAATCTATTTCAGGTGTTGCATAAATCAATCATTTAACTCTTTTTCACATAGCATGTATATAACATGTTCAATGAATGAAATGTAACAAAATATGGACAATACAACATTTTTAAAAAACACCTTCTGTGCATCAGAAATATCCTAACACTGATAAATTAGTGACCAATTAAACATTGACATTGCATTATGAAAAGCTAAAATTAGTTCTATCCCAACAAATGCACTGAACATCCTACAGATGTATAAGGCTATGTTCACATGATGGAATTTCTGCTGCAGCAGAGTGTCATTTTAATGGGATTCTGCTGCACTGTGCACATGGCAGAAACATCTGCCGCCGAAATCCCGATTTTGGAGTCTGCAAAAAGAATAGACATGTCTATTCTTTCTGCGGAGTCTGCACGGAAACGCATTGTCATCTATGTTCTGCCTGTGCTCTGCTGTCAGTGGATTGTCCGCACAAAAAATTTTCATGCAGACATTCCACCATCTAAACATAGCCTTACTGAGAACACCCTCTCTGGTTAGTCTGCTGCCTGGTTTACCTGCCTACATCATTATAACACAAACACTGCTTTAACCGGTTACTGTCTAAGGATGAGCCACCTCGACCTAAGATGGCAAGCGGTGTATGGCGCAGGCTCCTGACTCGAGCCCCCAGCCTGCTGATTCTTGTAGCTGGGGCCGCTGTTAATAGCCAACATGAGGCGATCACCGCGGCCGGCTATTAACCCCCTAGATCGCTGCTGTCAAAGTTGACAGTGGCATCTAAAGGGTCCTTTAACCAGCCCCTGGTGGTCCAGTGGGGTGGATTGCCCAGCACAGCTTTTGTGCTGGTCCCGGCTCTGTGATAGATAGAGCCTTGCTGGACCAGGCTTTATCAATCGAGCACAGATCACATAGATCAATGTAGACTAAAAGGGTAAAAAAAAAGAAAAAAGTTGAATAAAAAGTAAAAAAAAACACCCATTAACCCCTTCCATATTAAAAGTTTGAATCACCCGCCTTTTCCCAATAAAAAATATGTAAACATAATAAAAGTAATAAAAAAAAATTAGATGTTAATTAAGCCGTACGGTCAATGGCGTGTACGTAAAAAAAATACAACATTTCAAAATTGCATATTTTTGGTCACTTTGTATTCCTAACAAAATTTATAAAAAGCGATCAAAAAGTCCCATCAAAACAAAATGGTACCAATAAAAACTTTAGATCCATGGCACAAAAAATTAGCCCTCACACGTCCCCATATACAGAAAATTTAACAAATAATAGGAGTCAGAAATTGACAATTTTAAACATACAAATTTTGGTGCCTGTTAATACAGTTTTTTTTTTGGTAGTAAAATAAAATAAAAGCTATATGTTAGGTATCCTTGTAACCATATGAACCTACAGGATAAAGATAAGGTGTCATATTTACCGAAAAGTGCACTGCGTAGAATCGTAAGCCCCCAAAATTTACAAAATGGCATTTTTTTCTTTCGATTTTTTTCCCCACAAAATATTTTATTTCTGGTTTTGCCATATATTTTGTGGTGAAATTATTGATGTCATTAGAAAGTAAAATAGGTGGCGCAAAAAACAAGCTCTCATATGGGTCTGTAGGTAAAAAATGTGTTATGAGGTTTAGAAAAAAAAGGAGAAAATAACAAAAAGTGCAAAAGGCAGGATTAGGGAGATAAGGAGAATTGAGTACTTTTCAGCCAGACTTGAAATACACTACCTAAGTTTCACAAAATTTGGCAGGAGGGGGAGGCATTTGATATATAACAGATAAGATGGCTGACTCAATTTGGTTGTGGAGAGGACCATGTAACTTTTTCTTTTCTTTGTTCTTCTTCCTTTTTCTTAATGGGTTATGATTAATTTGTTGGTGTTATTACACATACCCTACATATTTGCCATGCATATAATGGTAGATAAAGATTGTAGACCATTGAATCAAATTTTTGACATTTTGTGACATTATTATAGGTGTGAGTACGTGTGATGATAATATATCTGCATGTTATTGTAGTAAGACTTTTGTTTTAATTTTCCTTATTCTGAAAAATTGTTAAAATGAAAAATAAACAGTTTAAAAAACAAAGAACAAAAGTGGAAAAACAAAAAATTGCCCGGTCCTTAAGGGGTTAAAGGCATCTAAACAAAGCTGTATACCTCCCCGTGGTGGATGGGGGACACGTTTTGATCAAAAAGTGCGCTAAGAGCCTCAATTTCTTGACCAATGTGTGCTGCTGCAATCCTCTTTTTTGTATACTCTGTATCTGCCACAGCAGTGTGCCCCCGTGTATTAGGTTGTTGTGCTGGCTATTTTTCTTTTTGCTTGTATTTACTACACAGGAGGAATGGCACCCTCTTTAGCTGTGCACCCCTCCCCCTTTCTCACAGGTGGTGTTTTAAATTGTATATGGATCCAGCATGTCACCCAGTCAGAGGCTATATGCCCAGCAGAGGTGAGTTGGTATCTGAGTGTTAGGCTCAGAATTTTTGCTAGGGTCCCATCCTAAATGAGAGCCTAAATTTTTTGACCAATGTGTGCTGCTGCAATCCTCTTTTTTGTAAACACAGCTGTATATATGTCACAAGATTCAACTTTAATAATAAAATGCAAAACAAAATGTGTTCTATCGTAGCCACAGCATCTTTATTTGGCATCACACTAATCTAATCTAGTCTTAGGCCTGAAAAAAAACTACCAAGGCAAAACAGATGTAGAAATGTATCCGGGTAAATTCTTTTCTACAAAGGTGTTTTAGCCTGAAATACATCTAACTTAGAATATGGCCACTACAGATGGACACATCCTCTTGAGACAGACTCATTATCTCCCCTATTAAGCCATTTATTACTGTGTAATTATGCATGTCTACAATTTGATTGTATATGCAGTAAACACTGCTCACACATTATTCACATCTATTGTTCTACTGTTTTCTATAGGTACCAGATGAAATGTATGCTTAACATTTCTCATTTGAAGTGTAGTAAATGTAGATCAAATTTTACTGCTTGCCAACTTTAATTGTCTTTGCAGCCAGCAAAAAAAACTCTACATCATTAACAATATACATCTTCTATATAAAATGAAAGTAACAAAAAGGAATGCAAAAAAAAATAAAAATAAAAATTGGAAAAAAAAACATGTATACATATATATAGGCATCACTTTGTGTTATAAAGTAAAATATATTTTACCACTTAAGGATGCGTTAAGTGGCTTTGAAGTGAGCGCAGGAGCTGTGCTTTCTTTAGAGCAGTAAATGTGGTCTACCATCAGTAGCCAGACACTCACTGTTTATGACGGACAGTGGCGATCCTACTACTGCCCGTCATTTAACCCTTAAGAAGCTGTGATCAATGTCGATCACTGTGTCTAATGGGAAAGTGGAAATTGCCGGTAGCCCAGTTGAGCTCACCTAACCCCCACAACATGGTTGCGAGGGTTCAGTAAGCTAAACTGGCAGAGGAGGGTCCCCTCACCTGCCTCCTGCGCTGATCGAGTGATGCAGCCTGGCTTACCTAGGCTATATCAGTGGAATGTCAATCACACTATGTAATGCTATTTCATAGGCATGGCATTATACAGCAAATGCAATCTAATCGTTTCATAGAAAAGTCTCCTATGGGAAATTGTAAAGTAAGAAAAGAAATAAAAAGTTTCTAAAAACATTTAAACTATTGAAATATAATGATTATGATCCTGCACAGTAAATGGTGTAAACGTAAAAAAAAATACCAAACAACAAAAATACAGATTTTAAATCACATCATATATCAGAAAAAAAGCAATCAAAAAGTGCCATCAAAACAAAAATGGTACCAATAAATATGAAAGATCATGGTGCAAAAAATGGTCCTTCATACATCCCTTTACATGGAAAAATGAAAGAAAAAAAACTTATATAAATTTGGTAGGGTTCTAATTTCAGTGACCTACAGAATAGATAATGGATCTGAGTAAAAAGAAAAGCTCCCAAAATTAGCAAAATTGCTGTTTTGTTATGAATTTCCTGCCACAAATAATAATTTCTTGGTTTTGCGGTAAATTTTATATTAAACTGAATGATTTTTTTTACAAAGTACAATTGGTCACGTAAAAAATAGACCCTCATACGGGTCTATATGTGGAAACTAAAATGCAAAAATGAAAGTTGGTTGTGTCCTCAAAATGGACTAACTCCTTAACCCCTTAAGGACCGGGGGTTTTTCCGTTTTTGCATTTTCGTTTTTTGCTCCTTGCCTTTAAAAAATCATAACTCTTTCAATTTTGCACCTAAAAATCCATATGATGGCTTATTTTTTGCACCACCAATTCTACTTTGTAATGACGTCAGTCATTGTGCCCAAAAATCTACGGTGAAACGGGAAAAAAAATCATTGTGAGACAAAATTGAAAAAAAAAACGCCATTTTGTAACTTTTGGGGGCTTCCGTTTCTACGTAGTACATTTTTCGGTAGAAATGACACCTCATATGTATTCTGTAGGTCCATACGATTAAAATGATACCCTACTTATACAGGTTTGAATTTGTCGCACTTCTGGAAAAAATCATAACTTCATGCAGAAAAATGTATACGTTTAAAATTGTCATCTTCTGACCCCTATAACTTTTTTATTTTTCCGTGTATGGGGCGGTATGAGGGCTCATTTTTTGCGCCGTGATCTGAAGTTTTTAACGGTATCATTTTTGCATTGATAGGACTTATTGATCGCTTTTTATTCATTTTTTCATGATATAGAAAGTGACCAAAAATGCACTATTTTGGACTTTGGAATTTTTTTGCGTGCACGCCATTGACCGTGCGGTTTAATTAACGATATATTTTTATAATTCGGACATTTCCGCACGCGGCGATACCATTTATGTTTATTTTTATTTTTATTTACACTGTGTTTTTTCTTTTATGGGAAAAGGGGGGTGATTCAAACTTTTAATAGGGAAGGGGTTAAATGATGTTTATTCACTTTTTTTTTGCACTTTTTTTTTGCAGTGTTATAGGTCCCATAGGGACCTATAACACTGCACACACTGATCTTTTACATTGATCACTGGTTTCTCATAAGAAACCAGTGATCGATGATTCTGCCGCTTGACTGCTCATGCCTGGATCTCAGGCACTGAGCAGTCATTCGGCGATCGGACAGCGAGGAGGCAGGTAGGGGCCCTCCCGCTGTCCTGTCAGCTGTTCGGGATGCCGCGATTTCACCGCGGCTATCCCGAACAGCCCACTGAGCTAGCCGGCATGCTTTCGGTTTCACTTTAGACGCGGCGTTCAACTTTGAACGCCGCGTCTAAAGGGTTAATAGCGCGCGGCACAGCGATCAATGCCGCGCGCTATTAGCCACGGGTCCCGGCCGTTGTTAGAGGCCGGGCCCGAACCGCTATGACGCGGGGCCACGCCGTGGCCCCGCGTTATAGATCGGGAGTGGACACATGACGTTCCAGTACGTCATGTGTCCTTAAGGGGTTAAGGGGTAAAACAATTAAAAACCGACACTCGAACTTCCCTACCTGCAGTCACTCGTACACTACAACTTTACTCCCATTTCAGTAATCACAAAATAAACATGGCAAAAAGTGTGGCCTTAAAAGTTACCCTGCCCAGACCCGAGGTCGCTCAACTGAAGAGGGTACACCCCTTCCAATGGGCACTGAAGTCCATAAAATACCTGGGTGTACAGGTCCCGGCCGACCTGTCCACAGCCTACTCCCTTAATTTTCTTCCCCTGATCAGTTCCTTTGAGAGGGATCTGGCAAAATGGACTAATGGCACGTTCTTATGGGTGGGAAGGGCCAACATACTTAAAATGAACATTGTCCCCAGGTTGTTGTACCTTCTTCTTGACAGTCCCTGCAGTCGTCCCTATCTCATTCTATCACAGACTTAATAGAATGTTTGGGAAATTTGTTTGGGCGGGGCGGCCGTCGAGACTTTCGAGGGAAGTACTATTTAGATGCAAACAGGCAGGAGGACTTGCGGTCCCGGACTGTAGGGCCTATTATCTTACAGCCACGTTGGCCATATTTCTGGATCTCTTCCACGACCGCTCCAATAAACGGTGGGTGGGGATGGAATTGGCAGGCACTAGGTTCGAAATACTCTCCCTCCCCTGGCTACCACATGGTCCCACCACAACAGCGATTCATACCACATTGCCATGGGTCTCCAGGGAATTGTATACTGCCCTTAAGCGATAGTTACCTGGCTCCGGAATCCTGTCCCCAGTAGTGATGTCGTGAACATAAAATTTTCGGTTCGCGAACTTCCGCAAATGTTCACGAACCGGCGAACCGGGTGAACCCCCATTGACTTCAATGGGCAGGTGAATTTTAAAACCCACAGGGACTCTTCCTGGCCACAAAAGTGATTTAAAAGTTGTTTCAAGGGGACTAATACCTGGACTGTGGCGTGCTGGAGGGGGATCCATGGCAAAACTCCCATGGAAAATTACATAGTTGATGCAGAGTCTGGTTTTAGTCCATAAAGGGCATAAATCACCTATTATTCCTAAATTCTTGGGAATAATGTGCTTTAGCCCCCTTTAGGCAGCACATAGAGCCCCCCTTTAGGCATCACATAGTTAGATCCCCCCTTTATGCAGCACACAGATTCCCCCATGTTAGGCAGCACATAGTTAGAGCCCCCTTTAGGCCACACATAGAGCCCCCCTTTAGGCAGCACATAGATTCCCCCATATTAGGCAGCACATACTTAGAGCCTCCCTTTAGGCAGCACATATTTAGATCCCCCCTTCAGGCAGCACATAGATTCCCCCATATTAGGCAGCACATAGTTAGAGTCCCCCTTTAGGCAGCACTGGTTTTATTTCACAGCCAAAAAATATTTTATTTTTATTTTATTTGAACAACTATCACACCAAATGGGATTTGCACTAGTGTGACAATGAGCAAAAAAGTTTGCCAGCGGAGTTCCCCTTTTAAGCAGAGGTCCCCAACCAGGGTGCCTCCAGCTGTTGCAAGACACACGGACTGAACTTATAGCCCTTTTAATACTGTAGTTAGTTGTTTGAAGGGAATTAAGTTTTACACTGGAGTACCCCTTTTAACCAGCGGTTCCCTCCCAACCAGGGTGCCTCCAGCTGTTGCAAGACACACGGACTGATATTTGAGCCCTAAAAAGGGCTTTTTTGGGTGCTGTCCTTAACCTCTTCAGGATGCAGAGCGTATAGATACGCCCTGCATTCCGAGTCCTTAAGGACGCAGGGCGTATCCATGCGCCCGTGGGAATTCCGGTCCCCACCGCTAGCCGGTTGGGGACCGGAGCCGGATGCCTGCTGAAATCATTCAGCAGGCATCGCGGCATATAGCCCAGAGGGGTTATTATGCCCCCCCATGTTGGCGATGGCCGCAGATCGCTGGACAATCCAGTAACCCGGTGACCCGGAATTACTGGCTGATCGGGGCCGTCTCTGACGGCCCCGAACAGACAGAGCCAGCAGGGGTGAGGTGGCACTGGTGCCACCTCACGATCGCCCTGATTCGTCGGCCGGTTTACCGGCCGAACAATCAGGGCACCTGCTGCGGGTGTCACTCTCGCAACCCGCTCCGCCCCTCTTCTGGAGGACGTAAGCGGGTGCGGGACGTGGACCCCGGCAGCTGGGGACCCCGATCCCCGGTATCCCTGTTGGGATCGGGGCCCCAGGAGCAATGGCGGCGAGGGACTGACCTGTGTCCCGGAGCAGCAGTAGGAGGTGAGTGACAGCCTCCTGCTGTTGCTTAGCAACAGCTCCCAGCATGCAAAAAGGGCATGCTGGGAGCTGTAGTTATGCAACAGCAGGAGACAGACCACCACAACTCCCAGCATTCCCTTATGGGCATGCTGGGACTTATAGTTTTGCAACAGCTGGAGGCACATTTTTTCTATGGAAAAGTGTACCTTCAGCTGTTGTATAACTACAACTCCCAGCTTGCACAAACAGCTAAAGTGCATGCTGGGAGTTGTAGTGGTGCATCTGCTGGTTGCATAACTACAACTCCCAGCATGCCCATTGGTTGTGAAACTCAGAGTTTTTATTTTACCTAACTGAGTGTTTCACGACCGGTGTGCCTCCAGCTGTTGCAAACTACAACTCCCAGCATGCACCATATATATGCTGGGAGTTGTAGTTTTGCAACAGCTGGAGGCACACTGGTTGTGAAACACTGAGTTAGGTCAGTGAAACATAACCAGTGTGCCTACAGCTGTTGCAAAACTAAAACTCTCAGCATGTACAGTCTGTCAGCGCATGCTGGGAGTTGTAGTTTTGCAACAGCTGGATGTCCCCCCCCCCTCCCCAATGTGAACATACAGGGTACACTCACATGGGCGGAGGTTTACAGTAAGTATCCGGCTGCAATTTGAGCTGCGGCAATTTTCTGCCGCAGCTCAAATTGCCAGCGAGAAACTACTGTGAACCCCTGCCTGTGCGACTGTATCCTAAAAACACTACACTACACTAACACAAAATAAAAAGTAAAAAACACTATATATACACATACCCCTACACAGCCCCCCTCCCCTCCCCAATAAAAATGAAAAATGTCTGGTACGCCACTGTTTCCAAAACGGAGCCTCCAGCAGTTGCAAAACAAATACTCCCAGTATTACCAGACAGCCACTGACTGTCCAGGCATGCTGGGAGTTTTACAACAGCTGGAGGCACCCTGTTTGGGAATCACTGGCGTAGAATACCCCTATGTCCACCCCTATGCAAGTCCCTAATTTAGGCCTCAAATGGGCATGGCGCTCTCACTTTGAAGCCCTGTCGTATTTCAAGGCAACAGTTTAGGGTCACATATGGGGTATCGCCGTACTCGGGAGAAATTGTGTTACAAATTTTGGGGGGGTATTTTCTGCTTTTACCCTTTTAAAAATGTAAAATTTTTGGAAAACAAGCATTTTAGGTTAAAAAAATTTTTTTTTTACATATGCAAAAGTCATGAAACACCTGTAGGGTATAAAGGTTCACTTAACCCCTTGTTACGTTCACCGAGGGGTCTAGTTTCCAAAATAGTATGCCATGTGTTTTTTTTCCTGTCCTGGCACCATAGGGGCTCCCTAAATGCGACATGCCCCCCGAGCAAAATTTGCTCTCAAAAATTCAAATATGACTCCTTCTCTTCTGAGCATTGTAGTTCGCCCGTAGTGCACTTCAGGCCAACTTATGGGGTACCTCCATACTCAGAAGAGATGGGGTTACAAATTTTGGGGGGTATTTCTGCTATTAACCCTTGCAAAAATGTGAAATTTGGGGGGAAACACATTTTTGTGAACATTTTTTATTTATTTTTTTACATATGCAAAAGTCGTGAAACACCTGTGGGGTATTAAGGCTCACTTTATTCCTTGTTACGTTCCTCAAGGGGTCTAGTTTCCAAAATGGTATGCCATGTGTTTTTTTTTTTTTTTTTTTTTTTGCTGTTCTGGCACCATAGGGGCTTCCTAAATGCAACATGCCCCCCAAAAACCATTTCAGAATAACGTACTCTCCAAAATCCCCTTGTCGTGCCTTCGCTTCTGAGCCCTCTACTGCGCCCGCCGAACACTTTACATAGGCATATGAGATATGTCCTTACTCGAGAGAAATTGGGCTACAAATACAAGTATAAATTTTCTCCTTTTACCCCTTGTAAAAATTCAAAAATTGGGTCTACAAGAACATGCGAGTGTAAAAAATTAAGATTGTGAATTTTCTCCTTCACTTCGCTGCTATTCCTGTGAAACATCTAAAGGGTTAAAACGCTGACTGAATGTCATTTTGAATACTTTGGGGGATGTAGTTTTTATAATGTGGTCATTTATGGGGTATTTCTAAGATGAAGACCCTGCAAATCCACTTCAAACCTGAACTGGTCCCTGAAAAATTGTGAGTTTGGAAATTTTGTGAAAAATTGGAAAACTGCTGCTGAACTTTGAAGCCCTCTGGTGTCTTCCAAAAGTAAAAACATGTCAATTTCATGATGCAAACATAAAGTAGACATATTGTATATGTGAATAAATTTTTTTGGGGGGAATATCCATTTTCCTTACAAGCAGAGAGCTTCAAAGTTAGAAAAATGCAAAATTTTCAACTTTTTCATCAAATTTTGGGATTTTTACCACTATGTTAACGTAGAATATGTCGTGAAAAAACGTTCTCGGAATCAGAATGATAACTAAAAGCATTCCAGAGTTATTAATGTTTAAAGTGACAGTGGTCAGAATTGTAAAAAATGGCTGAGTCCTTAAGGTGAAAAGGGCTAAGTCCTTAAGGGGTTAAAGCAGATGTTAGACTAGAGCTTTAGGAGTAAAGAGGACCCTGAATACACCACCTAGCAGCAACCTAGCTATCGCTGTCCCTATTACAGCAGGAGCAGCTTCTCTGTCCCTCCACTTTCTAAGCCTGCAGCATGCCAAATGAAGGTAAAATGGTGTCCGTGCAGGAGGTAGGAGGGTCTGGAAGGGAGGGACTGCTGCTGATTGGCTGTAATGTGTCTGCTGACTCTGACTCATAGGGTCAAAGTTTATTGCAATGTTAAAGTATAGGGGGCCAATCGAACTTCACATATGTTCGACCGGCGATGCAAACACGAACATGCTAAGTTCGCCGGCGAACAATACGCAACATCTCTAGTCCCCAGATGGCCCACTGGTACCTGTCCTGAACAATCCAGGATTTCCACCCGGAGTTCACTGCTCCTCCTTTCTGGGCAGGTCTGATCCCCCGACCCTTCCCCTTAGGGACCTAATGACAGGCTTTCTGCTTCGCCCATACGAAGACCTGGTGCCAGAACACCTTCGTACACCGGCCAGACACCTACAGTATCTACAACTCAGACATTTTGTGCCAGCTGAAGGTGGGGACTTGAAACTTGATAGACCCCTCTTCCCGTTCGAGGTCCTGTGCACTTCCTCATCGAAGCTTCCCAAAGCTGTCTCTCAAATATATAGCTTGCTCCCTGACGAAGCTGCGCTCCGTCCCCTGAAATTTGTAGCGGCCTGGGAGAGGGAACTGGGCACGACCTTCGCCTCGGCCTTCAGGATGTGCCATAAATTATCTATCCCTTGCAGGGCTCAAGAGACCAACTATAAAATCCTTACCAGATGGTATAGGGTCCCGGTGACCCTACACAAAATGTTTTCACTAGTCTCTGACTTCTGCTGGAGATGTGGGGGAGCCCTGGGAACTTAGACTCACGTGTAATGATCATGTCCCTCTCTTCACCCATTCTGGACTGTAGTGTTGTCCCGTATACTAACCATCACTAGGGTAAGCTATCCCATGACCTGAAAGTCCTTCTGTTAACGATTCTCCGTAGATCACGGAACTCTCCACCTAAGTTATTGGCACATTTCCTACTTATGGCAGCTAGGACGGTGATACCCAGACATTGGAAGGAGACCTGCCCTCCCTCGCTTTCCCAATGGTATAAGGAGATCCACTTCATAAGTCGCATGGAGGAGCTCATGGCTGATTCCTCTGGTGCCTCTACCAGGTACTCTGCAACCATGGTTCGCATTTGGCAACCATGGTTCGCATTTACCAAAACCCCTCACTACCATTCTGATTAGGCATACTCATATTTACTGGACCTCTTCCCTGACCTTGTGACCTTCACTTCTGTGCGGCTGTGCGGAGACCGAGGCGCAGAGCGGGTGACCTCTTGGCGTTCAGGTTTGTGGTTTTTGTTGTTCCCTTTTTTGTTATCTTTCACCTCCTTCCCCCCCCCTTCTTTTTCTTCTTCATTTTCTTCTCCCCTAATCTTTCCTGGATTTCCCCCTCCCTTCCTCCCTGCCCTCTCTGAATCCCCAACCTGCCCCCCCCCCCTCCTCACCATCCTGCCCCCTTCCCCTGACCCCTCCCTATCTTTACCCCTTCTATCTCCCCACTTATGTTCCCCTCCCTGTTTTCCTCTTGTTTTTCTTTTTTTCTTTTTTCTCTTTCTCTGATCTACTGGATTTCCACAAATATCACTATGTTGTGATTTTATGCCCAGTGGGACTTGACGACATGGCGTAGATACAACCGGCATGGCATATTTGTTGCCATGTCCCTCTCCTTTTGAGTGTTAAGTTGCGTGTGTTGTGTAACACTATTAATGCTTCTCGTTGATTCCCACTCCACTGCGTTGGAGACAATGTGGTTCTGCTCTGTATGTTTTTTCCTAATTTGTTATAATAAAATTACTTTTTAATTAACAAAAATAAAAAACAGACACTTATTTCCATAAATTTTTTTTACATATTCCCTCGATATCACAAATTAAAATTACTAAAATTAAAATAATGAAATAATGTAAAAATAAAGCTAAAAAAATGTGCAAAAAGTATTTAAATAACCAAAAAAGGAAATGTTAGATAACTTTCAAGTCTGCATGTACTAAAAAAATCAGAAAATTTTAATTTTAATTCTAAAATAATCGGAGTAGACAATGTTTGCACTAATTTTAGCACCCACAGAGTGCCATTGAATCTCAAATAATGTATATTACTTTCTTCACCACAAACCAAAATTAATACAGATCACCTAAATTAGCTCCTTAATGAGGTCGTTAGTTTTGACCCTGATGGCTGGGCCCCACTTTTGTTATTATTTTCAACAGTGTTCACAGTGCAGTAAAAAAAAAAATTCTTTATTCCATGGGCTGGTACGATTATGGAGATTTACATAACTTTTTATGTTTTTTCTTTTTTCCTTTTCACAACAAAATCCTTTTTTTGTGTGTGTGTTGCAATGTTTCAAAGGCTGTAAAATTTTTCACCTGACCCCATTATGTGGCCCATCAACTTCATATGCCGTACATCCCCTGCTTACGCAGCGTGATGATCAGCCGATAGTGATCATTTACATGGCTGCTCAAAAGATACAACTAGTTAATAAATGAGCTTGCTCATTCGTCAGGTTATCACTGGTCCTTTTATGGGGGCCGATTAAGAGCAATCCTAGAAACACTCATTTGCACAATAAGCAACTCATGTCAAATGGTCTTCAGGTATTCATTGTTTTAGGTGTGCTTCAGATAAAATACATCAAAACCTAAATTGGCTAGGTTTTATTGACTGTGAAGTTTAATGTCACAATAGAAATATGAGAGTGACAAGAGAGTGGTCCAAAAAGATAAGAGAAGAGATTATTACCCCACACAAACAAAAGAAAAGGAATGCAATAAGCAAAGGCACTTAATGTACCTAGAAATACAGTTCAACGCATAATTTACAAGTTTAAGGTTAAAGGACCTTAGTAGGTGCTAACGTTTCCATATGCACAGGCACACACTAAATACTTAAAGGAGTACTCTACTGGAAAACATTTTTTTTAAATCAACTGATGACAGAAAGTTAAACAGATTTTTAAATGACTTCTTCTTAATCCTTCCAGTACTTATCAGTGACTGTATGCTCCACAGGAAGTGCTCTTCTTTTTTGAATTTCCTTTCTGTCTGATCACAGTGCTCTTTGCTGACACCTCTGTATATGTCAGGAACTGTCCTGAGCAGGATAGGTTTGCTATGGGCATTTGCTTTGGAAAGTTCCTGACATGGACAGAGGTGTCAGCAAAAAGTACTGTGGTCAGACAGAAAGGAAATTCAAAAAGAAAAGAACTTCCTGTGGATCATACAGAAATTTACTAGAAGGATTCAGATTTTTTTTTATAGAAGTAATTTACAAATCTGCTTAACTTTCTGGCACCAGTTGATTAAAAAAAAAATGCTTTCCAGCTGAGTACCCCTTTAACCCGATAACGACCATGGACGTCTATACTCGTCCAATGGCCGTTACCGGGGTATGATGCGGGCTCCCGTCTCGAGCCCTCGTCATACCGGCTGGCCCCCAGCTGATTCCTGTAGCTGGGGGCCGGCGTTAATAGCCGACATGCGGCGATCGCCGCGGCCGGCTATTAACCCTTTAGATCGCCGCTGTCAAAGTTGACAGCGGCGTCTAAAGGTGCCTGTATACAGTCCCTGGTGGTCCAGTGGGGTGTATCGCCCCCCCGCAGCGCGATCGCGGGGGAGCAATCCACTACTGAGGTAGCCTGAGGGCTTACCTCTCCTGCTGCGGCGGCTCTGGTGCTCTGAATGATAAAGCCTGGCAGGGCCAGGCTTTATCAATCGAGCGCAGAGCACACAGATCATTGTGGTTTTATGAAACTAAGGGGACTAAAAGTGTAAAAAAAAAGTTTAAAAAAAGTTTAAAAACACACACATTATCCCCTTCCTTATTAAAAGTTTAAATCACCCCCCTTTTCCCAAATTCCATATTAAAAATATGTAACCATAATAAAAATAAACATATGTGGTATCACCGCGTGCGTAAATGTCTGAACTATAAAAATATATCATTAATTAAACCGCACGGTCAATGGCGTACACGCAAAAAAATTCCAAAGTCCAAAATTGCATATTTTTGGTCACTTTTCATACCATAAAAAAAGGAATAAAAAGTGATCAAGAAGTCCAATCAAAATAAAAATGGTACTGATTAAAACTTCAGATCACGGCGCAAAAAATTAGCCCTCAAACCACCCTGTACGTGGAAAAATAAAAAAGTTATAGGGGTCAGAAAAGGACAATTTTAAATGTATAAATTTTCCTGCATGTAGTTATGATTTTTTCCAGAAGTACGACAAAATCAAACCTATATAAGTAGGGGATCATTTTAATCGTATGGACCTACAGAACAAAGATCAAGTGTCATTTTTACCGAAAAATGTACTGCCTAGAAACAAAAGCCCCCAAAATTTACAAAATGGTGTTTTTTCTTCAATTTTGTCGCACAATGATTTTTTTTCCGTTTCGCCATAAATGTTTGTATAAAATGACTGATGTCATTCCAATGTAGAATTGTTGGCACAAAAAATAAGCCCTCATATGGATTTTTAGGTGCAAAATTGAAAGGGTTATGATTTTTAAAAGGTAAGGAGGAAAAAACGAAAGTGTAAAAACAGAAAAATGCTTGGTCCTTAAGGGGTTAAAGGGGTATTCCATCAAAACACGTTTTTATCCTATTCACATGATAGGTGAAAATTTTTAGCATGTGGTGGATAGGACCGCTAAGACCCTCATGATCTTGAGAATGGGCACCTGAGTTGCACCTCTAAATAGAGCAGAAAGCTGTGCATGTGCCCAGAAGCTACAATCACTGTCTATGGAGCAGCCGGAGATACCCAGGTATAATGCTTAGCTATTTCAAAAAGCTCCATAGACAAAGAGGGAAATGTTAGTGCACATGCGTTACTCACCATTCTATTCCAAAAGTTCAACTCGGGTGCTGTACTTGTAATTGCAGGGGGTTGCAGCAGTCGGAACCAACCCCATACCTTCTTGAAACAGTGTACTTTTGGGAAGACTAGGAAGTGGAAGTTGAGTTCCGGAAGAAGAACACCATTTATGTTTCCCAGATAAACCTTTTAAATTCTTACAGTCAATTACAATCCATTTCATACATGTTTGCAAAAATGTACCAGGGACTAATCACTAAAACTGATTGTAAAATAATTCCTGCGATGTTGTAATTGCAAACACTGATATTTTACTATAGTATAAAATGTTTGTCATAAAAATGACATAACTTTTATGCCCTCTTGTTGCAAGAACCCCTGTCTAATATATATATATATATATATATATATATATATATATATATATATATATATATATAGCAGTAAGGGAATGCTCTATTGCTGCAAGATTCCTCCATTATGTCTATGAGACTCAAGGAAGTTCACATCTCAAACAAGTAAAGCAGAGTAAGATGTGTGGAATCAAGCCTGTCATTTCCTTCCAGGTAAGTCCAGGTTTCAGATTGCCCCAAGTCAGCACAGCTGCAGAGGTTGATTATCAAAGGGCTTACAAAAGATGTAACTTAATCTGCAAAGAGAGGCTATGATGACATTGACTTGCCCTATGGATCTGCCCTGTCCCTGTCTATGACTGCTATTCACCTCTATTTGCCATGCTTCATATATATTTGTATTTTTTTTGCACATTTACTGTAATAGGACATTATTGAAGGTCAATCTTATGGTGCATACATTTTATTACAAAAATTATGACCGAGACAAAGACAATTTAGTGCTCTTATTGGCAAGATATCAGTATTTAATCAACAATTAATTTTTGGCTCTTCTTTTTTCTTCTCACCAATCTTTATCCAGAGTGAAGTTATGCAGATAATTTGATGTGCTATCACCTTATTGAGGAAAATGTACCATGTAGAAGCATTTGTAACACCGTGAGAAGGTTCATTTAACATATTTTATGTCAAATAGATATTAAAAGTGATGGATAAAACAAGGAAAATATTCTGGCTAATCCCTATTAAAAACAGCTATTTCTGGGCTACAAAGAGCCTCAATAGGGGTGTAGAACACTTTGCCTTGCCGTAACATGCATAGGGAGTGTGCTGTGTTAGTGAAATAAAACTGTTATTCAGCATGACATGCAGATTAGAGGCATCACTATTAGAATTACTGTTGAAGAGCGGCATAATGACAGAGCATGGAGGTGGAAAAAGCAACAGGAGACCATATAGTGGCTGAATGACACAACCTGGAGGTGGCTGACGCATGAGGGGACCATATAGTGGCTGAATGACACAGCCTGGAGTTGGCGGCAGCATGAGGAGACCATATAGTGGCTGAATGACACAGCCTGGAGGTGGCGGGAGGATGAGAAGACCATACAGTGGCTGAATGACACAGCCTGTAGTTGGCGGCCGCATGAGGAGAACATATGATGGCAGAATGAGACAGACTGGAGATGGCATCAGCATGAGGAGAACATATGGTGGCAGAATGAGACAGCCTGGAGATGGCATAAGCATGAGGAGAACATATGGTGGCAGAATGAGACAGCCTGGAGATGGCATAAGCATGAGGAGACCATACAGTGGCTGAATGACAGCCTGGAGTTGGCAGCAGCATGAGGAGAACATATGGTGGCAGAATGAGACAGCCTGGAGCAGGCATCAGCATGAGGAGAACATAAGGTGGCAGAATATGACAGCCTGGAGGTGGCATCAGCATGAGGAGAACATATGGTGGCTGAATGACACAGCTTGGAGTTGGCGGCTCCATGAGGAGAACATATGGTGGCAGAATGAGAAAGCCTGGAGCTGGCATCAGTATGAGGAGAACATATGGTGGCAGAATGAGAAAGCCTGGAGCTGGCATCAGCATGAGGAGAACATATGGGGGCAGAATGAGACAGCCTGAAGGTGGCATCAGCATGAGGAGAACATATGGTGGCAGTGTGAGACAGCCTGGAGCTGGCCTCAGAATGGGGAGAACATATGGTGGCTGAATGAGAGTCTGGAGTTGGCATCAGCAAGAGGAGAACATATGGTGGCAGTATGAGACATCCTGAAGGTGGCATCAGTATGAGGAGAACATATGATGGCAGAATGAGACAGCCTGGATGTGGCATCAGCATGAGGGGAACTTATGGTGTCAGAATGACACAGCCTGGAGGTGGCAGCAGCATTAGGCCCCGTTCACACTACGAAATTCCCGCGGAATTTCCGGGCGGAATTCCGCTGGCGGAATTCCGCGGTGTCTACTTTAACATTAGTGTGAACGGGTTTCCGCGAGACCCGTTCACACTGCGGAATTTCAGCCGCGGACATTTCCGCCGCTGAAAGTGTTCCACGCAAAGAAAGAACATGTTCATTCTTTGCGCGGATTCCGCGAGCACTGCATAGCCGTCAATGGTGACGGCTCAGTGCCCCCCAGCCCTAGCGCTGAAGTAACGGCGGCGGTGGCCGCCAGGCGGAAGCTCCGCTCGTGGAATTCATCCGCGAGAATTCCGACGTGTGAACGCACCCTAAGGAGAACATATGGTGGTAGAATGAGACAGATTGGAGCTGGCATCAGCATGAGGAGAACATATGGTGGCAGAATGAGACAGCCTGGAGGTGGCATCAGCTGCATGAGGAGTCCTGAAAGTTACCCAGCGACAGAGTGGGGCAGTGGGTGGCAATACTCGTACTTGGTGAGTAAAAAAAGGAGAACTTGGCATCAGATGTTTGGCATGAGGCGGGTGGCAGGATCAGAATAGTAGATAAGGCAGGTAGGCAGAAGAAAACAATCTATTTTGTAATAGTGTTAGTGTGCACAGCACAAGTAAGTATTGAGGATATGCATTACGTAAAACTTAACTTTTAATAATATTCTTAGGATAAAATGTTTGTACCCCAAAAAAATTTATTTTATTTAACAAAAGTAAAGGTGTGCAAAAAACACCTTGTGCCACCTGCCCCACCAAGTATTGATGTGAGGCAAATACCTCTAAAAGGTGTAAGGGAACAATGTATGGTCCATTGTAACCGGTGGGGGTAAACACTTGCCCTGTAAGGCCCTACTCTCGCATTATTAATTCCCTTCTTGGCAAGTGTTACTCGACCTAAAATGGGTATCCCCACACAGGAACCTCTCCATATTTCCACCTACAAACACTGCCATTTCCCAGGGTTTTTAGGTGGAAATAGGAAGAGGTTACTGAGTGGGGCTGCCCTTTTTAAGACGAGTAACACTTTCCTCGAAAAGGTGGAAGGGAACAACGTATTGTCCATTGTAGCAGGTGGGGTAAAAACTTCCCCTGTAAGGCCCTACTCTCGCCCTATTAATTCCCTTCTTGGCAAGTGTTACTCGCCCTAAAAAGGGCTACCCCACACAGGAAACTCTCCCTATTTCGACCTAAAAACCATGGGAAATAATAGTGCTTGTAGGTGGAAATAGGGAGAGGTTCCTGTGTGGGCCCACCCTTTTAGGGTGAGTAACACTTGCCAAGAAGTGAATTAATAGGGTGAGAGTAGGGTCTTACAGGGGAAGGTTTTACCCCCACTGGTTACAATGGACCATACGTTGTTCCCTTCCACCTTTTAGAGGTCTTTGCATCACATCAGTACTTGGTGATGTAGGTGGAACATGGTGTTTCTTGCACTCCTTTCCTTTTCATAGATATAAGAAAAATATATTTTATCCTAACAAAAGTAACATTTAAGCTAATGCATATCCTCAGTACTTACTTGTGGTCTGATGCAGAGGATTGTCTGTAACTGGGGAGCAGCACCTTAAATATGTTTAGCGCTATTCATAATTGTGAAGTGTTGGTGTGGCACCATGGTCAATCTAATCTGATGGATCAGGCATTGGTGGGTGGAAATCCTGGCTGATCCATGCCTGATTCATCTTCACAAAGGTCATTCTCGACACATTTTTCCTGGACAAACGAGTTCTCCTTAGGGTTACTATGGCCCCTGCCGCACTAAACACTTGCACTGATGGCAGAACAGCTTTTCCAGGTCAAACTCTGTTAGTTGTGGCCACAAATCAAGTTTGGCTGCCCAGAAATCCAGCGGATCTTCAAAGTGTGTTGACAGATTCATGTTAAGGCATGCCACCACCTGCTGGTTCAGGTCCTTCTCCAGGTCTATCTGCTGTTGATGAGTTACTTCACTATGTGGGTGAAGAAAGCTACTCATCAGCAACTGTAGACGAAGTCTGCTGCTGATGGAGTTGGTACTGCTCCTGCCACCCCACCCATCCCCAGCAGCCATGGCAGTGGAAGGGTGTGGGTGGGTGCCCCGAGTCAGACCTGCGAGAGGATGGGTGATGGCGCAGATAGGCATCGGCCAACTGATTATGTAGGGTGTCTCTGTAGTAGATCAGTTTGTCCTCCCTCCCATTGGGTGTAAAAAAGGCCTCCATCTTGTGGCGGTAGCAAGGGTCCAATAAGGAGGAGAGTGAGAAGTAATTCTGCTGCTGAATGGTAGCAATTTGGTGGTCACTACACAAGCAAGTGAGCTGCATCGTGCCATTTGTACAAGTTACTCGGAGGGCCTCCCTGCTTCCATCTCCGCTGCGCACTGCCACGATGTGTCCTGGTCCTCTGTCTAGCCTTCCTCATAAGCATCTAGCTCCTCAAGCTGCTCCTGCTCCTTCTTTCCTGTCAGATGACTAGAAAAAAACGCACATCTCACTAAACTTAAACTGTGCTCCACTGTACCCCTCCCCCTCCTCCTCCACTTCAGCCGCACAGGGATCATGTGGCCGTGAGATGTAGACGCCATGTCTCCAGTGTCCTGACCAGATATTGTTTCCAACACATGTTGTAGTAAATGAAGCAGTGGAATGACGTTGTTCATCCCGTAATCCTGACGACTGACTAATAATTTGGCTTCCTTATAGGGCCTGAGCAAATGGCAGGTGTCACGTATGAGCTGCCACAGGTTGACATTGAAGTAACACAGGGGAGTCCCCCTATCCACTTGGATCATCAAGAAATCGGTGATGGCTTTTCTCTGTTTGTATAGACGGTTCAGGCCTGACGAAGATCCCGGTTCGGGATCGAAACGCGTTGCCAATAAAGAAGTTTATCTCCATCCCTGGGTACCAGCGCCTTCTTGAGAGGAATTTATCCACGTATTTATTCCCATTGCTATTTACCGGACTGACGGACGTCACACCGGGTTGTTCCTCGTGGCAGCGGTTTCCCTTGATTTCTACGCTACTATAGGTGTTGTGCTCTAAGCGCAACACCTAGGGGTAAGAACCCATCTTTACGTTACACCTTTATCATTATCAAACGGTCCTCACTAGGGGCTCACCTCTTGTTGTTTTTTCTCGTTTTTATATTAAACATATGGATGATGGCATTCCAACATGTGGAAATGTAGCAAATCAGACTATGTTGGGGCATGCGGTTCTGACGCTGCAGCTCAAGGAGGGTGTGCTTTGCGGTGTACGAGTGGCTGAGGTGCATGCAAAGTTTTCTTCCCATTGTAAGGATGTCTTGCAGATGGGAGGAACACTTCAGGTCACCATGGTTCCCATTTTCAGTTTTCGTGGAGTAAGCCATGATTCAATTTCTTGATGAATGACTTTTTGCAGCTCCTCCCCTGTGTGACTCTGTTTGCCAAGGCAAACTATGTGAAGAACAGTGTGACACCGCAGGGGCCCTGCACACATGTTGTCTGTGCAGTAGAGGCTGAGGACACAGTGGAGGATGAGGAAGCGGAGTCGCACACTGTCGCTGGTGAAACCTGTCCCAGTTACTGTTGTGGCTGTGTGGGAACCATGTTCACCCAGTGGGCCATAAAGAGCAAGTATTGTCCCTGACCGTAGTTACAGCTCCACACCCCTGCGCTGCCGTGCACTTTGATACACACCAACAGGCTCAAGGACTGGCCCACCTTCTGTTCCACAAAATTGTGCAGGGCTGGAACTGTCTTCTTCGCAAAGAAATGATGGCTTGGGACTCTCCACCTCGGCATGGCACAAGCCATTATTTCTCTGAAAGGTGCAGAGTCGACCACATGAAAAGGGAGGGACAGCAGCACCAAAAACTTGGACCGGATCACATTCAGCTTCTGCACCGTTGGGTGAGTGGGCACATGCTGTTGTCTCTTGGACATGGCTTCGCCGATGGATTGCCGGTGGAATTACTGACTCAAAGTAGGAGGAGCAGGAGCATCTAGAGAGACAGAATATGGGTATGACAGACAGCTCCTTTCGGCTGAGGTGGTGGAGCCTTGGTTGGCTGAAACAGGGAGCCGCGTGCCACTGGGTGATGCAGAAGGCTGGACCACCACATCGGATCCACGATTCTCCCAGGCCGCTTTATGGTGACACTGCATATGTTGACGTGGGGCCGTGGTTCCGTCACATCTTGCATGTGGCCAAGTTAATATCCTCCAGATGGTTAATAAAAATCGCCACACTGCCGAGTAGCTGATTTTCCCACATACAGTCCACACTGATTGACTGATATCACATTATGTAGAGGGGTAAAACAGCAGAGAGGTTACAGATGAGGTTTACCACAGAAAAACTGTGACTTTTGTAAGCTTGAACTGAGTTGTATTTCGAATAATTTCTGAGGAGTTTATATAGAGGAGGGAGAATAGACGCTAGTTAGACATTTAAGGTGGGTTGGTAATTGTGTCAAGGAAATACAGTCAATGTTTGACTGTGTTAAATGCTTAAATGCTTAAACGACTTGCTAATAGGAACACTATTTGTGCATGCAAGTCTGAAGTTAAAGGGTTACTCCCGCCCTGAGACATCCAAAAGATAGGGGATAAGATGTCTCACCGCGGGGGTCCTGCCACTGGGGACCCCCGCAATCTTGTATTCGCCACCCACCTATTTGAGCTGCACGCCGTCAAGCCGCCTCCCATAGACTTGCAAAGCGGGGGCGGGGGGTGACGTCACACGGGGGTGGAGTCGTGACATCACAATACTTCGGCCCCGTGGTTGCCACCCGGCTGTTTGTGAGCTGGCACCGTGGCGTGCAGCTCAAACAGGTGGGTGGTGAATACAAGATTGCGGGAGTCCCCAGCGGCGGGACTCTCGTGATGAGACATCTTATCCCCTATCCTTTGGATAGGGAATAAGATGTCTCATTGCCGGAGTACCAGTTTAAGAGTAGTGTCACACATGTCATATTATATATAATGAGGATGTCAGCTGTCCTGTTGTTCTGATCAGCTCAGGAGCAGGTGACAGTGATGCTGCATCTGCATGCCTTAGAAAGATAGTTTTCCAGGACATAGTCTGGTGAATGGTTTACCTATTTCCTTACAGTATCCTGCCATGTAGAAATTCTTTCACTATGCAGCACAATTTCGTCTATACTGTCCACTGGCCGCAAATAACTCTAATCCCTGAACAATCATGTGGTAGAGAGGGTGAGACACTCCATGCAATTGTTTTCAATTCCTGGAGATTTTTTTCTATTTATTTTTTAATGTTGAAAATGTAAAATGCAACTTCTTTTTATTTTGAAAATAAAAAAACCAAACAAACAAACACACTCTTAACTCCTTAACTCCTAAAAGCAGAATTTTGTATAACTTTTGTATAACTTTTTCTAAAAAATTTTTTATTTACAAAATCTGTCGCTTGGTTCTTTGCTATTTTTAGCCACTGTCACCAACCCTTTTACAACTCACACAAAAGGATACATTATAGAATGCTTGGAAAAAAAAAAAAAAAAAACATTATATCTTCTAATACCTTTGTATACATTAAAAGACCGACAAGCATCTGTTAGGCTAAGTTTCTAATTGGCTTTTTTGTGGGCCAAAAAAATGGAAGGAAAAAAACCAGAAAAAACACCACAGCATTTTCCTGTGTTTGGCATTTTTTTCTTACGTTTTTTCTGGTGTTTTTTTGCCTTTGAGTGGAAATTGCATTTTTGGCCCCTTTGACTTTTTTTCAAAATTGTTTGGATACCATAAAAAATTGAAAAAAAGAATGCAGTAGTGATGGGAACAAATTTATTTTATGAAATTTAAATTTTTTATAACAACATTTTTATTAATTTTTAATAAAGTGTGTGTGTTTCAGTAAAAAAAAAAAATAGGTAGTACTACAAATCCCAGCATGGAAAAGACTGTTCCATGATGGGAGTAGAAGTACCTGTACTAATAGACATATTTCCCCAGGTGTCACTCCTGACACTCGATGCGATCATCCATAATATAGCAGAGATGCAAAGCAGCTCTATACAGTGCTCACATCTCTGCTCTGTACCCCGGGCCGGCCAGTGATGTGAATTGGAATTCACCTCACTCATTCATATTTTCCGCCCAGAGTGGGGATTGGCCAGATGGTGGCAGCCAATCCCCGCTCTCAGAGGGAAATATGAATGAGTGATGTTCTATTCATATCACTGGCCGGTTCGAGTATAGTGCAGAGATGCGAGCACAGGAGAAAGCCGCTCCTTATGTCTGCAATAGATAGGACAATTGCATCGGGTGTCAGGAGTGACACCTGCTGTCATCTGTCCTTGACTGCAGGTACTACTACTCCCAACATGTAGCACACTCTGCTTCATGCTGGGACCTGTAGTACCTGCATTAATAGACAGATCTCAGCGAGTGTAACTTCTTACACCTTTTGCAATATGTCTATTAATGCAGGTACTACTGCTCCCAGCATTGAGCAGAGTGTGCTCCATGTTGGGAGCAGTAGTACCTGCAGTTAAGGAAAGATCACAGCAGGTGTCACTCCTGACACCCGCTGTGATCCTCCTGTATAATGTATAGATGCGGGCGGCCGCTCTTCTATGGTCCCGTGCACTGCTGTATATATAAATATATATATATATATATATATATATATATATATATATATATATATATATATACACACCTATTCATATTTCCCAAAGAGATTTGTGATTGGCTGGAACCATCCGGCCAATCACAGCTCTCTGCAGGATATATGAATAGGTGTATATATACGGCAGTGCATGGGATCATAGAAGAGCAGCCGGCTGTATCTATAAATTATACAGAAGAATCACAACGAGTCTCAGAAGTACAGGTATTACTACTCCCAGCATGAAACAGTGTGTGTTCCATGCTGGGAGTAGTAGTACTACCTAAAAAATGTAAAAAAAAAAAAAATGTGAAAAACACACACACACTACATTTTTATTGTTGTCGGTTACATTTTTCGTGCCCGCCCACATAAATTGATCCCTGTTATAAAAATTAATAAACATTTTGTTATAAAAAAAGATACATTTGGTTTGATACAATTTTTTCCATCACTATTAGAGATGAGTGAAGTTACAGTGATTTGATTCGCCACAAACTTCTTAAATCGGCAGTTGCTGACTTTAGCCTGCATAAATTAGCTGAGAAGTTTGTGACGAATCGAATCATTGTAACTTTGCTCATCTCTAATCACTATGGTATCTTTTTTATTTTTTTTTAATTAATGGTACCCTACGAAATTTTATCATAAAAAGGCATCCCCATCACTTTTTTTGGATTGTTAAGTAAAAAAAAAAAAAAAGCCTACAAAAACACCAAAGTTAAAACTCACATGTCGTTTTTCTTGGTGTTTTTTTTACTCCCATAGACTTCCATGGGAGAAAAACGTCATAGGCTCAACATGCAACCGCCAAGGAGCTAAGAAAGAGTGAAAAAAAGCCAAAAGGATAAAAAAATACCATACTGAAAAACGCAAAGTGGAAAAATTATTTAGAGTTTTTTCATTGATTTACAGCTAACATCTGAGATATAAAAATGTAGTGTGTGTTTTTGACTTTATTTTACATTTTTTAGGTAGCACTACTACTCCCAGCATGGAACACACTGTTCCATGATGGGAGTAGTAGTACCTGTACTTCTGACATCCATTGCGATCCTTCTGTATAAGTTATAGATGCGTCCGGCCGCTCTATCATGGTCCCCTGCACTGCCATATATATACACCTATTCATATTTCCCGCAGAGAGCTGTGATTGGCCAGATGGTTCCAGCCAATCACAACTCTCTGTGGGAAATATGAATAGGTGTATATATATATATATATATATATATATATATATATATATATATACACGTCAGTGTAGGGGACCAATGAAGACCGGCCAGCCGCATCTACACGTTATACCGAATGATCACAGCGGGTGCCATGAGTGACACTTGCTGTGATCTGTCTATTAATGCAGGTACTACAGCTCCCATGTTGGGAGCAGTTGTACCTGCAGTTAAGGACAGATCACAGCGTGTCTCTCCTGACACCCGCTGTGATCATCCTTCATTCCTGAGATGCGGAGCGGCTTTCTCCTGTGCTCGCATCTCAGGTCTGTACTCCGACCAGCCACTCACCATTCATATTTCCCGCTGAGAGAGGGTATTGGCTGCCACCATCCAGCCAATCCCCACTTTGGGCTGAAAATATGAATTTCTATTTCTAAAATATGAATTTCTATTCACATCACTGGCCGGCCCAGAGTATAGTGCAGAGATGCGAGTGCTGTATAGAGCAGCTCCGCATCTCTGCTATATTATGGGCGATCGCATCCTGACACCGGAGCTATTCGTCTTTTAGTACAGGAACTACTACTCTTATCATGGAACAGTGTATCCCATGCTGGGCGTTGTAGAACTACCTAAAAAACATTTTAAAAAAAAGAAAAAAAAAATTAGAAACACACACAGACTACATTTTTATTATTGTCTGGTACATTTTTAGTGCCCTGCCCGCCCACATAAATTGATCTCTGTTTAAAAATAAATAAAATTGTTGCTTTAAAAAATATGAATTTCGTTAAATACACTTTTTGTTATCACTACTGCATCCTTTTTTTTTTGGTAACCAACAAATTTTGAAAAAAAAATGTTATTTCCACGCAAAGGCAAAAAACGCCAGAAAAAATGCAAGAAAAAATATCACAAACACAGGAAAATGCTGTGGTGTTTTTCCTGGCATTTTTTTCTTGTGTTTTTTGGGGCCAAAATAAAACCCCAATTAAAAACTTAGCCTTACAACCAGAGATACTTTATCCATCCCCCATAGTAGCATCAGAGAGAATGTTCATCGCAGCAGGCAGCGTCGTCATTCCTAAGTGAAAAAGATTGTCAGCCAGCAATGGGGAAAAACTTTTGTTTGTTAAAGGAGTACTCTGGTGAAAAACTCTTTTTTTTTTTAAATCAACTGGTGCCAGAAAGTTAAACAGATTTGTAAATTACTTCTATTAAAAATCTTAATCCTTCCAGTACTTCTTAGCAGCTGAATACCACAGAGGACATTTTTTTTTTTTTGGAACAGTGTTCTCTGCTGACATCATGAGCACAGTGCTCTCTGCTGATATCTCTGTCCATTTTGGGAACTATCCAGAGAAGCACATGTTTGCTATTTGGATTTTCTCCTACTCTGGACAGTTCTTAAATTGGACAGAGATGTCAGCAGAGAGCACTGTGCTCATGATTCAGTAGAGAGCTCTGTGTTCCAAAAAGAAAATAATTTCCTCTATAGTATTCAGCAGCTAATAAGTACTGGATGGATTAAGATTTTTTAATAGAAGAAATTTACAAATATGTTTACTTTCTGGCACCGGTTGATTTAAAAAAAATAAATAAATAAATGAAAAAGTTTTCCACCGGAGTACACCTTTAAAAAGAATCAGACATGGATCAGTGAGGAAAATGTATATGTTAAAAATTCTCATCTTCTAACCCCTATAACTTTATTATTTTTCTGCATACGGGCCGGTATGAAGGCTCATTTATTGCGCCGTGTTCTGAAGTTTTTATCGGTACCATTTTTGTATTGATTGGACTTTTTGATCACTTTTTATTCATTTTTTCATGATATAAAAAGGGACCAAAAATACACTATTTTGGACTTTGGAATTTTTTTGCGCACACGCGATTGACTGTGCAATTTAATTAATGATATGTTTTTAAAGTTCGGACATTTCCGCATGTGGCGATACCACATATGTTTATTTTTATTTACACAGTTTTTTTTTATGCGAAAAGGGGGGTGATTCAAACTTTTATTAGGGAAGGGGTTGAATGACCTTTGTTAACTTTTTTTTTTCACTTTTTTTTTGCAGTGTTATAGCTCCCATAGGAACCTATAACACTGCACACACTGATCTCCTATGCTAATCCCTGGAAAGCCATAGCTTTGCATGGATCAGTGAGATAGCTCAGGCTTGGAGCTCAGGCTTGGAGCAATCAATCAACAATCGGACGCCGCGGAGTCAGGTAAGGAGACCTCTGCCTGCGTTCCAGCTGATCGTTTTAAAGACCGGGACCGGGCGTCCTTAAGGAGTTAAACAAAAAAAAAAAAAAAAACTACTAAATGCTTTGATAAATGTCCCCCTATATTTTTCTATTAATTGTCAATCATTTTCCTAAATATGAAATATGATCATCATTGGAAAGGAAATTAAGTGAATAAATTAAGGACCAGGCCATTTTACACCTTAAAGGAGAAGTCCCATGTAGAAATAGTATTGTGTTTTAAATGCAGAAGCAAAAGTTATATCACTTTGTAAATCACTGACTTCACCCATCTTGTAAGTAAAACCTGTTTTTTAGCTTCTTTGTTCAGAGAGGAAGTTCAGCAGCTCCCTGTTCTGATGACTTGCGACCCCCCATTGAGCTGCATTATGCTGGGGGCCGTGATGTCACAATTTCCCATAGTTCTGCAGCTTAGCCAGCTCTGTGCACGGCCAGGGAACCTCCCATGTGCAGCTTCAGCCAATCATAGAAGCCCCAGTGAGCTGAGCTCACGTGTCTTCATCTCCTCAGCAGGGAAGCATCTGACAGCCAGCTCAGTGTTTATAACAGCAAGAACGATGTCCCAATGTCCCGAGAAGAAGCAGAGGGGGAGGGGGAGATCCCTGCTTTCCCCTGCACTGATCACAATCTGACAGCAGGTCAGTCTGAAAGAACCATGTCCTGAGAATAGAAGCAGGGGGAGGGGAAACACTGAGCCTGCTGTTAGGAAAGTGATCAGTGTCTAGGTCAGTGTATCCCAACCAGGGTGCCTTCAGCTGTTGCAAAACTAAAACTCCCAGGCATGCTGGGAGTTGTAGTTTCACAACAGCTGGAGGCACCCTGGTTAGGAAGCACTGGTCTAGGCTGGGCTACTTCTGTGATGAACTGAAAGGCATTATGGGAGACAGGAAGCCAGGGACCTCCATGGACCAGGAAGTACCGATCTTTCAGAGGGGATTGCAGGAGAAGGGAGAGGGTGAGATACATGAGGAGCAGATTGTCAGAATGGTGAGCTCATGCACTTTCACATGATATAATAAAAAATTGGTGACTTGGTCCATGATACTTCTTCTTTAAGGACCAGAGCGTTTTTCGCAAATCTGACCACTGTCACTTTAAACATTAATAATTCTGCAATGCTTTTAGTTATCATTCTGATTCCGAGATAGTTTTTTCGTGACATATTCTACTTTAATGTAGTGGTAACATTTTATGGTAACTCGCATCCTTTCTTGGTGAAAAATCCCCAAATTTGATGAAAAAAATGAAAATTTTGCATTTTTCTAACTTTGAAGCTCTCTGCTTGTAAGGAAAATGGATATTCAAAATACATTTTTTTTTGGTTCACATATACATACACATATATATATGTCTACTTTATGTTTGCATCATAAAATGTATGAGTTTTTACTTTTGGAAGACACCAGAGGGCTTCAAAGTTCAGCAGCAATTTTGAAATTTTTCACAAAATTTTCAAACTCACTATTTTTCAGGGACCAGTTAAGTTTTGAAGTGGATTTGAAGGGTCTTCATATTAGAAATACCCCATAAAAGACCCCATTATAAAACTACTCCCCCCCCAAAGTATTCAAAATGACATTCAGTAAGTGTATTAACCCTTTAGGTGTTTCACAGGAATAGCAGCAAAGTGAAGGAGAAAATTCAAAATCTTCAGTTTTTTACACTCACATGTTCTTGTAGACCCAATTTTAGAATTTTTGCAAGGGGTAGAAAGGAGAAAATTTTTACTTGTATTTGAAACCCAATTTCTCTTGAGTAAGGACATATGTCTATGTTAATTGTTCAGCGGGCGCAGTAGAGGGCTCAGAAGGGAAGGAGCGACAAATGGTTTTTGGGAGGCATGTCACCTTTAGGAAGCCCCTATGGTGCCAGGACAGCAAAAAAAAAAAAACACATGGCATACCATTTTGCAAACTAGACCCCTCAGGGAACGCAACAAGTGGTAATGTGAACCTTAATACTCTACAGGTGTTTCACGACTTTTGCAAAAAAAAAAAAATTACCTAAAATGCTTGGTTTCCCAAAATTTTTACATTTTTAAAAAGGGTAATAGCAGAAAATAGCCCCCAAAATTATAAGCCCGATTTCTCCCGATTCAGAAAACAGTGCTCTGCTGGCGCACTACAGGTCTCAGGAGAGAAGGAGTCACATTTGGCTTTTTGAAAGCAAATTTTGCTCTGGGGGCATGCCACATTTAGGAAGCCCCTATGGTGCCAGAACAGCAAAAAAAAAAAACACATGGCATACTATTTTTTAAACTAGACCCCTCGGGGAACGTAACAAGGGGTAATCTGAACCTTTATACCCTACAGTTGTTTCACGACTTTTGTATATGTAAAAAAAAAAAAAAAAAAACATTTACCTAAAATGCTTGTTTTCCCCAAAATTTTACATTTTTAAAAAGGGTAATAGCAGAAAATACCCCCCAAAATTTGCAACACAATTTCTCCTGAGTACAGCGATACCCCATATGTGGCCCTAAACTGTTGCCTTGAAATAGGACAGGGCTCCAAAGTGAGAGCGCCATGCACATTTGAGGCCTAAATTAGGGACTTGCATAGGGGTGGACATAGGGGTATTCTACACCAGTGATTCCCAAACAGGGTGCCTCCAGCTGTTGTAAAACTCCCAGCATGCCTGGACAGTCAGTGGCTATCTGGCAATTCTAGGAGTAGTTGTTTTGCAACAGCTGGAGGCTCAGTTTTGGAAACAGTGGCGTACCAGACATTTTTCATTTTTATTGGGGAGGGGAGGGGGGTTGTATAGGGGTATGTGTATATGTAGTGTTTTTTACTTTTTATTTTATTTTTTGTTAGTGTAGTGTAGTGTTTTTAGGGTACAGTCACACGGGCGGGGGTTCACAGTAGTTTCTCGCTGGCAGTTTGAGCTGCGGCAGAAAATTTGCCGCAGCTCAAACTTGCAGCCGGATACTTACTGTAAACCTCCGCCCATGTGAGTGTACCCTGTACGTTCACATTGGGGGGTAGAGAAACATTCAGCTGTTGCAAAACTACAACTCCCAGCATGTACGGTCTATCAGTGCATGCTGGGAGTTGTAGTTTTGCAACAGCTGGAGGCACACTGGTTGTGAAACACCGAGTTTGGTAACAAACTCAGTGTTTTGCAACCAGTGTGCCTTCAGCTGTTGCAAAAGCTACAACCCCCAGCATGTACGGACAGCAGAAGGGCCTGCTGGGTCTTGTAGTTATGCAACAGCCGGAGGCATACTACATTGGCTGGGGATGCTGGGGATTGTAGTTATTCAACAGCTGGAGACACACTGGTCTGCTACTTAACTCAGTGTGCCTTCAGCTGTTGCAAAACTACAACTCTCAGCAGTCACCGACAGCCAACGGGCATGCTGGGAGTTGTAGTTATGCAACCAGCAGATGCACCCCTACAAATCCCAGCATGCACTTTAGCTTATTGTGCAAGCTGGGAGTTGTAGTTATACAACAGCTGAAGGTACACTTTTCCATAGAAAAAATGTGCCTCCAGCTGTTGCAAAACTATAAGTCCCAGCATGCCCATAAGGGAATGCTGGGAGTTGTGGTGGTCTGCCTCCTGCTTTTGCATAACTACAGCTCCCAGTATGCCCTTTTTGCATGCTGGGAGCTGTTGCTAAGCAACAGCAGGAGGCTGTCACTCACCTCCAACTGCAGATCCACGCCGCCGCGCAGGTCACTCCCTTGCCGCCGCCGTCACTCCTGGGGCCCCGATCCCAACAGGGACGCCGGGGATCGGGGTCCCCAGCACCCGGGGTCTTCTTCCCGCACCCGCTCACGTCCTCCGGAAGAGGGGCAGAGCGGGTTGCGAGAGTGACACCCGCAGCAGGCGCCCTGATCGGTCGGCCGGGAAATCAGGGCGATCGTGAGGTGGCAACAGTGCCACCTCACCCCTGCTGGCTATGGCTGTTCGGGGCCGTCTCTGACGGCCCCGATCAGCCAGTAATTCCGGGTCACTGGAGACCCGATTGACCCGGAATCCGCCGTAGATCGCTGGACTGAATTGTCCAGCGATCTGCGGCAATCGCCAACATGGGGGGACATAACGACCCCCCTGGGCGATATGCCGGGATGCCTGCTGAACGATTTTAGCAGGCATCCGGCACCGGCTCCGCTCCAGCTAGCGGCTGGGGCCGGAAATGCGCAGGGTGTATCCATATGCCCTGTGTCGTTAAGGACTTGGAAACGGGGGCGTATGGATACGCCCTGTGTCCTTAAGGGGTTAAAGGGGTATTCCAGGCAAAAAAAAAATCATATATATCAACTGGCTCCGGAAGGTTAAACAGATTTGTAAATTACTTCTATTAAATAATCTTAATCCTTCCAATAGTTATTAGCTTCTGAAGTTTTCTGTCTAACTGCTCAATGATGATGTCACGTCCCGGGAGCTGTGCATGATGGGAGAATATCCCTTGCATGATGGGAAAATATTCCCATAGGAGCTGGACAGCTCCCAAGACGTGAGTCATCAGAAAGCAGTTAGACAGAAAACAGCAACGTAACTTCAGAAACTGATAACTATTGGAAGGATTAAGATGTTTTAATAGAAGTAATTTACAAATCTGTTTAACTTTCCGGAGCCAGTTGATATATAAAAAAAAGTTTTTGCCTGCAATACCCCTTTAAAATTTTTGATCGTATTCAATATTTAGCATCTGAGATTTTTAAGTTTGCAATATGAAACTTCACTAAAAATAGGATTGTTTTAATTGTAGTGATTATTTTTTTTTTTTTAGGTATTGAAAAGGAGTTTTTTTTCAGGAATATCAAAACTTCTTCCAAATGGAGAGCCCTTTCTGTTCATTAGTGATGTTTGGTATTGCAGTTCTGCTCTAAGTGAGTGTGGCTGAGTTGCAATGTTACACGCAAATTGTGGAAAACATGGCACAGCTTTCAGAAGAAAACATCCATGTTTTCTTTTCATAAAAAAAAACCTTTTAGTGACAGCTAATATACTATAGTCTCAATAAAATGCAATTTAATATCCAACACCATTCATTTTCAGGTTGTGTTTGATATTACAACTAGGCTCTATTCAATACAGCTTACATGGGGATTATGTGAAGCAATCTTGCATCCTTCCCCCTGGCCCATCCCTAACCAGATACAGTGTAAATCAGCAACAAACAAAGCATGGCAGGCTTGCTTTTGAGTTGCGGCACAGACTCCCTGGGTTGGGAATAAAGTGAGCACTGACATACCTGTGTATGTCTTATTTACTGTGTATATCTCTTTGAGATGTATGTCTGGGCTCAGAGACCCTTGACTCAAATTTCTGTTGTACTTTAAAGGGGTACTCCACCCCTAGACATCTTATCACCTTATCCAAAGGATAGGGGATAAGATGACTGATCACAGGATCTCGGCTGCAGCACCCTTGCAAACTTGCTCTTTGCGTCATGGCGGCTGCCACGCCCCCTCCCATAGACTTGCTTATAGAACAGGAGTGTACAGGTACGCCGTGGGTCCTTAAGAGGTTGAAGGGTTATTCTGGGGATTTTATTTTTAAGAACTACAACAAGACAGGTGCTAAATTGAAAAATAATATAAAATTACCTTCCTCACTCCCCTCCAATACATCAATTTTCACAGAGCTTCAAGTCCTGCTGCTCAGCAGTTCCAGGATCAGTGTGAGCACATGCAGTTACTTGCTTAGCCAATCATTAGCACTGTGTCATGCCTCAGACTCTAATTTGCTGAGCAGGCAAATGCACCTGCCCACTCCCCATCCTGGAGGTTCTGTACAGTGTAACTGGGCATGTAAAGAGAACGGTGATGGTGGTGGTGGAGAGTTCGGGAGAAAGGTAAGTGCATGATATTTTTTATTTAGCACCTGTATGGGCATCATTCTAAAAAAATAAAATATAAATATTTTTTATAACTCATGCAATAATGTACCATTTACGTAAGCAAAGCCTAGATTACATTCAAACATGACTGCTTGCTTAAAGTAAAGAAAAAAAAAATCTAGATAATAAAAGAGACATACCAGTTTAATTAAGAAATATAGAGAGATGTAAAACATATTATTTAAAATCAAATTGGAATGAATTCTGATATAGAAATACTTTGGGCAACTTATATTGCTCTGAGATTTTGTTTCTATTGTTGGTCCCAAAATATGTTAACCGTTTTCTAATGTATAGAGTTTCTGGACTATAGTCAAAAAAGCACTTTATACTGACCTACATCTAAATTCTGACATCATTGGGAACGGTATTAAATAAAAGAGTTAAGTGTTTTATGTTATCCAAAGACAGTACAAAGCTCGTCTATTCAATTTGAACAGAATTATTTTCAAGGGCATTTTTATATACTGCACACACATACTGTATGAATATTAAAACATTTTAACATGGTTACAATGCTGAAACTCCCAACAGCACAAATATAATATTAAGAGCTGAGTTTGTGTACATAAAATTAATAATACGGCATTAATCACAAAATAATCTCCTCTAGATTAATGATCTCTTTTTGTGTAAGATTCAAGCTAATTATACTTTTTATCTTTCTTTTCTTAAGAAGATGTCACAGTATACATCAATCTCTAGAAAAAGATTAATAATTCATGATTAATTGTATCTTGCGCCTCATTATACCGTAAATGTTGCAAAGAGAGAATCACATTTTGTGGCATCTTTATGGTGTAATAGGATTAAAGAAACTTTATATAATTAGCTAACCACATCAATAATAAGTGGGCCTACTGTGTGGTTATTTCAAGGATTATTTTAACAATTTTTCTTATTTGCTTAGGATTGTCGTATAGTGAAATGATTAAACAAGACACTATTTGAAGTCTGTGTCACAGCTAATAACAGAAAAAAGTATTTAAAGAAGTCAAAACATAGTAATAAATGCATCCAAAAAGAGTATTCCACATCAAAAGATAAAAATGATCTAATAATGCTGCATTTGTTTTGCTATAGACATGGGCATTAACTCCCCCGGACCCTTGTCATAGAGCTATATTTAATGCTGGCTCATATCTTGATACACCATATATATAAAACTCAACGTGTGTGTGTGTGTATGTATGTTCCACAAAAACTTCCAAACGGCTAAAGATATTAACATAAAACTTTGCACACATGTTACTTATATGTTAACAACAAACATAGGATAGGTGATTTAACCCTTACTCACCCCCATTTGCCAGGGGCGCTGTTTATGTTTAAAGTCCCATACAAGTCAATGGGAAATATATGTTACTGCATAACTTCCAAACAGCTGGAGATATTTCAATAATACTTGGTCACATGTTACTTATATGTCCACTTGAAATATAGGATAGTTAATTAAACCCTTAATTACCGCCTTTTGTGAGTGTCGGGGTTTTTGTTTAAAGTCCCATGCAAATCAATGGGAAATGTATGTTCTCACATAATATCCGTACGGCTGGAGATATTTCAATACCTGGTACACATATTATGGGTCGGGATATGAGGACGCGATGGGAGGTCGAGATAGGAGGTCAAGATAGGAGGACGGGATGGTCGGGATAGGAGGTTGAGATAGGAGGTCGAGATAGGAGGTCGAGATAGGAGGTCGAGATAGGAGGATGAGATAGGAGGACGGGATAGGAGGACGGGATAGGAGGACGAGATAGGAGGACGGGATGGGAGAAAGGTATGGGAGGAAGGGATAGGAGGAAGGGATAGGAGGACGGGATAGGAGGTCAGGATAGGAGGTCAGGATATGAGGATGAGAAAGGAGGACGGGATAGGAGGTCGGGATAGAAGGTCAGGATAGAAGGTCGGGATAGGAGGTTGGGATAGGAGGTCAAGATATGAGGACAGGAAAGGAGGTCAGGATAGGAGGTTGGTAAAGGAGGTCGAGATAGAAGGTCAAGATAGGAGGTCGGGATAGGAGGTCGGGATACAAGGTCGGGATAGGAGGTCGAGATAGGAGGTCAAGATAGGAGGTCAAGATCTGAGGACGGGAAAGGAGGACAGGATAGGAGGTCGGAATAGGAGGTCGAGATAGGAGGATGGGATAGGAGGACGGGATTTGAGGACGGGATAGGAGGACGGGATAGGAGGTCGGGATAGGAGGTCGGGATAGGAGGTCGGGATAGGAGGTCAAGATAGGAGGTCGGGATAGGAAGACGGGATAGGAGAACGGGATAGGAGGTCGGGATAGGAGGTCAGGATAGGACGACGGGATAGGAGGTTGGGATAGGAGGTCGGGATAGGAGGTCAGGATATGGGGTTGGGATATGACAACAATATATGAGGACAGGATATGAAGTCAAAAGCTTCCTCTGTTGATTTTCCTCCACCACAAGGATTAGGAAGGAAAAACCGGGCAATGTCGGGTACTCAGCTAGTTATAACTAAATATGGTGCAGACTTTTATTTCCTTGTTTTGTATATCTATGTTTGTTGGTTGGTGGGGGTTATGGACCCATAGGGACTGTGCATATGGCTATCCAGGTTCCTTGCAGGTTTCTTTCTTGGTCATGCTCTTGTCTCATTTTTGGACATGCACGTATCCTATGAACGATGGGGACTACAAGTAGCATAAAGAATAAAAAAGCTTTAATGGTGCATAATGAATAAAAAAACACACACATTTAAAACAAATACAGAATGAGAATAGAGAAAGTACAAATAAGATTAGGGGATATATTCAATAACCTGTGAATTTTTCCAATAATGTAAAAAGGTAGGGTCACACGTACCGTTTTTTGCTGCATGTTTGCTGATGCATATTTTCTAAGCCATTAAAGTCAATACATAGCAAAATATACAGAAAAGTACAGCAAGGGTATTTTCAAAGGTCTTTTCCCCATGTCTTTATTTTCATGTTAATTTTCGTAGCGTAATTCTAGTGTAATTTATAATACAAATCAGACTTAATGTGGAAGATGTCAGCTTCATTAATTCATTCACTGCCACTAGTTCCCAACATGTCCCCCGCTGCTGTCCTGCTCCAAGTAGAGAGCAGGAAGTGGAGGGGGTGGGGATATGGACACTGGGGGGGGGATAAGGATATGCACACTGGGGCCAATAAATTATTATAAATATGCATGGGGGTCACAGTAGTAGTAAAAACCCTGCAGGGAGCCCTGAAAGGCTCCTCAGTGCCAGCCATTCAGGGCTCTTGGCAGGGGATTTCAAAATGAAAGTTTAAATAGTATATACATTGTATACAAAAAGAATCCAAACTGACACCTTACTCTACATCCTGCCATCATGGCTACATGGTGTCTACATGTGATCCTAACATGATAACGGCATACCCAAAATACCAATCCACCACACAAAAAAGAAAGAGTAACTAAATGCCGCTTAATTAAATATTATATCTTTATTAAATAAACATAATATAAAAACATGAGACCAAAAATGAAGCTGGAATAATTGAGGACCTCAAGAGCATGACAGTTTAAAAGCAGTAGCATTTTTTCTAGAAAATAGCTCATTGGACACGTATCTCTGCCATTTGATACTACAACTGTTAGACTTTGTGTTAACGCACAATTTTTTTACATTCAAGGATCAGTTTTACCTCCAAATACGCGGCACTGCCATGGGCGCGGCCTGTGCCCCGTCGTACGCAGGTCTCTTCCTGGGATACTGGGAGCGGGAGGTTCTGCAGTGCGGCCAGGCTCAGTATGTAGACCATGTGCAGTGCTGAATGAGGTGTATAGATGACATTCTGTTGATATGGCAGGGGTCCGTGTCCGAGCTAGAATCTTTCATGATATCCTTAAATTGCAATAATATCAATGTAAGATTAACACACATATACAGTCAGCAACAAGTAGAGTTTTTGGATATTTTGATTGTTAAACAGCTGGATGGCATGTTGTCCACTGACGTTTTCCGTAAGAAAACTTCCACAAACTCTCTATTACATGCCTCATCTGCACACATTCCGTCGACCGTCAGAGCTATCCCAACAGGACAGTTCCTATGAATGAGGAGAATTTGCTCCTCAGAGAAAAATTTTGAAAAACAGAGTAGGGATCTAACAGAAAGATTCCAGCAAAGGGGATATAGTAATAGGTCCATAAAGAGAGGGTACTTAAAGGCAAGACATCGAAACCGCAAGGACCTTATTCAACAACAACCGAAAACAATACAGCAAACAGATGGGGAAATGAGGTTCATCTTAACATATAACTGCCAGTGGGACTCAGTTATAGGGGCCATACAAAAACACTGGGCAGTTCTTAAAGCAGATCCTGTCCTCTCACAGATCCTGCCACAGAGGGCGTCATTCACGGCAAGGAGATGCATAAACTTAAAGGACCATTTAGTAAGCAGTCATTTTGTAACTAAAGTACAAACATTGCTTACTTCCACTGCCCCAAGAACGGGTTGCTTCCCGTGTGGGGCCTGTGTAGCGTGTGAGAACATCCTTAGAACTAACAAATTTAAATCTGCAGATGGCACACGCACACACAATATACGATACACCAATATATCTCATGTTCCACATCGAACGTAATTTATTATGCAACATGTAGTTGCTCTAAGATTTATATAGGGTTAACCTCTCGTCCCTTAAAACTCAGAGTTAGGGAGCATGTGCGCGATGTGTTGGCAGCAAAAAGCGCACAGGATCATTTTACACTAAAAACCCTACCAAGACACTTCAGCGAATTCCACAACTGTGATCCCTCCAGTTTGAAAATCAGAGGAATAGAAAAGATCCATATGGGAATTCGAGGGGGCAATAATAAAACGATCCTGGCACAAAAAGAATCCCAATAGATTGTACATTTAGGGACCATGACACCAATGGGTCTCAACGAACAACTGTCCTTCGCAGCATTTCTTTGATTAACGTCTTGGTAATTGTATCTATCCATTAGCTTGTTTTTAACTTTTGTCTCTTTTTTCATCTTTTTAACAGTTTTAATCCTCTATTTTCTCTCCTTTGGGAGATCTACACATCCTGCACATTGGACCTGGGTCTATTAATGAATCCACATAGCATACGGACGAAATCCCATTTTTTGGTATCCTCTCAGGCGAATCAGGGGACACAAGACTCTGTTTATTCCATACTTAGATATAGGTTCAAAAATGTCCTTCCTAGGGATTAGCACTAGTCATGTAATAATAATGTATTGTAAATAGGATTGGTCATTTGTATTATGGTCTGATTCACAAATCAGGGGATAGAAATTTTATTTCAGGGTGGCATTGTCACTGGGAGGGGGGGGGGTTAGGCACTTATAACACATTTTTTACAGGCAATTTTTAACACCACAATCATTGGCAATTGCATATTTTCACATGCACTATTATGGTCTACTCTTTTGTGCAACATTAGTAGTGCAAAGTTTCATTACACTAGCAAGTTTTTCTCACATATTTTTGATTATCAGAATTGTTCAGGGGCACTCGAGTGTTCCGTGCTATTTTGCACTCACAATAAATATTTTCAAATTTTTATTTATTCTTCTTTTTTTGATTGTCACATCTTCTTACGTTTTTTTGATACACATTTCACATTTTATACCTTTCAAAATATATTTTATTAAAAAAAATTATTATTATTATTATTTTTTTACACTGTTCATTATATTATCACGTATTTTGATTTTTGTCAAGATATAAAATTTAGCATCATACTTTCACGTTCACATTCATTAGATGTTTATCATTTTTCTAGCACCACACTTTGGGAATCACTTGATATTGTTTGTGTAATAAATGGATAGCATCATGTATTTTGATCACTGTTAAGATAAAACTTAATATCACAATCATGTTTGCACTGTTTTAGATATGTTTATTATGTACTGTATGGTTATATATTAACAGAGTTTATGTAATTAATATTGATTTGATATATTGCTAATATCATGTATATGTGTTCAATTGTATGCAACAATGTTATTGTGCTTCATCTATGGGTGATTGGTTTTTTAGATATACTATACATATCTGGTATTATTTTTATAGATTATAATAATATGGAGTCACTATTGTATTTACCTTTGAGATACCCTGGGAACAACACTGTGGTTCATTTGTAGTTAATCAATTTCATTCATGCTGTCATAGCAGATTGGGGGTTCAAGTGCGCCGGCGTGGCATCCGTTGCCTAGCTACCCTGTCCCGTCCGGCTCGGAACCCGGATGCGCATGCCCGGCAAACACATTTGCCGGTCCTGCGCACTCGGGCGAAGATGCCGGACGTGGGGCAGGAGATCGCGGGCCCGGACGCTACGACGGCGCCAGGAAAGGACCCCCTGTCCTGACCTGACAGCTTCCGGGTCCTTCAATATATAAACCACTAGTGGGGAGACATTAGTTAGCAGCGGCCCCTTGAAAAAGAAAACGAAACGGCGTTGGGGATCGGAGCACGGCACTTTAAAATGGGTAAGCCCTAATTAGCACCTTATGCACTCGTATTCTTTCATGGCAAAAAGCCAACACACTTGGATTCAGTTGTTAGTAACACACTGGGAGCCTTTTTTCCGGAGGGAATATTTACCCAGCCGGGGTCCCCAGTGTTTACACAGGACAAATTTTTATTGTGCAGGTGCATTGCATACAACTCCCACAGAGTTGTTCCCAGATTATCACATTATTGTCCATGTCTCTGTACTGTTGCTCGGCCTATGCTCTTGAGGTCCTCAATTATTCCAGCTTCATTTTTGGTCTCATGTTTTTATATTATGTTTATTTAATAAAGATATAATATTTAATTAAGCAGCATTTAGTTACTCTTTCTTTTTTGTGTGGTGGAATAGTATATACATTGCAGAGGAGTGGAGAATGCCACCCACTCCCCTACTTTATAACTGCTGATGGCATCGGGTCTCAGAAGTGAGACCCAGTGCAATCAATCCCTCAGCCCCCTCTACTACTACTGTTCTGTTCCATGATGGGGGTAGTAGTACAAACACTAATGTAGCCTCCCCAGCCACCGGCAGACTCCCGCAACTGGGGGAGTAGTAGTAGCACAGCATTGCAGGAGTCTGCTAATGTCACCTCTTCAGAGCATGCCCAGAAGTAATAACGGTTCAAAAATGGTTATTATAAACCGGGGGCAAACGGATGACATTAAAGGTCCATCCGTTTGCCATAGACTCCAATGTTAAATTTATAACATCTGTTTCTATTCAGTTATTTTTGACGAGAGAAAAAATACTACATGCAACATATTTTCTCCAGTCAAAAAAAAAAAAAAGGAACAGGAATCAAACGGGTGCAAACGGGTGGTAAAGGATTGTAAAAAAAAAAAAAAAAAAAAACATTGACATCAATGGGATTTTTTTTACAGCCGTTTGAAACCTGTTTAAAAATGATCAAACGGATTGTAGAACGGGCATTTATTAGCGGGGGCAGACAGCCATGTGAACGAGCCCTATACCTGTATAGTTACAGACTTTATCACAGCAGTCAGTATGGAAGAAAGATGGTGCAACCGCAGCAACAGAGCTAGCAGTTTCAGCTCACATGGCAAGAATGTTAGAACACTTTATTAGAAACCATTTTAAGGCTGTATGTATGTGAGCTTTGAATCTACCATCCACCATTACTCAGTGTAGCTAAATGCAAACCTGCCCACCGTCTATAGCCCGTAAATGAACACAAGCACAGTATTATGTTGTCTGAGGATGAATAAGTGAATGCCACTGACTCAGATGACATGAGTAATAAAAATAATAGAAATGATAAAAAATAGAAGAAAAAAATTCTAGGACAGTGTAAATGTAACAAAAAAAAACTGATTTTAGAGCAAACCGGGGACATATGCAAAAATGTGTGACTTTTTAACACGTAAACACCATTGTCACCACTTAAAAAAAAATGGGCTGAACTATACCTAAATAAAGGGGATGTGGCAATGTTGTCCTGGCATAATACTATGATTTACCTTATACAAAGTAATAAAAAAAGATCAGCACTATTCACTGCTGAAGACCAAGATTGGTGCACATCATAGGTTACTTGTTTGCTGCTTTCTATGACCATTGATTGCAATAAACTTGATCTGATGGTGAGTTCTGTGGACACTTCTTCCTTTGGATATTTACTATGATATACACCTGAACAAATGCCTACATCATAGCTAAAGTTTGCAGCACCAGGGCAGCCACTATTTAGACGTTTTTGACTCTAGATCCAGTTCATGCTAGTCTTGGAGGAATCACCTCTATTAACATACCACAAAATGCTTTAACAAAAGACAGCTTATAAAATTAGAACACAAAGTATTTCTGAAAAATCTGCATTAACAAAATATTTAAGTTTCATAACATTGCCGAGCTTGGTGCTTCACAGTGATAGAAATCAAGCACAAATGTAAAAACAATGGTGTCTTTTCAAAGGACAATACTTAAAATTATTTCTATGAAGAAAAAGAAAAGTTTTAATCATTAGAGCAAGTTAGTGAATGAAAGTAAAATCTCAAGTTTCAGGTTTAAAGGGGTACTCCGGTGGAAAACATTTTTTTTTTTTAAGTCAACTGGTGCCAGAAAGTTAAACAGATTTGTAAATGGCTTCTATTAAAAAATTTTACCCTTCCAGTACTTTTTAGCAGTTGTATGCTACAGAGGAAATTCTTTTGTTTTTGAATTTCTTTTTTGTCTTCTCCACAGTGCTCTCTGCTGACACCTCCATGTCAGGAACTGTCCAAAGGAGGAGAAAATCCCCATAGCAAACCTCTCCTGCTCTGGACAGTTCCTGATATGGGCATCAGGTGTCAGCAGAGAGCACTGTGGTCAGACAGGAAAGAAATTCAAAAAGAAAAGAATTTCCTCTATAGCACACAGCTGCTAAAAAGTACTGGAAGGTTAAAGACTTTCTGGCACCAGTTGATTTAAAAAATATATGTTTTCCACAAGAATATGCTTGCTCCTTTTTGAAAATATCCTAATGCTGGTGTAAAAAAAACACAATAAAAATCTAATATAAAATGCAGATCATGTATTAGGTGTAAAATCTAGACCACACATTCATTTTTTTTTGTATGAAAGAGTTTGCAGTGTAGTCACTAAAAAATGATGCGATTCCCATCAAAAATGATGTGATTGTTTTCGATGTGACTTTATTTTCATTATGCTCCGTGTCTGATGACTCCCGATACATGATGTCATCGCTTCGCCCTCTCGTGACGTCACACCCACCCTCAATGCAAGTCTATGGGATGGAGTGTGATCTTGGCTCCGTGAGGCTGATGACAAGTGGGTGCAGCAGGGAGATTGCAGGGCTCCCCAGCGGCAGTACCCCAGCAATCAGACATCTTATCCCCTATCCTTTGCATAGGGAATAAGATGTCTAGGGCCTGGAGTATCCCTTTAAATGCATCAAATTTATTAAGCCACATGTTCTTTTTAATAAACAGTGCATTTTTCTACAGCACACTTCATTGTAAAAAGGGTTGCATGAAATACCGGTCCTAATAAGTCTCGTTAAATACCTATATACATGCTCATCCATAATGTCCTAGGATCCTAGTTTTAAGTCTTCTTTGGAAATAAAGTAACACATCCATAGTGTTTAAGTTTAATGATTTATTTCAAGGTTTTGTATATTTAATTCCTAAAGAAGTAGCCCCACTAACAATTTTGTTCTGTGGCCGGTTAACCACCTGGAACATTTGCATTCCTGTGTAACTGTCACGATGCCGGCTGGCAGGTAGTGGATCCTCTGTGCCAGAGAGGGATTGGCGTGGACCGTGCTAGTGGACCGGTTCTAAGCCACTACTGGTATTCACCAGAGCCCGCCGCAAAGCGGGATGGTCTTGCTGCGGCGGTAGTGACCAGGTCGTATCCACTAGCAACGGCTCACCTCTCTGGCTGCTGAAGATAGGCGCGGTACAAGGGAGTAGGCAGAAGCAAGGTCGGACGTAGCAGAAGGTCGGGGCAGGCAGCAAGGATCGTAGTCAGGGGCAACGGCAGAAGGTCTGGAAACACAGGCAAGGAACACACAAGGAACGCTTTCACTGGCACTAAGGCAACAAGATCCGGCAAGGGAGTGCAAGGGAAGTGAGGTAATATAGGGAAGTGCACAGGTGATTACCCTAATTGGAACCACTGCGCCAATCAGCGGCGCAGTGGCCCTTTAAATCGCAGAGACCCGGCGCGCGCGCGCCCTAGGGAGCGGGGCCGCGCGCGCCGGGACAGAACAGACGGGGAGCGAGTCAGGTAGGGGAGCCGGGGTGCGCATCGCGAGCGGGCGCTACCCGCATCGCGAATCGCATCCCGGCTGGCAGCGGGATCGCAGCGCCCCGGGTCAGAGGACGTGACCGGAGCGCTGCAGCGGAGAGAGTGAAGCGAGCGCTCCGGGGAGGAGCGGGGACCCGGAGCGCTCGGCGTAACAGTACCCCCCCCCTTGGGTCTCCCCCTCTTCTTGGAGCCTGAGAACCTGAGGAGCAGACTTTTGTCAAGGATGTTGTCCTCAGGTTCCCAGGATCTCTCTTCAGGACCACAACCCTCCCAGTCTACTAAAAAAAAAATTTTTCCCTCTGACCTTTTTGGCAGCCAAAATTTCCTTGACCGAGAAGACGTCCGAGGAGCCGGAAACAGGAGTGGGAGGAACAGATTTGGGAGAAAAACGGTTGAGGATGAGTGGTTTGAGAAGAGAGACGTGAAAGGCATTAGGGATACGAAGAGAAGGAGGAAGAAGAAGTTTATAAGAGACAGGATTAATTTGACACAAAATTTTGAAAGGACCAAGATAGCGTGGTCCCAACTTGTAGCTAGGGACACGGAAGCGGACATATTTAGCGGAGAGCCATACCTTGTCTCCAGGGGAAAAAACGGGGGGAGCTCTTCTTTTCTTATCCGCGAACCTCTTCATGCGTGAAGAAGCCTGTAAGAGAGAATTTTGGGTCTCTCTCCATATAATGGAAAGGTCACGAGAAATTTCATCCACAGCGGGCAGACCAGAGGGCAAGGGGGTAGGGAGGGGGGGAAGAGGGTGACGGCCGTACACCACGAAAAATGGGGATTTGGAGGAAGATTCAGAGACCCTGAAGTTATACGAGAATTCGGCCCATGGAAGGAGATCTGCCCAGTCATCCTGGCGGGAGGAAACAAAATGTCGCAAATAATCACCCAAGATCTGGTTAATTCTTTCTACTTGTCCATTGGACTGGGGATGATATGCAGAGGAAAAATTTAATTTAATCTTGAGTTGTTTACAGAGAGCCCTCCAGAATTTAGACACGAATTGGACACCTCTATCCGAGACAATCTGCGTAGGCAACCCGTGAAGACGAAAAATGTGTACAAAAAATTGTTTCGCCAACTGAGGCGCAGAAGGAAGACCAGGAAGAGGGATGAAATGTGCCATTTTGGAGAATCGATCAACGACCACCCAAATAACAGTGTTGCCACGGGAAGGGGGTAAATCAGTAATAAAATCCATACCAATCAGAGACCAAGGCTGTTCGGGGACAGGCAGAGGATGAAGAAAACCAGCGGGCTTCTGGCGAGGAGTCTTATCCCGGGCACAGATAGTGCAGGCTCGCACAAAGTCCCCAACATCCGTCTCCAGAGTCGGCCACCAATAGAAGCGGGAGATGAGTTGCACAGATTTCTTGATGCCCGCATGACCTGCGAGATGGGAGGAGTGACCCCATTTGAGGATTCCGAGGCGTTGGCGTGGAGAAACAAAGGTCTTTCCTGGAGGAGTCTGCCTGATGGAGGCAGGAGAAGTGGAGATCAGGCAGTCAGGTGGAATGATGTGTTGCGGAGGGAGATCAACTTCTGAGGCATCCGAGGAACGAGAGAGAGCATCGGCCCTAATGTTCTTATCGGCAGGACGAAAGTGAATCTCAAAATTAAATCGGGCAAAGAACAGAGACCACCGGGCCTGGCGAGGATTCAGCCGTTGGGCAGACTGGAGGTAGGAGAGGTTCTTGTGGTCGGTGTAGATAATAACAGGAAATCTTGATCCCTCCAGTAGATGCCTCCATTCCTCAAGTGCTAATTTAATGGCTAGAAGCTCTCGATCCCCGATGGAGTAGTTCCTCTCCGCTGGAGAGAAGGTCCTAGAGAAAAAACCACAAGTGACAGCATGCCCGGAAGAATCTTTTTGTAGAAGAACAGCTCCAGCTCCCACTGAGGAGGCATCAACCTCCAATAGGAAGGGTTTGGAAGGGTCAGGTCTGGAGAGCACGGGAGCCGAAGAAAAGGCAGACTTGAGTCGTTTAAAGGCGTCTTCTGCTTGAGGAGGCCAGGACTTGGGATCAGCATTTTTTTTGGTTAAAGCCACGATAGGAGCCACAATGGTAGAAAAATGTGGAATAAATTGCCTGTAATAATTGGCGAACCCCAAAAAGCGTTGGATAGCACGGAGTCCAGAGGGGCGTGGCCAATCTAAGACGGCAGAGAGTTTGTCTGGATCCATCTGTAATCCCTGGCCAGAGACCAAATATCCTAGAAAAGGAAGAGATTGGCATTCAAACAGACATTTCTCAATTTTGGCATAGAGTTGGTTGTCACGAAGTCTCTGAAGAACCATACGGACATGCTGGCGGTGTTCTTCTAGATTGGCAGAAAAAATTAGGATATCGTCCAGATATACAACAACACAGGAGTATAACAGATCACGAAAAATTTCATTGACAAAGTCTTGGAAGACGGCAGGGGCATTGCACAGTCCAAAGGGCATGACCAGATACTCAAAGTGTCCATCTCTGGTGTTAAATGCCGTTTTCCACTCGTCCCCCTCTCTGATGCGGATGAGGTTATAGGCGCCTCTTAAGTCCAATTTAGTGAAGATGTGGGCACCTTGGAGGCGATCAAAGAGTTCAGAGATGAGGGGTAAGGGGTAGCGGTTTTTAACCGTGATTTTATTAAGACCGCGGTAGTCAATGCAAGGACGTAGGGAGCCATCTTTTTTGGACACAAAGAAAAATCCGGCTCCGGCAGGAGAGGAGGATTTACGGATAAAGCCCTTTTTTAGATTCTCCTGGACGTATTCGGACATGGCAAGAGTCTCTGGGGCAGAGAGAGGATAAATTCTGCCCCGGGGTGGAGTAGTGCCCGGGAGGAGGTCGATAGGGCAGTCATAAGGCCTGTGAGGAGGTAGAGTCTCAGCTTGTTTTTTGCAGAAAACATCCGCGAAGTCCATATAGGCCTTAGGGAGACCGCTGTTGGCCTTGTTGCGCTATCTGTTGTGACTGCTGGGCGACCACCGTGGTGAGGTCAGCGACAACTGGCAGAGGAACTTCAGCGGGATCCATGGCCGGATCTACTGTCACGATGCCGGCTGGCAGGTAGTGGATCCTCTGTGCCAGAGAGGGATTGGCGTGGACCGTGCTAGTGGACCGGTTCTAAGCCACTACTGGTATTCACCAGAGCCCGCCGCAAAGCGGGATGGTCTTGCTGCGGCGGTAGTGACCAGGTCGTATCCACTAGCAACGGCTCACCTCTCTGGCTGCTGAAGATAGGCGCGGTACAAGGGAGTAGGCAGAAGCAAGGTCGGACGTAGCAGAAGGTCGGGGCAGGCAGCAAGGATCGTAGTCAGGGGCAACGGCAGAAGGTCTGGAAACACAGGCAAGGAACACACAAGGAACGCTTTCACTGGCACTAAGGCAACAAGATCCGGCAAGGGAGTGCAAGGGAAGTGAGGTAATATAGGGAAGTGCACAGGTGATTACCCTAATTGGAACCACTGCGCCAATCAGCGGCGCAGTGGCCCTTTAAATCGCAGAGACCCGGCGCGCGCGCGCCCTAGGGAGCGGGGCCGCGCGCGCCGGGACAGAACAGACGGGGAGCGAGTCAGGTAGGGGAGCCGGGGTGCGCATCGCGAGCGGGCGCTACCCGCATCGCGAATCGCATCCCGGCTGGCAGCGGGATCGCAGCGCCCCGGGTCAGAGGACGTGACCGGAGCGCTGCAGCGGAGAGAGTGAAGCGAGCGCTCCGGGGAGGAGCGGGGACCCGGAGCGCTCGGCGTAACAGTAACTAATATATTTACACATTTTTTGCTAACTGGTTATTTGCCCCCTTATGGTTCTGCCCCAGACCAAAAAGAAATTAATGATAAATCCCAAAGATTACTTTATGGCTTTTCCTCTGACTTGTATGATGACTTGAATTGTATGAGGTATGGTACATTCTGATGTTACGGTAATCAAGTAATAGAAATGTAAGCCATGACATATGTTTAAGGGGTTAACAAGGTTTTTAAAATCAATGGGCTCTCCTCAGAATGGGCTATCAATATCAAATCAATGAGGCTTGAAGGCGCTCTGCTGCTCAGCAACCCCTTCAAAGTTTACTTGTGGTCAATTTTACATTGCTGTGCGATTGGGAGCAGTGATGCAAGTTGCTCTAGTTATGCCCTTTCACTTGAAAGGGACAAGCTGCGGTCCCTTCTTATACTGTATGTCTCACTGCTCTGTGTGTGCAGCCATCCATAGGTAAGTAGCAATGCTGAATTGATTGCAGCTTACACTTACTACAGTAAATGTTGCCTGCTCCTGAGTCTACAGGAGCAGGGACTCCTGTCAAATGATAAGTATTAAGCACCATGCCCAGAAAGTGTGTGGGGACACCCGGAGGTAGGCAAAAATGCTATATGCATGGCTGGCTACACTTACTACATTCAGTGGTTTGGGTACAATGAATTGTTAACTGTGCACTAATAAAATACAATACACTTTAACAGGAGTCCCTGTTGAATGAATTATACAAATCCAACTATAATACATATTGGAAGGCTTGCCCATTTCCAGTGGTAGTGCTTTCAGAAATGCAGCATTTAGGAAAAGTAAATACATTTTTTTGGTTCAGTATTTTGTGTGTCATTCCCTGGACATTGCACTGTAATTTGTCTCAATTAAAAAAAGGAGTCCTGTACTAAAGGCCGATATACAAAACATAAGAATATCATATTTCATAGAACACAATGCTTCTTAGATGTTTCCAAGTCCTGTTATTGCTCTGTTTAAATGTTGTATATGATTGCGAGAAACGAAACACTTTTACAAATAGTCACTTATGAAATGAATTGTCGGTGCTAACCCCTGCATATGATTTCCTAGACGGGCTTTCTATTCTAGTGGTTGTAAACTCCCAAGTACTGTTCCAATTTACTAATTACTGAACTAATCAAATGCAGCGCAGATGTACTTGGGATAAGTGTGTTTTTTGTTGGATAACAATCAAACAAGACCAATGCAATCAAAATATATTCATTTTAGGTTCTCTCTCAATGTTTTGAAACACAATTCAGCTATTGCAGGGGAATTTCTACAGTTTAGAATTGACAAATGCACCAATTTCTTCTATTTTTAATTGTAACCGTAGCGACCAAAAGCCATTACAATTGACATGAATACATGAATAAATACATTATATAGGACACTCTTTATAGTAATGGAAAAGTAATTTTGAATACAAGGAAGAGATATCACATTCAACTAAAAGAGCACTAAGAAATAAAGTGCAAAGCTACTAGGAACCAGTCTGTATGTATATACAATATATATATATATATATATATATATATATATATATATATATATATATATATCAGGGTCATAGCAAAATTTGCATTGTAATTCAGGAACAAATGACAGTGCAATGTATGCTAACAGGTTGAGGGGGGTTCATAATGTTTGCTCAGTGTATGAAATGCTGACTGCATTTTTGAGGAGTATTTTTAGTGTTATTTGCTATTTTGATTCACGTTGGTCAGTAAATCCTTGTCTAGATACAAAATGAACAGTCTTTTATGCTTCGCTTTTTTTTTTTTTTTTACCTTTTTTCACCTTTTTTTCAATAACTATTTATTGAAGATTTTTCTTCAGTGTTTCACAATACAGAAAAGAAAAAAATGGAAGCAAATAAAAATATGGTATCAAGTGCAAGGGGTTCACTGCAGGATCTGGCCAGTAACGGACATTTTTGGATAATTTAGGCACCACTTTGGATTCCCATTTAGGCAGCCGGAGCAGCAGTGACATGCACGTGAATAGGCTGTTTCATTAGTAAATTTGTCAGTAAAGCATACATACCTCTATACATGCTTTCTTTTCTGAAGTAAAAGCTCGGAACATGAACAAATATGTCTCTTCTATTTTCCATAACCAGTCCTGTTCAAAACTAAGCAGTAGCAGCCCGGGTTACCATTATTTGGTAACCAACCTGCTACTGCCCAGTCAAAAAATTACACTCCAGGCTTAATGGTACCGGTCTTCCCAGTACCAGTAGCAGTTTGCTCTGCTCTAAAAGCTCAATACAAGCTGTACATTTGAACCTAGACATCTCTACGGTATCCTCTGCCTCATGTAGTAGCCAGCTGCAGGTTTTCATGGGAGAGTACAGCAGAGCCAGAATAGACAAACCCTGCTACACCAGTTGAAGATGTTGGATAAATACTATTCCCATCATGCCAGAGGAGTCACGTGTATGATGAAAGTGGTAGTAGTTTTTTTTTTCTTGTTTATTGTTTTTGCTCATAAATATTGATACCCACCAGCACCAGGGTCACTGGAAAGAGCAGAGAACTGTCAGGTCCAGAGCATCAAAAATTATGCTCCAGGACTGGGCGCTGGCAGGCTTGTATTAATAAGCTGGTATCGGACAAATTAAAAAGCCCTTGCCACCCTGGTAATGTCAAACTGCTACTGCTTGATTTTGTGCCTGGCGGGTTATGGACAATATGGGGGACACAATGCATTTTTTTAAACGGAAAAACATGGGTTTCCCCCTATTTCCTGTAACCAGTGCTTTACAGGCTAAAGGTAACCAAGTAATAATGGAGTCAGTTTATCAGGTAGCTTTCACTAATAAGCCAAAATTACAGTAAGCTAGAAAAAAAAAATGCATACACACAATGTTCCAACAAAAAAAAAACCAGAGTTACCTCATTAACCCTTTTATTAAGTAAAAAAAAATATATATATATATATAATATATATATATATATATATATATATATATATATATATATATATATATATATATATATATATTTGTTCTCTTCTTGTCTTGAAGAAATCCTGGTCTTTTTTTGGTTTATAAAGATATCTAAACAAATAAATAAACTAGCACACAGCCAGAAAAGTTTTCTGCTTCTAGGGAAAAGTCTCAAAGCTGCCAGCAATTTGCAGCAAGCAAACAGTGTGAATAGTAGCCTCAGTGTGCCCACTGTGTGCCAAGCCCTAGGAATCTCTTACAGTAAGCTGGGGATGCATAACGCATACAAGACCATACAATACCTTACTGTATATAAGCACTAATCATCTACGGTAGAAGCAAACCAGACAATGTGTCAAAGCAAATATTTTCTAAAGTTCTGTTATCGAACTTGGTTTTTACGGGTTTGATTCACTCAACACTACTCTTGACAAGATAATATCCCTCAAGGTTGCCTATTTTGGCTAATGGCTTATGCCTTGTTCATAGTCACATATATCACTTGATTTTTCCATTCTAATGGGGATTTTCCATTTTTCCATTCCATTCACACTGAAAATAATTCTCAGAAAACGTGTCCACTCGTACAGTATATTACTCAGAATTAAAATTACAACACTAAGAAGGACAAGCCATTAGGTTATGCAAAGCTGAGAAGTAGCAGGTGTCACTGAGGTCAGCAAATTGTCAAGGACCTAACTCCAATCTGTGGCATGTGGGAGGGGCTTCAATGGATTAAAAACCAAATTGAAAGCAATTTTTTTCAGCCACATGAAACCACACAAATTGTATCAAGTTAGTACAGTAACAGTATGATTGGGATGCCTCCTGTTCATCTTTGTGCCAATTATCGGCACTTGTCACAAAAAAGGGAGGGAAAGAATCCCTGAACTGAGAGACCTTGGTTTATCACTATAACAGATCACTACATGCATAAGTCAAGATGTCAGCACTGTTTAACATTGTGTCTTCCAGTGGTTGGTGTTACGCCGAGCACTCCGGGTCCCTGCTCCTCCCCGGAGCGCTCGCAACATCCTCGCTACTGCAGCGCCCCGGTCAGATCCACTGACCGGTTGCGCTGCGATACCGCCTCCAGCCGGGATGCGATTCGCGATGCGGGTGGCGCCCGCTCGCGATGCGCACCCCGGCTCCCGTACCTGACTCGCTCTCCGTCGGTCCTGTCCCGGCGCGCGCGGCCTCGCTCCCTAGGGCGCGCGCGCGCCGGGTCTCTGCGATTTAAAGGGCCACTGCGCCCCTGATTGGCGCAGTTGTTCTAATTAGTGTGTTCACCTGTGCACTCCCTATGTATACCTCACTTCCCCTGCACTCCCTCGCCGGATCTTGTTGCCATCGTGCCAGTGAAAGCGTTTCCTTGTGTGTTCCTAGCCTGTGTTCCAGACCTCCTGCCGTTGCCCCTGACTACGATCCTTGCTGCCTGCCCCGACCTTCTGCTACGTCCGACCTCGCTATTGTCTACTCCCTTGTACCGCGCCTATCTTCAGCAGTCAGAGAGGTTGAGCCGTTGCTAGTGGATACGACCTGGTTACTACCGCCGCTGCAAGACCATCCCGCTTTGCGGCGGGCTCTGGTGAATACCAGTAGTAACTTAGAACCGGTCCACTAGCACGGTCCACGCCAATCCCTCTCTGGCACAGAGGATCCACCTCCTGCCAGCCGAATCGTGACAGTAGATCTGGCCATGGATCCCGCTGAAGTTCCTCTGCCAGTTGTCGCCGACCTCACCACGGTGGTCGCCCAGCAGTCACAACAGATAGCGCAACAAGGCCATCAGCTGTCTCAACTGACCGTGATGCTACAGCAGCTGCTACCACAGCTTCAGCAATCATCTCCTCCGCCAGCTCCTGCACCTCCTCCGCAGCGAGTGGACGCTTCCGGCCTACGACTATCCTTGCCGGATAAATTTGATGGGGACTCTAAGTTTTGCCGTGGCTTTCTTTCACAATGTTCCCTGCACTTGGAGATGATGTCGGACCAGTTTCCTACTGAAAGGTCTAAGGTGGCTTTCGTAGTCAGCCTTCTGTCTGGGAAAGCTCTGTCATGGGCCACACCGCTCTGGGACCGCAATGACCCCGTCACTGCCTCTGTACACTCCTTCTTCTCGGAAATTCGAAGTGTCTTTGAGGAACCTGCCCGAGCCTCTTCTGCTGAGACTGCCCTGCTGAACCTGGTCCAGGGTAATTCTTCCGTTGGCGAGTACGCCATACAATTCCGTACCCTTGCTTCAGAACTATCCTGGAATAATGAGGCCCTCTGCGCGACCTTTAAAAAAGGCCTATCCAGCAACATTAAAGATGTTCTGGCCGCACGAGAAATTCCTGCTAACCTGCATGAACTCATTCATCTAGCCACTCGCATTGACATGCGTTTTTCCGAAAGGCGTCAGGAGCTCCGCCAGGATATGGACTTTGTTCGCACGAGGCGTTTTTTCTCCCCGGCTCCTCTCTCCTCTGGTCCTCTGCAATCCGTTCCTGTGCCTCCCGCCGTGGAGGCTATGCAAGTTGACCGGTCTCGCTTGACACCTCTAGAAAGGACACGACGCCGCATGGAGAATCTTTGCCTGTACTGTGCCGGTACCGAACACTTCCTGAAGGATTGTCCTATCCGTCCTCCCCGCCTGGAAAGACGTACGCTGACTCCGCACAAAGGTGAGACAGTTCTTGATGTCAACTCTGCTTCTCCACGCCTTACTGTGCCTGTGCGGATATCTGCCTCTACCTTCTCCTTCTCTACTATGGCCTTCTTGGATTCCGGATCTGCAGGAAATTTTATTTTGGCCTCTCTCATCAACAGGTTCAACATCCCGGTGACCAGTCTCGCCAGACCCCTCTACATCAATTGTGTTAACAATTAAAGATTGGACTGTACCGTACGTTACCGCACGGAGCCCCTCCTAATGTGCATCGGACCTCATCACGAAAAAATTGAGTTTTTGGTCCTCTCCAATTGCACTTCCGAAATTCTCCTTGGACTACCATGGCTTCAACGCCATTCCCCAACCCTTGATTGGTCCACAGGAGAGATCAAGAGCTGGGGTACTTCTTGTTTCAAGGACTGTCTTAAGCCGGTTCCCAGTACTCCCTGCCGTGCCCCTGTGGTTCCCCCTGTAACCGGTCTCCCTAAGGCTTATATGGACTATGCTGACGTTTTTTGCAAAAAACAAGCTGAGACTTTACCTCCTCACAGGCCTTATGACTGTCCTATTGACCTCCTCCCGGGCACTACTCCTCCCCGGGCAGAATTTATCCTCTGTCCGCCCCAGAGACTCTTGCCATGTCTGAATACATCCAGGAAAATTTAAAAAAGGGGTTTATCCGCAAATCCTCCTCTCCTGCCGGAGCTGGATTTTTCTTTGTGTCCAAAAAAGATGGCTCCCGACGTCCTTGCATTGACTACCGCGGACTTAATAAAATCACGGTAAAGAACCGCTACCCTCTACCTCTTATCTCAGAACTCTTTGATCGCCTTCAAGGTGCCCACATCTTTACCAAACTGGACTTAAGAGGTGCTTATAATCTCATCCGCATCAGGGAGGGGGACGAATGGAAAACTGCATTCAACACTAGAGATGGACACTTTGAGTATCTGGTCATGCCCTTTGGCCTGTGTAACGCCCCTGCCGTCTTCCAAGACTTTGTTAATGAAATTTTTTGCGATCTTTTGTATTCCTGTGTTGTTGTGTATCTGGACGATATTCTGATTTTTTCTGCCAACTTAGAAGAACACCGCCAGCATGTCCGCATGGTTCTTCAGAGACTTCGAGACAATCAACTTTATGCCAAAATGGAGAAATGTCTGTTTGAATGTCAATCTCTTCCTTTCCTAGGATACTTGGTCTCTGGCCAGGGACTACAAATGGACCCAGATAAACTCTCTGCCGTCTTAGATTGGCCACGCCCCTCCGGACTCCGTGCTATCCAACGTTTTTTGGGGTTCGCCAATTATTACAGACAATTTATTCCACATTTTTCCACTATTGTGGCTCCTATCGTGGCGTTAACCAAGAAGAATGCCAATCCTAAGTCCTGGTCTCCTCAAGCGGAAGACGCATTTAAACGGCTCAAGTCGGCCTTTTCTTCTGCTCCCGTGCTCTCCAGACCTGACCCATCTAAACCCTTCCTATTGGAGGTTGATGCCTCCTCAGTGGTAGCTGGAGCGGTCCTTCTACAAAAAAATTCTTCCGGGCATGCTGTTACTTGTGGGTTTTTTTCTAGGACCTTCTCTCCGGCGGAGAGGAACTACTCCATCGGGGATCGAGAGCTACTGGCCATCAAATTAGTACTTGAGGAATGGAGGCATCTGCTGGAGGGATCAAAATTTCCAGTTATCATTTACACCGATCACAAGAATCTCTCCTATCTCCAGTCTGCCCAACGGCTGAATCCTCGCCAGGCCAGGTGGTCTCTGTTCTTTGCCCGATTTAATTTTGAAATTCATTTTCGCCCTGCCGACAAGAACATTAGGGCCGATGCTCTGTCTCATTCCTCGGATGCCTCGGAAGTAGAGCTCCCTCCGCAACACATCATTCCTCCTGACTGCCTGATCTCCACTTCTCCAGCCTCCATCAGGCAAACTCCTCCAGGGAAGACCTTCGTTTCTCCACGCCAACGCCTCGGAATCCTCAAATGGGGTCACTCCTCCCACCTCGCTGGCCATAAGGGCATCAAAAAATCCTTGCAACTCATCTCTCGTTTCTATTGGTGGCCGACTCTGGAGACGGATGTTGTTGATTTTGTGCGGGCCTGCACTGTCTGTGCCCGGGATAAGACTCCTCGCCAGAAGCCTGCTGGTCTTCTTCATCCTCTGCCTGTCCCCGAACAGCCTTGGTCTCTGATTGGAATGGACATTATTACAGACTTACCCCCATCCCGTGGCAACACTGTAGTTTGGGTGGTCGTTGATCGATTTTCCAAGATGGCACACTTTATTCCTCTTCCTGGTCTTCCTTCAGCGCCTCAGTTGGCAAAACAATTTTTTGTACACATTTTTCGTCTTCATGGTTTGCCCACGCAGATCGTCTCGGATAGAGGCGTCCAATTCGTGTCAAAATTCTGGAGGGCTCTCTGTAAACAACTCAAGATTAAATTAAACTTCTCTTCTGCTTATCATCCTCAATCCAATGGGCAAGTAGAAAGAATTAACCAGGTCCTGGGTGACTATTTACGGCATTTTGTTTCCTCCCGCCAGGATGACTGGGCAGATCTTCTGCCATGGGCCGAATTCTCGTACAACTTCAGAGTCTCTGAATCTTCTTCCAAATCCCCATTTTTCGTGGTGTACGGCCGTCACCCTCTTCCCCCCCTCCCTACTCCCTTGCCCTCTGGTTTGCCCGCTGTGGATGAAGTAACTCGTGATCTTTCCGCCATATGGAAAGAGACCCAAAATTCTCTCTTACAGGCTTCATCTCGCATGAAAAAGTTTGCCGATAAGAAAAGAAGAGCTCCCCCCATTTTTTCTCCCGGAGACAAGGTATGGCTCTCCGCTAAATATGTCCGCTTCCGTGTCCCCAGCTACAAATTGGGACCACACTATCTTGGTCCTTTCAAAATCTTGTGCCAAATTAATCCTGTCTCTTACAAACTTCTTCTTCCTCCTTCTCTTCGTATTCCTAATGCCTTTCATGTCTCTCTTCTTAAACCACTCATCATTAACCGTTTCTCTCCCAAACTTGTTTCTCCCACTCCTGTTTCCGGTTCTTCTGACATCTTCTCCGTAAAGGAGATACTGGCCTCCAAGAAGGTCAGAGGGAAAACTTTTTTTTTGGTTGATTGGGAGGGCTGTGGTCCTGAAGAGAGATCCTGGGAACCTGAGGACAATATCCTAGACAAAAGTCTGGTCCTCAGGTTCTCAGGCTCCAAGAAGAGGGGGAGACCCAAGGGGGGGGGGGTACTGTTACGCCGAGCGCTCCGGGTCCCTGCTCCTCCCCGGAGCGCTCGCAACATCCTCGCTACTGCAGCTCCCCGGTCAGATCCACTGACCGGGTGCGCTGCGATACCGCCTCCAGCCGGGATGCGATTCGCGATGCGGGTGGCGCCCGCTCGCGATGCGCACCCCGGCTCCCGTACCTGACTCGCTCTCCGTCGGTCCTGTCCCGACGCGCGCGGCCTCGCTCCCTAGGGCGCGCGCGCGCCGGGTCTCTGCGATTTAAAGGGCCACTGCGCCCCTGATTGGCGCAGTTGTTCTAATTAGTGTGTTCACCTGTGCACTCCCTATGTATACCTCACTTCCCCTGCACTCCCTCGACGGATCTTGTTGCCATCGTGCCAGTGAAAGCGTTTCCTTGTGTGTTCCTAGCCTGTGTTCCAGACCTCCTGCCGTTGCCCCTGACTACGATCCTTGCTGCCTGCCCCGACCTTCTGCTACGTCCGACCTCGCTCTTGTCTACTCCCTTGTACCGCGCCTATCTTCAGCAGTCAGAGAGGTTGAGCCGTTGCTAGTGGATACGACCTGGTTACTACCGCCGCTGCAAGACCATCCCGCTTTGCGGCGGGCTCTGGTGAATACCAGTAGTAACTTAGAACCGGTCCACTAGCACGGTCCACGCCAATCCCTCTCTGGCACAGAGGATCCACCTCCTGCCAGCCGAATCGTGACAGTTGGAAGGCTAACAACAAACTGGAATGATAGCAAGAGCTGCAGAGAGACCAAACTCTGCATGGACGGATCATCAGATTAATGGAATGGCACGTAGTGATCCACTGTATACTGCAAGTAAAAATTCGATGTCTCATACAAAACTTAGGGCATATGGTAGCCAAACTCCTCTTGTCTTTATTCCAGGTACACTAATAGCTCAGTGTTACATTAAATTGGTCATAGAACCAGTAGTATAGCCATTTCTTTAAAATGTCCCAGGAGCCACTTTTCAACATGGAAATGCCAGACAAAATGTTGCTCATGTTACTGTGAGCAGCCTTCATGGTCTCAACATGCTGCTGTGGTTCGGCAGCATCTCTTGACTTGTCTCTCATTGAGCACATTTGGAAAGTTATTGAGGGGCAATTGCTAAGGGAGCTGCCAGCGACATTTCTTGATGACTCGCATGCCCCAGTGCATTCAGTGGTGCAGAACATTATGGTTTTTCATTATGGTAATCCAGCTCACCCCTGCACAAGCGCCCGGACTGGACTTTGACTCATCCACATAACATAGAAAGAAGGTGAATTGCCAGCACCAACTCGTGAAAAAGAACTTCTTTATTAGGCTGACATAGGAAACATCACTTGGACTCAAGTAACATGCCGCGCTTCGGCCTGCAGGGCCTTAGTCATACCTAAACGCGAAACGTTACTTAAGTTCATGTGATGTTTCCTATGGCAACTGAATGAAGAAGTTCTTTTTCACGAGTTGGAGCTGGACATTCACCTTCTTTATATATATTCACACATACAGTAATGGCTTAACTTCAAAAGAGGCTGAAAAAAAAAATGCATACCAAAGGTAGAGTCAGAAAAATTGGGTGTCCATACTGTATAACCGTAGAATAATTTTGGATAGTTGCATAATGATCAAAGTGATCTAGAATGAGAAATAGGATAATAAGGACAAAGTTAATAAAGACAAATTTGAACTATTTACACTATATACAAAAAAGAAACTTTCTACTGAAACAGTTCCCTTGCTGGTCCAATTTCATATGACCTGTCGAGGATTCGGCAGTAACGATAATTTGACATTTTCCCTTCCAGCAATATGTTCCCGGTGCTGCACAGTCTGTCAATCTAAGCATAGAAGCAGAAATATGTTGGAATATGAAAACTTTTGAATACAGATAATTATTTTTAAGTAGTATATAAATATTTATTATTATTAATGTAAATAGTTAACTAGCTCCCATAAAAACAGCTTGGTAGGGGTATTAGAAGTGACACCTCTCCTGACCAAACATTGAGGACTCTAATGCTCTATAAGGTGATATATGCTTTTTAACTGACATTGGCTCACTTTGCAATTCCTGGAAAAGAACCTTGTCAGTGTTGGAAATGTCAATCCTCTTCATTCTAGGCATTTAACGCAATAAAGCTTTTATTTAATATATTTATCTGTGTTTTCTGCACAGAGCCATTATATTGCTATGTTCCCAGAGCCTCAGGCTGCATTCATACATAGTTCATACATTGTTGAGTAACTCAATACCACACCTCTACCGCAAAAGAAAACCCTCATAATGGTAATACAAGTATGCTGTGTTTACCAGGTATTCATGTGATAAGTTCTAGGAAAAATTCCTAGAACGGCTTCCATAGAAAAACTTCTAGCGTCAATGGAGAAACATAAATTGACTGCAAAAATGCATGGTGAGAAACTGTATATTGGAAAACGGATTCAGGAAAATCCAATACACTATAATAAAAATGGTTCTAGTTTCCCCCCCCCCAAAAAAAAATCAACCTGGTCATAATGCATAAATGTACCCCTAGGCCACACAGGATAAATTGTTGCAGATGAATAATTTTATCAGATAAATCTACAACATCAAATTCCCATACCCCGTCATTTGTATTTAGTGTGGATTAGCTGCTAAAAAATCTCTGTATTTGGATTTTGTTACTTTGCAACAGCATTTTGTACTCCACTGCTAGACATCTTATCCCCTATCCAAAGGATAGAAGATAAGATGTCTGATCACGGGGGTCCCATTGCTGGGACCCCCCAGCGATCTCCTGCAGCACGCGGCCTTCTAAACAAATGTTGGGTTCCTGCGGTAGTGGTCATGACGTTATGGCCAGGCCCTATCGTGAAGTCATGCTATGCCCCCTCCACCCAAGTACCCCTTTAAATCTAAGGCATATGTGCAACCAAGATTCACGTGCTGCGGTTTTAAAATCTGCACTGTAGAACAATTTACAAATTAATTTTATGTGGCTTTTTTCCATGGCTTGTAAATTAGTTTTTTCTTTTCTTTTTTTTAAATGTGATGGCCTTTGTTGCTTTTATAAATGCTCACACATAAAGAAGTATGCATTACATTTCCAACACACTCTGGTTCATTTGATTAATGCAAGGAAGCAACTTTACAAAAAGTATTCAATTAAACTTTCTACCATTAAGCTACTACTCAGAGAAAGATAACATAAATATGTGTTATAGATAGCAGCATAAATCAGTGTAAGGCTGTATTTATACCACCAAAATTGTTAATCAGAGAGAAAAAACAGGACATGCACTATTTGTCCGCTAAACTTCATTCCAACGGATTGGTTGGCAGAGCTCCATTTACTGCAGTATAACAGCAGTGTGAACGAGATCTTAGAGGTAACATCAGGAAGGGGGATGGGGTTACATATAACATCAGATTGTAGAGAATCTTTGGAGCTCATGAGGACAGAGAAACAGAAGAAATCAGACACCAGTATGCAGGATCGAATTACATGAGCTTAGGAGTGAAGAGAAAAAATACTGTTAAATTAAGGTAATTTTTAACCCTTTTCAGTGTTCCTGTCACTTTAAGAAAACATTTGACATGTCCCAGAGCTTTGTCCGAATTTGTGAAAATCCTGCACTCATCGTTCTTGATATTCAGCTTACGTATTCCTGTCCATGAGACTGGAAGCCAGGGAGAGAGAAGATAACAAGGGACGCTCAGAAGCAAACACCGGTGGTTTTGTGTGACCACTTCGTCCGGCCTACTGATACGTCACTGTGTGATATAAAGGAGTGGACCTACACGTCACCAAAGTGAACAAATAAAAACATGAGACATGTGAAAAAAGGGTAAAGTAATCTGAAAAAATAACACTAGAGGTGACATAAGAGAACTTTTATAGTAGTGTGACAAAAACAGTATGTATAATGAAAAATAATATTAAAGGAAAAAATGGATGATTATAGGAACGGAGACAGATCTAGTCTGTCATTTAAACCAACAGGACCCCGCGCGCCCAATCACAGGATCCACCACGCTTCGGATTGAATCATTAGGAGATCATGGTTACCGCCTCTCTTTGGGGGTTTAACTATTTCATAGCCTCCGAATCTCAAGAAGTCTGTGTTGGTGGGATGTTCTTCTTTCAAGTGGGTTATTAGCCGAGTAGCTCCTTTTTCAGTCTTCAAGGAATATAAATGTTCTCTAAAGCAAATTTATAAATGGTGCTTGGTTTTTACAATATAAAACCTGCCACACTGACATATAATAAAATACACAACGTATGTCGAACTTCAAGTAATGAGTTCTTTAGTAGAGTGAAAGAAACTGTCCAATTGGCAGTGATTGGCAGAGATATCGTAACGGCAGAAGGGGCAATGACCACATTTTTTTTCTACAGGAAATGAACTAGTTAGCCAATTTTCATATCTTTTGTTTTTTGCATTCTTCTTTTTTTGTTGGCTTAAATAATCTGCTATAGTTATAGTTGTGTTCTGTTTGTATGTCACAATAGGTTTCTCATTAAACACCTCTTTCAGGTCTTGGTCTTCTTGATGGTGTTTGTTCCAATATTATTAATTTAAAACTAAGATCTATGAAAAATATAGTGTTTAAAAAATCGGATAAGGGGGGCAACATTGTCCTCCTCACCGAAAAATACTATATAGAGGAAGCTACTCGTCAGTTGCATAACACACTTAATTATGAACGCCTTGCCGCTAACCCGACACATAAATATCTGTCCAAACTCCAATCTCTGCTAAGAAACTATGTAGAGAAAGGGGTGTTATCTAAAAAAAAGTTGCAAAAAGATTATTACCGGAACAAGTGAAGTTTCCCTGTTGGTATTTCCTGCCAAAGGTTCACAAGACCACAGTTAACCCTCCCGGATGACCAATTGTCTCCGGGAGGGGGTCGGTCAGTGAGCCTTTGTCAAAATATATTGACTGGGTTTTGCATCCATTATTGAAGGAAATACCAACTCTAGTAAAAGATACTAATGAGTTTTTGCTTGACTTGAAGGGAATGACATGGGAGGATGGGTATATAATGGCCTCTATAGATATAGAGAGCTTATATACTAGCATCCCCCAGTCATTAAGTGTACAATGCATCAGAGATCTGTTAAGGAAATCTAATAAAAGTCAGACCTTTATTGACTTTATCTGCGATTCTCTTCTGTTCATCTTGACCAATAATGCGTTCCAATTTAATGAGACGTGGTACAGACAGATTAGCGGGGTGGCCATGGGCACTCCAGTTGCGTGCACCCTCGCTAATCTGTTTGTAGCGATTTTTGAGAAAGAGTATATTTTTTCCACGTCCAATAAATACATAAGTAAAATTGAAAGTTACAGTCATTTTGTAGACAACGTGTTTCTTATATGGTCGGGAACAGAAGAAGAATTCGCAGATTTTGTCACCTTCCTCAATAATTCAAACAAGATGAACTTAAAGTTCACATCGAAAATCAGTAAAGAAAAACTTGAATTTCTTGATGTCCTTGTAATACCTGAGGGTAAATTCCTCCTCACAGAAGGCTTCCGAAAACCAACGGCGGGTAACTCCTTGTTGCATTACAAAAGCTACCACCCACAACATGTAAAAACCGCAGTACCTTATGGACAGTTCCTAAGACTGCGTCGTATAAATAGTACAGAAGAATCTTTTTTTAAACAAGCCTCAGAATTATCTGATAGGTTGCAGCAAAAGAGGTTACCCGCCGGAAGTTTTGGAAAAAGCTCTAAAAAGAGCATCAGCACAGAAAAGAGATATCCTGTTAAAAAAAGCAGTAGAAAAAACTGGAAAAAAATTTACATCAAATGTTACAAAAAAATCTACACATTTTTCATTTGTATTCAAGTATAGCCCTTTAGCTAATATTATTTAAAAAAGCTATCTTTCATTACTGGCCTCTGGTTCAAAAAGATCCCCTTTTATCAGATGTAACAATTGAAAAACCATTTGTCACTTTTAAAAAAGCGAAAAATATTGGAGATGTGTTAACACACAGCAGATTTGTATCACAAAATCGTAACTGGTTGAACAAGTCCACATTAGTAGGTAATCACCGTTGTGGAAGTTGTAACTGGTGTAGCTTCCTCAAAAAAGGGAGGAATTTTACTCTAGGGGGCTGCGATTTTTCAGTAAAGGATTTTATCTGCTGTCGTACAGATTATGTAGTCTATGGAATCGTGTGCCCCATGCACACACGATTTCGAGAACACATTCACTCCTTGAAAATGCTAAAGGGCTCCACAAGATTAATTAACCATGTATTAGAAGAACACAATGGAGATTCCAAAGCATTGGAATTCTTCGGAATAGAAAGAGTTAACACCAAAGACGGCGGTGATAGGAGAAAAGCATTGCTTCAGAGCGAAACAAGATGGATTTTGCGCACTAAGGCACAAGGCACTTTAGGATTGAATGATAAGGTAGACCTAGCAATTTTTATCTAAAAGGTTATACCTGCATCTCCTTCTGGTTCTCTGCAAAGTTGTAATTGTTTTTAACTTGTCTGTGTTTCACTTTGGGTTTTTCTCTATGTCCCTTTGCACAGTTGTAAGTTATGAGATACGCCCATCTGCACCGGAGCACAGGTATTTAACCTGAGTTCCGGCGGTAGTAGGGGAGTGGTCTGAGGAAGTGCGCCTTGCGCACAAAATAGCTATCACTGCTATGTGGACGGCGTCCGAGTCCTCCCTTGCCTTGCCTGTAACTATGCTGCACTTTATGGAATAAACATGTTTGTTATACCACGATACTGGTGAGTGCCATTTACCTCCTTTCATTGCTGCATTCAGATGGACTGTTTTCCAATAAATTGAGCACCCCAGTTCGGATTCACTGCAGTTGCCATTCCCAACACAGGTGTACATGAACTTGCCATAAGCCACATTTATGCAGTGCTGTGCCGAACGCTATTCCTGCATTTACCATTCTTCTTTTTTTGTTGGCTTAAATAATCTGCTATAGTTATAGTTGTGTTCTGTTTGTATGTCACAATAGGTTTCTCATTAAACACCTCTTTCAGGTCTTGGTCTTCTTGATGGTGTTTGTTCCAATATTATTAATTTGACTGTCCTAAAAAGAAAAAAAAAACAGCCTGTTTTTTTTTTTTTAACAGATCTCTGGAGTCTCACGGCCTATATATCCTTTGTGTGGGTTAACTATTTAACCCTTTAAGGACTCAGCCCATTTTGGCCTTAAGGACTCAGACAATGAAATTTTTACGTTTTCATTTTTTCCTCCTCGCCTTCTAAAAATCATAACTCTTTTATATTTTCATCCACAGACTAGTATGAGGGCTTGTTTTTTGCGCAACCAGTTGTCCTTTGTAATGACATAACTCATTATATCATAAAATGTATGGCGCAACCAAACAACACTATTTTTGTGGGGAAATTAAAACGAAAAACGCAATTTTGCTAATTTTGGAAGGTTTCGTTTTCACGCCGTACAATTTATGGTAAAAATGATGTGTGTTCTTTATTCTGAAGGTCAATACAATTAAAATGATACCCATTATTACATACTTTTATATTATTGTTGCGCTTAAAAAAAATCACAAACTTTTTAACCAAATTAGTACGTTTATAATCCCTTTATTTTGATGACCTCTAACTTTTTTATTTTTCCGTATAAGCGGCGATATGGGGGCTCATGTTTTGCGCCATGATCTTTACTTTTTTTTTAAACCACATTTGCATATAAAAAACTTTTAATACATTTTTTATAATTATTTTTTATAAAATGTATTAAAAAAGTAGCAATTTTGGACTTTTTTTCTTTTTCGTTCACGCCGTTCACCGTACGGGATAATTAACATTTTATTTTAATAGTTCGGACATTTATGCACGCGGTGATACCAAATATGTCTATGAAATAAATTTTTTACGCTTTTTGGGGGTAAAATAGGAAAAAACGGACGTTTTACTTTTTTATTGGGGGAGGGGATTTTTTACTTTTACTTTTTTTACTTATTTTTTTTAATTTTTTTTTACACTTGAATAGTCCCCATAGGGGACTATTCATAGCAATACCATGATTGCTAATACTGATCTGTTCTATGTATAGGACATAGAACAGATCAGTGTTATCGGCGATCTTCTGCTCTGGTCTGCTCGATCTCAGACCAGAGCAGGAGACGCTGGGAGCCGGACGGAGGAAGGTGAGGGCGTTCTGAATGATCGGATCCCCGCAGCAGCGCTGCGGGCCATCCGATCATTCATTCAAATCGCGCAATGCCGCAGATGCCGGGATCTGTATTGATCCCGGTACCTGAGGGGTTAATGGCGGACGCCCGCGAGATCAGCAGCCGGGATCACCCGCGCATGACACGGGCATCGCTCCAATGCCCGCGGTTATGCACAGTACCACCGCACCAGGACGTACATTTACGTCCTGCGTCCTTAAGGGGTTAAAATGGCATACTCGACATTATAGGGCACTATCCCTCAAGGATTTATGTTTATCACTTTCATGTCTTTGGATTAAGTAAATGACATTGATGCACTAAGCAACATGCTATTGTGACTATGGACAAGCAATTAAATTGTAAGCACCACCTACCAGAGTGCTATATAATGTCTATCCCATCTTTGGGTTACCCCTGAGGACGCCGCACTATTGTGACAGAAACGTGTTTGGTACCTTTATGATCAATATTTTTTCTTGGTGCAATCCAAGTAGACAAAGGCTATATTGTTAGGTATACCAGTGTGACTATGGAATAGTCCTCTTTATTGTTATTGAGACATCACTACACAAATATACAGCATAGAATGGTTATATATGTGTTGGGGGACTATCATTAGTCCAACTCAGAGCATTCAATCTATACATTCGGCATATACCAGAATTTTGAGTATATATTCTCTGGTATTTTTAAGACACTTCTCACTGGGTGTTCTTTTGTTTGATTTCTTTTTTGAATCAAATAAAGGTTAAATTGAAATATTCTCCCCATTTTAATCTACAATCTGGATTGGATATCACTTTTTTTTTACTATTTTGGCTCAGCATAATTCTTTGGGCAGTGTGGCAGGTTTTAAATTGGAAAAAGCAAGTGCCAATTACAAAATTCGCTTTAGAGAATATTTATGTACCTTGAAGAACGAAAAAGGAGCTACTTGGCAAATAATCCACCTGAAAGAAGAACATGCCAACAACACCAACATCTTGAGATACAGAGGCTTGGAAATAGTTAAACCCCCATAGAGAGACAGTAATCACGATCTCCTTATGATTCCATCTGAGTCATGCTGGAACCTGCGATTGGGGGCTCAGAGTCCTGCTGGTATGAATGACAGGCTAGATCTGTCTCAGTTCCTATAATCCTCTTGTTTCTTTAATACTATTTTTCATTATGTATATATATACTCTTTTTGTCACCCTACTATATTAGTTCTCTTATTTAACTTCCTATTTTTTTTTTTTTAAATTACTTTTCCCTTTTTTCCCCATGTCTCCCATGTTTTCGATTTGCTCACTATGGTGATGTATAGACCCACCCCTTTATATCACGGCTAAAGATGAGCGAATTTAGAAAAAAATCAATTTGGCCGATTCACCGAATTTTCCCAAAATTTTTGTTTCGGTCTGAATATATTTGCAGTGAATCCCTATTAAAAATGGCTATTTCTGGCCTACAGAGAGCATCAATAGGGGTGGAGAACACTTTGCCTTGTCGTAACACGCATAGGGAGTGTGCTTTGTTAGTGAAATAAAACTGTTATTAAGTATGACATGCAGATTGAAGGCATCGCTAATAGAATCACTGCCGTAGAGCATCTGGATTTGGCAGCAGGGAGACCATATGGCATCAAAATTGAAGAGATTAAGGAGATTTTTTAATGTAATTTTCATCTAACTTAATTAGAATTTATGTACATTTTTTTGAGTTTTCATTCTGGTGAGCAACGAGCTGGCAGTCTACAGCGAGGCGAGCTACCACCTGTTCCAGCCCCTGACTCTCAGCCCCCCCCCCCCACTGACTGTCAATCTGTGTGGAAATGTAAATGTTTCATTTAATCAGTTATGATTCATTGTTATCGCTCCAACCTGCTTCATTGGATTCTTGTGGTAATTCCAACGGTAATATATGATGACGACTAGAGAGGAGTGAATATTACAAAAATTGGATTCAGACAATTTGATTTGCTCATCTCTATTGATTATCCATTGAAGGGCAGGTCTGGTGCTAGCTGCCGTGGTAAGTCCAGCTCCAATAGTGTAAATTTGCTGCAGTGCATAAGTTGCCGCAGGGAAAAAGCTCATACTGTTATCTTAAAATTGAACTGTTGGTCCTCTGCCAGGCAAGCTACCACCTGTTCCAGTCCTTGCCTCTCAGCGCCCCCCCTTCCAACTGTGAAAGTACAAATGTTTTAGTTAATCAGTTATGGTTCATTGTTATCGCTCCAAACTGTTTGGTTGGATAGTTGTGGTAATTCCAAAGGTAATATATGATGTCGACGACCATAGTGCCTCAGTCTTTTTTTTAAATGTAATTAAATTTATGATTTTGATTAGATTCACAAGTTTAACCCCTTAAGGACTCAGGGTTTTTCCGTTTTTGCACTTTTGTTTTTTCCTCCTTACCTTTTAAAAATCATAACCCTTTAAATTTTACACCTAAAAATCTATATTATGGCTTATGTTTTGCGTCACCAATTCTACTTTGCAGTGACATCAGTCATTTTACCCAAAAATTCAGGATGAAACGGAAAAAAAAATCATTGTGCGACAAAATCGAAGAAAAAACGCCATTTTGTAACTTTTGCGGGCTTCCGTTTCTACAGAGTGCATATTTAGGTAAAAATAACACCTTATCATTATTCTGTAGGTCCATACAGTTAAAATGATACCCTAATTATATAGGTTTGATTTTGTCGTACTTCTGGAAAAAATGATAACTACATGCAGGAAAATTTATACGTTTAAAAATGTCCTCTTCTGACCCCTTAAACTTTTTTTTTTTCCACGTACAGGGCGGTATGAGGGCTAATTTTTTGCGCCGTGATCTGAAGTTTTTATCGGTATGATTTCTGTTTTGATCGGACTTTTTGATCACTTTTTATTCATTTTTTAATGGTATAAAAAGTGACCAAAATACGCTTTTTTGGACTTTGGAATTTTTTTGCGCGTACGCCATTGACCGTGCGGTTTAATTAATGATATATTTTTATAGTTTGGACATTTACGCACAAGGCAATACCACATATATTTATTTTTATTTACATTGTTTTATTTTTTTATGGGAAAAGGGGGATGATTCAAACTTTTATTAGGGAAGGGGTTAAATGACCTTTATTAACACTTTCTTCTAACTTTTTTTTTGCAGTGTTATAGGTCCCATAGGGACCTGCACACACTGATCTCCTATGCTGATCACTGGCGTGTATTAACACGCCTGTGATTAGCGTTATCGGTGCTTGACTGCTCCTGCCTGGATCTCAGGCACGGAGCAGTCATTCATCGATCGGACAACGAGGAGGCAGGAAAGGGCCCTCCCGGTGTTTTGCAAGCTGTTCGGGACGCCCCGATTTCACCGCGGCGGTCCCGAATAGCCCGACTGACTAGCCGAGATACTTTCACTTTCGCTTTAGAAGCGGTGGTCAACTTTGACCGCCGCTTCTAAAGGTTTAATACCACACATCGCCGCGATCGGCAATGTGTGATATTAGCCGCGGGTCCCGGCCGTTGATGAGCGCCGGGACCGACGCGATGTGATGCGGGGTCGCAGCGCGACCCCGCTTCATGTCGCGGGAGCCGGCGCAGGACGTAAATATACGTCCTGCATCGTTAAAGGGTTAATGCCCCGTGTGCTCGAAGTGTTTACTTTTAACTAATACTGTGTGACCACAATACCCAATATAACAAGGAGTCACATGGCGGCACAATGACAGAGCCTAGAGGTGGCAGCAGCCCGACAAGTGCCTCACAATAGGAAAGATTAAAGATATTTTTGAAAATTTTAATTGAAGATTTTAGATACAGGAAAATATTTAAAGTTTCATCTAAGGTGCCAACAGCATAAGGAGACCATATGGTGGCAAAATGACAGAACCTGGAGGTGCTACCATAACATTTTTAGGTAACGTCCCAGCAGCATGATGAGACAATAGGGCCTCATAATCCCTAAGATGAAAAGATACATTTGCTAATTTTAATTGAAGTTTTATGGTAGCTAATTTTTGTTAGGTCATGTCCAAGCAGCATTAGGAGACCAAATAGTGTCTGAATGACACTGCGTGAAGTTGGCGGCAGCATATAATGGCTGAATGACACAGCGTGGAGTTGGTTGACATCATGAGTGTCATATATCATGGCAAAATATATCCATGTTGCAGGGTGATTGTTGTCATTTGTAATATATGTCCATTGGTATGCACACTTTTAATCCAATTACCCTTGTCTGTGTTAGTTTAACATTTCAAAGAATCCCTCGTGTTTTGATCCAAACTTCCAGGAGACGACAGTCTAAGCTATGACTTCCAGTGGCCATTTGGGGGCGATTAACATAACTGTGCTAATTAATGAACACTGCTTGCCTGGATGGTAAATTTGACGCCTTCACAGCCAAGCAGACTCCTAGGCCTGATGTCAATAGATCAAAGAAATATTTGGGACATATTCCCCCTGTGTAAATGCCATGTCTTCCAATATGAAATATAGGGGTCAGGGTAGTATGTATGCAGCCCTATATTATACAGTTAGATTCTCCCTCATAATACCTTTAAAATGAGTCTTCACATGACCCTTGTGTATTGATCCCTGCCCGAACTGTATGCACTGGGTAAATTATACACAAAAAGGATTTGATGGAGAACCCAAATATAACAAAATGATGTGGGTGCCGGACCCATGATAAAAGTTAGGGGCAATTTCCTATTCTTTGGACATAAAGTTATCAATAGGAAGTGGGCAGCATCTATCTCTCCTCCTTGTCCTGCCCAGGGGCTGAACATAGAGGTGTCTTCTGTCCAGAGCAGGATATAAAACTGCAGACCTGGGGGGACTAGGGACGCTTGCATGGGGGACAAGATCTAATTTTGGATGCCAGACCCCATTTCCTACCAGACCCCATGGAATAGAACTCTGTAACTTTTTGTAAGTAAGGACTCTATGGTTTTTCCCTTTTATTTTGATTTTCTGTGTGGTGAAACTTTGTCTTGTTAACATCTATTTTTACATGTACTGTGAATATTTTTCTTTCATAATAAATCATTCATTTATTAAGTACCGCCTTATGTCTGGTAAAACGGACATACAATGTCCTTGAAGAGAGCTAAGTTATAGTCTTAAATTTACTTACCGGTTCGGATACATTATAGATTTGGACGAATCTTTTTCCTGTTTTTATATACTACTGGGGGTAGTAGATTATATTTGGGAATTGTAGCATATCCAGATTGGATTGATAGCTTCCTGTCGGCTTGAGATTGACAGGTGGTGGCAGCGATTTAATTGGGTGGTGTAAGAGGGATTATTTATCATTATTTTCAGTTTAGTGCAGACAAATAGTGATTTTAGAGATAACCCTTCCACCTGCATGTCTCGGTCCGTGACAAACTGGTGGCATAGCGGTGGGATATTTTACCAGATTTTAGTGTGCTAGATTTGCGAATCCAGGCACTAAAATAAATTGTCTTCAATTTCCAAAGGCGGAACTCAGTACATTTAAATAAGGTTCACCACAACAGACCCCCTCCTTGTTTTTCTGTTCTATCTTTTGTTTGGCTGAACTGCAAGATGGATGCATACCAAGCACAGTCCAGGAGTGCTCTGGAGCAGCTTTGCCGGGAACGGTTGATCCCCTGTCGGGGGAAAAAAGAGGAACTTATACAAGCATTGGAGGACTATGATACACAACAAGCGGCCCAGAGGGCCTGTAATACTGCTGCCGAAGGCAGGATTACTGAGGAGATACTTGCAGCTGTCCTCAATGATGCACCACAATCTACAGATCCCTTGGAATATTATTTGCAAACTGTTTTAAAATATGTGGACTCTACGGACATTAATGTACGGCTGCAGCTAATTCACCAATATGAGGAGCGAGCAAAGTGGCAGGCTGAGAGAGAAGCCTCAGAATGCCAGGCTGAGAGAGAAAGAGAGGCCCCAGACCGCCAAGCCGCAGAATGCCAGGCTGAGAGAGAAGCCGCAGAACGCCAGGCTGAGAGAGAAGCCGCAGAACGCCAGGCTGAGAGAGAAAGAGAGGCCGCAGATCGCCAAGCCGCAGAACGCCAGGCTGAGAGAGAGAGAGGAGCGGTAGGCGGCCAGAGAACATGAACTGAGACTGGCAGAGTTGGAAAGGGGGACTGCCTCCCCTATCACTTGTGGCACGAGAGACTCTTCTGCACCCAGACCCCGGGCAAAGAATTTCCCAACCCTGGACAAAGATGGGGATCTGGACATTTTTCTGTGCAGTTTTGAAAAAGTTTGCTGCCAATTTCAGCTGCCACGAGACCAATGGGCAAAATACCTCACCGCTGGTCTCAGAGGTCCAGCACTGGAAGCATTTGCAACGCTACCAGCAGAATCTGACCAGGACTATGACGCCATTAAGGTTGCCCTGCAGAAACGGTACAACCTTACCCCTGAGGTTTACCGAAAGAAATTCAGGACTTTGCAGAAGAAATCCACCGAAACCTACACCGCTCTTGTGGGAAAACTGACCACCGCATTTGGACAGTGGACCAGAGGGCTGGAGATTAACACCTTTGAAAGCCTGGTGGATCGAATCATCAAGGAGCAGTTTTTACAGCTGTGTCCTGCAGACGTACAGGAATGGCTGCTGGACCAGGAACCCAAAACAGCATTGGACGCTGGGGAGATGGCAGATTTCCACACCGCCAACCGGGCATCCAAAGCCCGGGTCAGAGGATTTACCAAAGGATGGATGACCCCTGCACCACGACCTCCCATCACCCAGCCTACTGTGCCTTCTTATGCACCAGCTTCTACACCAAGGAGAGTGGGAGCAGGTACCACTGCAATACCTGGGGATAACCGCAGATGTTACGCTTGCAACAAAGTTGGGCACCTTAGTTCTATGTGCCCAGAGAGAAGGAGGCCTACATCATCTACTGTTGAAGGGCGCCCCTCAGGATTACCACCTAGACCCTCCACTGGAGCTGGGCGTCCCTCAGGATTACCACCTTCTGTTTTGTTTGTTTCCTAAGCCAAGAACAGTACTAATGTGAATATGCAACCTGTCATTGTCAACGACAAGGTAACTGTTGGGCTTCGAGATACTGGGGCAGATGTAACTCTTGTGCGCCCAGAGCTAGTGAGCTCTGAGGATATTATTCCAAAAAAGACATTAGCAGTCGGAGGAATTGGAGGAGTACGTCCTGCAGTGCCAATGGCACGGGTGTATTTGGATTGGGGAGCGGGGAAGGGTCTCAGAGATGTTGGGGTGGCTGATAACCTGCCTACAAATGTATTACTAGGTACTGACTTGGGTAAATTGTTATCTCAGTATGTGCCAGATGATTATACCTATGACCAACCCCCACTACATAGGAGTCCTGCTATGGGAAGAGCAGAGTGTGGAGGTTTACATGGCCTAACCTGCTGGGAGGAAGGCCTGAGCTAACAGGTGTACCCGGCTTTGGCAAAGCCAGGGGAGATTGTGGTAGCAGGGATGTATGAGATGTCCTGTGAGAATGTGCCTACTCTGTCTCCAAGTGAGGGAGGCCAGAATAAGCATGTGTACCCGGCTGTGCCAGAGCCCGGGGAGATTGTGGTAGCAGGGATGTATGAGATGCCCTGTGAGAATGTGCCTAGTCTGTCTCCAAGTGAGGGAGGCCAGAAAAAGCATGTGTACCCGGCTGTACCAGAGCCAGGGGAGATTGTGGTAGCAGGGATGTATGAGATGCCCTGTGAGAATGTGCCTAGTCTGTCTACAAGTTAGGGAGGCCAGAATAAGCATGTGTACCCGGCTGTACCAGAGCCAGGGGAGATTGGGGTAGCAGGGATGTATGAGATGCCCTGTGAGAATGCACCAAGGTTGTTTCCCTGGGAGGGAGGGCACAATGAATATGAGTCTGTGCCTGAACCAGAGATGCATGAGGTGCCAGCTGGGAGTGCGAGCGGACCATGTCACTGGGAGGTAGGGCAGAGCGTGTTTGCGCCAGAACCAGAGGCGTGTGTGGTGCCGTTTGAAGCCAGAAAGGGGCAGTGCCACTGGGAGATAGGGCAGAATGAGTCTGTGCCAGAACCAGGGAAGCCAGAGATGCCATGTGGGAAAAGTGGGAGGGCCACCTGGTGGTAAAGCAGGGCAGAGAGTGAGTGATTGTCTGTTTGTGTCAGGAACAGCCCAGCCTCAAGATCCAATATGTATGCAGGAAGAGAGTATGAATACCGACCAGTTCTTGCAGAAGCAGTGGTATGGCTGGAATTCTCGAGAAAGAATGTATGAAGTGGGACAGAGAATGCTGTCATTGAGTGCCACAATGAAAAAAGTGTGTTGTGCAATTGTTTGGGCTTTGGGAGAATTACAGCCCTATCTGTGGTGCCATGTCAAGTGGAAGACTTGGTAAACGAAGCAAGGTAGAGGGGTGTGAGCCTCCTCCCAGTGCGTCTCTTATTGGGGGGAGGTGTCATATACCATGGCAAAATATATCCATGTTGCAGGGTGATTGTTGTCATTTGTAATATATGTCCATCGGTATGCACACTTTTTATCCAATTACCCTTGTCTGTGTTAGTTTAACATTTCAAAGAATCCCTCGTGTTTTAATCCAAACTGCCAGGAGACGACAGTCTAAGCTATGACTTCCAGTGGCCATTTGGGGGCAATTAACATAACTGTGCTAATTAATGGACACTGCTTGCCTGGATGGTAAATTTGACGCCTTCACAACCAAGCAGACTCCTATGCCTGATGTCAATAGATCAAAGAAATGTTTGGGACATATTCCCCCTGTGTAAATGCCATGTCTTCCAATATGAAATATGGGGGTCAGGGTAGTATGTATGCAGCCCTATATTATACGGTTAGATTCTCCATCATAATACCTTTAAAATGAGTCCTCACATGACCCTTGTGTATTGATCCCTGCCCGAACTGTATGCACTGGGTAAATTATACACAATAAGGGGGTCATGTCGGGTACCCCTAGAAAGAGGATTTGATGGAGAACCCAAATATAACAAAATGATGTGGGTGCCGGACCCATGATAAAAGTTAGAGGTAATTTCCTATTCTTTGGGCATAAAGTTATCATAAGGAAGTGGGCAGCATCTATCTCTCCTCCTTGTCCTGCCCAGGGGCTGAACATAGAGGTGTCTTCTGTCCATAGCAGGATATAAAACTGCAGACCTGGGGGGACTAGGGGCGCTTGCATGGGGGACAAGATCTAATTTTGGATGCCAGATGCCATTTCCTACCAGACCCCATGGAATAGAACTCTGTAACTTTCTGTAAGTAAGGACTCTATGGTTTTTCCCTTTTATTTTATTTTCTGTGTGGTGAAACTTTGTCTTGTTAACATCTATTTTTACATGTTCTGTGAATATTTTTCTTTCATAATAAATCATTCATTTATTAAGTACCGCCTTATGTCTGGTAAAACGGATATACATTGTCCTTGAAGAGAGTACATCGTCCTTGAAGTTATAGTCTTAAATTTACTTACTGGTTCGGCTACATTATAGATTTGGATGAATCTTTTTCCTGTTTTTATATACTACTGGGGACAGTAGATTATATTTGGGAATTGTAGCATATCCAGATTGGATTGATAGCTTCCTGTCGGCTTGAGGTTGACAGGTGGTGGCAATGATTTAATTGGGTGGTGTAAGAGGGATTATTTATCATTATTTTCGGTCTAGTGCAGACAAATAGTGATTTTAGAGATAACCCTTCCACCTGCACGTCTCGGTTCATGACAATGAGGAGAACATATAGTGGCTGAATGACACAGACTGGAGGTGGCGTAAGCATGAGGAGACCATATGGTGGCAGAATGAGACAGCCTGGAGCTGTCATCAGCATGAGGAGACCATAATCTGTCAGAATGACACAGCCTGGAATTGGCGCAGCAAGAGCAGACCATATAGTGGCAGAACGACCCAGCCTGGAGGTGGCAACAGCCGGACGAGACCACAGGGCCTCAAAATAGAAAATATTAAAGATATTTTTGAAAATTTTTATTGAAGATTTTATATATATTGAAATGTTTAAGTTTAATTTAAGGTGCCAACAGCTTAAGGAAACTATAATCTGGCAGAATGACACAGCCTGGAATTGGTGGCAACAGCTCAAGGAGGGTGTACTTTGTGGTGAACGAGTGGCTGAAGTGCATGCAACATTTTTTTCACATTGTTAGGATGTCTTGCAGTTGGGGGTTACACTTTAAGAATTGCTTGACAACCAGATTGAACGCATGTGTCATGGCTCAGACTTCTTTGAAGCAGCGCAGACAAGATGGTTCCAATTTCCAGTTTTTGTTGAGTAAGCCATGATATGAATTCTTGATGAATGAAATTTAGCAGTTCCTCCCCTGTGTGACTCCATTCTCCAAGGCAACCCATGTGAAAAACCATGTGACACTGCCGTGCCCTGCACACATGGTATGCTGGAGGGGCATTTTTTAAAATTAAAATGATTAATTAAAATTAAAAATGATTCATTAAAATTAATCAAAATAATTTATTTTTTTAAATTTGTATGTAATGTACCAGCAGCATGAGGATATCACATGTTGGCACACTGACACAGCCTGGAGGTGACAGGAGCATAAGGAGACTGTGCAGTGGCAGAATGACCAAGCCTGGAGGTGGCAGCAGCAAGAGGAGACCGTAGGGCCTCACAATTGAAAAGATATATTTTAAAATGTAAATAGAAGATTTCAAATAGATTACCATAACATTTTTTATGTAATGTTCAAGCAGCATGAGGAGACCATAGGGCCTCACAATAAAAAATAAAAAAAAGATATATTTTCAAATTTACATTGAAGATTTTAAATAGATTACCATAAAAAAAATGTATGTAATGTCCCAGCAGCATGAGGAGACCACATGGGGGCATAATGACACAGCGTGGAGGTGGCACCAGCATGAGGAGACCAAAATGTTGCAGAATGACCAAGCCTGGAGGTGGCAGCAGCAAAAGGAGACAAAGTGATGACATAATTACCTGGATGTGGCAGTAGCCTGACCAGACCAAAAGGCCTCACAATTGGAAAGATTAATATTTTTTTTAAATTGCATGTGACCATGTTAACATCCTCCGGATACTTGCTACTGCCGCCGTCTCCAGGGACTCCTGTTCCACTATGTCCCAGGAAGCTAGGCTGCCATGAAACAGGTGGTCTACACCAGGCACGTTTGGCTCCAGACCTCCCACTACTGTCACCATACTGTCTGCCAACCATGCTACCACCTTGCTTGCTCAACTGCTGCCTCACAGGCAACCTGCCATCCTCTTTTGCTGATGACAATGAAGCTCCTTCTGCACCCAGCTCCCAAGTACGATCGGCTTCATCATCATCGAGTTGTGTCAGCATGCCAACTGATGGTTGTGTCGGAGGAATCCACCTACTGTTGACTAGGGGTTCAGATGTCACTTGTGATGAAGTGGATGACCAAGTTAAGCAGTGAATGACAGCAGATGGGTTGCTGGTCGAGACACAACCTCTAGCTGATGCCAGGAGCTAAGGCCTCTCGTTGCGACTCCTGCTGCCACTCGCCCTAGTCTGCTGCAACCTCTGCCTGTGCCTGATGAATTTAGGCCTCTGCCACTCCTCTGTGAACGTCCTGGCACTTCTCTGCCTGACATACTTAGTGGGTATATGAGGGAAGTACAATACGCTCCACTAGGCTTAAAACAGTATTTGTCTACAACACCAGCAGTTGTGTACTTTTGGCTGGCCTTTCACAGTAACTAGGCCCTTCAAAGTAACTAGGCCCTTGAGACTTTAAATGGAACAAAATGGTACACCACTTAACCCGATAACGACCACGGACGAGTATAGACGTCCAGGTTGGCGGGCGTTCCCGCACCTGGACGTCTATACTCGTCCATTATTCTCGTGGGTGCTGCCCAGTGCACCCACGAGATCGCGGCAGGGACTCGGCTGTATCACACAGCCGGGACCCTGCTGCACTGCCAGGACCGAGGTAAACTTCGGTCCCGGCAGTTTTAACCCTTACAGCCGCGGTCGGAAGTGACCGCGGGCTGTAAGAGTTATGACAGAGGGAGGGAGCTCCCTCTGTCTCCTCTGCAGCACCCCGCATCGCGATCGCGGGGTGCTGCGTGTAATATGCGGCTGGCCGGGGCCTGCCGCACTGCCGGGAGTGAAGTTCACTTCACTCCCGGCAGTTTAACCCTTACAGCCGCGGTCAGAAGTGACCGCGCACTGTAAGGAGTTCTGACAGAGGGAGGGGGCTCCCTCTGTCTCCTCTGCAGCACCCCGCAGCGCGATCGCGGGGTGCTGCTGCATACCTGGGCAGCCGGGGGTCCTACAAAGACCCCCAGGTCTGCCCTGGGTATTGCCTGAAAGGCACGTCCTAATATGCTGCCTGCTAGTGAAAACTGGCAGGCAGCATATAACTATAATGTTTTGGAAAATTAAGTATTCCAAAGCATTAAAAAGTGTAAAAAAAATAAATAAATAAAATAAAAGTGTAAAAATAAATAAAAATGTAATAAAAGTGTAAAAAAATAAATAAATAAATAATAAAAAAAAATAAAAAAATAAAAAAAAAAAAAAAAAATATATATATATATATATATATATATATATATATATTAAAAATACATTTATTAAATGAATCTAATAAAAAAAAATGCATAATGTGTAGGATCGCATTGTCGGACATCCGCAGCATGTAATATGCTGCGGATGTCCGCCACGTGATCCTACACATTATGCAGCAGTCACGGTAATGAGCTCCCTGCTGCGGCTGAGTAGCTTGTGTGTCCACTCATAGCGGCAGATTTCCCCCCAGCAGTCATGAGCGGACACACTGAGCTACCCAGCCACAGCAGTGATGGATATATTCGCCATGAGCGGGTGCTTATTCCCACAACATGGCGGATATATCCATCGGGAGCCTTAACTGTCACAGACAGACGCGTTATACCCCCAGCCGACCAAGGACCAATCAGAGAGGTCCCTGGTGCAGCCAATAACTTGTAGGGGTGCGGTATATAAATGGGGTCACTTGTGGGGGTGGGGGTACTGTTCTGCCCTGAAAGCCAAATGGCGCTCCTCTCCTTCTGAGTCCTACCACGCGGCCAAGGAACCATATATGGCCAAAGCGGGGGTATTTCCGAACATGGGATAAGCAGCTAAATAAAATATAGGATGCATTTCTTTCAATATCAGAAGTGATGTACAAAAAATATGCCCCCCAAATAATGCATTTGTGAAAAATTGCAAATTTCGAATTTTTAACACTGACTTTGTAATAATTCCTGCCAAAAAACTATGGTGTTAAAATACTCACTGTACCCCCTAGCAAATACCTTAAGGGGTCTAGTTTTTAAAATGGGGTCATTTGGGGGGGGTGTTCCTATGTTCTACTACCTTTTAATTTCTGCAAACCTTGCATAGCACACAAAAAAAGATGTACTTTTCAAATTTTCAAAATTTTCAAAATTTCAAGTTAAATTGTTAGGCTTCTAACTAATTTAAAATGTTAATTAAAAACAAAAAAAATGACGTCAAAATAAAGTAGACATCTAAAAGTATAAGTTTCATAAACTATTTGGTCAGTATGTATAAATATATGCACCCTATTAGTGTTAAAATAGCAAAAAATCTTACTTTTTTGTAAAAATTTCATGATTTTTTGCATTATAAAAAAAACTACAAATGATATCGGCTTACTTTTACTATGTACAGGAAGGAGAACTTGTGACAAAAAAACATTGTCAGAATTATCGTGATTGGCAAAACGTTACCAGAGTTATTCTCTAATAAAGACAGACATCCCCGATTTGAAAAAACAGGCCTGGTCTTTCAGGGGCGTACAGGTTTATTTGTATTGGTCCTTAAGGGGTTAAATGTATGTATGGGGTATGCACTTATGAGGGGAGTACAGTGCGCTCCAGTATGCTTAAAACAGTATTTGTCTACAACACCAGCAGGTGTGTACTTTTGCCTGGCCTTTCACAGCGACTAGGCCCTTAAAACTTTAACAGGAACAAAATGATACACCACTTATATGTACGCACAGGTTACACTTAATAGAGGACAATTCACTTTTAGTGCTCTGCTCACCCTAACTGGCTGGCTACTATTAGCTTTTCAGTTATTTTACACACCAGTGCTGCAGCACACAGCCGCTGCATGCTACACCTAAAATTGCACTCTCTCTCTCTCAATCTCACTCCCTTCCATAGCAGTGCTTCTAGGCTGCATTTGGGCTTGAGGCGAATAACTGCTGTAATACACCCACAATTGCACTCTCTCTCTCCCTTCATTATCAGTGCTTCTAGGCTGGATATGGGCTTGAGGTGAATTGCTGCTGTAAAAAAAGCTTTTCTGTGCAACTCACTGCTCTCTGTCCCTCTCTCTGGAATGGAACGCTGATGTGAGTGGCCGCAAGATGGCTGACGATTATATAGGGCTGTGACATCACAGGGGTGGCTGGCTGCTGATAGGTTGCATACTGCATGTGATTCAGGGTCATCCCGCAAACCCTTGTTCCCACCTTCCCAGGATTCCATGCCCCATGTCCTCACATGTGGATCCACCATTTTAGATGTCCTGGAGCCTGAACCACACTAAATGGCGTTTAATTAAGCAATCTGCGTGATCGAATCGTGGCTATATTCGCATTTGTTGCAAATAAAATTTTTCCTGAAATTCATAACGAATTTTGATTCGTCAGATTCGATTCACTCATCCCTAATCACAGCACATAGTGTCGTACTAGTAGGTCTGACAAAGTGTGTTAATCACACAAAACCATTGGTGTTGTCCTCTGTCTCCCTGGCTTAAAGTCTCATGGCCATGAATATGTAAGCTGAATATCAAGATTTTAACTAATTGTTTTATTTGCTTACGCTGAACTATTTGCCTACATCCGTGCACCACCGCAAACTTAGCAAACTTTAATCTGTCTTCTACAGCTGCTGTCGTTTTACCTTGATTCCAACTGTTGATTGAGCCATTGGCAGAGTGGTATTGCAGAGTGGTATTGCAGCCCCTTAAACAATTATATATATTTGTACCTGGAGAGTTCTCTTTTAAGGAGAAAAACCCTACTCCTATGTTTATCCACACGAAAGTAGTCACAGCAGTACATCCATAAAGCAAAAGATGTTTGAGCACTGCTGTGACTTCTTTCTTGTGGATATCTGGGAAGCTAGTGACCGAAGCCTTTGACAGCAGGCACTCCTATTACTTATACTTTGATGTGCTGCTCTCCTCTACTGGTTATTATGCCTATATTTAGATATGTGGAGCAACTTTTGTGACAGTCTCTGTGCTATATGTTGGCTAGCTGAAGACATTTCTGTTATTGCCTTGGCTTCTCCTATCATTATTTCCTTCCACATACTTCTTGTTCCTTATTTAATTCAACTAGTGGGCCTAAGGAAATCCATGTATTTTGTATTATGATAATTTGTTGAATAAAAATATATTTCAAAGATCTATGCAGAATGTGTTTTATGCACCGACCTAATTACAAGACAAGAATAAAAAAAAAAATGCTTTTTGAAGTCTTATGGCCCTGGCTGCATGACAGCTGTGTGCATGGCATGTGTATTTTGTGTCAAGATAGGATTAAATACCAGGGAGACCAGAAAATACTTTCTCAGGACAGATCCTGTCCTTGACTCTCAATGTACCACTTATGAACGAAGCCATAATGCACCTAAATGCATACTGAAATGGTTTCTGTCAGATTCCTGTATGCATTTGTCAAACATTTATTCTGAAAAAGAATACCTTCATAGTACTGTATGATGCCACAAAAATACTATAGGGCAACACAAAACACACAAGAAGTCTGTAATGAGAAACCACAAGCACTCTGGGGGAGATTTATCAAAACCTGTCCAGAGGAAAAGTTGCCCAGTTGCCCATAGCAACCAATCAGCTCATTTCTTTAATTTTTAACAAGGCCTCTGCAAAATGAAAGAAGCAATCTAATTGGTTGCTATGGGCAACTGGTCAACTTTTCCTTTGCATAGGTTTTGATAAATCTCATCCTCTGTCTTCCTCTGCACAAACTTACACCTCCAGCTGGTTATTAGTCAGCACCACCGGGCTTTAACTATAGCAGTCATCTTCCTTCCTAGTTTCTAAGTGTGTCTCCCAGTACTCAGAAATCCGAACCACTTACGCTTAAAGGAGAACTCCAGAATATAAAAATTGTTCCCCATACTGCCGGCAGTAAAAAAATAAAGATGTACATACCTTCCTTCACTCCCCCGGGGCCCCTGTAACCAGCTCCGGTCTCCGCCGCGATCCTCTTCCTGGTTGCCGATGGTCGGCGAGTCATACTTCACTCAGCCAATCACAGGCCGCAGTGAAGTCCTGACTTGGCCGGCGATAGGCTGAGTGGCAGTGTGAGAACGCTTCAGGACACAAAATTCTTCACTACACCGGCACCTGCTGCCGGGGCCGAAAATGTCATACTGCCGCTCAGCCTATCGCCGGACGAGCCGAGACTTCACTGTGGCTGGTGATTGGCTGAGCGCAGTATGAGTCGCCGACCACCGGCAACCAGGATGAGGATCGCGGCGGAGACCAAAGCCAGTTGCCGGAGACCACGGGGGAGGAAGGTATGTACATCTTTATTTTTTACTGACGGCAGTATGGGGGACAATTTTTATATTCTGGAGTTCTCCTTTAAGAATGAAAATTAAAATTACAAAACAGGCAATCTTAGTGTTTATTGCTTAAAAAATCACTGAGAGGGAATCATATCGTCTGATATCTCTCTTAAACACAGATGTGAATGTATTTGCTAAAGTCCTTACTCTCCATCTAAAGGGATGTATGAATGAGGTTAAACATCCGGATCCGAGTGGTTTTCTACCGGGCAGACGTGTATTTGAAAATATTTATAAGACCTTTTTTGCAGTTTAGTTTGGGGACAGGGGTTCATGCTCCATCCTTTCAACGGATGCCCTCAAATCATTTGACAGGTTGGAGTGGGGTTTTTTATGCAACAACCGCTATCAATTACAATCCTCAGAGTATTGATAACATCTATCTACTTCTGTTCTGTAGTGTATTGCTGAACTGTTGTTATGTATTTTATATTGTGATTTTAATTTATTTTGCGCTACCGTAGGGCCCTGCGGGAAACACATATATTATATCAATATTATTTTTATACATTAAATAATCTACTAGTTATATGGTTGCCTTCTGTTCTTTCTGACACCAGATATCTACCATTTAATCTTTTTTTGATATTGAGGACTAATAAACTTTTTTATTCTACTTTTTTTCTATCTCTCTGTGGGGGAGAGCTTTAGTTAACCTCGCTCATTTTTTGTGGTTGAGCTACACATAACTACTCCTATTTTTTATGGAAGAGCATGGCTAAATTTGGTATTGGATCAGAATTTATAAAAATGTGTTCAAATCTTAAATACAGAACCCAGAGCAAAAATTTCTTCTCTTCAACCTATTTAATTGTCCAAATATCATTCATTAGTTATGTAGAGCAATTTCCCCTCTGTTTTTAACTTTTTGCATGAAGTATGGGGATGAAAGGGTGTTTTGCCTGCACTGATGAATCATGCTCTCTTTAGTGCTGAGAACTGGGAGGTATGTGCAGCCTTAGCCAATCAGACACTGAACCTAGCTGACTGTCAGTGTTGCAATGTTTGCTGGAAGATGTAGGCAAGGAGAGGGAAGGATGGGAAAGAATATCAAGCAGCCAGAGAAGACAACAGGGGCCACAGGAGCCAGGCATATCAGGCAGGATGGTTTACAGGGAACATATCCAGGTAGTGTGGTAGCTTTGGAGCTTATATAAATATCTATCTATCTATCTATATTTATAGATATATATGTGTGTGTGTGTGTGTGTGTAAATATACCCCTTTAACTAACAGAGACAATAAAGATGCTCTAGAACCCGGGGATTAAATAAAAAGAGCTGAAAGCTGAACCACAAGTGCTAAACAAACTATTGATATTTATGACAGCTCTTCAAGAAATAAAAACAAGTAAACAACAAGAATCATCAGATTAGCTAAGACTATACTAGACTAGAATATGGCACAAAAACACACAAACAAACAGAGCCAAGGATCATCTACAAGAAGCTAATCCGTAAAAATTCCACCCAAAAATATCAATGCTTGAGAAACCATGATCCCCTGGTCCAGGGCAATAGATTGGGTTGCAGACAAGTGCATAGCAATTGCCTCAAACAACTAGTAAAAAGAAGAAAGCAGAAAGGGAGGATGATTCCTGTGATTTGTGACAAGACATTTGCAAATGATTTTATTCTCCTTGAAGGCCAAAGTCTGTACATAGAGTCTTTTTTAGATAAATATATACTGTATTTTTCGCCCTATAGGACGCACCGTACTCACGTGTCCCCGCCGCTCCGGACCCGTCACCGGTGCCCTGGATGTAGCTCCATCACTGTTGCCGCGTCCCCGTGGTGTCCCCGACGCTCCGGACTTCTTCTTTCCCGGGATCCGCGCTCTCCGTCGCCGTCATCACATCGCCGTCATCACGCCGCTACGCACGCCGCTCCTATTGGATGACGGCGTGCGCAACGACGTGATGACGTTGAAGGAGAGCGCAGGGGATCCCGGCACGTAGAGGCAGGTAAGGTCCCTCCCGGTGTCCTGTAAGCTGTTCGGGACGCCGCGATTTCACCGCGGCAGTCCCAAACAGCTTGACTGAGCAGCCGGGTTAGTGTTATTTTCGCTTCAGACGCGGCAGTCAGCTTTGATCGCCGCGTCTGAAGGGTTAATACAGGGCATCACCGCTATCGGTGATGTCCTGTATTAGCGGTGGGTCCTGGCCATTGATGGCCGCAGGTATTAGCCGTACAAGACGCACCAACTTTTCCCCCCCAGTTTTGGGGAAGAAAAAGTGCGTTTTATAAAAAACGAAAAATACGGTATGTCAGTAAATAAAAAAATACTTAATGCAAAATTACCTCGCCTTGCTTTATTTACAGTATAATGAAACATTTCATCATGTAAATAGCACTAATGACATATAGTCTGTAAATGCGAATATGTTGCGCGCCTTACAGAGTTGGGGATTATTATACGAAGTGAACTAAGCAAACTAGACATACAAACAATTCTCACGTGTAAATGTGTCAAGATAATGTAGCAGAAGTCCTGTATACAGCAGTTCAGTGCATGTACGAGTTTCCAGATCACAGTGTTTAAATTGCAGATTTCCAGGCACTACATACTGAAAGGCAAGTGAGTTAAACTGAAGACGGCAAATTAGACTTGCAATTAGTATTTGCATTCCATTTCTATCTCCTCCCAGACTTCTTCACTGTAATGATAAGCAGGGGATTTCGGTTGAGTTATTCAGTATTGATTCATTGTAAAGTATACCTTTTGAAACTTCCTAGCTGTTGGTGGCAGGATATAACCTGTTTTTCTTCACATTACTGGAAGCTTCTAAAGACTCACAATCTAAATCAATTTCCCCACATATAGATGATCTGTGATATTATTGAAGTAATTGTTTACTGCCTTTGACAATGCATCAAAATGCTGTATAAATTGGATAAACTAACCCCAAAGCAGCGAATATCATTATAACAATTATTGTTTGTGAGGATTAAGATACAATGTATAACATCAACATTTGCAAACATCTCCTAAATTTGAACATTTATCATCTTCCATTAATGAAAGGTTGTGCAAATATCTACCAGAGGCTAATTGGAATATGATAGCTGTGTTGTTGTTGGTGGAAAACAGATTGCTTCAGACTCTATTTGCATTCTTAATATTATTTACCGTACATCTCACACCTATTTTTATATGTGTGCAGTGACCATCCGTTCATACATAACCTATAGTACAGGATATATCATTTTAATAATTGTGCATGCTCAAGACCACAAAGGGGCCAATTTATTTTAAAGGGGTACTCCCGTGGAAAACTTTTTTTTTTAAATCAACTGGTGCCAGAAAGTTAAACAGATTTGTAAATGACTTCTATTAAAAAATCTTAATCCTTCCAGTACTTTTTAGGGGCTATATGCTACAGAAGAAATGCTTTTCTTTTTGGATTTCTCTGGTGTCATGACCTCAGTGCTCTATGCTGACCTCTGCTGTCCATTTTAGGAACTGTCGAGAGCAGCATATGTCTGCTATAGAGATTTTCTCCTACTCTGGACAGTTCCAAAAATGGACAGCAGAGGTCAGCAGAGAGCACTGGGGTCGTGACATCAGAGAAATCCAAAAAGAAAAGCATTTCTTCTGTAGCATATAGCCCCTAAAAAGTACTGGAAGGATTAAGATTTTTTGATAGAAGTCATTTTCAAATCTGTTTAACTTTCTGGCACCAGTTTATTTGAAAAAAAAAAAGTTTTCCATGGGAGTACCCCTTTAACCACTTAACCGCTTAATGACAATGGACGCAAATGTACGTCATGGTGATGTGGTACTTAACGCACCATGACGTACATTTACGCGCCGCCATGATCGCGAGCACCGGAGTGGTGCTCGCGTCATGCCCGGCAGGTTCCAGCTGCTATCAGCCCTGGCTGCTATCAGGTCCCGGCTGCTATGTGAAAAATCCCCTCCCCCAATAAAAAAAAGTGAAACGTCCGTTTTTCCCATTTTACCCCCCAAAAAGCATAATAAAAATAATTAATACACATATTTGATATCGCCGCATGCGTAAAAGTCTGAACTATTAAAATATTTTGTTAATCATCCCATATGGTGAACGGCGTAAACGTAAAAAAAAGTCGAAAATTGCATTTTATTCCCCAAAAAATTTATAAAAAATGTATAAAAAGTAAAACCTAAGCAAAAGTGGTACTGATAAAAACTACAGATCATGGTGCAAAAAATGAGCCCTCATATCGCCCCATATATGGAAAAATGAGAAAGTTATAGGTGGTCAAAATAGGGCAATTTCAAACATGCTAATTTTGTTAAAATGGTTTGAGATTTTTCTTTAGCGGTACAATTATAGAAAAGCATAAAACGTAGGTATCATTTTAATCGTATTGACCCACAGAATAAAGAAAACATGTCATTTTTATCGGAAAATGTACAGCGTGAAAACAAAACCTTCCAAAATTTTCTAAATTGCGGTTTTCTTTTCAATATTCCCACATAAATTAATATTTTTTTGGTTGCACAGTACATTTTATGGTAAAATAAGTGATGTAATTACAAAGTACAATTGGTGACGCAAAAAAAAAAGCCCTCATATGGGTTTGTGGATGGAAATTTTTAGAAGGGGAGGAGGAAAAAACAAAAATGCTAAAATAAAATTGGTCTGGTCCTTAACCCCTTCCCGACCTATGACATACCTGTACGTCATGGGTGGCAAGGTGTTCCCGACCCATGACATACAGGTACGTCATGAACATTTTTGCCGCTACTCACGGCATCCCGCAGCGCCCGGTAAGATGGTGGCTATCACTGATAGCCAGCCATCTTACCATGTGACCACGGGGGGTTTCATCCCCCACCCCCCACCCCCAGCGATCGCTGCTATCAGCTGGTCAAATCTGACTAGCTGATAGCAGCGTTTCGCTCTCAGAATACTTAGCAGCGCGGTGTGTGAGTCCCGATCACGGGGATCGGGACATACACCGCTCTGCTAAGTGTCCCTGACCCGTCCCCCGGCGTCACTTACCCGTCCGAGCGGTGTCCCGAGTGGTCCCGGCGTCCTCCATGCGGTCCCGGCGGCGCTACGTCCCGGAGGTGAGTTTCCGGCAGCAGTGCGGCATCTTCATTGGCAGCAGTGAGATCGACGTAAAGCGATCTCACTGCTGCCTCTGGGAGTTTCAAAACTGCAACTCCCAGCATGCCCAGACAGCCTTTGGCTTTCTGGGCATGCTGGGAGTTGTAGTTTTGCAACATCTGGAGGTCCTCAGTTTGGAGACCACTGTATAATGGTCTCCAATCTGTGCTCTTCCAGATGTTGCAACACTACAACTCCCAGCATGCTCAGTCTGTCCAGGCATGCTGGAAGTTGTAGTTCTCTAACATCTGGAAGAGCACAGATTGGAGACCATTATACAGTGGTCTCCAAACTGTGGACCTCCAGATGTTGCAAAACTATAATTCCCAGCATGCCCAGACTGCCCAAGCATGCTGGAAGTTGTAGTTCGGCAACATCTGATCCTTCAGATATTGCCGAACTACAACTTCCAGCATGCCTGGGCAGTCTGGGCATGGTGGGAGTTGTAGTTTTGCAACAACTGGGGGCACACTAGTTGGTAAACATTGTCCGTTTCCTAACTCAGTGCCCACAGCTGTTGCAATTGTTACAAAACTATAACTCCCAGCATGCACTGACAGACCATGCATGCTGGGAGTTGTAGTTTAGCAACAGCTGGAGGCACACTGGTTTGGAAACACTAAGTTTGGTTGCAAAACACTTGAAAGTTTATCACTTAACTTAGTGTTTCCAAACCAGTGTGCCTCCAGCTGTTGCAAAACTACAACTCCCAGCATGCACGGACAGCCAAAGGGCATGCTCGGAGTTTGCAACAGCTGGATGTTTGTCCCCTCCCCCCAATATGAATGTACAGGGTACACTCACATGGGCGGAGGTTTACAGTGAGTGCTGCAAGTTTGAGATGGCGCAAATTTTGCGCTGCAGCTCAAACTCCCAGCGGCAAACTTGCTGTGAACCTCTGCCAATGTGACTGTACCCTAAAAACACTACACTACACTGACACTAACCTAAAATAAAAAGTAAAAAACACTACATATACACATACCCCTACACAGCCCCCCTCCCCCCAAAAAAATGAAAAACGTCTGGTACGCTACTGTTTCCAAAACGGAGCCTCCAGCTGTTGCAAAATAATAACTCCCAGTATTGCCGGACAGCCATTGACTGTCCAGGCATGCTAGGAATTTTGCAACAGCTGGAGGCACCCTGTTTGGGAATCATTGGCGTAGAATACCCCTATGTCCACCCCTATGCAAATCCCTAATTCAGGCCTCAAATGCGCATGGCGCTCTCTCACTTTGGAGCCCTGTCGTATTTCAGGGCAACAGTTTTGGGACACATATGGGGTATCGCCGTACTCGGGAGAAATTGCCTTGCAAATTTTGGGGGGCTTTTTCTTCTTTAACCCCTTATGAAAAGGTGAAGTTGGGGTCTACACCAGCATGTTAGTGTAAAAAAATAAATTTTTTACACTGACATGCTGGTGTTGCCCTATACTTTTCATTTTCACAAGAGGTAAAAGGGAAAAAAGACCCTCTAAATTTGTAATGCAATTTCTCCCGAGTACGGAGATACCCCATATGTGGGCGCAAAGTGCTCTGGGGGCGCACAACAAGGCCCAGAAGGGAGAGTGCACCATGTACATTTGAGGCGATTTGCACAGGGGTGGCTGATTGTTACAGCAGTTCTGACAAACGCAAAACAATAAATATCCATATGTGACCCCATTTTGGAAACTACACCCTCACGGAATGTAATAAGGGGTGCAGTGAGAATTTACACCCCACTGGTGTATGACAGATTTTTGGAACAGTGGTCTGTGAAAATGAAAAATAAAATTTTTGATTTGCACAATCCACCGTTTCAAATATCTGTCAAACGCCAGTGGGGTGTAAATGCTCACTGCACCCCTTATTAAATTCCATGAGGGGTATAGTTTCCAAAATGGGGTCACATGTGGGGGGGTCCACTGTTCTGGCACCATAGGGGCTTCCTAAATGGGACATGCCCCCCAAAAACCCTTTCAGAAAAACTCACTCTCCAAAATCCCATTGTCGCTCCTTCCCTTCTGAGCCCTCTACTGCGCCCGCCGAACACTTTACATACACATATGAGGTATTTCCTTACTCGAGAGAAATTGGGTTACAAATTTTAGGGTGATTTCTCTCCTTTTACCCCTTGTAAAAATTCAAAAATTGGGTCTACAAGAAAATGCGAGTGTAAAAAATGAAGATTTAGAATTTTCTCCTTCACTTTGCTGCTATTCCTGTGAAACACCTAAAGGGTTAAAACACTTAGTGAATGTCATTTTGAATACTTTGGGGGGTGCAGTTTTTATAATGGGGTCATTTATGGGGTATTTCTAATATGAAGACCCTTAAAATCCACTTCCAACCTGAACTGGTCCCTGAAAAATTACGATTTTGAAAATCTTGAGAAAAATTGGAAAATTGCTGCGGAACTTTGAAGCCCTCTGGTGTCCTATAGGGTGCGTTCCCACAGGGCGTATACGCAGCGTATTTGACGCTGCGCAAAATGTATGGCAGCAGCGGGAAATACGCTGCGTATCCCTTGCTCACTATATACACAGGGTTTTCCGGCGGCAGCCCTATGTGTGTAGTGAGTTTTGGAGGCGGAGATGCGCGTCACAGATACGTTGGCACACGGCCCCGCCTCCAAAACTCACTACACACATAGGGCTGCCGCCGGAAAGCCCTGTGTGTATAGTGAGCAAGGGATACGCAGCGTATTTCCCGCTGCTGCCATACATTTTGCGCAGCGTCAAATACGCTGCGTATACGCCCTGTGGGAACGCACCCTTAAAAGTAAAAACTTGTCAATTTTTTATGCAAACACAAAGTAGACATATTGTATATGTGAATCAATATGTAATTTATTTGGAATATCCATTTTCCTTTCAAGCAGAGACTTTCAAAGTTAGAAAAATGCTAAATTTTCTACATTTTCATGAAATTTTAAGATTTTTTACCAAGAAAGGATGCAAATATCAGTGAAATTTTACCAATAACATAAAGTAGAATATGTCACGAAAAAACAATCTCGGAATCAGAATGATAAGTAAAAGCATTCCAGAGTTATTAATGTTTAAAGTGACAGTGGTCAGATTTTTAAAAAATGCCCAGGTCCTGAAGGTGAAAATGGGCTGGGTCATGAAGGGGTTAAAGCTTACCCGTCAGATCTCTCAAAAAAACAAAACTGTTATATGTTGCTCAGTATCTCTTCCTGATCATGTACATGTACTATGTATGTGTCTGTGACCTACATTTCTCTCAGAATTAGCTTTATTTCTGAAATACCTTAATTTTATCCCCGAGAAGCAGGGGGGCGGGTACTCACTGTGATAGCCTCAGTCCAGTTCTTCCAAACCAGGGTGCCTCCAGCTGTTGCAAATCTAAAACTCCCAGCATGCCTGCACAGCCAAATGATGTGTGGGAATGCTGGGAGCTGTAGTTTTGCAACAGCTGGAGGTAGCCCCCCTTTATCTCACACACACACATGCTTCATATATTCTTGCACATACACATTAGATAGACACACTGATATACACACATACACATATATCCACACACACACACACACACACACACACACACACACACACACACACACACACACACATGCTTGGAAACTTTTTCATCTGCAATGCATGTTTCTGCCTCTCTCATTGATGTTTGCTGTGTGAGAGATGGCAGCAGTCTTCCTGCCCCTCCCCCTCCCCTTCTCTTCACATGAGTCTCTGCAGTGTATACAGCCCATCCCCCCTCCAAAACGTCCTGAAGTCCAGGACGAAGCAGTGTTCACAGAAGCAGTGAATGCATTCCAGGAGGCAGAGGGGGGGAGGGGCAGTTCTTTGACTGGCTTTTTCACTATGAAAAACTGAAAATTTTCGAATGAAAGCAATTGCAAAACCTTTTGGTTTTGCATGCTTTACAACATTTCTAAATTTTTTTATATCTGCCAGTGACTATTTAACCCCTTAAGGACTCAGGGTTTTTCAGTTTTTGCACTTTCATTTTTTCCTCCTTACCTTTTAAAAATCATAACCCATTAATTTTTCCACCTAAAAATCCATATTATGGCTTATTTTTTGCATCACCAATTCTAATTTGCAGTGACATTAGTAATTTTACCCAAAAATTCATGGCGAAACGGAAAACAAAATCATTGTGCGACAAAATCGAAGAAAAAACACCATTTTGTAATTTTGGGGGCTTCCGTTTCTACGCAGTGCATTTTTCGGTAAAAATGACACCTTATCATTATTCTGTAGGTCCATACGGTTAAAATGATACCCTACTTATATAGGTTTGATTTTGTCGCACTTCTGGAAAAAATCATAACTACATGCAGGAAATTTTATGCGTTTAAAAATGTCATTTTCTGACCCCTATAACTTTTTTATTTTTCCACGTACAGGGCGGTATGAGGACTCATTTTTTGCGCAGTGATCTGAAGTTTTTATCGGTATGATTTTTGTTTTTATCTGGCTTTTTGATCACTTTTTATTCATTTTTTAATGGTATAAAAAGTGACCAAAAAAATGCTTTTTTTGACTTTTGAATTTTTTTGCGCGTACGCCATTGACCGTGCAGTTTAATTAATGATATATTTTTATAGTTCGGACATATACGCATGCAGCGATACCACATATGTTTATTTTTTTTATTTACACTGTTTTATTTTTTATGGGAAAAGGGGGGTGATTCAAACTTTTATTAGGGAAGGGGTAAAATGACCTTTATTAACAAGTTTTTTTTAAACTTTTTTTTTGCAATGTTATAACACTGCACACACTGATCTCTCATGCTGATCACTGGCGTGTATTAACCCGCCTGTGATCAGTGTTATCGGCGCTTGACTGCTCCTGCCTGGATCTCAGGCACGGAGCAGTCATTCGTTGATCGGACACCGAGGAGGCAGGTAAGGGCCCTCCCGATGTCCTGTAAGCTGTTCGGGATGCCGCGATTTCACCGCAGCGGTCCCGAACAGCCCGACTGAGCAGTCAGGATACTTTCACTTTCCCTTCAGACGCGGCGGTCAGCTTTGATTGCCGCATCTGAAGGGTTAATATAGGGCATCACCACGATCAGTGATGTCCTGTATTAGCGTCCCGGCCGCTGATAGCCACAGAGACCGACCCGATATGACGCGGGGACACCGCGTGACCCTGCGGCATATCGCAGGAGCCGCCGGAGGACGTAAATATACGTCCTGCGTCGTTAAGGAGTTAACCCCTTAAGAACCAAGGACGTTCTGGAACGACCCCGCACCCTGGGCTTTAAGGACCAAGGACGTTCCAGAACGTCCTGGTGTTTCTCCGGTCTCTGCTGCGCGCCGGGCAGAGATTGGAAGCGGATCCCTACTGAAATTCTTCAGCAGGGATCCAGGGCAAACGCCGAGGGTGGCCATGTCGGCCGGTGAAATCACGCCAGCGATTTGCGGCAATACCGGGCTGATCGGGTCTCTGGGACCCGACCGCCCGGTAATTTTGCATGATCCCGGTTGTCACAGACAGCCAGGGCCATGCTGGAGTATAGGAGCGAGGTGGCAAGCCTGCCACCTCCTCCTAACCCCCGCGATTGCTCGGTTAGAACTAACTGACCAATTGCAGGGGGGGGGGGGGGCGGTTACTTGCTCCCGTTCTGCCCGGACCCTGGAAGTCCGGAGAGGACGGGAGGAAGACCGGAGGACGCAGCGGGGGACGGGGGAGTGCTGGGGCCCAGCCCCAGTACTTACCTCGTCCCTGAAGACCAGGATCCCGGCGATGAAGACGGCGGTGGCGGCGACAGGTGAGTTCCTCTTCAGCTGCGGTCGGGCCCTTTACAGCAATGCACGTCGCCGTAAAGCGACATGCATTGCTGTAATGGAACCCTGTATACTACAACTCCCAGCATGCCCAGACAGCCCTTGGCGTCTGGGCATGCTGGGAGTTGCAGTTTTGCAACATCTGGAGGTCCACAGTTTGGAGACCCCTGTGCCCTTCCAGATGTTGCAAAACTACACATCCTCAGCATGCCCTTACTGTCCAGGTATGCTGGGAGTTGTAGTTCTGTAACATCTGGCCCTTCAGATGTTGCAGAACTACAACTCCTAGCATGCCTGGACAGTTTTGGCATACTGGGAGTTGTAGTTTTGCAACATCTGAAGGGCTACAGCTTGGACACCACTACACAGTGGTCCCCAAGCTGTTCTCCTCCAGCTGTTGCGTAATCACTACTCCCAATATGCCCTTCGGCTGTCTGGGCATGCTGGGAGTTGTGGTTTTGCAACAACTGGAGGCACACTGGTTGGGAAACATTGTCTGTTTCCTAACTCAGTGTTTCCCAACCCGTGTGCCTCCAGCTGTTGCAAAACTATAACTACCAGCGTGCACTGATAGACCGTGCATGCTGGGAGTTGTAGTTTTGCATCAGCTGGAGGTCCCGCCCCCCCCCCCCCTCCACCTGTAAATGTACAGAGAACATTCACATGGACAGGGGGCTTAAAGTGAGTATCAGGCTGCAAGTTTGCGATGCAGCAAATTTTGCACGGCAGCTCAAACTCTCTGTAATCCCCCGCCCGTGTGACTGTACCGTAAAATCACTACACTACACTAACACAAAATAAAATAAAAAGTAAAACACACTACATATACACATACCCCTACACAGCCCCCCTCCCCAATAAAAATGAAAAACGTCTGGTACGCCCCTGTTTCCAAAATGGAGCCTCCAGCTGTTGCAAAACAACAACTCCCAGTATTGCCAGACAGCCGTTGACTGTCCAAGCATGCTGGGAGTTTTGCAACAGCTGGAGGCCCCCTGTTTGGGAATCATTGGAGTGGAATACCCCTATGTCCACCCCTATGCACATGGCGCTCTCACTTTGGAGCCCTGTCGTATTTCAAGGCAACAGTTTAGGGACTCATATGGGGTATCGCCATACTCCGGAGAAATTGCCTTATAAAGTTTGGGGGGCTTTTTCTCCTTTCACCCCTTATGAAAAGGTGAAGTTGGGGTCTACACCAGCATGTTAGTGTAAAAAATTCATTTTTTACACTAACATGCTGGTGTTGCCCTATAATTTTCATTTTGACAAAAGGTAAAAGGGAAAAAAGCCCTCCAAAATTTGTAATGCAATTTCTCCTGAGTACAAAAACACCCCATATGTGGGCACAAAGTGCTCTGGGGGCGCACAACAAGGCCCAGAAGGGAGAGTGCACCATGTACATTTGAGGTGATTTGCACAGGGGTGGCTGATTGTTACAGTGGTTTTGACAAACGCAAAAAAAAACACATGTGACCCCATTTCGGAAACTACACCCCTCACGGAATGTAATGAGGGGTGCAGTGAGAATTTTCACCCTACTGGTCTCTGACAGATCTTTGGAACAGTGGGCTGTGCAAATTAAAAATTTTGTACAGAGCCACTGTTCCAAAGATCTGACAGACACCAGTGGGGGGTAAATGCTCACTGTGCCCCTTGCTACATTCCTCAAGGGGTCTAGTTTCCAAAATGGTATGCCATGTGGGGGTTATTTTGCTGTCCTGGCACCATAGGGGCTTCTTAAATGCGACATGCCCCCCGAGCAAAGTTTGCTCTCAAAAAGCCAAATATGACTCCTTGTCTTCTGAGCATTGTAGTTCGCTTCAGGTCAACTTATGGGGTACCTCCATACTCAGAAGAGTATTTTGGGGGGTCTTTTCTGCTATTAACCCTTGCAAAAATGTAAAATGTAAAATTTGGGGGGATACACACATTTTGGGGGAAAACATTATTTTTTTTTTTGCATATGCAAAAGTCGTGAAACACCTGTGGGGTATTAAGGCTCACTTAATTCCTTGTTATGTTCCTCAAGGGGTCTAGTTTCCAAAATGGTATGGCATGTGGGGATTTTTTTGCTGTTCTGGCACCATAGTGGCTTCCTAAATGCAACATGCCCCCCAAAAACCATTTCAGAAAAACATACTCTCCAAAATCCCCTTGTCGCTCCTTGGCTTCTGAGGCCTCTACTGCGCCCGCCGAACAATTTACATAGACATATGAGGTATGTGGTTACGCAAGGGAAATTGGGCTACAAATATAAGTATAAATTTTCTCCTTTTACCCCTTGTAAAAATAAAAAAAAATTGGGTCTACAAGAACATGCAAGTGTAAAAAATGCAGATTGTGAATTTTCTCCTTCACTTTGCTGCTATTCCTGTGAAACACTTAAAGGGTTAAAACGCTGACTGAATGTCATTTTGAATACTTTGGGGGGTGCAATTTTTATAATGGGGTCATTTGTGGGGTATTTATAATATGAAGACCCTTCAAATCCTCTTCAAACCTGAACTGGTCCCTGAAAAATAGTGAGTTTGAAAATTTTGTGAAAAATTGGAAAATTGCTGCTGAACTTTGAAGCCCTCTGGTGTCTTCCAAAAGTAAAAACATGTCAATTTTATGATGCAAACATATTGTATATGTGATCCAACATTTTTTTTATTTTGAATATCCATTTTCCTTACAAGCAGGGAGCTTCAAAGTTAGAAAAATGCTAAATTTTCATTTTTTTTATAAAAGGATGAAAGGATGCAAGTTGCCACAAAATTTTACCACTATGTTAAAGTAGAATATGTCACAAAAAAACATTCTCGGAATCAGAATGATAACTAAAAGCATTCCAGAGTTATTAATGTTTAGAGTGACAGTGGTCAAATGTTCAAAAAAGGCTCTGGTCCTAAGGTGTAAAATGGCCTGGTCCTTAAGGGGTTAAGGCCAAAATGGGTTTAGGGGTTAAGGACCAAGGACGTACCGGTACTTCCTGAGTCCTTTCCCTTTCTATAATGCGGGGCCACGGTGTGGCCCCGCAGCATAGCGGGTCGGGCCCAGCCTGTAACAATGGCCAGGACCCGTGGCTAATAGCACACAGCACTAATGGCAGTGCCGCACGCTATTAACCCTTTGAACGCCGCGTCTAAAGTCAAAGTAAAACAATGGCGGTTAGCTCAGGGAGGCAAAATCGCGGCATCCCGAACAGCTTACAAGACAGCTGGAGGATCCCTACCTGCCTCCATGCTGTCCGAATGACTGCTCAGTGCCTGAGATCCAGGCATGAGCAGTCAAGCAGCAGAATCATTGATCACTGGTTTCCTATGAGAAACCAGTGATCAATGTAAAAGATCAGTGTGTGCAGTGTTATAGCTCCCTATGGGAGCTATAATATTGCAAAAAAAATGTGAAAAAAGAAGTGAATAAAGAACATTTAACCCCTCCCCTAATAAAAGTTTGAATCACTCCCCTTTTCCCATTAAGAAAAAAAAACTGTGTAAATAAAAATAAGCATGAAAAAATACAATAATGGTACCGTTAAAAACTTCAGATCCCAGCGCAAAAAATTAACCCTCATACCGCCCCATACACAGAAAAATCAAAAAGTTATATGGGTGAAAAAATGACGATTTTAAACGTATAAATGTTCCTGCATGTAGTTATGGTTTTTTTCAGAAGTACGAAAAAATCCAACCTATATAAGTAGGGTATCATTTCAATCATATCGACCTACAGAATAAAGAGAATGTGTCATTTTTACCAAAAAATTTATGGCATAGAAAGAGAAGCCCCCAAAAGTAAAAAAAATGTTTGTTTGTTTTTTTTCAATTTTGTCTCACAATTAATTTTTTTTTCCGTTTTGTCGCAGATTTTTGGGTAAAATGACTGATGTCATTACAAAATAGAATTGGTGGCACAAAAAATAAGCCATCATATGGATTTTTAGGTGAAAAATTGAAATAGTTATGAATTTTTAAAGGTAAGGAGGAAACAATTTGAGTGCAAAAACAGAAAAACACCTGGTCCGTAAAGGGGTTATCCAGGAAAAAACTATTTTTTTATATATCAACTGGCTCCAGAAAGTTAAACAAATTTATAAATTATTTCTATTAAAAAATCTTAATGCTTTCAGTACTTATGAGCTTCTGAAGTTAAGGTTGTTCTTTTCTGTCTAAGTCCTCGCTGATGACACCTGTCTCTGGAAACGCCCAGTTTAGAAGCAAATCCCCATAGCAAACCTCTTCTAAACTGGGCGTTTCCTGACACAGGTGTCATCAGAGATTAAGATTTTTTAATAGAAGTAATTTACAAATCTGTTTAACTTTCTGGAGCCAGTTGATATATATAAAAAAGTTTTTTCCTGAATACCCCTTTAAGGGGTTAAAGGGATATTGGGGCTCTATACATCTTATTTCCTTAAGGATAGATGGTAAGATGTATGATTGCAGGGGTCCGGTCGCTGGGGACCCCATGATCTCAGTGCAGCCCTGGCATTCTGTGCTGGGTGCTGCCTCCGGGATGGGGATGTGACATCATTGCCACACCCCCTAGTGATGTCACATCACGCCCCCTCCATTCACAGAATGCCGGCGGCTGCACCGAGATCATGGAGGTCCCCAACGGCGGGTTCAATGCGATCATACATGTTATCCCCTATCCTTTGGATAGGAGATAAGATGCATAAAGCCTCAATACCCCTTTCAATGACTATTTGATTGAAACTAAACACATAAGGAGTCATATTCAATACTCTTCCCATCAAAAAATTTGCGTTTTCGGGCAAAAAAGTTTACATCATATATTCAAAGTTTTTTTACATGAGAATTATCCAAGGTTTACACTAGTCACACCAGTTTGGCAAAAGTGACCACGGCTATGTAAATTTCATGTTTTGCATGATATTTTCAAAAGGGTGAGAGTCCATTTTATATTAAAAATTTCATACCAGCTTTTTGCTAGTATAAAAATCACAGAAATGGTCGTTTGTTTGTTTTTCTTTAGTTTTTTGGGGGAAAAGGGTTATTTAATCAATTATTGAAAAGTAAATATTTATTCTTGGAAAATGTTAGAAAAAATATACATTGTTTTCTTTTCTTTTTTTTTTTATGATCACTGCACTAACGCTTATGCCTTAGAAATTTTTAATTTACACAGCTATCGCTTGTCTGGGCACTAGTAATCATGGAATATTACGCGAGATGCTTCTGCCAGAATTTTCCGTGATGTAAAGTTAGGCGCCAAAATTGGCAATTTTGGTGTAAAAAATGCCAATTCAGACAACCAAGCTCTGCCATTTTGGTGCAAAAATAATTTGGCGGAAACCAAAAAAATTTGCCATGAAAAAAAAATAAAAATGTGCCACAAAAATGAACTCTCACATGTTTTCATATTTTCAAAGCTAATTTTTTTTGTTTGTTTTCACTTGGTCTGCACTCTGCCCCTCCCCCTCAGCCCAGGCCTATATAAATTAGCAGGAAGCTGCATTAGGGCCCTATTCCTTTTTGGCAGCTTCCCAGTCTCTGGCTTTTTACATCTCTTAACTCTGGTGCGGTGCTGTGTGGCATCCATTGCTGCCCCGGCTCTGTGTCTGTGGAGAGGCGTGGCCCAGGGACTGGTTTGAGTGGCATTGGGGCCAGTGGACCATTCCCCCCCCCCCTGTGAGCACTGGCGTTGGGGCGGTGGTGATCGCCGCTCAGTGCTGCACCATTTTATGCTAGGGATGTTAGGGACCCACTACTTACAGGTGGCCGTGACGTGGCTAGTGGGCTTGAACTTCATGATCATAAAGTACACTAACGACCTGTTAGCTTAATAAATGTTGCTGAGAAGCATAAGATCAAGGTTCATGTTGTGGATGTGTGACCATGTCTGTTTTTTTCTCAAGTTGAATTCAATATAGATGTATGATGTATAATTTGGTCCCCTTCTACAAATAGAAATAGACCAGTATGAAAACTAATAAAATTTATTACAAATTATCTCATACAGATTAAATAAAAATTCACACATTTCATATACAGGCACCACAGGGCCCTTGTGGCATTATAACCTGCAAGCATATACCCTTATTCACATAAAACAGGTAAATAAGGTGCTTATCTGGAGAATAAACAATCTCCAAAGTAAACTTGCTAGGGAAAAAAAACAAAAGTGAATACAGTCCTATAATGCAATATAATTTTAAGTGAATAATGATTGTCGTAGATCTTTCCATAAATATTCTGGTCCATGGCAGAGAACACAAAGCCCAACCTAATTTTTCCAAGACATGTGAAATGTCAGCAAAAGTGTCCCTGGTGCTTTATAAACGTGTCATTCTGCCTAAGTGTAATACTTGTCAATGTATTTACAGCTACAGCCATGTTATATTTGTTACTAAATATTGTATAATTAGTAACTAAAATAACTATATATTTTGCATTTATCACGCCATCTTGGTAACGTGATATGACTCCCATAAAGCCATGAAGAAATGAGTGGCTGACCAACAGAGAAAAAAAATGGTGTAGTGCAATACAGTATATTATTATTGATTAATGTTCTTTCACAGCCTAACACTTACCAGTTCATCAAAAAGGTGACTTAAAACTTTTGAGCAGTAGATCACTTTTATCATTGCCTCAGTCACACACTCGTAAATCTTCTAGGTATACATTTGATAACTGTCTTGCCATATGCTGTAGTTATGGCCTTGTCATCCATCAAACGGTAACTAGAAAATTGAAAATACTAATGTGAAAATAGTGCCAGCTACATGTTTTTTTTATTTATTTATTATTTTGTTTTAATTAATTGCACTAAGCTGTATTTTAAACCTGAATGAATTGATTAGTAAGAAGTAGGGATGAGCGAATCAAAGAATCCAAATTCGTTGCAAATTTCAGGAAAGATTTGATTTGCAATGAATGCGAATATCGGAATTTGATCGCATGAATCGCTTCATTAATCTCCATTTAGCGTGGTCCAGGCTCCATGGCATCTAAAATTGCAGATCCACATGTGAGGACATGGGGAAAGGAATCCTGGGAAGGCGGGAAAACGACTAGGCGGGATGACCCTGAATCACCTACGGTATGCAGCCTATCAGCAGCCAGTCACTCCCGTGATGTCACAGCCCTATATAATCGGCAGCCATATTGCGGCCAGTCACTTCAGCCTTTCATTGTAGAGAGTTAGAAAGGGACAGACATCGCTGTGTGTGTTGGCCAGAAAAGCTTTTTTCCATCAGGGATTCACCTCCTAGTCTCATCAGTGTTCTATTAGAGAGAGGAACAGAGAGCAGGGTGTGTTGCACAGGAAAGCATTCTTACTGCAGCAATTCACCTGTCAGTCACTACAGCGTTCTATTACAGATAGGGACAGAGAGCCTGTGTTGCACTGAACAGCAGAGATTCAGCTCAACCACAAATCCTGCCAAGAAGCACTGATAGCGAAGCGAGTGAGATTGAGAGAGAAGGTGCAATATTGGGTGTAGTACACAGAGACTGTGTGCTGCAGCACTAGTGTGTTCTGCTGGTGTTTTACACAAATACTTTTTTAAGCATACTGTAGTGCAATGTCCTCCCCTCATAAGTGCATACCACATATGTACATCTAAGTGGTGTACTATTTTGTTCCTGTTAAAGTCTCAAGGGCCTAGATACTGTGAAAGGCCAGGCAAACGTACACACTGGCTGGTGTTGTACACAAATACTTTTTTAAGCATACTGTAGCGCATTGTCCTCCCTTCATAAGTGCATACAACATACGTACATCTGAGTGGTGTACTATTTTTTTCCTGTTAAAGTCTCAAGGGCCTATATACTGTGAAAGGCCAGCCAAAAGTACACACCTGCTGGTGTTGTAGACAAATACTGTTTTAAGAATATGGAGCGTTTTGTACTCCCCTCATATACACATTGGGGAACATGTATCATTATTTGTGTATGGTAGAAGCATTTTACCCCTTTTCCCGAATTCTAAATTATGCGCAGAAGCACTACATTTATCAATCAAGTGCAATGAGCTTCATAAATTGCGGGTAAATGTAGTAATCTCCTAAATCCACTCTTTGGAAAATAGAATCGATGATTTAGAGCATCTTGCTACGTTAAGTCCAAGATGGCTTATATCTGCGCAAGAAAAACTGCTCTTGCGGCAAAATTTTTGGTGTAAAAAAAAGTGCGCAGTTAATAAATCCATGTGTACTATAGATGTCACTCCAAGGTACCCCGATTCAGCCACATCTGGAGGACATACTCTACCAAAACGTGCGCAAAAAAATAGCGCAAAAAAGGGCTTGCACAAAATTTTGCGCAAAAAAATACACACAAAACAGGGGTAAAATCTTTGATACATGTCCCCAATGAAGTATGTCAGGCCGAGAAGTGCCAGAATGGGCACAGTGGAGAGGCCTAAAGCATAGGCCTAAATTCATCAGGCAGAAGTTGGAGCAGACTAGGGGCGAGTGGCAGCAGGAGTAGCAGCGAAAGGCCTGAGCGCCCATTATCAGCTAGCGATCGTGTCTCGACCAGCAACCCATCTGCTGTCATCTATTGCTTAACACAGTCATCCACTTCATCACAAGTGACATCTGACACCCCCAGTCAACAGCCGGTGGGTTCCTCAGACACAACCCTCACTTGGCATGACCGGGGAGCAGTCCCTGTCCTCCCATTGCCTCTGTCCTATGCTGTTCCCTCCCCCACAGAAGTATTTTATGCTGTGTGTTCAGCTGCACTATTTAGTCAGGACGATCTGGAGGACAGTCAGCAGCTACTTCCCAGCCAAGAAGTGAAGGAGACATCCACAGTTTCCTCCACTAGATGGGCAAGTAGAGATGAGGAGACTGGCGTGGGAGATGGTGTTGCAAACATTCAGGCTCCTGAAGCAGACACTGTTGAGGATCCTGAGGAGGACATCAGTGACGTGCAGACACAATTCGATGATGATGAAGCTGATCGCAGTTGGGAGCCCGATGCAGAAGGTGCTTCATCATCATCAGGAGAAGAGGGTTGCAGGTTGCCCCTGAGGCAGTAGCTGAGCCAACAAGGTGGTAGCATGGTTGGCAGTAAGCATGGTGGCAGAAGTGGAAAGTCTGGAGCAAAACGTGCCCGGGTAGACCACCTGCTTTGCGGCAGCCTACCTTCCCGGAAGGTAGTGGAACAGGGGTTCCTGGAGTTGGCAGCAGTAGCAGTCAACCATTGTGGACTGTTGGTGGGAAAATCAGCTATTCGGCAGTGTGGCATGTTTTTCAGCAAGCATCCGGAGGAGGTTAACATGGCCACATGCAAAATGTTTCGGCAGAAGGTGAAGCGTGGCCAGCCATGGTGACAGACAACGGGAAGAACATCTTATCTGCACTGTGACAAGGAAGCCTGAGCCATGCGCCCTGCATGGCACACGTGTTCAATCTTGTTAACAAGTGGTTCCTAAAGTGTTCACCCCATCTCCAAGCCATCCTAACAACTGGAAAGAAACTTTGCATGCACTTCAGCCACTCATACACCGCAAAGCACACCCTCCTTGAGCGTCAGAAAGGCATACTCCAACATAGTCTGATTTGTGACGTTTCCACATGTTGGAATTCCACCCTCCATATGTAGGACCGAGTATACGAACAGAGAAAAGCCATCACTGATTTTTTTGATGATCCACACAGATAGGGAGACCTCCCTGTGTAACTTCAATGTCAACCAGTGGCAGCTCATACGTGACTAGTGATGAGCAGCAGGGGCCATTTTCGAAATCGCAATATTTCTCAAATTTTTGGACGAATATTATATATATCATATATTCGCTATGTTCTTTTGCTTTTTTTTCATGTGAAAATTTGTTATGAAATTCACATTATGTGCATGCACAATTATATCTTTTATCTAAAAGAAGGGAGGGATCAGTGTCCAGTCTGTAAGTGCCGATATTCACATCGATATTCCTATTAATGTTTGCATACATTCACATAAAAAATAACTAATATTCATAATTCTAAATATATATCACATCAAAGTGCCGATATTCACGGTAAAAATTAGCATTTTAAATATTCGTGCTCAAAAGTATAGAGTTGTCCCTCAACAGACGATGGTAAATCGTTCCAAATGAACCATTGTTTGTTGAAACCATCGTATGTTGATGGATCCGTGCAATGTTAAATATAGGAAGGTATACTCACCTGTCTCCGCCCGTCCAGACCGTCACCGCTGCCCTGGATGTCGCCGTCCATCGCTGTCTCGGCGTCCCCGGGGTGTCCCCGCCGCTCCAGACCGTCTCTGCTGGCCGGGATCGCTCCTATTGAATGATGGGACGGCGTGCGCGGCGACGTTATGACAACCATGGAGAGCGACGGCGATGCAGGGGATCCCGAAGAGGACGGTCCGGAGCGCCGGGGACATGTAAGTGATCGTCACAGGACCACACAGGGCACCTTAAATGGCTATCCGGCAGCAGCTGAAGCAGTCTGCGCTGCCGGATAGCCATTTATGCGATGGCCCCGACATACAAAAACATTGTAGGTTGATACTGCCTTCTTCATGCTATGGCCTCTGAGAGGCCATCATATGTTGAAATTACTGTATGTCATCGTATGTCATACCGTATGTCATAACGGGGCCATCGTAGGTCGGGGGGGTCACTGTACATGGCACCTGCCGTTTGCTCAGGCCATTTGAGGAAGCCACATTTTTGGCCAGTATGCCTACTGATGAAGAGGGGGTTACCCTCGAAACGCGTCATCTGTAATTTTATTATTTTATTAATAAATATGATCCCTGCAAGAATCTTTTACTACTAACCTCTGCCTATGGTGTTTGAGCAAGCAGCGCCTGGAATCCGTTGGTCCCTTTTCTCCTATTTTCTTCGCATGCTACTACAGGACAGGATCTCCTAAGGACCCTCCGGCTGAGCAGCCTGCTCCCCCTCTATACCTCTATCAGAGTTGATATGCTATTTATCTTCTACTTCAAGGTGAGCGGCCACCTATAAGGTGCTACACTATTTTATATCTATCTCAAGGGTAATACACGAGGCGCCGTTCGCTGCCTTCTTTTTTCTCTATATTAAGTCAAGTTTGTCCTTCATATAAGGATATACTGGCTAATGTCTCAATTTTACATCAGTTTTGAGGGTTAGCTAATGTCATTGTTTACATTAACCACAGTTGTGAAACCACATTGTGATCCATAGGTGCAGGTCCTCCACTTCAACATAGGTGCACAACTGCACTTGGAGTTGAGCACCTTGTATCACCTTAGATCACATCAATGTAAGTGTTGTTTTTTTCTCTATATTACCACACGTAATCAGTTGGATGATGCCTATGTGCGCAATTGTCCATCCTCTTGCAGGTCTGACTCGGGGGGCCCTCTGCACTCACCTTCCACTGTCATGGCTGCTGGGGAGGGGTGGGGTGGCAGGAGCAGTACCAGCTCCATCAGCAGTAGCCAGAGTCTACAGTCGCTGATGAATAGCTTTCTTCACCCTCATAGTGAAGCAACTCATCAGCAGCAGATAGACCTGGAGCAGGACCTGAACCAGCAGGTGGTGGCATACCTTGACATGACCATGCCAACACACCTTGAAGATCCGCTGGACTTCTGATTTCATTTGTGGCAGCAACTAGCAGAGTTGGCCCTGGAAAAGCTGTCCTGCCCATCCAGTAGTGTGCCATCAGAGCAGGTGTTAAGTGCAGCGGGGGCCATAGTAGCCCCAAGGAGAACTCGTCTGTCCATGAAAAATGGGGAGAGACTGACCTTTGTTAAGATGTATCAGATTACATTGACCATGGCGCCACACTAATACTTCACAAATATTGATAGTGCAAAACATGTTTAAGGTGCTACTTCCCAGTTACAGACATTTCTAGCCATCAGGCCACTAATGAGTATTGAGGATATGCTTTAGCCAAAACTTAAATATTCTTAGGATAAAATATATGTACTAATTTTTATTTTTATTAAAAGGAAAGGTGTGCAAAAAACAGGCAAAACGTATGGTCCTTTTCTACTGGTAGGGGAAAAACTTCCCCTGTAAAGCCCTCACCCTCGCATTATTAATTCTCTTCTTGGCAAGGTTTACTCTCCCTAAAAAGGGCAGCCCCACACAGGAACCTTTCCCTATTTCCCTCTTCCCTCTATAAACACTGCCATTTTCAGGGTTTTTAGGTGGAAATAGAGAGAATTCCCTGGGGGAGGGGGGCATTTTAAGGTGGGTAACACTTTCCAAGAAGGGAATTAATAGGGCAAGAGTAGGGCCTTACAGGGGAAGCTTTTACTCCCACTGGTTACAATGAACCATGCGTTGTTCCCTTTGACCTTTTAGAGGTCTGTGCATCACATCAATACTTGGTGGTGTAGTTGGCACATGGTGTTTTTTGCACACCTTTCCTTTTATTTAATTTAAAAAAATATTGGGTCAATATATTTTATCCCAAGCATATTATTAAAAGTTAAGTTTTACGTAATGCATATCCTCAATACACTAACACTTTTACGAAAGAGACCATTTTCTTCTGCCCACCTGCCTCAGCAACTATTCTGATCCTGCCACCTGCCTGATGCCACACATCTGATGTCAAGTTCTCCTTTTTTCACCCACCTTAGTCACCGGGTACTGGTATTGACCCCGACCGCACCAATCTGTCACCAAGTAACTTTCAGGACTCCTGATGCTGCTGCTACCCCCTCCAGGCTGTTTCATTCTGCCACCATATGGTCTTCTCATGATGATACCACCTCTGGGCTGTCTCAGTCTGCCACCATATGTTATCCTCATGCTGCCGTCAACTCCAGGCTGTGTCATTAAGCCACTATATGGTCTCCTCTTGCTGCCGCCAACTCCAGGCTATGTCATTCAGCCACTATATGGTCTCCTCATGCTTCCGTCACCTCCGGGCTGTGTCATTCAGCCACTATATGTTCTCCTCATGATGTCGCCAACTCAACGCTGTGTCATTCAGCCACTATATGCTGCCGCCAACTCCACGCATTGTCATTCAGACACTATATGGTCTCCTCATGCTGCCGCCACCTCCATGCTGTGTCATTCAGCCACTATATGGTCTCCTTATGCTGCTTGGACATGACCTAAACATTTTTTTGGTAGCATTATCTACCATAAAACTTCAATAAAAATGTTAAAATGTATCTTTTAATCTTAGGGATTGTGAGGCCCTTTTGTCTCATCATGCTGCTGGGACATTACCTAAAAATGTTATGGTAGAACCTCCAGGCTGTGTCATTGTGCCACCATATGGTCTCCTTATGCTGTTGGCATCTTAGATGAAACTTAAAAAATGTTCATGTATCTAATATCTTCAATTTAAATTTTACAAAATAACTAATCTTTTCTATTGTGAGGCCCTATGGTCTTTTCGGGCTGCTGCCACTCTAGGCTCTGTCATTGTGCCGCCATGTGACTCCTTGTTAGTTTGGGTTTTGTAGTCACACAGTATTAGTTCAAAGTAAATCCTGGGACATTAAACTTGGGAATCTAATATAAACCTTAAATTAAATTTTTTTTTAATCTATGTAATCTTTTCAAGATTGAGGCCTATGGTTGTCGGCGTCATGTATTACCTGTGGAATTACCACAAGAATCCAATGAAACAGCTTTCCAGCTATAACAATGAAACCATAACTGATTTAATGAAACATTTGCACTATCACAGTCATAGGGGCACTGAGAGGCAGGGGCTTGAACAGGTGGTATCTCGCCTTCCAGAGGACGGCCAGCTCGGTGCTCACCAGAATGGGTACTTTAAAAAAATGTAAATAAATTCAAATGAAATAAAAATTACATAAAAAATTTATTCTATTCAATTTTGATGCCATATGGTCTCCCTGTTGTCACATCCAGATGCTTTGTGGCAGTGAATAACCGTTTTTAATAGCGATTTGCTGTGAATAAATTCGGAGTGAACCAAATATTTTTGGAAAATTTGGCAAATCGGCCAAATCAAATTTTTTAAAAATTCGCTCATCTCTAGTAAGAAGCATCAATGTAATAGTTGAGAAAGAAATTATAAAGTCTTGTATCATAAATTTGTAAGGAAGTCTACTGTTTGTTGGAAATTTAGCAGATAAGATCCATCATCTGAAACAGAAGTCAATGAACACTTATGTCATAAGACAAGACTTTCAAATGTGTAACTTAATATTTTTGAATCTTTCATATTCAAATTTTGGATCTTTCATTCTTACACTGGACGAAAGGGTATAAATGACTAAGGTTGCATACCTCATTGCCTCCACCAACTTCCTACTGTCTACCTGAATTGTGTGTTGGACATTTCCCCAGACCTATTTTGTAAGGATATGTTTACATAGTCAAAAGAAGCACTGTTTTTTAATGTGGAAAATGAGTTGTTTTCCACATCAAAAAATGTATGGTCTCACTGCTCAAAACCCTGCTCCTGTTGACTTCAATAGGAATGTGGGAATTTAAATTAATGGGAGCTTCACAGTTTGGCTTCTGTGCTGTTTCTGGCTTTGACACCTCTAACTCCAAACCACTTTTTGCTATGCCAGTTATGTAAATTCCACTGCCGTTAAACAATGTTTAATTATAAAGTATACATTTGTAGTTGCATGCAATACTCTGCATTGGAAATTTAGGCATCATTATAGGTGCAGTTCACAGAGAGAAAAATCTCAACAAAATTACAACTCTTTATTTTAATTTTTTTTATATTCAGTAGTGAGTACATTCATTTAGAGAACAAAGTGACAAAGGTGAACAGTGCTGCTGTTGACCAATTGTTGTATAGGGAAATGCCATACATTTCCATTTAAGCTAATGGGGGTGCATTCTATTTTACTTCATAGTTTATAGTCTCAAGCACTGTTTCCCAAATGCAGTCCTCAAGTATTCCAAACAGGTCATGTTTTCAGAATTTCCTTACTATACAGGTGACAAAATTATGGTCAGTGCACCCGGCATCACCACAAGTGTTCTTTGTATAGGATTTCTTTAAAGGGGTACTCCAGTGGGAAACTATTTTTTTTTTTTTTAAATCAACTGGTGCCAGAAAGTTAAACAGATCTGTAATTTAATTCTATTTAAAAATCTTAATCCTTCCAGTACTTATTAGTTGCTGCATACTGCAGAGAAAGTTCTCTTCTTTTTGAATTTCTTTTCTGTCTGACCACAGTGCTCTCTGCTGACACCTGTGTCCATGTCAGGAACTGTCCACAGCAGGAAATGTTTTCTATGGGGATTTGTTTCTGCTCTGGACAGTTCCTGACATGGACAGACTTGTCAGCAGAGAGCACTGTGGTCAGACAGAAAAGACATTCAAAAAGAAAAAAACTTCCTCTGTAGTATACAGCAGCTGATAAGTACTGGAAGGATTAAGATTTTTTAAATAGAAGTAGTTTACAAATTTGCTTAACTTTCTGGCACCAGTTGATTTAAAAAAAAATGTTTTCCTCCAGAGTCCCCCTTTAAATCATGACCTGTTGGGGCTACTTGATGACTGTGCTTGGGAAACACTAAAGCATCACTCTGCAGGGAAAAAAACGTGAAGGAACAGGGCTGCCTAAACTCTTTGGGAGTTTTGCAAAGAGCAAGCTTGCTTTAATAAACACTGCAACACTGAAAGGCATGTTTCACATGACCATATAACACATCTATTTTTTTACGAGTTGTGGCCTAACCCTTACCAGATGACCTGAACTGCCAGCTGTTAGTTTAGGTAATCAGTATTAGTATACAGCAGAAGTGGGAAGTGAATAAAACTTAGCTTAAATGGCAAAGAGTAGCCACCAGGACAGAACGTAATATAAATTATGAAAAATCCATCACCAACAGTTAAGTAGTTTATAATGCATTTCAACAATTTGCACTGACACCCCCTATCCCTACGTGTTTCGGTCATCTAGACCTCATCAAGGGATTATGGGGGGCAATGTGTCCTCATATAAATATGCCGTGAAACAAATATATTGTAGAATGCAGTAGCAAAGGTACAAACTCATTATATTCCATACAAGTGCTTAATAGCAGCCCACACTTATAAGGAGGCTCAAGTACCAACAGTGTTCAGAATAGGTATATAAGAGCCATACAGGTACCAACGAGCCCATTGCCAAGTCCTGCAATAAAGATACAGATATACACACAATATGTACCTGTAAATAAAGACACATTCAGATAATACAGCAGGGGGTGCGGGATGTACACTCACATAGTGTTGATCTACTCTGGTATGGAGCACAGGTCCCCTCAATGTCCCACTGCTCTAACCCCCCCCCCCCCCTGTATATGGACTTGATTCTGTACTTTATTTCTCATATCCCTCCCTGGACATATGTACCAGTTCGAATAACAGTATTGAGCTTCAGCCTTATGTTACACTTCTGAACGGGTTGAGCTATGACAATCCCTGCGTCTGACAGGGGTGAGTGCCTGTGGTGTGAACACGCCCACTGTCTCAGGAAGGGGATATGACGGAAGATGCTAACGTTCTTCCGGTATGTGCTAAGCAGGCTGGCGATACAGTACGGCCTTCTGCCACTGCGGTTGCACTAAATGACTCCTATCTAGGATGCAGCTAACCGTGAGTGTGCATCCCGCACTCCCTGCTGTGTTATCTGCATGTGCCTTTATTCAGAGGTACTTATTGTATGTATATCTGTATCTTTATTGCAGAACCTGGCAATGGGCTCGGATGGCACCTGTATGGCTCTTATATACCTATTCTGAGCACTGTTGGTACTTGAGCCTCCATATAAGTGTGGGCTGCTATTAAGCACTTGTATGGAATATAATCAGTTTATACCTTTGCTACTGCATTCTATATTTGTTGCATGGCATATATATATATATATATATATATATATATATATATATATATAAATAAATATATGAGTACACCTTGCACCCTATAATCCCCTGATGAGGTCTGGATGATCGAAACGCATAGGTATAGGTGGTGTCAGTGTAAATTGTTGAAGTACATTATCAACTATATAACTGTTGGTGGTAGATTTTTCATAATTTATGTCACTTCCTGACCTGGTGGCTACTCTTTGCCATTTCAGGAATTATATCTCATACACATTATTTTGGTGTTTTTTAACGTTGAGATTAAAAGCAAAATGTTATTCACTTCCCACTTCTGATGTGTAGATATATTGCTGGAAGAATACATATATGTGGTGTTTGGACACCATTATAATATCCAAGTTCCTATTTTTCGTAATCAGAATCAGGCCTGGACATTACTTGACAGAGAGAGATTGAAATGTTGTATCTTGCCATGGAGGGATAAATAGTTTTTTTTTCTACTATCACCAAATATGCTCTTTCTTTTTTCAGATTAAAGGCCTGGACTTGCTTCCATAATATGGAACCAAATGCACAGATAGTATTTTGGCAGTAAAATGGCTGTTTTATTGCTCAAAAATGGCAAAATAAATACTAAAGGCAGAAAACAGCTTTCCATCTGTTTTTGTACTTGATATAAGCCCCTCTATGCTTTACAAAACAGCAGGAAACACTGTGTGGGCCATGTTCACGTAATGTATCTATCCTTTTTTTTTGGGGGGGGGGTTAAAAATTCACTTAAATAGGTGTGCCTTCAAAAACAGGAAAGAAAGGCCTTTTTTTTAATTTTATTTTTTAACAATTGAGTTTTATTGAGTTCAAAATTAAAATGTCCGGAAAATTAAAAGATATGCTTTTTTATCCGGTTATGGCCAGAAAAACAGCAGATTTTAATAGGTATTTTCGGCCATTTAAAAGGGCTTTTTTTTACCAGCAGTTTTTTTCATGAAAAGCAGAGTTTTTATTTATTTATTTTTTTAAATGACTGTAAAGATCAGGTGTAAACATTGTGTAAACATGTTCTGAAAGTTTCCACTTTAAATTCCCTGTTAATCAGAAAGCAATGATATACAGTGGGGCAAAAACGTATTTAGTCAGCCACCAATTGTGCAAGTTCTCCCACATAAAAAGTTGAGAGAGGCCTGTAATTTTCATCATAGGTATACCTCAACTACGAGAGACATAATGAGAAAAAAAATCCATAAAATCACAGTGTCCGATTTTTAAAGAATTTATTTGAAATTTATGGTGGAAAATAAGTATTTGGTCAATAACAAAAGTTCATCTCAATACTTTATTATATACCCTTTGTTGGCAATGACAGAGGTAAAACGTTTTCTGTAAGTCTTCACAAGGTTTTCACTCACTGTTGCTGGTATTTTGGCCCATTCTTCTTTTCAGATCTCCTCTAGAGCAGTGATATTTTGGGGCTGTCGCAGGGCAACACAAACTTTCAACTCCCTCCAAAGGTTTTCTATTGGGTTGAGATCTGGAGACTGGCTAGACCACTCCAGGACCTTGAAATGCTACTCACAATGCCACTCCTTCATTGCTAGAGCAGTGTTTTTGGGATCGTTGTCATGCTGAAAGACCCAGCCACATTTCATCTTCAATGCCCTTGCTGATGAAAGGAGGTTTTCACTCAAAAGCTCACAATACATGGCCCCATTCATTCATTCCTTTACACGGATCAGTCATCCTGGTCCCTTAGCAGAAAAATAGCAGCAAGCATGATGTTTCCAACCCCATGCTTCACAGTAGGTATGGTGTTCTTTTGATGCCACTCAGCATTCTTTCCCCTCCAAACACGACAAGTTGAGTTTTTGCCAAAAAGTTCTAGTTTGGTTTCATCTGACCATATGACATTCTCCCAATCCTCTTCTGGATCATACAAATGCTCTCTGTCAAACTTCAGATGGGCCTGGACATGTACTGGTTTAAGCAGGGGACATGTCTGGCACTGCATGATTTGAGTCCCTAGCGGCGTAGTGTGTTACTGATGGTAGCCTTTGTTATTTTGGTCCCAGCACTCTGCAGGTCATTCACTAGGTCCCCCATGTGTGGTTCTGGGATTTTTGCTCACCGTTCTTATGATCATTTTGACACCACGGGGTGAGATCTTGCATGGAGCCCCAGATCGAGGGAGATTATCAGTGGTCTTGTATGTCTTCCATTTTCTAATAATTGCTCCCACAGTTGACTTCATTAACAGGTGCCCTTAATACAGGTAATGAGTGGAGGACAGAGGAGACTCTTAAAGGAGAAGTTACAGACCTGTAAGAGCTAGCAATCTTGCTTGTTTGTAGGTACCAAACACTTTTTCCATCATAATTAGCAAATAAATTCTTTTTTTTCTCATTATATCTCTCATAGTTGAGGTATGACTATGATGAAAATTATAGGCCTCTCCTCCTTTTTAAGTGGGATAATCTACAGTTGATGCAGTGCGTTTTGTGAAGATGTCTTTGGAGTTTGGAATTAATACCAGTATTTGCTTGACAACTCAGAGGCATATATATTATTTTATCATATCTATCTATGGTAATAGCTATAAATATACTTACTGGTTTCAGTTGCATAGAACATTAAATGAAAGGAACAAACTTGTTTTCTTTATGTCTGTACCGTAAGAGAGAAAATAAAAATAATAACAAAACAAAGTGAAAGCTCAATGCTTTCTGGCACCAATAATGAATGATGAAAGTGTTCATCCAGACATCAGTGATTCTCAGGAGCCTTGGCAAGAGAAAATAGTGAACTGTCAAACAAGGATGCCAAGCTGCTCCCAGCCAGTAACCTTGAGTGCTGCTTCTGAAAGTCAAATTGCACATAAGTTTTCTTTTCAATTAAAATGTACAGTCTAGAGATTCGTTTGTATTTAAATACAGAAATACAAACAATGTTGTAGTGGACCATATAAGAAACGAAAGATGTATCATTACCTTTTATAGCAAACAGTGGAACAATTTCCAGGGCAGTCACTTATTTGCTCTACCACAGTAAAGAGTCTCATTATGGCGAAAGAAATGCTTTAGCAAGCTGTTTCCACAATTATTATTATGACATTGCTAGAACAATAATAAAAGGGGTCATTGTCCATCTGGATTATTCTGAACAGAAATGAGAAGTGGGTAATCAATGATTTGCCAGAAAAAAAAGTCATTTGTAGAGACCGTCCTCGGGGGGACCCAGAACAAAATGCAATGATGGAAAGTACTGAACGGTTCTTGTCCTACAAGCTGGAAATTTACACTGATTTCTAACAGTTGCTTGATCATAAATTACAACAACATGGACAAAGATTCCTTTGTGTTCCTACTTTTAATTAAAAATGGAAATTAAAATTTGCTTGCAAATTATAGCTCAAAAAAAGATCCAGCAGCCATTCATTCCCTAATCAAAAACTGGGTCACGCAAAGAGGAGATCAAACCAAGGTCCTTTTTATGTTAATGAAGGGTTGTTATCTGTAGAGTGGAAAGATTTGGGACTGAAAACATCAGTAAACTCTTTCTACTTCTCACATGCTTGAATGACAATTAGAATATCATGGCAAATATTATAATTACTTTCACTGACCTATTTTGCAAAGGCAAGTCGTAAAATGTTTTGAATGACAATTCTTTCAAATTGTTTGGAGAAATTTGGAACTCAGAAAAAATTTAAATAACCTTCCTGGAAGCCTTATCTATTCAATAACATGCCATCCAGATCCATCAATACTGTGTCAGCTGTGCATACCATTGACCCTTGGAATTCCAGTCTGTTGGGAAGGATTGTATTGACCAGTTACCGTTCTAACTGATCTTGGTTTGACCTGGATATTATTATTCCATCAATTTTGCTAAGTAGATATTATATATGCTATTATCGCCCTCATATAGGGGATGTTTATCATAGTTGTCATTGGAAAATGAGTTTTAAAGTAATTTTTTTTGCTTCCATTTTGATTATGTGTGATTATGTGGGGGGGGGGGGGGTTGATACATCTGTTTCCTCCTCTTCTCTATGACATTTCTGCAGAAAGAGTGGCAGTTGCGACTTTTTGGGAGACGTTTAAAAAAATATATAGTTTTTTGAGCCAGGTCTCACCTGTCTCTTATTTGCGACTTTTTGAAGGGGTTTGCAACTTTTTTAATTTCTTCATGCGACATTCACACTTCATAAATTTGCCATAACTGCACAGTGAAAACTAAAAGTTGCTTAGGTAAGGCTATTTACTACTTTATGCAAGTGCTTAGGCACACGTGTGGCCTTTTTGTGTATAGATATGAATGAAATCAAATGTTTGAGCTCTGTTTTAGTTTTCTGCAGTCTCCTAATAATAATATGTATTTGTCCCTACTCAATAACAAAATAATAGCAAACAATAAAAAAAAAAATTAGCAATTAAAAATAATATTCTCTTTTTTTATTTTTATTTTTGTTTATTTTATTTTTTTATTTTTTAAAGATGTATCCCATATGATAGTCTATCCAGGAATTATTAACATAATCAGTCAGAATATTGACCATTTATTGGTGAATGTCAACAATCGCTGGGCAAGTTTGAATCCAGTCATTTGAGAATGGCTACCCTTCGTACTGAAATTAAACATAAGATGAATAATCATTAATCTGATAACCCCATGCTGAATCTCCCATCAGACCATAGTATTCTCATTTATAAAACTCCCTATTTCTCTCCAGAGATCGCTGACACTGAATAGGAACATTTGTATTTACATTCAGCTGTTGTAAATCAATACACATCAGTGATTAACTTCTGTATTCCTGTAATTCCTGAGTCCTCCAGAGTGAGAGATGCTCTTTGTAGAGGCCATTTACTGTAATTAACACTATTCCTAAATATTTTCCTATACCCAAAGGGCAGATGACGTGGGGAGAAGCCACCATTGACTGCCCAAACGTCTCGAGGCCTTACTCTTTTTTTAACTGATTCCTCTGAAATGTTTCAATGTTTCAGAGAAAATCTTTCTAACATTTGTAGCATTTTGACTCATGCTGCCAGTATAAAACCGGTGGCAGGTTTCATCCCCTATAGTACTCTTAATGTCCTAAAGGAGTATTCCGGCAATTAAAAAAAACATATGTTGCAGGTTCCACTGCAGCTCCCGTTCCATTTGCAAGACTCTCAGCCAAACAATGGCCAATATAGGACACTTCTGTGGCCAGTGATTGGCTGGGTGGGCAGGTCCTGCTCTGAGCTCTCATCTCAGAGGCAGTCAATATACAGAAGCATAGAGTGAACCAGAAACAAATGGAACTGAAGCTGCAATGAAACCTGGGGTAGGTAAGTATTTTTTTCCCCACAGCCCCAGCAACATATTTTTTTATTGTCAGAACACCCCTTTAAAGAGATTTGTGAGCATTGACAAAAAAAAACAAACCTGCAGAATACACAATGCTACCTTTCCCTGAAACAAAACATTGTAGATTTCCATATGTTCACAAATACTATTGATTTTTGCAAACCAATAATACAAACATAATGATATGAATAAATTCATACTATTTTCGTATTGGTTACAACATTATTATCATTTACATGAAAATACTTTTCTCACACACAGTGATATGTGCACAGATGGACATTACCGTACTGAAGTCAGAGATCCTTTTTTAAATCAATTTGCAGCCATAACAGCCATTAGGTATGAGTTATTCACTAGCATCAGAAAAAAGCTGAAAAGCTAAAAAAAAATAAAAAAAAATAAACCTGTAGGGATATTTAGAGTCCAATTCTACAATATAAGTAGAAGTTATATTCTACATATAAGTCATGTTGCAAAGAAATGTTATGATTGGTGGCTGTCCAATGTCTGGGAACCACATTGATTTTAAGAATGAAGTAGTTAAAGCTTAGGTGTAATGCTGTGTAGAGAGCTTTAGTGCAACCAACATGCTAGAGTGTGGCACTTGAGCAGCTCTGCCCCACCTTCTTGACACTTAGCTGAGAAATAAAAAGTGATTTTATATATTTGACAACCGCCATCAGCATTATAAGAGGTACAGTTTACTTTTATACCTTCAAAGACCATGTACACTACAGAAATGTAATAAGGAATTACTCAGAATTTCACCAGCATATCCAAACTGCCCAGGATGGGTTATTCTCATACGGAATTTGTCTTGCAAATTAACCACTACAACTTAAAGTCTCATTAAATGACATGCTCACTCTTTTGCCTCAATCAAGATCCACATTAGAAGTTCCACTACAGAACTTCCATAGTGTGCACTGTAACTGTCGGTAAGTGTCTAGCTGTTTCAAAACTCCCAGTGTACCCGGACAGCCAAGGGCCTTCCAAGCATGCTGGAAGTGCTGGAGGCACACTAGTTGGGAAACAATTATCTAGAGTATTTGTTGATGATAACCAGCCAGTATCTGCTTTCTAATGACAGAATTTAACCCCTTTTGGCCTTAGAGATTACCTGTCACCAAACTAAACTTTTAAAATATTGTTCCTTATGTAATTATAAGACACTTTGCTTTTTACTTGCCGTTAACATTTTCAACCTTTATATGTTTTAAATGTGATTGAATAAACGTCCACTAGGTGGCTCTGTTCTGTTCCCTGCCCAAGTCAAACAGTTAGTTTGGTTTCTTCTCAGCATGGCAAGAGACCAAACTCAGGAAGTACATGTGGGACATGGCCAGATACAGCTCTCCCAGGCTTTAGTGATGTCATGCCTGCTGGGAAACACTTACTTTCTCTTGCAGGGAGCTCACACAATGTGAGCAAGGGGAAAGGTACAGAGCTTTTTAAAGCTCAAAAAAAAAAAAAAATTAAAGGCAGGAGGGGTAGTTAGGAATATAATCTGAGTTATTTTAGAAAATGTGGTTTGATGACAGGTATTCTTTAACCCCTTAAGGACCAGGCCATTTTACACCTTAGGACCAAAGCATTTTTTGAACATCTGACCACTGTCACTTTAAACATTAATAACTCTGAAATGCTTTTAGTTATCATTCTGATTCTGAGACTGTTTTTTTGTCATATATTCTACTATAACATGGTGGTAAATTTTTGTGGTAACTTGCATCCTTTCTTGGTGAAAAATCCCAAAATTTGATGAAAAAATTGAAAAGTTTGCATTTTTCTAACTTTGAAGCTCTCTGCTTGTAAGGAAAATGCATATTCCAAAAAAAAATTTTATTCACATTTCCAATATGTCTACTTTATGTTTGCATCATAAAATTGACAAGTTTTTACTTTTGGAAGACACCAGAGGGCTTCAAATTTCAGCAGCAATTTTCCAATTTTTCACAAAATTTTCAAACTCACTATTTTTCAGGGACCAGTTCAGGTTTGAAGTGGATTTGAAGGGTCTTCATATTAGAAATACCCCATAAAAGACCCCATTATAAAAACCGCATCCCCCAAAGTATTCAAAATGACATCCAGTCAGTGTTTTAACCCTTTAGGTGTTTCACAGGAATAGCAGCAAAGTGAAGGAGAAAATTCACAATCTTCATTTTTTACACTTGCATATTCTTGTAGACCCAATTATTGAATTTTTACAAGGGGTAAAAGGAGACAATTTATACTTGTATTTGTAGCCCAATTTCTCTCGAGTAAGCACATACCTCAAATGTTTATGTAAAGTGTTCGGCGGGCGCAGTAGAGGGCTCAGAAGCGAAGGAGCGACAAGGGGATTTTGGAGTGTATGTTTTTCTGAAATGGTTTATGGGGGGGCATGTTGCATTTAGGAAGCCACTATGGTGCCAGAACAGCAAAAAAAACCACATACCATACCATTTTGGAAACTAGATCCCTTGAGGAACGTAACAAGGAATAAGGTGAGCCTTAATACCCCACAGGGGTTTCACGACTTTTGCATATGTAAAAAAAAATGTTTTTTTTTTTCACTAAAATGTGTGTTTCCCCCCAAATGTCAAATTTTCGCAAGGGTTAATAGCAGAAAATAGCACCCAAAATTTGTAACCCCATCTCTTCTGAGTATGGAGGTACCCCATAAGTGGATGTCAAGTGCACTACTGGCGTACTACAATGCTCAGAAGAGAAGGAGTCACATTTTCAAACTTTGCTGAAATGGGGGGGGTCATGTCGCATATAGGAAGCCCCTTTGGTGCCAGGAAAAAAAAAAAACACATGGCATACCATTTTGGAAACTAGACCCCTTGAGGAACGTAACAAGGGCTAAAGTAAGCCTCAATACCCCACAGGGGTTTCACGACTTTTGCATATGTAAAAAAATACTTTTTTTTCCCACTAAAATGTGGGTTGTCCCCAAAATTTTACATTTTTACAAGGGTTAAAAGCAGAAAAGACCCCCCAAAATTTGTAAATACATTTCTTTGGAATAAGGACATACCTTAATTTTTAATGATTTTTGCTCCACGGGTGCACACCAGGTCTTGGAGTGGGAGGTCAGTCAGGGGCCTTGAGCTTATTATAGCAGCCAGGATGTGGGACCCCCCCTCAAGGAGCGTTAATGGGGGGAGCACTGAGCCCTAAAATAGGGGAACACTATGGGGGACAACGGGCCATAACTGGGGTAGACAGGTGGGGTACAGAGGCCCGTAATATGGGGTACAGTGGGCCAGAAAACTATAAATCATAAAATAATAAAACAGAATATATTCCCAGAATGATGACCCAGAGCATAGCCAAAACTAAAAAAAAAATATGCCCACCACAAACCCTATGCTCTGAGTTATCATTCTGGGAATGTGATGTGTGTGGCCGTCCCTAACTTGTTGCCTCAAATGCGCACCCGCTCAGGTGGAGAGAGAGCGCTACGCATTTGAGGCAACATAAAAAAGTCCCTGATGATAGTGACTCAGCGACCTATGACCCATTTTTGAAAAACACCCCCAGAGGTCTTATCAGGTTTTTTTTTTTCCAGTTTTTTTGGGGCAATTTAGTGGTTTTAGGAGGTTAACAATTTGGAATGTACTCTGGACTTGGTACATTGGTCAAATTATGGAAAATCAAACTGAAAAGGGAAAATTTAGTGCTCCATGGAAGTGTGATACTCCCTGAAGCAGCCTATGCAGAGGCCCGGATTATCTGGGCAAGTGTCGCACTGATACGTGGTGTCCTTCCATATCCCCCTCCTGCTACACACTCTGCATCTTTTCTGGGTTCGTCCCTTCTTTCCACTGTGGGGGATCACACCTGGAAAGTGTTGGCCTGGGACGATCCTGGCTCCTATAACTCCAGACCCTTGGGAAGTCCGGCCTGCTCTTTCCCGGTCGCCAGAGATCAGGAACCTTAGGACTTCTTGGTACTGGAGGAAGGTCCCTGGGCAACCTGTACCATGTAGACCGCAACTTTTTTGTACCATGCCCGTGTTTTCCGCATGGCGTTATATGGCTTAAGGACTTCATCTGGGAGATCAACTCCCCCCATATACCGATTGTAGTCCAGAATACAATCAGGCTTGAGGACCGGTCCCACGGTACCTCGCACAGGGACAGGGGTGCTGCCGTTCCCATGAATAGTGGTGAGTAGGTGAGTATAAGGCCATCCCTCTTATCCTTATACCTGACCAACAACAGGTTATCATGGGTCAGGGCACGGGACTCACCCTTGGGGATAGGCCTCTGGACCAAATTTAGAGGGAGGCCTCTCTGGTTCTTCCGCACGGTCCCACAAGCGGACGTGGATCTGGCGGAAAGGGATTTGAACAGAGGGATGCTGGTATAAAAGTTGTCCACGTACACGTGGTAACCCTTATCCAGCAATGGGTACATAAGGTCCCAAACAATTTTCCCGCTAACACCCAGAGTGGGGGGAGATTCTGGGGGTTCAATACGGGAACCTCGTCCCTCATATACTCTAAACTTGCAAGTGTACCCGGAGGTACTCTCGCAAAGTTTATAGAGCTTCACGCCATACCGCACCCGCTTTGAGGGAATATACTGGCGGAAGATGAGTCTCCCCTTAAAACTGATGAGAGACTCATCTATCGAGAGGTCCCTGAGCGGTACGTAGGCCTCCAAAAATTTGGCCCCAAAGTGATCGATGACCGTCCTCACTTTGTAAAGCCGGTCATGGGCGGGATCACCTCGGGGCGGACATGCCGCATTATCTGCATAATGCAGGCATTTCCGAATGGCCTCGAACCGCCTCAGTGTCATCGCCATACTGTAAAGCGGGGTCTGGTAGAGGACGTCCCCGCTCCAGTAATGACGAGCACTTGGTTTTTTGTCCAGGCCCATATGCAGCGTGAGGTCCCAAAATGTCCTAATTTCCGCTGCATCAATGGCGCGCCATTCATTGGGCCTGGCCAAAAGCGAATTGGGGTGGTGGGCAATGAACTGCTGGGCATACAAGTTCGTTTGCTCCACCATGTAATTGACCAGGCTGTCACTGAAAAAAAACTTTAAAAAGTCCAGATCAGTGAACCCAGCCGTGTCAATCCGGATTCCTGAGTCGCCAACAAACTCAGGAATCCGTGGCTGATAACCCTCTGGGGGGCTCCGTTGCACTTGTCTGGGGGGCCGGACTCCTATTACGAGCGGCATTGCCACTCGTACTAGTGTCAGCCACTGGGTCACTCTCATGGGGGGTGCGTGGCCTCGCCTGGCGGCGTCTCCGCCGCCGTACAGGGGACTCATAATCACTACTAGATTATGAGGAGGGCGTTGAAGAACACAAAAATGTAGGATCTTCTTCATCGTCACTGGCAGATTCAGAGTCGGAGGCTAAAAAAGCGTAAGCCTCCGCTGCTGAAAATGCCCAGCGGGCCATCGCCTTTTTTCTACGGTGGCGCGGGGGGGAGGGCAGTGGCAGAGGGGAGGGGTGTGTGTGGGGGAGGGGGGCGGGGAAGTATGTAGTGTGTGGTGCTTGGTGCTTTTAATACGTGTACTTCAGTAATAGAAAAAGCTGCGGCCCCAAAAAAAAGGGGTGGTGCACTAAGCTCCCTGAACCCCTAATAGGACCCGGGGTAAGGGATCAGACCCTAATAGGACCCTCGGGGACCTATTAGGGGGTCAGGGGGGGGGGGGTTTATTAAAAGAAAAAAAAAAGAAAAAAGCTGCTGCCCAAAAAAAAATACAGATGGCGCACGCAGCTTCCTGAACCCCTAATAGGACCCGGAGTCAGCGATCAGACTCTAATAGGACCCTTTATGACCTATTAGGGGGTCGGGGGGGGGGGATTTTTTTTGTACTTTTTTTTTATTTTATTTTTTTACTTTGTTAACCCCTACCTGTCCCTGCAATCCACTGTCCCTATTCTAAAGCTGGTGAGGGGGCTCCGGAGCTCCGAGGGGGGATCCACAGTCCTCTCCTCACTGCAGCACCCGCTGACTGAACACAGAGAGCGGGTGCAGGAGCGGGAAGGGACCGTTAACCCCTCCTCTGCTGCACTGCTATTGGCTGGACGATCGCCAGCCAATAGCAGCGTTGCTGGGGAGGAGACAGTATTGCCACCTCTCCCCAGCAACGGCAGGTGATTGGCGGTGTATCGTACACCGCCGATCCCCATCAAGTTCCGGGTCATCGGGTCACCACCGACCCAAATGACCGGAATCACTGCAGATCGCCCGCGCGATTTTGCGGCCGATCTGTGGCTATCGCCGACATGTGGGGGTCCCGGGACCCCCTTCGGCATTTGCCTAGGACGCCTGCTGAACAATTTCAGCAGGCGTCCGGTTTCGCAACCCGCCCGGCACGTGGTGGGATGCAAAATTCTCACGAACGTATGAATACGTGCCTGATCCTTAAGACCCAGGGCACAGGGACGTACTCATATGTGCCTGGTCCTTAAGAGGTTAAGGACACAGCCTATTTTATTTTTGCATGTTCGTTTTTTTCTCCTATCCACGGACCCATATGAGTGCTTGTTTTTTGCGCAACCATTTATATTTTGCAATGGCATCACTCATTTTACCATAAAATGTAAGTTTGGGGAGATTGGAGGGTTTCGTTTTCACACTGTACACCTTTTGGTAAAAATCTTTTCATTCTGTGGGTCAAGATGATTAAAATGATGCCCATGTTTATATACTCTTCTATTATTGTATTGTTTTAAAAAAAAAAAAAAGTTTTATTTTTACAAAATAAGTATGTTTAAAATTGCTCTATTTTGATCACCTATAACTTTCTAATTTTCCAGTATGTGGGGTTATATGAGGGCTTATTTTTTGCATTGAGGACTTTAGTTTTTAGTACCACTTTTGCCTAAATGGGACTATTTCATCACTTTTTATAAATTTTTGGAATGTGATATGACACAAATTCAGCTATTTTGGTGCCACAGGTGGTGTTTGGAAATACCTTATCACGTTGTGAGACCAGGGCACCGTTAGCTTATACATGGACCAAGGTTGGAGACAGCTTTTCCTGGGCCAGACACGGGAAGTAAAGGAATACACCAACGTGGGGTTACGGATAACTGTCTTTACTGAGCAGGATGCAGATACACACAGTATGGTGCAGAGTGGAGAGAATGCAGTGTGACCACATGGGAGTCCTGTTGCCTTGCTGGGGCTTGTGATGCTTTCACCCAATAGATTGATACTGACTTGAAATAGGACTGATAATTGTTGCAGGTAGCTAGGGTTCTGTCAAGGTCCAGTAGCTTTCTCCGCCAGGGCATGAATTTCCACCGTGAGGGTGATCCTTGCAGATTGACTGGATAAGACTTGAAATAATAGCCTTGCTCTGGGCCTTCCCTTAGAGCTTGTCCACACACCTCACACCTTTACCACACCTGTGCTCAGGCTTAGCACTTTGGCTAGACTGGGGCAGCTTCTCCCTCCACTACACTATATGGCAGGTTCACATGGGCTTGCACTGCTCCTCTCTTAAAGGTACAAAACACACATGAATACTCATGTAGAAATAGCATATGACATAATGCTTATGAAAATATATTATACCTCTGGTAAAGTGTTTTAACATAATATAAACAATAATCAGTCTCTCAGTGTGCCCAATACTTGCACCGCAGGCCTGCCCAAGGAAGTCTAAAGCCACAGGACAGCCTTTGGTGCTTGAACACCACACAATTTAAGCCTTCTTTGTTTAAAGTAATGTATGGGGGCATTATTATATATGAGAGCAATGTAAGGGGGGCAATATTATATATGGGGGGCATTATTGTGTGTGGGGGCAATATTATGTATGTGGGCAATATGAGGGGGCAATCTTATGTATGGGGGCAATATTATGTATGAGGGCAATATGATGGGGCAATATTATGTATGGAGGCAATGCAAGGGGGCATTATTATGCATGGGGGCAATGTACAGTGGCATAATATATGGGGGCAATGCAAGGGGGCATTATGATATATGGGGCAATGTACAGGGGCATTATAAAGTATGGGGGCAATGCAAGGGGGTATTATTATATATGGGAACAATGAACAGTGGCATTATAATGTATGGGGGCAATGTGAGGGGGCGTTATTGTACATGGCGGCTATGTGAGGGGGCATTATTATTTATGGTGGTAATGTGAGGGGGCATTATTATTAGTGTTGAGCGGCATAGGCCATATTTGAATTTGCTATATTTCGCAAATTATGGATGAATATTCGTCATATATTCGCTAATTTTGCATATTCGTAATATTTGAGTTTTAATTTCGCATATGCGAAAATTTGCGTATGCGAAAATTAGCATATGTGAAAAATAGCATATACAAAAATTAGCATATGCGAAAATTCGCACGCCAGTCTCACACAGTAGTATTACAGCCTTCTTTACACCGCACAAGCTGGAAACAGAGAGGGGTAATCACTGTGATGTGTACTGGGAAAAAAATAAAAATAAAATAAAAAACAATATTCGTAATTACAAATATATAGTGCTATATTTGCGAATATTCGCAAATTCGCTAATATGCGATATTCGCGAATAAAATTTGCATTGTGAATATTCGCGAGCAACATTAGTTAATATATTTGGCAGCAATGTAAGGGGGAGTTATTATATATGACGGCAATGTGAGGGGGTGTTACTATAAATGGCGGCGATGTGATTGGGCGTTATAATGTATGAGGATAATGTTGGTGCCTAATATAAAACGGGTGCACAGAAGGGACATCTATATAGGTGTCACGGACCGACCAGGGGAAAGGGAGAGTGAGCCCTAAACTGACCCTAAAACCGCTCTCCCTGCCTACTTGCCCATCCACCCTAAATGATGGATCGATAACTGGGTGCCGGTCCCTTCCTGAACAGGTAAAATAGAACACTGTTCACAAACAGGTACAAGTACAAAGGACAAAGATCAGATCAACCAAACAGGATATAAATATAGGGCACTGTTCACACTGGGACACAGAACATGCAAACTGGACTCCCCACTCCACCATAGAAGTAGCCATTACTAATAAAGCCAAATAGGCTACTGGCCAGCCGACACACTCCACTGTGTGGACAAAATGCTGACCCAGTAGGAAACAGAAATATAATACATGAAACACTAGACTAGAACCGGATGAGTTAGACTTCAGAACAGGGAAATAACATACAGGGCACAGGCAACAAGCAAGACTCAGACATAGTGTGAACACTAAAGCTGAACAAACATAATCCTAAAACTGACTAATGTTACACAGACTAAGATACAAGGAGCAAGCTATATAACCATGGCTAAAAACACACATAAAATGGCAAGATAAATACAAGGTAAATGCTCAAGCAGACATAGTCAGAATATAGCACATAGTAGTATTGCACTAAATAACCAGCACCAGAAGTTCTCATTAACTCAGAGCATTAACAATTCCCTATCCAGGTGAAATACCAAACTGCTCTGAACCAACTAGTGTGTGAAAACACACCTAAACAGAAAAATACAAAAACAAATAAATGGACATTACAATGGGGTAGTGTAATAAATATAGAGGGTTTGAATAGCGATGAGAATTATGCTGTAGAGAGAAGCCTAAAATGTTTGTCTGGCAGATTTGGTGGAGACGAGTTGTGTCCGGGAGACATCTTCATAATGACCCAGGACCAGGGCCGGACTGGCCTACCGGGATACCGGGAAAAATCCCGGTAGGCCGCTCCCCCCCATGGGCCGGCAGGGCTGTGTAAGTAATTTTGGGCCTGTGTAGGAGCCAGAGGCCAAGGCTAAAGCTGCTCTGCCTCTGATCCATTGCGCTGACCTTGCTCGCTTACACACCTCTGGCTGCCGGCCAGAGGCCCCTCCCTCAGATGACAAGCAGTGCGGCTTCTTTACAGATACAGCGGCCGTGTAATGACAGGGCCGGCGTCACTACGTAGGCCCAGCATCGAGGAGGGCAGAAAATCACTTGCCACGCTGGGGTGCTGTATGCTGTGGCGTAATCCCTTACTCACAGAGCGGCGTGGGGGCACAGCAGTTAGTGAGTGTGGGGCTGGCCGGGTGACTGGCGCTGACGGAGCTCCTAACCATTTCACCCTCCGATCCCCCCCCCCCTCCTGGGATGCACGGGACGTGCTGCAGTGGCATGGGTGGATGCAGGTGAGGAGGCCAGGTGTTAATGTATGATGTGTTTGTATGATTTGTGTGTATGTTTGATGATTGTATGTATAATGTGTGTATGTATGATGTTTGTGTGTATGATGTGTGTTTATGTATGTAATAAATGATAGATGTGTATAAGCTAGATGTATATATGTAGGTTTAATGTGTGCGTATATGTATTGTGTGTATGTATTATTGCGTGTGTATGTAGGATGTATGTATGTAATGTATGATGTGGGGCCACAGGGCCGCCATCAGGGGGGTACAGCCAGTACTCCAGTAAGGGCACCGGGCCCTGCTGTACCCCCCTGCAGCGGGCGTAGCACAGAAGGGCTGGACTGATGGTGGGACCTCCATCCTGAGAGGGGCCCCGCTGCTGTAGCACCATTTTCTTTTAAAATATTCAGCCTGCAGCCCTTTAATGTCAGTGCAGGGGCCAGGGCTGCGGCCGCACTGACTCTATGGGAGGAGAGCAGAGGGATGCTCCTCCCATTCCCCCCCACACTCCTCTGCGTGCAGGCTGCAGTCCAATAGGAGCAGGGCCATGCTTTGCTTCCTGCTCCACCGAGGATTCCCACACCCGCCCGCGCTGAGGCCACCCATCAATAAGGTAACTTTCTGGTAGGAAAGAGGGGAGAACACAAATTGCTGTTTAGGGGTCAGTGGGGGATTTCTCAATGTTTCCTGAACAGGGTGCCCCCAGCTGTTTCAAAACTACAACTCCCAGCATGCATCCATGCATGCTGGGAGCTGTAATTTTGCAACAGCTGGAGGCACCTTGGTTGAGAAACACTGATCTTTCTCTCTATCTATCTCCTATCTCTATCTATCTCTCTCACATCTATCTATCTCATATCTATCTATCTCAAATCTATCTATCTATCTATCTCATATCTATCTCATATCTCTCTATCTATCTATCTATCTATCTATCTATCTATCACTCATATCTATCTATCTATCTATCTATCTATCTATCTATCTATCTCTCCTTTATAGCTTATATCTCTCTAATGTCCATCTATCTATATCTATGTTATATCCAGGTTGCCTCCAGCTGTTGTAAAACTACAACTCCCAGCATGCCTTTGGTTGTCCGGGCATGCTGAGAATTATTGTTTTGTAACAGTTGGAGGCTCCTTGGTTGGGAAACACTGATCTATTTATCTCATATCTATCTATCTATCTATCTATCTATCTATCTCATATCTATCTATCTATCTCATATCTATCTATCTTTCTATCTCTCATATCTATCTATCTCATATCTATCTATCTATATCTATGTTAGATCTCAGTGTTTCCCGGCCAGGGGGCCTCCAGCTGTTGTAAAACTACAACTCCCAGCATGACTTTGGCTGTCCAGGCATGCCGAGAACTGATCTATCTGGAGGCATGATCTACCTATCGACTCTTTCTACTTGGGGCATTACATACCTAGGGAACTACCTATTGAGGGACCTACCTACTAAGAGCATTATCTACTTGGGGGGCACTATCTACTGGGCACATTACCTACCTGGGAGCACTACTACCTTGGGGCACTACCTACTGGAGCATTACCTACTGTCTACCCGTTTGGGTCATATTTCGCAATATTTTGGAGTTTTTCACAAAAAATGCTGCACCACTTATATAAAGTACAATATGTCACGAAAAACAATCTCAGAAAAAGCTCCGCTCAGAAGTGTTCTAAAGTTATTACCATTTAAGGAGACACATGTCAAATTATAAAAAAAAAAAGTGCCTGGTCATTAAAGGGTTACTCCGGTGGAAAATATATATCTTTTTTTTTTTCAAATATATATACTTCTATTTAAAAATCTTAATCCTTCTAGTACTTATCAGCTGCTGTATGCTACAGAGGAAGTTGTGTAGTTCCCATAGCAAACTTCTCCTGCTCCGGACAGTTCCTGACATAGGTGTCAGCAGAGAGCACTGTGGTCAGACTGGAAAGACCTACACAACTTCCTGTAGAGCATACAGCAGCTGATAAGTACTGAAAGGATTAAGATTTTTTAATAGAAGTAATTTACTAATTTGTTTATAACTTTCTGGAGAGAACCTGTTGATTTGAAAAAAAATTAAATAATAATAATAAAAATGATTTTCCCACCGGAGTACAAAAAATGGGTCCGTTCCTAAGGGGTGTAGTAAAAGCTTGGTTTTTGATTTACTAGGCTTCTGTCATTTACATTGTGGCTGTGCCAGTTGACAAGTGGGGCTGGTATGCAGTTATTTCCAGGGCTGGTTTTTATCCCCAGTCCGGCCCTGCCCAGGACAGATGGAGAAGAAAGAAAAACATGAATGACTCCAATCAGAGAAGACACCTCCTGTGAGTATAGTCACTTCTATGGTCTGCAGCCCATGTGTACAGCTCAAATCTACTTCTATATGAGGGTTATTGATCTTTTGTATAGTTGTTTTTATGCAATAACAATAAATGATATGTCCCTTGTATACTGATCTGTGTATAGTGGCTTTTATTTCCTTATAGTATGGTGGTATTATTTAGTCACTTTAGAATTAATATGTTGTCTTGGAGTGGAGGTATTATTTTATGTTCCTAAGCCCAATTCTGAGATAAAATCCAGTGTGTGCCACAGTGAGGGGGGGGAGGGGTCACACTACAAGCTGTGTAAGGGGCCCCAAAATTTCTGATGGCATCCCTGGGCGTAGGCAGGTGAGCGGACATCTGGCCACCATCTTGGCTGATCGGTCGTGCCGTGGGCATACCAATCAGCTGTTAAAAGTTACACAGTGTGTGGAAAGCTCTCTCCCTTGTGTTTACAGCACCAGCGCACAAGCTTGCCGGCAGCGTCCCCGGACCGGATTAACGGTATAACTAAAGTAATGTCCAGCGCCAAGTGTGGTAAAATGACAGGTACTTTATTGTAGGATCAGCAGACACAAACTTGCATCAGGCAGAAGCCGACGCGTTTCGGACCGTTACTGTAACGTTACATTTACATCACTGAAGGCACACTTGTTGGGAAGCAGTGATCTAGAGTATTTGCTGATAATAATCAGTTTCACAAATCATGTACAGAAATTAAGGTTTATTATTGTATCTCGTAATTCCCATTGAAGGGGTATTCCAGGAAAAAAAAACTTTTTTTTTTTTTTTTTTTTTTTTTTATATCAACTGGCTCCAGAAAGTTAAACATATTTGTAAATTACTTCTATTAAAAAACCTTACTCCTTCCAATAATTATCAGCTGCTGAAGTTGAGTTGTTCTTTTCTGTCTGGCAACAGTGCTCTCTGCTGACATCTCTGCTTGTCTTGGGAACTGCACAGAATAGAAGAGGTTTGCTATGGGGATTTGCTTCTACTCTGGACAGTTCCCGAGACAGGTGTCATCAGAGAGCACTTAGACAGAAAAGATCAACTCAATTTCAGCAGCTCATAAATACCAAAAGGATTAAGAATTTTTAATAGAAGTAATTTACAAATCTGTTTAACTTTCTGGAACCAGTTGATATATAAAAAAACATTTTTTTCCTGGAATACCCCTTTAACTGACATGATTTATTGTTCACAAAGCATGAGAATTTTAACCTCTTCAGGACCCATGACGTATGCATACGCCATCACACCCTGGGTCTTAAGGACCCATGACGTATGCATACGTCATGTCTTTTCCTGGTCTCCGCCGCTCACCCGGCGGAGATCGGAAGCGGATCCCTGCTGAAATCCTTCAGCAGGGATCCAGGGCAAACGCCGAGGGGGGCCATGTATGCCCCCCATGTCGGCGATCGCCGCAAATCGCAAGGGAAATCGTCCTTGCGATCTGCGGCGATATCGGGCTGATCAGGTCTCTGGGACCCGACCACCCGGTAATTTCGCATGATCCCGGCTGTCACAGACAGCCAGGACCATGCTAAAGCATAGGAGCGAGGTGGCAAGCCTGCCACCTCCTCCTATACCCTGCGATCTGTCGGTTAGTTAACCGACCAATCGCAGGAGGGGGGGCGGTTACTTCCTCCCGTACTGCCCGCTCCCTTGAAGTCCGGAGAGGACGGGAGGAAGACCGGAGGATGTGGCGGGGGACGGGGGGAGTGCTGGGGACCGGCCCCGTTACTTACCTCGTCCCTGAAGACCCGGATCCCGGCGGGGAAGATGGCGGCGGCGGCGACAGGTGAGTAGATCTTCAGCCGCGGTCGGGCCCTTTACAGCAATGCACGTCGCCGTAAAGCGACATGCATTGCTGTATTGGGACCCTATATACTACAACTCCCAGCATGCCCAGACAGCCCTTGGCGTCTGAGCATGCTGGGAGTTGCAGTTTTGCAACATCTGGAGGTCCACAGTTTGGAGACCACTGTGCCCTTCCAGATGTTGCAAAACTACACATTCTCAGCATGCCCTTACTGTCCAGGCATGCTGGGAGTTGTAGTTCTGTAACATCTGGCCCTTCAGATGTTGCAGAACTACAACTCCCAGCATGCCTGGACAGTTTTGGCATACTGGGAGTTGTAGTTTTGCAACATATGGAAGGGCACAGATTGGGAACCACTGTAGTAGTGGTCTGCAAACTGTAGTCCTCCAGATGTTGCAAACTACAACTCCAAGCATGCTGGGAGTTGTAGTTCGGCAACATCTGGCTCTAAAGATGTTGCCGAACTACTACTCCCAGCATGCCTGAGAATGTTTGGGAGTTGTGGTTTTGCAACAACAGGAGGCACACTGGTTGGGAAACATTGTCTGTTTCTTAACTCAGTGTTTTCCAACCCGTGTGCCTCCAGCTGTTGCAAAACTACAACTACCAGCATGCACTGATAGACTGTGCATGCTGGGAGTTGTAGTTTTGCAACAGCTGGAGGTCCCCCCCTTGTGAATGTACAGGGTACATTCACATGGGCAGGGGGCTTACAGTGAGTATCAGGCTGCAAGTTTGCGATGCAGCAAATTTTGCGCGGCAGCTTAAACTCGCAGCGGGAAAATCGCTGTAACCCCCCCTGCCCGTGTGACTGTACCCTAAAAACACTACACTACACTAACACAAAATAAAATAAAAAGTAAAAAACACTACATATACACATACTCCTACACAGCCCCCCTCCCCTCCCCAATAAAAATGAAAAACGTCTGGTACACCACTGTTTTCAAAATGGAGCCTCCAGCTATTGCAAAACAACAACTCCCAGTATTGCCGGACAGCCGTTGACTGTCCAAGCATGCTGGGAGTTTTGCAACAGCTGGAGGCACCCTGTTTGGGAATCACTGGCGTAGAATACCCCTATGTCCACCCCAATGTAAATCCCTAATTCAGGCCTCAAATGCGCATGGCGCTCTCACTTCGGAGCCCTGTCGTATTTCAAGGCAACAGTTTAGGGTCACATACGGGGTATCGCCGTACTCGGGAGAAATTGCCTTACAAATTTTGGGGGGCTTTTTCTCCTTTCACCCCTTATGAAAAGGAAAAATTTTTTTAACACTAACATGCTGGTGTTGCCCTATACTTTTCATTTTGACAAGAGGTAAAAGGGAAAAAAGCCCCCCACAATTTGTAATGCAACTTCTCCCGACTACGGAGATACCCCATAAGTGGGAGCAAAGTGCTCTGGGGGCGCACAACAAGGCCCAGAAGGGAGAGTGCACCATGTACATTTGAGGTGATTTGCACAGGGGTGGCTGATTGTTACAGCGGTTTTGACAAACGCAAAAAAAAAAAAAACACATGTGACCCCATTTCGGAAATGACACCCCTCATGGAATGTAATGAGGGGTGCAGTGAGAATTTACACCCCACTGGTGTCTGACAGATCTTTGGAACAGTGGGCTGCGCAAATTAAAAATTTTGTACAGCCCACTGTTCCAAAGATCTGACAGACACCAGTGGGGGGGTAAATGCTCACTGCACCCCTTGTTACGTTCCTCAAGGGGTCTAGTTTCTAATGTGGTATGGCATGTGGGTATTTTTTGTTGTCCTGGCACCATAGGGGCTTCCTAAATGCGACATGCCCCTGAGCAAAATTTGCTTTCAAAAAGCCAAATATGACTCCTTCTCTTCTGAGCATTGTAGTTCGCCCATAGTGCACTTCATGTCAACTTATGGGGTACCTCCATACTCAGAAGAGATGGGTTTACAAATTTTGGGGGGTAATTTCTGCTATTAACCCTTGCAAAAATGTGAAATTTGGGGGGAAGCACACATTTTATAGAATTTTTTTACATTTTTTTTACATATGCAAAAGTCATGAAACACCTGTGGGGTATTAAGGCTCACTTTATTCCTTGTTACGTTCCTCAAGGGGTCTAGTTTCCAAAATGGTATGCCATGTGGGTATTTTTTGCTGTCCTGGCACCATAGGGGCTTCCTATATGGGACATGCCCCCCAAAAACCATTTCAGAAAAACGTACGCTCCAAAATCCCCTTGTTGCTCCTTACCTTCTGAGCCCTCTACTGCGCCCGCCGAACACTTTACATAGACATATGAGGTATGTGCTTAGTCGAGAGAAATTGGGCTACAAATAGAAGTATACATTTTCTCCTTTTACCTCTTGTAAAAATTCAAAAATTGGGTCTACAAGAACATGCGAGTGTAAAAAATGGAAATTGTGAATTTTCTCCTTCACTTTGCTGCTATTCCTGTGAAACACCTAAAGGGTTAAAATGCTGACTGAATGTCATTTTGAATATTTTGGGGGATGCAGTTTTTATAATGGGGTCATTTGTGGGGTATTTCTAAGAGGAAGACCCTTCAAATGCACTTCAAACCTGAACTGGTCCCTGAAAAATTGTGATTTTGGAAATTTTGTGAAAAATTGGAAAATTGCTGCTGAACTTTGAAGCCCTCTGATGTCTTCCAAAAGTAAAAACTCGTCAATTTTATAATGCAAACATAAAGTAGACATATTGTATATGTGAATAAAATAAAATAATATTTGGAATATCCATTTTCATTACAAGCAGAGAGCTTCAAAGTTAGAAAAATGCTAAATTTTCATATTTTTCATCAAATTTTGGGATTTTTCACCAAGAAAGGATGCAAGTTACCAAAAAATTTTACCACTAAGTTAAAGTAGAATATGTCACGAAAAAACAGTCTCGGAATCAGAATGATAACTAAAAGCATTCCAGAGTTATTAATGTTTAAACTGACAGTGGTCAGATGTGCAAAAAATGGCCGGGTCCTAAGGTGTAAAATGGCTGGGTCCTTAACGGGTTAAATATATATCAACTTTGCAAGTTAAAGGGTATTCTAGTGGAAAAACAATGTTTTTGAAATCAACTGGTGGCAAAAATTTTAACAAATGTGTAAATGTCTGCTATTTAAAAATGTTAATCCTTCCAGTACTTATCAGGAAGGACCCCAGTGCTCTCTGCTGACCCCTCTGTCTGTGTCAGGAACTGTCTTGATTAGGAGCAAATCACCATAGCAATCCTATCCTGTTCTGAATAGTTCCTGACATGGACAGAGGTGTCAGCAGAAAACACTGTGACCAGACAGAAAATAACTATACAACTTCCTCTGGTGCACACAGAAGCTTATACGTACTGGAAGGATAAGATTTTTAAATTGAAGTAATTTACAAATCTGTTTAACTTTCTGCCACCAGTTGATTAGAAAAAAAATGTTTACCACCGGAGTACTCCTTTAATGTTTGCTATTGTGCTGTGTTTACTTTATGTGTTGCTACTATGATACAAATTGCGGGATTATAAGATATTTTGACATGGACCACTTACAGCAAGTGTGAAAGCAACCTTAAGCTTTAATGGTTTGTTCAGGATGTGTCCTGGTGTTTTTAATTAGCCAATGTATCAATAAGAACTGCAGTCCCCCAATGAACATAATAGTTCTGTAAAATGGTTGTTTTAATTTCAGCAGTTTTAATGTAGCTCACAGATTCTTTTTCCATATCCCTACTGTAATTAGCAGGGATCATTAGTGTGGATGCATGAGTAGAGATTGCAGCTGCCACTATAAAGTATATTTAGTAAAGTCTGCACACAATGCATCACTAAACAAAAGCCGTTTTCCTAATTTCTTTCTATCATTTAAGAGTATATTCAGGATATACATTTTATGACAAATGCTACAGGGGATTTGCCTCAAACAATTATCTTATTATAGAAAAGGTTTGATAGGGACACAACCAAAATCTGTCTGCTGGGAATATTCTTATTACGAAATCTACATAATATTTCTACAATTTTATCTTGTTCAGATACTACAAAGTTTTAAAATGTATGAAAATATAAACAAACATGGTACTTGGTTATAACGATTAATAAATATTTATAATATTTTGTTTCTCAAATGAAGTGGCTACAAATGAGTTGATGTGCACTTGTTTATGCAGGAAAGCTGTAATGGTGCTGAAGCTATGGATATATGGGTATGTTGAGTATGAAGTTTAGGAAAATAATCACATGGGCAAAATATGCAGCAGATCATAGGAGCAGAAAGCGGGATGGGATTTGCAGGAATCTTGTTCTTGCATTGTTTGAAAACCTGCAGAAAATCCTTACGGTAACTGATCTATTATGTGGATTTTAAATCTGCAACATGTGAGTTCATGCTGTGAGATCATGTTTTTGCAGATTGCTGCTGTTGTGTGTTTTGCTATCACATCTGCTTATGTACTTCCTATGTATTATACTGGCTCTCCAGTGCTTGACGCCGACTGATGACTATTATTTCTTGTCTGACCCCAAGGTGCCACCACCTGGTCTACTGGGACAGCTGCTACCCCCATCATTTTTAGGAAGTGATGTTGTATCATCTAGCTTCAGAAGTGCAGCTTTTGCATCCTAAAGTGGGATAGTTTAGTAACACTGCGCTCCACACCATTTGCCCCTTTACAGCTTCACAAAAGTAGAATCATATAAGTGTTTACAAATATTTGTATGCTGTACCATTTACAATAATGATTAATTAGAAATGAAGGGCTGAACCAAAATTCTGAAAAGTAACATCTTCAAAATGTTACATTAAAGGGTACCTCTGCCAGGACTGGTAGGGAGACCCCTAGTGGTCATTTCTTCAAAGTGGAAAATGAAATAGAAAGAAGCATTTTTTTTTTTTTATAACATGCAATTGTAAAGTTATTCTGCATTAATCTATAATATATCAAAAGTTTTTTTGATGAGAGGTACCCTTTAAGCATTATGGTTCAATGAACTATCTGGGCATTTACTAATCCATCTTTATGCAGATAGTAAAACATTCAGGGAACCAATGTTCACTACTCCATGGTCAAGTGATGCGCTTTAGACCATTTTAGTAAATGTGGGACATGGTAATCTTAGTTTTGTGTGCCGCTGCTCACCATGTTAGCCTATTTCATGAAGCTCATTACTAGTTCCTTGTTACTGAATTGTTCTACAAGAAAATGCCAGTCTGGGTCTGGTCACAGACAGAAGGGGTAAGTGAGGGAGTTCTCAACATAGTTTCTACATAAAAATTTCTAAGCCTCCTCATCTGTGGTCAATGTCTATTCCAAATGTAAAAAATATTGCTCAGTCGACCTTTCATTTGTTTCCTAAACCCATTATAGCGTTGACAGCGCAAAAGCAAAGATCGATGCATTTAACAGTTAAGGAACGCCCCAAGTGCACCCAACATGTGATGAATTAAACATACAATGCTTGTTGTGAACCACTAGTGTTGAGCACGAATATTCGAAATGCAAATTTTTACCATGAATTTCGTCACTTCGCAATTTTGGGAATATTTAGAATATAGCGATATATTTTCGTAATGACACATATATATATATATATATATATATATATATATATATATATATATATTTATGCTAATTTTTTATGGAAATTTATACGAACATTGGCATTTCAAGACTGGACACTGATCCCTCCCTTTTGGTGAAAGATATAATTGCGCATGCACACTATGCGAATTTCATTATGAATATTCACATGAAAAAAAAATGGAGAACGAACATAGCAAATATGCAAATTTTGCGAACATAGGATGAATATTCCTTCATATATTTGCGAAATATAGCAAATTCTAATATGGCCCCTGCTGCTCATTACTATGAGCCACCATACGTTGAATTCAGCTTCAGCTTATTTTGCCTTCGGGCATTAGGGACTTCTTCCTTCCCCACAGTGACTGCTCTACACAGCCACCGCCTTCTGGGGTAGCTGACTTCTGGGACTGCCCACTGGCTGTATTTATCAAGTTTGAAGCACAGGTAGCAGAGTAGAAATAGTAAGTATTGTACATACACGTTATTTCCCTGTTGCAGTGGGGAAATATTAGTTGCTATATTATGTACTGTTGTCACGATGCCGGCTGGCAGGTAGTGGATCCTCTGTGCCAGAGAGGGATTGGCGTGGACCGTGCTAGTGGACCGGTTCTAAGCCACTACTGGTTTTCACCAGAGCCCGCCGCAAAGCGGGATGGTCTTGCTGCGGCGGTAGTGACCAGGTCGTATCCACTAGCAACGGCTCACCTCTCTGGCTGCTGAAGATAGGCGCGGTACAAGGGAGTAGGCAGAAGCAAGGTCGGACGTAGCAGAAGGTCGGGGCAGGCAGCAAGGATCGTAGTCAGGGGCAACGGCAGAAGGTCTGGAACACAGGCTAGGAACACACAAGGAACGCTTTCACTGGCACAATGGCAACAAGATCCGGCAAGGGAGTGCAGGGGAAGTGAGGTGATATAGGGAAGTGCACAGGTGAACACACTAATTGGAACCACTGCGCCAATCAGCGGCGCAGTGGCCCTTTAAATCGCAGAGACCCGGCGCGCGCGCGCCCTAGGGAGCGGGGCCGCGCGCGCCGGGACAGAACAGACGGAGAGCGAGTAAGGTACGGGAGCCGGGGTGCGCATCGCGAGCGGGCGCTACCCGCATCGCGAATCGCATCCCGGCTAGCAGCGGAATCGCAGCGCCCCGGGTCAGAGGATGTGACCGGAGCGCTGCAGCGGGAGGAGTGAAGCGAGCGCTCCGGGGAGGAGCGGGGACCCGGAGCGCTCGGCGTAACAGTACCCCCCCCCTTGGGTCTCCCCCTCTTCTTAGAGCCTGAGAACCTGAGGAGCAGACTTTTGTCTAGGATGTTGTCCTCAGGTTCCCAGGATCTCTCTTCAGGACCACAACCCTCCCAGTCCACTAAAAAAAAAGTTTTCCCTCTGACTTTTTTGGAGGCTAGGATCTCTTTGACAGAGAAGATGTCCGAGGAGCCGGAAACAGGAGTGGGAGGAACAGATTTGGGAGAAAAACGGTTGAGGATGAGTGGTTTGAGAAGAGAGACGTGAAAGGCATTAGGGATACGAAGAGAAGGAGGAAGAAGAAGTTTATAAGAGACAGGATTAATTTGACACAAAATTTTGAAAGGACCAAGATAGCGTGGTCCCAACTTGTAGCTAGGGACACGGAAGCGGACATATTTAGCGGAGAGCCATACCTTGTCTCCAGGGGAAAAAACGGGAGGAGCTCTTCTTTTCTTATCCGCGAACTTCTTCATGCGTGAAGAAGCCTGTAAGAGAGAATTTTGGGTCTCTCTCCAAATGATGGAAAGATCACGAGAAATTTCATCCACAGCGGGCAGACCAGAGGGCAAGGGAGTAGGGAGGGGGGGAAGAGGGTGACGGCCGTACACCACGAAAAATGGGGATTTGGAGGAAGATTCAGAGACCCTGAAGTTATACGAGAATTCGGCCCATGGGAGGAGATCTGCCCAGTCATCCTGGCGGGAGGAAACAAAATGTCGCAAATAATCACCCAAGATCTGGTTAATTCTTTCTACTTGTCCATTGGACTGGGGATGATATGCAGAAGAAAAATTTAATTTAATCTTGAGTTGTTTACAGAGAGCCCTCCAGAATTTAGACACGAATTGGACACCTCTATCCGAGACAATCTGCGTAGGCAACCCGTGAAGACGAAAAATGTGTACAAAAAATTGTTTAGCCAACTGAGGTGCAGAAGGAAGACCAGGAAGAGGGATGAAATGTGCCATTTTGGAGAATCGATCAACGACCACCCAAATAACAGTGTTGCCACTGGAAGGGGGTAAATCAGTAATAAAATCCATACCAATCAGAGACCAAGGCTGTTCGGGGACAGGCAGAGGATGAAGAAAACCAGCGGGCTTCTGGCGAGGAGTCTTATCCCGGGCACAGATAGTGCAGGCTCGCACAAAGTCCACAACATCCGTCTCCAGAGTCGGCCACCAATAGAAGCGGGAGATGAGTTGCACAGATTTCTTGATGCCCGCATGACCTGCGAGATGGGAGGAGTGACCCCATTTGAGGATTCCGAGGCGTTGGCGTGGAGAAACAAAGGTCTTTCCTGGAGGAGTCTGCCTGATGGAGGCAGGAGAAGTGGAGATCAGGCAGTCAGGTGGAATGATGTGTTGCGGAGAGAGTTCAACTTCTGAGGCATCCGAGGAACGAGAGAGAGCATCGGCCCTAATGTTCTTATCGGCAGGACGAAAGTGAATCTCAAAATTAAATCGGGCAAAGAACAGAGACCACCGGGCCTGGCGAGGATTCAGCCGTTGGGCAGACTGGAGGTAGGAGAGGTTCTTGTGGTCGGTGTAGATAATAACAGGAAAACTTGATCCCTCCAGCAGATGCCTCCATTCCTCAAGTGCCAATTTAATGGCCAGAAGCTCTCGATCCCCGATGGAGTAGTTCCTCTCCGCTGGAGAGAAGGTCCTAGAGAAAAAACCACAAGTGACAGCATGCCCGGAGGAATTTTTTTGTAGAAGAACAGCTCCAGCTCCCACTGAGGAGGCATCAACCTCCAATAGGAAGGGTTTGGAAGGGTCAGGTCTGGAGAGGACGGGAGCCGAAGAAAAGGCAGACTTGAGTCGTTTAAAGGCGTCTTCTGCTTGAGGAGGCCAGGACTTGGGATCAGCATTTTTTTTGGTTAAAGCCACGATAGGAGCCACAATGGTAGAAAAATGTGGAATAAATTGCCTGTAATAATTGGCGAACCCCAAAAAGCGTTGGATAGCACGGAGTCCGGAGGGGCGTGGCCAATCTAAGACGGCAGAGAGTTTGTCTGGATCCATCTGTAGTCCCTGGCCAGAGACCAAATATCCTAGAAAAGGAAGAGATTGGCATTCAAACAGACATTTCTCAATTTTGGCATAGAGTTGATTGTCACGAAGTCTCTGAAGAACCATACGGACATGCTGGCGGTGTTCTTCCAGATTGGCAGAAAAAATTAGGATATCGTCCAGATATACAACAACACAGGAGTATAACAGATCACGAAAAATTTCATTGACAAAGTCTTGGAAGACGGCAGGGGCGTTGCACAGGCCAAAGGGCATGACCAGATACTCAAAGTGTCCATCTCTGGTGTTAAATGCCGTTTTCCACTCATCCCCCTCTCTGATGCGGATGAGGTTATAGGCGCCTCTTAAGTCCAATTTAGTAAAGATGTGGGCACCTTGGAGGCGATCAAAGAGTTCAGAGATGAGGGGTAAGGGGTAGCGGTTCTTAAGCGTGATTTTATTAAGACCGCGGTAGTCAATGCAAGGACGTAGGGAGCCATCTTTTTTGGACACAAAGAAAAATCCGGCTCCGGCAGGAGAGGAGGATTTACGGATAAAGCCCTTTTTTAGATTCTCCTGGACGTATTCAGACATGGCAAGAGTCTCTGGGGCAGAGAGAGGATAAATTCTGCCCCGGGGTGGAGTAGTACCCGGGAGGAGGTCGATAGGACAATCATAAGGCCTGTGAGGAGGTAGAGTCTCAGCTTGTTTTTTGCAGAAAACATCCGCGAAGTCCATATAGGCCTTGGGGAGACCGGTTACTGGAGGAACCACAGAGTTACGGCAAGGGTTACTGGGGACCGGTTTTAGACAGTTCTTGGAACAAGAGGACCCCCAACTCTTGATCTCCCCAGTGGACCAATCCAGGGTTGGGGAATGAAGTTGAAGCCAGGGAAGTCCAAGGAGAATCTCCGAGGTGCAATTGGGGAGGACCAAAAGTTCAATCCTCTCGTGATGAGATCCGATGCTCATAAGAAGGGGCTCCGTGCGGAAACGTATGGTACAGTCCAATCTTTCATTATTTACACAATTGATGTAGAGGGGTCTGGCGAGACTGGTCACCGGGATGTTGAACTTGTTGACGAGAGAGGCCAAAATAAAATTTCCTGCAGATCCAGAGTCCAAGAAGGCCACAGTAGAGAAGGAGAAGGCAGAGGCAGACATCCGCACAGGCACAGTAAGACGTGGAGAAGCAGAGTAGACATCAAGGACTGTCTCACCTTTGTGCGGAGTCAGCGTACGTCTTTCCAGGCGGGGAGGACGGATAGGACAATCCCTCAGGAAGTGTTCGGTACTAGCACAGTACAGGCAGAGGTTCTCCATACGGCGTCGTGTCCTCTCTTGAGGTGTCAGGCGAGACCGGTCGACCTGCATAGCCTCCACGGCGGGAGGCACAGGAACAGATTGCAGGGGACCAGAGGAGAGAGGAGCCGAGGAGAAGAAACGCCTTGTGCGAACAGAGTCCATATCTTGGCGGAGTTCCTGACGCCTTTCGGAAAAACGCATGTCAATGCGAGTGGCTAGGTGAATAAGTTCATGTAGATTAGCAGGAATTTCTCGTGCGGCCAGAACATCTTTAATGTTGCTGGATAGGCCTTTTTTGAAGGTCGCGCAGAGGGCCTCATTATTCCAGGACAATTCTGAAGCAAGAGTACGGAATTGTACGGCATACTCGCCAACGGAAGAATTACCCTGGACCAGGTTCAACAGGGCAGTCTCAGCAGAAGAGGCTCGGGCAGGTTCCTCAAAGACACTTCGGATTTCCGAGAAGAAGGAGTGTACAGAGGCAGTGACGGGGTCATTGCGGTCCCAGAGCGGTGTGGCCCATGACAGGGCTTTTCCGGACAGAAGGCTGACTACGAAAGCCACCTTAGACCTTTCAGTGGGAAACAGGTCCGACATCATCTCCAGATGCAGGGAACATTGGGAAAGAAAGCCACGGCAAAACTTAGAGTCCCCATCAAATTTATCCGGCAAGGATAGGCGTAGTCCAGGAGCGGCCACTCGCTGCGGAGGAGGTGCAGGAGCTGGCGGAGGAGATGACTGCTGAAGCTGTGGTAGTAACTGTTGTAGCATAACGGTCAGTTGAGACAGCTGTTGGTCTTGTTGCGCTATCTGTTGTGACTGCTGGGCGACCACCGTGGTGAGGTCAGCGACAACTGGCAGAGGAACTTCAGCGGGATCCATGGCCGGATCTACTGTCACGATGCCGGCTGGCAGGTAGTGGATCCGCTGTGCCAGAGAGGGATTGGCGTGGACCGTGCTAGTGGACCGGTTCTAAGCCACTACTGGTTTTCACCAGAGCCCGCCGCAAAGCGGGATGGTCTTGCTGCGGCGGTAGTGACCAGGTCGTATCCACTAGCAACGGCTCACCTCTCTGGCTGCTGAAGATAGGCGCGGTACAAGGGAGTAGGCAGAAGCAAGGTCGGACGTAGCAGAAGGTCGGGGCAGGCAGCAAGGATCGTAGTCAGGGGCAACGGCAGAAGGTCTGGAACACAGGCTAGGAACACACAAGGAACGCTTTCACTGGCACAATGGCAACAAGATCCGGCAAGGGAGTGCAGGGGAAGTGAGGTGATATAGGGAAGTGCACAGGTGAACACACTAATTGGAACCACTGCGCCAATCAGCGGCGCAGTGGCCCTTTAAATCGCAGAGACCCGGCGCGCGCGCGCCCTAGGGAGCGGGGCCGCGCGCGCCGGGACAGAACAGACGGAGAGCGAGTAAGGTACGGGAGCCGGGGTGCGCATCGCGAGCGGGCGCTACCCGCATCGCGAATCGCATCCCGGCTAGCAGCGGAATCGCAGCGCCCCGGGTCAGAGGATGTGACCGGAGCGCTGCAGCGGGAGGAGTGAAGCGAGCGCTCCGGGGAGGAGCGGGGACCCGGAGCGCTCGGCGTAACAACTGTATTTGATTCCTCAATCATTTCCATACAACAAAAATCACCTTAACCCCTTAAGGACCAAGTATTTTTTTGTTTTTTGCACCTACAAATTCATATGAGGGCTTATTTTTTTACACCACCAATTCTTATTTGTAATCACATAAGTCATTTTACCCAAAAATCTACAGCAAAACGGGAAAAAAAATCATTGTGCGACAAAATTGAAGAAAAAACACCATTTTGTAAATTTTGGGGGCTTCCGTTTCTATGCAGTACATTTTTCGGTAAAAATGAAACCTTATCTTTATTCTGTAGGTCCATACGATTAAAATGATACCCTACATAAATAGGTTTGATTTTGTCGTACATTTGGAAAAAATAATAACTACATGCGCAAAAAATTTATTTTGCGTGCAGGTTAGTATAAGGCCTCATTTTCTCCGCCCTGATCTGAAGTTTTAATAGGTACCATTTTTGTTTTGATTGGACTTTTTGATTGCTTTTTTTTGCGCGTCTGCCTTTGACCATGCGGTTTAATGAACAATATATTGTTATAGTTCGGACATTTACGCACATGGCGATACCACAAATGTTTATTTTTATTATGTTTATATATTTTTTATATGGAATTTGGGAAAAGGGAGGTGATTTAAACTTTTAATAAAGATGGGATTAATGTGTGTGTTTTTAAACTTTTTTAAATCTTTTTTATTTTTACACTTTTAGTCCCCTTAGGGGACTTTTAGGAGGAATCATTTGATTCCTCATATAGATCAATATGGTTCCATAGAACCATATTGATCAGTGTGCTCTGCTCGGCCCTGCCAGGCTTTATCATTCTGAGCGCCGGAGCCGACATAGGAAAAGTAAGCCCTCCGACTACCTCAGCAGTGGATCGCCCCCCCCCCCCCCCCCTGAAGTGCACTGCGGGGGGGGGGGGGATCCACCCCACTGGACCACCAGGGATGGAATAAAGGCACCTTTAGATGCTGCTGTCAGCTTTGACAGTGATGATCTAAAGGGTTAATAGCCGGCCGTGGCGATCGCCGAATGTCGGCTATTAACGCTGGCCCCCAGCTACAAGAATCAGCTGGGGGCCAGCCAATATGACACAGGCTCGAGTCGGGAGCCCGCGCCATACCACCTTAACGTCCATTGGTCGAGTATACACGTCCATGGTCGTTAAAGGGTTAAAGACAGTATTGCAGGCTTAAACAAAGGTTCATTCTCATTTTATTCAAGAATCTTATGTCTCTTTTTTCACAGTTAATATACATGAATATGCCAAGCAGAATCAATGCACCCATCTGGCATGCTGTTGACCTTTCCCTTATTTAGCATACATAATGGAGGAAAAATGTTTTAGCACAAAAAGTTCCTACATTTAAAATTGCTGCGCTCCTGCATGAAATGAAATGATTATTAAACTGCGTTTGATCAACTGTATTGATTCACTGAGTGTCTGCACTAATTTTGCACAATATGGCCAAATCTATTAGTAATGCTGTAATTGGTACTTCATTCTTAAGTATACTCATGGCTATTGCTGGTACAAATAGTAGCATCATCAGTAATGTCACAACATTTAAAAGCCATTTAATAAGGATCTGTTCTGCATTTTCTTCTCTATTATGCATATATTCAAATTTCTGCTTTGTCTACATGATGTTCCCTTAGCTGATACTTAACCTTGTATGAGAATAATTCACCAACACAATACTTCTTAACATTAATGTCATTTTAATTGCAGATCCAGTCTAAAATTTGTCATTTCATAAACGTAAAGAAAGTTCAAAATATATATTGGGAAGGAAGACAGACTGTCATAATGAAATCTGCACCAACCCTACTTTTAAAGTGGGTTGAAGAATGCTATATGATAAAAGCTTTAAAGGGGTACTCCAGTGGAAAACATTTTTTTTTAAACCAACTGGTGCCAAACAGATTTGTAAATTACTTCTATTTAAAAATATTAATCCTTCCAGTACTTTTCAGCAGCTGTATGCTCCATAGGAAGTTGCATGGTTCTTTCCTGTGACAACAGTGCTCTCTGCTGACACCTCTGTCCATGTCAGGAACTATCCAGAGTAGTAGCAAATCCCCATAGCAAACCTCTCCTGCTCTGGACAGTTCCTGACATGGACAGAGGTGTCAGCAGAGAGCACTGTGGTCACAGAAAAGAACCATGCAACTTCCTATGGAGCATACAGCTGCTGAAAAGTACTGGAAGGATTAACATTTTTAAATAGAAGTAATTTACAAATCTGTTTAACTTTTTGCCACCAGTTGATTAAAAAGAATTTGTTTTCCACTGGAGTACCCCTTTAGGGTCTATTCACACGTATAGTATTTTGGCAGATTTGATGCGCAGGATTTCAATCTGTGTTCAGTCATTCAGTTTACATTGAAATCTACAGCAGAAAATCCTGTGCATCAAATCTGCGCAGAATACTGTACGTGTGAATAGACCATTAAGGGACAAATACCCAACTAAGTCATTGTTTAAGAGTATAGTCAAAATCTAATAGATTTTTTATCATGTGATAAATAAATGCCCAAACAGTAATTAGACATAGATGTACATAATGACCAATGAGGAATCATAGGTTTTCTTTAGAAGTTGATGAGGTAGACCTTCATGTTAATAATTCCTTTTCCATTCAATGGTTGATATACTATACAAAGATATACTGTAAATTTACTAATAAACAGTGTTTACGCAAACATTTTACATACTTATGAACTAGCCTACAAATGTTATCATCAACTTTGGTAAACATGGCAAAAAATGAAAAAGAAAGAGAAAAATTGAGAGCATTGAAAGAATGAAGGTTTTAGTGCCAAAGTTATGTAGTCAATTGGGTGAAAGGCTTTATAGCCCCCTCTCGTCCCAACTTCCTTTACCCACCCTATCTATAGTATACCATAGCTGGATAACATTTGATTGTATTCTATGGGTGCTGATCATTGGACTGCTGTCATTTTGTCAGCAATACTGTTGCAGACTTTTAGTTTGTTGGGCGGCACATAACTCAATAATATGTTTACCAAAGCTTCCTATTTGCCATGGAACCATAACATGTCCCATCGCATAGAAAGGAAAAATAGGAAAACGTTAATGGCCATTGTTCAGAGGAAGATCAATATTGTTCTTACATGTAGCTGGTCAGTTTGTAACCCTTTACTTTTGGGTATTATTTTTATTTTGGCAGCCAGAATAGTTTTAATGATTAACCCTTTAACAACCACAGACATATTTAATGTCCGTGGCCGGCTCCCGTTATGTGAAGTGCTCAGGAGCTGAGCGCGCTTCATACCTGGCAGGTCCCGGTTGCTATCGCAAGCAGGACCCATGGCTAATACTGGACATCGCCGATCGGTATTAACCCGTTAGACAAGGGGTTCTCAACCAGGGGTACGCGTACCCCTAGCGGTACGCCAAGGGTTGTGCGGCGGTGCAGAAATTCGCTGACAAATACCGGCCATGCATTGGCCAGTATTTGTCAGTGCAGAGCCGGGATTGGACGCCACAGTCACCATGGTAGTTCACTATATGCGGGTGCGGCCACTGTACGTGAGCTGCACTGGCTGCCAAGCCTGACGTGTGATGTCCCTGGCGTTGCGCAAAGATTCTCGCACAGCGCAGAAGGATGTCACCCGTCAGTGCAGCCCTCCGACTCCTGCTGAATAAGATAGACACAGGCTTACAACATCCATGCGGTATAGGTCACAGCAAAAAGTAAGCGGACTCCCATATGCAAAAGGCTGTGGTCTTTATTCAGGTCATCAGCACTGCAACGTTTCGGCTAAAATCTAGCCTTTGTCAAGCAAAGGCTAGATTGTAGCCGAAACGTTGCACTGCTGATGACCTGAATAAAGACCACAGCCTTTTGCATATGGGAGTCCGCTTACTTTTTGCTGTGACCTATACTGTATGGATGTTGTGATTCTGGACTGGTTACCCAGATGGTCACGGGCATAGGAGCTGGGACCGGTGCTGTCTTCCTATCTGGATTATTATTATTTTTTTTTTAGACACAGGCTTACGCGCAAGGGGTACCCTTGGACATACTTTTACCCTTTGGGGATACAGTCACAAAAAAGGTTGAGAACCAATGCTTTAGATGCCGCAATGAAAATTGATAGCTTCATCTAAAAATGGGAGAAAACTGTTAACGTTAGCTCAGTGGGCGGTTTGAGACTGTAGCGGTGAAATCGCAGCATCCTGAACAGCTGAGAGGACAGCAGGAGGCTTCTTACCTTGCTCCTTGCTGTCCGATCTGCGTTCTATTGCTGTAGCAGATCACCGATAACAATGTTCAATGCTATGCTATGGCATAGTACTGATCAGTGTATGCAATCAAAGAATTGCTTGTAAAAGTCTCCTATGGGGAATAAAAAAGAAAATGTGTAACTAAAGTTAAAAAAAAGTTAATAAATGTGATTTAAACCCTACGTGGAGCGCAAATATATTTTAAATTTAAAAAGAGAGGTATGCATAACGTAAAAATACATGTAAAATCTATTCTAAAAAGGTAGGTATGCATAACTCTCATTATTAAATAGTGGGACAGAGGTGAATAATAAATAACTAACGTAAAAACTGTGTGGGAAAGTATCATACAGTAAAATGGTATACAGTAGGATTTAGCATATAAGATCCCTGGGGTTTAGAAACCTAGATGCATACAGTAAAATGCATAAAATAGCTACAACAGATAGGAAAAAACAAGACGAAAAACATGAAAAATTATATTATATATATATATATATGTATATATATATATATATATATATATATATATATATATATTGTGACGATCCGTCTTGGGGATTAGCTCTGGGATCGTCCTGGACCACGCCACAGGATGCGCTTCTTCTCAATAAACTAGCAAACAAACGTTTATAATGCAAATCTGGCACCTTGCCAGTTTTATTAGACAGGTTGCAGGGAAAGAAATAAACAAAAAGCAGGAACAAAACAAAATCCTAGACCGTCTGGTCACTGACTAAACAGATCAGCTTGTCCTGACTAACAACCGCTGAGCTTCCCTCAGCCGGTTAAACATATGTCCCCTGCAACCTTCTACTCACAATTCATGGCAGTCTCTTTGAGCCCCTCATAGCTCGGGCTGTGTACTCCTCAGCAGCCTCTGTCTCTTCCCTACAGCCCACATGCTGTCTCCTAGGAAGAGCCTAGATTAGACTGAGTCTCCATCTCATATACACTTCCCTTCCTTCCTGCCTCATTACTTAAGAAGCAGGTGAGAGCTTCTGCAGGGTGAGCCAAGGAAATACACCCTTTCCTTGTCACACTGCCACATATCCCCCCCCCCCTTTGCTCAGACCACCAGGAAAGAGCACATGTATTTGAAAGGCAGAAACCATCTGCCTTTCCTTTCTCTTGGACAATTTTTGTCCCAGTCTCTGAAGTCCTTGACTTTTTTTCTTCCGGACTTTTACCAGCCACCAATTGCAAGTCTCTCGGTCACACCTCTCCAGTACCAGGTTCTTCACCCTGGTGTGGGCAGGGTTCTTTAAATTAAGGAGTGAGAGGACCAATGCTTCTAACCTTTGTCTTCTTCTGGCTTGCCGGACCTCTGCCTCTGCTTCAGAGAATCTTTCGGCCTCAGTGGCTTCACCAACCACTGTCTTGTTCTCTGTACCGTCAGAGGACCTCTGACACGGGTCCATCTCAGTTTCAACTTTAGAGGACTTCCCACCTGGTTTCACCTCATTCTTGTCTTCAGTGGATTTCTCACATGGTTTCACCTCATCCCATCCAGCTTTCTCTTCTGGGGCACCAGCTTCCTCAGGTTTGGCTTCAGAGTCTTTGGCTCCTTCAGATTCTTGTGTAGAATCAGCTTCTACTACTGCAGCTTCTTCAGGCTTACTCTTCTCTTCACCTGTAGCTTCAGTTGTGCCATTCTCTTTACTCACAGCTTTTGAGGTTGACTCTGGTTTAGCTTCTGCTTCAGAGGATTTCTCTGCCTCAGCATTACCTTCAGAATTTTTGGTCTGCTCAGGTTCAGAGGATTTCCCACCTCTTTTCTCCTTAGTCTCCACTTCAGAGGATTTCCCACGAGGTTTCAGCTCAGTCCTAGCTTCAGGAGACTTCTTACAGGACTTCACCTCAATCTTAGCTTTAGAGGACTTTTTCGCAATCAGAGAAAGCATAACTGTATCCTGTAACTTCGGCCCCAGAAGCCTTTCTTGAGCCAATTCCGCCATATCTTGATCTCTGCTCTCTTTTAGGACTTCCTGGTCCTCTTCCTTTTTCTCACATTTTCGCAGCTTACACTGGAGCTTAGCGGACTTCATCCTCTCACTGTCAAGTAACTCTGTCAAGTCCCTGACAGTATCTACCGAAAACAGCAATTGTTTCCTCAATTGTTCATTGTCCGCCAGCACAGCCACCTGCTTGTAGAGTTGCGCTCCCAGCAAAACCAAGGCAGCTACGTGGGACCTTCTGCGCGTTTCGTTCAGCGCTTCCAGGCTCTCTTTTAAGATCTTCATGTCATGTTCCAGCTTTATATATCTCAGCTGCTCACTCTTGAGTTGTGCGGAGATCACCTTCTCACTGTCCAGCAACTGTTTCTTGGACTTCACTAACTTATTGATAGATTTTCCACTCTCACCAATCTGTTGAGATAGAGCTGAGATCTCCTGTTGCAAGTTCTTGTTTTCATGTTGCAGAGTCTTAACTTGTTCCAGGGCCTCCTCATACTGCTCACGGAGCAAGACATTGTCATGACGAGCAGATTGAAGAGCATGTGCAAGGGCATTCTTCACCTTGACTTCCTCCTCAAGTTGTCTCTTAGCTTTAGAGACACTCTCCAGATTGCTGGCAATAGCTTCAGCTTCCATCTTCATTTCATTCTTCTCTTTTTCTATTTTTTTCATGGCTACCAGGCTAGCCTTGTGATCACTCTGCAGAGCCTGATATGCACCATGTAGAAGACTCACTTCTTCTTCCTGGAATGACATCCGCTGGGCCAGACTCTGCACTTCACTCTCCTTGCTGGTCACAAGACCCTGGGAGCAGGACAGTTCATCCTGCAGAGCCACAAACTCACTTCTGTGATGCTCCATGACTTTTTCCAGCTGAAGCCTCACTTCTTGCTCTTTTTTAAAGTCAGCAAGTGATTTGTCCCTCTCCTCTGTCAAGCGATGTACCTCTTTTTCTTTCTCCAACAACTTCACAGAAACCATCTGCAGGGTTTCTTCCAGATTCTGGATCTGCTCCAGTTTTTTCCCAAGGCCAGCTCGTCTTTTCCGAGACCTTTTACTGACAGCGGTCTTCTCACTCTCGCTGTTAGACCTTGAGACATCCTCTGGTCCTCTGTCAGACACTCGACCCAGCTCTTCTCCATCTCTAGATGAAGTCTCCCCCTTTTCCAGGGTTGCGGCCACTTGTGCCTCATTATTATCATCCACAACAGGTGCCACTGACACCTGGCACTCTTCCTCTCCCACCACGTTGGCAACTCTGGAGACTCTCGATAAACACTCCCGTCGGACCGGCAATCCCTTGGCGGTAAGTTTGTTGCCCCTAGCAACAACTTCAATGGCTCTTGGCACCAGCGAGTCAGGGAGATTCCTGATAAGTTCCTCTGAACTGTCTCTCGGCTTCTTGGCAGACTTTTCTTTTGTCTTGTCACAGTCTCCTTCACTTAGGACTCTGTCTGTGACCGTAAGTGCAGCCCCCAGCTCCACTGGTACTCTTTTCTGGAGTTTTGGATTTTCCACAGCCATCTCTGGAGCTTCTATTCCAGTCACCACTTTAACTTGACTCGCGGACTGTTCTTCAGCTCCCCTAGTGGTCTGGCACACTCCCACCTGACATATACCTAGGGTCTGCTGACACTCCCTGTCCTCAGCTGAGTTACTGTCCCCTGCTATGTGGTGAAAACCAAGTGTTGTGAGCCTATCAGGTGTTCCTGCTCTAGTCACCTGACTATCTTCCCACAACTGCTGAAAAAATGGAAAATCCTTCCCCAGCACTACTTCATACTCTAAGGTAGGCTCTATTGCAACCTTGTGACTTATGGTACCATAGGGAGTAGAAATACACACATTAACTGTTTTATAACCCCAAATACCGGCTTGTATAGACATTATAGCGGGGTCTGGCTTTCTGCAGCTGGTCTTTACCAGACTTATTACACATTTTGGATCTAACAAAACAGTCATCTTTTTACTTTCTATTTCCAGCTCACACAGGTTTTCTTTTGTCCTGCGAGAGGTGGGAATAGAACTCTTTACATCAGAACACATTAACATAAGTGTTTCAAGAAAAACATTATCAGCCTGCGTGGGTTCACAATATACAGCACCATTCACACAGTCCAGTAGAGACACCCCAGTCCTCACTACTTCCGGAACCTTTGTGTGCGAACTCTCAGGTGCACTCTCAGCATCCCACAGCTGCCAGAAATACAGAAAGTCTCTGCCCAGTACAATTTCCACTGTAAGTTCCGCACATACCTCCATCATATGGCTTACTGTTCCAAAACATGTATAAAAGGTAATTTGAACAGTCTTACCGGGCTCCGGGCGGGACTTCATAAATGGAATTATTTCTGGCATAATCCGAGATACCGTCTGGCAACAATCCAAGTCCACCCACAGTGGGATTCCACCCACCGACAACTCACGGGACCTCGGCTTCTTCTTGGCGTCCATCGGTTGTGGCCCGCGTCGGTTGCTCCCAGCAACAGCCTTTTGAGGTTGTCCCATTTTCTTGAAAAAAAGTCTCGATCCGTTGCCCCTAGCAACGCTCCTCCACAGACACCAAACTGTGATTGAACTCCTCTGCTGGGCTCCTCCGACTTGCAGGGGGTTGCTCCTAGCAACGGCTCCTCTCCAACTCACTTGTTGGTTGCAATTGGCAACGGGTTGCCCTTAGCAACGGCGTGCCCGCATCCTCCACCAAAATGTGACGATCCGTCTTGGGGATTAGCTCTGGGATCGTCCTGGACCACGCCACAGGATGCGCTTCTTCTCAATAAACTAGCAAACAAACGTTTATAATGCAATTCTGGCACCTTGCCAGTTTTATTAGACAGGTTGCAGGGAAAGAAATAAACAAAAAGCAGGAACAAAACAAAATCCTAGACCGTCTGGTCACTGACTAAACAGATCAGCTTGTCCTGACTAACAACCGCTGAGCTTCCCTCAGCCGGTTAAACATATGTCCCCTGCAACCTTCTACTCACAATTCATGGCAGTCTCTTTGGGGGACATGTATCATTGCATTTAAACCATTTTTCACGTCTACAAATTTTGCGCAATTGCGCTTTTTTTGCATAGAGCTGCGTTTTTTTTGGTGGACAGTTTTCTAAAGTTGTCACCAGTTTGGTCTACCGTACACCAACTAATCCAGTGGACTGGTATTTATCAATTGCGCAAAAAAAAAGTAGATGTTTTTTTTTGCGCAATTGCGCTTTTTTGCAAGAAAAGTAGTCTAAACCTAAGAGTGCTAGCAAGGACTCGTAGAAAATGGCAGACGGTGGAAGATGCAGGTGGGGGATGCAGGAGCCGTCTCTCAGCACTGCAGTACTACAACTACTCCCATCATGGGACAGAAACTGTCCCATAATGGGAGTAGTTGTAGTACCGGAGCGCTGAGAGACGCACATCCCCCGTCTGCGGGACTCTATTGTGACTGTTAGGACTACTACTCCCATCATGGACAGACTCTGTCCATTATGGGAGTTGTAGTCCTGGGACTGAAGGACAGATCGCAGCAGGTCATTCTCCAGAGACCCGCTGCGATCTGCATTTATTAACTTAAAAAGCCGGCGGTACATGCGGCTCTACTGCGCTGCCCCTGGCTCCCGTATGCAGATGTCACGATTCATAATCCCCGCCTCCGGGAGAGGGGAGCTCTGATTGGTGGAAAGCTATTCACCACTATTAGCCAATCAGAGCTTCTGTCCTCTGGCAGGGATTATGAATTGTGACAGGTCTATACAGGGGAGCGAGTGGAGCCGCTTCTACAGTACTGTATATAATTGTTATGTGTATTGTACCCCCCCCCCCCCCCAGACTAATACTGACCCCTTCTATAGTGAGCGCTGGGACCGCTGTGTGATTGACAGGTCCCCAGCGCAAGTGTCCGGCCTCACTGACCTTGTTATAAATCTTTATGATACACACTGCCCGTCCTCCTCTTCTTTCTTCTGATACCGGAGACACGCGGCTTCTGCTTTCACTATAGTCAGAGCGCCCCCTGCCGTTGTCTGGCCCCAGCCCCGTGCAGTGTGGAGGCCGGGAGGGGGCGCTCTTTCTATAGACTATGATACAGAAGTCCCGCGTCTCCGGTATTAGAAGAAAGAAGAGGAGGACGGGCAGTGTGTATCATAAAGATTTATAACATGTAAAGGTCAGTGGGGCCGGACACTTGCGCTGGGGACCTGTCAATCACACAGTGGTCCCAGCGCTCACTATAGAAGGGGTCAGTATTAGTCTGGGGGGGGGGGGGTACAATACACATAACAATTATATACAGTACTGTAGAAGCGGCTCCACTCGCTCCCCTGTATAGACCTGTCACAATTCATAACCCCCACCAGAAGACAGAAGCTCTGATTGGTGTATAGTGGTGAATAGCTTTCCACCAATCAGAGCTCCGGTCTCCCGGTGGCGGGGATTATGAATCGTGACATCTGTATACAGGAGGAGGGGGGAGGGGAGTGCAGCGTTGCCGCTGGCTTTTTAAGTTAATAAATGCAGATCGCAGCGGGTCTCTGGAGAATGACCTGCTGCGATCTGTCCTTCAGCCCGAGGACTACAACTCCCATCATGGACAGAGTCTGTCCATGATGGGAGTAGTAGTCCTAACAGTCACAATACAGTTTCGCAGCTGGGGGATGTGTAAGAGCCATCCCTCAGCACTGCGGTACTACAACTACTCCCATCATGGGACACAAAATTTCCCATGATGGGAGTAGTAGTCCAAGGGCAGACTGACGGATCTCAAGGGTCTCACTCTTGAGACCCCTTGCAACTTCTCCGCCCCTGCCCCCTAGTGATGACATCATTAGGGGGCGGAGCTTCACAGTCCAGGCCTGAAGCCAGGGTGGTAAGTATGGCTCTGTTCTCATTATGCATTTTGCATAATGGGAACAGAGCCTTTTTGGCAGTGTGTTCCCAAACAGGGAGACTCCAGCTGTTGTTTACCTACAGCCCCCATGATGGGAGTTGTAGTTTAGCAACAATTGGAGGCTCCCTCTTTAGGAACACACTGCATTATGTGCGCTCTACCCAGGGGAGAGCGCCAAAAATGTCATTTCAGATAAGTGAATGCAGAGGACTACCTGAGATTTGGTGGAGTGTGACGATGACTAGCATTTTTTAAATGTCAATGAAAGGGTTAACGAGGGCTGTGGGGGAGTGTTTTTTTAAATCCATTTTTTATTTCATGTGTTGTGTTTTTTATAATTGAAATTTCAGGCTTAGTAGTGGAAGCCGTCTTGTAGACGGAATCTATTACTAAGCTGGGCTTAGCGTTAGCCCTGAAAACAGCTAGCGCTAACCCCCAATTATTACCCCGGTACTAACCGCCACAGGGGTGCCGGGAAGAGCCGTTACCAACAGGCCCGGAGCATCAAAAATAGCGCTCCTTGGCCTAGGCGGTAACAGGCTGGGGTTATTTAGGCTGGGGAGGGCCAGTAACAATGGTCCTCGCCCATCCTGGTAATGTCAGGCTGTTGCTGATTGGTTGGTGTCTGATTGACACTGAAAATATGGGGAAGCCTATGTGTTGTTGTTTTTTGTAATAAAAAAAAGTGTGTGGTTCCCCATATTTTCAGTGTCAGTCAGATACCAACCAATCAGCAACAGCCTGACATTACCAGGATGGGCGAGGACCATTGTTACTGGCTCTCCCCAACCTAAATAACCCCAGCCAGGAGCGCTATTTTTGACACTCCAGGCCTGTTGGTACTGGCTCTTCCCGGCAACCCTGTGGCGGTGGGTAACGGGGTAATTGGGGGTTAGCGCTAGCTGTTTTTGTGGCTAACGCTAAGCCCGGCATTGAAAAAAAAATGTATTTAAAAAAAAAAAAACACTCCCCACACAGCCCTCATTAAACCTTTTATTGACATTAAAAAAAAGCTGGTCATCATCGCAATACACTGAATCTGACGTAGTCCTCCCCATTCACGTATCTGAAATGAGAAAAAAAAAAAAGGTTAGGACATCATTTGCGATCTCACCTGGGGAGTGCAGTGTGTAACAGGGAGCCTCCAATTGTTCTTGTCTGCCTACTGTATCCTGTATATACAGTCATCTATAGATGGCTGTATATACAGGAGAGCGCACAAAGATTTAACTCAGAACTGCAGTGTGGGTTAACTCTTTCCTTGCTGGGCTCCTGTATAGTATACATGGATACACTATGCCCCCTGTATACTATACAGTGGGAGGAGGTAAGTAGTGATGCTCTGCACCCTGTATATGTATATGCTATACATCACTCCTTACCTCCTTACACTCCGTGGGGCGGGCGCTCTGCATCCGACCCATGGAGTAGTACCTGCAGTGAAAAAAATGCACACAGGGTACAAAAATGTTTGTTTCCGCACACCAGCAAAAATGCAAGAAAAAACACAAGGGGGGAGATTAATCAAAACCTATGTAGAGGAAGAGCGGTGCAGTTGCCCATAGCAACCTATCAGATTGCTCCTTTCATTTTTGTAAAGAAGCAATCTGATTGGTTGCCATAGGCAACTGCACTACTCTTCCTCTGTACAGTTTTTGATAAATCTCCCCCATGAAAAATTACCAAAATGCAGGAAAAGCTGGGACCGTTTTTCAGGCGTTTTTGCTGGTGGACAAAAAAAAAAACCTCAGTGGAATCCTGAAAAACAATAGAACAAAAGCCCAGCGTCCAGGATACACCACTATTCCTGTGAGGTGTAGAACAGGTCTACAAATAGAACTTTGTGGAGATTTAGACCATTGCACGAAATTTATCATGGGGCTTGCACAAGTTTGATAAATTTGGAGAAATTGCTCCAAATTTAGACCAAACAAAATGATCTACAAAAAACGTCTACCAACAACAACATTGATACATCTCCCCCTTTGAGCCCCTCATAGCTCGGGCTGTGTACTCCTCAGCAGCCTCTGTCTCTTCCCTACAGCCCACATGCTGTCTCCTAGGAAGAGCCTAGATTAGACTGAGTCTCCATCTCATATACACTTCCCTTCCTTCCTGCCTCATTACTTAAGAAGCAGGTGAGAGCTTCTGCAGGGTGAGCCAAGGAAATACACCCTTTCCTTGCCACACTGCCACAATATATATATATATATATATATATATATATATATATATATATGGAAAGAACTGGATCAGATTCTATACTATGCAACATGAAACCCTTGACAGTGTTGCTCCAATGTTTATTGATGCATTCACGTAAACATCTTATAGTTCTCCCAATGTATTGAAGCCCTCAAGGGCATTCAAAAAGGTAAATCACATATTGGGAGGAACAGTTAATGAAGGACTTTATGCTGAAATGCTCCCTGGATTTATTAGACATAAATTATTTACGTTTGTTTGGTATTTGGATACAACATTTACACCTCGAGATTCCACATGCATAGCAACCCACTGTAGTTAGACCCTAATCTCGAGGTGTAAATGTTTTATCTAGAGATGAGCGAATTGAAGCTGACGAACCCGGATTTGCTACGAATTTCATAAAATATTCAATTTGCAACAAATGCGAATTTTGCCTCGATTCTATTGAGCAAATCGCTTCATTAAACTCCATTTCCTGCGGTCCAGGCTCCAGGGCATCTAAAATGGCAGATCCACATGTCAGTACATGGGGCAAGGAATGCTGGGAAGGCGGGAAGGTAAGGCGGGAAGGGAAGTAGATGGGATGACCCTGAATCGTAGGCGGGATGACCCTGAATCCCATGCAGGATGCAGCCTATCAGCAGCTAGTCACCCCTGAGATGTCACAGCCCTATATATTCGTCATATCATTCATTACACTGCAAAGAGATGGGACGGACATTGCTGTGTGTGTTACACAGAAAAGCTCGTTCCAGCAGCGTTTCCCATCCTAGTCAAATCAGAGTTCTGGTGGACAGAGAACAGTGTTTTTTTTTCACTGAAATTGATTTTTACTGCAGCCATTAACCTCCCAGTTACTTTCTTTAGCATTGTATTACAGAGAGGGGCAGATAGCTGTGTGTTGCCTCATACATGTCAGCAAGCTGCCTCAACTTCATAAACCTTAGCAGAGGAGGCAGGAATTATTTTTCTGCACAATTCTGTGTCTTTGTTCCACAACAACTCATCTTCTGGTTATACTAGTCTGTAGACAGTATAATACCCAGCAGTCCATGCTTAATAGTCTTTGACACAGTGAAATTTTGTGTTTGGTACACAGCTTTTTTGTGCTGCAGCACTGTTGTGTTCTGCTGGTGTTGTGCAAAAATGTATATTTTTTAAGCGTACTGTACCGCATTTCTTTGCCCTCATAAGTGCATACCACATATGTACATCTAAGTAGTGTACTATTTTGTACCTGTTTATCTGTCAAGGGCCTACATACTGTGAAAGGAAAGCCAAAAGTAATCACCAGCTGGTGTTTTACCAAAATAAATTATTTTTTTTGCGTACTGTACGGCATTTTACTGCCCTCATAAGTGCATACCACATACCTACATCTAAGTGGTGTACCATTGTGTGCCTATTAATCTGTCAAGGGCCTACACACTGTGAAAGGACAGCCAAAAGTAATCACCGGCTGGTGTTTTACTCCAATACGTTTATTAAGCGTACAGTAGTAGTGTTGCTTGCGAATATTCGCAATTCGAATATTATTCGCGAATATCGCATATTCGCGAATTCGCGAATTTCGCGAATATAGCGCTATATATTCGTAATTACGAATATTCGTTTTTTTTTTTTTTTTTTTTTTTTCTTCACAGTACACATCACAGTGATCACCCCTCTCTGCTTCCAGCTTGTGTGGTGTAAAGAAGGCTGTAATACTACTGTGTGAGACTGGCGTGCGAAAATTCGCATATGCGAAAATTAGCATATGCTAACTTTCGCATATGCGAATTTCCACATATGCTAATTTTCGCATGCGCGTATTTTCGCATACACGAAAATAAAACGAGAATATAACGAATATGCGAATATTCGCGAATATATGACGAATATTCGTCCATATATTCGCGAATATTCGCGAATTCGATTATGGCCTATGCCGCTCAACACTATACAGTAGCACATTTTTCTACCCTCATAAGTGCATACCACATACCTAAATCTAAGTAGTGTACTATTTTGTGCCTGTCAATCTATCAAGGGCCTATATACTGTGAAAGGACAACCATAAGTAATCACCGGCTGGTGTTTTACTCAAATAATTTTTGAAGCGTACAGTAGCACATTTTTCTGCCCTTATAAGTGCACACCACATACGTACATCTAAGTAGTGTACTATTTTGTACCTGTTAATCTGTCAAGGGCCTACATACTGTAAAAGTCCAGGCCAAAGTAATCACCAGCTGATGTTTTACTCCAATACGTTTATTAACCCCTTCCAGCAAATGAATGTTTATGAACGTCCATTTTACTGTCACTTAAGGCAAATGAACGTTCATAATCGTCCAATACATTTTCTATTACCATGTCCGTTGGCATGGTAATAGAAACGTCATTGCAGTTGTTCTGAACAGCTGACCGATGACACTTTGCAGCTGGGGACAAATCAGAATGTCCAGGCAGGTGACGGGACTGGCAATTGTGGTGGGTGCCGGGACCTGTGATCGTGGTGGGTGCCGGGACTGGTGATCGCTGCGGGATCGACGGCAGGCAGCGGCGGGATCTGCAGCAGCAGCAGTAAACATCAGTGGTAAGTGATCTTCACTGCTGCCTTCCAGGAGTTGCCAAACTACAACACCCAGCAAGAACAGACAGCCAAAAGCTGTCTGGGCACGCTGGGAGTTGTAGTTTTGCTAATTATGGAGGGCCACAGTTTGGAGACCGCTGTGCAGTGGTGTCCAAACTGTAGCCCTTCCAGATGTTGCAAAACTACAACTCCCAGCATGCCTGGACAGTCTGAGCATGCTTGGAGTTGATGTTTTGCAACATTTGGAGGGCTACAGTTTGTACACCACTGCACAGTGGTGTCCAAACTGTTGCCCTCCAGATGGTGCAAAACTACAACTCCTAACATGTCCTTTGGCTGTCTGGGCATGCTGAGAGTTGTAGTTTTGCAACAACTGGAGGCACACTGGTTGGGAAAAACTAAGTTAAGTAACAAACTCTCAGTGTTTTGCAACCAGTGTGCCTCCAGATGTTGCGTAACTACAACCCCCAGCATGCACGGACAGCCAAAGGGCATGCTGGGAGTGTTAGTAGTATACTTCCAGGTGTTGCATAACTACAAGTCCCAGCATGCCCTTCAGTTGTCACAGCATGCTGAGAGTTGTAGTTTTTGAAACGGTTGAAGGCACACTGGTTGCAAAGTTTGTTACTTAACTCACTGATAGACCATTGATGCTAGGAGTTGTAGTTTTGCAACAGCTGGAGGCACACTGGCTGTGAAACACTGAGTTAAGTAACAAACTCTGTGTTTTGCAACCAGTGTGCCTCCAGCTGTTGCATAACTACAACCCCCAGCATGCACGGACAGACAAAGGGAATACTGGTAGTGGTAGTTTTGCAACAGCTGGAGGTTTGCCCCCCCCCCCCCAGGGTACATTCACACAGGCTGGTTTATAGCGAGTTTCTTGCTACAAGTTTGAGATGCAGCAAATTTACCGCTGCAGCTCAAACTCCCAGCGGGAAACTCACTGTAAACCTCTGCCTGTGTGAATGTACCCTAAAAACACTTAACTACACATAATAAAGGGTAAAACACTACCTATACATATACCCCTACACAGCCCCCCCCCCCCCAAATAAAAAAAAATTCTCGTATGACACTGTTTCCAAAACTGTTGCAAAACAACTCCCAGTATTGCCAGACAGCCATTGACTTTCCAGGCATGCTGGAAGTTTTTTGCAACAGCTGGAGGCACCCTGTTTGGGGCACACTGCCGTAGGGTATTTTTGGTATTGGAGGCAAGTGTAATTCTTGCATCCTCGTCCGTCCATATGCAAATCCCTTATTTTAGCCTCAAATGGGAATGGTGCTCTCTCACTTTGGAGGCCTGTCATATTTCAAGGCAACAGTTTAGGGCCATATATGGTGTATTTCCGTACTCAGGAGAAATTGCCCAACACATTTTGGGGGGCTTTTTCTCCTTTCACCCCTTATGAAAAGGTAAAGTTGGGGTTTACTTCAGCATGTTAGTGTAAAAACAATTTTTTTTTTTAAACTAACATGCTGGTGTTGCCCCATACTTTATTTTCACAAGAGGTAAAAGGAAAAAAAAGACCTCCAAAATTTGTAACGCAATTCCTCCTGAGTACGGAAATGCCCCATTTGTGGTCGTAAAATGCTCTGTGGGCGCACAACAAGGCTCATGAGTGAGAGCGCACCATGTACATTTGAGGTGATTTGCACAGGGGTGGCTGATCGTTACAGCGGTTCTGACATAAACACAAAAAAAAAAAAACACATGTGACCCCATTTTGGAAACTACACCCCTCACGGAATGTAACAAGGGGTATAGTGAGCCCACCTCACAGGTGTTTGACGAATTTTCGTTAAAGTTGGACGTTAAAATGAATTTTTTTTATTTTTTCACTAAAATGCTGGTATTACCCTAAATTTTTAATTTTCACAAGGGAAAATAGGGAAAAAAGCCCCCCAAAATGTGTATCAACATATCTTCTGAGTTTATAAATACCCCATATGTGGATGTAAAGTGCTCTGCTGGCACACTACAATGCTCAGAAGAGAAGGAGTGCCATTGGGCTTTTGGAGAGAAAATGTGTCTGGAATTGAAGGCCACGTGTTTTTACAAAGCCTCCATGGTGCCAGAACAATGCCCCCCCCATGTGACCCCATTTTGGAATCTACACCCCTCATGGAACGTAATAAGGGGTTCAGTGAGCATTTAAACCCACAGGTGTCTGACAGATTTTTGGAACAGTGGTCCGTGAAAATGAAAAATTTTATTTTTCATTTGCACAGCCTACTGTTCCAAAGATCTGTCAAACACCAGTGTGGGGTAAATGCTCACTGCACCCCTTATTAAATTCTGTAAGGGGTGTAGTTTCCAAAATGGGGTCACGTGTGGGGGGTCCCCACTGTTCTGGCACCACAGGGGACTTTGTAAACGCACACGGCCCCTGACTTCCATTCCAAAAAATTCTTTATCCAAAAGCTCAATGGCACTCCTCTTCTGAGCATTGTAGTTCGCCTGCAGAGCACTTTACATCCACACATGGGGTATTTCCATACTCAGAAGAGATGGGGTTACAAATTTTGTGGGGCATTTTCTCCTATTACCCCTTGTAAAAAGAAAAAATGTGGGGAAAACCCAGCATTTTAGTGAAAGAAAAAATAATTTCCCTCTACACATCCGAATTTAACAAAAAGTAGTCAAACACCTGTGGGGTGTTAAGGCTCACTGTACCCCTTGTTACATTCCTTGAGGTGTGTAGTTTCCAAAATAGTATGCCATGTGTTGTTGTTTTTGCTGTTATGGCACCATAGAGACTTCCTAAATGCGACATGCCCCCGAAAAACCATTTCAGCAAAATTTGCTTTCCAAAAGACAAATGTGACTCCTTCTCTTCTGAGCAATGTAGTGCACCAGCAGAGCACTTGACGTTCCCACATGGGGTATTTTCATACTCAGAAGAGAGGGGGTTACAAATTTTGGGGCACATTTTCTCCTATTACCCCTTGTAAAAATGAAAAATTTGGCGAAAAAACTGTGTTTTAGTGAATTTTTTTTTCTTTTACACATCTGACTTTAACGAAAAGTAATCAAAAACCTGTGGGGTGTTAAGGCTCACTGTACCCCTTGTTACGTTCCTTTGCTGTTATGGCACCATAAGGGATTCCTAAATGTGACACCCCCCAAAAAAACATTTCAGCAAAATTCACTCTCCAAAATCCCATTATTGCTCGTTCCCTTCTGAGCCCTCTAATTCCCCCACAGAGCACTTTGCATCTACATATAAGGTATTTCCTTACTTGAGAGAAATTGGGTTACAAATTGTGGAGAGATTTCTCTCCTTTTACCCATTATAAAATTTCTAAAAATGGCTCTACAAGAACATGCGAGTATAAAAAATTAAGATTCACTTTGCTGCTATTCTTGTGAAACACCTAAAGGGTTAATAAACTTTCTGAATGTCATTTTGACTGCTTTGAGCGGTGCAGTTTCTATAAATGGGGTATTTATAATTTCTATATTTATGGGGTATTTCTCACAGAAAAGCCCCTCAAATCAACTTCAAACTTAACTGGTCCCTGAAAAATTCATATTTCTAATTTTTCGTGAAAATTTTTAAAATTGCTGCTATACTTTGAAGCCCCCTAATGTTTTCAAAAAGTAAAAACATGTCAACTTTATGATACCAACATAAAGTAGGCATATTGCATTTGTGAATCCATATATAATTTATTTGGAATGTCCATTTTCCTTACAAGCAGAAAGTTTCTGTCAGGATCCAGACTGGCGGCTGGTGTGGACACAGGAGGTGGATCCTCTATGCCAGAGAGGCGATGGCGCGGGTCGTACTGGGGAATCGGTTCTAAGTAGTTACTGGTGTTCAGCAGAGCCCACCGCAAAGCGGGATGGACTTGCTGTGGTGGTAACTACCAGGTTGTGTTCCCCAGTAGCGACTCGACCTCTCTGGCAGCTGAGACTGGCACGGTACACAAGGACTAGACAGAGGCGAGGTCAGACATAGTAGAAGGTCAGGGCAGGCGGCAAGGTTTGTAGTCAGGGGCAACAGCAAAAGGTCTGGATACACAGGCTAGGGAACACACTATAATGCTTTATCAGGGCACAAGGCAACAAGACCCGGCAGGGACAGGAAGGGGAAGTTTTTTTTTTTATAGTGTAGGGAGTGATTGGAACTAATTGGGCCAGGCACCAATTAATGGTGCACTGGCCCTTTAAATCTGAGAGACCCGGCGCGTGCGCGCCCTAGAGAGCGGGGCTGCGCGCGCCGGGACAGGGCAGAAGGACAGGGCCGGTGAGTGACACGGGATGCGACCCGCGGGCGGGCACGTCCCGCTGCGGGGATCACATCCCCGCCGAGAGACACAGAGCAGCGTTCCCGGTCAGCGAGTCTGACCGGGGCGCTGCAAGCAGGAGTGTAACGCTGAGAGCGCTCCGGGGGAGAAGCGGGACCCGGATCGCTCAGCGTTACAGTTTCTAAATTAGGAAAATGCTAAATTTTCATCACATTTTTGGACACAATTTTACCAGTATGTTAAAGTAGAATATGTGAGGAAAAAACAATCTCGGAATCAGAATAAAAGGTAAAAGCATCTCAGAGTTATTAATGCATAAAGTGAGAGTGGTCAGAATTGCAAAAATAAATAAAAATAAAAATAAAAGAGTCCCTTAAGCTGAAAATGGGCTGAGTCCCTAAGGAGTTAATACAATCTTGTTTCATATATCCATACCTCTACAAAAAGTCTCCCGCACACCTATTTTACTTATAACTTTTAACACAGATCCACAAGACTTACAGCAGCTGTAACTGACAAAGCTGTAACTGACAAAGCTGTAACTGACAAAATCTATCATTTGAACTGTGATCGCATATTGCTCTGTGTGTTTGCCCCCGGGTCCGGTCACGTTACCTGTCTCTTAGGGAACGCGTCCCTGACACACACCCAGTTTGTTTACATTAGAAAGCTTGGCTTCCTGGTTTCGGCCAGTCAACGCAAGCTTCTAAGAATGTGATTGCCCTGGTCATGTGGGCGCCGTGCCTCTGTGATGATGGACACCTAACCATCACAGCACCACGCGTGCAAGCAGTGCTGCAGAAACAAAAACCCTGATTGGTTTTCTTCATTTATATGCATTTTCACAAATATATGTGTCATGATAAATAGATGAATATGTGTTTTACATTAATTATGCTCAACATTGTCTATTTAAGTTTTTGAATTCTTCTGCAGTTCCTGTTTACATTTTTTTGTGCCTGTAACTTTGCCCACCTGAGTATGTGGCACCATTTTTTTATTATTTAAAACCCAATGTACATCTGATGTATAGATCTGTTGAAGAGGGTGCTTCCCTCAAAACATGTAATCTGTACTTCGGGAATTTTTTATTTTATTAATAAAGTGGTCCCTGCCGAGGGATCTGTGATTGCACATTCCTGTTTTCATCCAATTCTTGGGACAAGCAACCGCAGTGTCTGGGTTTATAGGTCTTCTTCCTCCCTTCCTCTTTGTAATACTGTACATAGTCGGGGACATGTCAGAAACATAACGGGAAAACAACCAAACAACCAGATAAACTATACAGGACAAACAAGGCAGGATAACATATAGTTTGGAAACCGTAATCAAGATCAATGGCAAATATGAATGAATGAACAAGACTAGACATTGAATAAGTATACAGCAGAAACCAGGAGATGCAGGAGATGAACAGATGAACTGAATGTAATACACTAAACAGGTCAGGAAACAGAACACTGTTCACAGTAGACACTGAACAAAGAACAAACTAGACTCCCCACTCCAAACATGGAAGGACATCCATACCAATGCCAAATAGACTGCTAGCCAACAGGCACACTCCACCGTCTGATCAAGAGACTGGCCAAGAAGGAAACAAATATTGTACATGGAACACCAGACTGAGAACGGATCATGATAACAAACAGGTATATTACAAAAATAAACTTTATAACATAGAGGAATACGGGTTCAGACTCTAAACAGGAATGCTAAATACAGAGCACTGGTACAAGTGTGAACAGTGACTAAGATGTGACAAGGTACTAAAAGCCGATAGATGTACATAACACCAAGCAGACTAAAATCAATATCATAAACAACAATCAAAACAGACATAACAGACACAACAAAAAACACTATCCTTGACAGACCATGGAGAGCACCCACTCTCGTTTCTTTATTGTACCTGTTTTTGCAAAAATTTCAATAAAACATTTACTTAAAAATAAATAAATAAATAAATAAAACTAGGTAAAACTTATAACCAGGACAGAGTTCAGCAGAGCTCGGGATTAAATAACCCCACCTGAGTTCCCATAGGCTAATAACATTAAGTATTCTCTAGCCAGGAGAATAGCACAGAAAACTGTTCATACATAAAAGCAAAGTCTGAACAAGCCCTAAAATGGAAAAATGAAAAAGCACAAAAACTGACAATACACTAAAATTGCTAACTTTTGGTCATTTTGGATACACTAAAAAAATGTATAAAAAGTCATCAAAAGGTCCCATCAAAAATGGTGCAGATAAAAACTTCAGATCATGGCACAAAAAATGAGCCCTCATACATGTCTGTATGTGGAAAAAAAAAGTAGTAAAATAAAATAAAACCTTGTTACCTTCAAACCATATAGACCTACAGAATAAAGATAGGGTGTCATTTATGCCGAAAAGTGCACTGCATAGAATCGGAAGCCCCCAAAGGTTGCAAAATGGTGTTCTTTTTTCAATTTTGCCTCACAAACATTTTTTTCTAGTTTTGCTGTAAATTTTGTGGTAAAATGATTGATGTTATTAAAAAGTAAAATTGGTGGCACAAAAAATAAGCCCCCATATGGGCCTGTAGGTGCAAAATTGAAAGTGTTCTGATTTTTAGAAGGTGAGGTGGAAAATACAAAAGTGCAAAAATGAAAAAACCTGTGGTCCTTAAGGGGTTAAGAAACATAACACAGAAGTTAGCATTAAGCTTGTCAAAATGTTTAGCATTCCAAAGTGATACAATGTGTTTAATTTAACCTGGGTAAGGTTGATCATATGATGATGATAATAATAATAATAATAATAATAATAATAATAATAATAATAATAAATTCTTATTATTATTATTATTATTATTATTATTATTATTACTATGAATGTAGTTTTGTTTAAGGGGAATAAAGTTACACAAATAACAGAATCATATTACCTATGAACCTACAGTAAACATGAAATACTAGCCAAAGTATTAGGCAATAGATTAGCAGGAGTAATATCTACTAACAAACAGGTTTTGACGTATAGAAACAGCAAATAATAGCCAATGTTTATACTTGAAATACCGATGTTTATATTTGTTCAAAGACAATTAGTTTATAGATCTATATTTTAAAACATGTGCAGAAAAGGAAAAAAAAGGGGAACAAAGGGGGTGCTATCTAAGTGCCGTAAATGATGATAATTGCAACGGATGTACAAGATGCACGTACAACAATTGTGGGTTTGAGTAAAAGTGTGAATCTATTGTTGTGCAAGCTCAGGCACAACACTGATGTAAGCTTTCTGAGTGCATGCACTCTATATATTCTCCTCTAGGCTGCCGAGCATCTGTCCCGATACTCCGTGGTGTCGGTCTGGTCGATAGTGGTGTGGATGCTGGATAACCTCGGCAAGGTGCTTGTCCAGTCCTGGTGAAGATGGTGATGCTTCTCTGGGGCGCCTCCGGATACATGGATGTTCCAACCTCCGACCCAGGTAAGGGTTAAAGAAGGAAGGTGCAGGAGCAATTGAAAGTTTTAAAAGGCTTTATTCAGACGACGCGTTTCGCAAGGGGTCCCTTGCTTCATTAGGTCATAGACAAAAGTGGTACAGACAGTCTTTATATACAGTGTATACTTGAAAAAGTGCGGGAGTTTGTGACGGGTGTGATACGTCATCTGGATGCCGGCTGGGAACGGGAGCGTTCATTCATAAAATGTACTGTTTGCATACAATGTGCCGAGTGTGACTTTGTAATTGAGTGCAGAGAGAGCTGCTGGTGCATCGTATTCAGCTTTGAGGATGTTGCCGATGTGTCAGTAAGTTAAATTTGTAAGTTACATTTGTAATTGTTTGTAAAAGACTGTTATTAGAATACGCTCTATGTGAAAGGACATTTGAAAGTGTCGGTAGACTACGGGATGCTGGATGGTTAATTATATTATGTGGAGATTGCGGATGATTGCCGGTGTTTTAAGGTGTAAAGAAAAGATCATTCTATTTCTTTATTATTGTTCTGTAAATTGTGCTTCTGCATAATGCAGAATTAAGCCTCTGATATGTCGATTATACTGAATGAGAAAGTTATTCTATTTCTTTAACATCATTCATAGTATATACTATAGGTTGTGCTACTGCATAATATCAGATTATGCCTGGCATGTGGGGGCAATATGCTCGCTGTAAATGTAATCTTTATGGTGTAGCTTGCTTTTGGATACAGTAGGTTCTGATATGACCATGTTTGTGGAGAGATTTTTATTTACGCTCAGTGTGATGTTCCGAGAATTGGAACAACAAAAAAATCTACAATACTAGAACCTACATCAACACCAGTAGAGGCAACACAGATCACCGTGCCAGGACTACCGATCCCAAAACCACCGGCACAGACAATACAGCTCCAAATGATATTGGCAACAAAAACAATAATAAAAAAAAAGAAATCACTATATCGATAAAAATCCAATATGTATGACTCCCAAAGGGAAATCATGCGATATTCCAAGCATGCCAAATTTGGACACACTGATCAACGAACCCACCACGTCGCTAGAACTCTTCCTGCCGGAAGATGGCCTTCCAGCAACACCGATCCAGACAAAGGTCCAGATCCTTGAGATCAGAAGTAACATTGATCGACTTCAGGAAGAACTAGGTCAAGGTCGCCCAAGTGAATGCACAGTTACTACAGCTTTACAACTCTCACCATCCCCAGCTAGAGAGAATGTATTGGAAGATGAATTGTCAATCCTCACTACACATGAGACAACCCCCTCAATATCTGATCCCGATATCAGTTTAGCAAACACACCAACTATACTTACCCTAGTGGAAAACATCACAATTGTAGACAATTCAGGTTTGGGAATGGTAGCATCGGTTCCATTCCTAAAACCCTGTGAAGCTTCAACATCACAAGGGGCTTTTTTAGGGACAACTGTAAAACCCAAAGCCAAACAAAAAACCATGGAACAGTTCTTCACACCGAAGAGACAAACAAAAAGAAAAAACACAGACGGGGAAAATGAGGAGGAAGAAACAAAAGAAAGAAAAGAGAGAAAACTACAATAACCCCCAATAAATCTGATGATTCCACCAACACAGGCATTTAGATTTTTAATGTATCCAATCACACACTGACGGCATATGAGACTAATCTCTTAAACTAGGGATTGTCCTTTTGTCCAGTCCATAAACCAAATGATTTCACCCTGTTTCTAGACCTGCACCGTTTCACCAGTTAATTAACTCTACACAGACACTTCCAAATACAAGATCGTTTAAAAGAAACAATGGATAATACCTCTATACAAACTCCAGACACCTATAATAACCAATTGTCCGGCGTACATCCCGCCATAAAAAACAAATCCAAATTCTACCCAGTTCACAACCAGGGCCATTTAATCAAGACATTTCGTGATTTGGTAGCCAATGACCTGAAAACTCTACCTACCAATCCACCAGGCACTAAAGAAAAATTACTATCCAAAAAAGAAAGACAAGCCTTGAATGCGCTGAAAAATAATCCTGAGGTAGTAATAAGATCTGCAGACAAGGGTGGTAGCATTGTTATGCAAAATTACAATGACTACCACCGAGAAGCTATGAATATTTTGGGAGATCCCAACTACTATAGAAGAACCCAAGAAAACCCTTACCCAGAATTACAAAAGATGATCATTAATACTGTAGAGGAAGCTTACAAAGAAGGTATCATTACAAAAGAAGAAAAAAATGTTTTTAATCATCACCAATCCATCACAACCATATTATTACCACCTCCCAAAAGTACATAAGAATCCCACCCATCCACCAGGCCGTCCTATAGTTTTAGGTATAAACAGCCCCACATCCAACATTTCACAATTTCTAGACCTCATTCTGCAAAAATATGTACAGTCACTACCCAGCTACCTTAAAAATTCTGATGATTTTATTCTAACACTGCAAGATATTGAATGGAACAATGAATGCATGTTCATCACTATGGATGTTACTGCCCTTTACAGTAACATCCAACATCATATCGGTTTATCATGCATCAATTATATATTCCAAGAAGACACCTCTATACCAGAACCACAAAAAAAGGTTTCTGTTAAACTGTTTGGAAACCATTTTAACAAACAATTTCTTCCACTATGACAATCTTGTGATGGGTAGATTTGAAGACCTCTTCATAACCTCGCAAAAATTGTTCAAGGACCACGTCATCACATACAGGATGTATATTGATGACCTCTTCCTAGTCTGGAAAGGACCACAGGAACACATTCCTGAATTCTTGGAAAACATCAACAGTAATCCTTGGGGACTCACTCTCACTGCACAATCATCTTCGGAGAAAATTGAACATTTGGATCTCATAATTTCACATGACCAATCTAGTATCCATACCGCCACATATTTTAAAAGGGTAGACGCAAATAGCTACCTCTCTTTTAACAGTGCACATCTCAAAAAATGGAAGACCAATATTCCATTCAGCCAGTTTAAAAGGATCCGGAAAAACTGTACTCAAACACGTACATTTCACCAACAAGCATCACTTCTAACAAAACGATTTCAAGCAAAAGGATATCCGAACAAATTGACCAAGGAGGCATTCAATAAGGCAAACCAACTATCTCAAGAGGAAAGTCTAACTGAAAAAAAAAAGAAAAAATAATAAATAAATCATCAGACACGGAAAAAGAACCAATTAGATTACATTTTATCACTACATATAATCATGCCCATGGCAACATTAAATCCATACTCAAGAGACATTGGCACATTCTACAAACTGACCAGATCCTTAAAGAAACTATACCAATGGCACCGAATGTCACCTTTAGGAGGGCACCAACTTTGAAATCCATCTTAGCCCCGAGTAAATTAAGACAGCAAAACAAACGGATCAATAAGAACAAAGATCCAAGAAATTAATATGGGGTATATATGTGTCACAAAAAACGGTGTCTGTGCTGCAACACCCTTAAAGCAGACATAAAAACACACATGAGCTTTACCTCTGGTGAAATATTCACCATAAAACACTGACTGAATTGTTGCTCTAACTATGTGATCTACGTAATCGAATGCTGCTGTGGACAACAATATGTGGGTCGCACGACACAAGAATTACATCTTAGGTTAAATAACCATAGAACAAATCTTAAAAAAGGATATGCCCTACATAGCGTCTCCCGTCATCGTCGCAAAAACACCCTCTGACCAAAAATCCGATTTGTATCTATCCAACATATCACATTGAAGATACTGTCCACAACAGATTTGTAGAACTATCGAAATGAGAGATGTTCTGGATATTTCGCCTTGGCACTTTAGCTCCAAGAGGTTTGAATGAAGCAATGGAACTTATACGTTAACAACCTCAGGTTCCGAATATTATACCCAATATATTCATCATTCACTGGGCTCACCCCCATTTTTTCATAGCAAATCTATATCAATTCCCCACATAAATGACTTATCCCATTCCTTGTCTTTTTAAACATATATTTTTATATATATCATAATATTTTTTTATATATCATAATACTTTTACCATTATTTTTACTAAGTACCTATAAGTCCAATTTTAGAGTGTATCATAACAGGTTCCCTCCTTTCGCTCCACATGTGTATGTTTATATATGTTTATATATGTATTTACATACCTATGTGTTCATATCCATGTATTATTCATTTATTTACTATTCATTTATTTATTTATTTATTTATTTATTTATTTATTTGGTGTATACATGTATATCATTTTGCCAACCGCCACCGGCATGTTCTCCTCTTGAGAAAAGGGAGTAGAATATCGTGGTCTCAACACCATATACATAACTATGGGATTTCACCACAGTGCAGCAACAACTACCAACTACTTCATATCCACCATACCATCCCATTAACATAGAGGGGCATTTACTAAGGGGTTTAGTCATTTTTTTCTGACTATTTTTGGCGCAAAATTGTCGCAATTGCGCCTACCCTATTTTTTGTGTGACTTTCACTAGCAAGAGCTAGAAAGTCAATTTTTTTTCCCGCTTAATTTACGCAAGTTTTCAGTTTTTACTTGCAGTGGTCAGGAATTTATTAACTGAGACAGTCGCAGTTGCGCAATAAACTGTTGCAACGGCCGTAAAAATTGACTAAATTTACTCCATCTCCAACATGGAGCAGGAAAAGCTACTGCCGCCCGTGCTCCGACATACTTTCTTCCCGCTACCCTCACTGCACTACCCGGACACTACAGTGATTTACATCCCCCCCCCCCTCTCACCTGCCAGCGCCACACAACTCCCATCTGTCTGCTGTTGCAAGACTACAAGTCCCAGCATGCCCTTACAGTGAGGACACGCTGGGAGTTGTAGTCTTGTAGCAGCGGGAGCTGAGCGGTGCGGGCGGGAGACAAGGGGGGGGGGGTAGCGGTGAGGCCGTATGAGGAGCCCGGGCGGGAGACAAGGGAGGGGGGGGTAGCGGGGAGGCCGTATGAGGAGCCCGGGCGGCTGCACTGTAATGTCAGCCCGGGCTCCTGCCCTGAGAGCCAAAGGCTTTGGCTGTCAGGGCATGCTGGGTGTTGTAGTTTTGCAACAGCTGGAGGGCCACAGTTTGCAGACCACTGGTGTGTGGTCTGTAAACTGTAGTCCTCCAGCTGTTGCAAAACTAAACAGCTGAAGGGGACCGGCGAAGACGTTCACTTACCCTTCCGAGGCTCCAGCGACGATCGCTGACGGAGATCGTCGGGCGGCACTGTTGCGCGGCAGTGTCGTGCAGCGCTGGATCCTACGGAAGCCGGTAAGTTGCCCAAGCTTCCAAACCAGGGTGCCTCCAAATGTTGCAAGACTACAACTCCCAGCATGCCTGGACACCCTTTGGCTGTCTAGGCATGCTGGGAGTTGTAGTTTTGCAACAGCTGGAGGCACCCTTGTTGGGAAACACTGGCCTAAAACAGTGTTTCCCAACCAGGGTGCCTCCAGATGTTGCAAGACTACAACTCCCAGCATTCCTGGACAGCCATTGGCTATCCAGGCATGCTGGGAGTTGTAGTTTTGCAACAGCTGGAGGGCCACAGTTTGCAGACCACTGGTTTGTGGTCTGTAAACTGTAGTCCTCCAGCTGTTGCAAAACTAAACAGCTGAAGGGGACCGGCAAAGACGTTCACTTACCCTTCCGAGGCTCCAGCGACTATCGCTGACGGAGATCGTCGCGCGGCACTGTCGCGCGGCAGTGTCGTGCAGCGGTGGATCCTACGGAAGTCGGTAAGTTGCCCAAGCTTCCCAACCAGGGTGCCTCCAGATGTTGCAAGACTACAACTCCCAGCATGCCTGGTCAGCCTTTGGCTGTCCAGGCATGCTGGGAGTTGTAGTTTTGCAACATCTGGAGGCACCCTGGTTGGGAAACACTGTTTTAGGCCAGTGTTTCCCAACCAGGGTGCCTCCAGATGTTGCAAGACTACAACTCCCAGCATGCCTGGACAGCCAAAGGCTGTCTAGGCATGGTGGGAGTTGTAGTCTTGCAACATCTGGAGGCACCCTGGTTGGGAAACACTGTTTTAGGCCAGTGTTTCCCAACCAGGGTGCCTCCAGATGTTGCAAGACTACAACTCCCAGCATGCCTGGACAGCCAAAGGCTGTCTAGGCATGCTGGGAGTTGTAGTCTTGCAACATCTGGAGGCACCCTGGTTGGGAAACACTGTTTTAGGCCAGTGTTTCCCAACCAGGTTGCCTCCAGATGTTGCAAGACTACAACTCCCAGCATGCCTAGACAGCCTTTGACTGTCCAGGCATGCTGGGAGTTGTAGTCTTGCAACATCTGGAGGCACCCTGGTTGGGAAACACTGTTTTAGGCCAGTGTTTCCCAACCAGGTTGCCTCCAGATGTTGCAAGACTACAACTCCCAGCATGCCTAGACAGCCTTTGACTGTCCAGGCATGCTGGGACTTGTAGCTTTGCAACATCTGGAGGCAACCTGGTTGGGAAACACTGGCCTAAAACAGTGTTTCCCAACCAGGGTGCCTCCAGATGTTGCAAGACTACAACTCCCAGCATGCCTAGACAGTCTTTGACTGTCCAGGCATGCTGGGACTTGTAGTTTTGCAACATCTGGAGGCAACCTGGTTGGGAAACACTGGCCTAAAACAGTGTTTCCCAACCAGGTTGCCTCCAGATGTTGCAAGACTACAACTCCCAGCATGTCTAGACAGCCTTTGACTGTCCAGGCATGCTGGGACTTGTAGTTTTGCAACATCTGGAGGCAACCTGGTTGGGAAACACTGGCCTAAAACAGTGTTTCCCAGCCAGGGTGCCTCCAGATGTTGCAAAACTACAAGTCCCAGGTTGGGAAAAACTGTGCACGGCCTCCGCCCCACCTTACTGTAAGGGCATGCTGGGAGTTGTAGTCCTGCAGCTGGGGGGCAGGGGACAAGCTTGTCACTTGCCCACACATCTCCTGCACCACACAACTACAACTCCCAGCATGTCCTTACTGTAAGGGCATGCTGGCTGTTGTAGTCGTGCGGGGCGGGAGATTTGTGAGCAGGTGATAATAAATGTACTAACCCATTTTTTTTTTCTTCTCATTTCAGATCTGTGTATCCTGTGGACTCCTTCGGATTCGGTGGACTACTTCGATGACCAGCGTTTTTCTTTGTTTGATTTTAATAAAATGGTTAACGAGGGCTTGTGTAGGAGTGTTTTTTGTAATAATTTTTTTTTAAAACCTGTTGTGTTTTTTCCTTACTTTACTAGACAGGCTTAGTAGTGGAAGCTGTCTTATAGACGGAGTCCATTACTAACCTGGGCTTAGCGTTAGCCACAAAAACAGCTAGCGCTAACCCCCTATTATTACCCCGGTACCCAACGCCACAGGGGTGCCGGGAAGAGCCGGTACCAACAGGCCTGGAGCGTCAAAAATGGCGCTCCTGGACCTAGGCGGTAACAGGCTGGCGTTATTTAGGCTGGGGAGGGCCAGTAACAATGTTTCTCGGCCACCCTGGTAACGTCAGGCTGTTACTGTTTGGTTGGTATTTGGCTGAGAATGAAAATAGGGGGGACCCTATGCGGGTTTTTTTAAATAAATAATTAAATATATTAAAAAAACGCATAGGGTCTCCCCTATTTTTATTCTCAGCCAAATACCAACCAAACAGTAACAGCCTGATGTTACCAGGGTGGGCGAGGAACATTGTTACTGGCCCTCCCCAGCCTAAATAACGCCAGCCTGTTACCGCCTAGACCCAGGAGTGCCATTTTTGATGCTCCGGGCCTGTTGGTACCGGCTCTTCCCGGCACCCCTGTGGTGTTGGGTACTGGGGTAATAATTGGGGGTTAGCGCTAGCTGTTTTTGTGGGTAACGCTAAGCCCGGCTTAGTAATGGACTCCGTCTATAAGACAGCTTCCACTACTAAGCCTGTCTAGTAAAGTAAAAAAAAATAAACCCAACAGGTTTAAAAAGAAATTATTACAAAAAAACAAACCCCCACAAGCCCTCGTTAACCATTTTATTAACATCAAGCAAAGAAAGACACTGGTCGTCGAAGTAGTCCACCGAATCTGAAGGAGTCCACAGGATACACGGAACTGTAGAAGTAACCAAAAAAAAAAAGTGTAAGTACATTTAGGGAGAAAAAAACTGTGTTAAAAAAATGCAATAAACACACACACACACTAAACGCCATTTACCACTTCTGAGCTATGACTACAATTTACAGTGATCCCTCAACTTACAATGGCCTCAACATACAATAGTTTCAACATACAATGGTATTTTCTGGACCATCGTAAGTTGAAACCAGACTCAACATACAATGTACAGACAGTCCAGATCTGTGAAACGTGTCAATGGCTGGAAGAACCAACCAATCAAAATGGGCATTCACTGGTAAAACCCCTGTATTACTGAAGTGTATGCACTGACTGGTGTCTGGTATTACATGTTCTGTACACTTTACCTGTATCAGGGTTAGCTGCTCTTTTGGACAACAGGTGAGGGTAACTTCATTACTTGTTTGGGACATTGTGTACTGTACAGGACCCCTGAAGACGCTCCTGTCCTCTACATAGACCAGTGTTTCCCAAGCAGGGTTGCCCCATCTTTTGCAAAACTACAACTCCCAGCATGCCCGGACAGCCTTATATATATATATATAGCCAAAAGTGTACCAACTATCAAACAGGTCGATATCAGTATATTCTGCATACTCAATAGATTTGTAAATGACCACAAAACGCACGGTGACATCACACTGAGCGTAAATAAAAATCTCTCCACAAACATGGTCATATCAGAACCTACTGTATCCAAAAGCAAGCTACACCATAAAGATTACATTTACAGCGAGCAAATTGCCCCCACAAGCCAGGCATAATCTGATATTATGCAGTAGCACAACCTATAGTATATACTATGAATGATGTTAAAGAAATAAAATAACTTTCTCTACACACCAATACACCGGTAATCATCCGGCATTTTCATTCAGTATAATCGACATATCAGAGGCTTAATTCTGCATTATGCAGAAGCACAATTTACAGAACAATAATAAAGAAATAGAATGATCTTTTCTTTACACCTTAATACACCGGCAATCATCCGCAATCTCCACATAATATAATTAACCATCCAGCATCCCGTAGTCTACCGACACTTTCAAATGTCCTTTCACATAGAGTATATTCTAATCACAGTCTTCTACAAACAATTACAAATGTAACTTACAAGTTTAACTTACTGACACATCGGCAACATCCTCAAAGCCGAATACTATGCACCAACAGCTCTCTCTGCACTCAATTACAAAGTCACACATTGTATACAAACAGTACATTTTATGAATGAACGCTTTTACTTTTCATCATAGGTATGCCTCAACTACAAGAGACATAATGAGAAAAAAAATCCATATAATCATATTGATTTCTAAAGAATTTATTTGCAAATTATGGTGGAAAATAAGTATCTGGTCAATAACAAAAGTTAATCTCAATACTTTGTTTTATACCTTTGTTGGCAATGACAGAGGTAAAACGTTTTCTGTAAGTCTTCACAAGGTTTTCACACACTGTTGCTGGTATTTTGGCCCATTCCTCTTTTCAGATCTCCTCTAGATCAGTGATGTTTTGGGGCTGTCGCAGAGCAACACAAACTTTCAACTCCCTCCAAAGGTTTTCTATGGGGTTGAGATCTGGAGACTTGCTAGGCCACTCCAGAACCTTAAAATGCTTCTCACAAAGCCACTCCTTCATTGCCCGAGTGGTGTGTTTGGGATCATTGTCATGCTGAAAGACCCAGCCACGTTTCATCTTGAATGCCCTTGCTGATGGAAGGATGTTTTCACTCAAAATCTCACGATACATGGCCCCATTCACTTCCCTTTCCACGGATCAGTTGTCCTGGTCCCTTAGCAGAAAAACAATCCCAAAGCATGATGTTTCCACCCCCATGCTCCACAATAGGCAGGGTGTTCTTTGGATGCAACTCAGCATGCTTTCTCCTCTAAACACGATGAGTTGAGTTTTTACCAAAAAAGTTCTACTTTGGTTTCATCTGACTGCATGACATTCTCCCAATCCTCTTCTGGATCATCCAAATGCACTCTAGCAAACTTCAGACAGGCCCGGACATGTACTGGCTCAAGCAAGGTGACACGTCAGGCACTGCATGATTTGAGTCCCTGGTGGCATAGTGTGCAACTGTTGGTAGCCTTTGTTACTTTGGTCCCAGCTCTCTGCATGTCATTCACTAGGTCCCCCCTCCCGTGTGGTTCTGGGATTTTTATTCACAGTTCTTGTGATAATTTTGACACCACGGGGTGAGATCTTGCGTGGAGCTCCAGATCAAGGGAGATTATCAGTGGTCTTGTATCTCTTCCATTTTCTAATAATTGCTCCCACAGTTGATTTCTTCACACCACACTGCATGCCTATTGCAGATTCAGTCTTTCCATCCTGATGCAGGTCTACAATTTTGTTTCTGGTGTCCTTCGACAGCTCTTTGGTCTTGGCAATAGTGAAGTTTGGAGTGTGACTGTTTGAGGTTGGGGACAGGTGCCTTTTATACTGATAAGTTCAAACAGGGGCCATTAAAACAGGTAACAAGTGAAGGACAGAGGAGACTCTTAAAGAAGAAGTTACAGGTCTGTAAGAGCCAGAAATCTTGCTTGTTTGTAGGTGACCAAATACTTATTTTCCACCATAATTTGCAAATAAATTCTTTAATTATGTCTCTCATAGTTGAGGTATACCTATGATTAAAATTACAGGCCTCTCTCATGTTTCTAAGTGGGAGAACTTGCACAATTGGTGGATTACTAAATACTTTTTTGCCCCACAGTATTTCTGTACAATGGATACAAAATTGCTCCATACTATGTTTTAATAGTACATCCACATATGTGTAAATAAAATCTGTCATTAGTGTCACCTGTGCTACCCTGTCAGTACAGACAGGTAGTGCAGGGGACATTGTTGACAATGGTACTTACCTTGTCCTGTTCCATGCTGTGGTTCTGCGGCAATCTGACTTGGAGCATGGGCGGAGCTTAGTGACATCATCACTGATGTTCTCTGCTATGTTCCACTGCTAGAAAACAGCAGCGGTAACGTCACGAAGCTCCGCCCATGCCAGAGAACCACGGCACAGAACGGGACCAGGTAAGTACCATTGTCATCAGTGTCACCTGTACTACCTGCCTGTACCAACAGGTTGATGCAGGTTACTAGTGTTGAGCGGCATAGGCCATATTCGAATTCGCGAAATTTCGTGAATATACGGACGAATATTCATCATATATTCGCTAAATTTACATATTTGTAATATTCCCGTTAAATTGTCGCATATGCGAAAAATTTGCATATGGGAAAATTTGCATATGCAAAAATTGGCATAAACGAAAATTTGCATGTGCGAAAATTCGCGTATGCGAAAATTAGCATATCAAATTTTCCGATATGCGAAAATTCGTACGCCAGTCTCACACAGTAGTATTTGAGCCTTCTTTACACCACACAAGCTTGAAGCAGAGAGGGATGATCACTGTAATGTGTACTGTGAAAAAAAATAACAATATTCGTAATTACGAATATATAGTGCTATATTCGCAAATATTCACAAATTTGCGAATATGCGATATTCGCGAATAAAATTTGCATTGCGAATATTCTCGAGCAACACTACAGGTTACACTGGTGACAAATTTCCTTTAAAGTTTTGAATGGCCAGGTTCTTGATGTTAGGACCCCCTATTGATCATAAGAACAAAGTGGAAGAAGCAATGAATTAAGCACTTCTCTTCATGCCTTCCACATTGTAGCACAAGTTGGGCTCCACAGACATTCCATGGAATCCTACCTGTGGAGCAATGGGTTAGAGGAACCAAGCATTTTGTCTGCCCTGTTCTGGCGATCATTGAGTGAGCCCGACCAATCAAAACTTTTGACATATGTCTTTGACATGCCAAAGGTATTTTTTTAAGTGACAGGAGCACTTTAAATATATATATATATATATATATATATATATATATATATTTATAAAAAAAAAACTGTAATGATATAATTCCTGATGGGCATTAGATAACTTAAAGCAAACCTGTCAGGAGAACAGGGATGTTAATTAGTGATGAGCGGCATATGCCACATTCGAATTTGTGATATTTTGCGAATATGAGGACGAATATCTGTCCCATATTCATGAAATTTGAATATTTGTTATATTCGTGACTTTTTTGAATTGCTAAATTTCGCTATTGCGAATGCGAAATTAATAGCGAAATGTCACTCGTCTGCGCATGCGCGCTATAACATCATGCGAGGGACGTTGCTAGGGACGTTGCTAAGCTCTGACAACTGTGCTTGCAGAACTCTCATTGTCTCACAGACATAAATAGGGTGGAATTTTCACGAATATTTGCATTGCGAATATTCGTATTGCGAATATTCGCATTAAACCTTTCGCCTCACAGTCTCATCCCTGGGTCTTTAATGAAATGCTACAAGCATTGCATTTATCAGTTGAAGGAGATCCCTACAATGAGCTCAGTTTTTAAAACAGTTTGAAAAAAAGTCGAATATTCGTAATAGCGAATTTTTATCGCAAAATTCGTAAAATTTGCGAATTCGTGACGAATATTTGAATTGCGAATATTCGTGAGCAACACAAATGTTAATAAGCCCATGGCTAGATAATAAGCCCATGGCTAGACATATATTTTTTATTTCAATAATTCTCTACATTGGCAAGATAAAAGTCTTTATGTTAATATGCAAATGAGGCTCAAATGGCCGGATGTTTTCCAACACAGTACATGTGACTGCATAAATGAGCTGACAGGATTCTATTTAGGTTTTATTCTGTCTACTTCATCTGGTAGGTTCAGGAGAAAATAACCATATCCATATATAGGGAAAACGGGACATCAGACAAGGCGCTACTCCATAATTATTTATTGATCTAAAATGCAACGCAAGATCAGAGCATTTCCAGCCCGAACGATCTGATGTTATGTTGCATTTTAGATCAATAAATAATTGTGGAGAAGTGCCTTGTCTGATGTCCCGTTTTCCCTATATATGGATATGGTTATTTTCTCCTGAATGTGTACTGGTGGATGATCTTTTCTTCAGGAGGAACCTTGACTGCTGTCTGCTATCTACACTACATGTGCTCTAAGGTGTGCTCTGAGCATAACACCCCTTGGTAAGAAGCTATTTTTCCTTTTCTTCACCTATTACTCCTTAGCGTCCTTCAAGAGGTGTGCACCTTGTTTTCTCTTTCTATATCATCTGGTTGGTTGCTGTATAGTAATGGAAACTGCTACTTGAATTTTACCTGTGTATTATAAGCTATTGAAAGTAGTTGTACTATATATTTGATTGTACTTTACAGGAGACTAATTAAGTGGGGAAATTTAAAATATTAAAAAGCATTACCAATACCTAAATTTAGTTGTAAACTTTTCGAAAATAGTAAGTGCCCCTGGGAGATACAATTTCTTTGACCAGACTGATAAAATCTAATTAAAAGTAGTCCTGTGTTTTATTAATATAACTTTAATTTCCATATTCTGCACAATTCTGTGTTTCACAATTAATTATTTTTCTTGGCCTTTTTGGCATAATTTCTAATTGCATCTTCACTATTAGCTTGTGACCTTTTTGTATTGCTTTGCTTCTCATGTATGGCTCACTTGGAGAGCCCACACAACACAAAGTGTTTCTGACTAATTAAAAGTTGATTAATTCATGCTCTAATTAAGCCCAACCATAGTTCATAAGTAAATATTAGTGATATTATTTAATAATTGATTTAATTGATTATTTATTTTTAGATATTTCTACAATTAATGTTGAAGTAAGACTCATTGCTGAACCAAGTATGCACATTAGGCCCCTTGCACATAATGTTGACGAGAACTGCTTATGCATATTTTTGGAAAATGTTTTCTCCTCTGCCGTGTGCCAAAATTATTCCCCTTTTAACCAAAACAGACATAGAGGAAAGTTAAAGTTTGAAATATGACATGAATAAGATTTTAATGGGAAAACCTGAGCTAATATCTGTTCAACAAAGATTATTTGACTTATGGGATATTCCTTTTTCCATTTTTTTTTCTTTTTTGATGAAGGTAAAAATGGCAAAATGTGTCTAGAGCGAACACTGTGACTGAGAATTAAGTTTCATATAGTCAATCCTGGCTTATTAACTGTTTAAAGTTACTTTATTCAGTGAAAACTTTGTAATCATTTGAAATTAATATTAGTACTCTATATAATAGTTTTAACTTTTTTTGTTCCATAAAATTTTAGAAACTATACTCTCAAGCATGTTCCTGGCTTTGATCACATTCCTTGACAGTTCTTTGTGATAGAGTATAAAGTACAAAGAACACATGATAAGAAGGTGGTGATAGAAAAGCTGCTAGGTGTAGAGAAGACGGCTTGTAACGGAGTTTACTAGTTTTAAAAATGTTGCATTACAGCGTGCATATGTAGCCTGTGCCAAACATGGTACGCTGGCGCCCGACCCAGGGATTCCCTGTTGCAGATACTAGGCAAGCTTTATGCATACCCAACTTACAGTAAAAATATATATTTCCTGGGCTGGGAAGTCTGAGTCTATGATTTTCTTTTTTCTTTATTTTTTTGAAAGGAACAGACCAAACTATGGTGGAGCAAATAAAATAAAAACACATTTAATAATTATTGAACAAGGGTTCTTGGGAGGGTTATTTTAATAATTTTTTTTTTTTTTTACTTCTTTTTGGCTTAATAGTTAGCCGTCTAATAGAAACATAAAAAGGCTCATGTACTGCTGGAAGTTTCTAATTCAGAATTCCAAGACCCCATGGGGTTGAATGATTTGAGCCATACATTCTTACGGTGCCATGGCAACTTCCAGATGGTGTGCTGTGCCGCAGTTGTCATGTCCCTGTTTTCTGCATCCATACGGGTCCTGGCACTCTTGGACCACAAGTTATCCCAAGCTGATCAGAGGGGGGGGGGGGGGGGTATATAATTGGACCTTATATACTTTTTCGTACCTCTCTGTCTCAGTGTTATCTCTTGGGTTATTATTACTAGTGGTTATGTATGACACTATAGTGTATACCATTGTGCCCTTATTTTTGGTTTATCAGTATATACAAGAATCACACTTCACAGCATTCTTTGTTTCTTATGCTCTCTTTAGTAATTCAATTCATTCTGTACAAAAGATCAAATATCTTCAGTAGTATCAAAAGTAGTATGAAGTACAAAAAATATTGTTATCCTGGGTACTCTACTAGACGCGCGCTGCAGTTCTCAGCTTTTGGAATTACTTCACCCTTTTCTCAGGCATCCTGTGGCTGAAGTTCATTCCTCTCATGAAGGGGTAGACAGCCGAGCAATCGCTCTACACTTCAGACTTTTTGGAGGACACGCCCCCTTTCTCAAGTATCCCTAACGTTCTCCGACCACCTTAATACATAGAAAATCACATCTCGCGAGAAGTCAATTCTGAAACGAGAGATTGTGTATTAAAATCATACGTAAATAACAATTTGCACGGGGGCGTGGCTTGTGCAGCGGTCTGAGCGGTCGCATGTAGCGGTAGCTCCCGCACCGAACCTGGGATATCTTTCTCCTGTTTAGTATCCTGACTCCCGAGACACCACCGGGACGCACCGGAACCATGGGGCGCACTAATAAGGCCGACCAGAACCGGAACAAAGATAAATCTGCAGTGGAAAAGCTGCAGGAGTTTGCACGAGGCCCTGTCCAAGATGGCGCCGGCAGCGCGGCCTGCACGGCCCCGGAGCCGGAGGATGTGGAGGACGATTCTCCTGAGTCCGGAAGCCCCGGAGACTCCGGCTCGGATCTCACCTTGAAGCAGGTGACCGAACAGCTACTCCAAGCGATCCCGTCCTGCCAGACGACGCTCACAGGGAAGCTGGAGGAGGTGAAGGTGGACGTCGGCCTGCTGCGTCAGGACCTGCAGAATGTACGAGGACGGTTGGTGCAGGTCGAGGACCGTGTCTCTACTCTGGAGGATACGGTATCTCCGATGCCGAATACTATCTCCACGTTGGAATCGCAGCTGTCCATGTGTAAACAGAAACAGGATGATCTGGAGAACAGACTGCGAAGGAATAATTCTCGCATCATTGGACTACCTGAGCGGGCTGAAGGTCAGGCGCCGGCCATGTTTGCTGAGCGGTGGTTCCGTGAGTTGTTCCCCAATGCCCCATTCTCCGTGGCGTTTACAGTTGAGAGGGCCCATAGGGTCCCGGCCCGGGCTCCACCACCTGGGGCCCCTCCTAGGCCGTTCTTGGCCCGTATCCTGAACTGTAACGACCGTGATTTATTACTGCGTCAGGCTCGACAATTAGGGGACATCACCTATGATAATGTGAAAGTATCCTTTTTCCCAGACTTTTCTGCTGATTTACAGAATAAGAGGGCGACCTTTGCTACTGTGAAAGCGCGTCTTCGAGAATTGCAAATTTCGTACTCAATGGCATATCCTGCCCGCCTGTGGGTACAAGATGGAGATCGAGTGGTTTTCTTCGCTGATCCAGCGGAGGTGTTGGAATGGCTGCGCAGAAGGAGAGGAGCTTCCCCCCGCATGGTGGCATGAGTGATCCTGCTAGTCCTGATTCCCTTTTTTCATGTTTGCTCCCCGTCGCACAGTACCCTGGCCCTAATGGGTGATAGTTAAAGCCATTCCCGGTGGTGGGAGGGGGTCTCCGCTTTATTAATAACATCCCGGGTTCACCCCCGTATATAGAAGTCACCTATATTACATCTACAGACTATGGTGAGCTTGTTATAGCTGGTTGAGTACTGGACTTGGATTTTTGACTATGTGTTTTTGTGGGATGCTACGGTATCTCAATTTTTGGGTTTTCAATTGGTTAATGGTTTTGGCCCGCACTTATGATTCTTTGCTGGGGACTGTATGGTATGTGTTGCTTCTGGGGGGGGTGGGGGGTGGCCTCGGGGAGGGAGGGGAGGTGGTTTTTTTTTTGACTTTCTGTTTAATGCTCTTTTTTGTTTGTTTTAATGATGGCTACTTATAGAGTGATGTCCTGGAATGTTAGGGGATTGGGGTCCCCTAAAAAGAGGGTACTAGTCTTTTCTCATATACGGAAATTTCAACCACAGATAGTGTGTCTACAAGAGACGCATCTCGTCCCATCCAGGTGTCACCTCCTGGGGAGGCCGTGGGTGCGGTGGCGAGCTCACTCCTGCCACACGTCCTTCTCACGGGGTGTCTCCTTGTTGATACATAGATCCCTTAGATGGGAGCCCGTTACTGTCAAGATCGACCCCTTTGGTCGTTTTATATTGGTTCACGCCTATGTGAATAATGACCCCTTAATCCTGATTGGTATTTATAATCCCCCGCCAGCAACGCTAGAGGTGTTCCACATAGCAATATCCTTTGCAGCAGCGTACCCGGGTGTTAAATGTCTGTGTATGGGGGACTTCAATATGATTCCAAATATGTCTATAGACCGACAAGTGGGGAGACTGGGTAACCCTTCCGGGGGCCCTAGTCCCTTCGCGGCTCTCATGCTCGAGGTGGGTTGGGTTGATTTATTTAGGGTTAGACACCCAAGTGCAAGAGTATATTCCTGTTATAACTTAGGGCATAACTCTCTATCCCGTATAGATCACGCTTATGGGTCCACCGCTTTGGCGGGGGTGGTGTCCGAGATTTATTACTATACCAGAGCTATCTCTGACCATTCACCTCTGTTACTTTCAATTAATGTCCCTTCTGTTTCTGTTCATAGAAGATGGAAGGTGCATCCCTTTTGGCTGCAGCTTTTAGATCCGGTGGACAGGATCCCTGACCAACTGCAGGTATTTCTAGGGACACAGGACTGTGAGACGGACCCTGGTATACTGTGGGAAACTCTGAAAGCATACTTGAGAGGTTGTCTTAGATCATCCATCTCTTATCTGAAGAGGGAAACCTCAGTCAGAGAGGAGGAACTGGCGGAGCGGTGTGCTGGATTGGAGGCCAGGTACACGGAGGATCCTACAGACGCTCATAGGGAAGCTTGGCTTGCCATGGGTAGGACATATTTACAACACCTAAATGAGAAAATGAACCGTAAGTTGTTTTTCTCTAAACAATTCTTCTTCGAGCATGGCAACCAGTCCAGCAAGCTCTTAGCCCAACTGGTGAGACAGGATAAGGCCGCTCCCCCTATTCTCCGCATTTCATCCTCTGCTGGGACGGTTCTACTGGACTCTACCAGTATTGCTGATAGATTTGCTGACTTTTACATTGACCTATACAGATCTAGAGTGACGTACTCGACTTCTGACCTGTTGGACTACCTGGCGAGGATTACATTTCCCAGACTTTCGGTCGTGGATAGGGAGGACTTGGACAGGGACATTACGACTGACGACATCGAGGAGGCTGTGACTGGGATGACTGGGGGCAAAGCCGCGGGTCCTGATGGGCTTCCTTTGGAGGTCTATATTAAGTATCTTCCTCAGGTGGCCAGCAGTTTGCAGTCTATGTATAGCAACGCATTTGTGTCTGGGTCCTTGCCGGCTTCTCTATGTGAGGCTACCATAGTGGTTCTCCTTAAGCCCGATAAGGACCCCTTGGATTGTGGGTCGTACAGACCAATATCGTTGCTGAATATCGACTACAAAATACTCACAAAGATATTAGCATTGCGCCTGAATAAATGTATACGGACCATTATTCATGAAGACCAGTCCGGCTTTATACCGGGCAGATCCACTACTGATAATATAAGGAGGGTCCAAACGGCGGTGCAACTGGGGTCCGCATTGGAACAGGACTGGGCTTTGGCCTCGCTTGACGCGGCCAAGGCCTTTGATTCAGTTGAATGGCCTTATCTCCTGGCAGTACTACAGAATTTTGGCTTTGGAGCTAAATTCATTCGCTGGATACGTATTCTCTACACGAATCCCAGGGCGCAAGTATGTGTTAATGGGATTTGCTCTACCCTTTTTAGTCTTGGGAGGGGTACCAGACAAGGGTGCCCGCTCTCGCCTCTGTTGTATGCTATTGCGGCGGAGCCCTTGGCTATCCAAATTAGACAGGACCGGGATGTTTCCAGTATAGTGTATGGTGGTAGGGAGGACCAAATTGGTTTATATGCTGATGACATGGTCTTGTTCTTGAGTAACCCGCGGTCCTCACTCCCTCTAGTCATATCTACGATAGATAGATTTGGTGTGTACTCTGGTCTTGTTATTAACTGGTCCAAGTCCTTTTTACTTCCTCTTCGGCCTACTGGGTGGCCCGCTGTTTTTGCGGGCCTCCAGGTGGTCGAACAGTTTAAGTATCTGGGTATTCTTGTCCATAGAGATATGTCTAATGACTTTGCATTAAACGCCCTCCCACTCCTCTCCTTGATTAAAGACAAATTTAAGATCTGGGGTACTTTGCCTCTGTCCGTCCCAGGTCGAATAAACTTGATCAAAATGATCATTTTGCCTAAATGTCTCTACATTCTGGAGCATGCTGCTACTCCGGTACCCATGTCCTTCTTTAAGTCCCTCCACTCGCTTTTACCTTCTTTTATCTGGGGCAACTCCCAGTCTAAATTGAAGTTGGTGACCTTGCAGCGCATGAAGGCCCGGGCGGGTTATGCCCTCCCGGACTTCCAGGCGTACTACTTGGCTGGACAATTGAGGCTGCTTCGCTCATGGGTCAGGGCGGAGCCACTACCCAACTCGGAACACCACCTTGCCCATTATGCTCATCAGACCCATTTAAGGGCCTGGTTGGACAGGCCTTCCTCTGGGAGCGGTAGACTCTTACCTTTACATCGCCTGGCCTCCCAGGTGTGGACGACGGTCAAGAAGCTTCATGACTTTACGGACGTAGCGACTGACCTTCCGCTTTGGGATGCCCCATATCTGACGCACTTGACAGCTGACTTAGACCCGACCTTTTGGAAATCCCATGGCATTAGAGAATTGTCTCACCTGTACTCGGATAATATTCTTTCTTCCTTCACCCAGTTACAAGGGAAATTCGACCTACCTAGAACGGCTTTTTATAAATACCTGCAGTTGCGCCATGCCTTATTGACTCAATTCCCCCCGTCCACCACTAAAATCTCTGATTACCCACTGATAGGAGTTATCAGGTCTCAAGGTCCTGGGGGGTTGGTTTCTGTTCTTTACGCTCATATTATTGAAATTAAGCATGCTCGGGCACCTCTCCCTGCGGAAGCATACTGGAGATCCCATATCCCTGGTTTGACTGAGGAACAGTGGAGGGAGGTCCAATCGTCTCACACACTGGTGTCCCCCGCTGCGAATAATAAGATTACCCAACTCTACATTATTCATAGTTGCTATCTCACACCGATTAGACTGCATCGAATGGGTAGGAGACAGAGTGACCAGTGCCACAGGTGTAGCTCTCCCAGGGCAGATTTTTGGCATCTTATTTGGTCTTGCCCCTATGTGTGTTATTTTTGGAAGGAGGTCACATCCTTTCTCTCCTTATTATTAGGTAGAACTGTCCCTCGTATGCCCCTGTTTTGTCTGTTCGGTATTATTGATGAAGACAGCTGGCCTTATTTCACTAGAGTTTTGCTAAGAGAATCACTGTTCATGGCCCGTAAGGCCATAGCTTTGAGGTGGATGGATCCTAGACCTCCTAATGTGTCTATGTGGAAGAGATTGATAAACAATGTATTACCATTTGAACGCTTGGTATATAAACATAGGAAATGCGAAGCAAAGTTTGATAAGGTGTGGGGTGTGTGGTGCGCTTCTACTGATACTCTGTTTACAGCCCACGACTACTATACATCTAGGGACGCATTGCTGCCTCGCACTCCACCCTGAGACAATTGTTGATTGTTGTCTACCTGGGGACCCTCCCTTTGATCCCCCCCTCTATTCCTTCCCCTTTTCGTTCTATTTTTCCTTTTTAGTGCTTTCCCCTTCCCCCCTTTGGCCCTCCCTGTTTCCCCCTTCCCCTTTATACTTTTTTTGTTTTGTTTAATCCTGCGCTAACTGATTCTTTCGTTTTCCTTACTCCCCCCGTCCACCCCCCCCCCATCTCTTTTTGTTTTGACAGTGGCAGTGGCTTGCGGATAGTGCCCATAGTGATTCCCATCTGATATATACGATACATTGGTTTTACTATGTCACGGAGCACTCTTACGTTTTATTTACACAGCACCTGACCGCTGTACTATGCTTTTATCCCGATATATATCATTGCCTCCCCTGCGTGGGAATTTTGTCGTGTGTAAGCATGGCTTGTGCGGAGCCATATGTTTTGGTTTTACTGTTTTGTTATCTTTATTTCCTGTTTAATAAAACGAATTAAAAAAAAAATAACAATTTGCAATGAAAAACACATTTGGATATGCTCTATATCTCTCCGAAGCAACATATAGATGTTAATTCACAGTAATACTGTAAAGTTGCAGATTTCATTGAGCCCATACGGGACCAATGAATTTAATGTTTTGATCCAAAACACTTCTTTCTGTAACAATTTCTTTTTAACCATTTCTTCTGTAGTTCCCTGTATTTCCTCTATCCCCATCCATCGTAACTCACTAACCTGATGTCCAAATTCAACAAAATGTTTGACCTCTCCTATCTCTCCATAAATGTCAGCTGTCCCTATTTGGTTTCTGCAGGCTGCTGGTTTCATGAGCATGTTACGGATCGCGCAGCGATACTCGCTAATCCAAATTTTTATATTCCTTGTTGTCTACCCAATATAAATTCGGCCACATGGGCATTTACGTAAATAGATGACCTGTGTAGAATTACAACTGTACCAACCTTTAATTGGGAAATGTGTTCCCCGCAGCGGATGACAAGCATAATCAGTTTTAATATGTAATACTATTACAGTTCTGGCAGTTCAAACACGGGAAGGTACCTTTCTTTTTAGATTTTAAAAAACTTTTTTTCGCTATCTTCTTTTTTATGCCCACTCTCACTAGATGGTTGGCTAGGCATTTCCCTTTTTTATACATAAATTTAGGGGACCTCTTAAACATTTTTCCATATTTAGGATCAGCTCGTAGTAACCCCCAATATTTATTTACTGTTTTCCTAATCAATTGGGATCGACAGTCATAGGTAGACAGGAATGTAATTTTCTCCTCTATCTTTTTATTTTTTTGCCTCAGCTTCTCTCTTGGAATTTCTTGTATTTCATATTTTGACCTTTCTCACCAGGCTTTGACTGTATCCCGTTTCAACAAATTTCTCATTAAGCATTTCTTTATTTCTGATATATTCCTCAGTTGTACTACATATTCTTCTTGCTCTTATACATTGTCCCCTAGATATCCTTTTAAATATCTGTGGGGCATGGTAACTTTCTCTCAGCAACAAATTATTACTATCTGTTTCCTTTTTGTACAGGGTAGATGCAAGCTGCAAACTAGGGCCCTGTATCTGTAAATAAAAATCTTCGCCAAACCTAAAAAAAAAATTCATCAATACCATCTCCAGCAAATCCATAATAAACCTGATACTGCGATTCCTTAGTGTAGGATCTTTAATCAACTCTTCTCTCACTGTAATCAATCCTTGCTGTGTTGTATGTTTGTATAAAGACTCTTAATGTCCAATGTACACAAGAGCATGTCATTTGTCCCCTCTATACCTTCTATATGATTCAGGAACTCATTAGTGTCACCTAGGCAATTTTTCCACTGTTTTACAATTCTCTGCAAAAATCCATCAGATAAAGAATAGAGTCAACCCCCAAGACAATACAACGTCCCAGGGGTTTCTCCATATCTTTATGCACCTTAGTGAGCAAATACAGAATAAGTATCCTGGGGTGGTTGTTAAACAAAGCTCGTTGGACCGTTGCATCAATAATGCCATTCTGTACTGCCTCTTCCAGGATATACATTATTTCCTGACTAAATTGACTGGTTGGGTCACCTCTTAGTTTTTTACACACTTCTCATCTTTAAGTTTGTTCTCTGCTTCCTGTAAATACAATTGTTTATCCCATAGCACTGTGGCTCCGCCTTTACAAGCTTTTTTAACAACCACCCTATCATCTTTAGCAAGTTCAGTTAAGGCACATCTTTGGGAATATGTGGGATTCATGACAGATTTATTATTTTTAGTCACACATGTGGTTGACAACTGCCTTCTGAAAACTTTGCATATTTCATACCACGTCAAAGTGTGACCAAAGTGTTAAAAAAGTATGTAAAGCTAATCATAAATGTGGTGCTTAGTCGCATGCACCATTTTTTTTTTTGTGTTAAAGAGGTATTCCACATTTGTAAATAACTTCTATTAAAAAATCTTAATCCTTCCAGTAGTTTTCAGCTGCTGAAGTTGAGTTGATTTTTCTTTCTTTTGATTTTGACAATTCAGGGGTCACTACGCAAGCAACTGAGCATGCATCGTGCCATTTGCGCCAGTGACTCGGAGGGACTACCTGCCTCCATCTCCACTGCATACTGCCATGGTGGGTCTGGGTCCTCTGTCTCGCCTTCCTCAAAACCCTCTGGCTGCTCCTGCTCCTCCTCTCCTGTCCGATGACTAGAAACACCGGCCATCTCATCCAACCTAAACTGTGCTCCGCTCTGCCCCTCATCATCCTCCTCCTCCAGTTCGGCCCCCAAAGGGCTCATGTAGCCTTGAGATGTAGGCGCAACGTCTCCATTGCCATGACCAGCCATGGTTTCAATCATTTGTTGTAGGAAATGTAGGAGTGGAATTACGTAGTTCATGGGGTAATCCAGGCGATTTACAAATAATGTGGCTTCCTCAAAGGGCCTCAGCAAACGGCAGGTGTCACTTATGAGCTGCCACTGGTTCACATTGAAGTTACACAGGGGAGTATTCCTATCTGCTTGGATCATCAAGAAATCAGTGATGGCTTTTCTTTGTTCGTATAGTCTGTCCAACATATGGAGGGTGGAATTCCAACATGTGGCAACGTCACAAATAAGACTATGTTGTGGGATACCGTTCTGACGCTGCAGCTCAAGGAAGGTGTGCTTGGCAGTATACGAGTGGCTGAAGTGCATGCACAGTTTCCTTGCCATTTTCAGGATGTTTTGCCTTCTTCGCAAAAAAAGGACGGCTTGGGACTCTCCACCTCGGCTCGGCACAAGCCATCAATTCTCTGAAAGGTGCAGAGTCCACCACTTGGAAAGGGAGGGACTGCAACAGCAGCAACTTGGACAGGAGCACATTCAATTTTGTGCCGTTGGATGAGTGGGCGCATACTGTTGTCTCTTGAACATGGCTTCGCCGATGGATTGTTGGCGGAATAGCTGACTAAAAGCGGGAGAAGCAGGAGCATCTGAAACTACAGGGAGGGTTTGACACACAGCTCCCTTCGGCTGAGGTAGTGGAGCCTTGGCTGGATGAAGGAGGGAGCGGATGGCAACTGGGTGATGCAGCAGGCTGGACCACTACATCGGAGCCACGGTTCTCCCAGGCCGATTTATGGTGGCGAAGCATGTGGACCCTGGCCACGCTTCACCTTCTGCCGACAGATCTTGCATGTGGCTACTTGAACCTCCTCCGGATGCCTTATGAAAAACTTCCACACCACAGAGTAGCTGAATTTCCCACCTGCAGTCCACACTAATTGACTGCTACTGGGGCCGTCTCTAGGAACCCCTGTTCCACTACCTCCCGGAAAGATAGGCTGCCGCGAAGCAGGTGGTCTCCCCCGGGCATCTTTGGCTCCTGAATTTCCACTCCTGCCACCACGCTGACTGCCAACCGTGTTACCGCCTTGCTGCCTCAAGGGCAACCTACAACTCTCTTCTCCTGATGATAATGAAGCCCCTTCTGCACCCGGCTCCCAATTGTGATCGGCTTCATCATTATCAACAGGTGTGTGCAGGTCACTGACGTCCTCCTCAGGTTCTCCAACAGTGTCTGCTTCAGGACCCTGAATTCTTGCAACACCGCCTCCTCACTCTCCGCATCACTACTTGGCCGCCTAGCGGAGCAAGCGGCGCATGTCTCCTCCCCTTCTTGGCTGTCCAGTAGCTGCTGACTGTCCTCTATTAGATCGTCCTCAGTAAATAGTGGAGCTGAACCCACAGCATAAGATACTTCTTTAGGAGAGGGAACAGTATAGGACAAAGGCAATGGGAGAACAGGGACTGCTCCCGGGCCATGCCAACTGAGGGTTGTGTCTGAGGAACCCACCGACTGTTGACTGGGGGTGTCAGATGTCACTTGTGATGATGTGGATGAGTGTGTTAACCAATCGACGATGGCAGATGGGTTGCTGGTTGAGACATGACTGCTGGCTGATCACGGGAGCTCAGGCCTCTCACTGCAATTCCTGCTGCCACTCGCCCCAAGTCTGCTGCCAACTCTGCCTGAAGTATTTAGGCCTCTGCCACTCCTCTGTGCATGTCCTGGCACTTATTTGCCTGACATACTTAGTGCGTTTATGAGGGTATTACAATAAGCTACACTACTCTTTAAACAGTATTTGTCTAGAGCAGCAGCAGGTGATTACTTATGGCTGTCCTTTCACAGTATGTAGGCCCTTTACAGATTAACAGGTACGAGATGGTACACTACTTGGATGTACGTATGCGGTATGCACTGATCAGGGTAGTAACATGCGCAACTATACGCAGAAAAAACTCTGTATTTTTGTAAAACACCAGCCGGTGAATACTATTGTTTGGACTTTGACGGTATGGAGCACCTTGACAGATTAACAGGTAATAAATGGTACAATCCTTTGATGTACCTATGCGGTATGCACTGATGAAGGCAGTAATATGCACAACTATAGGCAGAAAAAACTCTGTATTTTTTTTAAAAACACCAGCCGGTGAATACTATTGTTTGGACTTTGACAGTATGGAGCACCTTGACAGATTAACAGGTACTAAATGGTACAATACTTGGATGTACCTATGCGGTATGCACTGATGAGGGCAATAATATGGGCAACTATACGCAGAAAAAATAAGTATTTTTTACAAACACCAGCAGGTGATTACTTTTGCCAGGGGTCAGGACTTGTTACAGATACAGTATATTAGACTGCTTTTATGTAGGCATGTGTTATGCACGTATGAGGGCAGACAAATACACTACAGTCCACTGAAAAAGAATGTATTTGTGAACAGCAGCAGGATCCAACAGTGCAGCACCACAGATTATTTCTGGAGCAAAAAAAAATACTGAATTGCTCTGAAAAATGACGTGGTAAGAGGGTTGATAAAGTTCAGGCAGCTTGTTGATCTGTATGAGGCAGCTAACAGCTATCTGCCCCTCTCTGCTGCAATGCTCAATAACGTGAATAGGAGGTTTATCTATCAATGATCCTTCTCAGTGTGAACAGCAAAGCACTCTGCACTCCTGTCTTTCCCTAATGCTGATGTGACTAGCAGTTGCAGTGTAACGCTCTGGTATAAGCTAGTCAGACACGCACAGTCCCGTTCTCTCTATCTTTGAGTGCATAGATGAAATGAAGAGAGGCAAGATGGCTGCCGATGATATAGGGCTGTGACATCACAGGGGTCAATGAATGCTGATAGGCTGCATCTCACATTTGATTCAGGGTCATCCCGCCTAGTGTCACCTACACCACCAAGTATTGATGTGATGGAAAGACCTCTAAAAGGTGGAAAGGAACAACGTATGGTCCATTGTAAGCAGTCAGGGTAAACACTGTAAGACCCTACTCTCACATTATTAATTCCCTTCTTGGCAAGTGTTACTCGCCCTAAATGGGCGGCTCCACCTATTTCCACCAACAAACACTTCCATTTTCCAGGGTTTTTAGGTGGGAATTGGGATTGGTTCCTTTGTGGGGAGTAACACTTTCCTTGAAAAGGTGGAAGGGAACAACGTATTGTCCATTGTAGCAGGTGGAGGTAAAAACTTCCCCTGTAAGGCCCTACTCTCGCGCTATTAACCCCTTAAGGACGCAGCCCTTTTTCACCTTAAGGACTGAGCCCTTTTTTGCAATTCTGACCACCGTCGCTTTATGCATTAATAACTCTAAAACACTTTTACCGAATATTCTGATTTTGAGATTGTTTTTCGTGACATATTCTACTTTATTTTGATGGTAAATTGTCGTCGTTATCTTTTTTTGGGTGAAAAATCCCAAAATTTCATGAAATTTTTGAAAATGTAGCATTTTTCTAACTTTGAAGCTCTCTACTTGTAAGGAAAATGGATATTCCAATACATTTTATTTTTCTTCAAAAATACAATATGTCCACTTTATGTTGGCATCATAAAATGGACATATTTTTACTTTTTTTAAAAAAATTAGAGGGCTTCAAAGTAGAGTAGCAATTTTCAAAAATGTCAGAACTACGACTCCCAGCATGCCTGGGCAGTCTAGGCATGCTGAGAGTTGTAGTTTGGCAACATCTGGAGGGCTACCGTTTGGGTATCCCTGTAACAGTGGTCTCCAAACTGTGACCCTCCAGATGATGCAAAACTACAACTCCCAGCATGCCCTGACAGCCAAAGGCTGTCTGGGCATGCTGGGAGTTGCAGTTTGGCACCCACTAGGAAGGGCAGCAGTAAATATCGTTTACTGCCCCCTTCCATTGCCCCCCCCCACCGTAGTTTTCCCTATCTGCTCCTGTCTCAAGCGACGATCTGCTGTCCCCACGCCATCTTCTGGCCAGGTACCTGCCTCCATCTTCTCCTCCCGTTCTGCCCGACATCCAGGGGTGAGCAGAACGACGGGGGATTGCCATGGCAACCCACTGTCCTGCGTTGCCATTGGTCTGTAACAGTTCTGACCAATGGCAGGGGATAGGAGGAGATTGCAGCACTGCGACCTCACTCCTATCCCTCAGGATGATCGGGGCTGGCACTAACAGCTCTGATCATCCCTATTTTCCAGGTGATCGGGTCACCAGAGACCCAATTAGCCCAGAATAGCAGAAAATCGCATGTCTGAATTGACAAGCGATTTTCTGCGATTGCCGACATGGGGGGTCTCAGGACCCCCCTCGGCGATGTGCCGGGATGCCTGCTGAATGATTTCAGCAGGCATCCCGGTCCCCAACCGGCTAGCGGCGGGGACGGGAATTCCCATGGGCGCATGCATACGCCCCACGTCCTTAACCCTTTAAGGACCAGGCCATTTTACACCTTAGGACCGGAGCGTTTTTTGAACATCTGACCACTGTCACTTTAAACATTAATCACTCTGGAATGCTTTTACCTATCATTCTGATTCCGAGATTGTTTTTTCGTGACATATTCTACTTTATGTTATTGGTAAAATGTTGTCGATACTTGCATCGTTTCTTAGTGAAAAATTCCAAAATTTGCTGAAAAAATTGAAAATTTTGCATTTTTCTAACTTTGAAGCTCTCTGCTTGTAAGGAAAATGAATATTCCAAATAAAAAAAAATTATTCACAAATACAATATGTCTACTTTATGTTTGCATCATAAAATTGACATGATTTTACTTTTGGAAGACATCAGAGGGCTTCAAAGTTCAGCAGCAATTTTCCAATTTTTCACAAAATTTTCAAACTCACTATTTTTCAGGGACCAGTTCAGGTTTGAAGTGGATTTGAAGGGTCTTCATATTAGAAATACCCCACAAATGACCCCATTATAAAAACTGCACCCCCAAAAGTATTCAAAATGACATTCAGTCAGCGTTTTAACCCTTTAGGTGTTTCACAGGAATAGCAGCAAAGTGAAGGAGAAAATTCACCATCTTCATTTTTTACACTCGCATGTTCTTGTAGACCCAATTTTTGAATTTTTACAAGGGGTAAAAGGAGAAAATTTATACTTATATTTGCAGCCCAATTTCTCTCGAGTAAGGACATACCTCATATGTCCATGAAAAGTGTTCGGCGGGCGCAGTAGAGGGCTCAGAAGCGAAGGAGCGACAAGGGGATTTTGGAGAGTACGTTTTTCTGAAATGGTTTTTGGGGGGCATGTTGCATTTAGGAAGCCCCTATGGTACCAGAACAGCAAAAAATCCCCACATGGCATACTATTTTGGGAACTAGACCCCTTGGGGAACGTAACAAGGGGTAAAGTGAACCTTAATACCCCACAGGTGTTTCTCGACTTTTGCATATGTAAAAAAATATATATTTTTTTCACTAAAATGTGTGTTTCCCCCCAAATTTCACATTTTTGCAAGGGTTAATAGCATAAAATACCCCACAAAATTTGTAACCCCATCTCTTCTGAGTATGAAGGTACCCCATAAGTGGACCTGAAGTGCACTACGGGCGAACTACAATGCTCAGAAGAGAAGGAGTCATATTTGGCTTTTGGAGAGCAAATTTTGGTCGGGGGGCATGTCGCATTTAGGAAGCCCCTATGGTGCCAGAACAGCAAAAAACCCTCACATGGCATACCATTTTGGAAACTAGACCCCTTGAGGAACGTAACACGGAATAAAGTGAGCCTTAATACCCCACTGGGGTTTCACGACTTTTGCATATGTAAAAAAAAATATATTTTTTTTTCACTAAAATGTGTGTTTCCTCCCAAATTTCACATTTTTGCAAGGGTTAATAGCAGAAAATACCCCCCAAAATTTGTAACCCCATCTCTTCTGAGTATGAAGGTACACCATAAGTGGACCTGAAGTGCACTACGGGCGAATTACGATGCTCAGAAGAGAAGGAGTCATATTAGGCTTTTGGAGAGCAAATTTCCCCCACTGGTTTCTGTCAGAACTTTGGAACAGTGGGCTGTGCAACATTTTTAATTTGCACAGCCCACTGTTCCAAAGATCTGTCAGACACCAGTGGGGTGTAAATTCTCACTGCACCCCTCATTACATTCCGCGAGGGGTGTAGTTTCCGAAAACTAGTAGTTTCCGTTTTGTTTTTTTTGCGTTTGTCAAAACCGCTGTAACAATCAGCCACCCCTGTGCAAATCACCTCAAATGTACATGGTGCACTCTCCCTTCTGGGCCTTGTTGTGCTCCCCCAGAGCACTTTGCGCCCACTTATGGGGGATCTCCGTAGTCGGGAGAAATTACATTACACATTTTGGGGGGCGTTTTTCCCTTTTACCTCTTGTCAAAATGAACAGTATAGGGCAACACCAGCGTGTTAGTGTAAAAAAAATATTTTTTTACACTAACATGCTGTTGTAGACCCCAACTTCACCTTTTCATAAGGGGTTAAAGGAGAAAAAGCCCCCCAAAATTTGTAACACAATTTCTCCCGAGTACGGCGATACCCCATATGTGACCCTAAACTGTTGCCTTGAAATACGACAGGGCTCCAAAGTAAGAGCGTCATGCACATTTGAGGCCTGAATTAGGGATTTGCATAGGGGTGGACATAGGGGTATTCTACGCCAGTGATTCCGAAACAGGGTGCCTCCAGCTGTTGCAAAACTCCCAGCATGCTTGGACAGTCAACGGCTGTCCGGCAATACTGGGAGTTGTTGTTTTGCAACAGCTGGAGGCTCAATTTTGGAAACAGTGGCGTACCGGACGTTTTTCATTTTTATTGGGAGGTGAGGGGGGCTGTGTAGGGGTATGTGTATATGTAGTATTTTTTACTTTTTATTTTATTTTGTGTTAGTGTAGTGTAGTGTTTTTAGGGTACAGTCACACGGGCGGGGGATTACAGCGAGTTTCCCGCTGCGAGTTTGAGCTGCCGCGCAAAATTTGCTGCATCGCAAACTTGCAGCCTGATACTCACTGTAAGCCCCCTGCCCATGTGAATGTACCCTGTACATTCACCGGGGGGGGGGGGGGGGGCCTCCAGCTGTTACAAAACTACAACTCCCAGCATGCACAGTTTATCAGTGCATGCTGGTAGTTATTGTTTTGCAACAGCTGGAGGCACACGGTTGGGAATCACTGAGTTAGGAAACAGACAATGTTTCCCAACCAGTGTGCCTCCAGTTGTTGCAAAACCACAACTCCCAGCATTCTCAGGCATGCTGGGAGTAGTAGTTCGGCAACATCTTTAGAGCCAGATGTTGCCGAACTACAACTCCCAGCATGCTGGGAGTTGTAGTTTTGCAACATCTGGAGGACTACAGTTTGCAGACCACTAATACAGTGGTTCCCAATCTGTGCCCTTCCAGATGTTGCAAAACTACAACTCCCAGTATTCCAAAACTGTCCAGGCATGATGGGAGTTGTAGTTCTGCAACATCTGAAGGGCCAGATGTTACATAACTACAACTCCCAGCATGCCTGGACAGTAAGGGCATGCTGAGGATGTGTAGTTTTGCAACATCTGGAAGGGCACAGTGGTCTCCAAACTGTGGACCTCCAGATGTTGCAAAACTGCAACTCCCAGCATGCCCAGATGCCAAGGGCTGTCTGGGCATGCTGGGAGTTGTAGTTTACAGGGTCCCATTACAGCAATGCATGTCGCTTTACGGCGACATGCATTGCTGTAAAGGGCCCGACCGCGGCTGAAGATCTACTCACCTGTCGCCACCGCTGCCATCTTCCTCGCCGGGATCCGGGTCTTCAGGGACGATGTAAGTACCGGGGCCGGGCCCCAGCACTCCCCCGTCCCCCGCCGCGCCCTCCGGTCTTCCTCCCGTCCTCTCCGGACTTCAAGGGGCCGGGCAGGACGGGAGGAAGTAACCGCCCCCCCTTGTGATTGGTCGGTTAGTTAACCGACGGATCGCAGGGGATCGGAGAAGGTGGCAGGCTTGCCACCTCGCTCCTCGTCTTCAGCATGGTCCTGGCTGTCTGTGACAGCCGGGATCATGCGAAATTACCGGGCGGTCGGGTCCCAGAGACCCGATCAGCCCGGTATCGCCGCAGATCGCAAGGGCAATTTCCCTTGCGATTTGCGGCGATCACCGACATGGGGGCCTACATGGCCCCCCTCGGCGTTTGCCCTTGATGCCTGCTGAAGGATTTCAGCAGGCATCCAGTTCCGATCTCTGCCCGGCGAGCGGCAGAGATCGGAAATACAACAGGACGTTCTCTAACGTCCTTGGACATTAAAGCCCAGGTAGTGGGGACGTTAGAGAACGTCTTAAGTCCTTAACAGGTTAAAGACTCGGGATGCCGGGCGTATGCATACGCCCGGCATCCTGAAGAGGTTAATTCCCTTCTTGGCAAGTGTTACCAGGGCAGCCATCAGAAATTTTGGGGCCTGTTACACAGCTCAAGGCCTGGCTTCCCCCCCACCCCCCACATGGCCCGCCTCGACTCCACCATGACTCCGCCCCCAGACCTAAATTAATACTTTATTGCTATATTTAAATAATTTGGACATGTGTGATGAATGAGGCGATATCACATATGCATATGTTTCATTTTATTTGAAAAAGGGCAAAAGGGGGATGATTCAGACTTTTATTAGGGAAGGGGCTTATTCACATTAATTAATAATTTGTAATTTTCTTTTACACTTTTTTTTTTACAATAATTTTATCCATATAGGATATGATTTCATCACGGGGGTAATGATAAGCCCACTGGAGCCAATTTCCTGCATTTAGGCGTCTAAAGGGTTAATCGCCCCATCTGCGATGTCAGCCATTAGCCATGGGTCCCAGCTGCTGATAGCAGCCTGGACCCACTAGGTATGAAACTCTCAGCTTTTGAGCTTTAAATTGCAAAAGTGATTGCAGGGCGTTCACTTATGCCCTGTGTCCTTAAGGGCTTATGCAATAAAAGCAACTATTAACAGAGAGGCCTACCCAAACTATATGTGGGCTTCATAAGGGTGGGCCCCTCTGTTAATAGTTGCCCCCTTATTTGTAAGGCCTGGGGTAAACTATTTGCAAACAGGGCCTACAACAACTATGTGGCAACAACTTGCTCCTATATAGTTAGTTGTAGGCCTCTCTATGCTGCTAACAAACCTCCTCTTCCTGTAATCTCCTTACTACTGGAGTGACACACTGTAACAAACCTCCTCCTCATGTAATCTCCTTACTACTGGGGTGACACACTGTAACAAACCTCCTCCTGATGAAATCTCCTTGCTACTGGGGTGACACACTGTAACAAACCTCCTCTTTAGGTAATCTCCTTACTACTGGGGTGACACACTGTAGCAAACCTCCTCCCCATGTAACCTCCTTAATACTAGGGGGTGACACACTGTAACAAACCCCCTACTCATGTAATTTCCTTACTACTGGGGTGACACACTGTAACAAACCTCCTCATGTAATCTTCTTACTACTGGGGTGACACACTGTAACAAACCTCCTCCTCACATAATCTCCTTACTACTGGGGTGACACACTGTAACAAACCTCCTCATGTAATCTCCTTACTACTGTGGTGACACACTGTAACAAACCTCCTCATGTAATCTTCTTACTACTGGGGTGACACACTGTAACAAACCTCCTCCTCATGTAATTTCCTTATTACTGGGGTGACACACTGTAACAAACCTCCTCCTCATGTAATATCATTACTACTGGAGTGACACACTGTAACAAACCTCCTCCTCATGTAATCTCCTTACTACTGGGGTGACACACTGCAACAAACCCCCTACTCATGTAATCTCCTTACTACTGGGGTGACACATTGTAACAAATCTCCTCCTCGCATAATCTCCTTATGACTGGGGTGACACACTGTAACAAACCTCCTCATGTTATTAACTTACTACTTGGGTGACACACTGTAACAAACCTCCTCCTCATGTAACCTCCTTACTACTGGGGTGACACACTGTAACAAACCCACTCCCCATGTAATCTCCTTACTACTGGGGTGACACACTGTAACAAACCTCCTCCTCATGTAATCACCTTACTACTGGGGTGACACACTGTAACAAACCTTCCCCTCATGTAATCTCCTTACTACTGGGGTGACACACTGTAACAAATCCCAACCTCATGTAATCTCTTTACTACTGGGGTGACACACTGTAACTAACCTTCTCCTCGTGTAATCTCCTTACTACTGGGGTGACACACTGTAACAAATCCCAACCTCATGTAATCTCTTTACTACTGGGTTGACACACTGTAACAAACCCTATCCTCATGTTATTAACTTACTACTGGGGTGACATGCAACCTCCACTTCAGCTCAGCTCAGCCCCGCCTCCCCCACAGCATCACACAGGTCCTTCAACCACTATTACATCTATCCTGCATAGTGGCTGTGGAGGGAGGGGGTAATGTGACAGCGCTGCGCTACTGACAGCAGGTAACTAGATAGAGGAGCACAACCCCACCAGTGTTGTCTTAGGGGTTCCTAAAAAAAACAAAGTTGTGGCTGTGGAAGGGTGCACTGTAGGCGGCTGCCTCATATGTCTATGTGGTTCGCTGGACCTGCTTACAAGCAGGACAGAAGGGGGCCATTCTGGTACAGCGGGACATGACCCCGAAAACGGGACTGTCCCACTCTATCCGGGACAGTTGGTGGGCCCCCAGCGGTCAGTGAGTGACAGACAGTCTCTCACTGACACACACACACAAAAAAGTCCGAGGCTAGCTGGGCCCCCCTGGAGCTCTGGGCCCCTTACCTGAGTATGGGTTGTACCCCCCTGATGGTGGCCCTGAGTGTTACTCACCCTAAAAAGGGTGGCCCCACACAGGAAACTCTCTCTAATTCCACCTGAAACCCCTGGGAAATGGCAGTGTTTGTAGGGGGAAATAGGGAGAGGTTTCTGTGTGGGGACACCCTTTTTAGGGCGAGTAACACTTGCAAAGATGGGAATTAATCATGCGAGAGTAGAGCCTTACAGGGGAAGTTTTTACCCACACCAATTACAATGGACCATATGTTGTTCCCTTCCACCTTTTAGAGGTTTTAGCATCACATGAATACTAGGTGGCATAGGTGGCACATGTTTTTTGCACACCTTTCCTTTTGTTTGATTTAAAAAAAATATTAAGTACATATATTTTATCCTAAGAAAAGTAAAGTTTTAGCTAATGCATATCCTCAATACTTACTTGTGGTCTGATGCGGAGGAATGTCTGTAACTGGGGAGCAGCACCTTAAACATGTTTTGCCCTGTCTATATTTGTGAAGTGTTGGTGTGGCACCATGGTCAATCTACTCTGATGCATCAGGCATTGGTGGGTGGAAATCCTGGATGATCCATGCCTGATTCATCTTCACAAAGGTCAGTCTCTCCACATTTTTTGTGGACAGGGTCAAGTTCTGCTTGGTGTGACTATGGCCCCTGCCGCACTAAACACAGGCTCTGATGGCACACTACTGGCCGGGCAAGACAGCTTTTCCAGGGCAAACTCTGCTATTTGTGGCCACAAATCTAGTTTGGCTGCTCAGAAGTCCAGCGGATCTTCAAGGTGTGTTGGCATGGTCATGTCAAGTTATGCCACCACATGCTGGTTCAGGTCCTGCTCCATGTCTACCTGCTGCTGATGAGTTGCTTCACTATGCGGGTGAAGAAAGTTACTCATCAGCAACTGTAGACTCAGGCTGCTGCTGATGGAGCTGGTACTGCTCCTGCCACCCCACCCCTCCTCAGCAGCCATGGCAGAGGGCCCCCCTGAGTCAGATCTGCGAGAAGATGAACGATGGCACAGATAGGCATCGGCCAACTGACTACATAGGATGTCTCTGTAGTAGGTCAGTTTGTCCTCCCTCTCAGTGGGTGTAAAAAAGGTCCCCATTTTGTGCCGGTAGCGAGGGTCCAATAAGGTGGAGAGTGAGAAGTCATCCTGCGGCCGAATGGTGACAATTCGGCTGTTACTACGCAAGCAAGTTAGCATGCATCGTGTCATTTGTGCAATTGACTCGGAGGGACTCCCTGCCTCCACCTCCACTGCATACTGCCATGGTGTGTCTGAGTCCTCTGTCTCGCCTTCCTCATAACCCCCTAGCTCCTGTAGCTGCTCCTGCTCCTCCTCTCCTGTCAGATGACTAGAAAAACCGCCCATCTGTGCTCCACTGTGCCCCTCCCCTCCTCCTCCAGTTCAGCCCCCACAGGGCTCATGTGGCCGTGAGATGTAGGTGCCACGTCTCCAGTGCCCTGACCAGCCATCATTCCCAACACGTGTTGTAGTAAATGAAGCAGTGGAATTACGTTGTTCATCCCGTAATCCTGGCGACTGACTAATAATGTGGCTTCCTCAATGGGCCTGAGCAAATGACAGGTATCACGTATGAGCTGCCACTGGTTGACAGTGAAGTTACACAGGGGAGTACCCCTATCCGCTTGGGTCATCAAGAAATTGGTGATGGCTTTTCTCTGTTCGTATAGTCGGTCCAAAATATGGAGGGTGGAATTCCAACTTGTGGAAACGTTGCAAATCAGACTATGTTGGGGGATACCATTTTGATGCTGCAGCTCAAGGAAGGTGTGATTTGCGGTGTATGAGTGGCTGAAGTGCATGCAAAGTTTCCTTCCCATTGTTATGATTAGTGTTGAGCGGTATAGGCCATATTCGAATTTGCGATATTTCATGAATATATGGACGAATATTCGTCATATATTCGCTAAATTCGCATATTCGTAATATTCGCGGTTTATTTTCGCATATGCGAAAATTTGCATATACAAAAATTAACATAAGCAGAAATTTGCATATGCGAAAATTCACACGCCAGTCTCACACAGTAGTAATAGAGCCTTCTTTACACCACTCAAGCTGGAAGCAGAGAAGGGTGATCACTGTTATGTGTACTTTGAAAAAATACAAAAAAAACGAATATTCATAATTACGGATATATAGTGCTATATTCACGAATATTCACGAATTCGCGAATATGCGATATTCGCGAAAAAAAATTGCATTGCGAATATTCGCGAGCAACACTAGTTAGGATGTCTTACAGATGGAGGGAACGCTTCAGGAACTGCTTCACAACCAGATTGAACACGTGTGCCATGCAGGGCGCATGCCTCAGGCTTCCTTGTCACAGCGCAGACAAGATGTTCTTCCCATTGTCAGTCACCATGTTTCCCATTTCCAGTTTTTGTGGAGTAAGCCGTGATTCAATTTCTTGATGAATGACTTTTAGCAGTTCCTCCCCTGTGTGCCTCCGTTCGCCAAGGCAAACCATGTGAAGAACAGCGTGACACATCCGTGCCCTGCACACAGGGCCGCCGTGAGGGGGGTATAACCCATACTCGAGTAAGGGGCCCAGAGCTCAAGGGGGTGCCCGGCTAGCCCCGGACTTTTTTGTGTGTGTCAGTGAGTGACTGTCTGTCATTTACTGACCACTGGAGGCCCGCCAACTGTCCCTGATTGATCGGGACAGTCCTGTTTTCGGGGTCATGTCCCGCTGTACCGGAATGGCCCCCTTTTGTCTTGCTTGTAAGCAGGCCCAGTGTACCACATAGACATATAAGGCAGCTGCCTACAATGCACCCTTCCACAGCCATAGCTTTGTTGTTTTAGGAACCCCTAAGACAACACTGGTGGGGCTGCGCTCCTCTATCTAGTTACCTGCTATCAGTAGTGCAGCGCTGTCACATTACCCCTTCCCTCCGAAGCCAAGATGCTAATGGTATAGGACCTGTGATTATGTCACTATCATGTGACCATCATGTGACTGTGCAGGATAGATGTAATAGTGGTTGAAGGACCTGTGTGATGCTGTGGAGGAGGCAGGGCTGAGCTGAGCTGGAGTGGAGGTCGCATGGCACCACAGTAGTAAGTTAATAACATGAGGGTGGGGTTTGTTACAGTGTGTCACCCCAGTAGTAAGGAGATTACATGAGGAGGAGGTTTGGTACAGTGTGTCACCCCAGTAGTAAGGAGATTACATGAGGAGGGGTTTTGTGGCAGTGTGTCACCCCAGTAGTAAGGAGATTACATGAGGAAGGGGTTTGTTACAGTGTGTCACCCCAGTAGTAAGGAGATTACATGAGGAGGAGGTTTGTTACAGTGTGCCACCCTAGTAGTAAGGAGATTACATGAAGAGGAGGTTTGTTACAGTGTGTCACCCTAGTAGTTAGGAGATCACAGAAGGAGGAGATTTGTTACAGTGTGTCACCCCAGTAGTAAGGAGATTAGGGGCGTGGCTTGTCCCTCTTTTCTCTCAGCAAAAGTTTGGAGGTATGTAGTAGCACTGTAGTGGAGAAGAGAAGAGTTGCCCTGCTGCTGCTGTGTAGGGCCTGCTACTGCTATGCTGGCTACCGAGGAGGAGAGCAGCATCAACAACATGAAAGGAAGAGGAGCCGGAGCCTGCCCTGAGGACTGAAGGGTACTGTAAAAAAATGTATATATAATATGACTTGGGGCCGATGGCCCGGGGCAGAATTCTATTGCAGTGGCAGCTAGCTGGGGCCTGCTGCTCTGGGGCAAGGGCTAAGGACTACAAGTATATGGGGTGGGGGGGCAACAATTAGCAGCAGGGAGAGGCCTACAACTAACTATATAGGAGCAAGTTGTGCCCACATAGTTGTTGTAGGCCCTGTTTGCAAATAGTTTCCCCCAGGCCTACAACAACTATAAGGGAGCAACTATTCACAGAGGGGCCCACCCTTATGGAGCCCCCATATAGTTTGGGTAGGCCTCTCTGTTAATAGTTGCTTTTGTTGCATAATCCCTTAAGGACACAGGGCATAAGTGAACGCCCTGCAACCACTTTTGCAATTTAAAGCGTGCTCAAAAGCTGAGAGTTTCATACCCAGTGGGTCCAGGCTGCTATCAGCAGCAGGGACCCATGGCTAATGGCTGACATCACCGATGGGGCGATTAACTCTTTAGATGCATAAATGCGGGGAATCATTCAGCGGGCTAATCATTGCCACGTGACAAAATCATATCCTGTAGGGATAAAATTATTGTGAAAAAAATGTGTAAAAAAAAAAAGAAAAGTCATTAATGTGTATAAACCCCTTCCCTAGTAAAGGTTTGAATAATCCCCCTTTTCCCCTTTTTCAAATAAAATTAAACATATGCATATGTGGTACAGCCTCATTCATCACACATGTCCAAACTATTTAAATATAGCATTAAAGTAATAATTTGGTCTGGGGGTGGAGTCATGGGCATATTGGTGGAGTCGGGGTGGGCCATGGGGGGGGGGGCAGGCCTTGAGCTGTGTAAGGGGTCCCAATATTTCTGATGGCAGCCCTGCCTGCACACATGGTATGCTGGAGAGGCCCTGAGACTTGTGTGGGCAGTGGAGGCTGAGGACACTGTGAAGGATGAGGAGGCGGAGTCGCACACTGTCACAGGACAACGGAATGAGAGGGTGGAGGCAGAAGCAACATGACCTGTCCAAGTTGCTGTTGTTGTGGCTGTGCAGGAACCACATTCACCCAGTAAGGGACATGTATTGTCCCTGACCATAATTACAGCTTCACACCTCGGCGCTGCCGGGCACCTTGGTAAACACTGACAGGCTCAAGGACTAGCACATCTTCTGTTCCATAAAATTGTGCAAGGCTGGTACTGCCTTCTTCACAAAGAAATGACGGCTTGGCTCTCTCCTCCTCGGCACTCTCCACCTCGGCTCGACACAATCTATCAGTTCCCTGAAAGTTGCAGAGTCCACCACTTGAAAAGGGAGGGACTGCAGCACCAGCAACTTGGACAGGGGCACATTCAGCTTCTGCTCCATTGGATTAGTGGGTGCATACTGTTGTCTCTTGGACATGGCTTCGCCAATGAATTGCTGGCGGAATGACTGACTCGAAGTAGGAGGAGCAGGATCATCTGGAACGACAGAAGATGGGTATGACACACAGCTCCCTTCGGCTTCGTAAGCAGCATGCCACTGGGTGATGCAGAAGGCTGGACCACCACACCACGCTTTAGGGTGATGCTGCATATGTTGACACAGGGCTGTGGTGCCAACATTGGGACCCTGGCCACGCTTCACCTTCTGCAAACACATCTTGCTTGTGGCCAGGTTATCCTCCTTTGGATGCTTGATGAAAAACTGCAGCACCGCCGAGTATCTGATTTTGCCACCAACTCCAGGAACCCCTGTTTCACCACCACCCGGGAAAGTAGTCTGCCACGAAGCAGGTGGTCTACCCAGGGCACGTTTGGCTCCAGACTTTTCACTTCGGCCACCAGGCTGACTGCAAACCATGCTACCACCTTGCTGGCTCAGCTGCTGCCTCACGGGCAACCTGCAACCCTCATCTCCTGATGAAGCCCCTTGTGCACCCAGCTCCCAAGTGCGATCGGCTTCATCATCATCGAGTTGTGTCTGCACGTCACTGTTCCCCTCAGGTTCCTCAACAGTGTCTGCTTTAGGAGCCTGAATGCTCGCAACACCACCTCCCATGGCACTCTCCTCATCACTACTTGCCCGCCTAGTGGAGGAAGCGGCAGATATCTCCTCTAATTCTTGGCTGGGCCGTAGCTGCTGTCTTCTAGATCGTCCTCACTACATAGTGGAGCTGAACCCACAGCATAAGATACTTCGCCCCTAGTCTGCTGCGCCCTCTGTCTGAGTAATTTAGGCCTCTGCCACTCCTCTGTGCACTTCCTGGCACTTCTCTGCCTGATATACATAGTGCATATATGAGTACAATACGCTCCACTACGCTTAAAAAAGTATTTGTGTACAACACCAGCTGGTGAGTACTTTTGCCTGGCCTTTCACTGGCCTTTCACTGGCCTTTCACAAGCCCTTGAGACTTTAACAGGAACAAAATAGTACACCATTTAGATGTACGTATTTGGTATGCACTTATGAGAGGAGAAAAATGCGCTACAGTACGCTTAAAAAAGTATTTGTGTACAACACCAGACGATGAATACTTTTGCCTGGCTTTTCACAGTATCTAGGCCCTTGAGACTTTAACAGGAACAAAATAGTACACCACTAAGAGATGTACATATGTGGTATGCACTTATGAGGGGAGGACAATGCTCTACAGTACGCTTAAAAAAGTATCTGTGCACAACACCAGCACTGCAGCACACGGTCGCTGTGTACTACACCCAAATTTGCACTTTCTCTCTCAATCTCACTACCGTCCCTATCAGTGCTTCTTTGCAGGATTTGTGCTTGAGCTCAATCGCTGTTGTTCTGTGCAACACACTGTGCAACACACTGCTCTCTGTCCCTCTCTGTAATAGAACATTGTAGACAGTGACTGGGAGGTGAATCACTGCAGTAAGAATGCTTTTCTGTGCAACACACACTGCTCTCTGTCCCATCTCTCTGTGCAACAGGACGCTGACTTGACATGGAGGTGAATCGCTCCTGGAAAAAAGCTTTTCTGTGCAACACACAGCGCTGTCTGTCCCTCTCTATCTCTCTGCAGTGAAAGGCTGAAGTGACTGGTCGCAATATGGCTGCCAATTACATAGGGCTGTGACATCACAGGGGCGACTGGCTGCTTATAGGCTGTATGCTGCATGCGATTCAGGGTTATCCCACCTACCCTTGTACCCGCCTTTCCAAGATTCCTTGCCCCATGTCCTCACATGTGGATCTGCCATTTTAGATGCCCTGGAGCCTATGTAAGTGAAGTTTAATGAAGCGATTTGCGCGATCGAATCGCGGCGATATTCGCATTAGTTGCAAATCTAATTTTTCCTGAAATTCGTAACGAATTCGGATTCGTCAGATTCGATTCCCTAAATGAAATAAATATGTCTAAAATTTATATTAGCAAAAGTTATTTTAATAAAGCGGTTGGTTCTATATATTAAATATGGAGTTACATATCATTTTAATGTTTGGTTTGCTCAAGGCAATGAGGCATTTTCAAACAGTTTTACATTAATTAGCCCTGTTCACAAAGCAGGTCAAGCATGGTATTATTCCTGATGGTACATGTTAGATGCAATTAAAAAAGTGTAATTATCAGAGCTTAAAATATTAATATTTAAAAGCTAAAAAAACTTGGGTTATTTTTTAATGAAAATAGGAATATTCATAAAACTGGAAAAGATATGCAATCAGTAATGACATTTATTAGACGATAAATGATGGCAAAGGGTTAACATTTTACTGTAATAATATTTCATAGATTTATTCCAGAACTCGTTTTAAAGGGGTTCTTCGGTGCTTACACATCTTATCCCCTATCCAAAGGATAGGGGATAAGATGACTGACCACGGGAGTCCCGCCGCTGGGGAACCCCGTGATCTTGACGTCACACGCCGCCTGCCCTGTGACCGCCCGTAATCAGACCCAGAGCAAACACGCTCCGGGGACTGATTACAAACGGGGTGCCGCGTGCAAGATCACGGGGGTCCCCAGCGGCGGGACTCCTGTGGTCAGGCATCTTATCCCCTATCCTTTGGATAGGGGATAAGATGTCTAAGCACTGGAGTACAGCCTTTAACTCTTAACAGCCCCTTAGATTACCTGTATGTTACTTGATTTTATGTCAGCATTTTATCTTAGTGTGGATCATTGTGAAATGGCAGCCATTCAATCTAAATTAGCAGTCTAAAGTATACTGTACTTGCTGATCTCAGTCTCAGATCTAGGAAATATAAGCCACAGGCGTAGATGACAATAGCCATAATGTAAAATGAAAAGGACCTGTGTCCCACAGAGACACCATGTATTCTATCTGTATGGCTTCCTTAGGTCTGTATTGGCTAATTATGTGGTCTAAATGTGTCTAATCTGTTCTTGTTCAGTCCATATATACTGTATTGCTTTTGCTAATCTTATTCATGTCAAGGGCACCATGAGTGGTTTATTTGAACACCTTTACAGTGGGGCAAAAAAGTATTTAGTCAGTCACCAATTGTGTAAGTTCTCCCACTTAAAAAGATGAGAGAGGCCTGTAATTTTCATCATAGGTATACCTCAACTATGAGAGACATAATGAGAAAAAAAATCCATAAAATCACTGTCTGATTTTAAAGAATTTATTTGCAAATTATGTGGAAAATAAGTATTTGGTCACCTACAAACAAGCAAGATTTCTGTCTCTCACAGACCTGTAACTTCTTTGAGACCTCTTCTATGGCGCTTTTTTGAACTTGTTATCAGTATAAAACACACCTGTCATCAACCTCAAACAGTCACGCTCCAAACTCCAAGACAAAAGAGCTGTTGAAGACACCAGAAACAAAATTGTAGACCTATACCAGGCTGGGAAAACGGAATAGACAAGCAGCTTGTTGTGAAGAAATTAACTGTGTGAGCAATTATTAGAAAATGAAAGACATACAAGACCACTGATAATCTCCCTCGATCTGAGGCTCCACTCAAGATTTCACCCCATGGTGTCAAAATGATCACAAGAACGGTGAGAAAAAATACCTGAACCACATGGGGGGAACTTGTGAATGATCTGCAGAGAGCTGGGACCAAAGTAACAAAGGCTGCCATCAGTCACACACTACACCGCCAGGGACTTAAATCATGCAGTGCCAGATCTGTCCCCCTGCTTAAACCAGTACATTTCCGGGTTAGTCTGAAGTTTGCTACAGAGCATTTGGATAATCCAGAAGATTATTGGGAGAATTTCATATGGTCAGATGAAACCAAAGTAGAACTTTTTGGTAAAAACTCAACTCGTCGTGTTTGGAGGAGAAAGAATGCTGAATTGCATCCAAAGGAAACCATACCTACTGTGAAGCATGGGTGTGGAAACATCATGCTTTGGGGTTGTTTTTCTGCTAAGGGACCAGGACAACTTATCTGTGTAAAGGAAAGAATGAATGGGGCTACGTATCGTGAGCTTTTGAATGAAAACCTCCTTTCATCAGCAAGGGCATTGAAGATGAAACATGGCTGGGTCTTTCAGCATCCCAAACATTTCAAGGATTTCAAGGTTCTGGAGTGGTCTAGTCAGTCTCCAGATCTAAACTCCCATAGAAAACGTTTGGAGGGAGTTGAAAGTCCGTGTTGTCCAGCGACAGCCCCAAAACATCACTGCTCTAGAAGAGATCTGCATGGAGGAATGGGCCAAAATATCAGCAACAGTGTGTGAAAACCTTTATTTTTCATGTTACATGCATTGGGAGAAGTGGGTGGTTGAAAAAAGTGGACAACGCTATTACTATTAATTGGTTTTTAGAATTAATGAAAATTAATATTAAAAGACCCTAAGCTTAAAACTGTGATTCAACTGTGATTTAACTGAATGACAGTTAACAAATGAGTTAGTTATTTTTAGCAATGAACTTGAGCCCCAAAGATGATCTACAGCTTGCTGCTGTAAATTTGCCACCATGAGGTTTAATATAGCCTTAAAGTTGTTATTCACCATAAGGTGATTTTATTACGTACCTGGCAGACAGTAATGGACTTGCTTAGGAAGGATCTGCGCTTGTCTTGGAGCTAAATGGCTATGTTGTGAGATTACCATAACACTGTGGCTAGCTTTTTGTGAACTTGTATTTCCTGTTTGACTTTTCTTTATTTTGACTACAAATCCCACAATTCTATTTTCATCCCTTCCACACATCAGCCACCCCACCCATTGAAACATAAATAAGCTGCAGACCAGTGGTTTTCAATCAGGGTGTCTCCAGCTGTTGCATTAGTTGCAGATTGATCCCTCCACCCATTGAAGCAGACAAGCTTCCTGTCATCAGCTGACTAGTGAGTCAGGTCTCGGCCGCATTGCAAGCTGGGAAAAATCCGAGACAACAGTCATTTTGTATGCTGTTAAAATAAATAGTGGGGTGAAAATCACAGAAGAATTGTGAGAAAACCTTCACACACAGGTACAGACACTATATTATGAACTACACTAACTTTACAGGCCCTGTAGCATAGTCAAATAGAAAAAATTCCCAGAATACCCCTTTAATCTTACTGTTATTCTAATATTTAATCTTGCAAAGGGGTTCTGTTGTAGTTTTGTCTGCTGTGAAATAAAAAATCTGTTACAGAATATAGAATTTTAACAATTTTCAGTACAATATTTTAGCTGAGGGAACATCCCCATGGTTTACTTTGTTGCATGCTTTATTTTTTTTAATGCAATTTTACATTTTTAAGAAGGACATTGATATAGAAAGGAAGAGATGTAACGTCAAAACAATGCAGGTTGTTCACATTCGGCTTACCTCTACGGCCAAGCATTCTCTTTGCATTATGGTGAAATCCCTCTAATAAAAAGGATTGCTTGTCTCTAAATATGATACTCAGAAATATACATGCTCCATTTTCAACTTATTAAAAATCAACTTACATAACATTTTAAACTATCTGACAATAATCTTTAATATTATGGGGTCACAATAAAGTAAACACATGATTTACAGAAAATTGATGTAATATTAACACTGACAAAAAATCATGCTTGTAGGCTCACAAATGTTGTGCAAATCAGCCTATAAAAATAGAGGCGGAACCTATTTGCCATGAGTCAAGTTCTAAGGCAAAAAAGACTAAAATCAGCATATTAGTTTTGAGGCTTAACTTCAACATTCCTATTTGCACAATCTCTTACAGGGCTACCTTATTTTTGTACAATTTATGTTATTGGTATTCTCCTATGCGACAAAGGTCACCTCAAACATTAGGTAATAGGTGCAATAGAAACCTCTCCTTACATACTTACTATGAGAACACAGCAATATAACTGGAATCATTCTTAAACTTATGCCACAGAAATTGGCAAAAGGTAGATAATGATATTCGCTACAGTAAAGTCCAGGTGCAGGAATAATACACATTGGGATGAGTGAAAATGACTGGTAAAGGTACAAGATACAATACAGCACAAGGATGATTGGCACAGTGATGTGACAATACAGGTAAAATGTATGACATCATAGTACAAGAATTTTCAATACAATGTCTAAGTTGTACAGTGGTCCCTCAACATCCAATGGTACTTAATTCCAACTGAACGATCGTTAGTTGAAACCATCGTATGTTGAGGGATCCGTGCAATGTAAAGTATAGGACAGTGGTCCCCAACCTGCGGACTTCCAGATGTTGCAAAACTACAACTCCCAGCATGCCCGAACAACCAACGGCTGTCCGGGCATGCTGGGAGCTGTAGTTTTGCAACATCTGGAGGTACGCAGGTTGAAGACCACTGGTATGGGAGGTTATACAGTACTCACCTGTCCCTGCCGCTCACCGCTGCCCTGCATGTCGCCCTCCATCGATGTCGCCGCGTCCCCGGACTGTCTCTGCTGCGTCTCTTCACCGTCATCATCACATCGCTGTGCACGCCGCTCCTATCGGATGACGCGACTGCGTGCGCGATGATGTGATGACGATGATGGAGAGCGCCGGCAATGCAGGGGATCCCGAAGAGGACGGTCCAGAGCGCCGGTACAGGTGAGTGACACCTACCGGACCACACGGGGCACCTTAAACGGCTATCCAGCAGCAGCTGAAGCAGTCTGCGCTGCTGGATAGCGATGGCCCCAACATAAAAAAGCATTGTATGTTGATGCTTCCTTCAACATGCGATGGCCTCTGAGAGGCCATCGCATGTTGAAATTATCGTATGTCGGGGGTCACTGTATTATATTACATATATAATTTAATACTGTGATGTCACAATACAAGGTCTATAAGCACAATGCACTACAGGTATAATAAGTATAGTGATAGCATAATGCAAAGGTGATAAATATCTTATGTGGGGGCAGGCAATGATTTCATATGACTATGATATACCACCAATGTCTGATCATTGGAAGTCAAATCATTGTAACCCTTTGAAGAAGAAAGTGGCAAGTGTTGTGCCACTCAGTACACTATGCATAGAAACAGACCATTGGCACAGCCTAAAGATTCTTAAAGGGGTACTCAGGTGAAAACCTTTTTTGTTTTAAATCAATTGGTGGCAGAAAGTTAAACATATTTGTAAATTACTTCTATTAAAAAATCTTAATCCTTCCAGTACTTATTAGCTGCTGAATGCTACAGAGGAAATTCCTTTCTTTTTGGAACACGAGCACAGTGCTCTCTGCTGACATCTCTGTCCATTTTAGCAACCATGCATGGCAGATGCATGCTAAGGGCAGCATGGTGGCTCAGTGGTTAGCACTGCTGCTTTGCAGTACTGGGGACTTGGGTTCAAATCCCACTAAGGACAACAATAAATAAAGCGTTATTATTATTATAATAAGTCAGCAGAGAGAACTGTGCTCGTGATGTCATTAGAGAGCATTCCAAAAGGAAAATAATTTCTTCTGTAGTATTCAGCAGCTAATAAGTACAGGAAGGATTAAGATTTTTTAATAGAAGTAATTTACAAATATGTTTAACTTTCTGCCACCAGTTGATTTAGAAGAAAAAAGGTTTTCACCAGAGTACCCCTTTAATATACATGTATTGGAAGTCAAATCTGACATGAGCAATTGCAGGTCACAGATTATTACACACTCCTGGGATGTTGAGTATTCATAAAGTGCAGCATGGGTACAGTCCAAAAAAAGGTAGAAATCTTAGATGGCCTTATCCCTTCCATAGTGTTTCAGTATTCTCTTTATTAAATGTGCATTCAAAACTTATATTTGGACAGACAGGTTCATTCTCCATCATGTTCAAAAAGACAATAACCGGCAGGTGTGGTTAGGTTAGTAGCATCTATAGTTTTCACTTTGTTGTGGTTGTGCCACTTTGTCACCTTGTTTGGTCCAACCTTTTTCCTGGAGGCCATATGGCTAGCCCATTATCAAAGATTAAAGCACAAACTATTCTTCCACCAGAAATAAAGAATTGGCACAACCCCAGCATTGTTTACCATGCCCAGCATTTCATATTTTACTCACAGATGGGCATTTTAATGAAGTTTATTGTCGCTCCATCCTATTTAAGAGAATGGAAGTGAGTTGCAATGACATGCGCAGTTATATGGTACAGTTCCTGGTAAACAATATAGGGAGATTCAGTTGGCTTACTATTAGCTATCATTGATCTGATATGAGTTGTGTATCCTAAAGAGAGACTATTAATATTACAGTAACATAACATCCCCTCCTATAGGCATGAATGGAGGGGGCCACGTGTGACCATGTCCCACGCCCTGGGAACCCAGCATTCTAAATATACTGTTTAGAATGCCAGGTGTTGCATGGAGATGCTTAGGGCCGGAGTACACATTTAAGACCTATTGAAAAAATTTAAAATATTTATAAAATGTATTTTATAAAAAAAAAAAATGTGTATAAAATCAAATTTATAAATTGGTAAATAAACTAATATACTGTTATCCACCTCACAAATCAAAGCACACACATAAGTTATTCAGTTTATAAACTCAGCTGCAAAAGAAACTTGTTCAGGAACTTCAGTATAATATAAACTGCTCCTATGCAAAAAATTGTATCCATTTCGTAAAGAGAAAATTCTGGTGAATGCACAGTGAAAAAATCCTTTTGAGGAAATTGGGTGCCAGTCCCAGGGCTTGACCAAGGCAAATAAATGAAAATAGAAAGGAAGACTGCACTCCAGTATTGGTGTCCAAACGTGGGTAGTAGTTTATTGATCTCAATACATACAGAAACAGATGCGACGTTTCGACCTAACAATAAGGTCTTTATCAAGCATGCTAAGCATGCTAAAGACCTTATTGTTAGGTCGAAACGTCACATCTGTTTCTGTATGTATTGGGATCAATAAACTACTACCCACATTTGGACACCAATACTGGAGTGCAGTCTTCCTTTCTATTTTGTTTGTATCCATTTCGTAGATGTTCACAGCGTTGTATAACACTGATCTTATTTTGCCAACTGCTATTCAGTAACAATCATATATTTCCATTGTAGATGGATGTTGAGTATTCAGTTGTCCTGTAAATAAATGTTCTGGTAGAATAGGTAGGTATATTTTTATAGTTTGGACATTTCCACATGCAGCGATATCAAATACGCTTATTTTTATTTAGACAGTTTTTTTTTTTTAACCTCTTCAGGACATAGGGCGTATGGATACGCCCTGAATCCCGAGTCCTTAAGGACCGAGGGCGTATCCATACGCCCGTGGGAATTCCGGCCCCCACCGCTAGCCAGTTGGGGACCGGAGCCGGATGCCTGCTGAAATCGTTCAGCAGGCATCCCGGCATATCGCCCAGGGGGGTCATTATGCCCCCACATGTCGGCGATCGCCGCAGATCGCTGGACAATTCAGTCCAGCGATCTGCGGCGATTCCGGGTCAATCGGGTCTCCAGTGACCCGGTGACCCGGAATTACTGGCTGTTCGGGGCCGTCTCTGACGGCCCCGAACAGCCAGAGCATGCAGGGGTGAGGTGGCACTGGTGCCACCTCACGATCGCCCTGATTCGTCGGCCGGATTACCGGCCGACCAATCAGGGCGCCTGCTGCGGGTGTCACTCCCGCACCCGCTCCGCCCCTCTTCTGGAGGACGTGAGCGGGTGCGGGAAGACGACCCCCGGTGCTGGGGACCCCGATCCCCGGCGCCCCTGTTGGGATCGGGGCCCCAGGAGCAGCTGCGGCGGCGGGACTGACCTGCAGCGTCTGGATCGTTGGAGGTGAGTGACAGCCTCCTGCTATTGCTTAGCAACAGCTCCCAGCATGCAAAAAGTGCATGCTGGGAGCTGTAGTTATGCAACAGCAGGAGGCAGACCACCACAACTCCCAGCATTCCCTTATGGGCATGCTGGGACTTATGGTTTTGCAACAGCTGGAGGCACATTCTTTCTATGGAAAAGTGTACCTTCAGCTGTTGTCTAACTACAACTCCCAGCTTGCACAAACAGCTAAAGTGCATGCTGGGAGTTGTAGTGGTGCATCTGCTGGTTGCATAACTACAACTCCCAGCATGCCCGTTGGCTGTCGGTGACTGCTGAGAGTTGTAGTTTTGCAACAGCTGAAGGCACACTGGTTGTGAAACTCAGAGTTTTTTTTTACCTAACTCAGTGTTTCACGACCGGTGTGCCTCCAGCTGTTGCAAACTACAACTCTCAGCAGTCACCGTACACCATGCACCGTACATGCTGGGAGTTGTAGTTTTGCAACAGCTGGAGGCACACTGGTTGTGAAACACTGAGTTAGGTCACAAACTCAGTGATGCATAACCAGTGTGCCTACAGTTGTTGCAAAACTGCAACTCTCAGCAGTCACCGACAGCCAACGGGCATGCTGGGAGTTGTAGTTATGCAACAGCTGGATGTCCCCCCCCCCAATGTGAACGTACAGGGTACACTCACATGGGCGGAGGATTACAGTAAGTATCTGGCTGCAAATTTGAGCTGCCGCAAACTTTCTGCTGCAGCTCAAATTGCCAGCGAGAAACTACTGTGAACCCCCGCCCGTGCGACTGTACCCTAAAAACACTACACTACACTAACACACAATAAAAAGTAAAAAAACACTACGTATACACATACCCCTACACAGCCCCCCTCCCCTCCCCAATAAAAATGAAAAACGTCTGGTACGCCACTGTTTCCAGAACGGAGCCTCCAGCTGTTGCAAAACAACTCCCAGTATTGTCGGACAGCCGTTGACTGTCCAGGCATGTTGGGAGTTTTGCAACAGCTGGAGGCACCCTGTTTGGGAATCACTGGCGTAGAATACCCCTATGTCCACCCCTATGCAATCCCTAATTTAGGCCTCAAATGCGCATGGCGCTCTCACTTTGGAGCCCTTTTGTATTTCAAGGCAACAGTTTAGGGTCACATATGGGGTATCGCCGTACTTGGGAGAAATTGTGTTACAAATTTTGGGGGGTATTTTCTGCTTTTACCCTTTTTAAAAATGTAAAATTTTTGGGAAAACAAGCATTTTAGGTAAAAAAAAATATTTTTTTTACATATGCAAAAGTCGTGAAACACCTGTGGGGTATAAAGGTTCACTTAACCCCTTGTTACGTTCCCCGAGGGGTCTAGTTTCCAAAATGGTATGCCATGTGGGTTTTTTTTTTGCTATCCTGGCACCATAGGGGCTTCCTAAATGCGGCATGCCCCCAGAGCAAAATTTGCGTTCAAAAAGCCAAATGTGACTCCTTCTCTTCTGAGACCTGTAGTGCGCCAGCAGAGCACTTTTCACCCCCATATGGGGTGTTTTCTGAATCGGGAGAAATTGGGCTTCAAATTTTTAGGGGTATTTTCTGCTATTACTCTTTTTAAAAATAAAAATTTTTGGGGAAAACAAGCATTTTAGGTAAAAATTTTTCTTTTTTTTTTACATTTGCAAAAGTCGTGAAACACCTGTGGGGTATTAAGGTTCACTTTATCCCATGTTACATTCCCCGAGGGGTCTAGTTTCCAAAATGGTATGCCATGTGTTTTTTTTTTTTCTGTTCTGGCACCATAAGGGCTTCCTAAAGGTAACATGCCCCCCAAAAACCATTTCAGAAAAACGTACTCTCCAAAATCCCCTTGTCGCTCCTTCCCTTCTGAGCCCTCTACTGCGCCCGCCGAACATTTTACATAGACATATGAGGTATGTGCTTACTCGAGAGAAATTGGGCTACAAATACAAGTAAAAATTTTGTCCTTTTACCCCTTGTAAAAATTCAAAAATTGGGTCTACAAGAACATGTGAGTGTAAAAAATGAAGATTGTGAATTTTCTCCTTCACTTTGCTGCTATTCGTGTGAAACACCTAAAGGGTTAAAACGCTGACTGAATGTCATTTTGAATACTTTGGGGGGTGTAGTTTTTATAATGGGGTCATTTATGGGGTATTTCTAATATGAAGACCCTTCAAATCCACTTCAAACCTGAACTGGTCCCTGAAAAATACTGAGTTTGAAAATTTTGTGAAAAATCGGAAAATTGCTGCTGACCGTTGAAGCCCTCTGGTGTCTTCCAAAAGTAAAAAATGTATTCGTAATATCCATTTTCCTTACAAGCAGAAAGCTTCAAAGTTAGAAAAATGCAAAATTTTCAAATTTTTCATCAAATTTACGGATTTTTCACCAAGAAAGGATGCAAGTATCGACAAAAATTTACCACTATGTTAAAGTAGAATATGTCACGAAAAAACAATCTCGGAATCAGAATGATAACTAAAAGCCTTCCAGAGTTATTAATGTTTAAAGTGACAGTGGTCAGATGTGCAAAAAACGCTCCGGTCCTTAAGGCCAAAATGGGCTCCGTCCTGAAGGGGTTAAATGGGAAAAGGGCGGTGATTCAAACTTTTATTAGGGAAGGTGTTAAATGATCTTTAACTTTTTTTTCACAATTTTTTTTGCAGTTTTATAGCCTCCCCAGTGGCTATTACACTGTGCATACCGATCTCATACACAGATCATTGCCGTGCAATGACCTGGCAAAGATCAGTGTTATCGGCGGTTGATTGCTCAAGCCTGGATTTCAGGCTTGGAATCGTAAGAGATGGAGGCAGGTAACAGGGACCTCCACTTGCGTTCTAGCTGATTGGGACATCGCGATTTCACAGCGATGGTCCCGATCAGCCCGACAGCTGCCGGGAAGCTTTTACTTTCATTTTAGACGCGGCGATCAACTTTGAATGCCGCGTCTAAAGGGTTAAAGCACAACTGTCATGAGTTTTAACCCCCATAAACCAGCCCCAGCTTGACAAAGTTGTTAGACATAACAGTTAAATCATACCTTTTGCTGCTTTCTAGCAGCTTTAATGATGCTAAAAAATTCTTTTAACGATAGTTAGCAACAGTCAGATAGGCGTGGCTATGCCCGCAGCCGCCACGCCTATCCCCTGTATGTCAGTGCTAGGGACGCTGTGTGATTGGTCCACAGGGCCCAGCACTGAGAGCCCTTTTTACTGTGCTGTACTGTAGAAGAATAAACGGCACCCATTCATCTATGCACTCCGGTGATGCGGGCAGCCAGCGCTTACAGCAAGCACTAGCTCTCTTTCTGCTAGTACTTGCTCCCTATAGCCCAATGCACAGCGTAATGCTGTAGCGGAATGATTTGGCCACCCGGTCTCATCTACTGCTGTGATGCAATGCAGACGACCAGATCATTCCGCTCCAGCATTACGCCGTGCATTTTTAATAGCGCGCGGCACAATGATCGGTGCCCCACGCTATTAGCCCAGGGTCCCGCCTTTCATTGGCAGCGGCGTGACCCCGCGTTATCTACCGGGAGTGGGCACAGGGCATACAGGTACGCTCTGTGTCCTTAAGAGGTTAAGGGAATTGGTTTATATGAAGGCATAAATATTTAAATATACATGTGCTGAATTATTAATAAAAGCAATGTCTATGTAAATAAAATTATAAATATTCACCGTATAGAAATGGAATTAATTTAATTAATTAATAAATTTGTAAAATCTGATTCTTTGAGGAAAAATTATTAATGAACTAACGAACTGATGAACAAAAGATATATATATATATATGTAGTGAGAGGGAGAGAGAGAGAGAGAGAGAGAGAGAGAGAGAGAGAGAGAGAGAGAGAGAGAGAGAGAGAGAGAGAGAGTGAAAGATGACAGAAAAAATGAATGATTTTGAAGATTAAACATTTGTAGATTACCATAATTATAACATAATAAAGATGGATGTAAAAAGTTAAAAACAAACTGAAACGTTAGGGAAACTATAGGAAGAATAAGGAGATTGTGAAAAAAAAGCAACACAAATAAAAAGATAAAGTAAAATAAAAAAAAATGTTCATCATATTGCCATTGTTCTTAATGCATTATTTACATCCTGAGTAACATTATAACTATGCTCGCTTCATAAACTGGGACTGCTATCAGAGCAATCCCTGCCATATCTGTCATTAAACCCTTAAAAGTGCTGTGATTAAGAGCCATAATTGCACAATCACTTCCCCTAAAAGATCAACACCCCCACAACGTGTATGCAGGGGTCAGATTAGTTTGAATGCCTGCCAGAGGTCAGCTTACCTGCTTCTTTCCTGGGTCTAATATGCTAATCAGTAAATCGCCAATAACACTGAGTAATGTTTGCAGGACAAAGACCCCTATGGGAATTAAAATGTGTAAATAAAATAAAACAAAAAACATGTTTTTTCACCAAATTTTTCCCATTTTTAAATACCAAATAACACACACACACACACACACACACTGTGGGAGATTTATCAAAACCTGTCCAGAGGAAAAGTTGCTGAGTTACCCATAGCAACCAATCAGATCGCTTCTTTCATTTGGCAAAGGCCATGTTAAAGAGGAAATAAACAATCTGATTGGTTGCTATGGTCAATTTAGCATATTTTTCTCAGGACAGGTTTTGATAAATCTCTACCACTGTGTGTGAAAATACCATGATCCTGTATGGTGAATGGGGTAAATATATAGAAACTCCAAAGTCCAAAAATGCTGATTTTTTTTATCCAGCTAGGAAATGGACAATGTTTCTGTGGTCTCACACTAGCTATTTCATATGCAAGTGATCCATGGTAGTTTAAATAGACATGGGGGTGTCCAGGCTGTGAGGTCCAGCTTGGCCCCAGCCTTTTCAGTGGAGAAAACCAACTTAATTATTATATTATTGGAGTTGGTGTTACGCAATAACTATTTACTTTTCTATGATACCTTCTTCCTCCAGACGTCCAGTACCACCATGGGCACAAACATGGCACCTATGTACGCAAATGTGTTCATGGCGGTGCTGGAAGAGACGCACATCTATTTATCCCACCACTCCGGCCTTGTACAGGGATGGTGGGGATATATTGGTGATGTGTTTCTAGATATGACTCAACTTCATGCTTTTTATACATATTGGAATTCCGTAAATGTGCACATTAAATTTACTTTGAATGCTTCTACAACTTCAATCCCTTTTCATGATACATTGTTCGTGATTGAAAATAATCACCTAACCACTAGTGTTGCTCGCGAATATTCGCAATTCGAATATTATTCGCGAATATCGCATATTCGTGAATTCGCGAATTTCGCGAAATAGCGCTATGTATTCGTAATTACGAACATTCATTTATTTTTTTTCCACAGTACACATCACAGTGATCACCCCTCTCTGCTTCCAGCTTGTGTGGTGTAAAGAAGGCTCTAATACTACTGTGTGAGACTGGCGTGCGAAATGCGTATGCTAATTTAGTATATGCTAATTTTCGCATATGCTAATTTTCGCATATGTTAATTTTCGCATATGCGAAAATAAAACGAGAATATTACGAATATGCGAATATTCACGAATATATGACGAATATTTGTCCATATATTCGTGAATATTCGCGAATTCGAATATGGCCTATGCCGCTCAACACTACTAACCACTGAACTTTATGTTAAGGAAACGGATAGCAATTTGGTACTTCCCTTTGACTGCTTTCATCCGCGGCCGATGATTCGTTCGCTCCCTGGCAGTCAAATGCTTAGGACGTGATGTATTGTCGACTCTGCGGATAAACTTGAATCCACCCTTGCAAAAATGGTTAATAATTTTTCAAAACATGGCTATCCTAGAGAATTAGCCCGACAAGAACAATCCAGGATGATGACTCTGGATCTACAGACACTTTTACACCCTCCTAAGAAACGTGCATCAAATGCCCGAATCCCGTTTGTCTCTATGTTCAATGAGCACTCCAAGGTAATAGGGAGTGCCCTTAACAAACATTGGAATCTTCTGAAAACATGTTCTCTGAATATTCCGGAATTTCCAGAGTGTCTTTTGTTATCCTATAGACGTCCTTCTAACCTCAAAGACAAGCTAATCAAATCTGGGGTTTCCCTGAAAGTCTCTACACAGAGATATTTCCTGTGTTCACACACCCACAATCTGGGAAACGTTATGTTCTTACACATTATTTAACATGTACGTCTGACTACATGATATACATCTTGACTTGACCACGTAGTCTCTTCTATGTGGGGGAGACCACATGGGATTTCAAGACTAGGATGCAGATACAGCATCCAGAAAAAATGCACCGATTTACTGGTGGCTAAACATTTTTCAGATGCTGGGCATACAGAAAGTGATTTGAGATTTACTCTTGTGGATCACATCCCCCCCCCCCCCCCTAAAACATGGGGGGGCATTGAACTAGCATACCTAAGCAAAGGGAATTTAAATGGATTTATGATTTACAATCCTTAAGGCTGATTTTTCTGTGACCCCTCAGATATACAATGCCTAGACCAGCATGTTATTCTGTCTGTGCTCCGGCTTGATTAACCCCTTAAGGACACATGACGTACTGGAAGGTCATGTGTCCGCTCCCAATCTATAACGCGGGGCAACGGCGTGGCCCCGCGTCATAGCAGGTGGGGCCGGCCTCTAACACTGGCCAGGACCCGTGGCTAATAGCGCGCGGCATTGATCGCAGTGCTGCGTGCTATTAACCCTTTAGATGCGGCGTTCAAAGTTGAACGCCGCATCTAAAGTGAAAGTGTACCGGTTAGCTCAGTGGGCTGTTCGGGATAGCCGTGGCAAAATCGTGGCATCCTGAACAGCTTACAGGACAGCAGGAGGGTCCCTACCTGCCTCCTCGCTGTCCGATCGCCGAATGACTGCTCAGTGCCTGAGATCCAGGCATGAGCAGTCAAGCGGTAGAATCATCGATCACTGGTTTCTTATGAGAAATCAGTGACCAATGATAAAGATCAGTGTGTGCAGTGTTATAGGTCCCTATGGGACCTATAACACTGCAAAAAAAAAAGTGAAAAAAAAGTGAATAAAGATCATTTAACCCCTTCCCTACTAAAAGTTTGAATCACCCCCCTTTTCCCATAAAAAAAACACAGTGTAAATAAAAATAAACATATATGGTATCGCCGCGTGCATAAATGTCCGAATTATAAAAATATATTGTTAATTAAACCGCACGGTCAATGGCATGCGCGCAAAAAAATTCCAAAGTCCAAAATAGTGCATTTTTGGGCACTTTTTTATAAAATTTATAAAAAGCGATCAATATGTCCTATCAATGCAAAAATGGTACAGTTAAAAACTTCAGATCACGGCGCAAAAAATGAGCCCTCATACCGCCCCATACGTGAAAAAATAAAAAAGTTATAGGGGTCAGAAATGACAATTTTAAACGTATTAATTTTCCTGCATGAAGTTATGATTTTTTCCAGAAGTACGACAAAATCAAACCTATATAAGTAGGGTATCATTTTAACCATATGGACCTACAAAATAAATATCAGGTGTCATTTGTACAAAAATTTACTACGTAGAAAGGAAGCCCCCAAAATTTACAAAACAGCGTATTTTTTTTTTCAATTTTGTCTCACAATGATTTTTTTTTCTGTTTCACCGTACATTTTTGGGCAAAATCACTGACGTCATTACAAAGTAGAATTGGGGGTGCAAAAAATAAGCAATCATATGGATTTTTAGGTGCAAAATTGAAAGAGTTAGGATTTTTTAAAGGCAAGGAGCAAAAAACGAAAATGCAAAAACGGAAAACCCCCCGGTCCTTAAAGGGTTAAGATTAATGTAATCTGAATATTCTTAAATTATTAACGTCCAGTGTCTCTCTCTTTTTTGCAGGACGATAGAAGGATCACGGGCAGGACTGAATAGCCTGAAAAATATTTCCTCTCACATATGAAAATTTTCTCTTTCTCTCATCTTCATTTGAAAATAGAAAGCTTCTTGTTGCACATTGTTTGATTATGTTATTGATTGTTTAATATACTTTTTTGATCTTCTACCATGTCTGTCCAGCGAGCCAGTTGTCACAGAGAGATAAATATATATAAATATATATATATATATATATATATATATATATATGTATATGTATATATATAGTTTGATTAATAAATGTCATATTTTCTACCTTACTATTCTATTCTATTTACTTTTATTTATTTTCTCTTACTAATCATTATCAGTATTTTTTATTTTAATTATTGATTTTTGTATACTTCTGCTATTTCTATTCCATTTGGCATGACCATAACAAGTAACTGGGGTGTTATTAACAATATACAGGGTGAGCCATTCATATGGATATACCTTAATAAAATGGGAATGGTTGGTGATATTAACTTCCTGTTTGTGGCACATTAGTATTTGTGAGGGGGAAACTTTTCAAGATGGGTGGAGACCATGATGGCCATTTTGAAGTCGGCCATTTTGAATCCAACTTTTGTTTTTTTCAATAGGAAGAGGGTCATGTGAGACATCAAACTTATTGGGAATTTCACAAGAAAAACAATGATGTACTTGGTTTTAACATAACTTTATTCTTTCATGAGTTATTTACAAGTTTCTGACCACTTATAAAATGTGTTCAATGTGCTGCCCATTGTGTTGGATTGTCAATGCAACCCTCTTCTCCCACTCTTCACACACTGATAGCAACACCACAGGAGAAATGCTAGCACAGGCTTCCAGTATCCATAGTTTTAGGTGCTGCACATCTCGTATTTTCACAGCATAGACAATTGCCTTCAGATGACCCCAAAGATAAAAGTCTAAGGGGGTCAGATCGGGAGACCTTGGGGGCCAATCAACTGGCCTATGACGACCAATCCACTTTCCAGGAAACTGTTTATCTAGGAATTCTAGGACCTGACACCCATAATGTGGTGGTTCACCATCTTGCTGGAGAAATTCAGGGAACGTGCCAGCTTCAGTGCATAAAGAGGGAAACAACTCATCATGTAGCAATTTCGCATATCCAGTTGCATACATGATGATGTGTTTCCCTCTTTATGCATTATGCAATATTCGCGTTTTATTTTCGCATATGCGAAAATTTGCGAATGCGAAAATTAGCATAAAAAAACTGAGCATGCGCAAAAATTCGCATGCGCACGCCAGTCTCACACACTAGTATTAGAGCCTTCATTACACCACACAAGCTGGAAGCAGAGAGGGATGATCACTGTGATGTGTACTGTGATAAAAAAAAAAAAGAATGTTCGTAATTACGAATATATAGTGCTTTATTCGCGAATATTCGCGAATTCGCGAATATGCGATATTCGCGAATAAAATTTGCATTGCGAATATTCGCGAGCAACACTAGTGACTACTGGTCACATGGTTGATGATGTTGCCGCCTCGATCATGACGATCCACAATTTGCTTGCCGGTTACACACGGAAGTGCCGATCATGGCGCCAGATGGAAGATACAGTGCACGCGTCTTTATTTACAAACACAGGCTGGTAAGAACAAAATGCCACAATTCCTTCCTGGCCTCTGCAACAATGTTTAATTACTGTCAGCTGCTTTGTTTTAAGGCTAATTTATTAGCCTGTATTTGTGGGAGGGCGGGATTTCGCTATTAGAACCCGCGGAAGTACCTATGTTTGACGCCGCGGGTTCGTCACGGTCACAGCAGGGGGTGGTGTCACGTCAGTTGGTCAGCTGACTGCACGTGTCAGCTGACCTGAAGTTCACTCCTGTCGGTAGGGTATGGGTAAGTGGCCGCGGCTGACCGGGGGTAATGCTAGCTGTTCCCAGCCTCCGGAGGTAAGCCGGAGTTCGGGGAAACCCTTGGTCAGCCCGGTCCCTGGTTATATAGTTATATTCGGGCATAGTTTTCAGACCTGCCGTCTCGGGCCACGATTCTCCTCCGGTCAGTAACGTTACAGGGGTGGATGGGGGCGTGCTCACTGAGCAGTGTTATTCCCCTCCCCCTGCAGTTACACATACGGCCCTCTCACGATGTGTTACAGCTGTCAGCAGTCAGTGTGTTGTCTGGAATGCTCTTATCTGAGTGAGAGCTCCTCTTTAGGTGTGGGGGTCTGTTCTTAATAAATGGGAGAAGTATATTGTTTAGCCTTTTTGCGCTTGTAAGTTCACAACTCTTGTCTGTTTTACACGTTTATTTGTGCAAATTACGGTTTTCATGTGCTTCACTGTTATTTACATGTCATTGCATAAATAAAAATTAAAAAATAAATAAATGTATGTTCATGTAGTAATTCTATACACACTTTCCTTCCACATAGATGGTCATGTAGTTGTGCCGGGCACATGCTTCAGTTTTCTACGCATATGGTCATATAGTTGTCGGTGTACACGCTCCTATAATTTAATCTATAATACATGGTCATATAGTCGTTCTGTGCATGCTCATATAATTTGTTCGCTCCTATAATTCTATGCATACGATTATATGGTTGTTCCGTGCACTTGCCCTCATAGTTGCTGTACACACGCTGGTAGGATTTATGCTGTACACACATTTGTAGGATTTATGCTGTATACACGCTTCTAGGATTTATGCTGTACACAAGCTTGTAGGATTTATGCTGTATATATGTTTGTAGTTTTTTTTGTAGTACATACGCTTGTAGGACCTATATTGTCCACACGCTCGTAGGATTCATGCTGTACTCATGCTCGTAGGGCTTATACTGTACACATGCTTGTAGGGTTTATGCTGTACACTCGCCTATTGAATTTATACTGTACACTCGCTTGTTGGATTTATACTGTACACACGCTTGTGGGATTATACTGTACATATGCTTGTAGGATTTATACTGTACACTTGCTTGTAGGCTTTATACTGTACACACGCTTGTAGTGTTTATAATGTACACTTGCTTGTAGGATTTATACTGTACTCACGCTTGTGCACATTTGTAGGATTCATGCTTGTAGCATTTATCCTGTACACACACTTGTAAGGTTTATGCCGTACACACACTGGTAGGATATGCTGTACACACGCTTGTTGGATTTATACGCTATACACGTTAGGATTATACCGTACATTCGCTTGTAGCATTTATACTATACATTCGCTCGCAGAATTTATACTGTACACACGCTTGGACACGCTTGTAGGATTTATACTGTACACGCGCTTGTTGGATTTATACTGTACACACGCTTATAGGTTTCATACGGTACATACGCTTGTAGCATCCATACTGTATACTCGCTAGTAGGTTTTATGCTGTATACATGCTTGTACACACTTGTAGGATTCATACTACACATGCGTTTGTAGGATTTATGCTGTACACGCGCTCGTAGGAATTATACTGTGCACACGCTCGTAGAACTTATACTGTACACACGTTCATAGGTTTATACGGTTCTCACGCTCGTAGGATTCATACTGTACATGCACTCGTAAGAATTGTGCTGCACACCCGCTCGTAGGATTTATATTGTGCATGCTTGTAGGGTTGTATTAGATATGTGCTCGTGGGGATCATGCAGTGCGTGTGCTCCTGGCATGTGTGCCGTACATGCGCTTGCAGTGTTTGTGAGGTTTGCACGCTTGCAGCGTTTGTGCCGCGCACATGCTCATACAGTGCATGGGGTGTGGCCCAGTGCGCAGGTATGTGATCATAATAGTTACTACATGCGTGCATGTTCTTTGTCATCGGTTGTGGTTGGCCACATGTGCGTTCGTTTTGGTGGTGCATACACGCATATTGTTGGCCTGAGGATAGGTTCATCAAGTTTGGCGGTACAGCCACGCATAGCTGTTATATGACAGTTTTGCACATAGTCGTTCTGTACACATTTGTATATAGGCAGGGAGATATATGGCGTCAGTTGTTGTTACTGACACGTCTTCAGAACAACAATAACACGACACACAGGCGGTGTATACCCTTTAAGCCTGCCACGCCTGCAGGGGGGGTATGTTGCATTTTTGTTGTTACTGACACGCCTTCAGCACAACTATAACACAACACGTAGGTGGTGTATACCCATTATACCTGCCACGTCAGCAGGGGGATACATTGCATAGTTGTTGTTACTGACACGTCTTCAGAGCAATGATATTACGACACATAGGTGGCGTATACCCATTATGCTTGCCACGTGTGCAGGAGGGGTACGTCGCATAATTGTTGTTACACGTCTTCAGAGCAACATTACGACACATAAGTGGTGTATACTCATTATGCCTGCCACGTCTGCGGGGCGTTACATTACATAATTGTCGTTACTTACACTTCTTCAGAGCAACAACATCACGACACATAGGCAGTGATATACTCATTATTCCTGACATATCTATAAAAAGAAAAATAGAAACAATTGCCTTACATCAGTGCTTTCTAGTTATTGTACAGTGGGACAGACACTGTATGAATAAATTCATGTGTTGTATCATACGTCAGTGCTTCATGTAGTTATATAGTTGTACTGGGCAAATGTGTGGATAAGTTGCTCTGTGCATCTGTTAATATAGTTTTGTTCAGTGCATATGCTCACACATGCAGTTCATTCTAGCCACTTGTTCATAGTTTGTTCAGTGCACACGCTCAAAGAGTTATACATATGCCCATATAGTTTTGACTGTGTTTACGGTCGCGGGTTGTTTGAGAATGTGGTTGTGGTGTTAGTGAGGTGCATCTGGCCTTGATAATTATGCCAGGCCCATGTTTTATTTTCATGGTCTGCATATGGATCAAGAAGTCATGCTAGGTATATATTTATGGTGCAGGATGGTTCTATTCGGTATATATCCATAGGTTCATTAGGTACACATGTTTTATGATGTTTTGCTGTGCTATGTTATGGTATTTAGACAATATACCCATGTCTTTGACACTGCCCAGGTTTCATGGCATTGGGCGAATCTGCATGGATAATTTGGTGGGTTACCATTTTATTAACATTGAGTAGTGCATACGGAAATATAGCTGGGGTTAGGTTTATTACTTGCCTAGTCGACAGGTCAAGCATGGTTACGACCTGTCTCAGCTTCAGGTTGACATCGACACTTATAGTCATATACATTGGTTGAGGGTTTTTTAATTTCGGCTAAACCAGTCACATCTTCAGGTCAGTCTGGATATAATCTGACATGCCTTTAGGTTGGCGACAATGTCTTTGTTTACGTTGTGTTCTCTCAGCACTTGGTTATGCTACAGGGATAGCATTGTGTTTCCATTGTTAATTGCATCGTCTATAGGTATATCATGGTTATGACCTGTTTTGGTTCAGGGTGACGGTCATAGAGATAGTTACAGATTTGGTTGAGTCTTTCATTCATGTTTCGGCCTGACACGTCTACAGGTCAGTTCAGTTGCGACCTGACACGACTTCAGGTCGGCGGTAACGTCATCATGTGTCCATATGTTTACTTAGCATTGGGGACATAGCTTGGTTCTGTGTGGTTGGTTTTGTTTGTCTTGGTTTAGATTGACGATGATAGTAGTCACATGTTGGTTGAGCCTCATCATCATGTTGCTGCATAAGGGGTTGCATTGCCGTTCACATCCACAGATTGGTTACAGTGGTAACCTGACACAGGTTTAGGTTGGTGACTACGTAGTCTTTGTGTATACACGTTGTTAGCACTTGGAGTTGTGTATACGGGAATAGGGTTGTTCTCAGTTGAGACTTTTCACGTCCACAGCTCACAGATAGCTTGAAACACGTAGCCTGAAATACTTACGCAATGTTTTACATTAGATACTTAGTGGATGTCTCATGTGCCGTTTTATTCCTATTTGCATTGTTACGCCGAGCGCTCCGGGTCCCCGTTCCTCCCCGGAGCGCTCGCCTCATCCTCGTTGCTGCAGCGCCCCGGTCAGATCCACTGACCGGGTGCGCTGCGGTCCCGCCTCCTGCCGGGATGCGATTCGCGATGCGGGTGGCGCCCGCTCGCGATGCGCACCCCGGTCCCCGTACCTGACTCGCTCTCCGTCGGTCCTGTCCCGGCGCGCGCGGCCCCGCTCCCTAGGGCGCGCGCGCGCCGGGTCTCTGCAATTTAAAGGGCCAGTGCACCAATGTTGGTGCCTGGCCCAATCTTCCCAATTACCAATTAGTGTGATCACCTGTGTACTTCCCTATATTACCTCACTTCCCCTGCACTCCCTGGCCGGATCTTGTTGCCTTAGTGCCTAGTGAAAGCGTTCCCTTGTCTGTTCCTAGCCCGTGTTCCTGACCTCCTGCCGTTGCCCCTGACTACGATCCTTGCTGCCTGCCTCGACCTTCTGCTACGTCCGACCTTGCTTCTGCCTACTCCCTTGTACCTCGCCTATCTTCAGCATCTTCAGCAGTCAGAGAGGTGAGCCGTTGCTAGTGGATACGACCTGGTCACTACCGCCGCAGCAAGACCATCCCGCTTTGCGGCGGGCTCTGGTGAAAACCTGTAGTGGCTTAGAACCGGTCCACTAGCGCGGTCCTCGCCAATCCCTCTCTGGCACAGAGGATCCACCTCCTGCCAGCCGGCATCGTGACAGTAGATCCGGCCATGGATCCCGCTGAAGTTCCTCTGCCAGTTGTCGCTGACCTCCCTACGCTGGTTGCCCAGCAAGCTCGTCAGATCGCCCAGCAGTCGCAACAGATAGCGCAACGAGATCAACAGCTGGCATACTTGACCTCCGAGGCACTGCGTATTCAGTCACAGATACAGCAGCTGCAGCCGCAGATACAGCAACAGCTACAGCTGCAACTACCTTCTCCGCCGCCGGCTCCTGCAACTCCTCCGCAGCAACCGGCCGTTCCTAACCCCTGCTTGTCCCTGCCGGACAAATTTGGCGTAAAGATCGCCCAACGAGATCAACAGCTGGCATACTTGATCTCCGAGACACAGCGTCTTCAGTCACAGTTACAGCAGCTGCTGCCGCAGATACAGCAACTTCAGTCACAGCAGCTGCTGCCGCAGATACAGCAACTTCAGTCACAGCTACAGCTGCAACAACCATCTCCTCCGCCGGCTCCTGCAACTCCTCCGCAGCAACCGGCCGTTCCTAACCCCTGCTTGTCCCTGCCGGACAAGTTTGATGGGGACCGCAATGATTCTGCCACAGCCACAGTCCAGTCCTTCTTCGCTGAGGTCCGTGGTGTCTTCGAGGAGCCTGCCCGAGCTTCTTCTGCCGAGATTGCCCTGCTGAACCTGGAACAGGGTGTTTCTTCCATTGGCGAGTACGCCATTCAGTTCCGTGCTCTTGCTTACGAGTTGTCCTGGAATAGTGAGGTTCTCTGCGCGACCTTTAAAAAAGGCCTATCCAGCAACATTAAAGATGTTCTGGCCGCACGAGAGACTCCTGCTGACCTACATGAACTCATTCATCTTGCCACTCGCATTGACATGCGTTCTTCCGGATGGCGTCTGGAGCTCCGCCTGGATATGGACTTTGTTCGCACGAAGCGTTTTTTCTCCCCGGCTCCTCTCTCCTCTGGTCCTCTGCAATCCGTTCCTGTGCTTCCCGCCGCGGAGGCTATGCAAGTTGACCGGTCTCGCTTGACACCTCAAGAGAGGACACGACGCCGCATGGAGAATCTTTGCCTGTACTATGCCGGTACCGAACACTTCCTGAAGGATTGTCCTATCCGTCCTCCCCGCCTGGAAAGACGTACGCTGACTCCGCACAAAGGTGACACAGTTCTTGATGTCAACTCTGCTTCTCCACGCCTTACTGTGCCTGTGCGGATATCTGCCTCTACCTTCTCCTTCTCTACTATGGTCTCCTTGGATTCCGGATCTGCAGGAAAATTTTTTTTGGCCTCTCTTATCAACAGGTTCTACGTCCCTGTGACCAGTCTCGCCAGACCCCTCTACATCTATTGTATTAACAATAAAAGATTGGACTGTCTCATGCGTTTCCGCACAGAACCCCTCCTAATGTGCATCGGACCTCATCACGGAAAAATTGACTTTTTTTTCCTCAGGTTCTTTGGCCCCAAGAAGAGGGGGAGACCCAAGGGGGGGGGGTACTGTTACGCCGAGCGCTCCGGGTCCCCGTTCCTCCCCGGAGCGCTCGCCTCATCCTCGTTGCTGCAGCGCCCCGGTCAGATCCACTGACCGGGTGCGCTGCGGTCCCGCCTCCTGCCGGGATGCGATTCGCGATGCGGGTGGCGCCCGCTCGCGATGCGCACCCCGGTCCCCGTACCTGACTCGCTCTCCGTCGGTCCTGTCCCGGCGCGCGCGGCCCCGCTCCCTAGGGCGCGCGCGCGCCGGGTCTCTGCAATTTAAAGGGCCAGTGCACCAATGTTGGTGCCTGGCCCAATCTTCCCAATTACCAATTAGTGTGATCACCTGTGTACTTCCCTATATTACCTCACTTCCCCTGCACTCCCTGGCCGGATCTTGTTGCCTTAGTGCCTAGTGAAAGCGTTCCCTTGTCTGTTCCTAGCCCGTGTTCCTGACCTCCTGCCGTTGCCCCTGACTACGATCCTTGCTGCCTGCCTCGACCTTCTGCTACGTCCGACCTTGCTTCTGCCTACTCCCTTGTACCTCGCCTATCTTCAGCATCTTCAGCAGTCAGAGAGGTGAGCCGTTGCTAGTGGATACGACCTGGTCACTACCGCCGCAGCAAGACCATCCCGCTTTGCGGCGGGCTCTGGTGAAAACCTGTAGTGGCTTAGAACCGGTCCACTAGCGCGGTCCTCGCCAATCCCTCTCTGGCACAGAGGATCCACCTCCTGCCAGCCGGCATCGTGACATGCATTCATCGGGTTTTGCGACTCTTCTTTGTATTCAGCATAATACTTTCAAAGTATATCTGTCAGGTTTCCAGCATAATATCACATGGTCTTGCTCTGACAGGGCACAGAAACGTTGCCTGTATTTTCTGGAATAAATCACTTTTTTGCACTTTGAATTGGTGTGCTGCAGTCGCCTTCATTGTATATACAGCCATTGGATCCAGGACCGGGATCCCTGAGACTTCCTGCACCAATCTACTACTTTTCTGACTTGGGAGTGCTGCTCTACATTTGTTATATATATATATATATATATATATATATATATATATATATGTATATACACACAAAAAGAGGTACTGGTAAAAATTAAACATCAAGGCATTTAAAAAAGTTATTGGGGTTAGAAAAAAACAATTTTAAACAAAAGTTTGTGTTTAAAAAGTGTGACTATAATAGAAAAGCTTGTAACCATGAGTATCATTTTAACTGTGTTGACCCACAGAGTACTGTATTTTTCGCCATATAAGACGCACTTTTTCTTCCCCAAAACTGGGGGGGGAAAGTTGGTGCGTCTTATACAGTGAATACACACACCTATCGCGGTGGTCCCTGCGGCCATCAATGGCGGGGACCCGCGGCTAATACAGGACATCACCGATCGCGGTGATGCCCTGTATTAACCCTTCAGACACGGTGATCAAAGCTGACCGCCGCGTCTGAAGGGAAAGTGACACTAACCTGGCTGCTCAGTCGGGCTGTTTGGGACCGCCGCGGTGAAATTGCGGCGTCCCGAACAGCTTACAGGACCTTACCTGCCTCAGTGTCTGCTCCGGGATCCCCTGCTTGGCCGGCGCTCTCCTTCAACGTCATCACATTGTCGCGCACGCCATCCCGTCATCCAATAGGAGCGGCGTGCGTAACGACAGGATGACGGCGATGGAGAGCGTGGATCCCGGGGAAGAAGATGTCCGGAGAGTCAGGGACACCATGGGGATGCGGCGACAGCGATGGAGCAACATCCAGGGTAGCGTTGACGGGTCCGGAGCGGCGGGGACACGTGAGTACTACCTCCTATCCAGTGGTCTTCAACCTGCGGACCTCCAGATGTTGCAAAACTACAACTCCCAGCATGCCCGGACAGCCGACGGCGGTCCGGACATGCTGGGAGTTGTAGTTTTGCAACATCTGGAGGTCCGCAGGTTGAAGACCACTGTTTGGTACAGAATCTTAATTTTTTTAGATTTTGCACCTATAAATTGGGTGCGTCTTATACGCCGGGGCACCTTATAGGGCGAAAAAAACGGTAAATAGAACATTTCAGGTTTACCATGCACTGCATAAAAAAAAAAAAAAAAAAAATCAGGTTTTCTTTTTAATTTTCCTCCATTTATATTGTTTTTTTTGGCTGCAACAAAGTGCATATTCGCATATTCGTAATATTCTCGTTTTATTTTCGCAAAGATTCGCGTATGCGAAAATTAACATATGCGAAAATTAGCATATACAAAAAATTGCATAAATGAAAATTTGCATATGCGAAAATATGCATATGCAAATTTTAGCATATGCGAAAATTCGCACGCCAGTCTTACACAGTAGTATTAGCGCCTTCTTTACACCACACAAGCTGGAAGCAGAGAGGGGTGATCACTGTGATGTGTACTGTGAAAAAAAAAAAAAAATAAGAATGTTCGTAATTACGAATATATAGTGCTATATTCGCGAATATTCGCGAATTCGCAAATATACGATATTCGCGAATAAAATTCGCATTGCGAATATTCGCGAGCAACACTAGTAATCATTAGATTGTATTTATTGTATAATGCTATGCCAATGGCATAGCGTTACATAGTAAGATCAGCAATCCACTAATATAACCTGGCTAAACCAGGTTACATCATTTAATCGGCAATTCGGTGGTGAGAGGCAGGTAAGGGAACCCTCCTAACCCATTTTGGCTCATGAAACCTCCGCAATCACGTCCTGGAGGTTCCGTGAGCTCCACTGAGCTGCCGTCATCTTCAACTTTCACTTTAGATGCCGTGATTGGCATTGAGCATAAGCAGTAAGTGTGAAGCTACTGAAAGTAGCTGACACTCACTGCTCTGAAGTGAACACAGCTCCTGCGCTCACTTCAAAGCCACTCAAGAATTCAGAGTGTTCAGGTATGCCCTTCATCCTTAAGTACCAGAATGCAAGGGCGTACCTGTACGCCCTTCATCCATAACAGGTTAAAGAGTTGTTATGATTATTGTTAAAAATGTGTTTTTATTATTATTAATAATAATAATAATAAGTATTATTATTATTATTATTATTATTATTATTATTATTATCATCATGTACTAAAAGCATTGATCGGCTGGGTATATATTCAGACTATTACTCTGCTATACATAATTTCAAATTAATATGTGATACATTCAAACAAAACATGTTTGAATAAGTAAAAAGGAAGCAAAAAAATAAGTCCACCATATTCAAAGCATGGCAGGAAATGCAGATAAGAAGGTCAATGAACTTTTATCTGCTGAATAATTCCAAGAAGATAATAGCAACAAAAAATGAAAACATTGTGGAAGAGTTTCACAGAGGTTGGTTCTCAGTGTGCAATCAACACAATTATCACAAAGAAAAAGATGGAAATTGAAGTTCATGCCTCAAATGATTGCACATGTCTGACTTTAAAGCATTTGGGTTCTATATCCTTATCATAATAATTAAATGAATTCATTAAATACTGACAGTGGTAACCTTTTAATATATTGCTATTAGGATTTAACCATTAATTCCAGACCATTTCTAATTACAAGGTTGGATTAATGTTTAATCATATTTTAATATAATTTTCCATTGTGACATTGTTGTTTCCCTGTTAAGCCCTTGCAGATGTAGTGATAAAATCTACATATGTAGATGTTGACTTGGGCACAATATTATTTCTAAAACATAATTTCAGCAAATAAAAAATACAGAATTATGAAAAAAGTTAAAGCAGGAAATAGACATATAAATCTGAAGAATAGGGGATAAGTTATAGATCGCAGGGGATCCGATCGCTGGGCCCCCCGCAATCTCCTCTACAGGGCCGTGGCAATGTACAGGAAAGGGGGTGTTCTGTTCCCGCATGATACAGCAGCCGGAACACCCCCTCCAAGTATCTCTATGTGGGGAAGGAAAGCCCCCTTTCCTGTACATTGCCGTGGCCCCATATAGGAGATTGCGGGGGGCCCCAGCGCTCGGACCCCCCTTCACTCAATAACTTATCCCCTATCCTTTGGATGGGGGATAAATTCAGAGCACTACAGATCTCCTCAAAGAGAGAAATGGATAATTAACCCCTTATTGACTATGGACGTATACACGTCCAGGGCGGATGCACGTTCCCGCACAACAACGTGTATACTCGTCCATGGTTCTCGTGGGTGCTGCCCAGTTTACCCACGAGATCGCGGCGGGGACTCGGCTGTAACACACAGCCAGGACCCTGCCCCCCTGCCACCCTGCCGGGACTTCAGTCCCAGCAGTTTAACCCTTACAGCCGCGGTCGGAAGTGACCGCGGGCTGTAAGTGTTATGACAGAGGGAGCTCCCTCTGTCACCCCTGCAGCACCCTGAAGCGCGATCGCAGGGTGCTGTGTGTGATCCCCGGCGGGCGGGGACCTGCCGCACTGCCGGGACCGAAGACAACTTCAGTCCCGGCAGTTTAACCCTTACAGCCACGGTCGGAAGCGACCGCGAGCTGTAAGGAGTTTTGACAGATGGAGGGGGCTCCCTCTGTCTCTCTCCTGTAGCACCCCGCAATGATCGTAGGGTGCTGCTGTTTACCTGGGCAGCCGGGGGTCTTTACAATGACCCCCAGGTCTGCCCCGGTTATTGCCTGTGAGGATGTGCCAGAGGCAAGTCCTCATATGCTGCCTGTTAGTGTAAAACTAGCAGGCAGCATATATCTGCAATGCTTTGGAATACTAAGTATTCCAAAGCATAAAAAAAGTGAAAAAAATAAATAAAAGTGTATAAAAACAAGAAGTATAAAAAAGTGTAAAAAATAAATAAATAAAAAGTGTAAAAAAAAGTGTGAAAAAATAAATAAATAAAAAAGTGTAAAAAAAGCGTGAAAAAAGTGTAAAATGTTTAAAAAAATTAAAAAAAACATTCATTAAATGAATATAGTAAAAAATAAAAATGTATAATGTGTAGGATCACATGGCGCACATCTGCAGCATATTACGTGCTGCAGATGCCTGCCAACAGTCACAATAATGAGCTCCCTGCTGCGGCTGGGTAGCTTTGTGTGTCCACTAATAGCGGTGGATTTCCTGCCGGCAGTCATGAGCGGACACATTGAGCTACCCAGCCACAGCAGTGATCTCGCCCTTGTGACTGCCGTGGGGCATCTGCGGTGTGAAATCTGCTGCAGATGCGCTCTATGTGACCCTACACTGCGTCCCATTTATACTGCGTTTCCGCAGTGTTAGAGGTATCCATCAGCATCACGTCAAAAAGAGTGATGCTGACGTATAATGAAGCAGCTCCATTCATTTCTAACTGCTACAGTATACATTGGCATCCCTTTTTTGACATGACAACGGACACCTATACTGCAGAAACGCAGTATGAATGGGGACTATTCATATAATGATGCCCTTAAAGCCAAAGGTGGCTCCTCTCCTTCTGGGTCCTACCACGCGGCCAAGGAACCAAATATGGCCTAAGCGGGGGTATTTCCAAACACAGGCCGAGCAGCTTAATAAAATATAGGGTGCATTATATCAGAAGTGATGTACAAAAAATATGCCCCACAAATGATGCATTTGTGAAAAAATGCAAATTTCGAATTATTAACACTGACATTGTAATAATTCCTGCCCAAAAACTATGGTGTTAAAATACTCACTGTACCCCCTAGCAAATACCTTGAGGGGTCTAATTTTTAAAATTGGGCAATTCGGGGGGTGTTCCTATGTTCTACTACCTTAAAATGTCTGCAAACCTTGCATACCACACGAAAAAAAGATGTAGTTTTCAAATTTTCAAAATTTTCAAAATTCCAAGTTAAATTGTTAGGCTTCTAATTAATTTAAAATGTTAATTTAAAAAAAAATGCTGTCAAAATAAAGTAGACATCTGAAAGTATAAGTTTCATAAACTATTTGGTCAGTATGTATAAATATATGCAACCTATTAGTGTTAAAATAGCAAAAAATCGTAATTTAAAAAAAAATCATGATTTTTTGCATTGTAAAAAAAAACTACAAATGATATCGGCTTACTTTTACTATGTACATGAAGGACAACTTGTGACAAAAAAACAATGTCAGAATTATCGTGATTGGCAAAACGTTCCCAGAGTTATTCTCTAATAAAGACAGACATCTCCGATTTGAAAAAATAGGCCTAGTCTTTCAGGGGCGTAAAGGTGAAGCTAATTTGTGTTGATCCTTTATTTGCTCTCTGTTAGTTTGTGTGCCTCCAGCTATTCCCCCAACTCCTACTCTTTTGTAGTTTATTATTTTGACTCAGCCAGTCCCTGCTTGTAGTAGATAGGGAACATCCTTGTTGTTGTGGACCCATTGTTTAAAACAGGTACGCAAGTAGGCAGGGACAGGATTAGGGCTTCACTCAATCCCTGCCCAACATGACAGTATACTATAATTTTCTTCAGTTAATACCTAGATCTATATGTAAGACACAGAAGGGCAAAGTAAGCAATAAAATAAGATACATGAAATACAGTTAGGTTTCATGTTGATGCATAACTTGCAATATTATGGTTAACCACGGATAATATCTTACAATTTCATGATGTGCCGTTGCCAAAATTGTTTCTTGTTGTTTTTGACAAACACATTTGCTCCATATTCAAAAATGTTCTTTTGTATTTATCAAAATATTGTACAATGTTCCCTTTACATATTAACAGTCCTTATAGATTGTATGTGTAATGACTGGCTCTGTCTGCACCCATAGGTTAATTCTGCATAGTTTTGTTGTTTATGTTAGTTACTAGGACAACGCCCTGAGCTACTTGGATGTGGTTGGAGTTTCTTCTCAGCTTATTTGCACTCTGGTTTCTTCTTTCAATCAGGATTCTCTTTTCACCTACACTCTCATATACAATGAAATTACTTTCTCTTGTGCTTTGCTTGTGAAAGTTAACTGTTGACTGAAGATAGCACTTACTATATCTCTATTGTCTATTTTGGTACTCTGATCTTTTGACTTGGTTCTTGAGATCTCTTCTTGTATTTTCATTGTTACTTCACTATCTCCTCTTACCAACTTTGGCTAAGACTGACTTTGTTTTGACTGTGTGTTTGTCTTAATGTATCTCTGTTAGTTTGTGTGCCTCCAGCTATTCCCCCAACTCCTACTATTTTGTAGTTTATTATTTTGACGCAGCCATTCCCTGCTTGTAGTGGATAGGGAACATCCTCGTGGTTGTGGACCCATTGTTTAAGACAGGTACGCAAGTAGGCAGGCACAGGATTAGGGCTTCACTCAATCCCTGCCCAACATGACAGTATACTATTATTTTCTTGGAAGTTAGGCAGATATAGTATTACAGCATATGTGCAGATGTACAATCAATGTGCTGGATATTTGTAGGGAAAAAATATGGGCTCATGCACATGACACAGAAATGTTCTCCAATCAATACATACAGAATTTCATTAAGAATTCCACATTTCTTTATTATGTTGTATTTGTGTTGCGCCCCTCTATTTAAACTATAGAACTCTCTGACAGCCTGTCACAGCGAGCGCTCCACCTCCGGACCGGAGCGCCCGCTGCCTGTGTCCACCGTGCTGGGGTCCCGGCGTCTCCCGGTCAAACACATTGACCGGGAGGGCTGGTCTCACTGTGGCAGGGACACGGCAAGCATGGCGGCTGGTCCCCGCTCACGTGCCGTGTCCCCGTTCATCTCACCTGCTCCCCGCTCTCTAGGGCGCGCGCGCGCCGGCTTCAGTAAATTTAAAGGGCCAGCGCACCAGTAATTAGTGTGCTGGTTCCACACCTCTCATTGTGATTTCCCAATAAAAGGCACCTACCCCTTCCTGCCCCTGCCGAATCTTTGTGCCTTGTGCCTCTGAGAAAGCGTTCCCTACAGTGATTATTGCCTTGCCAGTTGCCATACCCATTGCTACCGTATCCTCGGCTGTGAACCTTTGCTGCCTGCCCTGACCTCTGCTACGTCCGACTACGCTCTTGCCTGCTCCCTGTGTACCACGCCATATCAGCCACCAGAGAGGTCGAGTTGCTACTGGAGGATACGACCTGGTGGTTACCGCCACAGCAAGTCCATCCCGCCTTGTGGCGGGCTGTGGTGAAAACCAGTAACCACTTAGAACCGGTCCTCTGGTACAACCCGCGTCATCGCCTCTCTGGTTCAGAGGATCCACTACCAGTCCTGCCGGTTCGTGACACAGCCATTGTATGGGTATGTATAAAATTGAGCTGTAGTACAGTTAAATTTTTAGAAATAAAATGGTCAGTTTGTTACTTTAGAGATTAAAGGGGTACTTCACCCCTAGACATCTTATCCCCTATCCAAAGCATAGGGGAAAAGATGTCTGATTGCAGTGATCCCGCAGCTGGGGACCCCTGCGATCTCTCCTGCTGAACCCCCGTATATCAGCAGCCTGGAGCTATGTTTGCTCCATGGCTGATGACGAGCGATACAGGGGACAGGGTATCGGGACATCATGGCCCCCTCGTGACATCACAGCAATGTAAGCCAATGGGAGGGCCCCCTCCAATAGGCTTGCATTGAGGATGAGGAGGTGGGGCATGACATCACGAGGGGGCAGGCTGTGACATCACGATGCTCCATCCCCTGGATCGCCCATCATCAGCCACGGAGCAAACATAGCTCCAGGCTGCTGATGTACGGGGTGCAGCAGGAGAGATTGTGGGGGTCCCCAACGGCGAGATTTCAGATTTCTGCGATCAGACATCTCATTCCCTATCCTCTGGATAGAGGATAAGATGTCTAAGGGCAGTGTATCACTTTAAGGTCCTGATTTACTAGGAGTGGAGTGCTCTGAACTGTGGAGTTTTCCTGAGCTCAAATCCACCACATTTTCTATGGAAACCTTTATAAAATTGTTGGGATTTTTTTTAAATGTCAGGGACATGCCTCATTTTGCAGAACACATGCCCTTCTCCAGTAACCACACCCCTTTTTCAGGTTTTCTGAGTAAGGGTGGAGATTCCATCCTGGTGGCCATCACCAAGATACCTTGGTGGTAGGGCCGCGCGGCACTGCGCTGTCACCATTGATGGCTATGCAGTGCTTGTGGAGTTATGCGCAAAGAAAGAACATGTTCTTTCTCAGCGCGGGTCAATTTCAGCAGCAGAATTGTCCCCTGCTGAAATTCCGCAGTGTGAACAGATCCACGGAAGACAAATTCACACTAATGGTAGGAGTTCACACCGTGCAATTCAATTTTTGGGGAAAATTTTTGGCGCAGGCAGCGGACAACCCGACAAAGCAGGTAAGTATTACAATAGTAAATCAGGGCCTAAATCTTGATCAAAATTCTATATTCAGCTCTGATATTTTTTTTTCAGTGAGATCCTATTAGTGCCTTTATCTGTCAGCATTAGAGATGAGCGAATCGAATCTGAGGAATCCGAATTCATTACGAATTTCATGAAAAATTATTTGTAACGCATGCAAATATCACCACGATTCTATTGCAGGAATCGCTTCATTAAATTCCATTTAGTGCGGTCCAGTCTAAAATGGCGGATCCACATGTGAGGACATGGGGCAAGGAATCCAGGAAATGCAGGAACAAAGGTAGACGGGATGACCCTGAATCACATACAGGATGCAGCCTATCAGCAGCCAGTCACCCCTGTGATGTCACAGTCCTATATAATCGGCAGCCATATTTATGGACATTTATCAACGAGTTTAGTCAGGTTTTCTTTACTATAATTCTCGCAAAATTGTCGCAACTGCGACTACGCGATTTTTCGTGCGACATTTTGACTGGAAAGCGAGAAAAGCAAGTTTTTCCAAAAATGAACTACGTAGTAATAATTTTAAAATGGACTACGGGTAGTCAGGTATTTATTAACTGCGACAGTCGCAACTGTGCAAAAAGTTGCAACAGGGTTAAAAATTGACTAAATTTACTCCAGCTCAAACATGGAGCAGAAAAAGCTACTACCAATGTAAAAAAGGAAAAATTGCTTACGTGAAAGAAAATTATCAACAGGCTGAAACCAGTTGATAAATAAGTCACACATAAGCAAAAAAAAAGTAAGGAAAAAATTACTAAAAAAAAGAATACATAAGCAAACATTGATAAATGTCCCTCATTGTGGCCAGTCACTTCATCCTTACACTGCAGAGAGATAGATAGGGACAGACAACCCTGTTTGTTACACAGAAAAGCTTTTTCAAGCACCGATTTACCTCCTAGTCAAGTCAGCATTCTGTTGGACAAAGAGCAGTTTGTTTGTCACAGAAAAGCATTCTTACTGCAGTGATCCACCTGCCAGTTACTGTCTACAGTGTTCTATTAGAGAGAGGATCAGAGAGCAGAGTGTTGCACAGTGTGTTGCATAGAAGAACAGCAGCGATTCAGCTTAAGCACAAATCCTGCCTAGAAGCACTGATAAGGAAGGGAGTGCAATTGAGAAAGTGCAATTTTGGCTGTAAACAGCGACTGTGTGTTGCAGTACAGGTCTCTACAGCTGGTGTTGTGAACAAATTTTTTTAAGCGTACTGTAGCACATTTTTCTGCCCTCATAAGTGCATACCACATACGTACATCTAAGTGATGTACCATTTTGTTCCTGATAAAGTTTCAAGGGCCTAAATACTGTGAAAGGACAGCCAAAAGTACACACCGGCTGGTATTCTAGACAAATACTGTTTTAACCCCTTGGGGACAAAGTCCATTGTAACTTTAAGGACCAGAACATTTTTTTTTATCAACTGCTGCCAGAAAGTTAAATAGATTTGTATATTACTTCTGTTAAAACACCTTAATCCTTCAAGTACTTATCAGCTGCTGTTATGATCCACAGGAAGTTCTTATCTTTGTCAGCAGAGAGTACTGTGGTCAGACAGGAAACTCAAAAATAAAATAACTTCCTGTGGATCATAACAGCAGCTGATAAGTACTGGAATGTTTAAGATTTTTTAATAGAAGTAATTTACAAATCTGTTTAACTTTCTGGCACCAGTTGCTTAAAAAATATATATTTTCCATTGGAGTACCCCTTTAAGAGTCTTTATGTTAGAAATACCCCATAATGGACCCCATTATGAAAACTGCACCCCACATTGTATTCAAAATGACATTCAGGAAGTTTTGTTAACCCTTTAGGTGTTTCACAGGAATGGCAGCAAAATGGAGGAGAAAATTCAAAATCTTCATTTTTACAATAACATGTTCTTGTAGACCCATATTTTTATTTTTACAAAGTGTAAAAGGAGAAAAAGCCCACCAAAATTTGTAACCCCATTTCCCTCTAGTATTTAAATAGCTCATATGTGGATGTAAAGTGCTTTGTTGGTGCACTAGAGGGCTCAGAAGGGAAGGAGCGACAATGGGATTTTGGAGAGAAAATTTTGCTGAAATGTTTTTTTTTTTTTTTTTTTTTTTTGGGGGGGGGCATGTCACTTTTAGGAAGCCCCCATGGTGCCTGAACAGCAAAAAAACATATGACACACTATTTGGGAAACTTTACCCCTCAAGGAATGTAAAGAGGAGTACAGTGAGCCTTACAGTGAGGTACAGGGGATTTGCAAACTTTCCTTAAAGTGGTATGTGAAAATGAAAAATCTGATTGTTTTCACTAAAATGCTGATGTTACCCCATTTTTTTTTTTTTCAAAAGGGGTAATAGATGAAAATGTCCCCCAAATTTTTTTACACCATTTCTCTTGATTAAAGGGGTAGTCCAGTGGTGAAAAACTTATCCCCTATCCTAAGGATAGGGGATAAGTTTGAGATCGCGGGGGGTCCGACCTCTGGGGCCCCCTGCGATCTCTCTGTACGGGGCCCCGGCTCTCCGCCGAGATAGCGGGTGTCGACCCCCGCACGAGGCGGCGGCCGACACGCCCCCTCAATACATCTCAATGGCAGAGCCGGAGATTGCCGAAGGCAGCGCTTCGGCTCTGCCATAGAGTTGTATTGAGGGGGCGTGTCGGCCGCCGCCTCGTGCGGAGGTCGACACGCCCCCTTCCCGCGGGCTGTCGGGGCTCCATACAGGAGATCGCGGGGGGCCCCAGGGGTCGGACCCCCCGCGATCTGCAACTTATCCCCTATCCTTAAGATAGGGGATAAGTTGTAAACCACTGAATCACCACTGGACTACTCCTTTAAGGAAATATCTCATGTGTGGATGTAAAGGGCTCTCTGGGTGCATTAGAGGGCTCAGAAGGGAAGGAGCGACAATAGGATTTTAGAAAGCAAATTTTTCTGAAATGGTTTTTGGGGGGCATGTCGCATTTAGAAATCCCCCATGGTGCCAGAACAGAAAAAAAAAAACACATGGCGGGGCAAGCATCCAGCTGTTGCAAAACTACAACTCGCAGCATGCACCGACAGACCATGCATGCTGGGATTTGTAGTTTTACAACAGCTGGAGGCACACTGGTAGGGGAAACCCTAGTTAGAGTCTGTTACCTAACTCAGTGTTTCCGCACCAGTGTACCTCAAGCTGTTGCAAAACTACAACTCCCAGCATGCACTGTCTGTCAGTGCATGCTTGGAGTTGTAGTTTTGCAACAGCCTGAGGCACAAGGGTTGGGAAACACTGAGTTAGATTACAGACCCTAACTCAGTGTTTCCCCATTAGTGTGTCTCCATCTGTTGAAAATGCACTGACAGCTGAAGGGCATGTTGGAAGTTGTAGTTATGCAACAGCTGGAGGTGCACAGTTTGGAAACCACTGTGTGGTGGTCTCCAAACTGTGGCCCTTCATGTGTTTAAAACTGCAAATCCCAGCATGTCTAGGCATGCTGGGAGTTGTAGTTCGGTAACATCTGAAATGCCACATGTTGCAAAACTACAACGCCCAGCATGCCTGGACAGTCTGGGCATGCTGAGAATTGTAGTTTTGCAGCTTCTGGAGGGCCACAGTTTGAAGACCACTGTATAGTGGTCTCCAAACTGTGGCCCTTTATATGTTGCAAAACTACAACTCCCAGCATGCCCAGACTATCCAGGTATGCTGGAACTTGTAGTTCTGCAACATCTGAAGGCCCAGATGTTGCAGAACTACAACTCCCAGCATGCCTGGACAGTCTGGGCGTGCTGAGAGTTGTAGCTTTGCATTATCTGGAGGGTCACAATTTGTAGCTAAAGTCTGTCTGGACATGCTGGGAGTTGTAGTTTTGAAACTTCTGGGGGGTCACAGTTGAAGATCACTTACCTCAATCTTCAGACTGTGACCCGCCTGCGCCGTCCCCGCCGGTCACATCTGCTGTCCCGCCGATGCCGCCGATCACATCCGCCGCTGCCGCCACTCCCGCCTATCACACACACCGCCTCTGCCACCACCATTGAGTCTGGGCAGCCATCACCAACATAACCCTGTACTTCCAGGGGCAGACTGAGCAGAGGATTATGATGTTTGACCCCCCCGCCTTCTCCTGCCATTGGTTGGTCAGTCCTGACTGACCAATAGCAGGGGATAGGAGGAGTGGCACCCCTTCCACCTCGCTTCTATCATTCGCTTGTATCATTCAGGCTGTTTCTAACAGTTCCGATCATCATTATTTTCCGGGCGATCGGAATACCATTGACCCGTTCGGCCGGAAATTCTGTGATTCACCAGTCAGAATTGACCGGTGAATCACAGTGTTTGCCGACAAGCGGGGGTCTCAGGACCCCCCTAGGCGATGTCCTGGGATGGCTGCTAATAGATATCAGCAGTCATCCCGTTCCGATCACTGCCCTGTGCGTGTCAGTGAACAGAATTTCCACGGGTATACAGGTACGCCCTTAGTCCCCAACAGGTTAAGCATAGTGAAGCGTATTGTACTCCCCTCGTATTTGCACTATGTATGTCAGGCAGAGAAGTGCCAGAATATGCACAGAGGAGTGACAGCGGCCTAAATTCATCAGGGGCAGGGAGAAGTCGCAGCAGACTAGAGGCGAGTGGCAACTGGAGTCGCAGCGAGAGACCTAAGCTCCCGGTATCATCTAGCGGCTGTGTCTCGAACAGCAACCCATCTGCGTCATCGATTGATTAACACGGTCATCAACTTCATCATAGGTCAACAGTCGGTGGGTTCCACAGACACAACCCTCAGTTGGCATGGCCTGGGAGCAGTCCCTGTCCTCCCATTTCCTCTGTCCTATGCTGTTCCCTTCCCTACAGAAGTATCTTGTGTTGTGGGTTCAGCTCCACTATTCACTGGGGATGATCTAATTAGGCATGTGCAATTCGGTTCGGCACGAATGTCTAATTTACCGAATTTTACTGTTTTCGGGCATTCGGACCGATCCAAATGCACGAAAGTATATTTTGACCATTCCTGAATAGCCACGGTAATGCGAATAGCAAAATAACAAATTAATTCTTTATTTACCGAATGCATGCGGTAAATAACGAATGCATTCGTTATCCGTAAACTAACGTAAAGAATTCATTCTAATAACAAAAAAATTATAAAAAAGATACAGTAGTGATGGAAAAAAATTGTATCTAACAAAATGTATCTTTTTTATTATGAAATGTTTATTCATTTTTATACAGGGATCAATTTATGTGAGCGGGTAAAGCACTAAAAATGTAGCCGACAATAATAAAAATCTAGTGTGTGCGTGTTTTTCACTTTTTTTTAAACATTTTTTAGGTAGTACTACTACTCCCAGCATGGAACACACTGTTCCATGATGGGAGTAGTAGTTACCTGTACTAATTGACAGATCGCCGGGGTCCCTTGCGATCCTCTTGTATAACGTATAGATGCGGCGGCCGCTCTTCTATGGTCCCCTGCACTCACGTATATATATACACATATTCATATTTCCCGCAGAGCTGTGATTGGCCAAATGGTTCCAGCCAATCACAGCTCTCTATGAGAAATAGAAATATGTGTATATATACGGCCGTGCAGGGACCATAGGAGATCGGCCGCCGCATCCATACATTATACAGGAGTATCACAGCGGGTGCCAGGAGTGATACCCGCAGTGATCTTTCCTTTACTACAAGTACTACTACTCCCAACATGGAGTACACTCTGCTCCATGCTGGGAGCTGTAGTACCTGCATTAATATACAGATCGCAGCGGGTGTCAGAAGTTACACTCGCTGCGATATGTCTATTAATGCAGGTATTACAGCTCCCAGCATGGAGCAGAGTGTGCTCCATGTTGGGAGTATTAGTACTTCCAGCAAGGGACAGATCCCAGCGGATGTCACTCCTCCTGACACCCGCTGCGATCATCCTTATGTGAATGTCGGGATCAGGTGTTCTCAGGGCTACAGAGCCGGGAGAACAGCTGATGCTGAGCCGTAGGTATACATCGTATATCTACTGCCCAGCAAGGAAAGAGTTAACTTACAATGCTGGACAGTGTAGGTTAACCCATTGGGCGTTATACACTATATACAGCTATCTACAGATAGCTGTATATAGTGTATACAGAAGACGAAGTCCGCTTACTTCCCTCGACTACCGGGCAGGTCCGGGTAGCCCCGCCCCTAGTGATGACATCATTAGGGGCGGAGCTACAGAAGGGAACAAGGCAAGTTAATCTGAAGCTCTGTTCACATTGTCCGTTTTATATAATGTGAACAGACCCTTCTGGCAGTGTCTACCCAGACAGGGGGACTTCAGCTGTTGCTAAACTACAACTCCCAGCATGCCCAGACAGCCAAAGGCTGTCTGGGCATGCTGTGAGTTGTAGTTTTGCACCAATTAGTGGCTCCCTGTTTCGGTAGACATTGCATCATGGGTGCTCTCCCCAGCGGAGAGAGCCAAAAATGTCATAACCAATTTTTTTTTTTTTCTTCTCGTTTCAGATCCGTGTATGCAGAGGATTACTGCCGATTCGATGGATTACGGTGGATTATAATTTTTTTCTTTTAATAAAATGGTTAACGAGGGCTGTGGGGGAGTGCTTTTTTAAATAAAATATTTTTTACAATGTGTTGTGTTTTTTTTTATTGAATTTTCAGGCTTAGTAGTGGAAGCTGGTCTTATTGACTGAATCCATTACTAAGCCAGGGCTTAGTGCTAGCCCCAAAAACAGCTAGCACTAACCCCCAATTATTACCCCGGTACCCACCGCCACAGGGGTGCCGGGAAGAGCCGGTACCAACAGGCCGGAGCATCAAAAATGGCGCACCTGGGCCTAGGCGGTAACAGGCTGGCGTTATTTAGGCTGGGGAGGGCCAGTAACAATGGTCCTTGCCCACCCTGGTAATGTCAGGCTGTTGCTGTTTGGTTGGTATTGTGCTGAGAATGAAAATACGGGGAACCCTATGCATTTTTTTATTTTTATTTATTTAAATAAAAAAACGCATAGGGTTCCCCCTATTTTCAGTATCAGCCAGATACCAACCAAACAGCAACAGCCTGACGTTACCAGGGTGGGCGAGGACCATTGTTACTGGCCCTCCCCAGCCTAAATAACGCCAGCCTGTTACCGCCTAGGCCCAGGAGCGCCATATTTGATGCTCCGGGCCTGTTGGTACCGGCTCTTTCCAGCACCCCTGTGGCGGTGGGTACCGGGGTAATAATTGGGGGTTAGCACTAGCTGTTTTTGGGGGCTAACGCATGGGGGATTTGGCATTTTGGGAGCTTTGACTGTCTGGGCATGCTGGGAGTTGTAGTTTAGCAACAGCTGGAGTCTCTCTGTCTGGGTAGACACTGCCAGAAGGGTCTGTTCACATTATACAAAACGGACAATGTGAACAGAGCTTCAGATTAACTAGCCTAGTTCCCTTCTGTTCCCTTCTGTCCCTTCTAATTACATCATCACTAGGGGCGGAGCTACACGGACCTGCCCGATACTCGAGGGAAGTAAGCGGACTTCGTCTTCTGTATACACTATATGCAGCTATCTATAGATAGCAGTATATAGTGTATACCGCCCAAAGGGTTAACCTACACTGTCCAGCAGTGTAAGTTAACTCTTTCCTTGCTGGGCTTGCGCATAGCGCACAGCTCAGCAAGGGCTTAAGTGAGCCAGCAATGTGTATACTGTATACACATTGCAGGCTCACTGTAAGTTCTTGCTGGGCAGTAGATATACAATGTATACCTACGGCTCAGCATGAGCTATTCTCCTGGCTCTGTAGCCCTGGGAACAGCTGATCCTGACATTCACATAAGGACGATCGCAGCGGGTGTCAGGAGGAGTGACATCCGCTGGGATCTGTCCCTTACTGCAGGTACTAATACTCCCAACATGGAGCACACTCTGCTCCATGCTGGGAGCTGTAGTACCTGCATTAATAGACATATCGCAGCGAGTGTAACTTCTGACACCCGCTGCGATATGTCTATTAATGCAGGTACTACAGCTCCCAGCATGGAGCAGAGTGTACTCCATGTTGGGAGTAGTAGTACTTGTAGTAAAGGAAAGATCACTCCTGCATAATGTATGGATGCGGCGGCCGCTCTCCTATGGTCCCTGCACGGCCCTGGCTGTGAACGATGCCATAGTGTGGGATGATTCTGAGGATGTGGAATCACTGTGGGTAGAATTGCAAAAGGAGGAAAATATTGAAAAAATAGTATTTGGTGTAATCTACAGACCCCCTAATATCACTGAAGAGATAGAAGGTCAGCTGTATAAACAAATAGAGAGGGCCGCCCGGGCAGGTACAGTGGTAATAACGGGAGATTTTAACTATCCAAATATAGATTGGGGCCGGGGGCTGGCTAAAACTACAAAAGGGAGAAAATTCCTAAATTTATTGCAGGATAATTTTATGGGCGAGTTTGTGGAGAACCCAACAAGAAGTGATGCCTTGTTGGATCTGATCATTTCCAACAACGCAGAGCTGGTTGGTAATGTAACTGTGCGGGAAAACCTTGGTAATAGCGACCACAATATAGTCACTTTTGAATTAAAATGTAGAAAACAAAGACAGACGGGGAAGGCAAAAACATATAACTTTAAAAAGGCAAATTTCCCTGGGCTGAGAGATGCACTACAGGACATAGACTAGGGGGAGGTGTTCTCAAATATTGATACAGAAGGTAAATGGGACATCTTTAAATCAACTCTAAATAACTATACAGCTAAATAAATATCAAAGGGAAACAAATATAAACGATTAAAACTAAATCCTACATGGCTGACAAATGATGTTAAAAGAGCAATAAACAACAAAAAAAATAGCCTTCGAAAAATTCTAATCTGATGGGTCAACTATAACATTTAAACAGTACAAAGAGCTTAATAAAATCTGTAAAAATGTAATAAAAACAGCAAAAATTCAAAATGAGAGACAGGTGGCCAAAGAAAGCAAAACTAATCCTAAATATTTTTTTAGATACATAAATACAAAAAAAACAAGGACAGAGCATGTAGGACCCCTTAATAATGATAATGGGGAGGTTGTCACGAGCGATCAAGAGAAGGCGGAGCTACTGAATGGGTTCTTTAGTTCTGTATACACTATGGCAAAAAGGAGCTGACATTGGCCAGGTCAGTGCTGGTAACACATCATGTAATGTACTGAACTGGCTTAATGTAGAGATGGTACAAGGTAAGTTAAGTAAAGTAAATGTAAGCAAATCTCCAGGGCCGGATGGACTACACCCAAGTGTTCTTAGAGAGTTAAGTTCAGTAATATCTGTACCCTTGTTCATGATATTTAGAGATTCTATGGTGTCTGGTATTGTGCCAAGGGACTGGCGCAAGGCTAATGTTGTACCAATCTTCAAGAAGGGCTCTAGGTCTTCGCCAGGCAATTATAGACCGGTAAGTCTAACGTGCATTGTGGGTAAATTGTTTGAAGGACTTATAAGGGATTACATACAGGAATACATAGGGGATAAAAGTATTATAAGTGATAGCCAGCATGGGTTTACTGAGGATAGAAGTTGTCAAACCAATCTAGTTTGCTTTTATGAAGAGGTGAGCAGAAGCCTTGACAGAGGAATGGCTGTGGATATAGTGTTTCTGGATTTTGCCAAAGCGTTTGATACTGTCCCTCACAGATGTCGGACAGGTAAGTTAAGGTCTTTGGGCTTGGAAACTTTAGTTTGTAACTGGATTGAACACTGGCTCATGGATCGTACCCAGAGAGTGGTGGTCAATGATTTGTACTCTGATTGGTCCCCGGTAATTAGTGGTGTACCCCAAGGTTCAGTACTGGGCCCGCTGTTGTTTAATTTATTTATCAATGATATAGAGGATGGTATTAACAGCTCTATTTCTATCTTTGCAGATGACACCAAGCTTTGTAGCACGGTACAGTCTATAGAGGATGTGCATAAGTTGCAAGATGACTTGGATAGACTAAGTGTCTTGGCATCCACTTGGCAAATGAGGTTTAATGTGGATAAATGTAAAGTTATGCATCTGGGTACTAATAACATGCATGCATCGTATGTCTTAGAGGGGGATTAAATTGGCAATGGTAGAAAAGGATCTGGGTGTACTTGTAGATCACAGACTACAGAATAGCAAGCAATGTCAGGCTGCTGCTTCCAAAGCCGGCAGGATATTGTTATGTATAAAAAGGGGCATGGACTCAAGGGACAGGGACATAATACTCCCCCTTTATAAAGCATTGGTACGGCCTCACCTGGAATATGCTGTTCAGTTTTGGGCACCTGTCCATAAAAGGGACACTGCGGAGTTGGAAAGGGTGCAGAGACGCGCAATTAAACTAATATGGGGCATGGAACATCTTAGCTATGAGGAGCGATAAAAGGAGTTACAATTGTTTAGTCTTGAGAAGAGACGTTTAAGGGGGGATATGATAAACGTATATAAGTATATAAATGGCCCATACAAAAAATATGGAGAAAAACTGTTCCAGGTTAAACCCCCCCCCCCCCCCCCCACAAAGGACGAGGGGGCACTCCCTCCGTCTGGAGAAGAAAGGGTTTAGTCTAAAGGGGCGACACGCCTTCTTTACCGCGAGGGCTGTGAATTTATGGAACGGTCTACCTCAGGAACTGGTAGCAGCAGGAACAATTAACAGCTTTAAAACAGGGTTAGATACTTTCCTGAAACAAAATAACATTAATGCTTATGCAGAATTATAAAACTACATCCCTTTCCCTTAACCCCTTACACCCTTCCCTTCAATTCCCTGGTTGGACTTGATGGACGTATGTCTTTTTTCAACCATACTAACTATGTAACTATGTAACTATATACACATATTCCTATTTCTCACAGAGAGCTGTGATTGGCTGGAACCATCTGGCCAATCACAGCTCTGCTGGAAATATGAATATGTGTATATATACGTGAGTGCAGGGGACCATAGAAGAGCTGCCGCTGCATCTATACATTATAAAAGAGGATCGCAAGGGAACTCCAGCGATCTGTCAATTAGTACAAGTAACTACTACTCCCATCATGGAACAGTGTGTTCCATGCTGGGAGTAGTAGTACTACCTAAAAAATGTTTTTAAAAAAAGTGAAAAACACGCACACACTACATTTTTATTATTGTCGGCTACATTTTTTGTGCTTTACCCGCTCACATAAATCCATCCCTGTTTAAAAATTAATAAACATTTCATAATAAAAAAGATACATTTCCTTAGATACAATTTTTTCCATCACTACTGTATCTTTTTTATTATTATTTTTTTACGGTAGCCCACGAAATTTTAATAAAAAAGGTATCTCCATAATTTTTTGGGATCCCTAAAGTCCCAAAAAAATTAAAAGATTTACCGAATGTACCCGAATACCGAATGTATCCGAAAAATCAAACCGAATACCGAATGTATCCGAAAAATCTAAACCGAAAATATTACCGAACTGAACATTTTTTCCAAAACGAAAAAACAAAATGAAAATTTTTCTAGTGCACAAGTCTAGATCTAATAGAGGACAGTCAGCAGCTACTGCCCAGCCAAAAAGTGGAGGAGACATCCACCACTTCCTCCGCAAGGCGGGCAAGTAGTGATGAGAAGAGTGACGTGGGAGGTGGTGTTGTGAGCATTCAGGGTCCTGAAACAGACACTGTTGAGGAACCTGAGGAGGACATCAGTGACATGCAAACACTTGTTGAATGATGATGAAGCCAATCGCAATTGGGAGCTGAGTGCAGAAGGGGCTTCATCATCATCATCAGAAGAGGGTTGCAGGTTGTCCGTGAGGCAGCATCTGAGCCAGCAAGATGGTAGCATGGCTGGCAGTCAGCATGGTGACAGAAGTGGAAATTCTGTAGCCAAACGTGCCTGGGGGAGACCACCTGCTTCGCGACAGCCTACCTTCCCAGGAGGTAGTGAAACAGGGGTTCCTGGAGACGGCGGCAGTAGTAGTCAATTAGTGCAGACTGTTGGTGGGAAAATCAGCTACTCGGCGGTGTGGCAGTTTTTCATCAAGCATCCGGAGGAGGTTCGCATAGCCTCATGCAAAATTTGTCCGCAGACGGTGAAGCATGGCCAGAGTCCCAATGTTTCCACCACGGCCCTGCTGCACCACCCTAAAGGGGCCTGGGAGAACCGTGACTCAGATGTAGTGGTCCAGCCTGTTGCATCACTCAGTTGCATGCCGCTCCCTCTTTCAGCCAGCCAAGGCTCCACCACCTCAGCCGAAGGGAGATGTGTGTAATACCCTCCTTCTGTCACTCCAGATATTCCTGCCCCTCCTACTTTTAGTCAGTCATTCCACCAAGAATCCATCGGCGAAGACATGTCCAAGAGACAAAAGTATGCACCCACTCATCCCACGGCGCATAATCTGAATGTGTTCCTGTCCAAGTTGCTGGTGCTGCAGTCCCCCCCTTTTCAAGTAGTGGACTCTGCAACTTTCAGAGCTGATGGCTTGTGCCGAGCCGAGGTGGAGAGTCCTAAGCTGTCATTTCTTTGCAAAGAAGGCAGTATCAGCCCTGCACAATTTTGTGGAAGAGAAGGTTGGTCAGTCCTTGAGCCTGTCGGTGTGTACCAAAGTGCATGGCAGCACCGACGTCTGGAGCTGTAACTATGGTCAGGGACAATATGTGTCCTTTGTGGCCCACTGGGTGAATGTGGTTCGTGCACAGCCACAACACCAACTTGGACAGGTCACGCCACTTCCTCCTCCAAACTCTGCCTCCTTATCCTCCACCGTGTCCTCAGCCTCCACTGCATGGACAAGTCTCAGTACCCCTTCAGCATACCATTTGTGCAAGGCACAGCGGTGTCATGCTGTTCTTTACATGGTTTGCCTTGGTGAACGGAGTCACACGGGGGAGGAACTGCTAAAAGTAATTCATTAAAAAATTAGAGCATGGCTTACTCCACGAAAACTGGAAATGGGAACCATGGTGACTGACAATGGGAAGAACATATTGTCTGTGCTGCGACAAGGAAGGCTCAGCCGTGCGCCTTGAATGGCACACATGTTCAATTTGGTTTTCAAGCGATTCCTAAAGTGTTCCACCCATGTGCAAGACATCCTAACAATGGGAAAGAAACTTTGCATGCAGCATCATAACGGTATCCGCCAACATAGTCTGATTTGCGACATTGCCAAACGTTGGAATTCTACCCTCCATATGTTGGACCGACTATACGAACAGAGAAAAGCCATCACCGATTTCTTGATAATCCAAGTGGATAGGGGTACTCCCCTGTGTAACTTCAATGTCAACTAGTGGCAGCCATACGTGGCACCTGCCGTTTGCTCAGGCCCTTTGAGGTAGCCACATTATTAGTCATTTGTCTGTATTACCCGATGAACAACGTCATTCCACTGCTTCATTTTCTACAACACGTGTTGAAAACAATGGCTGGTCAGGGTAGTGGAGACATGGCACCTACATCTCAGAGCCACATGAACCCTGTGGGGGATAAACTTGAGGAGGAGGGTGGAGGGGCACAGTGGAGCACCGTTTAGGTTTCGCGAAATTGGTGGTTTTTCTAGTTATCTTACAGGAGAGAAGGAGCAGGAGCAGCTAGTGGAGCTAGAGGGTTATGAGAAATGCGAGACAGAGGACCCAGACACACCGTGGCAGTTTGCAGTGGAGACGAAGGCTGGGAGCCCCTCCGAGTCACATGCACAAATGGCACGATGCATGCTCAGTTGCCTGCGTAGTGACCGCCAAATTGTCACCATTCGGCAGCAGGATGACTTCTGGCTCTCCAACTTATTGGACCCTCGCTTCCGGCAAAAAATGGGGGCCTTTGTTATGCCAACTGAGAGGGAGGACAAACTGACCTACTACAGAGACATCCTATGTAGTCAGTTGGCCAATGTCTATCGGTGCCATCATCCATCCTCTTGCAGGTCTTACTCGGGGGGCCCTCTGCGCTCACCTTCCACTGTAATGGCTGCTGGGAAGGGGTGGGGTGGCAGGAGTAGTACCAGCTCCATCAGCAGCAGCCTGAGTCTACAGTCGTTGATGAGTAGCTTTCTTCACCCGCATTGTGAAGCAACTCATCAGCAGCAGGTACACCTGGAGCAGGACCTGAACCAGCAGGTGGTGGCGTACTTTGACATGCCCATGGCCACAACTAGCAGAGTTTGCCCTGGAAAAGCTGTCTTGCCTGTCCAGTAGTGTGCCATCAGAGCGGGTGTTTAGTGTGATGGGGGCCATAGTCACCCCAAGGAGAACTAGTCTGTCCACAAAAAATGTGGAGAGACTGAACTTTGTGAAGATGAATCAGGCATGGATCAGCCAGGAAGTTCACCCACCAATGCCTGATGCATCAGAGTAGATTGACCATGGTGCCACACCAACACTTCATAAATATGGATAGTGCCAAACAGATTTAAGACGCTACTCTGCATCAGACCTTTTTTCACCCACCTTCGTCATCGGGTACTTGTATGCCACCCACCACACCACTCTGTCACTGGGTCACTTTCAGGACTCCTGATGCTGCTGCCACCTCCAGGCTGTCTCATTCTGCCACCATATGTTCTCCTCATGCTGCCGCTACCTCCAGGCTGTGCCATTCAGCCACTATATGGTCTCCTCATGCTGCTGCCACCTCCATGCTGTGTCATTCAGCCCCTATATGGTCTCCTCATGCATCGTGCAAAAATGTGGAGAGACTGAACTTTGTGAAGATGAATCAGGCATGGATCAGCCAGGAATTCCACCCACCAATGCCTGATGCATCAGAGTAGATTGACCATGGTGCCACACCAACACTTCATAAATATGGATAGTGCCAAACAGATTTAAGACGCTACACTGCATCAGACCTTTTTTCACCCACCTTCGTCATCGGGTACTTGTATTGCCACCCACCACACCACTCTGTCACTGGGTCACTTTCAGGACTCCTGATGCTGCTGCCACCTCCAGGCTGTCTCATTCTGCCACCATATGTTCTCCTCATGCTGCCGCCACCTCAAGGCTGTGTCATTCAGCCCCTAAATGGTCTCCTCATGCATTAGTGTAATCATTTATAAATTCCTCCACCCTACATAAATTCCTTCACCGGATCTTTGTTGCCTTGAGCCTGAAAGAAGGCATTCCAGTTATTGCCTTGCCGTGTATGTGATCTCTTGCCTTGTGACTCAACCTTGCTCCTCTGCCGCCTGCCTACTGACCTCCTGCTACATCTAGGCTACGCTACTGTGCCACCTGCCCTGACCTTCTGATATTCAGACTACGAGTTGCTTTATCCCTCCTGTGCCTCGCATCTCCTCAGCCGCCTGTGTGGTCGAGCCGTGCCAGGGGTAGCGACCTGGGTGTCGCCTGCAGCAGCAAGTCCATCTGGCTTTGTGGTGAGCTCTGGTGAAAACCAGTTGCACCTTAGACTCTGTTCCCTGGTACGGTCCGAGTCATCTGCCACACAGGTCCAGCGGATCCACATCCACTGGGGTTCCTTTCTTCAGAAACATGAGTGTTACAGATAGATTGGTTTTTGTGGTCATACACTATTAGTTCAAAGTAAACACCAAGACATTAAACTTGGAAATCTAATATAAATCTTAAATTTAAATAAATTGATGTAATATTTTCAAGACTAAGGCCCTATGGTCGTCGACATCATATTACCTGTGGAATTATCACAAGAATCCAATGAAACAGCTTGGAGCGATACCAATGAACCATAACTGATTAAATTAAACATTCACACTTTCATAGTTAGGAAGGCACTGAGAGGCAGGGGCTGGAACAGGTGGTATCTCACCTGGCGGAGGACCGCAAGCTTGATGCTCACCAGAATGGGTACTCAAACATTTAAATGAATTCAAATTAAATTAAATAAAAATTACACAAAAAAACTGCCACTTACAGATTCTCTGCGGCAGTGATTCTAATAGTGATGCCTGTAATCTGCATGTCATACTGAATTACAGTATTATTTCACTAACACAACACACTCCCTATGCTTGTTAGGACAAGGCAAAGGGTTCTACACCCCTATTAAGTCTCTCTGTAAGCCAGAAATAGCCATTTTTAATAGCATTTCACCATGAATAAATTTGGACCGAACCAATTTTTTTTTTTCAGTTTTAAAATCTTTTAATCTTAGGGATTGTGAAGCCCTATTGTCTTCTCATGCTGCCGCCAGCTCCAGGCTGTGTCATTGTGCCACCATATGGTCTCCTGATGCTCCTTAAATTATACTTTTAACATTTTTATATATCTACTTCAATTTAAAATCTCAAAAATATCTTTAATCTTCTCTATTGTGAGGCCCTATGGTCTTGTCAGGCTGTTGCTACCTCCAGACTTGTTCGTTCTGCCACTTTATGGTTTCCTCGTGCTGCAGCCAATTCCAGGCTGTGTCATTCTGCCAGATTATGGTCTTCTCATGCTGCTGCCACCTCTAGGTTCTGTTACTGTGCCGCCGTGTGACTCCTTGTTAGATTGGGTTTTGTGGTCATACAGTATTAGTTCAAAGTAAAAACTGGGACATTAAACTTGGGTATCTAATGTAAATCTTAAATTTAAAAAAATTGATGTAATCATTTCAAGACTGAGGCCCTATGGTAATCTATGTCATATTACCTGTGGAATTATCACAATAATCCAATAAAACAGCTTGGCGCGATAACAATGAACCATAACTGATTGAATGAAATTCTCACACTTTCATAGTCAGGGGGGCACTGAGAGGCAAGGGCTTGAACAGGTGGTATCTCGCCTGGCGGAGGACCGCCAGCTCGATGCTCACCAAAATAAAATAAAAATATCTCTTTATTCTCCTCAGTTTTGACAGCATATGGTCTCCATGCTGCCACATCGACGCTCGGCAGCAGTTATTCTAATAGCAAATCCTGTAATCTGCATGTCATACTGAATAACAGTATTATTTCACTGACACAGCAGACTCCCTATTCGTGGTAGGACAAGACAAAGTGCTCTACACCCCTATTGAGGCTCTCAGTAGGCCATAAATAGCCATTTTTAATACCAATTTGTCATGAATAAATTCGGTCCAAAACAAATTTTTTAGAAGTAGAATAGAGTAGAATTTTTCAAAAGTTCTCCCATATGGTGAATGGCGTAAATGTAAAGAAAAAAAGGCCAATATTGCTGCTTTTTTGTCACTTTACAGGCATCGCTATTAGAATGACTGTCACAGAGCATCTGGATGTGGCAGATTTTTTATGTAATTTTTATTTAATTTAATTTGAAATAATTTAAATTTTTTGAGTACCCATTCTGGTAAGCATCAAGCTGGCGGTCCTCCGCCCGGCGAGATACAACCTGTTCCAGCCCCTGCCTCTCAGTGCCCCCCTGACTATGAAAGTGCAAATGTTTTATTAAAGTTTCAGTTAGTTATGGTTCTTTGTTATCGCTCAAAGCTGTTTCATTGGATTCTTGTGATAATTACACAGGTAATAAGACATAGACGACCATAGGGCCTCAATCTTGAAAAGATTAAATTTTTTTAAATTTAAGATTTATATTAGATTCCCAAGTTTACTGTCATGGTGTTTACTTTGAACTAATACTGTATGACCACAAAACCCAATCTAACAAGGAGACACACGGTGGCACAATGACAGAGCCTAGAGGTGGCAGCAGCATGAGGAGACCATAATCTGGCAGAATGACACAGCCTGGAATTGGCTGCAGCACGAGGAGACCTTATAGTGGCAGAACGACACAGTCTGGAGGTGGCAACAGCCTGACAAGGCCATAGGGCCTCACAATAGAGAAGATTAAAGATATTTTTGAAATTATGAATTGAAGATTTCTAGATATATAAAAATTTTAAAAGTTTAATTTAAGGAGCATAAGGAGACCATATGGTGGCACAATGACAGAGCCTAGAGCTGGCGGCAGTTTGAGAAGACAATAGGGCTTCACAATCCCTAAGATTAACCCCTTAAGGACGCAGGATGTAAATGTACGTCCTGGTGCGGTGGTACTTAACGCACCAGGACGTACATTTACGTCCTGTGCATAACCGCGGGCTTCGATGCCCGTGTCATGCGCGGCTGATCCCGGCTGCTGATCGCAGCCAGGGACCCGCCTGCAATGGCCGACGCCCGCAATGGCCGACGCCCGCGATCTCGCGGGCGTCCGCCATGACCCCTCAGGTGCCGGGATCAATACAGATCCCGGCATCTGTGGCAGTGCGCGATTTGAATGAATGATTGGATCGCCCGCAGCGCTGCTGCGGGGATCCAATCATTCAGAACGCGACACGGAGGTCCCCTCACTTTCCTCCGTCCGGCTCCCGGCGTCTCCTGCTCTGGTCTGAGATCGAGCAGACCAGAGCAGAAGATCGCCGATAACACTGATCTGTTCTATGTCCTATACATAGAACAGATCAGTATCAGCAATCATGGTATTGCTATGAATAGTCCCCTATGGGGACTATTCAAGTGTAAAAAAAATTTAAAAAAATGTAAAAGTAAAAGTAAAAAAAAAGTGAAAAATCCCCTCCCCCAATAAAAAAGTAAAACGTCCGTTTTTTCCTATTTTCACCCAAAAACCGTAAAAAATAAATTTTATAGACATATTTGGTATCGCCGCATGCGTAAATGTCCGAACTATTCAAATAAAATGTTAATGATCCCGTACGGTGAACGGCGTGAACGAAAAAAAAAAATCCAAAATTGCTACTTTTTTTATACATTTTATTTAAAAAAAATTATAAAAAATGTATTAAAAGTTTTTATATGCAAATGTGGTATCAAAAAAAAGTACAGATCATGGCGCAAAAAATGAGCCCTGATACTGCCGCTTATACGGAAAAATAAAAAAGTTAGAGGTCATCAAATTAAAGGGATTATAAACGTACTTGTTACGCCGAGCGCTCCGGGTCCCCGCTCCTCCCCGGAGCGCTCGCAGCATCCTCGCATTTGCAGCGCCCCGGTCAGACCTGCTGACCGGGTGCGCTGCAATATCTCTCTCAGCCGGGATGCGATTCGCGATGCGGGAGGCGCCCGCTCGCGATGCGCATCCCGGCTCCCGTACCTGACTCGTTCCCCGTCTGTCTTGTCCCGGCGCGCGCGGCCCCGCTCCTTAGGGCGCGCGCGCGCCGGGCCTCTGCAATTTAAAGGGCCACTGCGCCACTGATTGGCGCAGCAGGCTTAATCAGTGTGTTCACCTGTGCACTCCCTACTTATACCTAACTTCCCCTGCACTCCCTCGCCGGATCTTGTTGCCATTGTGCCAGTGAAAGCGTTTCCTTGTGTGTTCCTAGCCTGTGTTCCAGACCTCCTGCCGTTGCCCCAGACTACGATCCTTGTTGCCTGCCCTGACCTTCTGCTACATCCGACCTTGCTCTTGTCTACTCCCTTGTACCGCGCCTATCTTCAGCAATCAGAGAGGTTGAGCCGTTGCTGGTGGATATGACCTGGTTGCTACCACCGCTGCAAGACCATTCCGCTTTGCAGCGGGCTCTGGTGAATACCAGTAGCAACTTAGAACCGGTCCACCAACACGGTCCACGCCAATCCCTCTCTGGCACAGAGGATCCACCTCCAGCCAGCCGAATCGTGACAGTAGATCCGGCCATGGATCCCGCTGAAGTCCCACTGACAGTTGTCGCCGACCTCACCACGGTGGTCGCCCAGCAGTCGCAACAGATAGCGCAACAAGGCCACCAGCTGTCTCAACTGACCGTGATGCTACAGCAGCTATTACCAGAGCTCCAGCAACAATCTCCTCCGCCAGCTCCTGCACCTCCTCCGCAGCGAGTGGCCGCTTCCGGCCTACGATTATCCTTGCCGGATAAATTTGATGGGGACTCTAAGTTTTGCCGTGGCTTTCTTTCGCAATGTTCCCTGCACTTGGAGATGATGTCGGACCAGTTTCCTACTGAAAGGTCTAAGGTGGATTTCGTAGTGAGCCTTCTGTCTGGGAAAGCTCTGTCATGGGCCACACCGCTCTGGGACCGCAATGACCCTGTCACTGCCTCTGTACACTCCTTCTTCACGGAGATTCGAAGTGTCTTTGAGGAACCTGCCCGAGCCTCTTCTGCTGAGACTGCCCTGCTGAACCTGGTCCAGAGTAATTCTTCTGTTGGCGAGTACGCCATCCAATTCCGTACTCTTGCCTCCGAATTATCCTGGAATAATGAGGCCCTCTGCGCGACCTTTAAAAAAGGCCTATCCAGCAACATTAAAGATGTGCTGGCCGCACGAGAAATTCCTGCTAACCTGCATGAACTTATTCATCTTGCCACCCACATTGACATGCGTTTTTCCGAAAGGCGCCAGGAGCTCCGCCAGGATATGGACTTTGTTCGCACGAGGCGGTTTCTCTCCCCGGCTCCTCTCTCCCTTGGTCCTCTGCAATCCGTTCCTGTGCCTCCCGCCGTGGAGGCTATGCAAGTTGACCGGTCTCGCTTGACACCTCAAGAGAGGACACGACGCCGCATGGAGAATCTGTGCCTGTACTGTGCCGGTACCGAACACTTCTTGAAGGATTGTCCTATCCGTCCTCCCCGCCTGGAAAGACGTACGCTGACTCCGCACAAAGGTGAGACAGTTCTTGATGTCAACTCTGCTTCTCCACGCCTTACTGTGCCTGTGCGGATATCTTCCTCTATCTTCTCCTTCTCTGCTATGGCCTTCTTGGATTCCGGATCTGCAGGAAATTTTATTTTGGCTTCTCTCATCAACAGGTTCAACATCCCGGTGACCAGTCTCCCCAGACCCCTCTACATCAATTCTGTTAACAATGAAAGATTGGACTGTACCGTGCGTTACCGCACGGAACCTCTCCTAATGTGCATCGGACCTCATCACGAAAAAATTTAATTTTTGGTCCTCTCCAACTGCACTTCTGAAATTCTTCTTGGATTACCGTGGCTTCAACGCCATTCCCCAACCCTTGATTGGTCCACAGGAGAAATCAAGAACTGGGGTACTTCTTGTCACAAGGACTGTCTTAAACCGGTTCCCAGTACTCCCTGCCGTGACCCCGTGGTTCCCCCTGTATCCGGTCTTCCTAAGGCTTATATGGACTATGCTGACGTTTTTTGCAAAAAGCAAGCTGAGACTTTACCTCCTCACAGGCCTTATGACTGTCCTATTGACCTCCTCCCGGGTACTACTCCACCCCGGGGCAGAATCTATCCTCTGTCTGCTCCAGAGACTCTTGCCATGTCAGAGTACATCCAGGAAAATTTAAAAAAGGGGTTTATCCGCAAGTCCTCCTCTCCTGCCGGAGCTGGATTTTTTTTTGTGTCCAAAAAAGATGGCTCCCTACGTCCTTGCATTGAATACCGCGGACTTAATAAAATCACGGTAAAAAAACGCTACCCCTTACCTCTTATCTCGGAACTCTTTGATCGCCTACAAGGTGCCCACATCTTTACCAAACTGGACTTAAGAGGGGCTTATAATCTCATCCGCATCAGGGAGGGGGACGAATGGAAGACTGCATTTAACACCAGAGATGGACACTTTGAGTACATGGTCATGCCCTTTGGCCTGTGCAACGCCCCTGCCGTCTTCCAAGACTTTGTTAATGAAATTTTTCGTGATCTCCTATATTCCTGTGTTGTGGTTTATCTGGACGATATTCTGATTTTTTCTGCCAACTTAGAAGAACACCGCCAGCATGTCCGCATGGTTCTTCAGAGACTTCGGGACAATCAACTTTATGCCAAAATGGAGAAATGTCTCTTTGAATGTCAATCTCTTCCTTTCCTAGGATACTTGGTCTCTGGCCAGGGACTACAAATGGACCCAGATAAACTCTCTGCCGTCTTAGATTGGCCACGCCCCTCCGGACTCCGTGATATCCAACGTTTTTTGGGGTTCACCAATTATTACAGACAATTTATTCCACACTTTTCCACTATTGTGGCTCCTATCGTGGCTTTAACCAAGAAAAATGCCAATCCCAAGTCCTGGTCTCCCCAAGCGGAAGACGCATTTAAACATCTCAAGTCTGCCTTTTCTTCTGCTCCCGTGCTCTCCAGACCTGACCCATCTAAACCCTTCCTATTGGAGGTAGATGCCTCCTCAGTGGGAGCTGGAGCCGTCCTTCTACAAAAAAATTCTTCCGGGCATGCTGTTACTTGTGTTTTTTTTTCTAGGACCTTCTCTCCGGCGGAGAGAAACTACTCCATCGGGGATCGAGAAATACTGGCCATTAAATTGGCGCTTGAGGAATGGAGGCACCTGCTGGAGGGATCAAAATTTCCAGTTATCATATACACTGATCACAAGAATCTCTCCTATCTCCAGTCTGCCCAACGACTGAACCCTCGCCAGGCCAGGTGGTCATTGTTCTTTGCCCGTTTTAACTTTGAAATTCATTTTCGCCCTGCTGACAAGAACATTAGGGCCGATGCCCTCTCTCGTTCTTCTGATGCCTCTGAAGAAGAGGTCTCTCCGCAACACATCATTCCTCCTGACTGTCTGATCTCCACTTCTCCAGTCTCCATCAGGCAAACTCCTCCAGGGAAGACCTTCGTTTCTCCACGCCAGCGTCTCGGGATTCTCAAATGGGGACACTCCTCCCACCTCGCAGGCCATGCGGGCATCAAAAAATCCTTGCAACTCATCTCTCGTTTTTATTGGTGGCCGACTCTGGAGACGGATGTTGTTGATTTTGTGCGGGCCTGTACTGTCTGTGCCCGGGATAAGACTCCTCGCCAGAAGCCTGCTGGCCTCCTTCATCCTCTGCCTGTCCCCGAACAGCCTTGGTCACAGATTGGTATGGACTTTATTACGGACTTGCCCTCATCCCGTGGCAACACAGTTGTTTGGGTGGTTGTTGATCGATTTTCCAAGATGGCACATTTTATTCCTCTTCCTGGTCTTCCTTCAGCGCCTCAGTTGGCAAAGCAATTTTTTGTACACATTTTTCGCCTTCACGGTTTGCCCACGCATATCGTCTCGGATAGAGGCGTCCAATTCGTGTCTAAATTCTGGAGGGCCCTCTGTAAACAGCTCAAGATCAAATTAAACTTCTCTTCTTCTTATCATCCCCAATCCAATGGGCAAGTAGAAAGAATTAATCAGGTCCTGGGTGACTATTTACGGCATTTTGTTTCCTCCCGCCAGGATGACTGGGCAGATCTTCTACCATGGGCCGAATTCTCATACAACTTCAGAGTCTCCGAATCTTCTGCTAAGTCCCCATTTTTCGTGGTGTACGGCCGTCACCCTCTTCCCCCCCTCCCTACTCCCTTGCCCTCTGGTTTGCCCGCTGTGGATGAAGTGACTTGTGATCTTTCCACCATATGGAAAGAGACCCAAAATTCTCTTTTACAGGCTTCATCCCGGATGAAAAGATTTGCCGATAAGAAAAGAAGAACTCCCCCCATTTTTGCTCCCGGAGACAAGGTATGGCTCTCCGCTAAATATGTCCGCTTTCGTGTCCCCAGTGACAAACTGGGACCACGCTATCTTGGTCCTTTCAAAGTCTTGTGCCAGATTAACCCTGTCTCTTACAAACTCCTTCTTCCTCCTTCTCTTCGTATTCCCAATGCCTTCCATGTCTCTCTCCTTAAACCACTCATCATTAATCGCTTCTCTCCCAAACTTGTTTCTCCCACTCCTGTTTCCGGTTCTTCTGACGTCTTCTCTGTGAAGGAGATTCTGGCCTCCAAGACGGTCAGAGGAAAAACATTTTTTTGGGTGGATTGGGAAGGCTGTGGCCCAGAAGAGAGATCCTGGGAACCTGAGGACAACATCCTAGACAAAAGTCTTATCCTCAGGTTCTCAGGCTCCAAGAAGAGGGGGAGACCCAAGGGGGGGGGGGGTACTGTTACGCCGAGCGCTCCGGGTCCCCGCTCCTCCCCGGAGCGCTCACAGCATCCTCGCATTTGCAGCGCCCCGGTCAGACCTGCTGACCGGGTGCGCTGCAATATCTCTCTCAGCCGGGATGCGATTCGCGATGCGGGAGGCGCCCGCTCGCGATGCGCATCCCGGCTCCCGTACCTGACTCGTTCCCCGTCTGTCTTGTCCCGGCGCGCGCGGCCCCGCTCCTTAGGGCGCGCGCGCGCCGGGTCTCTGCAATTTAAAGGCCCACTGCGCCACTGATTGGCGCAGCAGGCTTAATCAGTGTGTTCACCTGTGCACTCCCTACTTATACCTCACTTCCCCTGCACTCCCTCGCTGGATCTTGTTGCCATTGTGCCAGTGAAAGCGTTTCCTTGTGTGTTCCTAGCCTGTGTTCCAGACCTCCTGCCGTTGCCCCTGACTACGATCCTTGCTGCCTGCCCTGACCTTCTGCTACGTCCGACCTTGCTCTTGTCTACTCCCTTTTACCGCGCCTATCTTCAGCAGTCAGAGAGGTTGAGCAGTTGCTGGTGGATACGACCTGGTTGCTACCGCCACTGCAAGACCATCCCGCTTTGCCGCGGGCTCTGGTGAATACCAGTAGCAACTTAGAACCGGTCCACCAACACGGTCCACGCCAATCCATCTCTGGCACAGAGGATCCACCTCCAGCCAGCCGAATCGTGACAGTACTAATTTGGTTTAAAAGTTTGTGATTTTTTTTAAGCACAACAATAATAGAAAAGTAAATAATCATGGGTATCATTTTAATCGTATTGACCCTCAGAATAAAGAACACACGTCATTTTTACCATAAATTGTACGGCGTGAAAACGAAACCTTCCAAAATTAGCAAAATTGCGTTTTTCTTTTTAATTTCCCCACAAAAATAGTGTTTTTTGGTTGCACCATACATTTTATGATATAATGAGTGATGTCATTACAATGGAAAACTGGTCGCGCAAAAAACAAGCCCTCATACCAGTCTGTGGATGAAAATATAAAAGAGTTATGATTTTTAGAAGGCGAGGAGGAAAAAACGAAAACGTAAAAATTAAATTGTCTGAGTCCTTAAGGCCAAAATGGGCTGAGTCCTTAAGGGGTTAAAAGAAGAATTTTAAAATTAAAATTGAAGATTTATGTTAGCAATTGCTGCTATAAAATATTTTTAGGTAATGTCCCAGGCCCAGCAGTATCAGTAAACCATACAGTGGCTGAATGGCATAGCCTAGAGCTGACGGCAGCATGAGTAGACAATAGGGTTTAACAATCCCTAAGATTAAAAGATGAATTTTAAAGTTAATTTTGAAGATTTATGGTAGCTAGTGCTACCATAAAATATTTTTAGGTAATGTCCCAGGCCCAGCAGCATCAATAAACCATATAGTGGCGTAATGGCACAGCCTGGAGTTTGTGGCAGCATGAATAAATCATATAATGGCTGAATGGCACAGCCTGGAGTTTGTGGCAGCATGAGTAAACAATAGGGCATCACAATCCCTAAGGTTAAAAGATTAATTTTAAAATTGAAATGTAAGATTTTGAAATTGAAATTTAAGATTGCACTCCCAAGTTTTAATGTCCCGGGCACCGGCGTGTTGTTACAAAGGACTAAATCTAACAAGAAGTCACATGTCACATAGCAGCACAATGACAGAGCCTGGAGGAGTAATCAGTATGAGGAGACCATATAGTGGCAGAATGATCGCCTGGAGTTTGTGGCAGCATGAGGAGACCATATAGTGGCTGAATGGCACAGCCTGGAGTTGGAAGCAGCAAGAGTAGAACTTATAGTGGCTGAATGACACAGCCTGGCGTTTGTGGCAGCATGAGGAGACCACATAGTGACTGAATGGCACAGCCTGGAGGTGGTGAACCGTGAGGAGACCATATAGTGTCTGAATGGCACAGCCTGGAGGTGGCTGAAGCAGGAGGAGACCATATAGTGGGTGAATGTCACAGCCTGGAGGTGGTGAAGCATGAGAAAAGACCATATAATGGCTGAATGGCACAGCCTGGAGGTGGTGAAGCATGGAGAGACCATATAGCGTCTGAATGGCACAGCCTGGAGGTGGCTGAAGCAGGAGGAGACCATATAGTGGCTGAATGTCACAGCCTGGAGGTGGTGAACCATGAGGTTCTGAATGGCAAAGCCTAGAGGTGGCTGAAGCATGAGGAGACCATATAGTGGCTGAATTGCACAGCCTGGAGTTGGCTGATGCATGAGGAAACCATATAGTGGCTGAGTGGCACAGCCTGGAGGTGGTGCAACATGAGAAGAGCATATGGTGTCTGAATGGCACAGCCTGGAGTTGGCTGAAGCACGACGAGACCATATAGTGGCTGAATGGCACAGCTTGGAGTTGGCTAAAGCATGAGAAGACCATATAGTGGCTGAATGGCACAACCTGGAGGTGGTGAAGCATGAGAAAAGACCATATAATGGCTGAATGGCACAGCCTGGAGGTGGTGAAGCATGGAGAGACCATATAGCGTCTGAATGGCACAGCCTGGAGATGGCTGAAGCAGGAGGAGACCATATAGTGGCTGAATGTCACAGCCTGGAGGTGGTGAACCATGAGGTTCTGAATGGCAAAGCCTAGAGGTGGCTGAAGCATGAGGAGACCATATAGTGGCTGAATTGCACAGCCTGGAGTTGGCTGATGCATGAGGAAACCATATAGTGGCTGAGTGGCACAGCCTGGAGGTGGTGCAACATGAGAAGAGCATATGGTGTCTGAATGGCACAGCCTGGAGTTGGCTGAAGCACGACGAGACCATATAGTGGCTGAATGGCACAGCTTGGAGTTGGCTAAAGCATGAGAAGACCATATAGTGGCTGAATGGCACAACCTGGAGGTGGTGAAGCATGAGAAAAGACCATATAATGGCTGAATGGCACAGCCTGGAGGTGGTGAAGCATGGAGAGACCATATAGCGTCTGAATGGCACAGCCTGGAGGTGGCTGAAGCAGGAGGAGACCATATAGTGGCTGAATGTCACATCCTGGAGGTGGTGAACCATAAGGTTCTGAATGGCAAAGCCTAGAGGTGGCTGAAGCATGAGGAGACCATATAGTGGCTGAATTGCACAGCCTGGAGTTGGCTGATGCATGAGGAAACCATATAGTGGCTGAGTGGCACAGCCTGGAGGTGGTGCAACATGAGAAGAGCATATGGTGTCTGAATGGCACAGCCTGGAGTTGGCTGAAGCACGACGAGACCATATAGTGGCTGAATGGCACAGCTTGGAGTTGGCTAAAGCATGAGAAGACCATATAGTGGCTGAATGGCACAACCTGGAGGTGGTGAAGCATGGAGAGACCATATAGCGTCTGAATGGCACAGCCTGGAGGTGGCTGCAGCATGAGGAGACCATATAGTGGCTGAATGGCACAGCCTGGAGATGTTGAAACATGAGGGTACCATATAGGGGCTGCATAGCACAACCTGGAGTTAGCAGAAGCATGAGAAGAGACCATATAGTGTCTGAATGACACAGCCTGGAGGTGGCAGCAGCATCAGGAGTCCTGAAAGAGACCCGGTGATAGAGTAGTGCGAAGGTCTGATATGAAGGCATGTTTTTAACTGGGGAGCAGTGCCTTAAATCTGTTTGGCACTATCCATATACTTGAAGTGTTGGACAAGACAGCTTTTCCAGGGCAAATTCTGCTACTTGCAGCCACAAATCAAGTTTTGTTGCCCAGAAGTCCAGCAAATCTTCAAGGTATGTTGGCATGGGCATGTCAAGGTATGCCACCACCTGCTGGTTAAGGTCCTACTCACTATGTGGGTGAAGAAAGTTACTCCTCAGTGACTGTAGACTCAGGCTACTGCTGATGGAGCTGGTACTACTCCTGCCACCCCACCCCCCTTAGTGGCCATGGCAATGGAAGGTGAGCGCAGAGGTCCCTCCATTCAGAACTGCAAGAGGATGGACGATGGTGCCGATAGGCATCGGCCAACTGATTATATAGGATGCCTCTGTAGTAGGTCAGTTTGTTCTCCCTCTCAGTGGGTGTAAAAAAGGCCCCTACTTTGTGGTGGTAGCAGGGGTCCAATAAGGTGGAGAGCCATAAGTCATCCCGCTGTCGAATTGTGACAATTCGGCGGTCACTACGCAAGCAAGTGCGCATGCATCATGCCATTTGTGCAAGTGACTCGGATGGACTCCCTGCCTCCATCTCCACTGCATACTGCCATGGTGTGTCTGGGTCCTCTGTCCCACCTCCCTCTTAACCCTCAGCTCCTCTGGCTGCTCTTGCTCCTCCTCTCTTGTCAGATTACTAGAAAAACCGCCCATTTGGCAAAACCAAAACTGTGCTCCACTGTGCCCCTCCCCCTCCTCCTCCTCCTCCTCCAGTTCAGCCCCCACAGGGCTCATGTGGCCATGAGATGTAGGCGCCATGTCACCATTGCTCTGACCAGCCACAGTTTCCAACACGTGTTGTAAGAAATGAAGCAGTGGAATGATGTCTTTCATCCCGTAATCCTGGTGACTGACTAATAATGTGGCTTCCTCAAAGGGCCTCAGCAAACAGCAGGTGTCACGTATGAGCTGCCACTGGTTGACATTGAAGTTACACAGGGGAGTACCCCTATCTGCTTGGATCATCAAGAAATCGGTGAAGGTTTTTCTCTGTTCGTATGGTCGGTCCAACATGTGGAGGGTGGAATTCCATTGTGTGGCAACGTCGCAAATCAGACTATGTTGGGGATACCGTTCTGACACTGCAGCTCAAGGAGGGTGTGCTTTGCAGTGTACGAGTGGCTGAAGTGCATGCAAAGTTTCCTTCCCATTGTTAGGATGTCTTGCAAATGGGGGGAACACTTCAGAAACCGTTGACAACCAGATTGAACACGTGTGCCATGCAGGGCGCATTGCTCAGCCTTCTCAGTCGCAACGCAGACAAGATGTTCTTTCCATTGTCAGTCACCATGGTTCCCATTTCCAGTTTTTTGGAGTAAGCCATGCTCTGATTTCTTTACAATGACTTTTAGCAGTTCCTCCCCTGTGTGACTCCATTCGCCAAGGTAATCCATGTGAAGAACATCGTGACACCGCCATGCCCTGCACACACGGTATGCTGAAGGGCCACTGAGACTAGTCTGGGTAGTAAAGGCTGAGGACATGGTGGAGGATGAGGAGGCGGAGTCGCACACTGTCACAGGACCAACGGCCTGAGAGCGTGCAGGAGGAAGCAGCGTGACTTGTCCAAGTTGTTGTTTTGGCTGTGCAGGAGCCACATTAACCCAGAGAGCCGTAAAGGACGTGTATTGCCCCTGGGCATATTTACAGCTCAAGATGTTGGCGCTGCCTTGCACTTTGGTACACACCGACAGGTTCAAGGACTGGACAACCTTCTCTTCCACAAAATTGTGCAGGACTGGTACGGCCTTCTTCGCAAAGAAATGACGTCTTGGCACTCTCCACCTCGGCTCGGCACAAGCCATCAGTTCTCTGAAAGGTGCAGAGTCCACCACTTGGATTGGAATATCTTTCTGCCACCATAGAGAATAGACTGCCTACCTTTTATGAGACCTGGAATGTGTGGGTTACATTTGAAGCTGATCGACTCCAAAAAACGACTCCCAAAAACTTTTTTTTTACAGTTTTAATGCCCCCATAGTGGATTATTTATAGCAATCATTTTTTTGCTAATACTGTTCAGTGCTATGCATATGCATAGCACTGATCAGTATCATCGATGATCTTCTACTCTGGTCATCTCGATCTCAGACCAGAGCAGATGACCCTCGGAGATGGATGGAGGCAGGTGAGGGAACCTCTGTCCGCCATTTTGGATAATCGGATATCCGCTGCAGTGCCGCAAGCAATTCAATCATCCAATATAACACCTGCATTGCCCCAGATGCTGTGATCTGTATTCATCATGGCATCTGAGGGGATAACGGTGCACATCAGTGCCATTGCTGATATCTGTGATTACTGGCAGGTCCCTGGCTGCTGATAACAGCTGGGACCTGCTGTTCCTGATGTTCTGTTGCTTGCATCCTGGTGTGTTAAGCACCACTGCATCAGGAAGTACATTTACGTCCTGTGTCACAATTTAAACAATTGTAAACTTTGTTGAGTGCTATGGGAAATTGGAAAAGGACATTGTCAAGCTTATCACTCACTGTTCTAATCCTCTTCATTCCAGGGATTCCCTGAGGAAGTCCATTCTTCCTTGCAGAAGTTTAAGCCCTTCTCCTAATACCAAATGTTGACACATTTTTTAACTCTTCATCTTCTAGGAGCCATAATCCTTTTATTTCTTCACCTGCAGAGCTACCTGAGAACTTGTCTATTGCAAGACTCCATTCACTTTTTTTTAAATACACCCTTCCTTTTACTGTAAAAATTTACTTCAAGACAACAACAACAAAAAATTGTCGGCTTAAATAAAAAAAAAACAATTCTGCAACTGTTGAGCACATTTTTTTATACTTTTCACTTTTCAGTCAAATTGGCATGTTATCTTTAGTATGCTTGTCTGTACCATTACAACAATACCTATTTTAAATAATTTTATGTTTGAAAAACAAAAGCATGGCCATATTTGAATTGAGACATTCTGATCCCTGTTTATTTATAAATGTTTCTATCTATAGAGCTGTGTGATGTCTCCTTTATTTGCTCTGTGATCTTTAGTTTTAATCAGAACCATGTGGCATAGGGAGGACTTTTGGATCACTTTTAATGATCTTTTTTCTGATGTGTGCAATTTAAAATTTTGATGTTTGCACTTTTATACTTACATGGGATTTTCACAATGTGCCATTAATGTATGCACATAAAGGTATAATATCTAAGTGTGAAAATTGTCTAGAAGCCCCTAAGAGTGATGTACTTCTTGAATCAATATCTACTAGTATCAATAGAAGTAAGTTTCACAATAGTTTGTTGGCAGATAGAAGGGGTATCTTATGAATAAAACAGAATTATAAATAATACAGAAAAAGAAATGCTATTGCTAATGATCCATGAAATTAAATTTGAAAGAATTCCATAAAATGTTACTGCTTGGCTGAGATGTAGCTCCACAACAACTCAAGCTAAACTTATAATGCAAAGGGTGAGAAATTGTGATTGACCAAGTTAAAATAGTTACACATATGTGTAAGTATTAAACATAGAAATAAAAATGAAAAGCCTTTGTAACTATTATAAAGGATAACATGACATACAAATAAATAAATAAACATAGATTTTCTTTCATCTTCATGTTAATATCTATGAATACAATCTTATAGCAAGATATGTTCACATTATGTAATATGCACTTACATGGTGTTATAAGGGTGCATTTCAATGCTCTGGTTTTACAAAATTTGTTGTAAAACTATGTGAAAACATGTTTTCATGAGCAAATGTTCATGTTTTTGCCATTTGTGGTATTGGTGCAACTCTTTATTGCAAAATATAAACCTACAAACATTGGACACCAAACAAATTGTAACGCTGAGCTGTTCTGCTCTGGCTTGCAGCGCCCCGGTCAAACACACTGACCGGGAGCGCTGCTCTGTGTCCTCCGGCAGGGATGCGATCCACGTGGCGGGACGTGCCTGCCCGTGGGTCGCATTCTGATCATCTCACCTGCCCCGTCCTCCTGCTCAGTCCCATTCTCTAGGGCGCTCGCGCGCTGGGTCTCTCAGATTTAAAGGGCCAGTGCACCATTAATTGGTGCCTGGTCCAATCAGTTCCCAAGCACTCCCCCCACATAAAAACCCACTTCCCCTTCCTGTCCTTGCCGGATCTTGTGTCCCTAGTGCCCTGAGAAAGCGTTCTGTGTGTTCCCAAGCCTGTGTATCCAGACCCTTGCTGTTGCCCCTGACTACGAACCTTTGCTGCCTGCCTTGACCTCTTGCTACGTCCGACCTTGCCTTTGCCTTGTCCTTGTGTACTACGCCTATCTCAGCTGTTAGTGAGGTCGAGTCACTATCGGGGGATACAACCTGGGAGTTACCGCCGCAGCAAGTCCATCCCGCCTTGCGGTGGGCTATGGTGAAAACCAGTAACTTCTTAGAACCGGTCCCCTGGTACGGCCCACGCCATCGCCTCACTAACACAGAGGATCCACTACCCGCTTCCAGTCCGGTTCCTGACACAAATCTTTCCTAAATAATGTACAATGCTTTATTAACAACAATATACAAGACAGAATAGCGCTTCCAATTAAAACAAACTGCCCTTAAAACTCATACAGCCCAAAAGAGAGAACACACGGGTGGGGAAGCACCACAATATTAACTTTATTACTATAGCCAATCCAGAAGTTGTAAAATTTATTTAAGAACCAGCATATTATTGTGCTAAAATCATATAATTAAATCATACCATACCTAACTGGGACATTGTAAGGGTACACTGATGCCTCCCACCACCTCCTAAACAAGGGTTTTGACTCTTCGTCAAGAAGTGGGGGTGAATGCCCTAACGCTGCCTTAAATACCGTAGCTGCATAATTGCAACAGAGGGAATTATTTAAGACAGACTGTCCATGTTTGTGCATGGGTTTATTATTGCCCATCTAAAAATACATTTAGTTTATTTTATTGCCTTTTTTTCTTATTTTTAGCACACACAGTTTATGCACCAACAATATCTTTACTTATAATGATCTACTTTTATAGGTGGCTTTGTAAAGGTATCCTAAACCTTAGCCACGTCCCTTTTGGTGAGTAAAAATGTAAAGACTCTAGTGTGGTGCATTTTACTATATGTTTTGGTGTAATTTCATTAAAAAAGTATCAGACAATTTTTGTTCATGCAGAGCCAAAATTGTGTCACATAAGACATAGTAAATGTGGACCAGAGTCCCTATGAATATAAGAGAAAAGTAACAATAGGGGGTTCAGATTCTTGCTGCATCCAGTGGATTGGGATATAATCAAAAGCTATTCTGCCACAGAAAGAAGATGGAAGTTTTATAACTTTCACTTGGTAAGTAGACATGGGTGTGCTTCTTCATGTTCTGCCTTTTGGCTCCAAGCTACATAACCAAAAGGATTTATCCTTTCCTAATTTTCTATTCAAAGCAAGGTGATGGAGAGTGCTGCAGTTGACAACAGTCCCAGAAAAAGAGATGGGGTTTTGCTGTGCCCAGACATTTACTGGGTGTTCTTGGGCATTCTAAAGGTAGTTCTGGGTGGACCTGGAGGAGTGGCCTAGGTATCCCAGGATTTCATGCGCAAATATGTTTAATTTGACATGTAAGGTCCCATATTGCAAAAAACCCTACCTTATCTTAACAGACTTGAATATTATAATCACTATATAGTGGTACAGTGTGGGAGCATATGGAAGGGTCTAGCTGCTATTTTAGGGCACAATATGGGGCATATGTATAGGCCTAATTTTTATTTTTAAGTAAATGCATGGTGATATAATAAATGGTAGTGGAAATGGTGTGGTGGTAGTATTGGATAACAGTATATTATATTAACAATATATTTATTATGTCATTGTGTGGTGATAATGGTAGTGATAATGATGTTGCTGGTATTATTTGACCCTTGTATACTGTACTATTATATAATGTGTGTACCATTATTATTTTGTAACTTTGCATTTACATTTTATATATTTGGATAAAAAGACCCACCAAAATCCTTCACACTGGCCCATGCTTTTCTTAACCTGGTCCTACTCAAAGCCCACAGAATGCTGCCTTATGTCTGCATATGTATTGCTACCACAGCAGATTTGTCTCTACCCATTTGTTTCACTTTGTTTGGTGGTGCTAACTTATGTTTATGCACATTACCGATCTCTTACAATGTAAATTCTTTGTGCCCTTGATGAAGTAGCTAATTTATAATGAAACACAACGGACTGGTATTTCTATTTTAATATCAGTTCCAGCTATGATTTTCCTGTAACACCATTTCAACATTGATTGATTGTGTTTCCTTTTCTATTTGATTTGGCAAGTATGATTTATTTCATTTTATTGGCTTTTTATCTTTTGAACTTGTCACATGATGTGGTGAATTGTCTTCTCTGCTATTTAGTTTATTCTGCCATTGTTTACATGAATCATGGTCATGAATTCTGTACTTTACTTTAGGTACTATCTCTTTTGTTGTCTGAAAAATATAATTAACTGTATAATGTCACAGTTAATTGCTTTACACTATGCCTTGAGTTCCTTGGACGGGTCCCATATTAGCTCTTTAATTTTCTTAGAAAGTTATAAGTGTATGAGGGCCTAGTAGATGCTTGTGTTAAAGGAGAACTTCAACAACTAACTTTTCACCTATCCATAGGATAAGTAACTGGTTGCGGGGAGTCTGGCCACTGGGAGTTCCTGTGATCTTCGGAATTGGATCCAGCTCTTAGTGAGGATCACATGCTGCAGATATTCCATCTTTTTCTATGACACTACCAAAAAGACCCAAGTTGCAGCACTTGGACATCACTGGCGCTCCCATTGAAATGAATGGAGTGCCTGCCATCTACCAGTAGACACATGCTCCTAGTAGACATTCATGCATGCGGAGATACCACATATTGACACGGCAAAGATCCGTGTTATCGGCAATCGATTGCTCAAACCTTGATTTCAGACTTGGAGTAATCAATCACTGATCGGACGCGATGGAGGCAGGTAAGGGGGCCTCTGCTCAAGTTGTAGCTGATCGGGACATCACAATTTTACCGCCATGGTCCCGATCAGCCTGACTGAGCTGCCGGGAAGCTTTCACTTTCATTTTAGATGCAGCGATGAACTTTGAATGCCGCGTCTAAAGGTTTAATAGCATGCGGCACAACAATCGGTGCTGCACACTATTAGCCCAGGGTCCTGGCTTTCTTTAGCCGACCCGGTATGACATGGGGTCACGGCGTGACCCCGCATTATATACCGGGACCGGATGCAGGGCCTACAGGTACTCCCTGCATCCTTAAGAGGTTAAAGGGGTACTCCAGTGGAAACGTGTTTTTTTTTTTTTTTTAAATCAATGGGTGACAGATTTGAAATTACTTCTATTAAAAAATCTTAGTCATTTCAGTACTTTTTAGCAGCTGTATGCTACAGAGGAAAATCTTTATATTTTGAATTTCTTTTTTGTGTTGTCCACAGTGCTCTCTACTGACACCTGATGCCCATATCAGGAACTGTTCAGAGCAGAAGAAAATCCCCATAGCAAACCTATGGTACTCTGGACATTTCTTGACACGGACAGAGGTGTCAGCAGAGAGCATTGTGGACAACACAAAAAAGAAATTAAAAAAGTTAAGATTTTTTTCTGTAGCATACAGCTGCTAAAAAGTACTAAAAAGATTAAGATTTTTTAATAGAAGCAATTTACAAATCTTTTTAACTTTCTGGCACCAGTCCATTTAAAAAAATTTTTTTCCACCGGAGTACTCCTTTAACCCCTTAAGTACTCAGCCCATTTGGACCTTAACCCCTTCCCGCAGAATGTCATATATAAACGCCGGGTTGTGCAGTGCGTTCGCGCATCCCGGCGTTTATAAATGACATTCAGTTAACCCGGTGATGCGCAGCATCGCACGGGTTAACTGGCAGAAGTCCCGCTGTTTCCAGCAGGGGACAACTTCTGCTTCACCCCCAGGACCATCCATTGATGGTCCTGGTCAGCGATCACTGTGATTGGTCCCTGTGGACCAATCACAGTGATCTGGGGTGAAAGTTCAGATCCCCCACACTGCCCGCCCCTGGAAGTCGGGCAGAACGGGGGACGATGGCTGCGGGGGCTCGCGGGGACCTGCAGCATAGGGGGGGAACATCAGGGGACCGGCGGCCTTACCTGGCGGGACCGAGGAGCAGCGGCAGGACCGGCCACGTGGAGGAGCAGCGACGGGACCGGCAGGTGAGTGTATGGTCCTCAGAAGCAGCAGTGAAGATCTTCACTGCTGCTTCTAGGAGTCTGAAAACTACAACTCCCAGCATGCCTAGACAGCCTTTGGCTGTCTGGGCATGCTGGGAGTTGTAGTTTTGCAACATCTGGAGGGCCCCAGTTTGGAGACCATTGTATAATGGTCTCCAATCTGTGCTCTTCCAGCTGTTGCAAAACTACAACTCCCAGCATGCACTGACTGTCCAGGCATGCTGGGAGTTTTAGTTCAGCAACATCTGGCTCTTCAGATGTTGCCGAACTACAACTCCCAGCATGCCCTTCAGCGGTCTGGGCATGCTGGGAGTTGCAGTTTTGCAACAACTGGAGACACACTGGTTGGGAAACATTGTCTGTATCTAACTCAGTGTTTCCTAACCTGTGTGCCTCCAGCTGTTGCAAAACTATAACTCCCAGCATGCACTAACAGACCATGCATGCTGGGAGTTGTAGTTTTGCAACATCTGGAGGGCCCCAGTTTGGAGACCATTGTATAATGGTCTCCAATCTGTGCTCTTCCAGCTGTTGCAAAACTACAACTCCCAGTATGCACTGACTGTCCAGGCATGCTGGGAGTTTTAGTTCAGCAACATCTGGCCCTTCAGATGTTGCCGAACTACAACTCCCAGCATGCCCTTCAGCTGTCTGGGCATGCTGGGAGTTGTAGTTTTGCAACAATTGGAGACACACTGGTTGGGAAACATTGTCTGTATCTAACTCAGTGTTTCCTAACCTGTGTGCCTCCAGCTGTTGCAAAACTATAACTCCCAGCATGCACTAACAGACCATGCATGCTGGGAGTTGTGGTTTTGCAACAGCTGGTGCACCCCCCCCTCCCCCTGTGAATGTACAGGGTACATTCACATGGGCGAGGCTTTTACAGTGGTTTTCTCGCATCTTGAGATGCAGCAAATTTTGCGCCGGGAAACTAGCTGTAATCCCCCGCCCATGTGACTGTACCCTAAAAACACTACACTACACTAACACAAAATAAAATAAAAAGTAAAAAACACTACATATACACATACCCCTACACAGCCCCCCTCCCCCAATAAGAACGTCCGGTACACCACTGTTTCCAAAGCAGAGCCTCCAGCTGTTGAAAAACAACAACTCCCAATATTGCCGGACAGCCGTTGACTGTCCACGCATGCTGGGAGTTTTGCAACAGCTGGAGGCACCCTGTTTGGGAATCACTGGCGTAGAATACCCCTATGTCCACCCCTATGCAAATCCCTAATTTAGGCCTCAAATGCGCACGGCGCTCTCACTTTGGGGCCCTGTCGTATTTCAAGGCAACAGTTTAGGGCCACATATGGGGTATCGCCGTACTCGGGAGAAATTGCGTTACAAGGTTTGGGGGGCTTTTTCTTCTTTAACCCTTCATGAAAAGGAAATGTTGGGGTCTACACCAGAATGTTAGTGTAAAAAAATTAATTTTTTTACACTAACATGCTGATGTTGCCCTATACTTTACATTTTCACAAGAGGTAAAAGGGAAAAAAGCCCCCCAAAATTTGTAACGCAATTTCTCCCGACTACGGAGATACCCCATATGTGAGCGCAAAGTGCTCTGAGGGCGCACAACAAGGCCCAGAAGGGAGAGCGCACCATGTACATTTGAGGTGATTTGCACAGGGGTGGCTGATTGTTACAGCGGTTTTAACAAACGCAAAAAAAAAAAAACCCCACATGTGACTACATTTCAGAAACGACACCCCTCACGGAATGTAATGAGGGGTGCAGTGAGAATTTACCCCCCACAGGTGTCTGACGGATCTTTGGAACAGTGGTCCGTGAAAATGAAAACTTTTACAGCCCACTGTCCCAAAGATCTGTCAGACACCAGTGGGGGGCAAATGCTCACTGTACCCCTTGTTACGTTCCTCAAGGGGTCTCGTTTCCAAAATGGTATGCCATGTGTTTTTTTTTTGCTGTTCTGGCACCAGAGGGGCTTCCTAAATGCGACATGCCCCCCTAGCAAAATTTACTCTCAAAAAGCCAAATATGACTCCTTCTCTTCTGAGCATTGTAGTTCGCCCATAGTGCACTTCAGGTCAACTTATGGGGTACCTCCATACTCAGAAGAGAAGGGGTTACAAATATTGGGGGGTATTTTCTGCTATTAACTCTTGCAAAAATGTGAAATTTGGGGGGAAACACACATTTTAGTGGAATTTTTTTTTTTTTTTTTACATATGCAAAAGTCGTGAAACACCTGTGGGGTAATAAGGCTCACTTTATTCCTTATTACATTCCTCAAGGGGTCTAGTTTCCAAAATGGTATGCCATGTGTTTTTTTTTTGCTGTTCTGGCACCATAGGGGCTTCCTAAATGCGACATGCCCCCCGAGCAAAATTTGCTCTCAAAAAGCCAAATATGACTCCTTCTCTTCTGAGCATTGTAGTTCGCCCATAGTGCACTTCAGGTCAACTTATGGGATACCTCCATACTCAGAAGAGAAGGGGTTACAAATATTGGGGGGGTATTTCCTGCTATTAACCCTTGGAAATATGTGAAATTTGGGGGGAAACACACATTTTAGTGAAAAAACAATTTTTTTTTTTACATATGCAAAAGTCGTGAAACACCTGTGGGGTATTAAAGCTCACTTTATTCCTTGTTATGTTCCTCAAGGGGTCTAATTTCCAAAATGGTATGCCATGTGAGGGTTTTTTGCTGTTCTGGCACCATAGGGGCTTCCTAAATGCAACATGCCCCCCAAAAACCATTTCAGAAAAACGTACTCTCCAAAATTCCCTTATCGCTCTTTCCCTTCTGAGCCCTCTACTGCGCCCGCCGAACACTTTACATAGACATATGAGGTATGTACTTACTCGAGAGAAATCGGGCTACAAATATAAGTATACATTTTCTCCTTTTACCCCTTGTAAAAATTCAAAAATTGGGTCTACAAGAACATGCGAGTGTAAAAAATGAAGATTGTGAATTTTCTCCTTCACTTTGCTTCTATTCCTGTGAAACACCTAAAGGGTTAAAATGATGACTGAATGTCATTTTGAATACTTTGGGGGGTGCAGTTTTTATATAGGGGTCTTTTGTGGGGTATTTATAATATGAAGACCCTTCAAATCCACTTCAAACCTGAACTGGTCCCTGAAAAATAGTGAGTTTGAAAATTTTGTGAAAAATTGGAAAATTGCTGCTGAACTTTGAAGCCCTCTGGTGTCTTCCAAAAGTAAAAACTCGTCACTTTTATGATGCAGACATAAAGTAGACATATTGTATATGTGAATAAAATTTTTTTTTATTTGTAATATACATTTTCCTTACAAGCAGAGAGCTTCAAAGTTAGAAAAATGCAAAATTTTCAAATTTTTCATAAAATTTTAGGATTTTTCACAAGGAAAGGATGCAAGTTACCACAAAAATTTACCACCATGTTAACGTAGAATATGTCACAAAAAAACAATCTCGGAATCAGAATGATAACTAAAAGCATTCCAGAGTTATTAATGTTTAAAGTGACAGTGGTCAGATGTGCAAAAAACGCTCTGGTCCTTAAGGCCAAAATGGGCTTGGTCCTGAAGGGGTTAAGGACTAAGACAATTTTATTTTTACGTTTTAGTTTTTTCCTCCTCCCCTTCAAAAAATCATAACTCTTTTATATTTTAATCCATAGACTAGTATGAGGGCTTGTTTTTTGCACGACCAGTTGTCCTTTGTAATGCCATCACTAACTTTACCATAAAATGTATGGTGCAACCAAAAAAATACTATTTGTGTGGGGAAATTAAAAAGAAAACCACAATTTTGCTAATTTTGGAAGGTTTTGTTTTCACGCCGTACAATTTATGGTAAAAATTCTCTGGGTCAATACGATTAAAATGATACCAATGATTCTACACTTTTCTATTACTGTTGCGCTTAAACAAAATCGCAAACTTTTTAACCAAATTAGTACGTTTAAAATCCCCCTATTTTGAAGACCTATAACTTTTTCATTTTTCCGTATAAGCGGCGATATGAGGGCTCATTTTTTGCGCCATGATCTGTACTTTTTAGTAATACCATATTTGCTTATACAAAACTTTTATTAAATTTTTTATAATTTTTTTTGGAATAAAATGTTCTAAAAAAGCAGTTATTTTGGAAAAAAAAATTTACGTTCATGCCGTTCACCGTACGGGATCATTTACATTTTATTTTAATAGTTCGGATATTTACGCACCTGGCGATATCAAATATGTATATACAATAATTTTTTTACACTTTTTGGGGGTAAAAGAGGAAAAAAAGACAATTTACATTTTTATTGGGGGAGGGGTTTTTTTCGCATTTTTTTTACTTTATTTTTTTTTTACTTTTTTAACTTTTATTTTTACACTCTTATAGTCCCCATAGGGGACTATTTATAGCAACCATTCGATTGCTAATGCTGTTCAGTGCATTGTATAGGACACAGCACTGATCAGCATTATCGGTCATCTTCTGCTCTGGTCTGCGGGAAGGCAGATCAGTGCAGAAGACTCCCGGAAGGCAGCGGCACCAGGTGAGGGGACCTCTGTCTGCCGTGCAGGATGATCGGATTGCCGCGGCAGCGCTGCGGGCGATCCGATCATCCTGTTAAGTGACCTTGATGCTGCAGATGCCGTGATCTGTATTGATCACGGCATCTGAGGGGTTAATGGCGGACATCCGCGGGATCGCGGGTGTCCGCCATTACCGGCGGGTCCCACAGCCGGGACCTGCCGCGCATGATGCCGGCATCGCTCCAATGCCCGCGGTTATGCTCAGGACGTAAATGTATGTCCTGGTGCGTACCACATCACCAGGACATACATTTACGTCCTGCGTCGTTAAGGGGTTAATGTGTGGGACACTGGCACAACATGTGCTGGTGGGGTTCCAGAACATAAATGTGCATAAAATCAAAACTACCTCTTGGCTCAAATTTTAATGCAGCAGGTTAAAGGGGTTATCCAGGAAAAAAAAAAACTTTTTTTTATATATAGCAACTGACTCCAGAAAATATAACAGATTTGTATATTACTTCTATTAAAAAATCTTAATCCTTTCAGTACTTATGAGCTGTTGAAGTAGAGTTGTTCTTTTCTAAGTGCTCTCTGATGACACCTGTCTCGGGAACTGTCCAGAGTAGAAGAAAATCCCCATAGCAAACCTATTCTGCTCTGTGCTGTTCTTGAGACAAGCAGAGATATCAGCATAGAGCACTGTTGCCAGACAGAAAAGAACAACTTAACTTCAGCAGCTGATAATTATTAGAAGGATTATATATATTTTTTTAATACAAGCAATGTACAAATCTGTTTAACTTTCTGGAGCCAGTTGATATATAAAAAAAGTTTTTTTTTCCTGGAATACCCCTTTAAATGGTCACATTATAGAGACATGTAAAAAGCTTTGATCAATTTGGGTCTAATTGTTCGGACCCCAACCTATTGCTGGAAAATGCTGGGAAAAGCAAAAGTGCTTTCTCTCCTGTTCTGTGCCATGTGACCATGACAATCTTACAATGAATGTCTATGGGATTGTTTTGGTCGCTGACATAGAGTGTGTGCTTCTATCCTTGTTTGTTCTAGTAATGGGTCGCAGTCTGAAGACACAGATCATGACTGATCAAAAGTTTTTACATGTCTCTAACTTTAATTAAAGAACTCTATGCAGCTGTTTCTCTTTTCTGAATGTAGCTTGCATAGCTCATAGAAGCCAACTACAGTATAATTGTGTAAAGTTCTACAAAACAGTCTAAAGCGCAGTAAAATGTTTAAGCCTAATTTGACATTAATATGTTCTTATATTTAGAATGCAGATAGGTTTGGATGAACCTGACACATTTTAATGCATAGTAGATCCAGTAACATTAAGAGAATGTTAAAGATTGAATACTTGTGTTTTTCCAGCAAATGACAGGGTTGATCAGTTACTGTAATGGTTCCAGGGAAGGTGATTTAATGCTACTGTTTAAATTTGGTGCTGAGAAAATGTTGACTGTCTACACTCTAGTCTTTTGAATCTACTTTTGGATAGTGGCATGCTTACAGTAATATATCATCTCTGAAAGCTGTTCTGATAATGTATTGCTTCAAAAAATGGAGTTGTCTCAGAATAATGTCTCTAAAAGTATTTTCAGTACTGTGAAAAATGCGGCAATGCTGATATATTGCTTAATCTACAGAAGGTCGATATTTCTTTTTGCATTGAAAATTTTTGTTAATAGGTCACACTTGTAGTTTAAAACTGGTGGCTTAAATAAAATAAAATAGACCCATCTGATTATAACAGTGTTTTCTCCTCCCTGAACTGCCATCCGCATTTTAACAGTTGATATAATTAAAACGTTTTTGATATATATGTTGTTTTCTTTACCATAATTAGCATATTTATTACATTCATATATATATTTATTAGCAGCTCTCTAAACTCAATTAAGTCAAGTGAGTTTTTTTTTTTTTTTTTTTTTTTATTTTAGCCTGATATTGAGATGAATATCAGGCTTCAAAATATATTTTGCAAGCTTATGTGTTCTGGACAAGTTTTTTTTCTAGATTGTTCATAATGCAAATATCAGAAAAGAAAGATGATATAAGCCCACTATTTTTGACTACATTTTGCAACAGGACTGTTTGTTTTTATTGTGTGTGGATAATGTTATTTGTCATGCATTTTTACATATATTGTAGTGTATAATTATGTGGGTCATGGTAAACATTGAGATGATTGTAAATAAATAACTACATTGAATATATAATGACTATATTGAATATATATATATATATATATATATATATATATATATATATATATATATATATACTGCTGGCAATAGAGATTGCAGGATCTAAGCTATTAGACAGAGGGACTCCCACTGTCACCCAATTGACACACCTGTGCAGCAATCATAGTACCCCTTAATGCATGTCTATGGGAGGGGGCATGATGGCCGCAATGCCCCCTTCCATAGACTTGCATTAAGAGGGTAAGGGGATAAGATGTCTAGGGGCGGAGTACCCCTTTAAGTCCTTCCCAATGGTAAGTGCTTATAGAACTAGTGTGAATTCGGGTAGAAAAACAGACATGGTGCACAGCTACAATCTTGTATAATGATTTGATTGCTTCTCAGCATAATATCAAAAACTAACAGGTTGTTAGTATACATTTTTGATCAAAAAGTACAAGCCCACTCGCCACGTCAATGCCACCTATTTAGAGTGGGTCCCTAACGTCCCTAGCATAAAATGGCGCAGCACCAGGCGGCGACCACCATCGCCGCGACACCAATGCCCACAGGGGGGAACGACTCACCGGCAGAGCGCCCCCAATGCCACTCAAACCAGTCTATGGGCCACACCCCACCGCAGACACGGCGCCACGGCAGCAACGGACACCGCACAGCACCACACCAGTGTGAACAAGGTGTAATAGCTCACTTACCATGCTCTCCCAGTCAGACTGGGAGGCTGCTAGGAAAGAAATGGCCCATGTGTAGCTAACTACTACTTATATAGGGTTGGGCTGAGGGGGTGGGGAAGAGTGCAGCACATGTTAAAAAAAAAAAAAAAAGAGGGGATAGAAATCACAGTGTGAATTCGGGTAGAAAACAGACATGGTGCACATCTACAACCTTGTATAATGATCTAATTGCTTCTCAGCATAATATCAAAAACTAACAGGTTGTTAGTATACATTTTTGATCAAAAAGTACAAGCCCACTCGCCACGTCAAGGCCACCTATTTAGAGTGGGTCCCTAACGTCCCTAGCATAAAATGGCGCAGCACCAGGCAGCGAACACCACCGCCGCGACACCAATGCCCACAGGGGGAACGACCCACCGGCAGAGCGGCCCCAATGCCACTCAAACCAGTCTATGGGCCGCACCCCCCCGCAAACACGGTGTCACTGGTGTGGTGCTGTGCGGTGTCCGTTGCTGCCGTGGCGCCGTGTCTGCGGGAGGGGGGGGTGCGGCCCATAGACTGGTTTGAGTGGCATTGGGGCCGCTCTGCCGGTAGGTCGTTCCCCCCTGTGGGCATTGGTGTCGCGGCGGTGGCGGTCGCCGCCCGGTGCTGCGCCATTTTATAATAGGGACGTTAGGGACCCACTCTGGATAGGTGGCCTTGACGTGGCGAGTGGGCTTGTACTTTTTTGATCAAAAATGTATACTAACAACCTGTTAGTTTTTGATATTATGCTGAGAAGCAATCAGATCATTATACAAGGTTGTAGATGTGCACCATGTCTGTTTTTCTACCCGAATTCACGCTTATAGAACTAGACTTGACTTCAGCCCCCCACACAGGTCCATCCACAAAAAAATAAAAAATAAATATATCAGAATATGGCATAATTGTCCTCACCCATAGAATAAAGATATCATTAAAACAGTAGTCCAGTATATATATATATATATATATATATATATATATATATAAAAAAAAAATATATATATATCACCTATCAGCCCCTTCCATGCATCTCTATGGGACAGATAGAGATAAACGAACACTGTATTTCTGGTTCTCCCATAAGGATGCATGGAGGGGTCATTTCAGTCATAGCTTCGTACCATGGTCGACATACTTTATTCATGCAGAGAGCCAGGGCACTGGGTAGGAGATCGCGGAGGGTCCTAGCAGTCTGACCCCCCGACATCTGACCCGTATGCCTTTTCTTGCAGATAGGGGATAGTTTTTTTTTAATACTTGATAACTCCTTTAATGCTGTGTGCACATTTAAATGCATATTTTTTAACTTCAAGCTATATATACTTGTTAATTTGTGTAATGAGGGAGGGTGTGGCCTAGGCATATGAGTGCCCTATGTGTGCTAAATTATAAGACAGTTTTTTCCCTCAAGCAAAATAGGCCAAAAAGAGATTTAACAAGTATAAAATTAGAAAAAGATTTTAAGAAAAAATCTGCACTCTTTACATTGTTAATTGGGTAATGATCACAGAATCATCAAAAATTTGGTTGAAAATACTAAACAGTGTCACAAAAAAAATTTCACAGATTTAAGAATCAAATGTGAAGCTAATAGGAAATCATTATTCCCCAGTACTATCATATTTCCAAACTGCAACCTACCTAGAGTGCCCAGAAGTACAATGGCCAAGATTTATCAAACTGTAAGAGAGAAAACATGAAGAGATTTTCCACAGCAACCAATCACAGCTCAGCTAACGAGCTCTGTTAAAGTGAAACCTGAGCTGTGATTGGTTGTTATGGGAAAATCTCTACACTTTTTCTCTTACACAGTTTGATAAATCTGGGCCAATGTGTTTATTGCTCCGTGACATGGTCAAGGTAAGGAGGACTGAAATCAAACCAGCCCTGAACAAGACTCAACATAGGTTGAGACATGAAGACGGGGACAAAAAGTATCTGAAGACAGATTTTTTAAATGTTTTATGGACTGATGAGATAAGAATGACTCCAAATACACGGTCACATGGCTGGATCAGAAAATAACATCAGAGTTACACTGCAACTCAGAGACTGGCAAGGTGGAGTTGGGGTATGGGTATGGACTGGTAAAAGATGAGCTAATTGGACCCTTTTAACCCCTTAAGGACACATGACGTACTGGAACGTCATGTGTCCGCTCCCGATCTATAATGCGGGGCCACGGCGTGGCCACGCGTCATAGCAGGTCGGGCCCGTGGCTAATAGCGTTCGGCAGTGATCACAGTGCCGTGCGCTATTAACCCTTTAGACGCGGCGTTCTAAGTTGAACGCCGCGTCTAAAGCGAAAGTGAAACCATGCCGGTTGGCTCAGTGGGCTGTTCAAGATAGCCGCGGCGAAATCGCAGCATCCCGAACAGCTTACAGGACAGCAGGAGGGTCCCTACCTGCCACCTCGCTGTCCGATCGCCGAATGACTGCTCAGTGCCTGAGATCCAGGCATGAGCAGTCAAGCGGCAGAATCATCGATCACTGGTTTCCTATGAGAAACCAGTGATCAATGTGAAAGATCAGTGTGTGCAGTGTTATAGGTCCCTATGGGAGCTATAACACTGCAAAAAAAAGTGAAAAAAAAGTGAATAAAGATCATTTAACCCCTCCCCTATTAAAAGTTTGAATCACCCCCCTTTTCCCATAAATAAAAACACAGTGAAAATAATAATAAAAATAAACATATATGGTATCGCCGCGTGCGGAAATGTCTGAATTATAAAAATATATTGTTAAATAAACCGCACGGTCAATGGCGTATGCGCAAAAAAATTCCAAAGTCCAAAATAGTGCATTTTTGGTCACTTTTTAAATCATGATCAATAAGTCCTATCAATGCAAAAATGGTACCGTTAAAAACTTCAGATCACGGCACAAAAAATGAGCCCTCATACCGCCCCATACGCGGAAAAAAAAAAAGTTATAGGGGTCAGAAGATGACAATTTTAAACGTATTAATTTTCCTGCATGAAGTTATGATTTTTTCCACAAGTACGGCAAAATCAAACCTATATAAGTAGGGTATCATTTTAATCGTTTGAACTTACATAATAAAGATAAGGTGTAATGTTTACCGAAAAATGTACTACGTAGAAATGGCAGCCCCCAAAATTACAAAACAGCGGGTTTTTTTTTCAATTTTGTCTCACAATGATTTTTTTTTCTGTTTCACCGTAGATTTTTGGGCAAAATGAATGACGTCATTACAAAGTAGAATTGGTGGCGCAAAAAATAAGCAATCATATGGATTTTTAGGTGCAAAATTGAAAGAGTTATGATTTTTTAAAGGCAAGGAGCAAAAAACGAAAATGCTAAATCGGAAAAACCCCTGGTCCTTAAGGGGTTAAGTAAAGTAACTTCTAAACTTACTGCCGGTTTAAAGGGGTACTCCGGTGGAAAAAATGTTTTTTTTTAATACAGAATGAGAGAGGTAAAGGAAAGTGGAGATTAGGATCCAATAAATGTAATTTATTAAGTAAAATGCAAATGTATAATATAATATGGTTACAACCCACCCAGCAAGGCCCTTGTATAGGTGAGAGGTATGCACTCAATATAATAAATGTAAAAAGATATAGATAAAAATTTAAAAGATAGCACCAAAATTATTAATATCTGCTATAAGTCCCAAGTTCATAAGTCAAAGTAATTGCAATAATTAATCCGCTTGTATCAAAAAATAAGGTATTGTAAGGCTCACATCAGTTACAGTCCTGGACTTAGTCAAATCACAGAAGATGCTTGAGATTAGCAACTATGTTGACATTTGGTGGTGTAACCGTACAATAATAAAAGACTTGTGCATCGCAAGATATACTTGAAAACAATGTAGCAATGCAGCAAAAAAAGTAGCAGCACGGTGTCCGCAAGATAGCAGCGATAATGACAGCGGTAAGGGCTCAGTGCAGCGCACCTCTTGCCCTGCTTTGCGGACCTCTGAGCAACAAAGTGGTATGTTATTGACTCAGGTAATGGTAGCGTTAAAGTCTCGGTGCACAGTACCACTCACCCTACTGTCGGGACCTGTGAGACAGGCTGGCACGGCAGCTTCCGGCACTTGTATGGAGCGATGCCCATCTATGTTGCGGTCACGGTGAGTGGCTAAGTCTCCAGAGGTTGTAGGATTTCTGGACTGGCACTGATAAACGTCTGGCCTCGTGGAGGTGATGTCCAGGAGCTTGGCCATCCGGGGCTGTGGGTGGTTTGAGGGAGCAGGTGCGTGTGAATGGAGCGCTATGAGCGCGCGTGCACCAGTGTTCCCGATTTATGGGGGCTCCAGCGGTTGAAAGTTGACAATAGAAAATTGCAGACATGATCTTATAAAAGCGATATACACTTAATGATGAGGTGCTGAGAGTAAGTTAGATGCATTTCAAGGCTGCAGGCTTTTTCTTCAGTAGCGCTGCCTAGCACTCCATTCACTCGCACCTCCTTTCTGTCTGGCAACAGTGCTCTCTGCTGACATCTCTGCTTGTCTTAGGAACTACGCAGAGTAGAATAGGTTTGCTATGGGAATTTGCTTCTACTCTGGACAGTTCCCGAGACATGTGTCATCAGAGAGCACTTAGACAGGAAAGAACAACTCAACATCAGCAGATCATAAGTACTGAAAGGATTAAGATTTTTTAATAGAAGTAATTTACAAATCGGTTTAACTCTCTGGGGCCAGTTGATATATATATATATATATATATATATTTTTTTTTTTTTTTCCTGGATAACCCCTTTAAGTTTTTTTAATTGAAGTAATTTAGACATCTGTTTAACTTTCTGGCACCAGTTGATTAAAAAATAAAAATTAAAAAGACACTTTGTTTAAAGGGGTACTCCGCCCCTAGACATCTTATCCCCTATCCAAAGGATAGGGGATAAGATGTCAGATCGCCGCGGTTCCGCTGCTGGGGTGATCCGGGATCCCCGCTGCGGCACTGCGCTATCATTACAGCACAGAGCGAGTTCGCTCTGCATGTAATGACGGGCAATACAGGGGCCGGAGCATCGTTACGTCATGGCTCCGCCCCTCGTGATGTCACGGTCTGCCCCTTTCAATACAAGTCTATGGGAGGGGGCGTGGCAGTCGTCACGCCCCCTGCCATTAACTTGCATGTGCCGTGATGTCACAAGGGGCGGAGCCATGATGTCACGCTGCTCCGTCCCCTGTATCGCCCGTCATTACGCACAGAGCGAACTCGCTCTGTGCTGTAATGATAGCGCGGTGCCACAACGGGGATCCCGGGGATCCCCAGCAGCAGGAACGTGGCGATCTGACATCTTATCCCCTATCCTTTGGATAGGGGATAAGATGTCTAGGGGCGGAGTACCCCTTTAAGCAATGAGAAAAAAGTCTGCATCTTTCAAGAAGACCTTTTTTTTTTTGGCAGAACACTGCATGCATCCAAGTACTTGACTGTGTGGCTAGCCAGGAAAGGCTGGAAAGATGAAAAAATAATTGCATGGCCTGCTTCCTCACCTGACCACTTTCAAATCTTGTGAGCTGAACTTAAATGATATATTTACTATGAAGATTTTTTTTTTTAAATAGGATGCATAACACACGCAACAACAGGCACAGAAAAGCACAGTGGTATGGAGGCCTTATTTGCCTTAAAATAAATGAGCACATCTAGTTAAAAATATCTCACTTCTATTGTCTTCCTGGAATAATTTGAAAACCTATAACCTTTACTTGTATCATCCTTTTAATTTTAAAATCAAGCAAATGAAATCTTTTCACTAGCATGAAATACCAATCTGATTTAATCAGGTACTTATATTTGATTTTATATTTATCTAGGTTGTTAGAAAACGTATATTCGTACTTGAAGTAAGTTCATTAAGTTTTATTTTATTGCTTTTTTTTTTTTTGGTTTGTTTGTCTTTGCCATAAAAAGTTAGTAAATTCATGAATGAAGAACACTTGACATTTATTGATAGAAACATTATCTTAAAAGCTACCAATTGACAAATTGGCACTTGCAATGGGCTGCTGTTTAGCAGCCATTGTTAATATTGGCATTCCATTGAATCTACAATATACAATACAATATAATTTTCAAGAGCATCTACAAAATGCTCCTAGTTTCACAAGAAAGTGGAATCCATACAGCATTGCTGTCATGTAAATACATTTTTGACACTGCTAAGACCCCCACTGATTGTTAGGTATAGCCAGGTAAAGCATGCAGCAGCGCACTTTAGTCCCCATCTCTGCATTCAGTCCAACTGATTACAGGAGACTTTCTCCATTAAAAGTCTTTGAAGGCTGGTCATTTAGCTTACAAGGACCAAGGGGGTTTTGCGGTACTAGACCTTTTTAATTCTTGGGCAACCCATCTGAGAAAAATGACTGAAAATGTAAAAGTTAGGGTTGGCCCCAAGTCACCTTATTTATAATTTATGGAACTGCTCTCTCCTAACCATTTTAGCAAACCTCCTTCGTTTAATATTAAACCTTTGGTCCTCCTGTAACTTGCACTTCTCCCTAGCCTTCCTTAACTCTTCTATGGTCTCCATGTTGTAAAACTCTAGCCTCCCTCAAGGGATTTCTTTGTCTATGGTTTACAATTAGTCTTGGCAGGGTTATATTGTATACCGTATATACTCGAGTATAAGCCGACCCGAGTATAAGCCGAGACCCCTAATTTCAACCCAAAATCCCAGGAAAAGTTATTGACTCGAGTATAAGCCTAGGGTGGGAAATACATCATCCCCCCCTGTCATCATCCAGACCCCCGTCATCATCCAGACCCGTCATTAACATCCTCATCATCATCACCGCCTGTTATCATCCAGACCCTCATCATCATCACCTGTCATCATCCCCTTGTCATCATCCCACACATCCCCCCTTCATCATCCCCTTGTCATCATCCCACACATCCCCCCTTCATCATCCCCTTGTCATCATCCCACACATCCCCCCTTCATCATCCCCTTGTCATCATCCCACACATCCCCCCTTCATCATCCCCTTGTCATCATCCCCACCCCCCTTCATCATCCCCTTGTAATCATCCCACACACCCCCCTTCATCATCCCCCCCCTTCATCATCCTCTTGTCATCATCCCACCCCCCCCTTCATCATCCTCTTCTCATCATCCGCCCTCAGTGGTCTTCAACCTGCGGACCTCCAGAGGTTTCAAAACTACAACTCCCAGCAAGCCCGGGCAGCCATCGGCTGTCCGGGCTTGCTGGGAGTTGTAGTTTTGAAACCTCCGGAGGTCCGCAGGTTGAAGACCACTGCGGCCTTCGACATCATCAAGCCCCCTCTCACCCCCTTTAGTTCCGTACAGTACTCACCTCCGCTCGGCGCTGGTCCGGTCCTGCAGGGCTGTCCGGAGAGGAGGTGGTCCGGTGGGATAGTGGTTCCGGGCTGCTATCTTCACCGGGGGCGCCTCTTCTCCGCGCTACCGGCCCGGAATAGAGGCGTTGCCTTGACAATGACGCAGAAGTACGTTGGCAATGAACGCACCTCTGCGTCGTTGTCAAGGCAACGTGACTATTCTGAGGCCGGGCCCGAAGCGCTTAGAAGAGGCCTCCCCGGTGAAGATAGCAGCCCGGAACCACTATCCCACCGGACCACCTCCTCTCCGGACAGCCCTGCAGCATCGGACCAGCGCTGAGTGGAGGTGAGTGCTGTACAGAACTAAAGGGGGGTGAGAGGGGGCTGGATGATGTTGGAGGCCGCAGTGGTCTTCAACCTGCGGACCTCCGGAGGTTTCAAAACTACAACTCCCAGTAAGCCCGGACAGCCGATGGCTGCCCGGGCTTGCTGGGAGTTGTAGTTTTGAAACCTCTGGAGGTCCGCAGGTTGAAGACCACTGCGGGTGGAGAGTTCACTCGAGTATAAGCCGAGGGGGGTGTTTTCAGCACGAAAAATCGTGCTGAAAAACTCGGCTTATACTCGAGTATATACGGTAGTTGAAAATGTAACCATTTCTTTGGAAATATGTCAATTCCAATATCTAGTTGACTCCCTTGACTTACCACACACTGAGCTCTCACATTGCCAGGAGGTTACATAGTTGCATAGCTGGTATGGTTGAAAAAAGACATACGTCAATCAAGTTCAACCATGCTGTATGCTCTTTGTTGGAATCCCTATTCCACCTTTCCATTCTCTTTTACTTAAAGGAATACTCTAGTGGCACCAGTTGATTGGAAAAAAATGTGTCTTCCACCTGAATAACCCCTTTAATGTTTTCCCATATCTCTAATTACTTAGGCATGAACACAAACTGGTCCATCCTCTTACTTTGACATTTTTGCCAGGATCAAAGAGATGAGGCAATTAAAGTAATGACACTTCAGTTGCTCTTTTGGACCCTGGGACTTATTTTCCTTAAACAAGCACTGTGGCACAACGCTTTTCATGTCCCCTGTGCCCGGGCTGCAAAAACTAAAAAAAAAAAACTTTAACTCACTTCCCTACATTCCCCTGTTGTGCCGATATCGGCGTCCAGGACCTCCAGTTCAGGTCTGCTTCCTTCTTCTTGGGCTCGGTGACTCATGCTGCGCTCAGCGTATCGCCCACCTCAGCCGGTGATAGGCTGAGCGCACAGTCATGTAAGGAGCCCAGGCAGGAGGGAGAAGACGGAACACAGGCTCCTTACCTGACACTGCGCTCAGCCGATCACCGGCCAAGGTGGGACATCGCTGCAGCCGGCGATATGGTGAGCGCAGTATGAGTCACCGAGCCCAAGAAGAAGGAAGCAGCAAGCATCGGAGGACCAGGTTGCTGATATTGGCACAATGGGGGAATGTAGGAAGGTGACTTAAAGTTTGTTTTTTAGTTTTTGCAGCCTAGGCACAGGGGACATGAAAAGTGTTGTTCCACAGTTTTCTTTTAAATGGTATTATATAGAATATTAGCTTCTTCTCTCTCCTTCTGCTTGCTTTCCTCTCTTATGTGTTTTTCATTGTCTTTTCTAAATTACAATTCTTGATTTTTTTGCCTTTATTCATTGCCTTCTTGTTCATGTGTTGTCGCTATTGACTTTTAACTTTTACAATATAGGGACTTCCTCCTACTAATACTCTAGTTCATATAGTGTCCCTATGGTCAGAATGATAGTGGCATTACTATTTATAGTAAGAATGTTTACCTAATATGTTAAATTTGTTTACTATTTTGTTTGATCCTATGTGCATTTCTGTTTCATTATCATTCCATTAATTTCATTAAATTGCATTTTAGATATTAAATGTTATGTCTGTATTGGCCTTTGTTCCCACACAGTTATTGGTTTGGTTGTGCTTGAACAGTTTTATGTTCCCTGATTTGGGAATAGTTAATAGCCTTTTGCTTGCTAGCCAATAGCTCCTAGGGTGTGTCTATTTAAAGTCAGCCCAGTCTATCCTCTGGGCTGATGATTGGCTTCATTATATCCTGACTTGCTAAGGTGCTGGACATGCTACATGGAGCTCTTCGTGAAACACTTTTTGTTTGAGCTTTTAAGCTACTATGTCTGTTTTAGCATGCATTTTGCATTTTGTGGTTTTAGCCTATGTTATGTGGCATGCTCTTAGTAGATTTTAAGCTGTTTTTGTTTAGTAGGTTTTAGGACTTGTATGATCTTTTTGCTATGTGTCTGTTCACACTGTGTTTTCTCTTCTATACGTTTATATGAAGTTCTGTGTTTTACATTTCTGTTTTCCTACTGGGTCAGCTTCTGACCAAACTGTGGAGTGTGCCGCTGGCCAGTGGTCTATTTGGATTTATTATTATTAAGGTATTGTTATTCCTGTGTCTACCAGAGATTTTTCTAGGGGAATAAGCATATTCCTGTTTTGTTCTGGGGTATGTTCAGACTTTGTCACATCTGGGCAGGGAAGGAGTGCACACTATTCTCGCCCACTCCCCTGTCTCTGCTTACTTACATACCTGCCCTAGATGACAGGCCCATAACTAAGGTTACAATCTTTTCCTAAACAAGTGAGGGACAGTCAAAAGGTCAAAACAAGGGGCCACCTGACCCTTACAAATCTTAGTGAGTCGAAAAACAAATGGACCATCAATCCCCTCTATCGTGTCCTCATCCTCAAGATCACACCACAGGTTCAACATGAACAATTTTAGCTGGCTTCTTAGAACTCCCTGAAGATACATTAGTTGATACAACAGGCATATCAATTCCCCCCAGAGACAAATTGGCAGGTTTACATTTTTGGGAATTGGAAAATACCTGTGCGCACAAGTGGCCACCACGATGGCCACTTGGACGCGGACGCTTGGCATAGGTACTGATGAAATTAGTATCCTCTCCACAATAGAAACACAGGCAGTTGAGATACCGGAACTTTTTACACTTTTCTGGAGTAGATAATGAGCCAAGATGCATGGGTTCCTCCTCAGACACCGGTTGATGATTGGAAACAGAAGAGGAGACAGGCAAAAATGGAGAGACAGAGGAGGAACAACATTCTTGTCTGCATTCACGCAAAAGTCTATCCAAACTTACCACTAAAGTCATAGCTTAGTCTAAGGTGTCAGAAGAGGGGTAGGTGACCAGCATGTCCTTTGGGATGTCAGATAACCCCAGTCTAAACTGGCAAATCAAAGCTGGGGTGTTCCATTTGGAAGCCACACACCACTTCCTAAAATCTGCGCAATATTCCTCGACAGGTATACATCCCTGTTTTAATGTACGCAGCTGAGACTCAGCAAACACAGCTCTGTCAGGTTCTAGATACAGAAGACCCAAACCAGCAAACAGAGAGTCCACAGAGGACAACTCAGGGGCATCTGGATCAAGAGAAAATACCCACTCTTGGGGATCTCCTTGCAAAAGAGACATAATAATACCAACTTTTTGGGCCTCAGTACCAGACGAATGGGGTCTTAACCCAAAGTATAGCTTGCAACTTTCACAAAAGGTTTTAAAAGCTTTTCGGTTCCCTGAAAAATGCTCAGGGAGACTATCCTGAGGTTCCAAAGGAGCTGAAAGAGAAGTAGGAACAATTGAGTGTAAAGACTCAAGCTCCAAGATTCTGGACAACAACCTCTGATTCAGTTTCTCCTGATGTTCAAGTTTCTCAATCAAGTCCTGGCTTATTCTAGACTGAGATTGAGATGACTCTTGCTGCTGTTCCTTCTCAGCTAAATCCTGGACCAATTGAGTTAGGTTCTGCATCTTATCAACAAGAGCTGTCATGGGGTCCATGACTAACAACAAAACAGATGCAGTATTTGGCTAGTGATAATGTCACGTCTGGGCAGGGAAGGAGTGCACACTATTCTCACCCACTCCCCTGTCCCTGCCTACTTACGTACCTGCCCTAAACGACTGGTCCGTAACCACGGTGACAGTCCCTTCCTAAATATGGGAGGGACAGTCAAAAAGTCAAAACAATAAACTGCAAAACTGACAAAGGGTCGGAAAAGGTTGGAGGTACACAACTAACAGAAAACAAACCTAAACATGCACACACAAAAATACGTAGTCAGAGGGCCGAGTCTAAACCTGGAGAGTATGAAATACAGTAACAGAGTATCAAAGGGAGGTCAAAAGCTAAGTCAAAAGTCACAAAACCAGAATAAACAGAATGAGCACAGACATAGCTGAGTAAGTTACTAAGAACTGTCACAAGCAGAGAATGACTGAAAAGGGCCTCCTTATATATGCCTGAGCTGCAACCAGAAGGACTCTAATTGGCTCAGTAGGCTTAACCACACCTAGGAGCACAGAGGCATCATCCCAGCAACCAAGACAAACAAAAGAGCTAGAAATCATTAACCCTATGGGTTCTGGCAGAACCAGTCATCACAGACTTATCCGTATTCCTGTCTGGTGTTTTGAACTCTATATGTTTATTAGTTCTTTATTAAAATCTTTCTAGTTCTGTTCATGACCGCTTATCTATAGTGTCCTCTGTTTACGACCACTGAGTCCTCTGTTCATGTCCGCTGAGATAGTGTCCTCTGTATTAACTATCTGATCTGTGTCCTCTGAACTTTGTACTATAGAGTTCTATGTTCCTGTTATGTTTCTGGTTTGTGAGTTAGTATGTGTTTTTATTAGGCCCATGCACTCTAGTTCAGGGAGGGACCGGCACCCAGTTGTCGATCCATCGGTTAGGGTGGATGGGCAACTAGGTAGCGAGAGCTGTTTTAGGGTCAGTTTTGGGCTCACACTCCCTGTCCCCTGGTTGGTCCCTGACATTAAAATTTTTAAATTAACCAAGCTGACCAAGAAAAAAAAACTTCACTCACCTGCCTCAATCTCCCAGTCTCCACTGCTCACCATTTCCAGGTCTCTTTCTAGACATAGGGAAGTATAGATAGCTGGCACAGGTGAAAACTGTTTTTTGTTAGTTTTGTTTTTAGCCTTACCTAGTCACCCACTTTTAGAAATAAAACTATTTTACTGAACAACTTTTTAAATATTACATAGAAAATGTGAAATCTTTTAAACTCTTAAGGACGAAGGGCGTACCTGTAGACCCTTGTCCAGCTCCATTTCCGTGAAGCAGGCTCAGGAGCTGAGCACGGGTCATAGCAACAGTGGTCCCGGTGGCTATCTGCCGCCAGGACCCATGGATAATGCTGGACATCACCGATTGCAGTGATGCCTGGTATTAACCCCTTAGATACCACGATCAAAGTAGATTGCAGCATCTAAAATGTTAAAGAACACTTCCCAGCTACTCAGTGGTGTTGATTGGGAGCAATTCTACTTTGCAGTGACAGTCATTTTACCCAAAAATCTACAGCGAAACAAAAAAAAATGCAATTTTGTAACTTTTAGGGGCTTCCGTCTCTACGCAGTACATTTTTTGGTAAAAATGACACCTTATCTTTATTTTGTAGGTCCATACGATTAAAATAATACCCTACTTATATTGGTTTGATTTTGTCATACTTCTGGAAAAAAATCATAACTACATGCAGGAAAATTTATAGTTAAAAATTGTCATTTTCTGACACCTATAACTTTTTTATTTTTCGACTTACAGGGTGGAATGAGGGCTCATTTTTTTGCGCCGTGATCTGAAATTTGTATGTAAGTATGATCAGACATTTTGATCACTTTTTATTCATTTTTTCATTATATAAAAAGTGACCAAAATACTCTATTTTGGACTTTGGAATTTTTTTGCGCGTACACCATTGACCGGCCAGTTTAATTAATGATATATTTTCATAATTCGGACATTTCTGCACACGGCATTTCCCTTTTTTTTTAAATGGGAAAAGGGGGGTAATTTAAACTTTTATTAGGGAAGGGGTTAAATGATCTTTATTAACTTTTTTCCCACTTTTTTTTTGCAGTGTTATAGCTCCCATAGGGGGCTATAGCACTGCACACACTGATCTTTTACATTGAACAATGGTTTCTCATAGGAAACCATTGATCAATAATTCTGCCGCTTGACTGCTGATGCCTGGATCTCAGGCACTGAGCAGTCATTCGGCGATCGGACAGTGAGGAGGAAGGTAGAGACCCTCCTGCTGTTCTGTAAGCTGTTCGGGATGCCGCAATTTCATTGCGGCAATCCCGAACAGCCCCCTGAGCTTACTGGCAATGTCTTACCTTCACTTTAGACACAGCGTTCAACTTGGCCCCGTGTTATAGAAACGTATAGGTACGCCCTCTGTCCCATACAGGTTAACCGCATGGTCAATGGCATATAATTAAACAAAATACCAAAGTCAAGAATTGTGTTTTTTGGGTCATTTTGAATATCTGTATCACTTTAACCTCCTCAGGACACAGGGTGTATGGATACGCCCTGCATTCCGAGTCCTTAAGGACATAGGGCGTATCCATACGCCCGTGGGAAAGCCGGTCCCCACCGCTAGCTGGTTGGGGACCGGAGCCGGATACCTGCTGAAATCATTCAGCAGGCACCGTGGCACATCGCCCAGGGGGGTCCTGAGACCCCCCCATGTCGGCGATCGGAGAAAATCGCATGTCAATTCAGGCATGCGATTTTCTCCAATTCCGGGCTGATCAGGTCTCTGGTGACCCGATCACCCGGAAAATAAGGCTGATCGGAGTTGTCAGCAACAGCCCCGATAAGCCTGAGGGATAGGAGTGAGGTCGCAGAGCTGCGATCTCCTCCTATCCCCTGCCATTAGTCAGAACGGAGTTCTGACCAATGGCAGCACAGGACAGGGGGTTGCCATGACAACCCCCTGTTCCGCCCGCCCCTGGATGTCGAGGGGATCTGGGAAGAAGATGGAGACCGTACCTGCAGCAGGAGAAGATGCCTGGGGACCCGGGATCTTCACTGGAGCCTGCTGGATCAGGTAGGGAATCGACGGTGGGGTGGAATTGAAAGTAAAACTATCTTTACTGTTGCAACCACTAGGAAGGCCAAACTGCAACTCCCAGCATGCCCAGACAGCCAAAGGCTGTCTGGGCATGCTGGGAGTTGTAGTTTTGCAACATCTGGAGGGTCACAGTTTGGAGACCACTGTTACAGTGGTGCCCAAACGGTAGCCCTCCAGATGTTGCCAAACTACAACTCTCAGCATGCCTCGACTGCCCAGGCATGCTGGGAGTTGTAGTTCTGTAACATCTGTCCCTTCAGATTTAGCCATTTTCATTAAATTTTTGAAAATGGCTGCTCTACTTTGAAGCCCTCTAATTTTCTCAAAAAACTAAAATAATTCCATTTTATGATGCCCACATAAAGTGGACATATTGTATTTGTGAGGAAAAATACAATTTATTGTTAATAACCATTTTCCTTACAAGAAGAGAGCTTCAAAGTTAGAAAAATTCAACATTTTCAACATTTTCATTAAATTTTGGGATTTTTCACCAAAAAAGGATGCAAGTAACGCCGAAAATTTACCACCAAAATAAAGTAGAATATGTCACGAAAAAACAATCTCAGAATCAGAATATTCGGTAAAAGCGTTTTCGAGTTACTAATTCGTAAAGTGACGGTGATCAGAATTGCGATAAAGGGCTCAGTCCTTTAGGTGAAAAAGGGCTGCGTCCTTAAGGGGTTAAATATAAAAATGAGCCCTCACACATCCTCATATACAGAAAAATAAAATAGTTATATGGGTCGGAAGAGGACAATTTTAAACATGCAAATTTAGTACAAAAAAGTTATAATTTTTTAAAAAGAAGTAAAACTAAATCAAACCTATATAAGTTGTGTATCATTTTAATCGCATGGACATACAGAATAAATACAAGGAATAATTTTTACCGAAAAGTGTACTGCATAGAATTGGAAGACCCCAAAAGTTACAAAATTGCTTTTTTTTTTCCAATTTTGCCCGACATAAATCTTCTTTTTTTTGTTTCGCCACAGATTTTGTGGTGAAATGATTGATGTGATTACACAATAAAATTGGTGGCATAAAAAACAAGCCCTCATATGGGTCTGTAGGTGGAAAATGTAAAGCGTTATGATTGTTAGAAAGGGAAGGAGGAAAAAACAATAGTGCAGACATGAAAAATGGCCTGGTCCTCAAGGGATAACATTAGGCTGAATTAGGAATTAGAAAGTGTAAATGTATATATATATATATATATATATATATATATATATATATATATAATATATACATCTGTATGCATTTTTAAAAAAAGGAATATATATGCTCTCCTACCCCTGGCTCCCCACTGGCTGCACAACTGGCGCTATAGCGGGAGTTGTGGGTGGGTGCCAGGGATGGGTAAGTATCAATTTTCTTCCTTTTTTTCAACAGCTCTAGAAATATATTAATTAGTTTATAGCGCCAAAAATCTCCAGGTTGGGTGTGGTTTTGCAGCTCAGATCCATCCATTGAAATGCCACATACAACCTGGGGACAGACGCAGAGCTGTTTTTGACAGGTGTTACCTCTGTTTTTCTATTCCTGGATAACCCCTTTAAGATTTATTTTAATTGTTTGCTACATATGTGTTTCATCATTTGGATAGGTCGATATATATGACTATAATACAGTTGACATATCAACTGCATTACAAATTATAAATATTACTAGAACTTTTTGCTTATTTAAATATTAGTTGTAAAATTGGAAGATTGAAAAAAGTTATTTTAAAATTACCAGTATCTTACAGAACAGTAAAAGAAGATCAAACTGTTTTCAGTACAATGCACTTCCCAGACAGGGAAATTACAATGACTGCACATCTTCTTTTTTCCATTGTGGTAGAGTTGCCGTACATAACAATTCAGCCCTTTCATTGTAAAGGTCTTCTTAGAATACCTATAGTTATCACTTCAGCAACATGATCTGACATATTCTTAACAGGAGGAGTCAGCACAAATAAAAAGAAGCCCCAGGACATTGCCACTCGAACCATGGTTGCTTTGTGGGCTTGTATTGTAGAATGAAATCTGCAGGTAGCCCTGTGGAGGCTTCCTGTATCATTTTGGAATATTACAAAACTCACTTTCCAACCCTGCTGAGTCAGAAAGCAAGCTTTTTCTAAAGACAACTCTGCAAAAGTTGAGTTTGACAAGACTATTCTCCTGCTGGGGGCCAAAACATGACATTCCAAAGTGCATATGTATTACTCCTGTGCCTCACTAGTGCTTGGAGTAGCAAGGAATCTTTCAGCCTTTTTTAGACTTTAGACATAATTTAAATTTATATATTGAGTTTTTGAATTTAAAACAAGATACTATAGTTTTTGCTATGTGTAAGCATTAAAGGGGTACTCCGGTGAAAAACTTTTTTTTTTTTTTTTTAAATCAACTGGTGCCAGAAAGTTAAACAGATTTGTAAATTACTTCTATTAAAAAATCTTAAACCTTCCTGTACTTATTAGCTGCTGAATACTACAGTGGAAATTATTTTCTTTTTGAAACACAGAACTGTCTGCTGACATCATGAGCACAGTGCTCTCTGCTGACATCTCTGTCCATTTTATGAACTGTCCAGAACAGCATATGTTTGCTATGGGGATTTCCTTTTACCCTGGACAACTCCTAAATGGACAGAGATGTCAGCAGAGAGCACAGTGCTCGTGATGTCAGCAGACAGTTCTGTGTTTCAAAAAGAAAATAATTTCCGCTGTAATATTCAGCAGCTAATAAGTACAGGAAGGATTAAGATTTTTAATAGAAGTAATTTACAAATCTGTTTAACTTTCTGGCACCAGTTGATAAAAAAAAAAAGTTTTTCACCGGAGTACCCCTTTAACCCCTTAAGGACCCTTGACGTACGCCTACGTCATGACACCTTGGTACTTAAGGACCCATGACGTAGGCGTACGTCATGGAGAATTCCGGCCCCCACCGCGCACCAGGCGGGGATTGGACCGGGATGCCTGCTGAAATCATTCAGCAGGCATCCCATGCAAATGCCCAGGGGGGTCATCAGATCCCCCCATGTCGGCGATCGTGGCAAATCGCAAGTGAATTCACACTTGCGATTTACGCGATTCCGGGTCATTGCGGATCTATGGTGACCCGGTGACCCAGAATATAAGGGGGATCGCGGTTGTCTAAGACACCCACGATCCTACGCGGGGTAGGATGGGGAAATGACGGATACCGGTGCCAAAGATCCATTTACCCATCCGGTAGGGCGTAGGAGGCTGCTGGATCGTACGGAAGCCGGTGAGTTGCCTAGCAACATCTGGAGGGTACAGTTTGAGACCATTATACAGTGGTCTCTAACTGTAGCCCTCCAGATGTTACAAAACTACAACTCCCAGCATGCCCAGACAGCTGTTTGGACATGCTGGAATATGTAGTTTTGCAACAGCTGGAGGGCTTCAGTTAGAGACCACTATACAGTGGTTTCTAACTGTAGCCCTCCAGATCTTGCAAAACTACAACTCCTAGCATGCCCAAACAGCTGTTTGCTGTCTGGGCATGATGGGATTTGTAGTTTTGCAACAGCTGGAGGACCACAGTTTGGAGATCTCTTTGCAGTGTTCTCTAAAACTGTAGCCCTCCAGATGTTGCAAAACTGCAAATTCCAACATGCCTTGGCATGCTGGGAGTTGTAGTTGTGTACCTCCAGCTATTACATAACTACATCTCCCAGCATGCCCTTCGACGATCAGAACATGCTGGGAGTTGTAGTTTTGCAACAGCTGGAGGCACACTGGTTGGAAAATACTGAGTTAGGTAACAGAACCAACCAGTGTGCCTCCAACTGTTGTAAAAGTACAACTCCCAGCATGCACGGTCTGTCAATACATGCTGGGAGTTGTAGTTTTGAAAAAGCTGGAGGTTTTTCAAAACTACATGTGAACGTACAGGGTACATTTACACGGGCAGGTTTACAGTAAGTTTCCTGCTTCAAGTTTGGGCTGCGGCAAATTTTTCGCCGCAGTGCAAAATCCCAGCGGGAAACTCACCGTAACACGCCAGTGCGAATAAAAACACTACACTACACTAACACATAATAAAGGGTAAAACTCTACATATGCACCCCCTTACACTGTCCCCCCAAATAGAAATTAAAAACGTATTGTATGGCAGGGTTTCCAAAATGGAGCCTCCAGCTGTTGCAAAACAACAACTCCATGCATTTCCGGACAGCCACTGACTGTCCAGGCATGCTGGGAATTTAGCAACAGTTGGAGGCACCCTGTTTGGGAATCACTGGCATAGAAGACCCCTCTGTCCACCCCTATGCAATCCCTAATTTAGTCCTCAAATGCGTATGGCGCTCTATCACTTCGGAGCCCTGTCGTATTTCAAGGAAACAGTTTAGGGCCACATATGGGGTATCTCCATACTCGGGAGAAATTGCACTACTAATTTTGGGGGCTTTTTTTTCTTTTACCGCTTATGAAAAGGAAAAGTTGGGGGCTACACCAGCTTGTTAGTGTAAAAAAATAAAAAAAGACCCCCAAAATTTGTAAAACAATTTCTCCTGAATACAGAAATACCCCATATGTGGGCGTAAAATGCTCTGCGGGCACACAACAAGGCTCAGGAGTGAGAGCACACTATGTACATTTGAGGTCTAAATTGGTGATTTTCACAGGGCTGGCTGGTTTTACAGCTGTTCTGCCATAAAAGCAAAAAAAGAAATACCCACATGTGACCCCATTTTGGAAACTACACCCCTCACGTAACGTAATAAGGGGAACAGTGAGCATTTATGCCCCACAGGGATCTGACAGATTTTTGGAACAGTGGTCCCTGAAAATGAAAAATGTAATTTTTAATTTGCACAGCCCACTGTTCCAAAGATCTGTCAAACGACAGTGGGGTGTAAATACTCACTGCACCCCTTATTAAATTCTGTGAGGGGTGTAGTTTCCAAAATGGAGTCACATGTGGTGGGGGTCCACTGTTCTGGCACCACGGGGGGCTTTGTAAACGCACATGGCCCCTGACTTCCATTCCAAACAATTTTTTTTCACAAAAGCTCAATGGCGCTCCTTCTCTTCTGAGCATTGTAGTGCGCCAGCAGAGCACTTGACGTCCACACATGGGGTATTTACATACTCAGAAGAAATGGGGTCACACATTTTGGGGGGCATTTTGTCCTATTATGCCTTGTAAAAAAATGTATTTTAGTGAAAAAATAAAATCATTGACACATCCAACTTTAACGAAAAGTCGGCAAATACCTGTGGGGTGTTAATTCTCACTGGACCACTAGTTACGTGCCTTGAGGGGTGTAGTTTCCAAAATAGTATGTTATGTTTTTTTTTTTGTTTGTTTTTTTTTTGCTTTTTTATTTTTTTTGCTGTTCTGGCACCATAGTGGCTTCCTAAATGTGACATGCCCCCCAAAAACCATTTCAGAAAAGCTCACTCTCCAAAATCCCACTGTCGCTCCTTCCCTTCTGAGCCCTCTCCTGCGCCCATCGAACAGTTGACATACACATATGAGGTATTTTCTTACTTGAATGAAATTGGGTTATACATTTTAGGAAGATTTCTCTCCTTTTACCCCTTGTAAAAATGCAATAACTGGGTCTACAAGAACATGCGAGTGTAAAAAATTAAGATTTTGAATTTTCTTCTTCAATTTGCTGCTGTTTCTGTGAAACACCTAAAGGTTTAACAAACCTTTTGAATGTCATTTTGAATACTTTGAGGGGTGCAGGTTTTATAATGGGGTCATTTGTGGGGTATTTCTTATAAGAAGGCCCTTCAAATCCACTTCAAAACAGAACTGGTCCCTGAAAAATTTCGATTTTGAAAATTTTGTGAAAAATTGGAAAATTGCTGCTATACTTTGAAGCCCTCTGGTGTCTTCCAAAAGTAAAAACATGTGAACTTTATGATGCAAACATAAAATAGAGATATTGAATATGGGAATCAATATATAATTTATTTGGAATATTAATTTTCCTTGTAAGCAGAGAGCCTCAAAGTTTAAAAAAATGCTAATTTTGGAATTTTTCACCAAGAAATGATGCAAGTATTGACACAATTTTACCACTAACATAAAGTAGAGTATGTCACGAAAAAACAATCTCGGAATCAGAATTAAAGGTAAAAGCATCCCAGAGTTATTAATGCTTAAAGTGAAAGTGGTCAGATGTGCAAAAAATGGCCGTGTCCTACGGTGAAAATTGGCTGGGTCCTTAATGGGTTAAGCTACATAACAGATACAAGTAGGGTATAGTTTTTTTCTAAAATATTAGGAAATAAATATTTGTTCTGAGTTTAGTGTGTCAAGCTTCATTTCCATGGTGTGTAACGTTGTGGCAAATAATTTGCTTAGGAAAATCTAAGAAAAAAAAGTGGGATGCAGTTAGCCTAGAGCAGCTTTGTTTGAAAAATTAAGATTATTAATAAGGCATGATGACACCATTGTAAACACCTTAAAGACACATGTATGTCCTGCTTTATGAAGCACACAAAGCAGCTGAGCATAGTTCATACCAGGTGGGTCCTGGTTTCTATGGCTGATTTTGTCAATGTCTGGCATTAAAGGGGTACTCCGGTGCTAAGCATCTTATCCCCTATCAAAAAAATAGGGGGTAAGATGCTAGATCATGGGGATCCTGCCGCTGGGGACCCCCGTGATCTCTCCTGCAGCTACCCTGTTTTCCCGCTGCACAGAGTGAGGATCACTCTGTGGCTGATGACGGGTGGGGCAGGGGATGGAGTATCGTGACATCACGGCTCCACCTCCTTGTGGCATTGCGCCCCATTCATAAATGCAAGTCTATGGTAGGGGGCGTGGTGGCCATCACGCCCCCTCCTGTAGACTTGCATTGAGGGGGCAGGACATGATGTCACAAGGGGACGGAGCTGTGACATCACAATACTCCGTCCCCTGCACCGCACGTCATCAGCCACAGAGATCCTCACTCTGTGCAGCTGAAAAACGGGGGTTCTGAAGGAGATATCGTGCCGGTCCCCAGTGGCGGGATTTCCCCAATCTAATATCTTATCCCCTATCCTTTTCATAGGGGATAATATGTTTAGTGCCGAAATACCCCTTTAACCTTTTAGATCCAGCAATCACAGTTGATTGCAGTATCTAAACACGGGTAATTTACTTCACGCCTCAATCAGCTGCCTGATTGGGATCCGACAAGGAATTCATGGGGTCCTGATCAGCTTAAGGTGTGGCAAGATGTCTCCTTACCATTCTATCATTGCTCCTCATTCAAATAATTTTAACAGATGAGTATAATAAAGTGAACAGAATAAGGAAATGATTAATGCCTCAACGAGAATGGGCAGACATTTACATCCATTATTGGCTCCCAGTGTTTGAGCTGAGCACGCTTCATACCTAGCGTGGTGGCCCTTGATTCTGGCGGGGATCATGAAGCGCCACTTTGGGGGTCACTTTGGGGCTCTGTACAGGAGATCATAAGGGGCCACAGCAATCGGACCCCCCACAATCTAAAACGTATGCCCTATACTGTGGATAAAGCATACATTTTCTGTACTTCTAGGCATGGGACTTCACAACCAACCATTTTGGATGTCGCAATTAAAGCCTATTGTGGTGTCTAAAATGAGAGAAAACTAATCCTGGCTAACTAAGTGTGCTGATCGGATCCACAACAATGAAATAATGGCATCCTAAACAGCTGAGAGGATGGCGGGAGTTCCCTTACCTGGCTCCCCTCTGTCCAATCAGTGCTCCAAGGCTCCAGTCAGCCATGCAGCCAGCAGCTTGGAGCAATGAAGTGCTGATAACACTGATTAATGCTGTGCAATGATATAGCATTGAACAGTGTATGCAATCTAATAATTGCATGTAATAGTTCCCTATAGGTACTAGAAAAAGGTAATAAAAAATGTTAAAAGAAAGTTAATAAATGTGAATTAACCCCTTCCCTAATAAAGGTTTTAATCACCCCCCCCTTTCCTATTTTTTAAATAAAATTATGTAACTTATGTAAAAGAAAGGTAGTGTCACTGCATGTGTAAATGTCTGAACTAAAGGTGATCAAAAAGTCCCATCACAACAAAAATGGTATAAACTACCGATCACAGTGCATAAAATGAGCCCTCATATAGCCCTGAATACAGAAAAATAAAAAAAAGTTACAGGGGTCAGAAGAGGACAATTTTTGGCTTACTCATTTTTGTACAAAACGTAATATTTTTTTTTTTAAAGTAGTCAAATTAAACAAAACCTATATAAATTGGGTATCATTTCAATCGTATGGACCTACAAAATTTAGATGTGTCATTTTTACGGAAAAGTGCACTGCGTAGAAACGGAATACCCCAGAATTTGCAAAAATTCTTTGTTTAACCATAGATTTTGTGGTAAAATGAGTGGTCATTGTAAAGCACAATTGGTGCAAAAAACATGACCTTAAATGGGTCTGTAGAACAGAAAATCAGCTGTGTTCACATTTCACAATCAACCTGTTATATGGTTCTTATGCGCTCGATTTATTATTATTTAGATTTTTTTTTTCCTTTTTTGTGTTATAGTTTGGCAAAGTCCCACTTTTACCTAATCTTCTTTTTGAGAATAAATAAACCCCTACAGCATGTCACCTTGGGCCTTGATCACCTTATCTTATGCTGTTTTATATGACATTTTGCTCTCCAATTTTTTTTTATTTTTTTTTTGTTTATTCGCTTTAGGCTAAGTTTTACCTTGATTTTTTTGAGGCCAAAAAAAAACAACGCCTGAAAAAAAACGACACAGCATTGTCCTGTGTTTTGAATTTTTTTCTGCCAATTTCTCTGGCTTTGTTAGAATTCGTTGAATTAGCATTTTTGGTCCAATTTTTTTTTTTTTTTTTTGGGTTACCAAAAATATGTTGGATATGAAAAATCATAATAAAGGATGAAGTAGTGATGGCAAGAAATCTATCTACCGAAATTTGGATATTTAATGTCAATTTTTCATTTTTTTTAAATAAATTGTGTGTGTGTGTTTCACTTTTTTTCGTCTATTTTTAAATCTTTTAGGTAGTACTACTACTCCCAGCATGGAACAGACTGTTCCATACTGGGAGTAGTAGTACCTGTACAAATAGACATATTGGCCCGTGTCTCAGTCGAGACACCCGATGTGATCGTCGATAATATAGCAGAGATGGGGAGCGGCAATATACAGCAACCGCATCTCTGCTCTGTCCTCCGGCCGGCCAGTGATGTGAATAGAAATTCACATCACTTATTCATATTTTTTCCACTTAGAGTGGGCATTTGCCTGATTTGGCAGCCAACCACTTCTCTCAGAAAGAAATTTGCTTCAGTCATGTGCTATTCATGTCACTGGCCGCAGTGTAGGAGTATAGTGCAGAGATGTGGAGTGCAGGAGAAAGCCGCTACGCATCTCTGGAATAGATAGGAGGATAGCATCAGGTGTCACGAGTGACCACCGCTGTCATCTGTCCTTACTTGCAGGTACTACTACTCCCAACATGGAGCACACTCTGCTCCATGCTGGGAGATGTAGTACCTGCATTAATAGACAGATCGCAGTGAGTGTAACCTCTGACACCTGTTGTGATCTGTCTATTAATGCAGATACTACAGCTTGCAGCATGGAGCAGAGTGTGATCCATGTTGGGAGTAGTAGTACCTACAGTTAAGGAAAAATCACAGCGGATATCACTCCTGACACCTGCTGTGATCCTCCTGTATAATGTATAGATGCGGCCGGCCGCTCTTCTATGGTCCCCTGCACTGACATATATATATATACACCTATTCATATTTCCCACAGAGATTTGAGATTGGCTGGAACCATCTGGCCAATCACAGCTCCCTGCAGGAAATATGAATAGGTGTATAAGTACAGCAGTGCAGGGGACTATTGAAGAGCGGGCGGCCGCATCTATACATTATACAGGAGGATCACAGCGGGTGTCAAGAGTGAGATCCGCTCTGAGCTGTCCTTACCTGCAAGTACTACTACTCCCAACAAGGAGCACACTCTGCTCCATGCTGGGATCTATAGTAGCTGCATTAATAGACAGATCGCAACAGGTGTCAGAATTTACACTCACTACGATCTGTATATTAATGCAGATACTACAGCTCCCAACATGGAGCAGAGTGTGCTCCATGTTGGGAGTAGTAGTACTTGCAGTTAAGGAAAGATTACTGCGAATGTCACTAATGACACCAGCTGCGATAGACCTATCTATTGCAGAGTTGCGGAGTGGCTTTCTCCTGCACTCCTCATCTCTGCACTATACTCCGGTCAGTGATGTGTATAGAACATCGCTGATTCATATTTCCCTCTGAGAGCGGGGATTGGCTGCAATCATCCGGGCAATACTCACTCTGGGCAGAAAATGTGAATGCTTGAGGAGAATTTCTATTCACATCACTGGCCGGCTGGAGTACAGAGCAGAGATGCGAGCCACTTCGCATCTCTGCAATAGATAGGGCGATCGCATCGGGTGTCAGTAGTAACACCAGGGGCAAATTTTCTTTTAGTACAGGTACTACTTCTCCCATCATGGAAAAGTCTGTTCCATGTTCTGAGTTTTAGTACTACAATTTTTTTTTTACAAAAATAAAAAATATAAATAAAACACACACTGTTGTAAAATGTAAGCATAATTTTGTTTTAAAAAATTAAACATTTTGTTAAAAAAAAATTTGCCATACCTACTGCATCGAGTTTTTTTTCTTTCGTATTTTTGTGCCAAAAACCTTTTTGAACCCTTTTTATTTATTTATTTATTTTTTAGAAATAGTTTTTTTTCCCCAAAATATTAATATAAAACAAAAAAAATGTAAGGATGGTAAAAAATTGCATGTAACAAAACTTATATTGATTATATTTTTTTTTTCCAGAAAATTTAACAAACACTGTTTGGGTGTTTAGAAGCTTTTTTTTGGATAATTTTAAATTTTTTTAAAGGTAGTAATACTACTTCAAACATGGAAAAGACTGGCCCATGATTGCAGCAGTACTACCAGTATTCATATACATATTGGCCCGGGTGCCAGACATCCAATTAGATCTTCCATAATATAGCAGAGATGTCAATCGCCTCAATACAGCGCTTGCATCTCTGCTAAGTACTCCAGCAGGCAACTGTTCAGAAAAAAAACATCAATCATTCTTATTTTCCTCCAAGAGTGGGGATTGGCCGGATGGTTGCAGCCAATCCCCACTTTCAGAGGGAAATATGAATGATGTTCTATTCATATCATTGGCTGGATGGAGGATAGTTTAGAGATGCGGAGCTCATGAGAAATGCACTCTGCATCTCTGAAATCGCTAGGACGATAGCATCGGATGTCAGGAGTGACCCCAGCTGTGCTTTGTGATTAACTGCAGGTACTACAAGTCTCATCATGTAGTACACTCTAGATATATATATATATATATATATATATATATATATATATATATATATATATATATATAAAGAGGTTGTGTAGCTCACTCAGCAGCAGTCCCGAGGTTAACTGCCACAAGACTTCAATAATGTGGCAACAAAAATACAGAGAGTGTGTACCAGTCCTCTAGGGATAGCAGAGAGAATAGAAATAGAAAAAAGAAAATAGAAGAGAGAGAATGAAGAAGAAGAAAGGGGGGGAAAGAGAGAAGTGACAGAGTGAGGAGTAAATAATTAGATATAGATGTGGATAAATAAAATTGATATATAAACGAAAACCTGAGAATAATCAAATATGACAATTTATTAGACAAAGATAATAATGTACACCTGGGCAGGGCCCTTGCTCAGGTGTACCAAACAATAATAAAATGGCTAAAAATACTAAAGTTCTAAAGTTTAAATTAAATAGAGAGATATTAATCCATCCTGGTGTTGAAAATTATGCTGTCATAGATGGATCTAGATCAGCACTTAATTGCATCAAAGTACAGTATGTAGCAGAGTTCAATAAAGTTCAGTTGTAATAATTGTAATAGTTCAATGCAGTTCAATGGTAATAGGGGAAATAGTTGTCGACTTTACAAAAGTAGATTGAATATGACCTACAGTGCACTGTGGAGTTGATAGTAAATATTAGATAACTTGTATCCAGATGTTTAGCGTGGTAAAAGCAGCGAGTCTCCCTCAGAGTGGCATGTTCCATGGATGTGGGGATCCATGCTCATGCGGTCCTGCGCCTGGCCATCCTACGGCAGCAGATGTAGCTGGTGGTGACAGATAGTCACAGTGGCTCGGTGCAGCGACCGGCCCTTAGATGTCAGCAGTGGTAGCAGTGATGGCCGCAGCAGATGCAGTGGTGGAATCTGGGGACCCGGCTAATGGTCCGACCGGTAGGTCTATCAGAATGGTTGGAGAACTGCGCTCCATACAACAGGAGAAGGTAGGCTGTCAGGGTCCCTCGTGTGAATTGCGCGCGAGCCGCACAGTGGGCATTCAAGTGCGGTGCTCCAGCGCTGTCAAGAGTGGAAGTAGTGCAAATATGGATGGGATATCTCAAATAATGACTGGAATAAGAGGCTATACGTGTTTCACGGCTTATAATGGCTTGTTTTTTGCGTGACCAATTTTATTTTGTAGTGAAACCTCTCATTTTACCAAAAAATGTACTACGAACCCCCCAAAAATTTTTTTAGGGAGGAAATTTTTATGAAAACCACTATTTTGCACATTTTGGAGGGTTTTGTATTCACACTATACTTTTTACGATAAAAATTACATGTATTCTTTATTCTGTGGGTCAATATGATTAAAATGATACCCATGGCTAGATACTTTTATATTTTTGTACCAAAATCTAAAACTTTTTGTACAAAATCAGTAATCTAAAATCGCCCTATTTTGACCACCTATAACTTTTTTATTTTTCTGTATATAGGACGGTATGATGGCTCATTTTTTGTGCCGTCATCTGTACTTTTTATTGATACTGCATTTGCATATATGATACTTTTAGATCATTTTTTATAAGTTTTTTAAAATAAAATTAGACAAAAAAGCAGAATTTTTGGACTTTTTTATTTTTTACGTTTATGCCATTCGCCGTACGGGATAATTAACATTATATTTTGATAGTACGGACATTTATGCACACGGCGATACCAAATATGTTTCTAAAAAAAATGTTACGCTTTTTGGTCGTAAAATGGGAAAAACTGACAATTTTCATTTTTCTTGGGGGAGGGGATTTTTCAGTTTTTATGTCCCCATAGGGGACTATTCATATGAATCTTTTGATTGCTAATACTGTTCAGTGCTGTGTATAGGACATAGCGCTAATCAGTATTATCTGTGATCTTCTGCTCTGGTCTGCTCGATCTCAGACCAGAGCAGAAGACCCCGGGAGACGGTCGGAGCAAGGTGAGGGGACCTCGGGCCGCCATGCTGGATGATCGGATAGCCACGGCACTGCTGCGGGCGATCCGATCATCCATTCAAAGTAACACACTGCCGCAGATGCCGTGATCTGTATTGATCACGGCATCTGAGGGGTTAATGGCAAACATCCGCGTGATCGTGAATGTCGGCTACTAGCAGCCAGAACCTGCCGTGTATGACCATTCCGATGCTCGCGGTCATACACAGGACGTAAATGTACGTTATGTACTTTAATAATGTTGGGTCAAGACTAATATAGGAAAAAAAGTATAAGGAATAAGACAAGTAATACTGGTTTAGGGGGGATTGTGTTAGGGGGTGGGATAGTGTTGGAAAAGAAGAAAAAGAGGATAAGAGACAAAAGGAAATTTTTAGGAAAAGAAAAGGAATTAGAAAGGAGCAAACATGGGAAAGACCAGCGGAATGACAGGTAACTGCCAGTCGGAGATGAGAGGATAAAACAATGTGTTAAAGGATACGAACAATAGGTGGGCCCCCACAGCATTGGTCCGGAGTTTCCTCAGCGTACCTGGGGAGAAAGAAGGTATATCATCAGCATGTTACATCCTAAATATAAAAAAAAAAAAAAAACATTGCTATCTCCCTAGTCATTCACTAAATTTTTGGATATGCAGACAAAAAATTGGTTACCAGGACACTTTTGACTAATTATTGTCAAACACTATTTCAAGAGTGTGATTTGTCACAGTGGGTGTAACTGGTGATGGTGTATTTCCAGAAAAATCATTATGTTTCAAAAGGGTTTTTAAAATTACTTTACATTCAGCCAATGTGATGTCTTCTTGTATAGTCAAAGGATGCACCACTTCCTAGCGTAGGAGGGATCCCTCTATTTCATTACATTCCTTTCCTAAAAATGGGGACAGAATACGTCAGTGGCTGCAACAGACTGGGCAGTTTACTCATAATTTGGAGGACATGGTCAGTAAAGTATGGCTTGGAACTGTCAACAATACTTGCCAGATAAGTCCAAGACATTTTGCACCTGAGAGTTACAATTACTATGATGAACGGCGAAAATTGAAGAAGGACTCGGTGCTTACAGTATTTGATTGTGTAAATGCCACACTAAATCCAAATGTGGAACATTTGCCACATACCAGTTTATTTAGGCCTAATGTTTCCCAGACAAACATTGTAGAATGTATTGTTTCCACAACCCCAATCACCAGTGTTATTACTTACAGTACAGCTTGTTCAGCTTCAAATTTGCAAACAACTACTTCCAGGCCACCTACTACCTCTACTTTGAATTTGGAAATGTCTTTAGTGCCAAATGTACAAGCCAGGCCACTGCATGATGTTGAATTTCCGTTAATTTTTGTGGACTATTTAACCAGTTTTGAAAATATCTGCCCAACAAAATCCGAAGACGCAGTGACCAAATTAATTTTGATGTGTGTGACACAGACCCTGATCATTTGCATGATGTGTCAACATGAGAGACAGAAGGGACTTAGTCCCCACATACTTTACTTTTACATAAAGAACAAGAGCCTGTACAATTTAGAGATTTTGCTACAAATACTGTCTTCATTCAGGAGCCTAGAAATAAGAAAATTCAGGTGAGAATTAAAACCAGTAACAAGAAAATGTTATGCACCTCCCTTTGCTCGCCAAAGAAAAAGCAAGGCTTCCTTGCTGTCTTGCCTACATCTCCTCAAAGACTAGCAACTTGTCCAAGAATGCAAACAATGTGTCAAACAAATTGTAGCAGTCTTTTTCAACAACCACGATGGCTAATAGAAGAAATATATTAATTTAAAAAATATAAATAAAAAAGGGATACTCACACTCCTTTATATAATTTGAACTCAATTAATGTTGACACATCTGCAACAACATCTCAGCAACTTGAAACATTTCAGGATGAAATTGATTTCAATCAACCACAGGTGATAATGTGATAATCCAAACATTCCCTCTTTTCAAAATGTTTATGAACAATTTCTAAGTCAACATTCAACAACCTGTCAACCAACACCTTCTTCCACAACATTTAAAACAGTATTACCAAAACCAACAACTAATATTGTTTGTGGTGGCTCATCAACAGGTGAAAGCATTGCTTCAACGTATGTAGATAAAGATGATCACAGCTATCAACCATCTGGTGAGGAGGAAATTTCTCAAGATTGTTTGCCCTCTGCAACTGAGACAGAAGAAGAATGTCTAGAAGGGTTTGAAATTCTGATTACTGAAAGCTCGAATGTGGTGCGAGAGATTAAATATATAGTGTTTGAATCCTGCTTATGCAAATTATTGGCTATGGTACCTTGTCCATCTGTAAAAAAAAAATGTCAAGAAAAATGATTAGATACAAGAAAATTATCAAAGGCAGTTTTATAAGGGTTTAAGTTCAGTGCTTGAGTGGACACAAGGTGAAGTTATGGGAGTCTCAACCTGTCATTAGAGGAATACCTGCAGGAAATGTGTTCATATCTTCAGCTACTGTTTTAAGTGGAAGTAGTTTTAGGAAAGTAGCCAATTATTTTCAATGTATTGCAGATTCCAATAATTAGGAAATCTGTGTTGTTTACCCATCAACATTTTTTTATTTTTCCAGGAACAAAACAAAGAATGGTGTAAAGAACAGACAGAAGTTCTGAGTCAAGTTCTGAGAACATGTTGTTTGCACTCTTCCCCACCCCCTCAGCCCAACCCTATATAAGTAGTAGTTAGCTACACATGGGTCATTTCTTTCCTAGCAGCCTCCCAGTCTGACTGGGAGAGCATGGTAAGTGAGCCATTACACCCTGTTCACACTGGTGTGGTGCTGTGCGGTGTCCGTTACTGCCGTGGCGCCGTGTCTGCGGGGGGGTGCGGCCCAAAGACTGGTTTGAGTGGCATTGGGGCCGCTCTGCCGGTGGGTCGCTCCCCACTGTGGGCATTGGTGTCGCGGCGGTGGTGGTCGCCGCTCGGTGCTGCGCCATTTTATGCTAGGGACGTTAGGGACCCACTCAAAATAGGTGGCCTTGACGTGGCGAGTGGGCTTGTACTTTTTGATCAAAAATGTATACTAACAACCTGTTAGTTTTTGATATTATGCTGAGAAGCAATCAGATCATTATACAAGATTGTAGATGTGCACCATGTCTGTTTTTCTACCCGAATTCACATTTAAATATATAGTGTTTGAATCCTGCTTATGCAAATTATTGGCTATGGTACCTTGTCCATCTGTAAAAAAAAAATGTCAAGAAAAATGATTAGATACAAGAAAATTATCAAAGGCAGTTTTATAAGGGTTTAAGTTCAGTGCTTGAGTGGACACAAGGTGAAGTTATGGGAGTCTCAACCTGTCATTAGAGGAATACCTGCAGGAAATGTGTTCATATCTTCAGCTACTGTTTTAAGTGGAAGTAGTTTTAGGAAAGTAGCCAATTATTTTCAATGTATTGCAGATTCCAATAATTAGGAAATCTGTGTTGTTTACCCATCAACATTTTTTTATTTTTCCAGGAACAAAACAAAGAATGGTGTAAAGAACAGACAGAAGTTCTGAGTCAAGTTCGTCAGGCACCGACTTATTTAATAGGCGACAGTCAGTGTGACTCTCCAGGCTATTCAGCAAAGTACTGTATCTATTCTTTTATTGATCTTGTTTCCAAAAAAATGTGTGGAACAACTGTCACCATCTATGTCCTCAAAATCATTAGAAAAAATTGCATTCATAAAAAGCCTGGATCGCCTTATTGCCCAAGATATTACAGTTAAAATAATTGTTACAGACAGACATGTGTCTGTACGAAAACTATTAAGAATTCATTATCCGTAAGTGAACTACCAATTTGAGTTGGCTGCTGCAAAAACCCCAAAACATTAAATTCATGGGTTCAGGGCATCAATAATCATATGTGGTGGTCCTCCAGAACCTGCAATCATGATCCCGACGACTTAATTAATAAATGGAAAACATTAGTAAAGCATGTTGTAAATGAGCACATCTGGGAGGATGAGACTACAGAGGGACATTGCCATCATCCTGAATTAACAGATGACCAACTTTTGGAAACTAAATGGCTTACTGTGAATTCCCCTGCATACAATGCCCTAACCAAAATTGCATTGAATCCTCTACTTTTAAAAAATCTGCATCATTTATCGGCTTTCTGTCACACAGCCGATTTAGAGGTGTTTCACAGTATGTGTCTCAAATATAGATGGAAACGTCTAAATGTTTTCAATAATTCTATGGTTGGTCGAACACAGTTGGCAGCCTTAGACCATAACCATAATGTTGGGCGTACCCAAGCAACAGTGCAAAAGGAGACAGAAAATGGGGCTTCACAAGGTTCTTTACGTTATCGTTTTGAATATTCCAAAGGGTGACGTTGGTGGGTCGTAAAGCCATTATATCAACCTTCCAGTCATTTTTTCTTACTTGATGTTTTGGAAAGCATCTTTGAAGTTTTGGAATCACAAGAAGAATGTGAATGGGTGTCTCAAAGACAGTTCTTACCTGCAAACATGGCATCTCTATCTAAACCAGAGAAGGATGACATGATTGCAAAATACAGTTCTCGTTTTTAGTCAGATTTATTTTGCCCTTTTTTGGGGTTTCTTGAATATCTAGAAATACATTCAGCTTATTGAAAAATTAGGATGTTTGGTCTGTAATATCAAACAGACTTTGTTACCAGTCCTGTAAGTTTGATTTGTAAGAAGAAAAACTACATTTGTTTTTAAATCTATTCATACTGCAAACATACTTTAGAATAATCCCTTTACTTTTCACAAACTTGTAAACATAAACACTCTAAATAGCCGATTACAGAGCAGAAGAATTTTTTTTTAAAGTTTTTGGATAACCAGTTTGGGCTACTTTTAGTAAATGATTTGACGTTAATACAAAAATGTTGTACTAAAATTACTAAGAAATCACTAGAATGGTTTAATTTGTTTGTTTCCTTACTGTTCAATTCTTCCAAGGTAAACCAATCGAAAATCATTTTCTCTCTGTATCTACTGTCTTTTTAAACACAAAACAATGAAATAATTTTTTGGATGGAAGAAAAGAGTCCTTCAAGTTATGTGTATATCCGGGATAATATATATATATTTGTTTTAAAAATTTTTTTTAGAAAAAATAAAATAAACTGCTCTCAACTCTCAAAAACAATATTTGACCATGTACTGACCTGTCCTGAGGCAAAGTTGTTTGCTATTTTGTGTTGTTCCTACAGTGCAAAGTTCAATACATGGTCAGTTATGTTATTGTTGAAAAGAAAGGTCAAACTGCAAGCATAAAGTCAGCTTCCTAGCCAGTATCCTGGTTCAGAATTTTACCAGAAGATCTGCAAAAAGTTACAAACATCTATTTTGTATTGTTTTTTATGGTATAATCAAAATTTGTATTAGTTAGACAATTTTAAAGGGGTACTCTGATGCCAAACATCTTATCCCCTATCAAAAGGATAGTGGATAAGATGTTAGCTAGCGTGGATCCTGCAGCAGGGGATATCCGCAATCTCTGGTTCGCCAGCACTGGTGTTGTGAAAACTGTAGCATGGATCTCCTGTGTTTGTCGGCTATTACATAGACATTAATAGACATGAATGGAGGGTGCATGGCGGGTGTAGTCACCATTCATCCGGAATGGAGCAGGGTTTGCTGCATGAAAGGAGGACCAGGTTGCCATGCCGGAAATCACAGGGGTCCCCATCGGCGGTATCCCCACTATGTAACATCCTATACCCTATCATTTTGCTAGAGGATAAGAGGTTTTGCACCAGTATAACCATTTAAACGTTGTCAAAACACTTTACATAATGAAGTAAAGCAATCAAACGCACCACTTTCTATGTGCACATTAGAGAATAATTCAAATTCTCTAAAATTTCAAGATTAAATTTCTTATAATGAACAAGGTTACCACAGTGAACAGAATTTAGGCATCCTAAGGGAATTGTAGTTGCTCAGCCATTGAAAGCCAGCGTACTGTCCTTGAGGGTCTGGATATGTGCCCCGAATAAGTTTTCCAACAGCATACATTAGCAATACTTTTCTATTTAGGTATGACCAATTACCCAACAAAAGTAAAAACACCTCCCCCCAAAAAAAACATTATTCTATACCTACTGTTGTTATTCTTACTGGGCCTTGAGATCACTGGTCAATTTCTCCACCATCATGATCGGATGACTGTGGAAAATCAAATATGTTAAATATTTTTATTCCAAATGCAAACAAGATAATGGACGTGTTTGCACTACATATTTATGTGCGCCATTAAAAAAATTAGATCCAAGACAATTTTTTTTACAAACCGACTGATTATGATGGTTTTTGCACAAAGGTCAAATGTTTTTTTATTTTAACATATTTTGGAGAGGATTTGAATTTTGCACGTAAATGTCTAGTAGGTTTGAAAGTGGCAAAATGTTTTATTATTATATATCAACCACTTACATGTGAACTGCCTAAGTTTGAGTTATAGACTTAGCCCTCCCTTAATTGAACTTCCTGAAGTTCAACATTTATGAATGCAGTAATTTTTCCGCCACGATGTCCCGTCACTGTATAACGCCCGTAATGAATTACGGGCATATACGGGTGCAAACGGGCAGTTACAAAACCCCATAGGCTGCAATGCAATTTAGTCACGGCCGGGTATCGCAGCTGTAGTGACGGAACTTCTGACGAAAGTTACTAAACGGAGAAATTCATAGTGTGAAAGCAGCCTAAGTTTCCACTTGTTTTTTTTTTTTTTTTTTTTTTCTGGCAGTTTTTGGAAAACTGCCACTGCAGTTTTTGAGCCAAAGTCAGAAGTGGATCCATAAGGGAGTAGAAGTGTAAGTCCTTCCTTTATATGTCCTATTCCTTTTGAATACACTTCTGGCTTTGGCTCAAAAACTGCAGTGGCAGTATTCCAAAAACTGCCAGAAAAAGTGGAAACTTAGCCTAAGACCACACTAATTACATTTGAACTGTAAAGTACATGCAAGTAGCAAAGGTTAAAAGTACAGAAATTGTAAACTAACCCAATTTCAAAAGAACTAATTTTCATAAAGTAATACTGGTACATTTTTTTAGAATTTACCAAATTTCCCAAAGAAATAAAAACAATTAAAAATTGAGACAAAGAGCAAAATTGCGCATCCAATAAAAGGTAAAGAAGAAACAACTCAAATATATATTGAATTTGATCTATTCTATACAAAAACTAACAACTGAAAATAGAATTAAATAATAATATATATATATATATATATATATATATATATATATATATATATATATATACTGTTGCTTAAAACCCCAGATAAAAATTATCATAAACTTACATTTAAAAAAAAAAAAAAAAATTGAAAATAGAAAACATTTTTTTTTACCATTCTATCATCCCTGGGCAAGCTTGAAGTCGAAAGATCAGGCGAGGTCATTGCTATTTCTTCCTTTTTTTTTAAATTAGATTTAAAAAAAGATAATTTCCTATATTTTACTAAATGAACCAAAAAAAGGTTTCAAAAAAACCCTGAAAATAGATATAATCAGACTGTGTAAAATAAAGCATGAGAGATAGAGATGCAAAAAAAATAAAATAAAGGTAGAAAGTGCAGATGTCTGAAAGAAAAAAATAAATGAGAGAGAGAGAGAGAGAGAGAGAAATTAGTCATCTAAAAACAAATCATGCATGTAGTAAAGTAAAGCATTGAAACCCTCTAAAACAATCCAAAACCTTTTCCCAGAGGTCTCCTAACTGCGTAACTCCTGAAGTTGCAAAAGTAAATCTCACATCATGGCCAGACGGCCGTTGGCTGTCGGGCCATGCTTGAATTGGAAATTTTGCTGGATATGGAGTGGGCCAGTTTCCACACCACTGCCATATCAAAAATTCGAAAGAAAATTTCAGAATGAACTATACAAAATATTTAAAAATAACATACAACGAAATGTCTCTTATAAAGCTGAGGCAACATAACATCTAACATACCATCGCACGCGTTCTAACCCCAGCACACGTGTAGAACACTACTGCAGTGACAAAACAGCTGGATGACAAGGCAGAAGACCCACAGAGACACAATGTGTGCTGATTGGACAAAGGAGCGCATACATCATTCCTAGCATGTTAGGCTGACACTCATCAGCCGCAAGCCATAACTGTGAGCGATAAAAAGGGGTGGGAGAAGACACATACTAAGGAGCTGAGGAGGCAAGATTAGGCAAATGAGTGTAAAAAAAAGGGAGGATGAAGTGTAAAAGAGGGCCAATTTTGAACAAAAAAAGCGGAAGCAATAACGATGCTGCTGCCACAAGCACTCCTGGGAAATGTAGTACACAACAACCCCGAACACAGGAAGTCATGCCTGACTAAACAAACAAGCCTAAATGAATAGAGGAACAAGCATGCTGCAGGTACAGCACAGAACAAAAGTAAAGGGAAAGGTAAGCTGGCAATTAGAAATAGAGTAGGGGCACACAAAATGAGAAAATAAACGGAGTAACCCTTTAACCCCTTAAGGACTCAGCCCATTTGGACCTTAAAGGGGTATTCCGCCGCTAGACATCTTATCCCCTATCCAAAGGATAGGCGATAAGATGTCAGATCGCCATGGTCCCGCTGCTGGGGACACCCGGGATCCCCACTACGGCACCGCGCTATCATTACTGCACAGAGCGAGTTCGCTCTGTGCGTAATGACGGGCAATACGGGGGACGGAGCAGCGTGACGTCATGGCACCGCCCCTCGTGACATCACGGCCCATCCCCTTAATGCAAGTCTATGGGAGGGGGCAACCACCACGCCCCCTCCCATAGACTTGCATTGAAAGGGGTGGGCCGTGACATCACGAGGGGCGGAGCCGTGACTTAACGATGCTCCGGCCCCTGTACCGCCCATCATTACGTGCAGAGCGAACTCGATCCCGGGGGTCCCCAGCAGCGGGACGACGGCGATCTGACATCTTATCCCGTATCCTTTGGATAGGGGATAAGATGTCTAGGGGCGGAATACCCCTTTAAGGACTCAGACAATTTTATTTTTATGTTTTCGTTTTTTCCTCCTCCCCTTCAAAAAATCATAACTCTTTTGTATTTTCATCCACAGACTAGTATGAGGGCTTTTTTTTGCGCAACCAGTTGTCCGCTGTAATGCCATCACTCACTTTATCATAAAATATATGATGCAACCAAAAAAATACTATTTGTGTCGGGAAATTAAAAAGAAAACCGCAATTTTGCTAATTTTGGAAGGTTTTGTTTTCACGCCGTACAATTTATGGTAAAAATGACATGTGTTTTTTATTCTCTGGGTCAATACAATTAAAATGATACCCATGATTATACACTTTTCTATTACTGTTGCGCTTAAACAAAATCGCAAACTTTTTAACCAAATTAGTACGTTTAAAATCCCCCTATTTTGAAGACCTATAACTTTTTAATTTTTCCGTATAAGCGGTGGTATGAGGGCTAATTTTTTGTGCCGTGATCGGTACTTTTTATTAATACCATATATGCTTATACAAAACTTTTATTACATTTTTTATAAATTTTTTGGGGAATACAATTTTATAAAAAAAACAGCTATTTTGGACTTTTTTTTTACGTTGACGCCGTTCACCATACGGGATCATTTACATTTTATTTTTATAGTTCGGATAATTACGCACTCGGCGATACCAAATATGTATATAAAATAATTTTTTTACACTTTTTGGGGGTAAAATAGGGAAAATGGGACAATTTACGTTTTTATTGGGGGAGGGGGTTTTCACATTTTTTTTACTTTATTTTTTTACTTTTATTTTTACACTATTTAAAGCAATCACTCGATTGCTAATCCTGTTCAGTGCTATGTATAGGACATAGCACTGATCTGGGTTATCGGTGATCTTCTGCTCTGGTCTGCGTGAAGGCAGATCAGAGCAGAAGACTCCCGGAAGACAGCGGAGGCAGGTGAGGTGACCTCCGTCTGCCATGCAGGATGATCGGATCGCCGCGGCAGCGCTGCGGGCGATCCGATCATCCTGTTAAGTGACCGCGATGCTGCAGATGCCGTGGTCAGTATTGATCACGGCATCTGAGGGGTTAATGGCGGACATCCGTGGGATCGCGGGTGTCCGCCATTACTGGCGGGTCCCTGGCTGCAATCCACAGCCGGGACCTGCCGCGCATGATGCTGGCATCGCTCCGATGCCCGCGGTTATGCTCAGGACATAAATGTACGTCCTGGTGCGTTAAGTACCACGTCACCAGGACGTACATTTACGTCCTGCATCGTTAAGGGGTTAAAGAGTACCTGTCACCAAACAAAAAAAATTATATAGTGTTCCCTGTGTAATTAGCAGACACTTTGCCATTCACGTGCTTTTAACCCCTTGAGGATGCAGCCCTTTTTCGCAATTCTGACCACTGTCACTTTAAGCATTTATAACTCTGGGATGCTTTTACCGATTATTCTGATTCTGAGATTGTTTTTTCGTGACATATTCTACTTTATTTTAGTGGTAAATTTTCATTGTTACTTGCATCCTTTTTTGGTGAAAAATTCCCAAATTTCATGAACATTTTGAAGATTTAGCATTTTTTTTACTTTGAAACTCTGCTTGTAAGGAAAATTGATATTCCAAATAATAATAATTTTATACTGATCCACAAATACAATGGGCCTCATTTACTAAGAGTTTCGGGTTTTTACTAGTGGTAAAAGTTGTTTCAGACATGCAGGATTCCTCTCTATTTACTATTGGGAAAAGTCTGGAACATTTTCTGACCAGCTTTTTCTAGGTCGATATTTTCAGCCATTTACCGACAGGATTTTCTGTGAATTCCATAGTAAATCGTCCGGGTTGTGAAACCACGCCCCCTTTTGACTGGTCATGCCCCCTTTTGCGACAGACCATGCCCCCTTTCGGGTTTGTCGGATTTTTCAGGCGCACACTGGCGCAGACATGTCTCAGACAAAATAACCAGACAAAAGCTGGTCGGTTTTAGCTTAGTAAATGAGGCCCAATATGTCTACTTTATGTTGGCATCATAAAATAGACATATTTTGACTTTTTGAAAAAATGAGAGCTTCAAAGTATAGCAGCAATTTTCAAAATTTTCATGGAAATTGCAAAATCAGAAGTGACAGATGTTACAGAACTACAACTCCCAGCTTGCCTGGGCAGTCTAGGTATGCTGAGAGTTGTAGTTTGGCAACATCTGGAGGACTACCGTTTGGGCACCACTGTAATAGTGGTCTCCAAACTGTGACCCTCCAGATGTTGCAAAACTACAACTCCCAGCATGCCCAGAAAGCCTTTGGCTCTTTGGGCATGCTGGGAGTTGCAGTTTGGCAACCACTAGAAGGGCAGCAGTAAAGATAACTTTACTGCCCCCTTCCTCCACCCCCCCACCCCCGCCCTCGTCTCCCTATCTGTGGCGTGATCTCCGCTGTCCCACCGATGATTGCCGGTCCCCACGCATCTTCTCCTCCAGGTACCGGCCTCCATCTACTCCCCCCATTCTGCCCAACATCCAGGGGTGGGCAGAGTGGGGGGTTTCCATGGCAACCCCCTGTCGTGCGCTGCCATTGGTCAGAATTAATTTCTGACCAATGGCAGGGGATAGGAATAGATCGCAGCACTGCAACCTCGCTCCTATCCCTCAGGATGATCAGGGCTGTCAATGACAGCTCCGATCATCCCTATTTTCTGGGCGATCGGGTCACCAGAGACCTGATCAGCCCGGAATAGCAGAAAATCGCATGTCTGATTGACATGCGTTTTTCTGTGATCGCCGACATGGGGGCATTTCAGCAGGCATCCCGGTCCAGTCCCCAACCGGTAAGCGTCGGGGACCGGAATTCCCACGGGCGTATGCATACGCCCTACGTCCTTAAGGACTCAGGATGCAGGGCGCATGCATACGCCCTACGTCCTGAACAGGTTAAATGTATCAACATAAATATGTTTAAAATGTAATAGAAAAAAACATCCACTAGGTGGCTCTGTTCTGTTCCCTGCCAAAATTAACATAGTCAGTTTGGTCTCCTCCTGGCCTGGCAGGAGACCAAACTCAGGAAGTGCTTCTGCCTGCACTGAGCTTGATTGACAGCTGCACAGAGCTTAACTGAAAGCTGCATAGAGCCTGATGACTTCTATTTATCACAGCACTGCAACAATGTGAGGCCTGAAGTGGTCCCCCAGCAGGCTTCAGTGATCTCAAACCTGCTGGGAAATGGCCCACTTTCTCCTGCTGGGAGATTGCACTATGTCAGCAAGAAGAAAGGTAAGATGCACGGCTTTTTAAAGCTCAGAAATTTTTGTTTAAGGGTGGGAGGGGTGTAAGGAGTAATTAGAGAACATAGCCTGAGTTAGCTTAGAAAAATTAATGTAACACTCACGTTTCAGAAGACATGAACAGACTGGATGTGGATCCGCTGGACCTGTGGGAAGATGACTCAGAGAAGGGAGCGGTGTCTAAGGTGCTGCTGGTTTTCACCAGAGCCCGCCGCAAAGCAGGTTGGACTTACTGTGGCAGGCGGCAACCAGGTTGCTACCCCCGGCACGGCTTGACTACACAGGCGGCTGAGGAATTCAAGCCACAGGAGGAATAAGGCAGCTTGTGGTCAGGATAGCAGAAGGCCAGGGCAGGCGGCACAGTAGCGTAGTCAGGAACATAGCAAATGGTCAGTAGGCAGGCGGCAAAGGAGCAAGGTCAGGTCACTGAGCAAAGGGTATAATACACGGCAAAACAATCACAGGAATACTTTCTCTCAGGCTCTAGGGCAACAAAGATACAGCAGGGAAGTGTGGGTGGTGAAAAAATTTATCAATGAGCCATAGGAGTTCCTTCACTAATGAATGCACGGGCCCTTTAAACCTTAAAGCTCCGGCGCGCACGTGCCCTAGGGGAAGGCAGAGAGGCAGAGGCGGGGGCAGGAGAAGTACCAGATGAGTAACGGGCTGGGATTTGCATGCGGGTATGTCCGGCGATGTGAATCCCAGCCCTGCCAGCAGCAGCAGGTAACGGGACCATGCGCTCACGGCCGTAGCGAATAACGTAACAATTAACTTGGTGACAGGTACTTTTTAAGTACCAGGACACAAGTGTGTACCTGTATGCCCTAAGTCCTTAACAGGTTGAATGATACTTGAAGTTTTTTTTATGACACAAGAACAATAGCCATATACGGAACAGTCAGCAGTAAATAAAAAATGAGGAATGCAGAAAACATATACACACAGCAGCAAACTGTACTTATGCTTATTTAAGGTAACATCTTATTTAAAAAAATAACTAAAACAAAAAAAAACACCTTTGATTATTTTCTTCACATTAAAGAAATTCCATGTTATTGGACAGGAAAATAGGAAGTCAGAGGGGTGGCAACACTTTGCACCTTTATACAATTTACTAAGGCATGATAGACACACAAAGAGTGAAAGGCATAAAGTGGTGATTTTTGGAATGAAAATGACTAAGTGCAAAGAGTGATTTCCAGTAGAAGGTCTCGGAAAAATTATAAAGGTCTGCTCAGGTAAGATGAGAAATAAGTGATGGCTGGGAAAAAGTTAGAAATTTATTGATTTCTATTTAAAACAAAGCAGTCCCTAGAGCTGAACTTCTCATATATTGTATAATGTTGTGTATTTCGTAATGTTTTTCCTTGATGATAGAATAAATCATTCAACTACAGTGGGGCAAAAAAGTATTTAGTCAGCCACCAATTGTGCAAGTTCTCCCACTTAAAAAGATGAGAGAGGCCTGTAATTTTCATAATAGGTATACCTCAACTATGAGAGACATAATGAGAAAAAGAAAAAATCCATGAAATCACAATGTCTGATTTTTAAAAATTTATTTGTAAATGATGGTGGAAAATAAGTATTTGGTCAGTAACAAAAGTTAATGTCAATGTTTTGTTATGTACCCTTTGTTGGCAATGACAGAGGTCAAATGTTTTCTGTAAGTCTTCACAAGGTTTTCACACACTGTTGCTCGTATTTTGGCCCATTCCTCCATGAAGATTTCCTCTAGAGCAGTGATGTTTTGGGGCTGTTGCTGGGCCACATGGACTTTCAACTCCCTCCAAAAGTTTTCTATGGTGTTGAGATCTGGACACTAACTAGGCCACTCCATGACCTTGAAATACTTCTTACAAAGCCACTCCTTCATTGTCCAGGCGGTGTGTTTGGAATCATTGTCATACTGAAAGACCCACCCACTTTTCATCTTCAATGCCCTTGCTGATGGAAGGAGGTTTTCACTCAAAATCTCACGATACATGTGCCCATTCATTCTTTCCTTTACATTGATCAGTCGCCCTAGTCTCTTTACAAAAAAACAGCTCCAAAGCATGATGTTTCCACTCCCATGCTTTACAGTTGATATTGTGTTCTTTGGATGCAACTCAGCATTCTTTCTCCTCCAAACACGAGTTGAGTTTTTACCAAAAAGTTATACTTTGGTTTCATCTGACCATATGACATTCTCCCGATTCTCTTCTGGATCATCCAAATGCTCTCTAGCAAACTTTAGATGGGCCGAACATGTACTGGCTTAAGCAGGCACTGGCATTGCTTGATTTGAGTCCCTGGCAGGACAATGAGTTCCTGATGGTAGCCTTTGTTACTTTGGTCCCAGCTCTCTGCAGGTCATTCACTAGGTCATTCACTGTGGTTTTGGGATTTTTGATCGATCACCATTCTTATGATCATTTTGACACCATAGGGTGAGATCTTGCGTGGAGCCCCAGATCGAGGGAGATTATCAGTGGCCGTGTATGTCTTCTTCTAGTAATTGCTCCCACAATTGGTTTCTATGCACCAAGCTGGCTTGCCTATTGCAGATTCAGTCTTCCCAGCCTTGTGCAAGTCTACAATTTGTTTCTGGTGTCCTTTGACAGCTCTTTAGTCTTGGCCATAGTGGAGTTTGGAGTGTGACTGTTTGAGGTTGTGGAGAGGTGTCTTTTATAATGATAACAAGTTCAAACAGGTACCATTAATACTGGTAATGAATGAAGGACAGAGGAGACTCTTAAAGAAGAAGTTACAGGTCTGTGAGAGCCAGAAATTTTGTTTGTTTGTACGTGCCCAAATACATATTTTCCACCTTAATTTGCAAATAAATTCTTAAAAAATCAGACAAAATTATTTAATGGATTTTTTTTCTCATTATGTCTCTCATAGTTGAGGTACTCCTATGATGAAAATTAAAAGCCTCTCTCATCTTTTTAAGAGGGAGAACTTGCACAATTGGTGGCTGACAATTACTTTTTTGTCTCACTGTACCTCCAAATATTATTATTGCATATATTATTTCTAGGAAATGTGCATTTGTTGAAAGATAAGTGGTCTCAAAAGTCTAATAGTATAGAGATTGAAGGCCATCTTTTTTATTTTCCTGCAGGGCTAAGAAATGCCAACAATAAGTAATATCATTTTCCCATAGGCATTCCTTTAACCCCTTAAGGACACAGCCCATTTGGGCCTTAAGGACGCAAACAATTTTATTTTTACATTTTCGTTTTTTCCTCTTCCCCTTCAAAAAATCATAACTATTTTATATTTTCATCCATAGACTAGTATGAGGGCTTGTTTTTTGCGCGACCAGTTGTCCGTTGTAATGCCATCACTCACTTTATCATAAAAGGTATGGCGCAACAAAAAAAATACTATTTGTGTGGGGAAATTAAAAAGAAAACCGCAATTTTGCTGATTTTGGAAGGTCTTGTTTTCATGCCGTGCAATTTATGGTAAAAAATGACATGTGTTCTTTATTCTTTGAGTGAATACAATTAAAATGATACCCATGATAACATACTTTTCTATTACTGTTGTTACAACTCAGTAGAAAAGGTAATGAAGCTTGAGTGGCACCACTAATCATCCAGGACAGGTATACTTAATTAACCAATGGAACTGAAAAGGATACAATAGGCGGGTATTCGGACCTGGGAACCTCGTCCTGCGGTGCTAGGATCAACGAAATAAGTGTCAGAACAAAGCATCATATCACAACAAAGATAATCCTGCACTCACCGCCCAGGTACTGTATGTTCAGCTCATCTCACAGCGAGCGGCATCCGACTTCCGAGGCTGGAAGATGCGCTATTGTGCGCGAAATTGCCGGCAGTCGCCTCTGAGTGCCCCACCCCAAGCTAACCTGCCAAGTCGGATGCCGCTCGCTGTGAGATGAGCTGAACATACAGTACCAGGGCGGTGAGTGCAGGATTATCTTTGTTGTTTTATGCTGCTTTGTTCTATTACTGTTGTACTTAAAAAAAAATCACAAACTTTTTAACCAAATTAGTACGTTTAAGATCCCCCTATTTTGAAGACCTATAACTTTTTCAGTTTTCCGTATATGCGGCGGTATCAGGGCTCATATTTTGCGCCATGATCTGTACTTTATTGATACCATATTTGCTTACATAAAACTTTTAATGCATTTTTTATACATGTTTTTCATAAAATGTTATAAAAAAAAGCAGCTATTTTGGACTTTTTTTTACATTCACGCCGTTCACCGTACGGTATCATTAACATTTTATTTTAATAGTTCAGATATTTACGCATGCGGCGATTCCAAATATGTATATAAAATATTTTTTTAACACTTTTTTTAACGTCCTTCGTCGTTAAGGGTTTAAAGAAATAGTCCGGTATGGGCTATTCTTATTCTATCCTCTCCGGGCTGAAAAAAATGAAAATAAACTTTCAGTTACCTTCCTACGTTCCCCCGGAGCTCCGCTGCAGCTGATCGGTCGGCCGGGCTGTCTTCTTCCTACTTCCCTTAGCCCAGAACGTCACACGGATCTTCAGCCTATCACAGGCCGAAGCTGGACATCGCTTAGGTCGGTGACAGGCTGAAGCTCCGTGTGAGGTGCCAGGCTAAGGGAAGTAGGAAGAAGACAGCCTGGCTGACCGAACAGTAGTCAGAAGAGGACAATTTTAACCCATTAATGACGCAGGACATATATTTACGTCCTGCACGGGCTTCGGTTATATAACGCTGGGACCGTGTCATATCAGGTCGGACCCGGCGGCCATCGACGCCAATCGGGGTGATGCCCGATATTAACCCTTCAGATGTGGTGATCAAAGATGTGGTGATGAAGTGAAACCTTCACGGCTGCTCAGTAGGGCTGATCAGGACCTACCGCGGTGTCCCGATCAGCTGTTCGGACACAAGGGAGGGTCACTACCTTCCTCCTCTTTGACCGGTCGCCGAGTAACTGCTTCGTGCCAAAAAAAAACAAAACAAAAAAAAAACACATGGCACATTATTTGTGAAACTACACCCCTCAAGGAACGTAACAAGGGGTATAGTGAGCCTCAACACCCCACAGGTGATTGACAAGCTTTTGTTAAAGTTGGACGTGAAAATGAAAAAAAAATAATTTTTTTCACTAAATGCTGGTGTTACCCCAAATTTTTCATTTTCACAGGGGGTAATAGGAGATAACGTCCCCCAAAATTTGTAACCCCATTTCTCTCGAGTAAGGAAATATCTCATGTGTGGATGTAAAATGCTCTGTGGGTGCACTAGTGGGCTCAGAAGGGAAGGAGCGACAATGGGATTTTGGAGAGAGAATTTTGTTGGAATAGAAGTCAGGGGCCATGTGTGTTTACAAAGCCCCCGTGCTACTAGAACAGTGGACCCCCCTCCCCCACATGTTACCCTGTTTCGGAAACTACACCCCTCACAGAATTTAATAAGGGGTGCAGTGAGCCTTCCGCAGAATGACTTATATAAACATCATGTTATGATGGTAGTTTGGCATCATGACTTTTATATAAGTCATTCAGTTAACCCAGCTATAGGCGGCATCGCACAGGTTAACGGGCAGAAGTCCCGCTGTTATCAGTGGGAGACAACTTCTGCAAGCCCCCCCAGGACCATCTGTGGATGGTCCTTGCCAGTGATCACTGTGATTGGTCCCTGTGGACCAATCACAGTGTCTCAGCTGACTGTGGGGATTTAAAGTTTATTTCCCCCGCTCTGCCTGCCCCTAGAAGTCCGGGCAGAGCAGGGGAAGATGAGAGCTGAGGTGGGGACATACTGCATGATCGGTGCAGGTAAGCGAAGGAGGCAGCGGCAGCAGTGAAAATCACTGTAAAGTGATCTTCACTGCTGCTTCTAGGAGTTTCAAAACTACAACTCCCAGCAAGCCCAGACAGCCTTTGGCTGTCCGGACATGCTGGGAGTATTAGTTTTGCTAAATCTGGAGGGCAGTGGTCTCCAATCTGTGCTCTTCCAGATGTTGCAAAACTAAAACTCTCAGCACGCCCAGACAGTCCCGGAATGTTGGTAGTTGTAGTTCTGTAACATCTGGCCCTTTAGATGTTGCCAAACTACAACTCCCAGCATGCCTGGGCAGTCTGAGCATGCTTGGAGTTGAAGTTTTGTAACATCTGGAGGGCTACAGTTTGGACACCCCTACAAAGTGGTCTCCAAACTGTTCTCCAGTTGTTGCAAAACTACAACTCCCAGCATGCCCTTTCGGCTGTCGGGGCATGCTGGGAGTTAGCTTTGCAATAACTGGAGGCACACTTGTTGGGAAACGTTGTCTGTTTCCTAACTCAGTGTTTCCCAATCCGTGTGCCTCCAGCTGTTGCAAAACTATAAATCCCAGCATGCACTGACAGACTGTACATGCTGGGAGTTGTAGTTTTGCAACAGCTGGAGGCACACGGGTTGGGAAACACTGAGTTCAGTAACAAACTCTCAGTGTTTTGCAACCAGTGTGCCTCCAGCTGTTGCATTACTACAACTTCCAGCATGCTGAGACGGTCAGGGCATGCTGGGAGTTGTATTTCTGTAACATCTTAAGGGCCAGATGTTCAGAACTACAACTCCTAGCATGCCTAGACTGTCTGGACAAGCTGAGAGTTGTAGTTTTGCAACATCTGGAAGGGCACAGTTTAGAGACCACTGCACAGTGGTCTCCAAACTGTGGCCCTCCAGATATTGCAAAACTACAACTTCCAGCATGCCCAGACCGCCAAACCCGACCATCACTTTATTAAAAAAAATACTGTGGGAAAAAACCCACACATAAAACTATACTCCACTCTAAGTTAATCAATCGCATTGTCTCTTATCACATGGAACGCTGAGAAAGGTCAGGGACAACAGTGAAATAAAAAGACTTGCACTACAGTATGTGTGTTAATGTATACCTTTTTGTATTTATTATTTTTATTATTTTTTACACTGTCTAACCCTAAATTAAATTTTGTGGTGGAACAGTACTTACTTAATCAGAACTGCTGGACTCTCAGGGGGGCCATTTATTTATTAACATTTGTGACTTTTATTTGGTTTTATATATATATATATATATATATATATATATATATATATATATATGTATATATATATATATATATGACGTAGGGATCCCTGTAATCCAGTCTACCCCTAGCCGCCTCTATTCTAGTTTATAATCAGTAATTTATTCATAGGTTAATGTAAATAGAATATGTGTAAATAAACGGTTAATTACTTGTTTCCATTAGTGTTGCAGAACCTGCTGGTCAAGTGAACTCTATGGTATTAGGCTTAAGGACCTTTGGAGGCCCTGTGACGTAAGCAATCCCATCACACCATGTAATGGTGAATGGCGAACGTTCGGACCAATCAGATTCGCCACGCCCCCTGCCCATATAAGGGAGCGGCGGCCATCTTCTCTCTCTCTTGTTCCTGGATTGCTAAGCTAGCAACAGCTCTCTTACCTTGTGGGCTGTCATGATAGAAGGATCTGCGCAGCAATTATCGCAGTGAGTTAGGCCTGAGCCTTGCGGCAACAGCTGAACAATCTAATTATAGAGTGTAACACTTCCCAAACACTCTGCAGCATCACCGGACCTAATAACTCCCCTAAATTCGGACAGATCTGCAAATCTCTTCCTAAATTCAGAGACTGTATGTCTAGCTCAAGGTCCGCAACTACTGCCAGTCACTAAGCAACCTAAAGACTGTTTGTATGAGACTGTTACTGTGTTATTCAAGTTCAAGTTCAAATCTCCTTGTGGACCTTCAGTTATTTTATGCACCTATCGTCACTGGGAAGGGCGGCGATAGGCCAGAACATTGATTCAGCATACCAGCCCTCAGCCTGACGTCACGAACTCTAGGGTTAACATTAACCCCTTATATATCTATACCATAACACCACTACCATACACCCCCCAAGGGCTACCACAAAGCCTTTTTGGCGTCACAAACAGGATTTGGGTGTGTGCCTACCATTGCCACTAGTGAAAGTGTACTCCCCCCTAAGAAGTGAACTTTATTAATGTACTGTGACTTATACTCCGGAGTAAGGGGTTGCACGCACGGTGCTGTGTGGAGGAAGTGCGCATGTAAAGTAAGGGGGTAGGCGAACAGTACTGCGGAGCTACAAGTCAGCGCGGGACATCCCGACGCACGTGATCAAGAGACCCCGCCCACCGAAGCCCTTGGTGCCGTGGCGGCCATTTTGTCGGAGCCTAGGGCCAGAAACCAACAAAGAGAGACAGCCCAGCGTGGGAAAAGGCGCAGAGTGCGCCAACAGGCTAGAAGCTGTGAAGAACCGGAACAGTACGGGACTCTGAGACATCAGATTACCGAATTGAAGTCCTGCATAGAGTCGCTTCAGCTGCCGATCAACGGACTCAAATTTCAATTAAAGGCTGTTGAGTTTCAGGTCACCGCTCTCAAATTTGAAATCTATGCTCTCAAGTTCCAGATTAAAGAACAATTGCGTATTTCCCTGGGACCTAGGAATCCAAGGTCAATTTAAAGGGCCAGCCTACCAAATACAGAAATGTCGGAACCTGCAGTCCCACAGTCCCCACCTGAGCAGCAGGGGAGCGATGCTCCAGTGGCCCAGCCAACGGGGTCTCCACCCTCAGCTAGAAGAATGTTGCCGCCCTCACCAACACTCTCGACCTCCCAAGGGCGTGCCCTGCCTGTGATGCCAGCAAGACCTCCAACACAGGCGGAACAGGACCCAACCAGTCCACCTTCAGTCTCTAGCTATGTGTTGGGAGCCCCAGTTGCTGCACCTTCTTTGGGAATCCTGTGCTTCCCACCTACAATGGTGATCCTTTCACATTAAGAGACTTTAAAGAAAAATTCTACAGCCTCTTTGCATTTTATGCACTTCCCCCTCATCAACAGGTACAACTGCTTCTGGGACAACTCCAGGGACCCGCCTTGGAAGAACTTTGCACCTGGCCAGTAGCCTATAAGGCCACAGTGGGACAGATTTTTGAAGGACTTTCTCAAGTGTTTGAATCTCACTCCCCCTTGGAGGTACGCCTCCGACTCTATGAACGACGCCAGAAACCAGGTGAGACCCTCCGAGCATATGCAGTGGCTTTGCAGAGCGCATTAGAGGCGGTACAGAAGTTGGTCGGTGTCACGCCCGATCAGGGCAATCGGATACTGATGGACCGTTTTATAGAGGGGGCGCTAAACAAATGGGACAAGGCCCAACTTAGGATGCTGGCTGTGCAGAATCCCAACATGGCCTTCCCAGCCTTTAAGAGACTAGCGGTGAAAGTAATAGAGTCGGGACCTCAGACAGAAGAAACTAGTGTTCCTGCCACAGACTCTCAGGGTCCTTCGCCCAACTGCCTGTCCCTTCTCAATCTGCCCCACCAACACCTTCTCCTAGTCCTTGGACAGCTGACTTACAAGACATTAAACAGGACATTGAACATTTAGCCAAGGCCTTTAAAGAGATGGCAGTACGGCCAAACCCTTCCAGATCTGCAACACCACCACCTAAGAAAGCTGACCCTTGCCCTGTCACTCCACCTAGTGTTCCTCCTGTGAGACCACCTGGGAGCCAAAGACTCGTTTGTAGTTATTGTAGCAAGAATGGACACTGGAAGAGCCATTGCTGGGCTTTAAATGGGAATCCCCTGGGGTGGTGGACCGCACCCCAGGAGTAGAGATTGAAGGTCCAAAATCAACCAGCGACAAGAAAGGACTGTCTATGTATGTAGCTGCTTGCCCTTATGTACAGGTGATGATTGAAGGTGTCTGGTTACAAGCTTTGATAGACACGGGGTCTCAGGTATCCACTATCCCACAGGGGTTTTCTATAAATACTGGGGCCCAGAAAGGTTGTGTGACCCTCAGGAAGCGGTCTTCAGAGTAATTGCAGGGAACGGGAAACCAGTACCCAGACATGGTTACTGGGAGCTCACGGTGCAGGTGGGAAAACATGTGTTAGGAAAGCAAGGGGTGATCATCACAAATGTTAGAGATGAGGGAGCAGCCGATTTTATTTTAGGCATGAACATTATGAGGCACTGTTTTGATGATATTGTCTGTGCACTGCATGCATCTCTCCCTCACTTGTCACCCCCAGGCTGGCGGGCTGCCCAACACCACCTCAAAATCCTCCAAGCAGAACTGAAGTTCGTAAATCATCATGGAGAAATCTGTCGAGTAAGGACTCAAGATATCCGAGCCGTTAGTCTAAAGCTACAGACAGAGACAGTTATTTGGTGCCGTGCCCGACCCGGGGTGAAAAATCAAGATCATCAAGCGCTCTTGGAGCCCCTTCTGCTGGAAGATTGTCCCTTGGTGCGAGCTGCTAGAAGCCTGGTAATCGTACGGAATGGGAAGGTCCCAGTGAGACTTATCAATCTCTCTCAAGTTGCTGTCCAACTACCCAAGTACACCCCAGTGGCTACTTTACACCATCTAGACATCAGAGATGTAGTCTCGAAGTCACAGGTGGTCCAACCTGGACCTGATCAGAACCCTGCCGAACCTTGATGGAACCAATTACAGATAGGAGACGAAGATATCCCCAAGGAACAGGTGGAAGGAGTCATCCATGTGGCTAAGAAACATCAAGAAGCTTTCAGCAAATTTCCCACAGACTTTGGCAGGACCGCCTTGATCAAACATAGGATTCTCACCGGAGACAATCCACCCATTAAAGAGAGACATCGCCCTGTGGCTCCTGGGATGTATCAGACCATAAAGAAAATGCTGGTGGAGAGGAAAGAGGCCGATGTCATCCAAGAAAGCCAGAGTCCGTGGGCTGCACCTTTGGTCCTGGTGAAAAAGAAAGATGGCACCATCCGCTTTTGCGTAGATTACAGGAAACTAAACTACATAACTCATAAGGATGCCTATGCTCTCCCATGCATTGAAGAATCCTTGACCGCGTTGGGGTCTGCCGCCTACTTTTCCACACTGGATCTGATGAGCGGCTACTGGTAGGTGCCAATGGCAGAAGAAGACAGAGAGAAGACCGCATTTGTGACCCCCATGGGTCTCTTCGAGTTCAAAAGCATGCCCTTTGGACTGTGCAATGCACCAGCTACTTTCCAACGCCTAATGGAGCGATGCTTAGGGCACCTTAACTTCCAGAGTGTTTTGTTGGATCAAGATGATGTCATAGTCTACTCTCGGACATATCAGGAACACCTGGATCACCTGAAAGAAGTTTTCCAAGTTCTTATCCGACATGGACTCAAGGTTAAACCTTCCAAATGTCACTTGCTAAAGCCCCAAGTGCACTACTTAGGACATGTCGTCAGTGCTCAAGGAGTCCAGCCTGATCCAGACAAAGTGCATGAGTGCTGTGAAAGAGTGGCCTACACCCAGGATGGTGCGAGACGTCCGAAGTTTCCTGGGGTTTGCTGGATATTACCGGCGTTTCATCCCTCATTTTGCTCAAATTGCTGGACCCTTGACCGAATTACTGAGAGGGACTGCCCGGGATAATTATAATGGGAGGCTTCCCATCCAGTGGGCCGAAGAACAAGAAGATGCCTTTCGAGCCCTGAAGTATCTCCTCACGGAAACCCCCATATTGGCATATCCTGACTACAGCCTGCCATTCCGGTTATACACAGACGCTAGTTTTGAAGGTCTGGGGGCGGTTTTGTCTCAAGTGCAAGATGGCAAGGAGAGGGTGATTGCCTATGCCAGCGGGCATCTTCGAGGTGCTGAGAAGAATGATGCTAACTATAGCTCCTTCAAGCTGGAACTCCTGGCCCTGGTTTGGGCTATTACTGAGAAGTTTAAGGACTATCTGGCTGCTACTCCCTTCACGGTCTACACTGATAACAACCCCTTGGCCCACTTGAACACTGCTAAGTTGGGAGCCCTTGAACAGCGTTGGGCCTCTCAGTTGGCTAACTATGATTTTAACATCAAGTACCGCAGCAGAAAAACCAATGTTAATGCGGAAGTACTTTCTCGCATGGCCCCGGGAGAAGCACCCCCTGCCGAAGACGTGTGGGAAGATGTAGAAATGCCTCCCTTCTACCGAAGGTTCGTGAGCTAGAATGATCTAACTACCCAGACGGGTGACGGACCTGAATCTCCCAAAGTCTCTGAAGATCTGTCCACCTGGAAGACACTTCAGGATGAGAGCAGAGTTATCGGGGACCTCCTCGACTACTGTCTCCCCAAGAAGGTAACTACTCGGGTGCGCAAGGCCCACGGATAATTTGAATTGAAGCGGCTGTGGCGGCAGAGAAATCGCCTGTTCCTACACAAGGGGTTGGTCTACCGAAATTCCCTGGACCCAGTCTCAGGGGACCGCATCCACCAGATTGTGGTTCCCAGGAGGGATGCAGCCATGGTTCTAAATGCCCATCATGATCAATCCGGACACTTCGGGGTCCATAAGACAGAGATCACTGTCAGAAGGAGATTTTACTGGATTGGGATGCGGGGAGACATCGAGAAATGGTGTGCCGAGTGATCCGTGTGCAACGTGATAAAGAACCCCCGGGGGGACGCAAGAGCCCCTTTGCATCCCATCTGTACAGAAAGACCGAATCAAATTGTTGCCTTGGACCATGTGAAACTGGCCCCCACTCGATCTGGCTATTGTCATGCTCTAACAATGGTGGATCATTATTCCTAGTGGGGGGTCGTGGTTCCCGTCAAGGATCTTACCGCCAAGACTGCTGCTCAACTCTTCTATCGGCATTGGATCCAACCGTTGGGGCGTCTCAAATCGGTCCTCACGGATCGGGGAACCGCCTTTGAAGCCCAGTTGTTCCAGGAACTTTGCCGGTTGCATGATTGCAAGAAGCTCCGGACAACGGCCTACCATCCCCAAGGGAATGGACTCTGTGAGAGGATCAATCAAGTGTTCATCCAGATACTCAGAGCATCTGTTTCGAAGAACGAAGAGTGGCCTCAGCTGCTGCCAAAACTCCTGGAAATCTACAACAACACTGTTCACTGCTCTACGGGTCATACACCCTTTTTCTTGATCATGGACCGACACGGCCAATTGCCAAAGGATCGAACCTTTGGCCTACAGGCACCTTTCAACAATTCTCCTCAGGCTTTCCAAGGTTGGGTGTCAGAGCATCAACGAAGAATTGAGGAAGCCAAGGACATCGTTGAGAAGAAAATGGGTGAAGTTCATGAGCGCCAGCACAAAGACTTTAATCGACATGCTTCGGCTCAGCCCTTGCAGCTTGGAGACAAAGTGTTGCTCAGAAAATTTCCTAGAACCCTTAAATTGGACACCCTGTGGGAAGCGGAGCCATACACCATCATTGCAGTTCATTACCCTGAAACGGACGTGTATGAGATACAAAAAGACGGGTTCGAGCCACAGGTGGTTCACCAGAATAGGATAAAAGTGTGCCGGAAAGAAGATATGCTTGGCCCATCTCCACCTACTCCTCCTGATCCTCTTGCTACTTCTACTCCACCTCCGACAAGGCCTGTAAGAGAGTATGTGCCGGGAGAAGGAATTCATCCCACCATGGATGTTCCTTTGTTCCCATCTCAGCAGACTACCATGAATTGGGGCATACCGTTCCCAGCTCCATCCAGTCAGCCGACACTGGTCGCACCAACCAGTCAGTTGCCAGTAGCTGTTGCCCCATGTCAACCACCATTAGTCGCTACACCAAACCTCAGTCCTGCTCCAGGGACCGCTCCGGACATTGAAGCCACTACTCCATCTGTCTTAAGAGAACCCCTCAGTTCTACCGAAGAAGTTGCTCCTGTTTCCAGCCCTCCAGCTGGTCCCTCGGGGACTGAAGTTCTTGAAGAATCCTCAAGTGAATAAACTCCTGATGACTCGGAGGTGGTGTTGTGGCGGTCTTAAAGAACTACACAGGGCAAATTACCCATCAGGTACCAGGATTCACATTTAGTACCTGCACACATAGTACCTTTAATGTACCACTTCAATGCTCTGCCGATAACTTTTCAGTACCCTAGATTACTCACTTGATGTAATACTTCAAAATTTCTCCAGTACATACAAAAAAATAAATAAATATCTCACTTAAGAAAACACTTAAGGAATTGTAGCATATTGATACCCAATTCCTGCCACTGTTAGCTACACTTCTTCTCTTCTTTATTCATGGCATGTGTAGGATGCTCTGCTTGGCCAGTAGGTGCTCTTGCTAGTACAGAAAATAAACACGTAATTCTAGGTTGTTTTGAATGTGCTCTAGGGGTAAGTAGTGTGTAGTCGATAGACCCTAGCAGCCACCCTTACTGTGACCTAGCTTCCGGCTAGCCAGTATACCTTTCGTGTACTAACTAACAGGTAACTTATTGTTGGCGAATGGAATGTGTGACATAATACAAATGTCTAGTCAGCTTGAAGCTAACTGTATAGAGAGCTGTACTAATGTATAGATAGCCTTATGTATATATAAGTATGTGCTAATGTTCAGTTTAGCCTCATCAAAATGTGTAGAGAGCTAATAAAAATGTCTTAGGAGCTAGCAATTACATGTCAGATAGCTACCCTATTGTCCAGTAAGCTTTAAAATGTATCATAAGTTTGATAAAGTTATATAGGAAGCTAGAAACTAAAGGATAGATAGCTTTCTTCAAATGTCTAGATAGCATTCAAATGTCTAGATAGCATTCAAATGTCTAGATAATACCAAAATGTGTTTAGTCTACTTAGGATGTATAGCAAAAGCACATATCCTCCTGTTCTATAGCATCCTGTTCTAGTCCTAGTCCCTCTGTCTCAGGGGACAGTCGTCGAGGCCGACTTATCTGTAGTAAGGGGGTTTGTGGTGTCCCAGTATCACATTTTATACGATACTTATTTATGTATGTGTCCCCATAGCCAGAGTCCCTAGAACATAGGGATCCCTGTAATTCAGTCTACCCCTAGTCGCCTCTATTCTAGTTTATAATCAGTAATTTATTCATAGGTTAATGTAAATAGAATAATATGTGTAAATAAACAGTTAATTACTTGTTTCCATTAGCGTTGCAGGACCTGCGGGTCATGTGACTAGGTGAACTCTATGATATTAGGCTTAAGGACCTTTGGAGGCCCTGTGACATAAGCAATCCCATCACACAATGTAATGGTGAATGGCAGACGTTCGGACCAATCAGATTTGCCACTCCCCCTGCCCATATAAGGGAGCGGCGGCCATCTTCTCTCTCTCTTGTTCCTGGATTGCTAAGCTAGCAACAGCTCTCTTACCTCGTGGGCTGTCATGAGAGAAGGATCTGCGCAGCAATTATCGCAGTTAGTTAGGCCTGAGCCTTGCGGCAACGGCTGAACAATCTAATTATAGAGTGTATCACTTCCCAAAGACTCTGCAGCATCACCGGACCTAATAACTCCCCTAAATCAGGACAGATCTGAAAATCTCTTCCTAAATTCAGAGACTGTATCTCTAGCTCATGGTCCGCAACTACTGCTAGTCACTAAGCAACCTAAAGACTGTTTGTATGAGACTGTTACTGTGCCGTGGATATTGCAAGCACTTCAGTAAAAGTTATTCAAGTTCAAGTTCAAATCTCCTTGTTATTTTATGCACCTATCGTTACTGGGAAGGGCGGCGATAGGCCGGAACATTGATTAAGCATACCAGCCCTCAGCCTGGAGTCACAAACTCTAGGGTTAACATTAACCCCTTATATATCTATACCATACCACCACTACCATACACCCCCCAAGGGCTACCACACATATATATATATATATATATATATATATATGCCTTTTGATAAATGACACCTGTACATGGTTCTGGCTGGAGTGGGCTTTGGAAAATTGTGTGTTTTTTGCAAGTGTGACCAAAATAAACAACATCTAAACCACTCTTAACCCCCCCCCCCACCCCTATAGGAATAAGGGGTACATTTTATTTCCGCAGTGTCCCTCTTTAAGGTAATATTTAAATATCAAACTTGCTGTATTTATGTGATAACAAATTGATGTTCAAAACAAAATGTAACTGAGACATTTCCTGCAATGTAAGTCAAAGTAAACCAAAGTATAGAACAATATTTCTGTTTAACTGTTTCTAGTGTAAAGAAAAAAAAAAGCGAAAACAGAAGAAAAGAGCATTATGCTCTTAATAAGTTATTTTCTTGCCAAATGCATTGTGCATTAGTACAGTAATATGTTGAATTTACAACAATGCTTTAGATGAATTGTACTTTGACACTTGTTACCCTGTAAATTGCACTTGCAACTGCAAAGTCATACAGTGATATAGAGAAGGACAAAACTCACAGAACAATTGTTCTTTTCCAAAGAATTTCATTTTGTGCAGCTTATTGTGATCTCAAAATAAGGTTCTATTAGGTTGAAAATAGAGGAATATCATGGTGTTTGAGCACTGTAACATGTATTATGCTCACTGAAATGTAAAAAGTTTGCGCAAAAAGATTTCCTCTAAAGACGTAGAAATACACCCATTAATAAGTCAGAAGAATTGCGATTATGTGTTTTTTTCCCTCTCGGAGTGAAATAGGTATTTTCCATCTTTTGTAGCTCTTTTTGCAAAAGTAACAATAAGATCTGCCACCATATATTTTGAAATTTTTTAGTTAGATTGTCAACTCCTTAAGGACGTAGGGCATACCTGTACGCCCTACACCCAGTCCTGGTGTTTAAAACGGGGTCAAGCCGTGACCCCGCATCACACCGGGTCGGTTCTGGCTGCTATTCATAGCCGGGACCCTGGGCTAACAGCACGCGGTATCAATCGTTGTGCCGGGCGCTGTTAACCCTTCAGACGTGGCGATCAAAGTTGACCGCCGCGTCTGAAAGCGAAAGTAAACGCTTCCCGGCAGCTCAGTCGGGCTGATCAGGACATCGCAATAAAATTGTGATGTTCTGATCAGCTGGGACGCGGTGTCTCTGCGGTGTCCGATCGTCTATTGATTGCTCCAAGCCTGAGTTACAGGCCTGAGCAATCAAGCCCCTATCTGACTGATCCGTGCAAAGCTATGGCTTTGCAGAGATCAGCATAGGAGATAAGTGTGTGCAGTGTTATAGGTCCCTATGGGAGCTATAGCACTGCAAAAAAAAAAAGTGACAAAAAAAAGTTAACAAAGGTCCTTTAAGCCCCTGCCTAATAAAAGTTTGAATCACCCCCCTTTTTCCATAAAAAAAAAAAACTGTGCAAATAAAAATAAAAATAAATGTGGTATTGCCTTGTGTGGAAATGTCTCAACTATAAAAATATATAATTAATTAAATCGCACGGTCAATGGCGTGCGCACAAAAAAATTCCAAAGTCCAAAATAGTGTATTTTTGGTCCCTTTCTATATCATGAAAAAATGAATAAAAAGTGATCCAAACTCCAATCAATACAAATAGGGTACCGATAAAAACTTCAGTACACAGGCCCGTACGCAGAAAAATAAAAAAGTTATAGGGGTTAGAAGATGAGAATTTTTAACATGTAAATTTTCCTGGATGTAGTTATGATTTTTTCCCGAAGTACGACAATATCCAACTTATATAAGTAAGGTATCATTTTAACCGTGTGGACCTATAAAATAAAGATAAGGTGTTATTTTTACTGAAAAAGGAACTGCGTAGAAACGGAAACCCTGCAAAAGTTACAAAATGACATTTTTTCTTCAATTTTGTCGCACAATGAAATTTTTTTCCGTTTCGCCTTGGATTTTTGGGTGAAATGACTAATTGCAAAGTAGAATTGGTGGCACAAGGAATAAGCCATCATATGGAATTTTATGTGTAAAATTGAAAACATTATGATTTTTAAAAGGTGAGGAGGAAAAAATGAAAATGCAAAAACGGAGGGGTAATACGCTGGAAAACTTTTATTTTTATTTTTTTTTATCAACTGGTGCCAGAAAGCAACGTTGCCACTGCCATCCTGCTGCTATTATGCTATGACTGCAAATGCTGCTGAAGTCTCCCTGATGAGCCAAAGACGAAACGCTGCGTAGGAGACACGTTGCAGTCAGGTTTATTGCACTGAACAGCACTCTGCACTTTCATTGTTTTGCACCCTATTACTGTATCACTGTGTAATAATCAGGGACAGTACAGAGTAGGAAACAGGTTCCTGAGGCACGGGGGTCGCCCTTTCTAGGGCGAGTGCCCCAGCTACGTGCCACACAGCTAGGGTGCATACAGAATAGGGAGTCTTGCACTACACTATAGGGATTTATAGGGAACATAGGGAGAGATACATATATGGCTTCCCAGCAAGTTTCCTAATATAAGCCACTGCTTTTTTGGATATCCCCCCACCTCTATTACCATTATCTGTGTAATTTCTGTTGGGCATATGTGCAATTTACTCCCGGTTCATGCACCATATTGCTTGTATGTTTAGAATCATGTTTAGATTGATTGACTGATAATTCATGATTGATTATGAGCTTATGGGTATAGGAAAGTGCAAGTGCAATATCGGACTACATGCAATATATTATTGTTTGTGTGGATTTTTTCACTTTACTTTATCTATTATGGTGATCTATGCACTTTAGAGGTGTTTATAATTTATTACTTGTGTTCATACATTTTATCAAGTATTATTAAAAGTTATATTTTAAATTGGTACCCCAGGACTTTAGGATCTGATTTATGAAACAGTGGGGCTCTTACACAGGCTTCTAATGCCATTGTCTCATAGACTATGAGTCATTGTGTCTAGTTTTTTTAATTTACAAATGTGCTTAACTTTCTGGCACCAGTTGATTTAAAAAAAAAAGGGTTTCCAGCGGAGTATCCCTTTAATTCTTGATAAACAGCTAAACTAATTCAAAGTTAAAAAAAATCTAACAGCAGAACCAGTTAGCATATTTGTAAAAGGGGCTGCCATTACAGAATAAAATTATTACAATATATTATAAACAATAAAAAAATAATGATAATGATAATGAAGAATATACCTGCATTATGTGAAGGTTATAGTCTTAAAGGGAATTTACATCAGTATTACCTGCACTAACCTGTCTGTACAGGCTTGAAGCGTGGGTGATATTGATAAAAAGGATATTTACTGTCTGCAGATCTGTATCTTTGTCTGTTATACTTGTTTTTTGGTTTCTGCAAATTACCAGCTTGGTGCATGAAGGATTTTCCCAAGCTCCCAAGTGCACGCTGATGCAAGTGCACGCTGATGTCACGCTTGCTTCATCTAAATACGCCCAGCTAATAAATATTCATAAAGCTCCTTCTGCCTGCTCTGTTTCCAAGGAACACCGGGAAGTACGTGTGGCATTGCTTCAAAGCCCCTTCTATATTTGAGTGTGAAATACACTATATCAAAACATTAACCTTAATAATATAATTCTTTAAAACATTTTATCTCCTTTTTTTTTCTTTCAAATCACAGTTTATAAATAAGTCTACTAGATGTCCCATACCATACAGAACATAATCCTGTTCCGTTGTAGCATAATTTTTGTCCAAGCAGAAGCACAAGCATAGAGAAAGTCACGGAAGTGAGGGCAAGCACTTCTCACTCGTGTCCTGTCCTATCAGACTGCAGCATAAAAACAGAGAGGAGGGGGTTACAGAGCAGTCTGTAGTGTTTGAATGAAGAGACCAAGCACTCAGGGAGGAAGATAACTCATGCAGAGTGAGGACACGCCCCCTTCAGAGCACAGAATGACAAACTAAGTGAGAAACATATAAAAGGAATATATGAAAGAAATATAGGTGCTAGACACAGCATGATATGTACATGATTAGTATTAGGCACTGAGTAACATTTCTTATTGTGAGATATGACATGTATATTGCACTGTATGGGGGACTTTAGGGACTTAAAACTTATATCTTTATTGTATCAATATTAAAATAAAGAGGATCTATGTGCATACATTATCAATTCTATTAAACGGCCGCCATCCTATCAAAATGTCATGTATAGATATTATATGACCTTAGCCCTCTGAATTGTATTGCACTTAAACTGTCATTTAGTTGTGGCTCTCCTAGTCAGTTCAACATAGGACAGATACGTAATCCATGAATAGCATTTCAATCATAGGAGGTACATGAAAAACATTTCCAATAACAAGCCTGTTCTCGGATGATAAGTCTCTCATACGATATGGCTGTCATGAATCCAGAGATTAGGTTAGTATTGAGGTTACATCAGTCTACATTGTACATTATTCATCATATAAGGAATATACCATATATCTGAAATGCTTACTCCAAAAGTGCCTGTGCATAGCTGTTCCTACTAACCATCTCACATTCCGCTACAAATATTAGCAACGTTCATTCTTGTGAATGTATCGATACAACAGTATCTCTTTAAAATTCAAAGTTCAGAAAGTGCATATGCATACAGTGCAGTTAGTTTTTGAGCACATACAACCTAGTGTAAGAAAAACCTTTATTCCCGGGCTTGCTCCGTCCATTGGGCTGGTCGTGATTGAGGCTAATAACATGCAATTCGGATAGGATAAGTACTCTTTTTAAGAACAAATCCCCTGAATACCAAAAATGCAGTATACATATCTGGGTAGAGTCATGGAACAGATGACCAAGTACCAAACTTTGGTGTGCACCATTATATTTTCGTAGTCCTGCTCTTCTACATGGCCTCCCCAAGGGACGCCTCAATTACTGCACACACCTTGTGTCTCCTTATGTTATCACCAAGACTGCACTCAAGGTTTGGGATTGACAAACTAAAACTCCCAGTTTTAGACATCAGTGAATATATGTCAGTTAAGTGCCAAGACTAAATCATCAGTTTACCTTTAACTAAATGCTACATGCTTATGTTAGAGCACTGACATTTTCTCATGACTTGTCATTTTTCACACAGCAGAATTAGCCTGGAAATCTTGGACTCCTCATTGTTCAGAAAATCTGGCATCTATGAGTACATCAGGGTTAGAGTTTGGCGAACTGTCATGCCACAGCAAGACCATCCCGGTTTGCGACGGGCTCTGGTGAAAACCAATGGCACCATAGACTTCGCTCCCTGGCATGGCTCACATCATCATCCACACAGGCCCGGAGGATCCACCGCCTGCCGTGACCTGTTACACTTACACTGTTAGGATTAGTTTTCAAGTGTTTTAAAGGCTCAGTTATGGTGGCATAAAGTATCCCTGGTCGTCTGTAGATTCCTGCCGGTGTTAATATGCACATTGAGGCATGGGAAGAAACAGTGGCTTTATCCCAGCATGACAAAAATTATCCCTTTTCTAAAAGTAGCAAGTGAAGAAGACAGGATGGATTCTTCCAAGCGTTCCAAAAATTATCCCTTTTCTCGGAGTAGCAACAGGTTCTTAGTCTAGCAAGTGAAGAAGACGGCATGGATTTTTCCAAGTGTTCCAAAAAATATCCCATTTTTGGGAGTAGCAACAGAATTGGCATTCTAAAATAGTGAAGACTGAAGAAAAATAGCTCTTGTATGGAAAGCCGAAAAAAATATCCCCTTTCTGGGGATGATGGGTTCATGTATGTGTAGGCCTGGTGGGAAGTAAGGTGATAGAGGATTGGTGTTTTTAGTAGTAGCCAGTGTACAGCAGGTGGTGGCTGACTGAAGTTAATAGCATACAGCATGAGAAGGAAGAAAGATGTTAATAGCGTACAGCATGAGATGGCGGACTGATATCACTAGCATGGAGCATTAGATTGAAAACAGATATGACTAGAGTACAGCATAAGATTGCAGACTGATGTCACTAACATCCAGCAGGGGTGGTGGCTGTACTGTCTAATCAGTGGCATCTGGAACATGAGTTTTAAATTCCTCACTGATCCATGCCTGATTTTTTCAAGTCAGTTTTTTCATGTTGCTGGCTGACAATCTTGTTTGCTTCAGTGTGACCACACCGCCTGCTGGCTGAACACTCTCTCCAAAGTGACGCTAGAGGATGGACAAGACAGGACACTCATGGAAAATTGGGCAAGTTCTGGCCAATGGTCTTATCTGGTGAGCAAGAAGTCCATGGGGTTTGGGCTCATGGTGTCTGTCAGAGAAAATACACTGCTGAGGTAGGCCCCAACCTGGTTGTTCAGGTGGTGGTTTACATTCCTTTCATGATTCATGTCAGAGGAGCATGCAGGATGCCGAAACTTCGCTATCATGTGCTTAAAAGTCAAGATGCCACCACTGCTGCTGCTGATGCTCCTGCCTCTTGCTGGGGTAGTGCTGGCAAAGGTAGTGGAACATTGACTCTGCAGAGAACAGAGACTGGACCCTCATTCACCAGATGTTGCTGGAAAGCCGTAGCAATCTGTCTGTGTTGCTTCTCCCTATGCAAATCCAATTTAGCCTCCTTCTCAGATTGCAAGAAAAATTCCGCTATTTCGGGTTTATATCAAGGGTCAAATAGTGTTGCTATCCAGTAATCTTTTCTTCCCTTCAAGCCCACAATATGCTTGTTATTGTGCAAGCAGGAAAGCATATACCTAGCCATCCTTGCATGGTTTTCTGAGGGCCCAGCTTGTTCCACCTCCGTCCCATTCCTCCTCGTCCTCATCAGTGTCACCTTGTGTAAAGTCCTTGTCCCCTCTCTCTTCCATAGAGTCCATCTCCAAATCCTCTTCAGGTCCCACCACTTCCTCATCCAACTCCTTCTCAAGGAGAACATCTGTACTGCTGCAATCAAGATGCGTAGTCTCCTCAATCCCTCCTTCTTCCATCATCACCGTCAGTGTCTGCTCCAAAAGGAATATCAGAGGTGTTACATCCCCAATGCCACGGTTTTACTTGCTGACATATCTTGTAGTCTCCTCAAAAGGCACAAGCACGCGACAAGTGTCCCTGATTAGCTGCTAGCCCTGAGCTGTAAATCACACTGGCTCCAAAAATTGTCTTGCTGTTGCATGAGAAAGTCGGTCACCGCTTTGCACTGCTGGTAAAGGTGGTCCAACATGTGTAAAGTGGAGTTCCACCATGTTGAAAATAAGGCAGTGTAGTGGAAGACCGTTTTGGCACTGTAGGTGAAGCAAATCATGTTTAAAAGCACACGAACGGCTAAACTGAATGCAAATTTTACTGCACCAATGGCCCTACTCCTGGAAAAGTTGTCAAGAAATTTTTGACCACAAATGTTTGACCACACTCTCCCTGTTTGTGTGCTAAACAGGGAGAGTGTGTCATGCCACCTAGGCACAGCACTTTGACATTGCTTGTGTTGTTATCAGCAACGTTTCCCATTGTCAACTCTCGACTTGGGAATCAGTGTGAAGCCTTTTGTTGCAGACAAAGTAGCAGCTCCTCCATGTGTGGATTTTCTCGCCCAGGCTCAGCATGTGCAACACAGCATGACAGCGCATGATTTTGCAGCGATGAAGTAGAGTGGGGGAGGAGAAAAAGCTTTGCTTCTACCTTTGGGGTGCAAGATGTCCTTGGAGAAAGAGGATAGGCGGGGGGTGTAAGCAGTTAGACCTGAATGGCGCAACCGTGGAGTTGTCGCTACAATTTCCTGGCCTCATTGCGGTGGAGCCTCGTTCTGCAGGATGTTGGCCCAGTAGGCCGTAAGAGACATGTATTGCCTCTACTACTCCACGCATCTAACAAGGCATGCACTGTTCTGAACTCAGACAAGTTCATGGAGTGGCCCACCCTCTCCACCACATGATTGTGCAAAGTCGGGACAGCTTTTTTCACTAAATCTGGTGATTAGGTATGCGCCACCTTCTCTGGGCACACTCCATTAGTTGCCTGAAGGCTGTGGAGTCAACTAGATGGTATGGGAGGGCCTGCGCCACCAACAAATTGGCCAGGTAGGAATTGAGGCGCACAAAGACAGGGTGACTGGGAGACTACTGTTGTCTGGAGGACATGGATTCCCCAATGGATAACTGACTGGATCAGGGAGGAGGAGGGCACGACACAGATGAGGAAAATCCACCAAAATGTACTGCCTGTGGAAGAGGCCTGGCTGTAAGACAGTTGTGAGGGATCTGGAGGATCATCAGTAGCAGCAGCAGCAGCAGCATTTTCCTCAAATTGTGGGGCATCTGGACTGTCCCACACGGCCTTGTGGTGACGCTTCATGCCTACGTAGAGACGTAATTCGGACCCTTGCCTTGGCTTACTTTCTGTTTGCAGAGACAACATATTGCCATGTTCTCTGCATCAGGTAAGGTAGAAAAGAAGTTCCACACATAAGAATATCGGACAGGGACTGCACTAAATAACTGTGTTTTTCCTCTGGATGGTTTTTTAACTAACTTGAACATGCAGCAGCGTTGTCGCCACCTGAGCTCTTCAGACAAGCATCCCTATGCCTGTTACATTTCATACTTTTTCTTCCCCTACCTCAACTACACTGTTTTTCACTTACACTGACACTGCTCTGAACATGTCATCTCATGCCCAGGTGGTTCCCACGTCGTGTCCAACATCACATCATCGTCAACATCCAACTCCTCATCGTTCACGTCACTCATTTCTGCATGGACTGTTTGGGCTCCTTGCTTCTCCTCAGCATAGGCATCTCGACACCTTTCAATATCCCCACCACGCCTACCCCCACCAGTCCAGCTTGTGCTGGGCTCGACCACTGATTCTACCTCCACCACCTCGCCAACACACTCCAAAGCTTGACTGTCCCCACACAACTCCTCCTCCTAGTTAGCACTATTCTTTAATAATGTGGCTAGTGCTATTAAAGCCAGATCATCCTGTAAAACCACATAACCTCTCAGGCAGTGAGAACTTGGAATGGCTGACTCAGCTGCCACTACTACCACATAACACTTGGCTGCTGTCGCCGCTACCTGTACTAGTACTGCCATGAATATTCTTACTGGCAGAGAACATAGCAGGGACTTATGCCCTCTACCTTGTCCACCAACTAGTTTTCCAGACATGTTTTTTGGTTACTTTTATCCTTTTTGGGTGATTTTTCACCAAAATACTTGTCAAATCTAAGTTTCAACGCTTTGATTGCTTTTTGCATGGCAGGGATGACAGCACAATGAGTATGAAGGTGTTTGCGGAAGAATATTAAATGCACCAGAACTGTATAACACTACAGGCTACATACGTGTAACTTTAACATGTTTTTTGTGGGGCAGGGATGACAGCACAATGAGTACTGAAGGTGTTTTCAGATTATTAAATGCTTCAGAACTGTATAACACTACAGGGTAGATACGTGTAACTTCAGCACGCTTTTTGCATGGCAGGGATGACAGCACAATGAGTGCTGAATATGTTTGCAGAACAGTATTAAATGCTTCAAAACCGTTAAACCATACACATTAGATACGTGTAACTTCAACACACTTTTTACGTGGTAAAGATGACAGCTGTTAGGATTCGGCAGGCTGGATGTGGATCCTCTGTGTCAGCGAGGGATTGGCGTGGACCGTGTCGGTGGACCGGTTCTAGGTTGCTACTGGTATTCACCAGAGCCCGCCGCAAAGCGGGATGGTCTTGCTGCAGCGGTAGCATCCAGGTCGTATCCACCGGCAACGGCTCAACCTCGCTGACTGCTGAGAAGGCGTGGGACAGAAGGACTAGGCAGAGGCAAGGTCAGACATAGCAGAAGGTCGGGGCAGGCTGCAAGGTTCATAGTCAATAGCAATAGCAAGAGGTCAGGAACACTGGTAAGGCAAACACTATAAACGCTTTCTCTGGCACAAGGCAACAAGATCCGGCAAGGAAGTAAGGGGAAGTGAGGTTATATAGACAGGGAGCAGGTGGAGGCTAATTAGACTGATTGGGCCAGGCACCAATCATTGGTGCACTGGCCCTTTAAATCTTAGAGAGCTGGTGCGCGTGCGCGCCCTAAGGAGCGGAGCCGCGCGCGCCAGGACGAGGCAGCCGGGGACCAGGACAGGTGAGTGACTTGGGATGCGATTCACGAGCGGGCGCGTCCCGCTATGCGAATCGTAACCCCACCGGCAGTGTCAGTGCAGCGCTCACGGTCAGCGGGTCTGACCGGGGCGCTGCAGAGAGAGGAACTCCGCGAGCTTTTCGGGGAGGAGCAGGGACCCGGAGCGCTCGGTGTAACAACAGCACAATGTGTACTGAAGGTGTTTGCGGAAATCTACTATATTCACTACTGTGTTGACAGGCCCTATAGGTATATATAGGTGCCACTTAAATACACTTTGTGGGTGGGTGGTAGAGATGAGCGAATCGAAGCTGACAAACCAGAATTTGTTACGAATTTCAGGAATAATTCAATTCACAACGAATGGAAATATCGCCGTGATTCTATCGTGCAAATCGCTTCATTAAACTCCATTTACTGCAGTCCCAGTCATCTAAAATGGCGGATTCACATGTCAGTACATTCGGTAAGGAGCGCTGGGAAGGGGGAAAGGCAAGGCGGGAAGGCAGGTAGACGGGATGACCCTGAAACACATGCGGGATGCAGCCTATCAGCAGTCAGTCACCCCTGTGATGTCACAGCCCTGTATATTCGGCAGCCATTTTCTGGCTCGTCATTTCATTCATTACACTGCAGAGAGATAGGATGGACATTGCTGTGTGTGTTACAAAGAAAAGCTTTTTGCAGCAGTGTTTCACCTTCAAGTCACCTCAGCCTCCTGTTTTATACAGAGCACAGTGTTTTTGCACAGAAGTTAATTCTTACTGCAGCGATTAACCCCTCAGTCACTGTGAACAGCATTGTATTATAGAGAGGGGCAGAGAGCTGTGTGTTGCCTCAGCTGCAGAAAGCTTTTCAGAGGAGGGAGAAATAATTTTTTAGAGCAAATCTGTGTCTTTGTTCCACAACAAATGGTCTGCTGGTTATACTAGTCTGTATACGGTATAATCCACACCCCACAGTCCATTCCTAATAGTATTTGATAGAGAGTCTTTTTGCAATTTTGGGTTTAATACACAGTGACTGTGTCTGCAGCACTATTGTGTGCTGCTGGTGTTGTGGGCAATTTATTTAATTTTATTTTTTGTTTTTAGTGTACTGTAGCTCATTTTTCTGCCCTCATAAGTGCATACCACATACTTACATCTAAGTAGTGTACTAGTTTTCAAGGGCCTAGATACTGTGAAAGTCCAGGCAAAAGTAATCACAGGCTGGTGTTTTACTCCAATACGTTTTTTAAACGTACTGTAACACATTTTTCTGCTCTCTTTGTTCCACAACAAATGGTCTGCAGCTCATACTAGTCCGTAGACAGTATAATACATACCCAGCAGTTCATTCCTAATAGTCTGTGAGAGAGTGCAATTTTGGGTTTATTACACAGAGACTGTGTGCTGCAGCACTGTTGTGTACTGCAGGTGTTGTACAAAAATACATATCCCCCCCCCTTTCTTGGGGAAAACCAACCCCCCCCCCCCCCCAAACTTTTTCAAAGGTCATGTTTTCTTAAACTAACTATTTCACTTTTTAATAGCTGCTCAATAGATTATAAGGATGATTCATACATTGTGACTCCTAACAAACAAATATATAAAATAGTGTGACGATCCGTCTTGGGGATTAGCTCTGGGATCGTCCTGGACCACGCCACAGGATGCATTTCTTCTCAATAAACCAGCAAACAAACGCTTATAATGCAAATCTGGCACCTTGTCAGTTTTATTAGACAGGTTGCAGGGAAATAAATAAACAAAAAGCAGGAACAAAACAAAATCCTAGACCGTCTGGTCACTGACTAAACAGATCAGCTTGTCCTGACTAACAACCGCTGAGCTTCCCTCAGTCGGTTAAACATATGTCCCCTGCAACCTTGTACTCACAATTCATGTCACTCTCTTTGAGCCACTCATAGCTCGGGCTGTGTACTCCTCATCAGGCTCTGTCTCTTCCCTACAGCCCACATGCTGTCTCGTAGGAAGAGCCCACATTAGACTGAGTCTCCATCTCATATACACACCTCCCTTCCCTTCTGCCTCATTACTTAAGAAGCAGGTGAGAGCTTCTGCAGGGTGAGCCAAGGAAATACACTCTTTCCTTGCCACACTGCCACATATCCCCCCCACCTTTGCTCAGACCACCGGGAAGGAGCACATGTATTTGAAAGGCAGAAACCATCTGCCTTTCCTTTCTCTTGGACAACTTTTGTCCCACAGTCTCTGAAGTCCTTGACTTTTTTCTTCCGGACTTTTACCAGCCACCAATTGCAAGTCTCTCGGTCACACCTCTCCAGTACGAGGTTCTTCACCCTGGTGTGGTCAGGGTTCTTGAAATTAAGGAGTGAGAGGACCGATGCTTCTAACCTTTGTCTTCTTCTGGCTTGCTGGACCTCTGCCTCTGCTTCAGAGAATCTTTCGGCCTCAGTGGCTTCACCAACCACTGTCTTGTTCTCTGTACCATCAGAGGACCTCTGACACTCAGTTTCAACTTTAGAGGACTTCCCACCTGGTTTCACCTCAGTCTTGACTTCAGTGGATTTCTCACATGGTTTCACCTCATCCCTTCCAGCTTTCTCTTCAGGGGCACAAGCTTCCTCAGGTTTGGCTTCAGAGTCTTTGGCTCTTTCAGATTATTGTGTAGAATCAGCTTCTACTACTTTTTGGCTCTTCTCTGCAGCTTCTTCAGGCTTACTCTTCTCTTCACCTGTAGCTTCAGTTGTGCCATTCTCTTTACTCACAGCTTTTGAGGTTGACTCTGGTTTAGCTTCTGCTTCAGAGGATTTCTCTGCCTCAGCATTACCTTCAGAATTTTTGGTGTGCTCAGGTTCAGAGGATTTCCCACCTCTTTTTTCCTTAGTCTCCATTTCAGAGGATTTCCCACCAGGTTTCAGCTCAGACCTAGCTACAGGGGACTTCTTACAGGACTTCACCTCAATCTTAGCTTTAGAGGACTTTTGGGCATTCAGAGAAAGCATAACTGTATCCTGTAACTTTGGCCCCAGAAGCCTTTCTTGAGCCAATTCCGCCATATCCTGGTCTCTGCTCTCTTTTTGGACTTCCTGGTCCTCTTCCTTTTTCTCACATTTTCGCAGCTTACACTGGAGCTTAGCGAACTTCATCCTCTCACTGTCAAGTAACTCTGTCAAGTCCCTGACAGTATCTTCCGAAGACAGCAATTGTTTCCTCAATTGTTCATTGTCCGCCAGCACAGCCACCTGCTCGTAGAGTTGAGCTCCCAGCAAAACCAAGGCAGCTATGTGGGACCTTCTGCGCGTTTCGTTCTGCACTTCCAGGCTCTCTTTTAAGATCTTCATGTCATCTTCCAGCTTTATATATTTCAGCTGCTCACTCTTGAGCTTTGTGGAGATAATCTTCTCACTGTCCAGCAACTGTTTCTTGGACTTCACTAACTCATTGATAGATTTTCCACTCTCACCAATCTGTTCAGATAAATCTGAGATCTCCTGTTGCAAGTTCTTGTTTTCATGGTTCAGAGTCTCAACTTGTTCCAGGGCTTCCTCATACTGCTCACGGAGCAAGTCATTGTCATGACGAGCAGATTGAAGAGCATGTGCAAGGGCTCTCTTTGCCTTGACTTCCTCCTCAAGTTGTCTCTTAGCTTTAGAGACACTCTCCAGATTGCTGGCAAGAGCCTCAACTTCCATCTTCATTTCATTATTCTCTTTTTCTATTTTTTCCATGGCTACCAGGCTAGCCTTGTGATCACTCCGCAAAGCCTGATATGCACCATGTAGAAGACTCACTTCTTCTTCCTGGAAGGACATCTGCTTGGCCAGACTCTGCACTTCACTCTCCTTGCTGGTCACAAGACCCTGGGAGCGGGACAGTTCATCCTGCAGAGCCACAAACTCACTTCTGTGATGCTCCATGACTTTTTCCAGCTGAAGCCTCGCTTCTTGCTCTTTCTTGAAGTCAGCAAGTGATTTGTCCTTCTCCTCTGTCAGGCCATGTACCTCTTTTTCTTTCTCCAACAACTTCACAGAAGCCATCTGCAGGGATTCTTCCAGATTCTGGATCTGCTCCAGTTTTTTCCCAAGGCCAGCTCGTCTTTTCCGAGACCTTTTACTGACAGCGGTCTCCTCACTCTCGCTGTTAGACCTTGAGACATCCTCTGGTCCTCTGTCAGACACTCGACCCAGCTCTTCTCCATCTCTAGATGAGGTCTCCCCCTTTTTCGGGGTTGTGGCCACTTGTGCCTCATTATTATCATCCACAACAGGTGCCACTGTCCATAAAAGGGACACTGCGGAGTTGGAAAGGGTGCAGAGACGCGCGACTAAACTAATATGGGGAATGGAACATCTTAGCTATGAGGAGCGATTAAAGGAGTTACAATTGTTTAGTCTTGAGAAGAGACGTTTAAGGGGGGATATGATAAACGTATATAAGTATATTAATGGCCCATACAAAAAATATGGAGAAAAACTGTTCCAGGTTAAACCCCCCCAAAGGACGAGGGGGCACTCCCTCCGTCTGGAGAAGAAAAAGTTTAGTCTCAAGGGGCGACACGCCTTCTTTACCATGAGAACTGTGAACTTATGGAACAGTCTACCTCAGGAACTGGTCACAGCAGGAACAATTAACAGCTTTAAAACAGGATTAGATACATTCCTGGAACAAAATAAGATTAATGCTTATGAAGAAATATAAAATCTCATCCCTTCCCCAATATCGCGCCACACCCCTACCCCTTAATTCCCTGGTAGAACTTGATGGACATATGTCTTTTTTCGACCGTACTAACTATGTAACTATGTAACTATGTAACTATGCCTGGCACTCTTCCTCCCCCACCACGTTGGCAACTCTGGAGACTCTCGCTAAACACTCCCGTCGGACCGGCAATCCCTTGGCTGTAGTTTTGTTGCCCCTAGCAACAACTTCAATGGCTCTTGGCACCAGCGAGTCAGGGAGATTCCTGATCAGTTCCTCTGAACTGTCTCTCGGCTTCTTGGCAGACTTTTCTTTTGTCTTGTCACAGTCTCCTTCACTTAGGACTCTGTCTGTGACCGTAAGCGCAGCCCCCAGCTTCAATGGTACTCTCTTCCGGAGTTTTGGTTTTTCCGCAGTCATCTCCGTAGCTTCTATTCCAGTCACCACTTTAACTTGACTCGTGGACTGTTCTTCAGCTCCCCTAGTGGTCTGGCACACTCCCACCTGATATATACCTAGGGTCTGCTGACACTCCCCGTCCTCACCCTCTGCTGAGTTACTGTCCCCTGATATGTGGTGAAAACCAAGTGTTGTGAGCCTATCAGGTGTTCCTACTCTAGTCACCTGACTATATTCCCACAACTGCTGAAAAAACGGAAAATCTCTAGTGCAACCTTGTGACTTCTGGTACCATAGGGAGTAGAAATACACACATTAATTATAGCGGGGTCTGGCTTTCTGCAGCTGTTCTTTACCAGACTTATTACACATTTTGGATCTAACAAAACCGTCATCTTTTTACCTTCTATTTCCAGCTCACACAGGTTTTCTTTTGTCCTGCGAGAGGTGGGAATAGAACTCTTTACATCAGAACACATTAACATAAGTGTTTCAAGAAAAACATTATCAGCCTGCATGGGTTCACAATATACAGCACCATTCACACAGTCCAGTAGAGACCCCCCAGTCCTCACCTTTGTGTGCGAACTCTCAGCTGCACTCTCAGGTGCATCCCACAGCTGCCAGAAATACGGAAAGTCTCTGCCCAGTACAATTTTCACTGTAAGTTCCGCACATACCTCCATCATATGGCTTACTGTCCAAAAACATGTATCAAAGGTAATTTGAACAGTCTTATCGGGCTCCGGGCGGGACTTCACAAATGGAATTATTTCTGGAATAATCCGAGATACAGTCTGGCAACAATCCAAGTCCACCCACAATGGGATTCCGCCCACCGACAACTCACGGGACCTCGGCTTCGTCTTGGCGACCACAGCTTGTGGCCCACGTCGGTTGCTCCCAGCAACGGCCTTTCGGGGTTGTCCCATTTTCTTGAAAAAAATTATTGATCCGTTGCCCCTAGCAACGCTCCTCCACAGACACCAAACTGTGCTTGAACTCCTCTGCTGGGCTCCTCTGACTTGCAATCTTGCAGGGGGTTGCTCCTAGCAACAGCTCCTCTCAAACTCGCCCATTGGTTTCCCTTGGCAATGGGTTGACCTTAGCAACGGCGTGCCGGCATCCTCCACCAAAATGTGACGATCCGTCTTGGGGATTAGCTCTGGGATCATCCTGGACCACGCCACAGGATGCGTTTCTTCTCAATAAACCAGCAAACAAACGCTTATAATGCAAATCTGGCACCTTGCCAGTTTTATTAGACAGGTTGCAGGGAAATAAATAAACAAAAATCAGGAACAAAACAAAATCCTAGACCGTCTGGTCACTGACTAAACAGATCAGCTTGTCCTGACTAACAACCGCTGAGCTTCCCTCAGTCGGTTAAACATATGTCCCCTGCAACCTTGTACTCACAATTCATGTCACTCTCATTGAGCCACTCATAGCTCGGGCTGTGTACTCCTCATCAGGCTCTGTCTCTTCCCTACAGCCCACATGCTGTCTCCTAGGAAGAGCCCACATTAGACTGAGTCTCCATCTCATATACACACCTCCCTTCCCTTCTGCCTCATTACTTAAGAAGCAGGTGAGAGCTTCTGCAGGGTGAGCCAAGGAAATACACCCTTTCCTTGCCACACTGCCACAATAGTTATAGACACTTTAAGCAAGTGCCCTGAGGATAATAAAAAAAAAAGAAGAAAAATATATAATAATAAGTATTTTGCTTATAAAAATGAAATACTGGCAAGACATCTTAACTTTAGATAATATAATGCAAAAACATACAAAAAAGTTAGCACAGTTAAGAAATGTGCCAAAAACTACAAATGTCATTGGCATAAATAGTACTACTGCAAGTAGTGAACTGCAAAGTTTTTGCAATCAAAAATTCAGATATTGAATGCAGAGATCATTGTCTTGTTTCATCTTTTCATCTTGTTTCATCTTTTATCATGTTTTCTTTATTATTGACAAGAACACCATGGCCAGTGGATTTGGCACTGGATTCTGATTTGAAGAAGAGGATGGATCTGTATAATTGTATGGCAAATTGGCACCACAGGGGCAAAAAACTGAATACATCTGTGCTTGAATCTGTCCATTGAAATCAGAGTAAGGCTGGTTTGTATCATAGGAATTTGGCACTGCAAATGCTGATGACTCATTATAAGGATTGGTTGACTGTGTACTGTAGGAAACATGTGGGTATCCTTGAGTTACTCTCCCAGCATTATTGCTATTTTAACCCCTTAAGGACCAAGGGCGTACAGGTACTCCTTTGCTCCCTGGGCGGGGACCGGCCCGGGGTGACTGCTGATATCTATCAGCAGGCACCCCGCGCAAATGCCCAGGGGGGTCATCAGACCCCCCATGTCGGCGATCGGCGCAAATCGCAAGTGACCCGGAATATAAGGGGGACCGCGAGTGTCTAAGACACCCACAATCCCCCTGAAGAGATAGGAGGGAGGTGGCAGGGGTGCCACCCCTCCTATCCCTGCTATTGGTGGTCTAGACGTGACCACCTATAGCAGATCGGGGGCGGGGGGGTTAACTTTCATTTTTTCCATTCTGCCCACCCACAATAGGCGGGGCAGAACGGGGAAACGACAGAGGACCGGCGCCGGAGTCCACTTACCGATCTGCGGAGGCTGCGGGCGACGATCGGCGTCGGAGATCGTCGGGCGGCGATGTCGTGCAGCAAGCTCCCTGGATCCAACGGAAGCCAGTAAGTTGCCAAGCAACATCTGGAGGGCTGCAGTCCGAGACCACTATATAGTGGTCTCCATACTGTAGCACTCCAGATGTTGCAAAACTACAACTCCCAGCATGCCCAGACAGCTGTTGGGCATGCTGAGAGTTGTAGTTTTGCAACAGCAGGAGGGCTACAGTTTGAGACCACTATATGGTAGTCTCTGAACTATAGCCCTCCAGATCTTGCAAAACTACAACTCCTAGCATGCCCACACAACTGTTTGCTGTCTGGGCATGCTGAGATTTGTAGTTTTGCAGCATCTGGAGGGCCACAGTTTGCAGTGGTCTCTATACTGTAGCTCTCCAGATGTTGCAAAACTGCAAATCCCAGCATCCTGGAAGTTGTAGTTGCGATCCCTCCAGCTGTTGCATAACAACATCTCCCAGCATGCCCTTCGGTGATCAGTACATGGTGGGAGTTGTAGTTTTGCAACAGCTGGAGGCACACTGGTTGGAAAATATTGAGTTAGATAACAGAACCTAACTGAAGGTTTTCCAACCAGTGTGCCTCCAGCTGTTGCAAAAGTACAACTCCCAGCATGCACGGTCTGTCAGTACATGCTGGGAGTTGTAGTTTTGAAACAGCTGGAGGTTTGCCCCCCATGTGAATGTACAGGGTACATTCACACGGGCAGGCTTACAGTAAGTTTTCTGCTTCAAGTATGAGCTGCGGCAAATTTTTCGCTGCAGCGCAAATGCCTAGAAGGGAACTCACTGTAAACCGCCGCCAGTGTGAATGTACCCTAAAAACACTACACTAACACAAAATAAAGGGTAAAACACTACATATACACCCCCTTACACTGTCCCCCCCAATAAAAATTAAAAAACGTATTTTACAGCAGTGTTTCCAAAACGGAGCCTCCAGCTGTTGCAAAACAACAACTCCCAGTATTTCTGGACAGCCACTGACTGTCCAGGCATGCTGGGAGTTTAGCAACAGCTGGAGGCACCCTGTTTGGGAATCACTGGCATAGAATACCCCTATTTCCACCCCTATGCAATCCCTAATTTAGTCCTCAAATGCGCATGGCGCTCTCTCACTTTGGAGCCCTGTCATATTTCAAGGAAACAGTTTAGGGCCACATATGGGGTATCTCCGTACTCGGGAGAAATTACACTACAAATTTTGGGGGGCTTTTTCTCCTTTTACCCCTTATGAAAAGGAAAAGTTGGGGTCTACACCAGCCTGTTAGTGTAAATTTTTTTTTTTACACTAACATGCTGGTGTTGCACTTTTTGTTTTCACAAGAGGTAAAAGGAAAAAACAAATTGATCGGTTCACTCGGTCATCCACTTCATCCCAAGTGACAACCTACACCCCCAGTCAGCAGTCGGCGGGTTCCTCAGACTCAACCCTCAGTTGGCACAGCCCTCATTCTGCTGCCACCTCAAGGCTCTGTCATTGTACTGCCATGTGACATGTGACTCCTTGATAGATTTGGTCCTTTGCACCCACACGCCCGGGACACTAAAACTTGGGAGTGTTAGCTAAAATTTCAATTTCAAAATCTTAAATTTCAATTTCAAAATCTTACATTTTAATGGTCTCCTCATGTTTCTGCCAACTCCAGGCTGTGCTATTCTGCCACTATATGGTCTCCTCATGCTTCAGCCATCTCCAGGCTGTGCCATTCTGCCACTAAATGGTCTCCTCATACTTCAGCCACCTCCAGCCTTTACCCTTCTGCCACTTTATGTGCCATTCAGCCAATATATGATTTACTGATGCTGTTGGGCCTGGCCCTGGGCCTGGCCCTGGACTAGCTACCATAAGTCCCCTTAAGGACTGAGCCCTTTTTTGCAATTCTGACCAATGTCGCTTTATGCATTAATAACTCTGAGATGCTTTTACCGATTATTCTGATTCCGAGATAGTTTTTTCGTGACATACTCTACTTTAACATAGTGGTAAATTTTTGTCGTTACTTGCATCCTTTGTAGGTGAAAAATCCCAAAATGTCATGAACATTTTGAAAATTTAGCATTTTTCTAAATTTGAAGCTCTCGCTTGTAAGGAAAATGGATATTCCAAAAATGTTTTATATTGATTCACAAATACAATATGTCTACTTTATGTTGACATCATAAAGTTTACATGTTTTTACTTTTTGAAGACATCAGAGGGCTTCAAGGTGTAGCAGCAATTTTAAAGACTTTCACAGAAATTTCAAAATCTGAATTATACAGGGACCAGTTAAGTTTGAAGTGGATATGAGGGGCCTTTCTGTGAGAAATACACATTTTTCATTTTAACAAGCAGTAATAGGAGAAAATGGACCCCAAATTTTGAAGCCCAATTTCTACCATTTAAGAAAACCCCCCTGTAAAGAGATCTGATCTTATCTAGGTACCCCTGGTACCGAACTTCGGTGGTTAGCTTGATTTAACTCTTTATCTGGATCCAGGAGAATGAATCTACCAGAAATAACCGAACCGCAAAGGGTCCGACAATTCCTGTCAACTGATCAGCGGACTCGTGTCAATGTTTGCTCACTCTCCCAAAACCCCTATCGACTAGTGCTGTTTTGAGCCACCACTTGCGTTCACCGGTCTCTGGGTCAACAGATTCTCTCCTAGCCAGAGGGGTGGGGCGTCTTGCAGCTCTCCACAACGCCTGCAATTTTACACAGTCAATGATGTTAGTACAAAAAAATCACAGCGAGATTTGACCGTACACTTACCACCCTGTCAATGTCTCACACAAACAAATGATCTTATCACTTCTAAAATTTCTTACTATTACAAACTACATATATATAAGAGTTAAATCAAGCTTGTAACCTTCTGTTCCCCGAACAGCTTCTTTTAGTTTTAACTGCACTTATCTTTGACTAAGGTGATATGGGGCTCCCTGAGCACCTCTTATAATCACCTATGACTCCCTGAGCCTTTGTCTATTGTGTCCCTGACACTCTGTGTCCCAGACACAGCAACCCCCCGAAGTTTCTAGTAAATGGTTCTACTTACTTGGATCGAGACGCTGTCAGTGCCCTCAGATCAGACAGAGGATAAAACAGATATCCCTCATCCCGGACGAGCCCCCTGATTGTAAGGAGATCTGATCTTATCTAGGTACCCCTGGTACCGAACTTCGGTGGTTAGCTTGATTTAAGTCTTTATCTGGATCCAGGATAATGAATCTACCAGAAATAAGATGTAACAACAGTTTGTCCGGTCAAATTCACTCTAGTTCATTCAGCAGTCTGTAAGCACATGATATAGGGGGGGGGGTTGCACCCCTCCTTCTGTCACTCAAATATTTGGTATAATCTCTACCAGTGTTGTTAGGTATGAAGGTGCAGCATGATGTAGGATCCACAAGCACTTTGCACACCCCTCCTTTTTCTGCCAGAATCATATCTAAGACTATTCTATTCTGAAATGTCATAATGAAATCAGCTTGGAGCTGCTCTGCAACACCTTGTAATGCATCCTTTGTGTAGTTTACAAACCTTTGTTGTTTATAGTAAATGTAATTAATCCAGTCTACATTTTTGTCCGCAGTGATTATAGAAAGGATAGATTCAAAGACCGAAATTACTTGATTCCTGGCTTTGAACTCATCAGGGACCCCTTTTGGGACCCCTATTGTGTCTATGTATACATGTGGATGGAAGCTACCTGCAGTTGTTGACCTCTTTAACCTTTTTGTGGCAGAGTTTACGTGTTCTCCCCTTCTGCGAATATGTGAATGTTCATAATGGCTTTAGCTAGAGCACACTCACCTTTCCACTTGTCCTCTAGCTTGAACCTTATTTTACCATCGCCACAGATCCAGTAAATGTCACCTATTGAAAAAACTTGGTTCTGAGTGAGTGACACTTCTAGAGAGCTATAACTAGCACAATATCCCTTTGTAAAGTTCTTTCTATTGACACCTTCCTTTTCTCCCCTATAGCATGTGTAATTCCCTGGGTATATGTGTATACCTGCCCCTGAGTGTGGGGTGTCTGTTAGCAAAGGGTATTTCATTTTCCAGGTTCCGCAATCAGTGTCATTATTAGAAATATTCTTGAAAATATTTAAAAAACATTTTTCTATATTTGAGGGAAGCGTGAATGGCACCGTACCAAAATGTGGTTTCACAGTCCCGCAAATATAACAATTACTTTTATTGATGGAAGCTGCTGTGTATTTCATCCATTCTACCCAGAGATTGGCATCTGAGACTCCTGTTTCCATTGCTAAAGTGTCCTCATATGTTGGATCAGATACCGCTCTTTTATTCTTGAAAGCCATGGTGTGGGGTATTAGAGGATTCTGCTGCTTGTAATTTTGTTTAAAGCTCTCCGTGTCACTAAATGTCCGAAAAGTCAATGAGATTGTTATCAGTATGATTTGGGGTGTCATTCTTGTCAATTAACTGCCAGAACTCATGGAGACTTTCGCTTAGTTGGGGGTCAGGGCTGTCTGCCCCCGTTGTACCCCTTCTTCGCCTCGTTGGGGGTCAGGGCTGTCTGCCCCTGTTTGTACCCCTTTTCCGCCTTTTTCGAGGTCAAGTCTGTCTACTTCCGTTAGTACCTCTCTTTTCTTTAACAGCTTGATCCTTGTGGCGTGGATCCAGGTGGGTGACTGCTCAGTGAGGACCGCTGTTCTGGTGATGGCGACTACCTCGGTGGGTTGTCCGTAGATGAAGCTCCCTGGCTTCTTTCCCTTCTGGAGGGCCTTGACAATCACCTGGTCTCCTACCCGGAGTTGGTTCCTGTGGAAGAGAGGGAGATTTACAAGCAACTTTTTCTTCAGTTTTACTGAGGACCTTGATCAGATTAATAACATACTCATCTCTGATCAGGTCCAAATCCCCTTCCTGTATCACTAGGGGGCGTTGTGCCCAGGGTGTAGGGAAGGGCCTACCCATTAGAATTTCAAATGGTGACAACCCTAGCTTCTTATTAGGTGTCATTCTGATCTCTGCAAGTATTATGGGCAGGATTTGTTTTCTATTTTTCGAATGTTCCAGCAGTGGCCTTCCTAAGTTTGTCTTTCACTGTTCTGTTCATCAGTTCCACGACCCCTGAACTCTCTGGGTGATATGGAATATGGAATTTCCACTCCACCTGTAACAGTCTTACTATCTCCTTGTTGAGCTTTGAGGTAAAGGCCGGCCCACGGTCTGATTCAATGACCAGAGGACAGCCCCACCTTGGGACTATCTGTTGGGTCAGGATTTTGGCTGTAGTTTTAGCATCCTCTGATTTTGTAGGAAAGACTTCTGGCCATCTGGAGAACATGTCCACTATCACTAATGCATATTCCTGTTTCCCTTTTGTTTTAGGTATATGCGTGTAATCCACCTGCAAGTGAGTGAATGGTGTAGTGGGGTAGTCAAGGTGTTGGTGAGGAATCATCAATGGGTTGTTAGGATTGTTTCTCAAACATGTGATGCATCTGTGTATGTAGTCTGTGACTAACTGCTTGGCATCAGTGATGTGGAAACATCAGTAGAGAGACTCAAGGTTGTGAAGGGAAAAGCATGTGAAGCAGCGTGAGGAATGTATGATTAGCAGAGCTGAAACTGTATAAAAATGTGCAATGAAGACAGATGCGCTGTGTTTTGGTATGCACAGCTTCCCCTCTTTGCAGATCAATCCTGTTTTTGGATTTTTCTGCAAAATTGGATAGCACCAATCTTTGTGCTGACATGTGCTGTGTATGTACACCTTTGAGTAAGCCTACAACATCATGTGTGGTGTGCAGGAAGGTCAAGTGTCCCAGGGTAATAGGAGTTGTCAGTTCTACCATCATTGCACAGGCTGCAAGGGAACGCAGACATGCCGGCATCCCCTGTACAGAGGTGGGCATCACCTTTGAGAAAAATGCACAAGGACGTAACTTGCCTCCATGTTCTTGTGTCAGTACCCCCGCCATGGTTTTACAATTTTGGTGTGCAAACATGTGAAAAGGCATTTTATAGTCAGGGAGGCCAAGCCCCGGACTCGACATGAGCGAACATTTCAAATAATCAAATGCATCATACATTCCAGGAGACCATTTCACCAAATCTGGACTCTGGTCCAGAGTGGCTTGCCTCAGAACATTGTCATAGCAGGAGCAATCAGGGATCCATTGTCTACAGTAGTTTATCATACCAAGGAAGGAAAGCATTTCTTTCTTGGTGTGGGGGGGGGACCAGGCCCGCAATAGACTTGACCCTTTCTGTGCTGATTCTCCTTTCTCCCTTCGTGAGGACAAACCCTAAATATTTCACCTGCGTTTTACACCATTGCATTTTCTTAAGTGCCACTTTGTGACCACATCCTGATAACCATTGTAACAGTGATAAACCATCCTGAATGCTGGCCTCCGCTGACATGCTACATAACAACAAATCATCGACATATTGCAGCAGCACAGAACCTTGGGGGGAGTACAATGGTTTTAATGTGGCTTGGAGGACTATGCTGTACACAACAGGTGAATCAGCATATCCCTGGGGCATTCTGCACCCGGTCAGTTGACGTCCGTCAAAGGAAAAAGCAAAAAGTGGTCTGGTCGCCTTATCAACTGGGATAGAAAAGAAAGCATTCTTCAGATCTTTCGCACTGAAATAGACAGCGTCTGCAGGAATGGCAGAAAGAAGTGAATTGACATCTGGGACAATAGGAGCAATAGGCATAATGATGTTGTTTATTGCCCTCAAATCCTGTACAAAGCGGGTAGCACCATCTGCCTTTGTCACTGGATTGACGGGCGTGCTGTAGGGTGAAATCACCTCTTCCAGGATTCCTTTTTCTAGGAATTCTTCTATCATTGACCTAAGTTCATCAAGTTTTTCTCTTGAAAGGGGGTATTGTTTCTGATATACAGGTGTACTGCCTTCCCTTTAGGGTAGCTTTGTATGGTGTGCAATCAATGAGCCCTGTGTCATAGTCCCCATTTGCCCACAGTGATGGGTCTATGTCCCCTAGCTTTGGGTGTTCCTGTATGTTTGTAAAAATCAGTGGAGTTACAATGGGCAAAGCATCAGAGTATATACAGATACTGTTGTTTTCAACTATGAGCTGCAATCCCAGCTTTACAAACAGATCTCTCCCAAGAAGACTCACAGGACACTCAGGTATAATGCTGAAAGTGTGATCTGTAATGTATTGTATGTAATGTATGTATTGTAATGTAATGTAATGTAATGTCATCTGTCAATGGTCCCTAGATCTATGGGCTTTTTTTTATAAAATGCTGTCCTGCTGTTAGAAAAGGGGCAAACATTTTAACTTCTTCACTTACTTCTTGTTTGTCATACATACTGCGGGTCTGGACCCCCCCCCCCCCCCGCTAGTAACTCCTTGAGCACCAGCGTCCTTATCTCTTCCTGCAGCTCCCTTCCCTCCTGCTAATTCTGCTAAAGGTTGTGGCTGGGGTGCTCTCCTAGTTATGACTGCTGTGACTGCATCTTCTTCATCTGGAGTCAACACTGGGTACTGAGGCACTACTGGAGGGGGTCTGTTATACGGTGAAGGGGGTGGTGGTGGAAATTTCTGGTCTCTCCCTTCCAAACTTATTTCCCGTTCTATCTCATGAAGGGACCTATCATCTTTGGGACAGCTGTGGTTCTTATTCCTTTTCTTATTACCTGCATCATACCAATGGGGGGCTATTTCTAGCCACTGTTCCCCTCCCTTGGACATATGTCCATGTCCCAGGAAGGGTCCGCATCAAAATGCGGCCAGGCTGCATTATAACCCAGACATAGTCCTTTGACCATATCCATATGATACACACTATTGTCACCGTCTCTGGGGAATGGATCTGCAGCATCCATTACCTCAGTCCAGCCTGCTAAATCGTCTACCCATGGATTGATCAGGTAATAGTTTTTTTGGACTAACACGGGCTACATAACATTTGCAAGTTTCCCCTGGCTTTAGTTTAGGGTACTTCGTTTTGGAGCCTTTTGCTCCCATGTTAGTATGTTTGGTTTTGGAGTGTGATCATACAATCACTGTCAGGACTGGCTGTACTGAACCGTAAAGGCTCCGACAATTCCTGTCAACTGATCAGCGGACTCGTGTCTTAATGTTTGCTCACTCTCCCAAAACCCCTATCGACTAGTGCTGTTTTGAGCCACCACTTGCGTTCACCGGTCTCTGGGTCAACAGATTCTCTCCTAGCCAGAGGGGTGGGGCGTCTTGCAGCTCTCCACAACGCCTGCAATTTTACACAGTCAATGATGTTAGTACAAAAAAATCACAGTGAGATTTGACCGTACACTTACCACCCGGTCAATGTCTCACACAAACAAATGTTTCTTATTATTACAAACTACATATATATAAGAGTTAAATCAAGCTTGTAACCTTCTGTTCCCCGAACAGCTTCTTTTAGTTTTAACTGCACTTATCTTTGACTAAGGTGATATGGGGCTCCCGGAGCACTTCTTATAATCACCTATGACTCCCTGAGCCTTTGTCTATTGTGTCCCTGACACTCTGTGTCCCAAACCCAGCAACCCCCCGAAGTTTCTAGTAAATGGTTCTACTTACTTGGATCGAGACGCTGTCAGTGCCCTCGGATCAGACAGAGGATAAAACAGATATCCCTCATCCCGAACGAGCCCCCTGATTGTAAGGAGATCTGATCTTATCTAGGTACCCCTGGTACCGAACTTCGGTGGTTAGCTTGATTTAAGTCTTTATCTGGATCCAGGATAATTAATCTACCAGAAATAACATGTAACAACAGTTTGTCCGGTCAAATTCACTCTAGTTTATTCAGCAGTCTGTAAGAACATGATATAGGGGGGGGGGGGGTTGCACCCCTCCTTCCGTCACTCAAATATTTGGTATAATCTCTAGCCTATAATATTAGGTATACGGAGGTTTCTGAGAGAATTCATGGGAGAGACAGATGATCGAGAAAGCCATAACACTTGTAGAATAGGAAGTCCTAATATGGTTAATTAACCTTCGTGGCTACATTCCTAGCAAAGAGATAACATTAAATGCTGACAGGATAAAGACACTGTGTGATGGATGCATACAATACAGTAACCCCTTCACCCCCCATATGTGGACGTTAAGTGCTCTGCTGGAGCACTACAATGCTCAGAAGAGAAGGAGCAAAATTTGGCTTTTTGAAAGAGAATTTTGGTGAAATGGTTTTTGGGGGGTATGTTGCATTTAGAAAGTCCCCAGGGCACCAGAACAGCAAAAAAAAAAAAAATAGTATAGTGAGCCTTAAAACCTCACAGGTGTTTGACGACTTTGCATTGAATTTGGACATGAAAATGGAAAATTTGATTTTTAACACTAAATTGATGGTGTTACCCCAAATTTTTCTTTTTTTACAAGGGGTAATTGGAGAAAATGGACCATACAATTTGAAGCTCAATTTCTCCTGATTAAGAAAATGCCCCATATGTGGATGTTAAGTGCTCTGCTGAGACACTACAGGTCTCAGAACAGAAGGAGCACCATTGGTCTTTTGAAGAGAGAATTTTGCTGAAATTGAAGTCGGGGGTCATGTGCATTTTCAAACTTCCCATGATGCCAGAACAGCAGAAACCCCCCACATGTGACACCATTTTGGAAACTAGACCCCTCCAGAAATGTAACAAGGGTTACAGTGAGTACTTACACCTCACAGGTTTTTTGAACAGCGGGCCGTAAAAGTGAAAAATAGTATTTTTCATACTAAATTGCTGGCATTAACCAAATTTATTTTAGTTTCACAAGTAGTAAGAGAAAAAAGCTCCTCAAAATTTGTAGCCCAATTTCTCCAGAATAAGGATATACCCCATATATGGCGGTAAAGCACTATGCGGGTGCAAAAACAAGGCTTAGGAGTGAGACAGCACCGATGAGATTTGAGGCCTAAAGTGGTGCTTTGCACTGCAATGGTTGAGGTTCTGAAAATTTTGAAACTATACCCCTCAAGGAAGGTAACAAGGGGTACAGTAAGTACTTATATTTCACTGTTTTTTTGAACAGTGGGCTGTAAAATGAAAAATTAGATTTTTTTACACTAAAATGCTGGGGTAACCCATTTTTTACATTTACACAAGGGGTAATTAGAGAAATTGGGTTACAAATTTTGGAGGGCTTTTTCTCCTGACTATGGAAACACATCCACATATGGGGTAATGTGCTGGGTGGGCGCACAACAAGACTCAGAAGTCATAGAAGTCTGCTTGCATTTGAGGCCCATGGCATATCAGTAGCTGATGGTTACATACATTGAGAGAAAAATGCAAAAAAAAAAACACCCACATGAGACACTATTACAGAAAGTACCCACCCTGAGGAATGGGTATACGGCTAAAGAGGACATTTTGAACGCACGGGTGTTTCCTAAATTTATTTTCCAGGAATGGATGAAGGGTGGCTTTTGAAAATTGCAATTTTCAACCTATGCTCTGCTTCATCTTTCTGGGAACAACTAACATGTGACTCCGAATTGTCGCCTGAAAATATGACAGAGCTCATGAGTGAGAACTCTTTGCATTTGAGGCGGATGTTTCTTACGGACCTAACAGTTACATACATTCAGAGGAAAATACAAGAAAGGAACATCCACATGTGAGCCTATTACAAACAGTACACCCCCTAAGGAAAGTTTATAGGGTGCAGTGGACATTTGGAACAGATGGGTGTTCCCTAAATTTATTTTCCAGGAATGGATGTAGTGTACTATGGGGGGGGGGGGGGGGGGATTAAAATTGCAATTTTAATACTGATATGCCAATTCCTAGAATGATGACCCAGAGTATAGACGGAAGTAAAAATGATGCCTGTCCCAAACCCAATGCTCTGAGTCATCATTCTAGGAATGTGATGTGTGTGGTTGTCCCAATTCTGTTACCTCAAATGCGCACCCCGCTCAGGTGGGGAGAAAGCACTGCGCATTTGAAGCAACTGAAAACCCCCAATGCTGTTGACTCTGTGTCCCATGACCCTTTTTATTGGGGGAAAAAATGATATCAGGGGTATTGGGAAAAAGGTTTTGAGATTTTTTTTTTTTTTTTGGGGGGGGGGGGGTTTGGTTTAAAAATTTGAAAGACAATGTACTCTGGACTGGTACATTGGAGTCGAATTCTGGGGAATTAAAATTAGGGAAAAGGATTAAAAATGTAGTGCTCCATGGAAGTCTGATACTCCCTGAAGCAGTTTTTAATGCAGAGGCCCAGATGATCGGGGCAAGTGTCACACTGAGTGATGGTTTCCTTCCAAATCCCCCTCCTGTGACACACTCTGCATTTTTTCTGGAATTGTCCCTTCTTTCCAGTGTGGGGGACCTCACCTGGAAAGTGTTGGCCAGGGACGATCCGGGGACCCACAGTTCCAGAGGTTTAGAACTACCTCTTGAAACTGCAGGAATGTCCCTGTGTTGCCAGCATACTGGGACAGTACAAAAGAGTTGTACATGGCAACCTGTACCATGTAGACCGCAACTTTTTTGTACCATGTCCGTGTTTTCCGCATTGCATCATATGGCTTGAGGACTTGATGAAAAAGATCAACTCCCCCCATATACCGATTGTAGTCCAGAATACAATCAGGCTTGAGGACCAATCCTGCGGTACCTCGCACAGGGACAGGGGTGCTGCCGTTCCCATGAATTGTGGTGAGCATAAGGCCATCCCTATTGTCCTTATACCTGACCAGCAACAGGTTTTCATGGGAAAAGGCACGGGACTCACCCTGGGGAATAGGAGCATACAAGGGATGGGGCGGAAGGCCTGTTTGATTCTTCCGAACTGTCCCACAAGCGACCATGGATCTGGCGGCGAGGGATGTGAAGAGAGGGATACTAGTATAAAAGTTATCCACGTAAAGGTGGTAACCTTTATCTAGCAATGGGTGCAAAAGGCCCCAAACGATTTTCCCGCTAACACCCAGAGTGGGGGGACATTCTGGGGGTTCAATACGGGAATTTCATCCCTCATACACCATAAACTTGCAAGTGTACTTTGAGGTACTCTCGCAAAGTTTATACATCTTCACGCCATACCGCTCTCGCTTGGTAGGGATGTATTGTCGGAAGCTGAGTCTCCCCTTAAAGCTGATGAGAGACTCATCAATAGCGACCTCCCGCCCCAGGACATAGGCTTCCCAAAATTTGTCCCCGAAGTGATTGATGACAAGCCTGATTTTACACAGATGGTCATACACAGGATTAGTTCGGGGGGGGGGACGGGGGGACATGCCGCATCATCAACATAATGCAAACATTTCCGAATGGCCTCGAACCGGAGGGCATGCCACGGCCATACTGCAGAGCGCAGTCTGGTAAAGGATGTCCCCACTCCAGTATTACCTGACACTAGGCTTTTTAATTAGACCCATATGCACCACGAGGCCCCAAAAGGTCCTCATTTCAGCCGCATTGACTGGGTACCACTCATTGGATCTAGCTAAAAATGAGCTTGGGTTTGCAGCGACAGACCAGATTTGTCTGGACAATCATCAGATTGACAAGGTCGTCGGAAAAAAAATGAAATAGTCCATTTCAGTGAACCCGACAATGTCTATCTTGATGCCTGAGTCTCCAACAAACTCAGGAATCACGGGCTCGTGGTCCGCAGGCTGAGTCCAGACAAGTTCGCCGGTATGGGACGCCAGTGAACTTGGCTGGGGGGCTTGATTAGTATGAGCGCAGGGGGACTCATACTAGAATGGGGCACAGGGTCAGGAGCAGAGGAGGTTTGCGGCCTCACTTGGCGGCGTCTCCGCTGCTTTGGTGGCTCATCATCAGAAGATGATGAGGAGGACGAGGAAATAAGGAAGGTGGGGTCTTCCTCGTCCTCTGAGACGCTTTCAGAGTCGGAGGCAAGTATGGCATACGCCTCTTCCGCTGAAAGCGCCCTGCGGGCTATTTCCCTGCTCTCATGGGAGGTGAAGTGTATAAATGTGGGGGGAAAAACTTTATTGGTGTATGTGCTGCGTGTGGTGTGGTGCAATAATACCTCCCTGACCCGCCCTAATCCGCCCTAACCTAACTAACTAACCTGCCCTTAGAACAAAAATATAAAAATATAAAATAAAACTAAACTAAAAAAAGAAAAAGAAACTTAAAAAAAAAAAAAATATTCTAACACAAAAAAACCTGCTGCAAAAAAAAAAAAGCGTGTACCTAATCAGTGGTGTGTGCACTGATTAGTGCTTGGTGGCGGCAGGGAGTGCAGAAAACAGTGGAGGGTCTGGCCACTCAGGCCAGAACAGTGGCTGGTGGCATGTACACAGACCCCCACACAAAAAACCCGAAAAATAAAATATAAAAATGATTACAACCGAAAAAAAGCACCCACCTGAACCCAAAAAAAAAAAAACGCTGATCAGTGATAAATCACTGACAGCGGTGGGGCAGGCCGCACACACAGGTATGGTCCGTCCACACAGCACAGGCCTGCTACTGGTGGCACCGACCGACTATAGGTGCAAAAAATTTAATAAAAAAGACGCTATAACCCGAAAAAGCGCCTTCACCACAAAAAAATGCTGATCAGTACTACGGGACTGATCAGCGGTGGGTGGGCTTTAGCTAACGGTGGCAGACCGCTCTTTTATAGCTGAGAGGGCTTGCCACACATTTAGCAAAAAAGGAAAAAGATCTACGCCCCCCAAAAAACGCTGGGGGCAAACCGCAGCGACCCTGCAGGGCCGGGGTCACACAGCTAAAGGTGCTACGGACCCACGGACACCTATAGAGAGTACGCTGGAAAAAAAAGGTCTGCGCCCCCCAAAAAAAGCTGGGGGCAGACCGTGGCGACCCTGTAGGGCCGGGGTCATGCAGCTATAGTTGCCAAGGACCCACAGACACCTACAGACAGTGTGCCAAAAATCAAAACATAAAACGAAACTTTTTTTTAACCCCTAACTGTCCCTACCTAATCTAATGCTTTTCCTGACTTTTTAACTTTTTTAGTACTGAGGGGGGAGAGTGCAGTACGGAGCTCCATCCGGCCCACCAGATCAGAAGAAAATGGTGGGCAGAGCGGAGCTGCATGCTGCTGCACCCACTTCCCCCCTCCCCATACTGCAGTGATTGGTGCGGTCACTGCGGCCACTCAATCACTGCTGTACTGGGGGGTGGCAACAGTGCCGCCCCTCAGTACTGTATGGATGATGATTGGTGGTGTATATTACACAACCGATCATCATCATTATCCGGGTCACTGGGTCACACGTGACCCAGATGACCCGGAACCGCAGCAGACCGCCAGTTAGTATTTACTGGCGATCTGCTGCGATCGCAGATATGGGGGATCCTCAAGATCCCCCTCGGCATACTGCCGGGATGCCTGATGAATGATTTCAGCAGGCATCCGGCTCCGATCCCCACCCGGTGAGCGGCGGGGAACGGAATTACAGCAAATCGCTGGTCTGAATTGACCAGCTATTTGTTGTGATCGCCGATATGGGGGGACCTCAGAACCCCCCTGGGTGATATACGGGGATGCCTGCTGAACGATATCAGCAGGCATCCTGGTCCGGTCCCTGCCCGGTGAGCGACGGGGACCGGAATTCCCACAGGCGTATCCATATGCCCTCAGTCCTTAAGGACTTTAAAATGGGGGCGTATGGATACGCCCGCTGTCCTTAAAAGGTTAAATTTCAAAATTCATATTTTAATCTTAGGGATTGTGAAACCCTAGTGTCTACTCATGTTGCTGCCAACTCCACACTGTGTCATTCAGCCACTATATGGTCTCCTCATGCTTCAGCCACATCCAAGCTGTCATTCAGCCACTTTATGGTCTCCTCATGCTTCAACCACATCCTAGCATTGTCATTCAGCTATTATATGGTCACCTCATGCTGCCAACACCTCCACGCTGTGTCATTCAGTCACTATATGGTGTCCTTATACTGGTGCCACCTCCAGGCTCTGTCATTGTGCCACTCTGCGGCAGTGATTCTAAAAGCAATGCCTGTAATTGCATGTCATACTGAATTACAGTATTATTTCACTACCACAGCACACTCCATATGCGTGTTAGAACAAACTGTTTTTCACCTCTATTGAGGGTCTCTGTAGGCCAGAAATAGCTGTTTTTAATATAGATTCACCACAAATAAATTTGACCCGAGGGTGTGGCTTGGGCGCGCTGGAAGATGGCTGCTTCTCCTTAGAGCTCCTGCAGAGCCACTGCTACCAAGGGCTATAAAGCGTGGTTATGGGCAACAAGCACAAGAACAAACGCAGACAGAAGACACAGCAGCTCCCCCACTCCTCGGTGGCGCACATCATGGCATTCTTCCAGCCCAGGCGGGCCGAGGAGAGCCTGGACGGTCAGAGGCCGCAGCCCAGCGCACGGACGCCGGCGCCATTACACCCTGCTCCCTCAGAAGCGCTACATGCAAAAGGCGCCGCCATCCTGTCAGCGATGCCGGACCTTCCAGCTCCCCATACCGGAGGCGATGCCGCATGATCCCCACCTCAAGGACCGGCAAGTACACCAGCCCCTAGACGTGAGCACTTACCTGTTGCTGAGGCCCCCACACAGAGCGCTGCTCTCCTACAAATGGCGGACCGCTCTGCCTCGGCTGCCTCTTCTCCCTTGTCGCAGTCCCACACGCTGGGAGCTGCTGGCCGGACTGATAAAGCCCATATGTCTCCAGCTGCTGAGACTGCTTCTCACCCGCTGGAAGCGGTGGAAATGTTAAAGACGCCTCCAGCTACCTCAGTCTATCCAGGCCCGCAGGACAAGCGATCTCCCTCGCCTCCTCACAACCAGCCTGATCAGACATCTTCCCCATGCAGTCTTAACCCCCTGTTGTCTGGACCTTCCCCCCCACCTGAACTGTCTGCGCAGACCCACACTGACTCGGGCACGTCAGCCTCAAGCAGGGGCTCCACTGAGGGTGACAGTCCCCCCGAATATTGGGGGACCAGTCCTCCAGCAAAAAAAAGTTGTTCCGGACACCTCAAAGGAGTACCCCACCACTCAGAGCCTACACAGATTACTCCTCTTCGGAAGAGGCGCATGGGGGAGAGCAGCGCCCTCGCCGCCATGCTGGCTCCACTTCATCCTCACCTCCACCTGTATTGCTTACTGACTCTGCATCTCTCCGCTTACCTATGGAACCCACACTTCCAACACCAGAAATGGCGGTACGCACTTTAAAAAGCTACCCGGAACTACATGCGCTTCTGGCCAATTACCCACAAAAATGGACATGCTCTCATTGGCCGCGGACCTAAAAACCGCCTGGCAGAAAGACCTAGAACCGGTACAAACAGAAGTTGCTAGTCTAACTACCAAAGTTCAGGTTCTGGAGACTTCTCATACGGATATGATTGCTGACATCAAAGACCTTACATCAGCTACTGCAACACTCTACTCATCTCATGCGACAATGATCGACCATTTAGACGACATTGACAATCGCAATCAACGTAACAACGTCCGAATCAAGGGCCTCCCAGAATCGGTGTCCTCCCAGGAACTACAGGGAGTGGTTCAACGGATCTTCAATGAAATACTACAAAAACCCGCAGATAATCTGATAGAACTGGACAGGGCCCACCGAGCGCTGAAAGCGAGAAATCCGGACCCGTCCAAACCCCGAGATGTCATATGCCGAGTACATCACTACACCACCAAAGACACGGTCATGAGAAAAGCTAGAGATCTCAAACATTTGACATACAACGGGACTCCCATCCAACTCTATCCCGACCTCTCGATTCGCACCCTGCGCCTCCGGGCCTCACTCAAACCCCTCCTTCACACCCTACAAAATGCCCGCATACTATATAGATGGGGATTCCCTTTTTCATTGATCGCCAGACACGTCTCCACCACAGCCACTCTACGTTCCCCTAGGGACCTTCCACACTTCTTGTCCACCTTCAAGCTCCCACGAATCACCCTGCCAGAGTGGGAGTCCTTCTACCTGCCCTCATATCCGACCTGCCCTAGACCTTCCCGGGATGAGATGTCTTCACCGCAGAACATGGACACTACTGCATTTACACCTCATCCGCAACGGCTGAAGCGCAAAACCTGACCTTCACATCCCAAGGACTCTGATGTCATTGATATGCCTCTCTGTGCGGTTCCCCTAGAGGCGGATGCTGACCCGGCTGGGTCCCCTCGATGTCCTTAAAGCATTGTTATTGACATTTATGTTCACTGTTCATAGGTTCACTACCCTACTATAGTTAGACTGTTGTCCTCTAATAGATGTCTTATACATGACGCCCTGCCCATAGCATTCATGGGTGACCATTGACACCCCTGTTTAACAACGGCCCTTGCCATGTGAGGCTCTCCCCCCGGGAGCCACCATCTGATCTCATCCAGGCTCTTGTAGCGAGCCCTCTGAATTCCCCACTGTCGAGGTTGTTATTGTTGATGACAGTTCTGTTCCTTTTTTGGCGCCCCTTCCACTTTACCCCCATTAGGGATACGGTCAGACTGGTACTGACCTTGTTTATGGTCCTTATGACCACCGCTGTTAGACCCTGTGTAGCTATCTCCTTTAGGTTGCTGCTGTTCTTTTCTTTCCTAACCTCACCCTTTTTCCTTCTTGCTCCTTTTCTCCTAGGTATACCTCATGCCATCCATCTCCACCTCGGACAGTGGCTGCACAGGCGGACTCTTCATGTGGCGGTAAGACTACTCAGCATTCTCTCTGCTCCACATGGCGATCGAAATTAAGGTAGCCTCATTTAATGTTAAAGGGCTGAACGGCCCCGTAAAACGTAGCCAAATCTTATATTCCCTCCATAAACAGAGGACACACATCCTGGCTTTACAGGAGACTCATTTTATGGAGGGACATGTTCCGCAGTTCACTAATAGGTACTACCCAACCTGGGTTAACAGTGCTAACTCTGAAGCGAAAACTAAAGGGGTGGCACTAGCATTCCATAAATCTCTTCCCGTTAAAATCTTAGACTCTATGAGCAATCCTAACGCGCGTTACCTATTTGTCAACTGCGAAATCTCAGACCAAAAGTTTGCCATAGCCTCCATATATGCCCCTAATCAGGGCCAAACTTCATTTCTGTGCACTACACTTGAAACCCTCTCTTCCTTTGCAGTTGGACATATTATCCTCTGCGGAGATTTTAACATCCCCCTGCACCCGCTCTCTGATACCTCCACGGGTCACTCCTACATGTCATACCGTCAGCTACGCGCTATCCGCCAACACCTTCACTCCCTGCAACTCAGCGACACATGGCGCACTCAACACCCACAGGGCCGTGACTTTACCTTTTTCTCCCACCCCAGACAAATGTATAGCCGCATTGACTACGCTTTTTGCTCTCACCACCTGCTACCCTATGTCACTTCTGCCTCTATCGGCCCCATCACCCTCTCTGACCATGCCCCCACGTTCTTTTCATTCCGACTGCCCTCTCTTTCCAAGCCTCATGCCACCTGGCGCCTGAATGAAACTCTTCTGCTGGACACATTGTGTTCCCAAGAGCTCAAGCTCACAATTTCTAATTTCCAGACTGACCATGCGAACGACGACTCCCCACCACTCATTAAGTGGGAAGCCCTAAAGTGTGTTCTGCGCGGCGTACTGGTCAAGCATGGGGCTAGGTTAAAGAGAGAGAACTCGGCCAAACTGGCCTCTCTCCATGTTGAACTTCTTGCGCTTGAATCTCTGCACAAGAGAAATCTGCAAGAGCAGACACTTAGAGACCTGATTAGAGTCCGTCAAGAACTCCTGTCTGTTCTGAACTCGAAACACAGGTACTATAAGCAACTGACAGGTCGATATTATTATGAATGGGGCAATAAATCGGGTAAACTTCTAGCTAAGGCCTTGAGAGAGAAGAGATCCTCACTCTTTGTCCCCTCCATCAAAAACTCATCTAACACGCTATCCCACCTGACGCCGGACATACTATCCGCCTTCAGACAATACTATTCAGACCTGTATAATCTGCCAAGACCTCCCACCTCACCCCCCTCCCTCCACACTCGTCTCTGCAACAATATATTTCCTCCACAGCCCTACCCACTCTCTCGCCAGATGTTGTCTCCTCCCTAGAGTCCCCGTTCTCTCCGGAGGAACTAGAACTTGCTATATCCAGCCTGCCAGCGGGTAAATCTCCAGGTCCGGATGGATATACTGCCAAGTTTTATAAGGCCCTCCGGTCGGAGCTGGCGTCCCCACTCCTCACGGCCTTCAATTCCATCCCTGACTTTCCACAACCTCCCCCCTCCTTTCTGAGAGCCTTCATCACAGTGATCCCTAAAGAAGGTAAAGACCACACACTTTGCCAGAATCACCGCCCCATCTCACTCTTGAATGTGGATACCAAACTTTTTGCGAAATTAATGGCTAACAGACTAGTTACCCACATGGAGTCTTTGGTCCACCCAGATCAGGTTGGGTTTATCAGAGGAAGAGAGGCTAGAGACAACACCCTGAGGGCTTTCTCCACTATCCACTATGCCCATAGACACGCTAGTCCTCTCTTCCTATTGTCTCTTGACGCCGAGAAGGCCTTTGATCGGGTGGACTGGAACTTCTTGGATGCTACTCTGTCCCAGATAGGTCTGGGCCCTATGATGAAGGCTCGAATCATGGCTCTTTATTCCGACCCCCAAGCGCAGGTCCGAGTCAATGGTCAGTTATCCCCTCCATTTAACATTCGCACGAGGCAGGCCTGTCCTCTTTCACCAATCCTCTACGTGCTCTGCATGGAACACCTACTCAACGCGATCCGAGACAACGAGAATATTAAGGGCCTGCAAACTGCCTCGTGTCATTGCAAATGCTCGGCCTTTGCGGATTACATTTTGCTCTTCCTTTCCTCTCCAGTCACGACCCTCCCCTCTCTTCTCTCCACCATACACACTTACTCTCAATACAGAAACTACAAGATAGATTCTTCCAAAAGTGAAGCTCTCAATATCACCCTTCCCTCCCATGTAGTCGCACAGCTCCGCTCCTCCTTTCCGTTTAAATGGTGTCATAGATCACTCACATACCTGGGAATACAGGTCCCTTCTAACCCAGCTGACACTTTCACGCTTAATTATCCACCTCTCTTACAGCTCCTGCGATCCGACCTGGCTAGATGGGAGCGCAGAGACTTCTCCTGGCTGGGAAGAATTAACGTGCTGAAAATGAACGTTCTTCCTTGCCTGCTCTATCTATTCTCCACTGTGCCAGCTCTTCTGCCCAGATCCTTCTTTGGGGGACTCTCTGCACTCCTGTCTGGCTTTGTGTGGGTCCATAAACGCCCGAGACTAGCTCGCACAATTTTAACTAGGCGCAAGTCTGAGGGAGGCCTAGGCCTTCCGGACTGTCTTGCTTACCATCTAGCTTCAGTCCTCACGAGGGTCTTGGATTATCAGGATTCCGCGAGGACAAGGCTCTGGATATCCCTGGAACGTGACTCATGCTCCCTAGACCCTAAAACGTTTATGTGGCGTCCCTCCACACGCACTCCTCCCACACATTATCTGATCTACCCCCAGTATTAGCCACGATGGCTCAGACAAGACACACTTACCTATCTTCTTCAAGTCTGTTTACCCCAGATGGTCCGCTGACGTCGGTGTTCAATAACCCGTTATTCCCTTCAACTTCATCTGCCTCTTCATTCCTTGGCCTGTCGAAACACACCTCACCTACTTTTCTCACTCTCCTGACTCCTAGCGGTTTGAGACCTCTAGATGACCTACTGGGTGATACACCCCCCACCTTCATGCATTCCTTTCAATACACCCAATTGCGTCACTTTTATTTGAAACATCACCATACACTCCATCTCCATCGCTCTTTATCCCCATTCGAGAAGCTATGCACGTCTGGCTCCCGTCCGTCCCATCCGATTAGTGGTATTTACTCACTTATCCTTGATGAACTCAGTAAAGGTCCTTTGCCATATAAGAGGGGCTGGGAGAGGGAGCTGATGACTCAATACTCGGATGAGGAATGGAACAGAGCCCTACGCTACTGCCATAAAGTCTCTACCTCCTGCAAGGCCCAGGAAACTAACTTCAAAATCCTCACCAGGTGGTATCGAGTCCCGGCTCTACTGTCTAAGTTTTTCCCGGGGACCCCGGATGTGTGTTGGAGGTGTGGAGAGACGGGGGGCACCATGACTCATATATGGTTGAAATGCCCAAGACTCTGCACCTTCTGGACCCAGGTTCTGGATGTGATCCATAGATTAACATCCATAAGACTGGATAACGACCCGGGACCCCTACTACTATCCATTCCCCCCCCCCCTCCTCCCTAAATGGCCCGCCCAACTAGCTAGATTCATGCTACTAGCGGCTAGGACAGTCATTCCTAGACTGTGGAAATCCACTTCCCCACCCTCTTTCTCATCGTGGCTGCGAGAACTCTCGCATCTCCATAGGATGGAGGAATTAATAGCTGATTCCAGACGATCAATGGACAGACACCATCTGATCTGGGGACCTTGGGTCTCTTTCATGTCCTCACCTGAATATAGGTCTATGAACCTGGAACATCCGGGCCCCCCAAGTTAACTGCAAACTCGAGGGATACTCACGCCCTTCTCTTCCTCAATATCTAATACCTACCTGAAATCGACACGCCATGTCAGAGAGTCTTGGCCTGTGCACCCTGTTGTGAGGTAAGCCTTCTCCTTCCTATACCTTTGTTCTTCGCTCTCATCTGCTGCCTTCTACTCTCGCTTTCTTCTCATTTGTCTATCTTTCTTCCTACCCCACCTTTCCTTTCTTGCTGTCCTCCTTTTTAACTCTTTGATGCAGCGCTCCACCATACCTACTCAGTTGAGATCTAGCTGGGACAGTCCCTCGCTAGCTTTACGGTGGAGCTTTCATTTCATTACATATGATTAGGATTCTTTTTACGGTTCTTGGCACGCACGTATTTCCTGCTTATCTTACCCTGTGTGTTAGACTATACATGTGCCTTACACAGTGTTCGTACTGTTTATACTGAATATTTACAATAAACTCCTACTGTTTAAAAAAAAATTTGACCCGAAACAAATTTTTTCAGAAAATTTGGCCAATCGGCTGAGTTTAAGTTTTCAAAAGTTCCCTCAACTCTAGTGGGTGGCACAGATCAATGCACCTTACTGGCTACTGTAGCTGGTTCAGGAACACTATTCAATCCATTTACATGCAGTTTTGAGCCCTGAAAAAGGCTTTGGATTTGTGGTAGCAAAAGATGAGCCCTTCAAAAGCTGTGATTCACATGGCCCTTTATAAGCTTTTGTTGTGTATAGGAGCCCCTATAGGATTCTTGTATGGGGATTGAATCCTATTCACACACACACACACACACACACGGTCTTTCTTTCTAATCTTTATCTCTCTCTTTCTAATCACTAACTGTCCCTATTTCTTCTCCCTTTGTAATCTGTATCTCATGTTTCTATCTTTCCAACCACTCACTGGGGAGATTTATCAAAACCTGTCCGGAGGAAAAGTTGCTGAGTTGCCCATAGCAACCAATCAGATTACTTCTTTCATTTTCAGAGGCCATTTCAAAAATGAAAGAAATGATCTGATTGGTTGTTGTGGGCAACTCAGCAACTTTCCTCTGGAAAGTTTTGATAAATCTCCCCCACTGTCCCTATGTCTGGCTCTCTCCCTCTCTTTCTTTCTTTCTCAATCTCCTCTGTGAAGAAGTGCTAAGCACTCTTAACACTGTGGCTGACGTCACTGCCCTTTTATCTGTGACTCTGGCTGTGTCATATTGGCCTTTGTGCTGATTGACACAGTAAACAGCAAATCAAATGATAGACCGAGGTTATCCACCAAAAACCATGCTTTCAGGTTTGATGCACTGTTTACTGGCTCATGTGAGCCGAACCGTTAGGAGCTCGAATTTCAGGTCAAAGTTCAGGGTTTGCGGGATTTCGCTCATCTCTATTCAGGGCAATATTAACCTCTTCAGGACGCAGGGCGTATGGATACGCCCTGCATTCCGAGTCCTTAAGGACGCAGGCCGTATCCATACGCCCGTGGGAATTCTGGTCCCCACCGCTAGCATGTTGGGGACCGGAGCTGGATGCCTGCTGAAATCGTTCAGCAGGCATCCCGGCATATCGCCCAGGGGGGTCATTATGCCCCCCCGATGTCTGCGATGGCCGCAGATCGCTGGACAATTCAGTCCAGCGATCTGCGGCAATTCCGGGTCAATCGGGTCTCCAGTGACCCGGTAACCCGGAATTACTGGCTGATCGGGGACGTGAGCGGTTGCGGGAAGAAGACCCCGGGTGCTGGGACCCCGATCCCCGGCGTCCTTGTTGGGATCGGGGCCCCAGGAGCGACGGCCATGGCGAGGGACTGTCCAGCATTGGAGCAGCAGCAGGAGGTGAGTGACAGCCTCCTGCTGTTGCTTAGCAACAGCTCCCAGCATGCAAAAAGGGCATGCTGGGAGCAGTAGTTATGCAACAGCAGGAGGCAGACCACCACAACTCCCAGCATTCCCTTATGGGCATGCTGGGACTTATAGTTTTGCAACAGCTGGAGGCACATTTTTTCTATCGAAAAGTGTACCTTCAGCTGTTGTATAACTACAACTCCCATCTTGCACAAACAGCTAAAGTGCATAATGGGAGTTGTAGTGGTGCATCTGCTGGTTGCATAACTACAATTCCCAGCATGCCCATTGGCTGTCGGTGACTGCTGATAGTTGTAGTTTTGCAACAGCTGAAGGCACACTGGTTGTGAAACTCAGAGTTTTTTTTTACCTAACTCAGTGTTTCACGAACGGTGTGCCTCCAGCTGTTGCAAACTACAACTCCCAGCAGTCACCTTACAGTTGTAGTTTTGCAACAGCTGGTTTTGAAACACTGGTTTTGAAACACTGAGTAAGGTCACAAACTCAGTGATACACAACCAGTGTGCCTACAGCTGTTGCAAAACTAAAACTCTCAGTATGTACAGTCTGTCAGCGCATGCTGGGAGTTGTAATTTTGCAACAGCTGGATGTCCCCCCCCCCCCCAATGTGAATGTAGGTTTGCAGGGTACACTCACATGGGCGGAGGTTTACAGTAAGTATCTGGCTGCAAGTTTGAGCTGCGGCAAATTTTCTGCCGCAGCTCAAACTGCCAGCGAGAAACTACTGTGAACCCCCACCCGTGCGACTGTACCCTAAAAACACTACACTACACTAACACAAAATAAAAAGTAAAAAACACTACATATACACAGCACCCCTCCCCAATAAAAATGAAAAACGTCTGGTACGCCACGGTTTCCAAAATGGAGCCTCCAGCTGATGCAAAACAACTACTCCCAGTATTACCAGACAGCCACTGACTGTCCAGGCATGCTCTGAGTTTTACAACAGCTGAAGGCCCCCTGTTTGGGAATCACTAGAATACCCCTATGTCCACCCCTATGCAATCCCTAATTTAGGCCTCAAATGCGCATGGCGCTCTCGCTTTGGAGCCCTGTCGTATTCTAAGGCAACAGTTTAGGGTCACATTTGGGGTATCGCCGTACTCGGGAGAAATTGTGTTACAAATTTTGGGTGGTATTTTCTGCTTTCACCCTTTTTAAAAACATAAAATTTGGGGGAAAAGAAGCCTTTTAGGTAAAAAAAATATTTTTTTTTTTACATATGCAAAAGTCGTGAAATACCTGTGGGGTATTAAGGTTCACTTAACCCCTTGTTGCGTTCCCCGAGGTGTCTAGTTTCCAAAATGGTATTCCATGTGTTTTTTTTTTTTTTTTGCTGTTCTGGCACCATAGGGGCTTCCTAAATGCGTCATGCCCCCCGAGCAAAATTTCCTTCAAAAAAGCCAAATGTGACTCCTTCTCTTCTGAGATCTGTAGTGCACCAGCAGAGCACTTTTCACCCCCATATGGGGTGTTTTCTGAATTGGGAGAAATTGGGCTTCAAATTTTGGGGGTATTTTCTGCTATTACCCTTTTTAAAAATGTAAAACTTTTGAGAAACCAAGCATTTTAGGTAAAAAAATTTTTTTTTTACATATGCAAAAGTCGTGAATCACCTGTGGGGTATTAAGGTTTACTTTACCCCTTTTTATGTTCCCCGAGGGGTCTAGTTTCCAAAATGGTATGCCATGTGTTTTTTTTTGCTGTTATGGCACCATAGGGGCTTCCTAAAAGTGACATGCCCCCAAAAACCATTTGTAGCTCCTTCCCTTCTGAGCCCTCTACTGCGCCCGCCGAACAATTAACATAGACATATGAGGTATGTGGAAAAAGTTGATCAGCTCACCCGGTAGTCTCCAAGGTATATGGGACGTAGCACAATATACCTACACCAGCGGGAGCTTCGTATAATCTCTGAGGCCAAGTCCTCAGGTGAAGCAATCAGAAAGGAGAAAAGGAAGTTCCGGCTCCCAAGGCTGGGTAAAAAATCCAAGTTTATTTCTTCATATTAAAATCCAGTGCATGTGCAAAAATAAAAACATGTTTTTATTTTTGCTCATGCACTGGATTTTAATATGAAGAAATAAACTTGGATTTTTTACCTAGCCTTGGGAGCCAGAACTTCCTTTTCTCCTTCCTGATATGAGGTATGTGCTTACTCAAGAAAAATTGGGTTTCAAATCCAAGTAAAAATTTTCTCTTTTTCACCCCTTGCAAAAATTCTAAAATTGGGTCTACAAGAACATGCGAGTGTAAAAAATGAAGATTGTGAATTTTCTCCTTCACTTTGCTGCTATTCCTGTGAAACCCCTAAAGGGTTAAAACGCTGACTGAATGTCATTTTGAATACTTTGGGGGGTGCAGTTTTTATAATGGGGTAATTTATGGGGTATTTCTAATATGAAGACCCTTCAAATCCACTTCAAACCTGAACTGGTCCCTGAAAAAAAGCGAGGTTCAAAATTTTGTGAAAAATTGGAAAATTGCTGCTGAACTTTGAAGCCCTCTGGTGTCTTCCAAAAGTAAAAACACGTCAATTTAATGATGCAAACATAAAGTAGATATATTGTATATGTGAATTTAAAAAAATTATTTGGAATATCCATTTTCCTTACAAGCAGAGAGCTTCAAAGTTAGAAAAATGCTAAATTTTCAAATGTTTCATCAAATTTTGGGATTTTTCACCAAGAAAGGATGCAAGTTACCACAAAATGTTACCACTATGTTAAAGAAGAATATGTCAGGAAAAAACAATCTCGGAATCAGAATGATAACTAAAAGCATTCCAGAGTTATTAATGTTTAAAGTGACAGTGGTCAGATTTGCAAAAAATGGCCGAGTCCTTAAGGTGAAAAAGGGCTCAGACCTTAAGGGGTTAAAGGGGTTCTCCGGTGCTTAGACATCTTATCCCCTATCCAAAGGATAGGGGATAAGATGCCTGATCGTGGGAGTCCCGCCGCTGGGGACCCCCGTGATCTTGCACGCGGCACCCCGTTTGTAATCAGTCCCCGGAGCGTGTTCGCTCCGGGTCTGATTACCGGCAACCGCAGGGCGGGCAGCGTGTGACATCACGCCTCCGCCCCCGTGTGACGTCACGCTCTGCCCCTCAATGCAAGCCTACGGGGAGGGGGCGTGATAGCTATCACGTCCCCTCCCGTAGGCTTGCATTGGGGGGGAGCATGATGTCACACGGGGGCGGAGGCGTGACGTCGCATGCGCCCGCCCTGTGGTCACCGTTAATCAGAACCAGAGCGAACACGCTCCAGGGACTGATTACAAACGGGGTGCCTCGTGCAAGATCACCGGGGTCCCCAGTGGCGGGACTCCTGCGATCAGGCATCTTATCCCCTATCCTTTGGATAGGGGATAAGATGTCTAAGCACCGGAGTACCCCTTTAAAATGCATTATAAACTATATAGATAAAATGGAATGTGTCATCAGAAGATGACCTATTGTTTAAATTATAATTTTTTATAAATCATATTTTAAAAATATTTTTGTGCTTTTTTCTGATTTTTCACATCTCTTTTTAATGTTTGATAAGCCTAAAATCATGCAGTTATCAGTCTGGCTGCTAAGCCTCATAATAAGCTGGCACTTTGAATCTGGTAGAGATCACTTTTAGAAGTTTCCTGCTGTCAGGGTCATTATTACCACAGACAGGAGTACAATGTGAGGTAACATTTCAATATAGATAATGCAGGTTTATGCCATTCACTATAGATTTATAATAGTCATCTAAGACATGAGAGCCACTACTATAATCAGGAACAGAAGATATAATTAAAAATGAATAACAAATAAGATAAAGAATATGAATTTGTAAATGTGATTGTTCAAATGAACGCTTATCAATGTAAAACATGGACTGGTTGGTTTCCAGAGCTCTTTACTTTGGCTCATACTAGAGGATCCTAAGCAGGGTTTTCCTGCTATTCTGTCCACATGTCTCTATATGTCATATTTAAAGGGACGTATGAGACAACGATTTAATATAATGTAGCAATAACAGATTTTAAATCTGTATGTTGCTTATATATCTTCAGCTATTTTGACTCATTTGACTGGCTCAGCCCCATATAGATCTGCAATATGCATACCTTTTTTGTTTTGCACATGCATCTAAATGAAATTACTTTAAAGTGATTTCTACACAAGCATGCATACTACATAAGCATTTTTAAATCCAGTGACATTTCTGTGTGTATAAACTTTGAACCCAACTGGAAGTAGATTGTTTGAATGCAGGCTATTTAACATTTCTCACAGCCTCTTGTTGCTATCATTTGCTGCTATTAGCAGGGTAAACATGGTTTTCCTAATCAGCATTCACTCACAACACAATCCGCAAGCAATCTGCTCTGTAAAAGGTGATGATCCTTTCTTAGATCAATACTGCGTCTTTACACAACTTTAGTCTGGCAAGATTAGCAGCAACGCTATGAAGTTCAAGCTATGAATAAAGTTCAATGCCATGTCATGATTTCTCATATAACAGAACAGGTAATTAAGTTCTTTAATGTGTACTTAGCACACTCTATTTGGTCACACCATCTACAGTTCATTGCCATCCACGTTAAAGCCTAAAGGCATCTTTGAATGCAATTGTTTTTGTACTTATAATGGTGCACAAACATATAAAAGTTCACCCCCCCCGTAGGTAGGACTTCCTTGCATACAGTTCCTCCCTTGAAAGTAGGGCCACCCTAAAGGTAGTTTACCTACTCTAGATAGGGCCCCCTTGTAGGTAGTCTTCACTTGTAGTTCGGACCCCAGCATAGGTACGACCCCTCAGAAGGTAGTTTACTCCACAGTAGATATGACCCCCCCGAAGGCAGTTTGCCCTCTTTACATAGGACTTCCTTGTTGGAAGTCTGCCTAGCTGTAGATAAAATGCAGAGCGTTTCACCGCTCTTGTGTAGTTTCATCAGGAATAACGAAAAAATACATTTTTGTAAAACCATGCAAAAAAAAAAAACATATCAGTTGCAGCAGCGGTAAATAATGCATGTGTGTATATGCACCAATGAGACAAAACGACTTAGTATGAGGATATTATACTCAAATCGCTCACAACTATACTATGAGCATGAACATACATGTATATATACATACATAGGTGCACAACTCACCCATTTATAAAACAACTTTAGTAAGAATGAATGCATGTGGATATATGCATCTTTCTTATTATAATGATTAATAATTAATTATTTATAATTTTTTTCATTCTTACTAAAGTTGTTGTATACATTGTGAGTTGTGCACCTATGTATGTGTATATATACATGTATGTTCATGCTCATGGTGTAGTTGGGAGCATTTGAGTATAATATCCTTGTACTACCGTAAGTCTTTTTGTCTCATTGTTGAATATACACACATGCATTATTTACCGCTGCTGCCATTGATACATTTTTTTGCATAGTTTTACAAAAATGTTTTTTTATACATTTTTGTATGTTTATATTTATGTCACCATTTATTTCTCTTTGGTATTTACCTTGGTATATAAATTAATGCTAACAGTATAGTTAGTTTATCCAAATCAGTAGCCCTAGGAGAAAGAGTTAACTAATTTTAACATATCAATAATCTGTGAAAGGGTTAAAGGGGTACTTCTGTGGAAAACTTTTTTTTTTTAAATCAACTGGTACCAGAAAGTTAAACAGATTTGTAAATTATGATGCAGAAGAAAAAGTGATAAAAGTCGTCAAACTCACCATCGACTTCTTTTTCAGGGACGTTTCTTTATTGCATACTCACATATAAAATCTGGTGCAAAGGGGGGGAGAGAGGAATCACAGTGGGGGGCATTCACTTCATCACAGTGGGGGGCAGACCATGACTTCCCCCCACTGTGATTCCTCTCTCTCCCCTTTGCACCAGTTTTTATATGTGAGTATGCAATAAAGAAACAACCCTGAAAAAGAAGTCCATGGTGAGTTTGCCGACTTTTTTCACTTTTTCTTCTGCATCAAGATATGTGATTTGCTATTACTAGTCAGAGCACCACCGTCACTTCGGGGGAACACTCCAACACGTCCCATAGTCCAAGTCCGTGTGAATATCAGCAGCAGTGCCGGACATAGCACTTTACCTTTGAAGATTTGTAAATTACCTCTATTAAAAAAATAGCTGCTGAATACTTCAGAGGAAATTCTTTTGTTTTTTGGAACACAGAGCTCTCTGCTGACATCAAGAGCACAATGCTCTCTGCTGAAATCTCTGTCAATTTTAAGAACTGTCCAGAGTAGGAGAAAATCCCCATTTTAAACATATGCTGCACTGATCAGTTCCTAAAATGGACAGAGATGTCAGTAGAGAGCACTGTGCTTGGGATGTCAGCAGAGAGCACTGTGTTCCAAAATGAAAATAATTTCCTCTGTAGTATTGCGCAGCTAAAAAGTACTGGAAGGATTAAGATTTTTTAAAAGAAGTAATTTACAAATCTGTTTAACTTTCTGGCACCAGTTGATAAAAAAAAAAAAAAAGTTTTCCAAAGGAGTACCCCTTTAATTTTACCTTGCATATAATGCTCCAACTCAGCCTATCTTGTTATGCCTGATGAAACCGCGCAAGTGTGGTGAAACGCGTTGCATTTTATCCAATAAATGCTTACCTCACCTTGTGTGCCTGTCCTGGTCAGCGCCGTTGAATCCCCCTCCATCCCACAAAGTCATTGCTTGAAATTGATTACTTGGTCGGGGAGGCTGCAGACCAGATTTACAACCTCATTCCCATTGACCATTATTGTGTGTCTATGGTAAGAACTCCTCGCTTACTATGTGGATTACCTGCCGGTGGTTTTACACTATGGAGCACTCTTCTGCTTTGTTTTATCTGTAGAAAAGACTCCTCTGAAAGTAGTTTACTTTCTCTAGGTAGGAACTCCAGTAAATATTTGGCCCCCTAAAGGTAAAACCCCACTGTGGGTAGACTGCCTGCCTGTAAACCCTCTGAAAAAGTTTGTACACCCCTATAGATTTTACCAGCTTAAAGTTAGTTTGCTCCCCTGTAGACAGGTTCATTCTGAAGGTAGGTTTCCTCTAACAAGTACAATTCCCTGAAGGTAGTTGCAGTGGCAGACTGACAGGTTGGGCACTTGTGCAATGCCAAAGGGGGGACCCGCCTGCCCAGAATTGGATGTTGCTTAAAGGAAATCTGTCAGTAGTATCCCCCACACTAAACCTGTCACACAGGATTGTAGTGCGGGTGATGCTGATTAAAATGGTACTCACATTTTCCAGATTCGCCTAGCCATTCCGCTGCAAATAGCATTTTCTATTTATGCTAATGAGGGCCTTGGGGCACGGGTGGAGCTCCAATCCAAGCTTCGGGCATGCTGACGTCAATTAAATAAAAAAAGTATCTCCATCCCTTTTTTGTGTCTAAAAAAAGAATAAAAATAGTTTGCAAAAACATTGAAACCCACATGGTGTTTTCCTTATAGTTTTTTCACTCCCATAGATTTCTATGGGAGGCAAACACCAAGATTTTCCTGAAAAAAATGCCAAAGTGTCAACAAGAGGTCATTTTTGAAAACCTTCCAAGGAGCCCAAAATAGCCAATTGGATTGAAAGAAAAAAAAAAACACCAAACTGCAAAACGCCAAATGGATATGACATTTTGCAGTTCTCTATTGACTTGCAGCTGACATCTGGCGTTTTTGCTAAAAAGAAAAAAAGTGGAAACCTAGCCTTAGAGATGAGTCAACCAAACTCATAGAACCCGAGTTCAGTCAGAACATTACTAAAAGTTTGGTTTGGCAAGAATTTAAACTATTTTTTTTCCTCAAATATTTTTTTATTGTTTTTTAACCCCTTAATGACCAAGCCCATTTTCACCTTGAGGACCAGGCCAATTTTATTTTTGCGTTTTCGTTTTTTCCTCCTCGCCTTCTAAAATCCATATCTCTTTTATTTTTCCATCTACAGACCCATATAAGGGCTTGTTTTTTGCGTGACCAATTGTACTTTGTAATGAAATATCTCATTTTACCATAAAATGTACGGCAAACTAAAAAAAAAAATTTTTAGGGAGGAAATTTTAATGAAAACCTAAATTTTGCATATTTTGGAGGGGTTCGTTTTCACACTGTAATCTTTACGGTAAAAATTACATATGTTCTTTATTCTGTGGGTCAATATGATTAAAATGATACCCATGGCTAGATACTTTTATATTTTTGTACCGCTTAAAAAAAATCTAAAACTTTTTGTACAAAATCAGTCATCTAAAATAGCCCTATTTTGACCACCTATAACCTATAACTAAAATCGTCCTATTTTGACCCCCCGCGATCTCCCTAATGGGGCACTGCCATTAGCGCTCATAGTGAGCACTAAGGCACGTAGCATCGACCGCCACGTCTCCCTCCTCCCCGTCCCAATACAGTTCTATTGGGGGAGGCGGGGAGGCACGAACGCTGCCTCCCCGCCTCTCCCATAGAGATGTATGGAGGAGGCATGCCGGCCGCAATGTCATGCTGCCGCTGGCACGCCCCCTGCATGGGATAGCCGTGGCCCCGTACAGGAGATCACATGGGGTCCCAGCAGTCGGATCCTGTGGATAGGGGATAAGTGTTAATCACGCTGCAGATGTCCTTTATCCCTTTAGACGAGGTGTTTAAAGTTTAACGCCGCGTCTAAACCGAAAGTGAAAGCGGCCCCGCTGCTCAGCGGGGCTGATCGGGACTACCGCAGTGAAAATGCGGTGTCCCGATCAGCTGGGACACGAGCGGAGGTCCTCTTACCTGCCTCTGGCGTGTCCCCTCGGCGATTGATTGCTCCAAGCCTGAGATTCAGGCTTGAGCAAAGACCGCCGATAACCCTGATCACTGCAAAGCTATGGCTTTGCAGTGAACAGGGTATAAGATCAGTCGGGGAGATTTATCAAAACCTGTGTAGGGGAAGAGTGGTGCAGTTGCACATGGCAACCAATCATATTGCTTCTTTCAATTTCCACAGGCCTCTTTAGAAATGTAAGAAGCAATCTGATAGGTTGCCACGGGCAACTGCACCACTCTTCCTCGGCACAGGTATTGATTAATCTCCCCCAGTGTGTGCAGTGTTATAGGTCCCTATGGGACCTATAACACTGCAAAAAAAAGTGGGAAAAAAAAAAGTTTATAAATGTGATTTAACCCTTTCCTTAATAAAAGTTCAAATCACCCCCCCCTTTTCCCATAAAAAAAAACACCATGTAAATAAAAATAAAATTAAACATATGTGGTATCGCCGCGTGCGTAAATGTCCAAACTATAAAAATGTATCATTAATTAAACCGCACGGTAAATGACGTACACGGAAAAAAAAATTCCAAAGTCCAAAATAACTTATTTTTGGTCGCTTTTTATATCATGAAAAAATTTATAAAAAGCAATAAAAAGTCAGATCAATACAAAAATTGTACCGCTAAAATGTTCAGATCACGGCGCAAGAAATGAGCTCTCATACCGCCCCATATGTGGAAAAATAAAAAGTTATAGGGGTCAGAAGATGACAATTTTAAACGTGTACATTTTTCTGCATGTAGTTATGATTTTTTACGGAAGTACGACAAAATCAAACCTATATAAGTAGGGTTTCATTTTAATTGTATGGACATACAGAATAAAGATAAGGTGTCATTTTTACCAAAAAATGTACTGCGTAGAAACGGAAGTCCGTAACAGTTACAAAATGGCATTTTTTCTTCAATTTCGTCGCACAAATAATTTTTTTTTCCGCTTTGCCGTAAATTTTTGGGTAAAATGGCTGAGGTCACTGCAAAGTAGAATTGGTGGCGCAAAAAATAAGCCATCATATGGAATTTTAGGTGCAAAATTGTAAGTGTTATGATTTTTAAAAGGTGCAGAAAAAACGTGGTCCTTAAGGGGTTAAGCATTAATAACTCTGGGATCCTTGTACTTATTAATTTGATTCAAAGAAAGTTTTTTCGTGACATATTCTACTTTATGTACGATACTTGCATAATTTCCAAAATTTCCTGAAAAATTTGGAAATTTGGCATTATATTTGGCATTATATACAATATGTCGACTTTATGTTGGCATCATAAAGTTGACATGTTTTTACTTTTTGAAGACATCAGAGGGCTTCAAAGTATAGCAGCAATTTTCCAATTTTTCAAGTAAATTTCAAAATCTGAATTTTTCAGGGACCAGTTCAGTTTTAAAGTGAATTTGAGGGTCTTTATGTTAGAATTACCCTAGAATGGATCCCATTATGGAAACTGCACCCCTCAACGTATTCAAAATTATATTCAGAAAGTTTGTTAACCCTTTAGGTTTCACAGGAATAGCAGCAAAGTGGAGGCGAAAATTCAAAATCTTCATTTTTTTATACTAACATGTTCTTGTAGACCCATATTTTTTTATTTTTGCAAGGGGTAAAGGAAAAAAAGCCCCCCAAAATATGTAACCCAATTTCTCTTGAGTAAGGAAATACCTCATATGAGGGTGTAAAGGGCTCTGTTGGTGCATTAGAGGGCTCAGAAGAGAAGGAGCGACAATGGGACTTTGGAGAGCGAATTTTGCTGAAATGGTTTTTGGGGGGCATGTCACATTTAGGAAGCCCCTATGGTGCCAGAACAGTGAAAAACACCCCACATGGTATACTATTTGGGAAACTACACCCCCTCAAGAAATGTAACAAGGGGTACAGTGAGTCATAACACCCCACAGGTGTTTGACGACCTTGCATTGAATTTGGACGTGAAAATTATTATTATTTTTTTTTACTAAAATGCTGATGTTACCCCAAATTTTTCATTTTCACAAGGGGTAATAGGGAAAATGTACTCCAAAATTTTAAACCCCATTTCTCTCGAGTAAGGAAATACCTCATATGTGGATGTAAAGTGTTCTGCGGGTGCACTAGAGGGCTCACATGGGAGGGAGCGACATTGGGCTTTTGGAAAGCGAATTTTGCTGAAATGTTTTTTTGGGGGTATGTCACATTTAGGAAGCCCCCATGGTGCCAAAACAGCGAAAAACACCCCACATGGCACACTATTTGAGAAACTACACCGCTCAAGGAATGTAACAAGGGGTACAGTGAACATTTACACCCCACTGGCGTTTGACAGATTTTTGTAACAGTGTGCTGTGCAAATGAAACATTTTATTTTTCATTTTCACGGACCACTGTTTAAAAAATCTGTCAGGCACCTGTGGGGTGGAAATGCTCACTGTACCCCTTGTTACGTTACTGTACCCCTTGTTGATGTCAATACCGCTGTAACCAACACCCACCCCTGTGCAAATTACCAGTTTAGGCCTCAAATGTACATGGCACTCTCATTCGTGAGCCCTGTTGGGGTCCCACAGAGCATTTTACACCCACATATAGGGTATTTCCGTACTTGGGAGAAATTGTGTTACAAATTTTGTTGGTCTTTATTTCCTTTTACCTCTTATGAAAATTAAAAGTATGGGGCAACACCAGCATGTTAGTGTAAAAAAACTTATTTTTTTACACTAACAGGCTGGTGTATACTCCAAATTTACCTTTTCATAAGAGTTAAAAGCCCCCCCCCCAAAATTTGTAGCGCAATTTTTCCCGAGTACGGAGATACCCCATATTTGGCCCTAAACTGTTGCCTTGAAATAAGACAGGGCTCTGAAGTGAGAGAGCGCCATGCACATTTGAGGCCAAAATTAGGGATTTTTAAAGGGGTGTGCCTGGATGCAAGCGCTTCACTTGCCTCCTCCACCAAAAATACTGTACATTAGTTTTCCACAAGCAGGGTGCCTCCCGCTGTTGCAAAACTCACCACATGCCTGGACAGTCAATGACAGTCCGGCAATACTGGGAGATGTTATTTTGCAACAGCTGGAGGCTCCGTTTTGGAAAACTGATGTACAAGACCTTTTTAATTTTTTGGGGGGGAGGCGACAACGTAAGGGTGTAGTGTAGTGTAGTGTTTTACTCTTTATTATGTGTTAGTGTCGGCCGGGGTTTACAGTGAGTGTCCCACTGCAGCGGAAAATTTTCCACATCTCAAACTTGAAGCGGGAAACTTGCTGTAAACCCCTGCCCATGTGAATGGACCCTGTACATTCACATGGGGGGGGGGGGGCAAAACTACAACTCCCAGCATGCACTGACAGACCATGCATGCTGGGAGTTGTAGTTATGCTACAGCTAGAGGTACACTGGTTGGGATTGGGAAACACTGAGTTAGGTAACAGACTACCTCAGTGTTTCCGCTCCACTGTTTGTTTCCTAACTCAGTGTTTCCCAACCCATGTGCCTCCAGCTGTTGCAAAACTGCAACTCCCAGCATGCATGGTCTGTCCGTGCATGCTGGGAGTTATAGTTTTATAACAGCAGGAGGCCCACGGGTTGGGAAACACTGAGATAGGAAACAGACAATGTTTCCCAACCAGTGTGCCTCCAGTTGTTGCAATACTACAACTCCCAGCATGCCCGGACAGCTGAAGGGCATGCTGGGAGTTGTAGTTCGGCAACATCTGAAGGGCCAGATGTTGCTGAACTAAAACTCCCAGCATGCCTGGACAGTCAGTGCATACTGGGAGTTGTAGTTTTGCAACAGCTGGAGGAGAACAGTTTGGAGACCACTGTGTAGTGGTCTCCAAACTGTAGCCCTCCAGATGTTGCAAGACTTCAACTCCAAGCATGCCCAGACTGCCCAGGCATGCTGGGAGTTGTAGTTCAGCAACATCTGAAGGGCAAGATGTTGCCGAACTACAACTCCCAGCATGCCTGGACAGTCTCGGCATGCTTTGAATTGACATTTGGAGCGCGACAGTTTGGACACCTCTGTATAGTGGTCTCCAAACAATGCCCTTCCAGATGTTGCATCTGAAGGGCCAGATGTTACAGAACTACAACTCCCAGCATGCCTGGACTATCTGGGCATGCTGAGTTGTAGTTTTGCAACATCTGGAAGAGGGCTCAAGTTCTGCAGGAACATGTGAGAACTGAGTTCCTGCACTTTTTCCACAGCAGGGACACTGTTCCCATTAGCAGTACCAGCCCTTGAGTGCAAATCTTGAGTGAGTTCCCACACTTTTTCCCCAGGACTTGACCCCTGATCTGGAAGGACAGTGGTCTCCAAACTGTGACCCTCCAGATGTTGCAAAACTACAACTCCCAGCATGCTCAGACAGCAAATGAACTTTAACCCCGTACTGTGCTGCCTACAACCTCCAGGAAAGAAAAGGTGAAAAACGGTGTTTCCTTTTTTTGGCATGATCAGTTATATTTTCAAAATCGATGCCAGAATTTCAACATTTTTCCCAAGGTCTGCAAACTTTTGAGCACAACTGTAGGACCGTCTTACCTAAAAATAAAACAATGCACATTGAATGAATAGATGAATCTAGCCTTTTTTTTTTTAAATATTTTTGCCAATTACCAATTTAGTTTTAGTTGAATTGAAACATTCATTAAGAGATTAATGGTTAGTGACATTCAAGAAAATACCTAGTTAATGATATTGATCACATTTCACCTACATACTGTCACAGCGAGCGCTCCGGTCTCCACCTCCGGACCGGAACGCCCGCTGCCTGTGTCCTCTGTGTTGGGGTCCCGGCGTCTCCCGGTCAAACACACTAACTGGGAGCGCGGGTCTCACTGTGGCAGGGACGCGGCTAGCGTGGCGGCTGGTCCCTGCTCACGCGCCGCGTCCCCGTTCATCTCACCTGCTCCTTGCTCCTTGGTCCCGGCACACGCAGCCCCGCTCTCTAGGGCTCGCCTGCGCCGGCTTCAGTAAATTTAAAGGGCCAGCGCAACGGTAATTGGTGCGCTGGTTTCACACCTCCCATTGTGATTTCCCAATAAAAGGCACCTGCCCCTTCCTGCCCTTGCCGGATCTTTGTGCCTTGTGCCTCGGAGAAAGCGTTCCCTACAGTGATTATTGCCTTGCCAGTTGCCGTACCCATTGCTACCGTATACTTGCCTGTGAACCCTTGCTGCCTGCCCTGACCTCTGCTACGTCCGACTACGCTCTTGCCTGCTCCCTGTGTACCATGCCATATCAGCCACCAGAGAGGTCGAGTTGCTACTGGAGGATACGACCTGGTGGTTACCGCCGCAGCAAGTCCATCCCGCCTTGCGGCGGGCTCTGGTGAAAACCAGTAACCACGTAGAACCGGTCCTCTGGTACAACCCACGTCATCGCCTCTGGTTCAGAGGATCCACTACCAGTCCTGCCGGTACGTGACACATACACTAAGGATGTTAAATTCTTTTCTAACTTTCTCTAAAAATGGTAAAGATAGTTTTCACAAATTTCTATTCTAAAATAAATGTGTTCTAATAAAATATTGTTTACCACACTTAACTTAGAGCAGATTTTTGTGTTGATATAATTGCTATATGTGTAGTTTTACCATTAGCAGGTTTGCTGATTGAAAATATAATACCCCCTGTTATAAAGATACAATTATTTACCCTAAAGAACAAGTGATGACACATGATGAAGTTTTTTGTAATTAACAAAAATCAATAGTAATTTGCATTAAGAACATTGTGTATAACTTTTATGAATAAAGGACAAATGGAAAGAGATGCATTGACCTAAACTTATACCTGTAAACAGTGCATAAGTACATTACTACATTATTAAAGGAAGCAGGAGATCAGACAAAGATGTCTTAAATTCTTTCTGTTTGCAGCCTGTAACTGGATCATTTAAAGAAGGCTCCATTGCATTCAATTGGCTAAAACTGTTTAAGTAGGAACTAAAGCTCTGTAGTAGAGACGAGTGAGCCAAACCTGCAAACCTAGATTCAATCTGAATTTCAAGGTGATGGTGACTTGTAGAACTTTCAAATATTGCCAGGTTCTGCTAGCGGCTATCAGATGACTCCAAGTCATGCAATGATTTACTGCCATTTGTGTCATTTAGCCCACAGGCCAACAGGACATAGCACAGGTGTGGTTTTTAGACACTGATAAAGCCCCATGCACTGCTTGCAGCCACCATTTTGGAGAGAGAGAGTGCTGATATAGAGAGGGCTGATATAGACAGTGCTCTCTGCTGACATCTCTGCTTTTCCCGGGAACTGCACAGAGTATAAGAGGTTTGCTATGGTGATTTGGTTGTACTCTGGACAGCTCCCAAGACAGGTGTCATCAGAGAGCACTTAGACAGAAAAGAACAACTCAACTTCAGCAGCTCATAAATACTGAAAGGATTAAGATTTTTTAATAGAAGTAATATACAAATCTGTTTAACTTTCTGGAGCCAGTTGAAACACACGATCAGGATACGTTACAGTTGCTTTGGAGATTCTAATTATGCAATGACATTTTTTTATTTCTTACTATTGGAAACTGATGTCATGTAGTTACAAATTACAATGCAAACGTATGTGTTTCGGCAACTGATTGCCTAATTTCTTAAGAGGCTTTTGTAACTTCATATATCTGGTACATCTTACATCATGGAACTCTTTAGGCACTGTAAGAATCAAAAATGTTTTATATGCTGTACATTTCTGTAAAACATTAACCTTTCTAATATAACTAATGTAAAAATGTCTCTCCTTTTTATAGAAATAATGGCTTATGAAAAAATACCATACCATTCAGAACATGGTCCGGTCCAGCTGTAGCATCTTCTGTGTCTCACCTGAAGAACAGGCTTGGACAAAGTCCAGGAAGTGAGGATGGGACTAGAACTTCTCTGTGCTCTCTCTTCTGTCCTGTCTATCAGGCTCCTGTCTGAAAACAGAGAGGAGGAGTTACAGAGCAGCCTGCAGTGACTGGATGAAAGACCCAGCACTGCACAGCCGACTCAAGGAGGAAGTAAATGCATGTTGATTAAGGGTAAGCTTAGCGCTTGCCTTGGACACACCCCTTCCTGAGCAGTTGATGCCAGAATGAGAAAGCAGCAGATACAGAAGTAAGGCACCTAAAAAGACATGTAAATAATCTGTATTACCTGGTTAAGAACATGTACAAGCATTATCTATTTTTTCTTCAATATGATAGGTACATTATGACTGGTGTGTGCCAAGCCTAGGCTCTTTATAGCACACAACACCTTTTTTCCATTTTTATTTATTTCTTTGTCTCCAACAACATGCCTATGACTCTGTTGTGATAATGAAGACTAGAAGTAGCTGCTCTGTGTATTATTTTATATTTTTAACATACTAACCACATTCTTATTTTCCCTTAACAACTTGATTTATTCCTTAAGGATTGACTAAAGATTGCCTCAGCAGAAATAGTAGTCATATATTTCTGTCAAAAATAGAGCAGTTGACCAAGGATTATAAGATATAAATCTTTATAACATTTTATAAATTCTAAACACAGGAAAGGAAAGGCTGTGAAGTATAACAAAGCCTCGTGTACTTAGATACACTGACCACTGAAAGGTCACTGTGAAAGCCATTTGAGGGAAATTAAATAGTAAATTGCATGTCGACCAACAGTACCACATTTTGCCTGTAAATAAATTGGAAATTTCAGTTCTTTTTCACATGAATTCTGATGTATTGTAAAGATAGAGGGAATGCACATCTCATCAGAGATATTTGTTTTAGCAGAATTAGTGCTCTACTGTATAAAGTGCTAACCTTTTCAATAGAACTTATTGTATATAAGTACATCAGTATACATGTAAGGTATTTCACATATATTTTTTTTTTGTATATCAAATGTTTGGGATCAATATGATTTCATCCTGCCAGTTATTTAATAGCTTACACTCATATGTGCTGGTGAAAAAAATCCAATTGTTGTGCCTCATGACTAAGCTTATGAAATCTAAAAAGGTTAAAGGGGTGGTCTCACAACAAGTACCCCCATGCAGATGCTCTGTTATTTCATAAAGAGTGGTTACCTGCTCAGGGCCGATGTCTATGTGTGTCCAATGCATTATAAGGTGTTGCACTCCTGGTATATCACTTTGGGGTGAGTGCAATGACCCCTGCCAAACTAGCTGCTCTTGTATCTAGTGGTCTACACTAGTTGTTTCACATTGACAATAAGCATAGTAGTAACCAACAATCTCCTCCACATTTGCATTGTTCCTTCAATACTATTTTGTAAACAAAAAGTCTAGTTGTAATTTTCAATATCATTTCATGTGTTTTTTGTCAAACATGCCCCTCAGTACTCAGAAGCTTCCCCTACTGATTCAAATAAAGCTATATAATTGCATTTCCAATGGTATATTCTATACAGATAATACAGACCATGTGTTTCTCCAAAGTAATGTGACACACACCCTCCATGAACCAGCTGTGGCCTGCAGGACCTCCTTTATATTTGCACTGTTCCTTTAACCCCTTAAGGACCCAGCTTATTTTCACTGTAGGACCCGGCCATTTTTTGAACATCTGACCACTTTCAATTTAAGCATTAATAACTCAGGGATGCTTTTATCTTTCATTCTGATTCCGAGTACATTTTTTCGTGACATATTGTACTTTATGTTAGTGGTAAAATGTTGTCGATACTTGCATCGTTTCTTGGTGAAAAATACCCAAATTTGATGAAAAAATTGAAAATGTTGTATTTTTTTTACCTTAAAGCTCTCTGCTTATAAGGAAAATGAATATTACAAATACATTATATAATGATTCACATAAACAACATGTCTACTTTATGATTGCATCATAAAGTTGACATGTTTTTACTTTTGAAAGACATCAGAGGTCTTCAAAGTATAGCAGAAATTTTCCAATTTTTCACAACATTTTCAAAATCGATATTTTTCAGGGACCAGTTCTGTTTTGAAGTGGATTTGAAGGGCCTTTATATTAGAAATACCCCACAAATTACCCCATTATAAAAACTGCACCCCTCAAAGTATTCAAAATGACATTCAAAAGGTTTGTTAACCCTTTAGGTGTTTCACAGGAATAGCAGCAAATTGAAGGAGAAAATTCAAAATCTTCATTTTTTACACTGGCATGTTCTTGTAGACCCATTTTTTGAATTTTTACAAGGGGTAAAAGGAGAGAAATCTTCCTAAAATGTGTAACCCAATTTCTCTTGAGTAAGGAAATACCTCATATGTGTATGTCAAGTGTTCGGTGGGTGCACTAGAGGGCTCAGAAGGGAAGGAGCGACAGAGGGATACTTGCATCCTTTCTTGTTAAAAATTCAAAAATTTCATGAAAAATATGAAAATTTTGCATTATTTAACTTTAAAACTCTCTGCTTGTAAGGAAAATGGACATACCAAATAAATGATATTTTGATTCACATACACAATATGTCTACTTTATGTTGGCATCATAAAGTTGACATTTTTTTTACTTTTTAAAGACGTTAAAGGGCTTCAAAATTTAGCATCAATTTTCCAGTTTTTCATGAAAATTTCTAAATCAGAATTTTTCAGCAACCAGTTCAGTTTTTAATAGATAGCCTTTCTGTGAGAAATACACCATAAATGACCCCATTATGTAAACTACACTACATATCAAAATGATATTCAGAAAGTTTGTTAAACCTGTTTCACAGGAATATTAGCAAAGTGAAGAAGAAAATTCTAAATCTTAAAATTTTACACTAACATGTTCTTGTAGACCCATTTTTTTGAATTTTTTAAAGGGGTAAAAGGAAAAAAGCCCCCCAAAATTTGTAACCCAATTTCTCTTGAGTAAGGAAATACCTCATATGTGGATGTAAAGTGCTCTGTGGGTGTACTAGAGGGCTCAGAAAGGAAGGAGCGACAATGGGATTGTGGAAAGCATATTTTTCTGAAATGGTTTTTGGGGCATGTTGCATTTAGGAAGCCCCTATGGTGTCAGGAAAGCAAAAAACACAAACCACATGGCATACTATTTTGGAAACTACACCCCTCAAGGAACGTAACAAGGGGTCCAGTGAGCCTTAGCACCCCACAGGTGTTTCATGACTCTTCGTTAAAGTTGGATGTGTAAACTATTATTTTTTTCACTAAAATGATAGTTTTCCCCCAAATTTTACATTTTTACAAGGAGTAATAGGAGAAAATGCCCCCCAAAATTTGTAACCCCATCTCTTCTGAGTATGGAAACACCACATATGTGGATGTCAAGTGCTCTGTTGGCGCACTACAATGCTCAGAAGAGAAGGAGTCATATTTGGCTTTTGCAAATCTAATTTTGCTGAAATGGTTTTGGGGGGGCATGTCTATTTAGGAAGCCCCTATGGTGCCAGGACAGCAAAAAAAAAAAAAAAAAACACATGGCATACTATTTTGGAAACTACACCCCTCAAGGAATGTAACAAGGGGTACAGTGAGCCTTAACACCCCACAGGTGTTTGACGACTTTGGATGTGTAAATGAAAATAATTTTTTTATTTTTTTACTAAAATGCTGTTTTTCCTAAAAATTAACATTTTTACAAGGTGTAATAGAAGGCAGGGGAAGTGTGTAGTGAGTGCTTGGTGTAACTATGTATAACGGTGTGTGATTAGTAATCACACACCGTTATGTGAGCAAAAAAAAAGACGCTGCGGCCCAAAAAAAAGGGGGGGGGGCAATCGCAGCGCCCTGAACCCCTAATAGGGCCCGGGTCACGCAAAAAAAAATGTGGAGTACTCTTGAGCCCTATTAGGGGGTCAAGGGGGGGATTTTTTATTTATTTTTTTACTTTTTTTTTTTTTACATTATTACATGGATTTCCCTACCTTTCCCTCTGGTGGATTCTGTCCCTTATCTAGGGCATCTTCGGGTCTCCTGAGGCGATCCGATGGGTGCAGAGGGGGGTCCCTGGCTCCTCTTGCAGCTCTGACTGCTGACTGAACCCAGCTAACGGTCAGCGCTGCAGAGGATGCCGTTTAACCCCTCCCCTGCCGGCTGCTGTTGGCTGGACAATTGTCCAGCCAATAGCAGCTCTCCTGGGGGGGGGGGGTGGCAAAATCGCCACCTCCCCATAGATACAGTAGGTGATAGGGGGTATATTCTACACCCCCAATCACCTTGTATCTCCGGGTCATCGGGTCACACGTGACCCGTAAGACCCGGAATTGCGCAAATCTCAAGTGCAATTTCACTTGCGATTTGCACCGATCGCCGACATGGGGGGTCTGATGACCCCCCTCGGCATTTGCGCGGGGTGCCTGCTGATTGATATCAGCAGTCACCCCAGTCCGATCCCTGCCCGGCGCGCGTCAGGGACCGGAATTCCCACGTGCGTACCTCTACGCCCTGGGTCCTTAAGACCCAGGTACAGAAGGCGTATGCATACGCACTAGGTCCTGTACGGGTTAATACTACTTTGTAAACTAAAATTCTAGAAATCTTCTTCAACATCATTTAAAGCAAAACTGTCAGCCAGTTCACCCACACTAAACCAAATATACTGGGTGATAGTGTGGGTAAACTGGAGTCTATAAAGTGTTCACTTACTTTAGTGTGTGCCCTGGCTGCTGAGTTCTCCCCACTTAAGTTCTGTTTGTCCTTTCTGCAGTAGCGCTTTGAAGGCAGTCCCCCGGCATCCATATCTCTTTGGGTCCCAGAGGAAGGGGCCTAAGCCCACCCCATGGTTTGCATATTCATTTTCTTCAACTCCACATCCTAGTGACGTGGAGTCAAATGCCCCAGGAGAGCGTTGGTTCCTTGCTACTCCCGACTTCTGTTGAGAGGGCCCAGTGCATGCAAAGTTTCACTGCACAGAGCGCTCTCCGGACGCGCATCTCTCACATCATCAGGACTTGAGAGCTTCATAAAAACTTCAGGCGCAGATGCTCTGCAGACAGAGCGCTGCGCTCGGGGGCATGTGACTTCATGTCACTATGATGTGGAGTTGAAGAAAATGAATACACAAACCATGGGGTGGGCCTAGGCCCCTTCCTCTGGGACCTAAAGAGATATGGATGCCGGGGGACCGCCTTCAAAGCGCTACTGCAGAAAGGACAAACGGAACCTTAGCAGGGGAGAACTCAGCAGCCAGGGAACACACTAAAGTAGGTGAAAGCTTTATGGACTCCAGTTCACCCACACTATCACCCAGTTGGGTTTAATGTCACTCAGTTGGGTATCACCCAGTTGGGTTTAGTGTGGGTAAACTGGCTGACAATTTCCTTTAAGGTATTTTTGAAGCCCAAGGTCAAAGTCATCTGCTTCAGATTTTCCGTGGTGTAATCCACCCTTGTGAACGCACCCTAACATTGTTTAAAGGCATATTTTTTGTAGAATTTTGTAGAAGAGTTGTATTTTTACCATTTTGGGGCCTAACTAGCTTAATGTTTTTTTTTATAAACTGCTTCATGTTTTATTTTCATTTTATGTTTTACTTCTTTTGCACAATAATATTTTTTTTTTCCCACAGGGAAAAAAAAGTATGTCACGAACGGGGCGTGGCCTGAAGCGGAGGAGAGCAGACGCGGATGTAGAGAGCTCTCCCCTCAGCTCTGATATAGCGGCACAAATCGGCAGTTAACCCTCACAAATTCCTCTTTGACTAACCTCATCTGACAGGGCTTACGGTGCGGAACGGAAAGAGTCTACCCCGGCCTTTCTGCGCTCGCTGTGACCGGAGTTACTGTGGCCGGAGACCCGGAAGGCGCGAACATAGTGGCGCTGCCGGCGCCATATTGCCACCCAGGCTGTGAGCTACTCACCGGAGGTACGGAGGAGATTTATGGGAGCTGGGGGAGCAGATGACGTAACTGCTGCTCTTGGACGTCCGGCTGCTGATATCCCGACCTCCTAATCGCTGCCCGCACTCGGCTGCGCTGCTTGAAAGAGAGAAGGAGGCGGGTAGTGGAGACGCTGGCGCCATCTTGCCTGCCTGCTGCTGCGCTCACACATCCTCATTAGCAGCACCACACCACCGAGACCGTGAGGAAGGAGGGGAAAGGGGAGAAGTGGGGGACGCAGTGGCGTCCTTTTGAAAGTGCTCCCCTGGCTTTTGATGAAAACAACCTAAAAGACTGTGAGTACTCTGATGACAGATCACCTGTGGCAGAGTTGGGTTATAGCCTTGTGGAGGAAACTGTACTACCCGTCAGCCATATTGCCCTTACCCTGGTACCCAGACTACTGAGTGGGGCAGCAGTCTCTGCAGAAGCTACTTACAAGGCTCCAGCGCTGGATGAGCTGTACCCTCAGATCTGTGGCTTATAGTTTACAGTAACATTTCATCTCCCTTTTCCATACTAGTCAACATATTGTATGCTGCATATTGTGATACTGTAGTGGTGATAACTTAAAGAATCTAATACAAGAAAAGTACTACCTTTTACAGTATATTATTACCAGCTTACCCACGGCTTCTCCTAAAGGGTCCAGTGTCATTAAACAAACTGCCACTGGAGGGTGCTGTTTCCTCGCTTATTCTCAGTCACTGCAAACGGACTTTGATGTTTCCTTCTCTTCCTTTTACCTGCCTTAATGGCCTGTGGGGCTCCTTTTTCTGAGGGACTGTTGTAACATGTCTAGGAGGCGCTTGAGAAAAAAAGATACCAATAAACTCACCGAATACTACTCATTGAGAAACAAATCTGTTCCCATTTGCAACTTCGCTGACGAAGAAAGTGATTTTTCAGACTTACCTTGTAATTATACCACAGGTGACCAAACATCTCTATCTACACCTTTGGGAGCTGAATCTGTAATTCCAAAAACCAACTCACAACTAAGCTCTATATCGGCAGCTGTTACCCATATGTCCAACCCCTCCATTAAATCGCCCGATATGGCATCCAAAATGGAGGATAAAATGCCTGCTAGCATGGAATCTACAATGAGAAACTTATTCCAAGAATTCAGAGACTCTTTACAGAAAGATGTACTGTCATCCATAAGCGTACTTTCTAAAGAAGTGGCACAAATAGGTGAACGCACAGCAAATTTAGAGGACAAACTGGAAAAATTCACAGATGCTCACAATGCACTAGTGGACTCTCAAAATGAGACGACAGATGACATTGTTTCCATTCAATTAAAATTAGCGGACCTGGAAGACAGATCCAGGAGGAATAATATCCGCTTCAGAGGAATACCTGAGTCAGTGCAAAACTCAGAATTGCGTGATTTTCTCACAGATTACTTTAGCGTGCTTACTCCACAAGCTGACCAAAGAGACATGATAGTGGATCGAGTACACCGTCTTCCTAAACCAACACATCTCTCTCGAGACATACCTAGAGATGTCCTTGCCAGGATCCATTTCTTTCACTATAAAGAAGATGTATTAAGAGCAGCTAAGAAGCCTCCTAACTTACCGGACCGATTCCTGAACATCACCCTGTTTGCCGACCTATCTGCTGCAACATTGAAAAGGAGGAAAGCTTTCTCCACTTCCACCGCTGTCCTGAGAGAGGAGGGAGTTCCCTACAGGTGGGGTTTTCCAGTGAAGCTATTGGTTCCCAGAAATGGAGCTACACTCTCCTTTTCCACACCTAGAGAGGCTCTACACATGGTGGGCAAGTGGTTCCCTGACAGAATTAAATCCTCCATGCTGACGGATCCACCTTAATCCAGACCAGCACCTATCCATCAGGAATGGTCAAGAGTACAACGGAAGTCTCCTGAGTCTTCTCACGGACGAGACAGACGCTCCCACTCAAGATCTCGCTCCCCTACCTGAAGAGTAATTGTCATCCTTCCCTCTTATGTTCTCCCTCCCCCCTAACTGCCTTCCCTCTCCTTCTGTGATTTAACTTTTTCGTTTATATACAGGTGACAGACAAGCTCATAGAGACTTTGTGGAACTGTTTACCGTCAAGCCCTCATGACGAACTCCACTGCAGAACTATGTCAAAGACTATTCTTTGGTTGAGGTATCTTGTTGTTTATAGGGTTAACGTTACCAGTTATTGACATCAGGGCGGAATGTCTGCTAGATAATATTGATGCGTGTTCTAACGTTGAAATTGTATTTCCATGCAATACATTTTTTCTCCCACGCCATCCTCTTGGCCGTGTTATACCATGAGGTACTGGCTGGTTCTTACAGAACCAAAAGTTCAAAGTTTACGTTCTCGCAAGTTCTTATTCATACTTCTACTAAGGGTCTAGGCTTATTATGGAGCTCCATTTACAGACACGGGTATATGGGATGTGTCTGGTTTGCTTATATGTTTCATTTCAAATGGGGTATGACTGAGAGTCTTACAACGGGTCTTAATTATGGTGTTTAATATCACTACATTCAATGTGAGGGGGCTTAATAGTCCCTTTAAAAGGAGCTTATTCTGGAGGGAGTGTAAAAGGGTGGGATGCGATATTATTTGTGCCCAAGAAACCCACCTGCTAACAACTGACACCTTTAGACTTAAGCATAGAAACTTTCCCAATATATTCTTCACCCCTAACGTTAATAAGAAAAAAGGTGTATTGATAGCGGTGAAAAATTCAGTAGCCTTTAAGATGGTGGATGTTGTATATGATGCCTATAGCAGATATATTATATTAAATTGCGATATTAATAACCGTAAATACACTATAGCCTCTATATACGCTCCAAATAAAAAACAAGGCACTTTCTTGAATCACGTCCTTAACAGAATTGCCCAAAATAAATATGGAGCGCTAATACTGACGGGTGATTTTAATAAAGTACTATCCCCACGAATAGATAAAAATCCCCCTAATATTTCAGATAGAAATACGGACGTCTCCAATATTTTATTTAAAGCTGACCTCTTTGACTCTTGGAGAACTCTCAATGCTGAGGAGAGAGACTACACATTCTTCTCCCATACTCACCGTGTGTATTCACGTATAGATATGATAGTAGTGGATAAATGGCTTCTCCAGCAGTCAAAAACTTCCTCAATAGGAATTATCAGCTGGTCAGACCATGCACCAGTTACAACTAGTCTATTTGAAGAATATAATACCCCTCCAGTTTTTCAGTGGAGAATTAACAATTCCCTGCTTTCTGATGCTCCCACCAGCGCCACCATAGATCAAAAAATACAAGACTACTTCCAATTAAATTCCGTGACAGACACTAATGTTTTTACCCATTGGTGTGCTCACAAGGCGGTGCTAAGAGGGGAATGTATTAAATTAGCGTCCCACCAAAAAAAGTTACGATCCCAAAAAATACAATCCCTTATATCTCAAATTTAAATTTTGGAAAATAATCATAAAAGAACTCCCACAAATAATTTGTTAACAGAATTTAAATAATTACGATTCCAATTGTATCAAGCCCTACACTACAAGTTTGACTTTTTTCTTAAAAAGACAAATACCCAATTTTACGGACACGGAAATAAAGCAGGCAAGATGCTGGCCAATAAATTCAGGTCTATAACGAACAAATGAAAAATTCCACATATCTTTAATAGTAAAGGAGAAAAAATATTGAATCCCAAATTAATTGCAAATGTTATGGCAGAGTACTATGAAAGATTGTACAATCTAAAATCGGACCCTGACATTATTCAACCCCAAGTCTCATTGATTGATCGCTTTTTATCGAATCTGAACCTCCCCTATATAAACTCAGATGATTCTGAGGCTCTCAATAGCCCCATCACTGAGACTGAGCTGAACTCGGTCATATCCTCTCTAAAGTTGAATAAATCCCCAGGACCTGACGGGTTCACAGGGGAATACTATAAGAAATATCAAAGTACTCTTGGTAAATATCTCCTCCCTTTATTCAATTCTATTTTTCAGTCTGGTTATATCCCACCCGAAATGCTACAAGCGACAATTATCACGATTCCCAAGCCAGGTAAAACCCCTGATAGACCAGAGAATTTTCGGCCGATTTCACTTCTCAACATTGATTTAAAAATATATTCAAAAATCCTTGCGAACAGAATTAATAATATTCTCCCTTCCCTGATCAAAAATGACCAGGTGGGTTTTGTCCAACAAAGACAAACAGTAGACGGAACTAGACGGTTCATTAATTTAATTCACCATGTAGAATCCTGTCGAATACCTTCATTACTACTGACTTTAGATGCCGAGAAAGCCTTTGACAGAATTCATTGGGGTTACCTGGGGCGCACACTGTCAAAATTTGGGTTCTCCGACAAAATTAGGACCGCGATCATGGCGCTATACAGTTTCCCTTCAGCTTCTGTTTTTACCTCAGGTTTCATGTCTAATAATTTTGATATCACTAATGGGACCAGACAGGGTTGCCCCCTTTCTCCCCTTATTTTTGCCCTGGCGATGGAACCCCTAGCGGAAAGTATTAGACTTAACCCGACAATAGCTGGCATAAAAATTGGTGATAGAGAACACCGTATTGGCCTGTTCGCGGATGACATTCTGATAATTTGTAGAGACCCTGAGGTTTCCATCCCTAGAATTATAGAAGAACTAGACAATTTTGGTAAGCTTTCTTATTATAAAATTAACCCCTCCAAATCCCATATTTTGAATATGGGCTTAACCAACAAAGTTGTTTCCAGACTGAAAGGCCTATATCCTTTTTCCTGGGCGGAGAATTGTATTCCTTATCTAGGTATTAAATTAACCTTTCCTACTAAAAAATTATATGACCTTAATTATATTCCACTTTATACAGATCTAAAGAGAATTACTTCCCAGATGCCCAATTTGAAGGTGTCCTGGCTGGGTAAGGTTTCGGCCATCAAAATGATGGTTTTGCCTAAAATTCTCTATACCTTCAGAAATGTGCCGATTGCTTTGCCCTACCGATACATTCAATCTCTGCAGGCACTACTTATGAAATACATTTGGAAAGGGAGGAAGTCCAGAATTAAAACATCTTACCTGTACCCATCCCTTAAAAATGGAGGAATTAGCTGTCCATCTATAGTGTCTTACTATAAAGCGGTTATTATGGACCAATTAAAGTCTCTGTGGCTTCTAGACACATCAAAGTTGTGGGTGGAGATTGAACATTTTGTATTGAATCGTACCCCTATAGCCCACACATTAATTGCTACACATTTATTTCATTCTAAACCCTTCTCTGAGCATCCCATGATTGCTGCCATTCATTCTGTTTGGTCTGCCTATGTCATACCACGTCGTCTTTATCATACCGCACACCTGGAAGCCCCAATAGGAGTAGTAGAAGCCCTTATACCCCACCTCACGTTAGAAGCATGGATACATAAGGGAATACACAAAATAGGAGATGTATGGGATGGAGAGAAATGTGTATCCTTTGACGATTTGCACCACTCATTCGATATTTCTCACAAAGATTTCTATAAATTTCTCCAAGTCAGACACGCCATGGAGACTGTACGGGTACCTCTCTCCACTGTTAACTCAGAATTACATAACTGGTTTTCTCAAGAGGGTTACCATAGAGGAGGCATATCTTGGTGTTATAATTTCTTAGTCAATAAACATGGTGTAATAGAAGATATGAACAAAATTAGATGGGAACAAGATTTAAATGTGTCATTCTCGGATGACCAATGGAGTAGAGCCCACTCAGTTGTACCCAAACTTTCTAGGTGCGTGGCCCATTTGGAGACATCCAAAAAACTGTTATATAGATGGTATTTAGTCCCTGACAGACTAGCCAGATTTACTTCTTCTTCAAAGAAGTGTTGGAGGTGCAAGGAGAGAGGTACCTTCTATCACGTATGGTGGCAATGTCCCAAAATAAGTGTGATGTGGAAACGTATAGGTAGATTAATGTCTAGCATTTGCGGCTTCCCTGTCATACTGAATCCAGCTCTAGCTCTACTTAATGTGGATATAGACCAATATTCTTCTTTCCATAAGTCTATAATTATTCATGTACTAATTGTCACTAGATTTCTCATAGTTAAGTATTGGACTTCACCCCATATTCCATCCATTAAAGAGATCGTTTCTAAAGTTAATCTTAATGGTTGGCACGAATATAAGGTGGCTTCGGCTTGTGACAGGGAGGCTGAATTTCTTACTAGATGGGATGTTTGGTTACAGGGCCCACATAATACGATACAGATATAACGGATAATTGAGGTACTCTGTGAGATCCTGGTATACTTGGGCTTGTACTTATACAGTAAACTAAGACCCGGAAAAAAAAAAAAAATAAATAAAAAGGAAAAGAAAAGAAGAAAAAAAAAAAAAGAAAAAAATAAGACAAAAGTATTTTATGGATATTTTACCTATTTGATGGATGGAACTTGTGTAATGTGTTAGTTATCTTATGTTGTTATTTATTTACACTTTCAGAGAGGTGTCTCACCTCCTTATATGTTCTAAGTGTATTGTGTTCTACTTTTTGTATATGAAAATCTTTTCAATAAAAAGTATTGTTATAAAAAAAAAAAAAGTATGTCACAAAATTGCAAAAGCAAAGTTATGTCCAATCATAGCAGTAGGTGTGATAAGCCAGTTGTATGGTCGGCTGCATATAAGTACTTGTTGCACACAGCTAGTATGCCATCCACTGACTGTAACTGGGAAAATAGACATGCAGTTGCTTTCACATTCTGGAATGGGTTAATAGTCTAGTGGCTGTTTATTGAGGGGGGGGGCATAGATTAGAGGCAGAGGTTAACAGTGCACAGAGGAAAGTATATAACTGGTGTAGGGGCCAAACTGTGCTGGGCAATAGCAGCTCATGGAAGCACCCAGTGGGCTCCAAAGACTAATTTGTATATCTATTTAAACTCTGATGCTATTTCAATGCTAGGGTAGGTAAGGTATGTAAGGACTACATAGTTATATAATTCTTAAGGTTGAAAAAAGACCAGTGTCCATCGAGTTCAACCTTTAACCTTATTTTGTGCCTACTGTGTTGATCCAGAAGAAGACAAGAAACCCTTATGAGGCTGATGCCAATTGCCTTATAAAAACCTTTCCTCCAGACGTTATAGATACAGCCTTGGGTATAGGTAGATCATGGGAGAGAGCTTTGTACTGCTTCCTGATATATTAATACATAGTTATTAGGTCGTCCCTAAGCTGTAATTTTTCTAAACTAAATACCCCTAATTCTCATACAAAAGCACTATACAGTCATGGCCCTACTTTATACAATAAACACCTGGTCATAGGTCCACTTCAAGTTTCAAATAGGGTCAAAACTTATATAGGTAATGCTCCGAAACCATTGCCTATGATTGTATCCTCTTATTTCTTTACATTTCCTGTTTCCAATAATGCAACAAGATAAATGCACCAACATGAATGACATAAATGTAATGGAACAACAGATTGCTAGTAACATATTCTGTCTCGTGAATATTTGGAACAAGTTTATTAGCTTTAGAAATTGTGTTTTTTTATGCTTACCTAACTTTTGTTTCAGTTTTGTTATCCTTGACCTAACTTTTCTAGTGTTCACAATGCTAAGAGGCAATACATCTGTCAGATTAAATATAACCAGATTAAAGTAATAGGGTCACATTGCTAAATATATTTTTGAAACAGGATAAAGCAAAATGCTTATTCAATTTCAGCAGAACATAATCTAAAACCTATTCATGCATTCTTTAATTATATTTAAATGTTAGGAATGAATCTTTAATTTTGAAAAATAAATAGCTATCTTTTTACTCACAGAAGTTTATTTTATTATTGTTATTTAGAATGAATATGTTCAAAGTATACTCTGCTGGAATAGCTAATCTACAGTAGGTGGATCACCGGCTCAAAATTAATATTCATTTCCTTCCGTGAATATTCATATTGAGTCGGGGGCCCGCCTCCAACATGCAAGTCAGGAAAGATGGAAGAAGATATTTACTGGGACAGATCTCCGTGCTGCAGGTACATATTTAACCCATTAACCTATCCTGTTCTTCCACATTATAACCCAGTGTATTGGGTTTAGTGTAGGTGAACAGATGATCGTTTTCCTTGACAAACTTAAATGTCGCTGCTGTTTGTCATAAGTTTAATACATTTTTACATTCATGGATTGGGTGTGTTGCACCATTGTGTATTTTTCCTTGGTAGACTGTGATCAAGTCTGGAAAGGCGGCACCTGTACTGTATGAACTGTATAAGTAGTGCTCTATTCATTTTGTAACATAACCTATATTTTCTAGGTTTGACATTAATTTTGACATTATCTTAGTCTTAATACCACTTAGCTGAGCTCAACACTAAGTTGTTATACTAAGCTTTAGAACTCCTAAGCAGTGTTGTACTCTTATAATGTTAAACAGCAGAACCCATATGCTGTGAATCAAACTTTTCCGAAATGTTCTGCGATATGGCAGGCCAAACTTTAGAAAAGCTTGCCTAAGGCTAGGTTCACACAACCTTTGGTTCCTGTCCAGATATTCACCCGTACGAGCAAAGTAATGGAACGTTAAAAAAACGGGTTAACAACGGTTGCAAGCGGATTACAAACGGGTGCAAACGGGTCTTAGTAACCTGTTTTTTTTAATGGTTGAAAACTCTTATTTTATTTCTGTTTGCACCCTTTTTAAACCTGTTTTAAACCCATGGGAGTGTCTACAAGAGGGTTTCATGCCACCGCCTTTCACACAACAATGGATTACAATCACGGACAAGTTCTGGGAAGTTGCCAACTTCCCCAACTGTATTGGTGCCATGGACGGGAAGCACATCTGGATCCAGAAGCCTTCCATCAGTGGTTCAGAGTTTTTCAATTATAAAAAGTACTTTTCGATCATTCTGATGGCCATCGTAGATGCCCAGTATAAATTTGTTGCTGTGGACATTGGTTCATATGGCCGGGCCAACAACTCCAGGGTGTTCAAGAGCTCCGCCACAGGGAAGGGACTTTATTTCAGAGCACACTTGGGAATACCAAGAATACCACCTGGAAGCAGAAGACACCCCTGCATCTGTGTTTTGTTCTTCTGATTCTAGGTAGTATTCCTGCTATTCCCAAGTGTGAAGAGCATACTTTGGAATAGCAGGAATACCACCTGGGAGCAGATTATACATCTTATTTTTAAAGATAAATAAAAATCAGGAACAAATTTTAAATGTAAAAATAAAATCTTTTTACTTATAAATGTAATTTTTTTCAATAAACTTTTGAAAGAAAAACAATGTTTTTTTAATTAAACAGTATATGACTAAAGTGTGGTAACAGTGGCATGGCACACATTAACCCCTTAACGACCACAGACGTAAATGTATGTCCTGGTTTGGCGGTACTTCACGCACCAGGACGTACATTTACGTCCTGTATATGACCTCGAGCATCGCAGCGGAGCTTGCGTCATGCACGGCAGGTTCCGGCTACTATCATCAGCCAAGGACCCGCCAGTAATGACCGACATCCGCGATTGTGTGGATGTCTACCATTAATCCCTCAGATGCCGTGATCAGTACAGATCACGACATCTGCGGCAATGAGCAGGGATCCGATCATCTGTAATGGCGGACGGAGGTCCCCTCACTGGCCTGGTTTTATATATGCAAATGTGGTATTGATAAAAAGTACAGATGACAGTGCAAAAAATGAGCCCCCATACCGGCCTATTTATGGAAAAATTAAAAAGTGGAAGAAGTCCTAGAAAAAATAAAATTATAAAAGAAAATATTAGGATATGCATATGAAAAAGTTAGGAATAACATCAAGTGAAACAAAAAGTAAATACTTACTTCCTCATATCCGCACATTTCCAAAGGAAACTTAATTGTTCCATGTAGGTGTACGGCCGCTTGGGGACAGCGACCCACTCGCTGTTTTTTCCCTCTGCTCCTACATCTCGAATGAATCGGTCTCTGAACGAGGACCACCTACATTTGATTTGATCTCCTGGTGAAAAAAAAAAAAAAAGTTAAATAATTTAAAGGGTATAAATGTCTTTACAGTTTTTGGAAAAATATTTACCAAAACTGTGCTTTTGCCAGTCTTCCAACTCCTCCCAGACATAGTTGCCTCTCTCCACATTGGCAATGAAGATGTCCTCCCATAGACTTTTGGTTGCTGTGTGTTTGGCATGTTGTGGATCTGTCTGATCCCATAGGGCAGGATGTTCATGACCCATCTGGATTAATAGCTCACTGTCTATTACAATTTTTCTACAGGTTGTTTGGTCCTGCCCCTGGTAGTGCCCTGTGTGCATAAAAAATGAATGATTATTATTTTTTAATAGACATGTTGGCTCAAGATAGGTTCACATATTCAAGGCAATGTCATAGAGTGATAGAGAATTGATTTTTGATTGCCCTAGAGACATGAACATATCATGGACCAACAATTGAAATCCATAATAGAAAAAAAAACAATGTTATACTCACAGATCCACCACGTCTGCCACGACTACTTCTTCCACGGCCCTTCCACGGCCTTGCGTCCTTGGAGCTGGTTGCTGGGGTGCTTCCAGTTCCACATGTTGCATTTTTTGTTGCTGCTGTGGCTGGGCTGGAGCTGGCTGACTTGCCTCAGGTTGTGAGGCCTGCTGCGGCTTCATTTCAGAAATTTGCTATTCCTGTTAAAAAAGTAAATAAAATTGCATGAGTACTGGCATGAGAATTAACGTACAACTTGTCAAATCTTGTGGCTGTCAGTAGCTGTGTACAGAGGCAAAAGTCAAACATAACCATATGCTAATACAAAGTGAAAAATTTGGAACTCACGGTTTGTACCTCCGAAACTCTGGTGGTGCTCGAGTATAAGCCGAGTTTTTCAGCACGATTTGTGTTGAAAACGCCCCCCTCGGCTTCTACTCGAATGAACTCTCCACCTGTCAATCCCTTCTCAGTGGTCTTCAACCTGCGGACCTACACATGTTGCAAAACTACAACTTCCAGCATGCCCGAGCATTCCGGGTGTTGTAGTTTTGAAACCTCTGGAGGTCCGCAGGTTGAAGACCACTGCGGCCTTCGTCATCATCCAGCCCCCCCCCCCCCTTTTGTTTTGTACTCACCTTCTGGAACCGTCCGGTGGGGATGGGTAATCGTTGCGGGCTGTCCATTTTCACCGGGGGGGCCTCTCCTCCGATCCGGGCCCGGCCCCGGACTAGTGACGTTGCCTTGATGACGATACACAGGGACGTTGCGCATGAACGTCCCTGTGCGTCGTCGTCAAGGCAACGTCACTAGTCCGGGGCAGGCCCGAAGCGCGGAGAAGAGGGCCCCCCGGTGAAAATGGACAGCCCGCAACGACTAACCTTCCCTACCGGACGGTCCCTGCAGCATAGATGGCCCGGACCAGCTCACCCTAACTTCCCGTCGAGGGGAGGTGAGTACAAAACAAAAGAGGGGGTGGGCTGGATGATGACTATGGCCGCAGTTTTCTTAAACCTGCGGACCTCCAGAGGTTTCAAAACTACAACTCCCAGCATGCATGGACAGCCGATGACTGTCTGGGCATGATGGGAGTTGTAGTTTTGCAACATCTGGAGGACCACAGGTTGAAGACTACTGATGAAGGGATTGACAGGCGGTGATGATGAAAGGGGTCTGGATGAGGACGAAGGCCGCAGTGGTCTTCAACCTGCGGACCTCGTGAGGTTTCAAAATTACAACTCCCAGCATGCCTGGACAGCCGATGGCTGTCCGGACATGCTGGGAGTTGTAGTTTTGTAACATCTGGAGGTCCGCAGGTTGAAGACCACTGATTGAATGGATTGACAGGCGGTGATGATGAAGGGGGGGGGGGTCTGGATGATGATTGGGGTCTGGATGATTACATGGGGGGATGATGTATTTTCCACCCTAGGCTTATAGTCGAGTCAATAACTTTTCCTGGGTTTTTGGGGTGAAATTAGGGGCCTCGGCTTATATTCGGGTCGGCTTATACTCGAATATATACATTAGTTATGTATAGTATGTACATATAGTTACAGTATGTACACGCACTAATGTTTACTATGAGTTTCCATGATACAATTTTGAACCACAAAGAATTTTCTGCAACTTAAACTGGGAGCAGGAACAAAACAGTAAACCTGCATGTGTGCCTCCAGCTGTTGCATAACTACAAATTCCAGCAAGACATTTTGTCTGTCTGTCCATTGTAGTTATGCAACAGTACGCCACAGGTCATTATGTAAAGACATTGGCACAGATTTATCAAAACCTGTGTAAATCAAAAATAGGCGCAGTTGCCCATAGCAACCAATTGCTTCTTTAATCTTTCAGAGGCCTTTTCAAAAATGATTGAAGCAATCTGCACAATATCTATGGAAAACTGCACAAATATTGCTCTACACTGGTATTGAAAAAGGAAGACAATACACACATTGAAATATACTTTCAGAACCAGTGTGACTGTGAAGAAAAAAACATACATTTTTTTTTTACCAATACACCTACCCACAACAACCCCACACCCCCCACACCCCAACTAAAACATATCCTAATAAACATTGCAAAACCTAGGACGGCACATGTACAGCAAAACACACGATACAGACTCAATCCATGCTGAATCTTTGCCATCCTTGCGCTCACCTTTATAATTTTCCTTCTCACCACAATTCCCAGAGGCTTTGTACTTCCTGTAGTGTACTTCCTGGTTCATGCCACCTCTTTTGAGCATGCTCAGAAGAAAAAAGAGCTCAAAAACAGATTGAAATTAACGGGGACAAATGGGTACAAACGGGTGCATTAAAGGGTAACCCGTTTGTAACACGTTTCCCATAGACTTCAATGTAAAATGTAAAAGACCCGTTTTTCACCCGTTATTTTCGACAGCCAAACCAGCCAAAAAAATTGTGCATGGAACGTCTTTTGGCCGTCAAAAATAACGGGTTAAAACATAACGGGTGATAAAGGACTGTAAAAAAATCCCATTGAGATCAATGGGATCCGTTTACAGCCCTTTACAACCTTCAAAAAATGCCAGTTATGCAACCCTTTTGCTAATTTGGCAAACGGGTTGCATAACTGGCATTTTTTGAAGAGAGCAGGCAGCTGTGTGAACGAGCCCTAACTCTATGAACAATATATACAAATATATCCTTGCACACAAGTGCCGCTTTACTTCTGTGTTTGTGTGTGTTGTATTTACTTTTCACCCAAACAACTGATGAAATTCTATCCAATTCAAAATAAAAGATCAAAACACCAGGCTTTAACAGTACCTACCAATCATGAAGTATTTTTAATGAAACATCAAGGATAGCCTTATATTACCTACAATAGATCTATTGTAGATACAAAACTTTAACCCCTTAAGGACATAGGGCGTATCCATACGCTCCCGTTTCCAAGTCCTTAAGGACCGAGGGCGTATGGATACGCCCTGAGCATTTCCGGCCCCCACCGCTAGCCGGAGGGGAGCCGGAGTCGGATGCCTGCTGAAATCGTTCAGCAGGCATCCCGGCATATCGCCCAGGGGGGTCATTATGTCCCCCCATGTCGGCGATTGCCGCAGATCGCTGGACAATTCAGTCCAGCGATCTGCGGCGTATTCCGGGTCAATCAGGTCTCCAGTGACCTGATGACCCGGAATTACTGGCTGATCGGGGCCATCAGAGACGGCCCCGAACAGCCATTGCCAGCAGGGGTGAGGTGGCACTGGTGCCACCTCACGATCGCCCTGATTCGTCAGCCGGATTACCGGCCGACCAATCAGGGCGCCTGCTGCGGGTGTCACTCCCGCAACCCGCTCCGCCCCTCTTCCGGAGGACGTGAGCGGGTGCGGGAAGATGACCCCCGGTGCTGGGGACCCCGATCCCCGGCGTCCCTGTTAGGATCGGGGCCCCAGGAGCAGCGGCGGCGGCGGAGACGACGAGGGACTGACCTGTGCGGCTGGATCGTTGGAGGTGAGTGACAGCCTCCTGCTGTTGCTTAGCAACAGCTCCCAGCATGCAACAAGGGCATGCTGGGAGCTGTAGTTATGCAACAGCAGGAGGCAGACCACCACAACTCCCAGCATGCCCTTATGGGCATGCTGGGACTTGTAGTTTTGCAACAGCTGAAGGCACATTCTTTCTATGTAAAAGTGTACCTTCAGCTGTTGTGTAACTACAACTCCCAGCTTGCACAATCAGCTAAAGTGCATGCTGGGAGTTGTAGTGGTGCATCTGGTGGTTGCATAACTACAACTCCCAGCATGCCCGTTGGCTGTCGGTGACTGCTGAGAGTTGTAGTTTTGCAACAGCTGAAGGCACACTGAGTTAAGTAGTAAACCAGTGTGTCTCCAGCTGTTGCATAACTACAATCCCCAGCATCCCCAGCCAATGTAGTATGCCTCCGGCTGTTGCATAACTACAACACCCAGCATGCCCTTCCGCTGTCCGTACATGCTGGGGGTTGTAGCTTTTGCAACAGCTGAAGGCACACTGGTTGCAAAACACTGAGTTTGTTACCAAACTCGGTGTTTCACAATCTGTGTGTCTCCAGCTGTTGCAAAACTACAACTCCCAGCATGCACTGATAGACCGTACATGCTTGGAGTTGTAGTTTTGCAACAGCTGGATGTTTCTCCCCCCCCCCCCCCCCAAATGTGATCGTACAGGGTACACTCACATGGGCGGAGGATTACAGTAAGTATCCGGCTGCAAGTTTGAGCTGCAGCAAATTTTCTGCCGCAGCTCAAACTGCCAGCGAGAAACTACTGTGAACCCCGGCCCGTGCGACTGTACCCTAAAAACACTACACTACACTACCACAAAATAAAATAAAAAGTAAAAAACACTACATATACACATACCCCTACACAGCCCCCCTCCCCTCCCCAATAAAAATGAAAAACGTCTGGTACGCCACTGTTTCCAGAACGGAGCCTCCAGCTGTTGCAAAACAACTACTCCCAGTATTGCCAGATAGCCACTGACTGTCCAGGCATGCTGGGAGTTTTACAACAGCTGGAGGCCCCCTGTTTGGGAATCGCTGGCGTAGAATACCCCCCCTATGTCCACCCCTATGCAATCCCTAATTTAGGCCTCAAATGCGCATGGCACTCTCACTTTGGAGCCCTGTCGTATTTCAAGGCAACAGTTTAGGGCCACATATGGGGTATCGCCGTACTCGGGAGAAATTGGGCTTCAAATTTTGTGGGGTATTTTCTGCTATTACCCTTTTTAAAAATTTAAAATTTTTGGGAAAACAAGCATTTTAGGTAAAAAAAAAATTATTTTTTTTTACATATACAAAAGTCATGAAACACCTGTGGGGTATAAAGGTTCACTTAACCCCTTGTTACGTTCCCCGAGGGGTCTAGTTTCCAAAATGGTATGCCATGTGTTTTTTTTTTGCTGTCCTGGCACAATAGGGGCTTCCTAAATGCGGCATGCCCCCAGAGCAAAATTTGCTTTCAAAAAGCCAAATGTGACTCCTTCTCTTCTGAGACCTGTAGTGCATCAGCAGAGCAATTTTCACCCCCATATGGGGTGTTTTCTGAATCGGGAGAAATTGGGTTTCAAATTTTGGGGGGTATTTTCTGCTATTACACTTTTTAAAAATGTAAAATTTTTGGGAAACCAAGCATTTTAGGTAAAAAAAAAATATTTTTTTTACATATGCAAAAGTCGTGAAACACCTGTAGGGTATTAAGGTTCACTTTACCCCTTGTTACGTTCCCTGAGGGGTCTAGTTTCCAAAATGGTATGCCATGTGTGTTTTTTTGCTGTTCTGGCACCATAGGGGCTTCCTAAAGGTGACATGCCCCCCAAAAACCATTTGACGCTCCTTCCCTTCTGAGCCCTCTACTGCGCCCGCTGAACAATTAACATAGACATATGAGGTATGTGCTTACTCGAGAGAAATTGGGTTTCAAATACAAGTAAAAATTTTCTCCTTTTTACCCCTTGCAAAAATTCAAAAATTGGGTCTACAAGAACATGCGAGTGCAAAAAATGAAGATTTTGAATTTTCTCCTTCACTTTGCTGCTATTCCTGTGAAACACCTAAAGGGTTAATACACTTACTGAATGTCATTTTGAATACTTTGGGGGGTTTAGTTTTTATAATGGGGTCTTTTATGGGGCATTTCTAATATGAAGGCCCTTCAAATCCACGTCAAACATGAACTGGTCCATGAAAAATAGCGAGTTTGAAAATTTTATGAAAAATTTCAAAATTGCTGCTGACCTTTGAAGCCCTCTGGTGTCTTCCAAAAGTAAAAACTCATAAATTTTATGATGAAAACATAAAGTAGACATATTGTTTATGTGAACCCAAAAAAAAAAAAATATTTTGAATATCCATTTTCCTTACAAGCAGCTTCAAAGTTAGAAAAATGCAACTTCATCAAATTTGGTGATTTTTCACCAAGAAAGGATGCAAATTACCATAAAATTTTACCACTAAGTTAAAGTAGAATATGTCACGAAAAAACAATCTCGGAATCAGAATGATAACTAAAAGCATTCGAGAGTTATTAATGTTTAAAGTGACAGTGGTCAGAATTGCAAAAAACGCTCCGGTCCTTAAGGTGAAAAAGGGCTCGGTCCTTAAGGGGTTAAAAATGAAACAATTCTAACTTTTAAACCGCTGTCCTTAAAATTGACTCATGGTGCTTATTTTTCAACTACAAAATGTACAACTGACCTTTTAAAAAAATAGGCTCCAAAGAGAAGCTATGGGATTTAGGGAAATCATAGGTTGTGTGCAAATAGGTCAAGAGCTCTTACAGTACTTTAATAAAAGATGTGGCAGTAACCTCACATAAAATTATATTGAAAACTGAGACAGACATGATAGTAGAAGGGGTATTCCAGGGAGATAAACTTATAGGTCAATAAATCCCATATCCAAAAGTTGTTTATAATGTAATATACTTGTATTTTAAAAGGTAAAGCTTTGTGTGATTCTAAACTCTGCCTTCTTATAAGTTGTGTATTCCTCTCTTCCTCCATGTGGTCATTGCATTGATGCAGTGTGTGAACCATATACAGATCACTGGTTTTACCGAATACTGACGCATACTTGTCAAAAGTTCAGCGAGCTGAACTTTCAGAATACTCGCTCATATCTACTTATGTGGAGCTATTTCCAAAGTTGATATTCAATAGTAGAGAGAAAAACTCGGCACTGCTTGCCTAATTATTAGCACCTGACATCCAATGCCTCTGCTGGCTCAACCACGTCTGATGGTGCTCACTGGTAATAGCAAAGTCCAATGCAAATAATCCGTAGAAAAGAGAAAAGAAAACCAGGGCAACTCACCAAATACGTAAACTTCAAGCTTCTTTATTAATCCATGAAGGGTATAAACAGTGCAAGACACGGGTGGACAGATCACAGGGGGACGTTCGTTCGGGGCTACGGTGCCGTTTCGCAAGATATGCTTCAACTGGGCCAGTTGAAGCATATCTTGCGAAACGGCAACGTAGCTTGAAGTTTACGTATTTGGTGAGTTGCCCTGGTTTTCTTTTCTCTTTTCTACGGATTATTTCCAAAGTTGGTTAATTTTAAGTCCACAAAAAATGCAGGGTGATAGTCTTTCCCTTGCGCACTGTTTGAATATGCTCTTTAACCCCTTAAGGACTCAGCCCATTTTGGCCTTAAGGACTCAGACAATTTCATTTTTACGTTTTCATTTTTTCCTCCTCGCCTTCTAAAAATCATAACTCTTTTATATTTTCATCCACAGACTAGTATGAGGGCTTGTTTTTTGCGCGACCAGTTGTCCTTTGTAATGACATCACTCATTATATCATAAAATGTATGGCGCAACCAAAAAACACTATTTTTGTGGGGAAATTAAAACGAAAAACGCAATTTTGCAAATTTTGAAAGGTTTCGTTTTCACGTCGTACAATTTATGGTAAAAATGACGTGTGTTCTTTATTCTGAGGGTCAATACGATTAAAATGATACCCATTATTACGAACTTTTATATTATTGTTGCGGTTAAAAAAAATCACAAACTTTTTAACCAAATTAGTACGTTTATAATCCCTTTATTTTGATGACCTATAACTTTTTTTTTTTCCGTATAAGCGGCGGTATGGGGGCTCATTTTTTGCGCCATGATCTGTACTTTTTTTTGATACCACATTTGCATATAAAAAACTTTTAATACATTTTTTATAATTTTTTTTTACTTTTACTTTTACATTTTTTTACATTTTTTTTTACACTTGAATAGTCCCCATAGGGGACTATTCATAGCAATACCATGATTGCTAATACTGATCTGTTCTATGTATAGGACATAGAACAGATCAGTATTATCGGCCATCTCCTGCTCTGGTCTGCTCGATCACAGACCAGAGCAGGAGATGCCGGGAGCCGCACGGAGGAAGGTGAGGGGACCTCTGTGCGGCGTTATGAATGATCGGATCCCCGCAGCAGCGCTGCGGGCGATCCGATCGTTCATTTTAATCGCGAACTGCCGCAGATGCCGGGATCTGTATTGATCCCGGCACCTGAGGGGTTAATGGCGGACGCCCGCGAGATCGCGGGCGTCGGCCATTGCCGGCGGGTCCCTGGCTGCGATTAGCAGCCGGGATCAGCCGCGCATGACACGGGCATCGCTCCGATGCCCGCGGTTATGGTTAGGACGTAAATGTACGTCCTGGTGCGTTAAGTACCACCTCACCAGGACGTACATTTACGTCCTGCGTCCTTAAGGGGTTAAGCCATGGGCAGCCGATTCTGGTTTTAATGGACTTTTGAACCAACATCGATTGAACATCAGAAAAATAATTCTTCTCCATGGTTTATCTAAACATTGTGCCATACACCATCCAGAGAATCCTGATCCAGTTACTGTTACCCCGATAGACTGGGTTCCATCTACAGTGAATAACAGGTTTGAACAACTAAAACGTTTAGAATGTTCAGGATATACAAACTATTTACCATCTCTTCAAAGGGGTTAAATGAAATTTCAGAAATTATTTCTTAATATTGTGGTCCTTCTGTCACTTAAGATAGATAGATTTCAGACAGTGGCAAATTAGTGCGTGTAATTCATGATATTATTCCATTCTTGGTGTATATATAATTGATCATCGGCATAGTTATTTATTTGGTTTTATTTCCTTTTAAAATAGAATTATTGTTTTCATATTTATTTTATATTATTAAATTTTTAATTATATATATGTTTTAATATAATTTATTACATTGGCTCATTTATTATTAATTCTATTATTTACCGTATTTTTCGTCCTATAGGACCCACCGGCGTATAAGACGCACCCAATGTTTAGGGGCAAAATCTAAAAAAATAAAGATTTTGATCCCAATAGTGGTCTTCAACCTGCGGACCTCCAGATGTTGCAAAACTACAACTCCCAGCATGCCCAGACAGCCGTTGGCTGTCCGGGCATGCTGGGAGTTGTAGTTTTGCAACATCTGGAGGTCTGCAGATTGAAGACCACTGCAGGAGGAGGTAATACTCACGTGTCCCCGCCGCTCCGGACCCGTCACCGCTGCCCTGGATGTCGCCCCATCGATGTCGCTGTGTTCCCGTCGCTCTAGAACGTCTCTGCTGCCGGCCGGGTATCCTCGCTCTCCGTCGCCGCCATCACGTCGTTACGCACGCCGACGCACGTACGCGACGACGTGATCACGAGGAAGGAGAGCGTCGGCATATCGGTGATGTCCTGTATTAGCCGCGGGTCCCGGCCGTTGATGGCCGCAGGGACCGCCGCGATAGGGGTGTATTCGCCGTATAAGACGCACCGACTTTTTCCCCCCAGTTTTGAGGAAGAAAAAGTGCGTCTTATACGGCGAAAAATACGGTAGATTTCCTCTCTATCAGTAATTCCACTATAATATGTGTTACATATTAGTACCATACTATATACTAAATTTAAGGTTAATTATTAACTGAAAATTATTAACTGAAAATGTATTACTATCATTTATTGTGGGTTACTGTATCATAAACTTATTTTATTATAATTATTATTCTATGTTCTTCTATGCCTTCCTCTTGGAGACCTTTCCTATTTCTTATTTTTATCTTATATATTCTGTTTTATATCCATATCTCTTTGGTTATGCACACCTTAAGTTTCTAATACCATCCCTTGTGCTCTGTCTGAACATGCTCTATAAGCCATGGGCAGCCGATTCTAGTTTTAATGGTCCTGAAACTTTCCCTGAATCGTGTGATCATGGACCTAGTGGTATATCACTATTTTGGACCTATGGATGGAGGGTAAATATCAACACTATATTACAATTGATCACTCAAATGATCACTGGTACCCTATATTTCCCATCCACTGAAAATGAGTGCTCAGATAAAACAAAACTTTTATTTGTTGACTATTATTAAAATATTAAATCAGGTAGGTCCCTTTAATATAAACCGTAATAACCTTGTGAATCTGCATGTAACTACATGCTAGTATGGTAACCATACACTAATATGCACTGTTTGATTGTTGCGGCTGCAGTCCGCAACAAAGAGGTAGGTATGGATCTACACTGATGATATTAAATCATTAAACACACATCGCCCCCCTGACTTTTCACAACCAAGTGGCTTTATCAAGGGCTATAGGGAAAATGGCGTGTGTTTGAGCCACGCTGGAGTTTATAAAACCTCCCATGTATGATGTCATCAAACAGGATGTGACATCCATGGAGCAATTCCAAACAGTTCATTGGTAAATCCATGGATAAACAATCATGCTGACCAATAGATTAAGATACCAGAGAGTGAGATTTACAGCTCCCATAATCCATTGCCATGGTTGCCATTAAACATAGCCAATAAGGGACTAGTCACTTATCAACCATATTCCCCACTGTCTACAGCCAAAATGTACGTAGATGCACAACCTTCCATGCGCCAGCTGATAGATTCAGCTGTATGCACAATCACTGACCGCGTTTGCGTACATGTTATTGTTTACCTACATCGTGATTGGTGCCTCCTCCAGATGGCGTGGGCTGTGCATTCACACATGCTTTTGTTTTCTTAAACCTTATTGGTCCTCTCCTTGCGCTCTGATAGAAGCGCGATAGAACTGACCAAGCTTCCGCGCATGTTACTGTTTACCTATCTCGTGATTGGTCAATCCTCCGGATGACGTGAGTTCTGAATATACACGTGTCTTTGTTTACTTCCTCTCCATTGGCTCTCCTCCGGGTGATGCTATTCCATATGATTGGTTGATGAGATGTATTACACCCATACAAATAACTATATAATATATAACTACAGTATATAACGATATACTATATTAACTATATAAATAACAAAAAGGTTAAAAATTTAAATGATGATGAGGAAATTATAATCGGGGATCAGGAAAAAGCAAATATATTAACCAAATTCTTCTCCACTGCATTCACCGAGGAAGATGAAATGCCAGGTGAAATACAGCGAGATAAGGTAAATTCCCCAGTACAGGTCACCTGTCTAACCCAAGAAGAAGTACAGTGCCACCTACAAAAAATCAAAATAGACAAATTGAAATTTTCAGGTAAGCAAAATGTAAAGGGGTACTCCAGTGAAAAAACTTTTTTTTTTTTTTTTTTTAATCAACTGGTGCCAGAAATTAAACAAATTTGCAAATTACTTATATTAAAAAATCTTAATCCTTCTTGTACTTATTAGCTGCTGAATACTACAGTGGAAATTATTTTCTTTTTGAAACACTGAACAGTCTGCTGACATCACGGGCCATTTTATGAACTGTCCAGGACAGCATATGTTTGCTATGGGGATTTCCTTTTACCCTGGACAATTCCTAAAAATGGACAGAGATGTCAGCAGAGAGCACTGTGCTCGTGATTCAGCAGACAGTTCTGTTTCAAACAGAAAAGAATTTCCACTGTAGTATTCAGCAGCTAATAAGTACAAGAAGGATTAAGATTTTTAATAGAAGTAATTTACAAATCTGTTTAACTTTATGGCACCAGTTGATTTAAAAAAATAAAAAAAAGTTTTTCACCGGAGTACCCCTTTAAGAAATGTTTTCACTAAAATGCTGGTGTTATCCCAAAGTTCACAAGGGGTAATAGTAAAAAGAAGCCCCCCAAAATGTGTAACCCCATTTCTGAGTACGGAAATACCCCAAATGTGTGTGTAAAGTGCTCTACGGGCGAACTACAATGCTCAGAAGAGAAGGAGCGCTATTGGGCTTTTGGAGAGAAGATTTGGCTGGAATTGAAGGCCATGTTCATTTACAAAGCCACCTCATGTTGCCAAAAAAGTGGACTCCCCCCACATGTGACCCCGTTTTGGAAACTACACCCCTCACAGAATGTAATAAGGGGTGAAGTGAACATTTACACTCCACAGGCGTCTGATAGATTTTTGGAACAGTGGTCCGTGAAAATGAAAAATTTTAATTTTCATTTGCACAGTCCACTGTTCCAAAGATCTGTCAAACTCCTTATTACATTTTGTGTAGTGATGAGCGGCATTGCCCATATTTGAATTTGCGATATTTCGTGAATATATATAGACGAATGTTCGTCTTATGTTCGCGAATATCGTGTATTCGTTATATCTGCATATGCGAAGAAAACAGTGAGGGGGTGGGCAACTTTACTATTGACTGCTAGGGATGTTGTTGATAACCTCTGACAAGTGTATTTGCATCATTTTAATTGGCCCACAAGTGAAGAGAAGAAATATGCGAATATTCACATATGCGATTATTCACATATGCGAATATGCACATATGCGAACATTCGCATATGCGGAAAAAAGTGAATTTTGAATATATAGCGAATATATTTGCAATATTCGCGAATTAGCAATATTCGCGCAAAAAATTTGAAATGCAAATATTCGCACCCAACACTAATTTCGTGAGGGGTGTTGTTTCACTGAAAATTTACCACTAACATAAAGTAGAATATGTGATGAAAAAACAATCTTGGAATCAAATTCATAAGTTGAAGCATCCAAGAGTTATTAATGCTTAAATGACAGAGGTCAGATTTGCAAAAAACGGCTGCGTCCATGAGGTCAAAATGGGCTGTGTCCTTAAGGGGTTAAGGGAAAAAATGAAGCTGATGCTGATCTCTCTTAGGTATTTCTGTTTTAAAAATATTTTTTTCCTAGATATTTTATTCTTAAGCTGAATTTATAATATTTTTAGGGTACAGAGTGCATGGAGTAAAAGAAGCATATTATACAGTATTATAACTTGGCATCATGGGCTTAAAAAAAGAATAGGCAGTGGAAAGACAATTTAAGAGCAATGAGGTATCTAGTGGTGATCTTGCACTTATTTCTGGGAAATCAGTCATTTTTGGCAAAATAAGTGATTTACAAATATAAACACTATTGTCACTAGCACTGTATTAGAAGAAACAGTGGATACTGATGCCCAATCTGCTGCACAACTATAAGTACCAATTCCTGTAATGTGGTACTATTTGTATAGAACACTAAAATGATAGACAATAGTCTGGCATGAGAGGGACTTAGCAATATATTATAATTATAAATGCATACCTGTAGTGAAGTGATGGTCCTCATTGATACTGTAAATTGAGAGTGATGTAGTAATCAAATAATGACTATAGAAAAAAATTGCATGAAATGAGTTCTCGCTAAACTCTGATTTTCAGTGATCCACACACATACCTACAGTAAACCAACAGATAGCAACACTTCATTCGTATGGACAGCTGCCATTTACCATCTTGGCTCACAAATATTCCACAAAGTCAGTTTTTTAGACTCCGTACAAACAGATCACAGGAAGCTAGCACATTAATGAATACATTTACTAATAAGGATTATGAGCAGGCACCACAAGTCGAGTACAGCAAAAAGTGCGCCAGACTAATGGGGACCAGTTGATATTCAAGACAGGGGACACAAATAAAACGACTAATCCCAAGGAGAAAAATCAAAACCCTGGGATAAAAATCCCCATCATTACTCAATATAGCAAGCATAGTTTCCTGTTTCAAAGGATTGTAAAACGCCACTGGGATCTCCTGCTTAGTGATAAAATAATAGGAGACTGCATCCCACGTACCCCCTTGTTCGTATATAAAAAGTGTAAAAAATGTAGGGAATATGATAGCCCCCACTGTTAAACAAACAAAAGGGAGCATGGAAACTAAACTATCAATTAATTGTCTCCCATTGAAAAATAGATTTTTCCCATGTAAGCAGTACGCCGCTTGTAAATCAATGGATAATCATGTTGTTGTGGTGGAGGTGGAGAATAAATTGGGAAAAACCTAATAAAAGATCAGAGAACATATCCACTGCAGGACTATGGGTGTAATCTACGCTATCTGCTGTCCATACAAAAAGATGTACATTGGCCCTACAAAAAGACAATTGGGGACCAGAATTAAGAAGCATATCTATAACATTCAAAGAGGGTATGAAGGAAACCCACTGTCGGTGCACTATTAACAAATGCAACTAAAGGTTCCACATTTTTTGGCCTAGAGAAAGTTATCCCCCCATTGGAGGGGAGGTAACTACATCACACAATTGTCCAGAATGGAGTCTAAATGGATATTTAACCTAAATACGTTAAATCCCCATGGACTCAATGCTGAATTTGAACTGTTTGGATTTTTATAATGATCATCTCTAGCACTTTCCCTCAAGTAACTAAGCCTCTTTTCCAAAAATAAACAAGAAGTTTTACAAGAGTGTGGCATTAAAATTTGGACATGAAGGAGTTAGCTGCAGGCAAGATCCAACTATATGAATCAACAGTCAGTCCACAACAGCCATTCCCGATGAAGGAAAACGCTAAACTGTTTCCGAAATGCGTTGAAGGCAAGGTGGACCATCTAAGCCACTGTAGTGAGGTCACTACCCACCGCCAGCAACATCAAGTGATTCGGAAGTTGGCTGCAGCCTGGTTGAGACGTCCGCGGCCAGGGCGTTCTCCTGCTCCAAACTCTATGAGGCTCCCGGTACATCACCCTCAAACACCACAGTGGGATTACTACAGAAGTGCTTTGCATAAGTAAGAGACCGGGCGACAACTACCATACGCACTGAATAGTGCGGCTATAGAAGTACTATACACTAAGTTTTCATAGGTTTCCCATTTTTTTTTAGCTTGTGGTTAAGAGGCAGGTCTTTTTTGTTCCATACTACAAGACTGCATTTATTAAATACATGCATTGCGATATCCTGCACCCAGCAAACTCTCTAAAAAACCTACACATATCATCATACTGTGTATCAGGTACAAATTAACAGTTTATGTAAACCTATTTCTAATCCAAATGACCATTTAAATGCAACTTATTTTATAGGGATTGTCTCCTTTCTCTAAGGACAGCCAACCTGCTGAACAGAGGATCTCTATGAATCTTCGCATATTGATACAATGTCAGACTAGGAGCATGAATGGGAATGTGGATAGTTATGTGAATACACATATCAGAGTTTTACACTTGTAGATACTTAATTTCATGATGAAGGAGTTTGCATTCTATGATACTACTTCTTTATTATGATTATGATACTACAAAAGGAAATACTGTTGTAATCTCTGTACAATAAATAACAGAAGATGACTCACATTGTACTGGATGCATTAGAGAGTGTATGGGAATCTTCAATTTGCTTGCTATTAGTGAAACATTATCTGATAATGTTTCCCTTTCTCTTTACTTTTCATGCTCAAGTCATTTTCTGCTTCTTTCACCATTCAATATATATTGATTCAGCTACATTGAAGTTTCCATTGTCTACAAAAGTTTTAAACATGATGCTTAGTAATTGCTTTATTAATATTAACCATACTCTATTACTAATGACCATTTGGAATAGAAGCAACTGTCATAATGCATTTGCATTAAGAAAGCAATATGGGTAACCTTGTCCTCTATGTTAGACGCCGAGGCAAATCAATTCCGTTCACTATATGTCAGCCAACTTTCTGCATGATAGTATAGCAATTGATAGAAGAACTGAACATGGAAAAGTAACATAGAAAGCTTTAATAAATTTCGTTTGTATATAATGTGATTTCAGAATGTAGAGGGGTATGCAAACATTTATGTACCCCTTGTTGCGTTCCTTGAGGGGTGTAGTTTCCAAAATAGTATGCCATGTGTTTGTTTTTTTAGTTATTTTTTTTGCTGTTCTGGCACCATAGGGGCTTTGTAAATGTGACATGCCCTCCAAAAACCATTTCAGCAAAATTTGCTTTTCAAAAGCCAAATGTGACTCCTTCTCTTCTGAGCATTGTAGTGCGCCAACAGAGCACTTGACGTCAACACATGGGGTATTTCCATGCTCAGAAGAGATGGGGTTACAAATTTTGGGGGGCATTTTGTCCTATTATTCCTTGTAAAAATTTAAAATTTGAGGTAAAAACAGCATTTTAGTGAAAAAAATAATAATTTACACATCCAACTTTAATGAAAAGTTGTCAAACACCTGTGGGGTGTTAAGGCTCACTGGACCCCTTGTTACGTGCCTGGAGGGGTGTAGTTTCCAAAATAGTATGCCATGTGTTTTTTTTTTTTTTTTTTGCTGTTCTGGCACCATAGGGACTTCCTTAATGTGACATGCCCCCCAAAAACCATTTCAGAAAAACCCACTACCCCTTCCCTTCTGAGCCCTCTACTGCGACCGTCGAACACTTGACATACACATATGAGGTATTTTCTTACTCTAGAGAAATTGGGTTACACATTTTAGGAAAATTTCTCTCCTTTTATCCCTTGTAAAAATTCAATAGCTGGGTCTGCAAGAACATGCCAGTGTAAAAAATGAAGATTTTGAATTTTCTCCTTCAATTTGCTGCTATTCCTGTGAAACACCTAAAGGGTTAACAAACCTTTTGAACGTCATTATGAATACTTTGAGGGGTGCAGTTTTTATAATGGGGTCATATATGGGGTATTTCTAATAAGAAACTTTGAAGCCCTCTGATGTCTTCCAAAAGTAAAAACATGTCAACTTTATGATGCAAATATAAAGTAGACATATTGTGTATGTGAATCAATATATCAAATTCTAATTTTTGAATTTTTCACCAAGAAATTATGCAAGTATCGACAACATTTTTACCACCAACATAAAGTAGAATATGTCACGAAAAATAAAAAATAAACATTCTCAGAATCAGAATGAAAGGTAAAAGCATCCCAGAGTTATTAATGCTTAAAGTGACAGTGGTCAGATGTGCAAAAAGTGACCAGGTCCTACAGTGAAAATTGGCTGGGTTCTTAAGGGGTTAAAGGGGTTGTATGGGAAGAGTGTTTTTTTTTTTTACATATTTAGCCAGGGAGGGCGTAAAAAAAAAAAAAGAACCTACACTTCCCTTCCTTACTCCCCACCACTGCTGGTATTATAGAGCTCCTGTTTCTCCTTCTGAGTTCTGTGACATGACAGGCTCAGCTTGCTCAGACAAACAGTGGCTATAGGGATTTCTTGCCTCATCTGTTGATTTGCTGAATGGACGTGTGATGTTCCATCCCAAAACCACAAAGCACTGCACGGCAGGAACCAGAGTTCTGTGATACCAATGGCCGTAGGGGAGCAAGAAAGGTAAATGTGGGTTCTTTTTACTCACCTACCTCACTAGTCAAATATGTGAAAAATGCTCTACCCAGACAACCCTTAACACATGCACTACCCTGCACACATTTGATGCTGCAGATTTTATGCTGCAGATTTCAATGTAAACTACTTGACTGAACACAGCTTCAAATCTGCAGCATCAGCAATATGCAGGATAATGCATGTGTGAATATACCCTTAAAGTGTATCTGTGGTGTACAAAATACTTTTAAGTTGCCCACACGTTGAATTAGAGCATCACAAGTATAATCCAGTCATACCGTTGCTCTGACTTTGAGGTACATTATATCCATAAAGAAATCTATTGTAGGGTGCCCAGGAGAGTTGGAGAGGCGGGACCTGGGGTCCGCTATGCTACACCTCTCCTATTAGCTTCTTTGTACTTTGCTTCGTTAGGGAGTGTGAAATAAACATTGGGATATGTATGTGGTGTGAGTCTTGGTACTGTACATGACTAGTATTATTATCACTAAGACTGTTTCTAGTGTTGTTTATGCAAACAGTATAGTATATTCCTGTCTTATCTTTGTGTGCAGCTTGTATCCTATGTCGTATTTGCTTATTTTTATGAGGCTAGTATTCCCTGGAGCATTTAGGATTCTGGACTACACCATACTTGTGAAGCCCTAATGCCATGTGTTGGCAGCTTAGCAATTGTTTTGAACATGATAGATGCATTTTAAGATCATATGCAGACATAGGGTTAAAGGGGTACTCCACCCCTGGACATCTTACCCCTATCCAAAGGATATGGGATAAGATGTCTGATTGGAGGGAGTCTTGCCACTGGGACCCCCCATGATCTCCTGGTGGCACCCCTGTGTTCTGAATATTTCTGTTCAGAGCACTGGGTTCGGGCAGCTGTGGTCGTGACGTCACGCTCCCTCCATTCATGTCTACGGGAGGGGGTGTGATGAGCAACCACAGTCACCACACTCCCTCCCATAGACATGAATGCTGGGGGGCCGCACAGAGATCCCAGCAGCCAAACCTCCTGCGATCAGACATCTTATTCCCTATTCTTTGGATAGCCAATAAGATGTCCAGAGTACCTCTTTAAGGGGAAAGAGTTTGCTATTTTAGCACCATTGTTCAGGCACTGAATGATTATCCCATCACATTGTCCCATCTTATCAGTGGATATAATTTTGTAGTAATGATAAAAGTCAAGCCGGTTATTTCATAGCATTTTAAATGCCATGACATTTTTACACTTGTAAACCAAGTTAAAGGGGTACTCTGCTGGAAAACATTTTTTTTTAAATCAACTGGTGCCTGAAAGTTAAACAGATTTGTAAATGACTTCTATTTAAAAATCTTATTCCTTCCAGTTCTTATCAGCTTCTGTGTACCACAGAAGAAGTTATTTTTTTTTTTTTTTTTTTTTGAATTTCCTTTCTGTCTGACCACAGTGCTCTCTGCTGACACCTCTGTCCATGTCAGGAACTGTCCAGAGCAAGTTAGGTTTGCTATGGGGATTTTCTTATACTCTGGACAGTTCCTAAAATGGACAGAGGTGTCAGCAGAGAGCACTGTGGTCAGACAGAAAGGAAATACAAAAAGAAAAGAACTTCCTTTGGAACATATAGTATCTCATAAGTACTTGAAGGATTAAGATTTTTAAATAGAAATAAATTACAAATCTGTTTTACTTTCTGACACCATTTGATTTAAGAAAAAAAATGTTTTTCAGTGGTGTACCCCTTTAAAAAAATCTAAATGGAAACAAAATAAATAGATTCAAAAAGTCTAAATATATATATATATATATATATATATATATATATATATATATATATATAGTTTTTCTGTGTTACTTTTGTATATTTATGTCATTCTGGTAGTTAAGAGTTAAGTTGTTAAACTTTTATTGAAATAACATATTAAAAAAATAAAATAAATTATATATAAATATATATATATATATATATATATATATATGTATGTTTATTTTTATATATATATATATATATATATATATATATATACATGTATATATATGTATATATATATATATATATATATATATATATATATATATATATTCCCTAAGCCAATTATTTTTTTCTTTTAAAACTTTTAACTACCTTATTCTATCTTTTATCTGATGTTCTTATCTGTTCGCTAACTAATGTTGAATTTCAATCTTGGATCTGTGTTAAATGTAGCATTGGAGAAATGAATCCATCTGAAGAATCTTTTAATTAAATTTTCCCTGCTATCATGTACTTCTGACAGCAACATTAGATTGTTGCACGCATTTGGTAGAAAAAGGTGTATGAAGAAATAATGAGGCAAAGATACAGAGTAACTAGGGTAACTAACTAACTAACTTTTCTAAGTAAATACAAAAATACAGCTCTATTTCAAATAATGTTTTTTTTATGTTTATCTCTTTTAGAGAATAAAATATTCAGCAGTTTATTTGTACATTTTTATTCTATTCATGGATTTTTTTTATTAGTTAAACATAGGGAAAGATATTTGTCTTTTAATAGTTTAAATATTTTAATGATATGACAAGAAGATAACCCTGAAGTATTGGATTGCTTCCATTATTTCGTCATGTGCTAGACCTTCATTATTTCTATAATAAGCTTTACATTGATTAACAATTAGCTAAATTCTTGTGCCTGTCACAGAGAGTAAGAACTAGAGAGCATGGAGATTCTTGCCTAGCAAACATGCTGGAAGTAATGTCAGGACACTGCTCATCCCATTGGAGTAACTATTAAATAAAACAGGGTTAGAACTAACACAAAAAGGGCCAGTTCCATCTAATGTGTTTATTCAGTAGATAATCAAAATGTGAAAGGTCAGTTGTGATGCAATAGTAAAATAATTTGGTCCCTCTCCAGTAACACACTGATTCTCCCCCAATTGTGATTAATAGGCTGAAGTGGAGTAATGTCATGACACTTTCTGTAGCATATACATATTAGGATAATGCTCATATCAGCAAAACCTAACTCACAGGTCAAGTTACATAAAATAGTAATGTTTAGAGATGAGCGAATTTTTGAAAAATTGGATTCGGCTGATTTGCCGAATTTTTTTTTTTTTTTTTTTATTTGATCTGAATAAATTCACGGCAAATTGATATAATAAAGTTTGTGTGTTTTTTACTTTTTTCATTTGTTTTCTTTATTTTTTACAGACTGTTCCATGATGGGAGTAGTAGTACCTGTATTAAAAGACAGATCACCCAGGGGTCTGACACCCATTGTGATCCTCCTATATAATGTATAGATGCGGGCGGCCGGCTGATCTTCTGCGCGATCCTGCACTATGTTCTGCGATGGGAAGTTCTTCACATCACAGATTCATATTTCCTGCAGAGAGCTGTGATTGGCCAGATCATTCCATCCAATCACAACTCTCTGCAGGAAATATGAATAATAGGTATATATATATATATATATATATATATATATATATATATATATTGTGATGACTCGCTCTTGCAGATTGGTGTGGTTGCAGTATAGAGGCACGGAAACAGGACTTTCAAATCAAAGTTCAGTGCTTTATTCACTCTTGGCATACAGCAAACAGTCTTAAATGCAGATCAAAGAAAAAATAACGGAAGTCCACCTGCGTTCCTTAGGTGTTTATTCACACCTGAGTCCATGCCATGCGGCATCAAGCAAATATTTTCCAAGCCTCCAGGCACTTTGCTCACCAGCTTCCACACTCCTCAAGGAAGATCTCAAAACTCAGATCTCTGGCACTGTGAGCTGCAACATGCAAATCCCCTTTAGCCTTTAAGGCCAACAAAAGGTGGCCTGGATTGTGCGGAATGGCCCCCACCAAACACTTGACCATTCCCAGTAAGAGCCGTCCCGGATTGTCTTTCCAGCCATACTACAGCAACAGTGTCAGTCTGCATTGCAGCACAGACACTGGACAATTATCGGCTCAACCACAATAAGGACCATCAACCACAATTCCCTTCACATTTTCAATATATATATATATATATATATATATATATATATATATATATATATACTGCTCCCAACAAGGTGCACACTCAGCTCCATACTGGGAGATGTAATACCTGCATTAATAGACAGATCACAGTGAGTGTCACTTCTGACAACTGTTGCGATCTGTCTATTAATGCAGGTACTACAGCTCCCAGCATGGAGCTGAGTGTGCTCCATGTTGGGAGCAGTAGTGTCACGGATTTTAACCCCCATACACTAGCCCCAGGATGAAAAAGTTGTTAGAAATTACAGTTCAAGCATATCTTTTGCTGCTTTCTAGCAGCTTTAATTGGGCTAAAAAATGCTTTTTATGAAAGTCAGCAACAGTCAGATATCCCCTGTATGTCAGCGCTGGGACCGCTGTGTGATTGACACGCAGGTCCCAGCACATAGGTCCTTTATTCTTATATGTGGGTGGCGAGTTTTCTACTGTAAAACAATAAATAGTGTCCGTTCTCCTGTGCACAGCGGTGATGCAATCACATCAATGCTGTGCACTCTAGGAAGACAAGAGAATGGGCGGTCGTCTCATTCAGCTACTGCATTACGCTGCGCATAGGGCCTTAGGGACCGAGATTGTCCGCCCGCATCGCATCACTGCTGGGCACAGGAGAACAGACACTGTTTATGCGCCACCCACATATAAGAAGAATAAGGGGCCTATGCATTGGGACCTTTGTGTTAATCACACAGCGGTCCCAGCGTTGACATACAGTGGATATCCGACTGATGCTGACTTTAATAAAAAGCATTTTTTTTTACCTTATTAAAGCTGCTTGAAAGCAGCAAAAGGTATGCTTGAACTGTAATTTTAACAACTTTGTCATCCTAGTTTATGGGGGTTAAAATCTGTTACAGTTGCGCTTTAAGGAAAGATTGCCCATGTGTCACTTCTTACACCCGTTGCGATCCTCCTGTATTATGTATAGATGGTGCTGCTCTTCTATGGTCCCCTGCACTGACGTATATATACACTTATTCATATTTCCCGCAGAGAGCTGTGATTGACTACATGGTTCCAGCCGATCACAACTCTCTGTAGGAAATATGAATAAGTGTATGTACACATCAGTGCAGGGGACCATAGAAGAGCAATACATCATACAGGAGGATGGCAACGGGTGTTATAAGAGACACTTAGGGCGATTTTTTCTTAAAGCGCAACTGTGATGGATTATAACCCCTATAAACTTGCCCTAGGATGACAAAGTTGTTTAAATTGCGGTTTAAGCATACCTTTTGCTGTTTTCTGGCAGCTTTAATCAGGTTAAAGTCAGCAACAGTTGGATATCCCATGTATGTCAACGCTGGGACTGCTGTGTGATTTACACAAAGGTCCCAATGCACAGGCCCCTTATTCTTCTTATATGCAGGTGGCGCATAAACAGTGCCTGTTCTCCTGTGCCCAGCAGTGATGCGATGCGGGCGACCACAGCAAGCGCTCGGTCCCTAAGGTCTTATGCACAGCCTGTCGCCCATTCTCCTGTCTTCCTAGAGTGCATAGCATTGATGCGATGCACGCGGCCAGCTCATTCCACTACTGCATTATGCCTCCATTGGGGAGTGAGTGCTTGCTGTGAGAGCTGACTGCCCGCATCGCATCACCGATGTGCACAGGAGAACGGACACTGTGTACAGTAGAAAACCCACATATAAGAATGAGGGGCCTATGCGCTGGGACCTGTGTGTCAATCACACAGCGGTCCCAGCGCTGACATACAGGGGATATCCGACTGTTGCAGACTTTCATAAAAAGCAATTTTTTAGCCCGATTAAAGTTGCTAGAAAGCAGCAAAAGGTATGCTTGAATGGTAATTTCTAACAACTTTGTCATCCTGGGGCTAGTTTATGGGGGTTAAAATCTCTGACAGGTTGGGCTTTAACTGCAGGTACTACTTCTTCCCAACATGGAGCACACTCAGCTCCATGCTGGGAGCTGTAGTACCTGCATTAATAGAGAGATCGCAACAGGAGTCAGAAGTGACACTCACTGCAATATGTTTATTAATGCAGGTACTATCGCTCACAGCATGGAGCTGAGTGTGCTCCATGTTGGTAGCAGTAGTACCTGCAGTTAAGGACAGATTACAGCAGATGTCACTCCTCCTGACACCCACTGAAATTGTCCTGTATAATGTACAGATGTGGGACACAGCCGCGCTTCTCTGGTCCCCTGCACTGCCATATATATATATATATATATATATATATATATATATATATATATATATATATATATACCTATTATTCAGATTACCCGCAGAGATTGGTGATTGGTTTGAACCATTTGGCCAATCACAGCTTTCTGCAGGAAATATGAATCTGTGATGTGAAGAACTTTATATCGCAGAACCAATCAATTGACTGACTTCTCGGGAAAAAGAATGTTAACCTGTTGGGGACAACCTGTTTGGGACAAAGGGCGTACAGGTACGCCCTTGCGTCCTGGTACTTCAGGACCAAGGGCATACCTGTACACCCTGGTCCTATTAGCAGGGTTTGAAACGTGTTTGCAAGCTGAGCACGCTTCAAACCATGTGGGTCCCGACTGCTATTAGCAGCTAGTACTCAGGGTTAATGCCGGGCACTGCCATTCAGACCGATCCACGGCATTAAACCTTTGAACGTCACAATTAAAGCTCATTGCGGCATCTAAAATGAAAGTAAAGTGTCCCGAGCTAATCGGGATCATCGTGATGAAACCGTGATGTCCCGATCAGCTGAGAGGATGGCGGGAGGGCCCTTACTTACCTCCTCGCCGTTTGATCGGTCTTCTGCTGCTCCAGCCATGCTCTGCAGGCTGAGGCAGCAGAGCACCAATAATGGCATAGCATTGATCAGTATATGCAATTTAAAGGTTGCATGTTATAGCCCACCTAGTGCGTATATGTCCGAACTATTAAAATATAGGGTTAGTTAAACCGCACGGTCTATTGCGTACACATAAAAAATACCAAAGTAAAACATTGTGCATTTTTGGTCACTTTTATAAATAAATTTATAAAAAGCGATCAAAAATTCCCATCAAAACAAAAATGGTGCCGATAAAAACTACAGACCATGGGGCAAGAAATGAGACCTCATATAGCCCAGTATGTGGAAAAAAAAAAAAAAAGTTATAGGGGTCAGAAAATGACAATTTTAAACATACTAATTTTGGTGCATGTAGTTATAATTTTTTGAAGCCGACCCGAATATAAGCCGAGACCCCTAAAACCCAGGAAAAGTTATTGACTCGACCATAAGCCTAGGGTGGGAAATAATCATCCCCCATGTCATCATCCAGACCCCCCCCATCATCATCCCCCCCCTTCATCATCACCGCCTGTGAATCCCTTCAGCCATCTGCTGTCCAGGCATGCTGGAAGTTGTAGTTTTGAAACGTCTGGAGGTCCGCAGGTTGAAGACCACTGCAGCCTTCGTCATCATCCAGAACCCCATCATCATCCCCCCCACCCTTCATCATCACCGCCTGTCAATCCCTTCATCAGTGGTCTTCAACCTGCGGACCTCCAGATGTAGCAAAATTACAACTCCCAGTTTGCCCTGACAGCCATCGGCTGTCCGGGCATGTTGGGAGTTGTAGTTTTGAAACCTCTGGAGGTCCGCAGGTTGAAGACCACTGGGAAGGAAGTGACGTTGCCTTGACAACGTTGTCCCGTTGACATTGCCTTGACGACGACGCACAGGCACGTTCATGCGCGTCCCTGTGCATCATCGTCAAGGCAACATCACTAGTCCGGGGTATGCCAGGAGTGCGGAGAAGAGGGCCCCCCCCCGGTGAAAATGGACAGCCCGGAACAACTAACCCTCCTCACCGGACGGTCCCTGCAGCATAGATGGCCCGGACCAGCTTACCCTTCCTTCCCACCGAGGGGAGGTGAGTAGAAAACTAAAGGGGGGGGGGGTCTGGATGATGACGAAGGCCGCAGTGGTCTTCAACCTGCGGACCTCCAAAGGTTTCAAAACAACAACTCCCAGCATGCCTGGACCATCCGGGTAAGCTAGGAGTTGTAGTTTTGCAACATCTGGAGGTCCGCAGGTTGAAGACCACTGAGAAGGGATTGACAGGCGGAGAGTTCACTTGAGTATAAGCTGAGGGGGTGCTGAAAAACTAGGCTTTTACTCGAGCATATATGGTAGTAAAATAAAATAAAACCTACATAAATAACTAGAGATAGGCGAACTTTTGAAAAATGTGATTTGGACAATTCACCGAATTTCCCTGTGCTGATGAATGCGGGCTTGAGGTGAATGGATTTGCCACTGTAAAGATCTGTATTGTTTGTAACGGAGATCAGTGTGCACACACAGTCTCTGGGGAGGACATGCCCGTCTTCGGCAATGGCTGCCGAATATATAGGGCTGTGACATCACAGGGCTGGTTGGCTGTTGATAGGCTGCATGCCGCCATGTGATTCAGAGTGATCCCGCTTGTACGCCTTCACAGACTTCCTTGCCCCATATCCTCACACGTGTAGCCGCCATTTTAGCCACCCAGCCCACAGAAAATGTAGTGAATGAACAATTCATTACCACAAAGTGCGAGGAAATTCGGATTCATTCAGAATCAAATTTTTTATGAAATTCGGAACAAATTCAACCCTGTCAGCTTCGATTCGCCCATCTCTACTTGTAACCATAAGAACCTACAGAATAAAGATAAGGTGTCATTTTTGTCAAAAAGTGCTCTGTGCAGAATTGGAAGCCCCCAACATTACAAAATGGTGTTTCTTTTTCGCCAAAAATTATGCTATAAAATAAGTGATGTCATTATAAAGTACAATTGGTGACACAAAAAACAAGTCCATATGTGGGTCTGTAGGTGCAAAATTGAAAGCATTATGATTTTTAGAAGGGGAGGAGGAAAAAACTGAAGTGCAAAAACGAAAATTGGCCTGGTCTTTAAGGCCAAAATATGCTTGGTCCTGAAGGGTTAAGGAGACTACAAGAGCCACAAGAGCCACAAGAGCTGACAAAACCACACTGATAATTAGGGTATGTTCAGACTACGGATTTGTAGCTGAATCTAAGCTCGCAGAATTCAGCGAGCAGAGATTTAGTCTGGCAGCCAGCGGCGGCGATAGGACTGCGCACCATTGACGGCTATGCAGTGCTCGTGGACTTTCGCGCAAAGAATGAACATGTTCTTTCTTTGCGCAGAACAATTTCAGCGGTGGAATTGTCCACCGCTGAAATTACGCAGTGTGAACATAATCTTACAGGGGACACAGAACAGGTATTGTGGTGGCTTTGGGGCATTTTTATTTTTCTAAACATGATACTGATAAAAACAAAATCTTCATACAGCCCTGCATATAGAACAATTAGAAAGTTTTAGGGCTCAGTATAGTAAGATTTTAACCACTTAAGGATCAAGACCATTTTCACATTAACCCCTTAAGGACCCAACCATTTTAAACCTTAGGACCCGGCAATTTTTTGAACATCTGACCACTGTCACTTTAAACATTAATAACTCTGGGATGCTTTTACTTATCATTCTGATTCCGAGATTGTTTTTTCGTGACATATTCTACTTTAACATAGTGGTAAAATTTAGTTGATACTTGCATCCTTTCTTGGTGAAAAATCCCAAAATTTGATGAAAAATTTGAAAATTTTGCATTTTTCGAACTTTGAAGCTCTCTGCTTGTAAGGGAAATTGATATTCCCAAAAAAAATTTTTTATTCACATAAACAATATTTCCAATTTATATTTGCATCATAAAATTGAAGTGTTTTTACTTTTGGAAGACACCAGAGGGCTTCAAAGTTCAACAGCAATTTTCCAATTTTTCACAAAATTTCCAAACTTACAATTTTTCAGGGACCAGTTCAGGTTTGAAGTGGATTTGAAGGGTCTTCATATTAGAAATACCCCACAAATGACCCCATTATAAAAACAGCACCCTCCAAAGTATTCAAAATGACATTCAGTTAGTGTTTTAACCCTTTAGGTGTTTCACAGGAATAGCAGCAAAGTGAAGGAGAAAATTCACAATCTTCATTTTTTACGCTCGCATGTTCTTGTAGACCCAATTTTTTTATTTTTACAAGCGGTAAAAGGAGAAAATGTATACTTATATTTTTAGCCCAATTTCTCTCGCGTAAGCACATACCTCATATGTCTATGTAAAGTGTTCAGCAGGCGCAGAAGCGAAGGAGCGACAAGGGGATTTTGGAGAGTACGTTTTTCTGACATGGTTTTTGGGGGGCATGTTGCATTTAGGAAGTCCCTATGGTGCCAGAACAGCAAAAAAAAAAAAAAAAAAACTCATGGCATACCATTTTGGAAACTAGACCCCCTTGAGGAATGTAACAAGGAATAAAGTGAGCCTTAATACCCCACAGGTGTTTCACGACTTTTGCATATGTAAAAAAAATATAAAAAAATGTTTTCACTAAAATGTGTGTTTCCCCCCAAATTTCACATTTTTGCAAGGGTTAATAGCAGAAAATACCCCCCAAAATGTATAACCCCATCTCTTCTGAGTATGGCGGTACCCCATAAGTTGACCTGAAGTGCACAACGGGCGAACTACAATGCTCAGAAGAGAAGGAGTCATATTTGGCTTTTTGAGAGCAAATTTTGCTCGGGGGGCATGTCGCATTTAGGACGCCTCTATGGTGACAGGACAGCAAAAAAAAACAACATGGCATACCATTTTGGAAACTAGACCCCTTAAGGAATGTAACAAGGGGTACAGTGAGCATTTGCCCCCCACTGGTGTCTGTCAGATCTTTGGAACAGTGGGATGTACAAAAATTTTTATTTGCACTGCCCACTGTTCCAAAGATCTGTCAGACACCAGTGGGTAAATTCTCACTGCACGCCTCATTACATTCCGTGAGGGGTGTAGTTTCCGAAATGGGGTCACATGTGTTTTTTTTTTTTTTTTGCGTTTATCAAAACTGCTGTAACAATCAGCCACCACTGTGCAAATCACCTCAAATGTTCATGGCGCTTTCTCCCTTCTGGGCCTTGTTGTGCGCCCCCAGAGCACTTTGCGCCCACATATGGGGTATCTCCGTAGTCGGGAGAAATTGCATTACAAATTTTGGGGGGCTTTTTTCCCTTTTACCTCTTGTCAAAATGAAAAGTATAGGGCAACACCAGCATGTTAGTGTAAAAAAATTATTTTTTTACACTAACATGCTGGTGTAGACCCCAACTTCACCTTTTCATAAGGTGTTAAAGGAGAAAAAGCCCCCCAAAATTTGTTAGACAATTTCTCCTGAGTACGGCAATACCCCATATGTGTCCCTAAACTGTTGCCTTGAAATACGACAGGGCTCCAAAGTGAGAGTGCCATGCGCATTTGAGGCCTGAATTAGGGATTTGCATAGGGGTGGACATAGGGGTTTTCTAAGCCAGTGATTCCCAAACAGGGTGCCTCCAGCTGTTGCAAAACTCCCAGCATGCTTGGACAGTCAACGGCTGTCCGGCAATACTGGGAGTTGTTGTTTTGCAACAGCTGGAGGCCCCATTTTGGAAACAGTGGCGTACCAGACGTTTTTCATTTTTATTGGGGAGGGGGGCTGTCTAGGGGTATGTGTATATGTAGTGTTTTTTACTTTTTATTTTATTTTGTGTTAGTGTTGTGTAGTGTTTTTAGGGTACAGTCATACGGGCTGGGGATTACAGCGAGTTTCCCGCTGCGAGTTTGAGCTGCCGCGCAAAATTTGCTGCATCGCAAACTTGCAGCCTGATACTCACTGTAAGCCCCCTGCCCATGTGAATGTACCCTGTACATTCGCAGGGGGATGGTTCTCCAGCTGTTGCTAAACTACAACACCCAGCATGCACAGTCTATCAGTGCATGCTGGTAGTTATAGTTTTGCAACAGCTGGAGGCACACGGGTTGGGAAACACTGAGTTAGGAAACAGACAATGTTTCCCAACCAGTGTGCCTCCAGTTGTTGCAAAACCACTACTCCCAAACATTCTCAGGCATGCTGGAAGTAGTAGTTCGGCAACATCTTTAGAGCCAGATGTTGCCGAACTACAACTCCCAGCACGCTTGGAGTTGTAGTTTTGCAACATCTGGAGGACTACAGTTGCAGACCACTAATACAGTGGTTCCCAATCTGTGCCCTTCCATATGTTGCAAAACTATAACTCCCGGTATGCCAAAACTGTCCAGGCATGCTGGGAGTTGTAGTTCTGCAACATTTGAAGGGCCAGATGTTACAGAACTACAACTCCCAGCATGCCTGGACAGTAAGGGCATGCTGAGGATGTGTAGTTTTGCAACATCTGGAAGGGCACAGTGGTCTCCAAACTGTGGACCTCCAGATGTTGCAAAACTGCAACTCCTAGCATGCCCACATGCCAAGGGCTGTCTGGGCATGCTGGGAGTTGTAGTATACAGGGTCCCATTACAGCAATGCATGTCGCTTTATGGCGACGTGCATTGCTGTAAAAGGCCCGACCGCGGCTGAAGAGGAACTCACCTGCCACCGCCGTCTTCATTGCCGGGATCTGGGTTTTCAAGGACGTGGTAAGTACCGGGGCCGGGCCACAGCACTCCCCCGTCCCCCGCCGCGTCCTCCGGTCTTCCTCCCGTCCTCTCCGGACTTCAAGGGGCCGGGCAGGGCGGGTGGAAGTAACCACCCCCCTGCGATTGGTCGGTTAGCTAAACGACGGATTGCAGGGGATAGGAGGAGGTGGCAGGCTTGCCACCTCGCTTCTAGCCTCCAGCATGGTCCTGGCTGTCCAGGCATCCGCTTCCGATCTCTGCCGGGCATGCGGCAGGGACCGAAGACGCCATCACGTACTCATACGTCATGGGTCCTTAAAGCCCAGGGTGCGGAGACGTACGCATATGTCATGGGTCCTTAACTCCTTGGGGACGGAGCCCATTATAACCCTAAGGACGGGAGCATTTTTTGCCATTCTGACCACTGTCACTTTAAGAATTAAGAACTCTGGGATGCTTTTCTTTTCATTTTGATTCCGAGATTGTAGACATATTCTACTTTATGTTAGTGGCAAATTTTTGTCGATACTTGCATCATTTCTTGGTGAAAAATTCCAAAATTTGATGAAAAAATAAAAAATTTAGCATTTTTCTAACTTTGAAGTTCTCTGCTTGTAAGGAAAACAGACATTCCAAATAAGTTATATATTGATTTACAAATACAATATGTCTACTTATGTTTGCATCATAAAGTTGACATGTTTTTACTTTTGGAAGACATCAGAGGGCTTAAAAGTTCAGAAGCAATTTTCCAATTTTTCACAAAATTTTCAAAATCTGAATTTTTCAGGGGCCAGTTCAGTTTTGAAGTGGATTTGAAGGGCCTTCATATTAGAAATACCCCATAAATTACCCCATTATAAAAACTGCACCCCTCAAAGTATTCAAAAGGACATTCAGTAAGTTTGTTAACCCTTTAGGTGTTTCACAGGAATAGCAGCAAAGTGAAGGAGAAAATTCTAAATCCTCATTTTTTACACTTGCATGTTCTTGTAGAATAATGTTAAACCATGTAGCTAAAAATTCACAATTTTATTTAATCCTCGTAAAAAACCCAATGACAATAGTATAAATAATTAGTATCAATACATAAGAAAGAAAAAGCTCTCCTATGATGAACAACCGTATATTCCAACGCGTTTCCCCGTGTATCTTGTGATATACAACGGTTCATCAGGGGATGACAACAACAGTATACAAATATATACCTAATAAGCACCGAGATATGGAGGAACAATATGTATAAATAGCGTGCAACACATGGACAAAGGCACAGCTCAATGTACAATAGATGAAGGACATTTAGAACTATACATAACATATGTTATAATACATAAAAGCAGGCATAAATACAATACAAAGCACGTGAATGCAGATAGGAGATAGCAAGGCTTATTTGTGGCTTCATTTGAATATCCTCCGACTGATGTAACAACCTGTAGCAGGAAGCAAAAAAAAAAAGGGAGGACAAACAAGGATAGAAAGAAAGAAGACACAACATACCACATAAAACATGGCATTAGCTTTAGTACACAAATATTCCATTCTACATATATTTGTAAGGCAAGACAAAAAATTTATATATAATAATAAATAATAAAGGATGTAAAATATGATAACATCACATGCCAAAAGATATTGAGACATGAAAATGTAAAGATTATAGTGTAGATAATGGATGTGTTGAAGATAATAACGAAGGTAAGTAAAGAAGAAAACAGATAAATACTGTGTTGATGACAGGCCAGGTGCCAAAAAGGAAAAGGTAAGCAGATAAAGTCCCTAAATTACACCAAATGTGGTCTCAAAAAACTCCCAAAGAAAAAACAGAGACATATATATATATATGTCATTACCTCTAGGTAGCAGAGAACGAGATCACTGATAAAGTGAGGACCCTACGATAAGGGCTCCTCCACAGAAAAAGGGAAAATAGGCTTAGTAAATGGCCCCCTAAAAATGGCAAATAATAATAATCATGATAAGCCATACCAAATCTACCATATAAATATATGGACCATTTCAATAGTAGTAAAGCCTATACCTGGAATAAAGACCTGAAAATAGTTGCTTCCTTACTATAGATAACTCCAGACCACAATTGTCCAATCGCCAGGATCTTGTTTGACCCTCCAGATTATTAGATAAAGAGTTCAGATAATAGTGCCACCTATACACAGACAGGGGAGGGGGAGGGGAGTAACATCAGTACAAATGGTATATGCAAATAGTCCAAGGTTTCAACCCCAGCACCCTAGTCCTCACCTAGATAAAGAAACCTCTATGATGTCCACATAACCACAGTATAGTCCAAAAAATGTCCAGCCATTATCCATGTGTAGTTACTGCAATAAATAACTAAACTGATTAACCTACTTCCTAACACCACAATAATTCATGCACAGTCCACTGCTTACCCCCATATCAAAATGCCGTAGGCATGATACGTCCGTCTGCGACTGACGATCCACGTCGCAGATAGCTAAGTGTATCCCAGCCTCTATCTTAAATACCCCTCCCCTGTCTGTGTATAGGTGGCACTATTATCTGAACTCTTTATCTAATAATCTGGAGGGTCAAACAAGATCCTGGCGATTGGACAATTGTGGTCTGGAGTTATCTATAGTAAGGAAGCAACTATTTTCAGGTCTTTATTCCAGGTATAGGCTTTACTACTATTGAAATGGTCCATATATTTATATGGTAGATTTGGTATGGCTTATCATGATTATTATTATTTGCCATTTTTAGGGGGCCATTTACTAAGCCTATTTTCCCTTTTTCTGTGGAGGAGCCCTTATCGTAGGGTCCTCACTTTATCAGTGATCTCGTTCTCTGCTACCTAGAGGTAATGACATATATATATATATGTCTCTGTTTTTTCTTTGGGAGTTTTTTGAGACCACATTTGGTGTAATTTAGGGACTTTATCTGCTTACCTTTTCCTTTTTGGCACCTGGCCTGTCATCAACACAGTATTTATCTGTTTTCTTCTTTACTTACCTTCGTTATTATCTTCAACACATCCATTATCTACACTATAATCTTTACATTTTTCATGTCTCAATATCTTTTGGCATGTGATGTTATCATATTTTACATCCTTTATTATTTATTATTATATATAAATTTTTTGTCTTGCCTTACAAATATATGTAGAATGGAATATTTGTGTACTAAAGCTAATGCCATGTTTTATGTGGTATGTTGTGTCTTCTTTCTTTCTATCCTTGTTTGTCCTCCCTTTTTTTTGCTTCCTGCTACAGGTTGTTACATCAGTCGGAGGATATTCAAATGAAGCCACAAATAAGCCTTGCTATCTCCTATCTGCATTCACGTGCTTTGTATTGTATTTATGCCTGCTTTTATGTATTATAACATATGTTATGTATAGTTCTAAATGTCCTTCATCTATTGTACATTGAGCTGTGCCTTTGTCCATGTGTTGCACGCTATTTATACATATTGTTCCTCCATATCTCGGTGCTTATTAGGTATATATTTGTATACTGTTGTTGTCATCCCCTGATGAACCGTTGTATATCACAAGATACACGGGGAAACGCGTTGGGATATACGGTTGTTCATCATAGGAGAGCTTTTTCTTTCTTATGTATTGATACTAATTATTTATACTATTGTCATTGGGTTTTTTACGAGGATTAAATAAAATTGTGAATTTTTAGCTACATGGTTTAACATTATTCTGGTAGAAAATAGCTATAGGACACCATTGTGTCCGACTGTCAGTGAGATTGTTTTTTGATAATATTATGGAAGGCTATCTCGCAGGGTCTTTAAATTTACATAAATGGGCAGCTGATGCTGCTGATGTCTTTTCTGAACAAGAGAGTGATAAGGGTGACAATGATACTGTATCTCTGAAATCATTATTTAGGGAGTTATATGAAATATATAAAGACAATCTCAAATCATTTTGGGAAGTACAGTCACTTGAACACTATCTAAAAAATAATATTGTTCCAAAAGGGTTAAGGGTCAATATCTTACCTGCTGAGAGATCACGAACTGAAAATTTGCTAAAAAAGTGGGAACAAGAGGCTCTAGCAAGCTCCTTCCGTTTCATGAATATCCTCTTGGATGAGGAACGAATCGCTCTTGATAATTCAAGTAAGCGTCTAAAAGAATCCATTGACGCTATTTTGAAGTTCAAGACAGATCCGGAATTTGCTCGTAGGGAAGCTGTATTGGAGAGCCTAGTTGACAAATTCTATACCTTATTGAAAAATCGTAAACATAAACAGTTCATACGTGATCTCTCTGAATTTCGTGAAAAAAGAGCTTTTGTCTTTCAGGAAAAGACAATAGGGGAGTATCCTCCAACGGAGGCATCAACATCGGATCTAGAATCATCTGATTCTGAAAGAAGGGCTGATTTTGTGCGGCCTTTCTCCTCCCCACAAGGTAGGCCTAAGACTGTGCGAGGCCAGAGAGGAGGGGGGGGTGGGGGATGGAGGGGCGGGAGGGGGGGAGGGAGAGGGAGAAGAGGGGGAGGTTATGGTCCCTCTCGCTCTTCCTCGTCTGCTCCTTCCTCTTCCACTTCCTCTTCTTTTTTAGAGGGGAGGGAAATGACTTATGGCCTTCGGGAGAGACCATACCCACAAAGCCAGCAGAAAACCAAGTAATTAATTTATCTAGTAGACATTTATCTGTTTCCGAGGTCTCAGTCCTTTCTAAAGGCTTGGGATTTGTCCCAGTCACACAATTCAAGGCCTTCAACTGGGTTAAGGATATAAATCTGTTTATAAGAAAACTCAAATGGAGAAAATTCTTTAAGACTAGTGACCGGGAAACTAGCCAACAATTGGGAATTGCTGACGAGGATTTACCCTATGTTAGAACGATGACAAGCCTCTTGAGTGAAAATGATAGGGTTATGGGTCAAGAACCCTTCACCAATTTGAGGTGCAAAAGCACAAGAATGCCCCCCCCCTGTAGAATCATCTAATTTGGATGTATTCCTTGATATGGTAACTAGAGAAATTGAAAGAATACCCTTATGGAATGAACAAATTCCCTCTAACCTATCGGATAGAGAGTTGACGGCTTTAAAACAATTAGAGCGTGACTCTAGGATTACAATTAAACCATCGGATAAAGGTGGGAATCTGGTGGTCATGGACACATGTGGTTATAAGGAAATGACACTAACACTATTGCAGGATCGTGAATCTTATCGGATTATTGGAAGAGATCCTACTAACTCCTTTAAGGAAGAACTTGAGAAACTCCTTATTAGGGGTCTAGATGACCATTTGATTTCTGATCAAGAATGTAAGTACATGTGTCCGGTTGACCCCCAGATTCCTACTTTTTATGCGCTTCCGAAAATACATAAAGGGGTTACGCCCCTGAAGGGGCGACCCATAGTCGCGGGAGTAAATTCAATTACTCAAAAACTAGGTATATACCTAGATCAGATATTGAGAGAATTTGTGTCCTCTTTACCATCATATATAAGAGACACTAGTGACCTTCTACAAAAAATTGATGGTATACAACTTGACTCAGATATGCTTCTAGCATCGATAGATGTGGAGGCCCTCTACAGTTCCATTCGACATGTAGATGGACTGAGGGCTGTTTCGTATTATCTACAAACTAGGGGCATTCACTTCCGGACCCATAGCGAATATGTCATCCAACTATTGGAATTTCTTCTAACCCATAATTATTTTATTTTTGATTCTCGGTACTACCACCAGCTCAGGGGCACTGCCATGGGGAGCCCAGTGGCCCCCTCATATGCAAACCTTACCCTGGGCTGGTGGGAGAGTACCATAGTTTTTGGGGAGGAGGATAGTAAGTGGAACCCACATTTAATTTATTGGGGTAGATATATAGATGACGTGTTCGTAGTTTGGTCCGGAAGTGAAAATCTTTTTAAGGAATTTGTAGAGGGTTTAAATCACAATCCCCTTGGTCTTAAGTTTACGTTCGAGATTGACAGGGACGAACTACCATTCCTGGATGTACTAATTAGAAGAGGAGAGAATGGTTTGTTAGAGACAAGTACCTTTAGGAAACCTACATCGACGAACAGCCTACTTAGATGGGACAGTTTCCATCCTGTACCCCTCAAAAAAGGTATCCCCACTGGACAATTCCTGCGGATACGTAGGAACTGTTCGTCGATGGAAGGTTTCAATAATCAGGCAAGGGATCTGAGGGATAGGTTCGTTGAACGGGGCTACCCCTCGGATGTGTTGTTTACATCCTTCAGTCGGGCATTAACATCAGAACGTAGAGAACTGCTAACCCCGAAGAATAGGAATATTGAGGACAATTCTGTTAGATTAATTGGTACCTATGATAACCAATCAGAAAGGGTAAAGAATATACTGAGAAGGTATTGGCCTCTCTTACGAAGTGATCAAGAACTCAACGATATTGTTTCTCCTTACCCCATGATTACATTTCGCAGGGGTAGGTCTATAAGAGATAGGTTGGTACATAGTCATTTTGTTGAACCGACTAGGCAAGGGACATGGCTGGATAGGAAACCACTTGGCACCTTTCGCTGTGGCCGATGTAGGGCATGTAGCAATATCCAGCAATGTAAGTCCTTCACTAGTGTAGTGACTGGAAGGGAATACACAATCAGAGATTTTGCCAATTGTGATACTGAAGGGGTGATATATGTAGGGACCTGCACATGCCCCCTTCAGTATATAGGCAAAACTAAGAGGTCCTTTAAGAAAAGAATTAGGGAACATGTCTGTGACATTCAAAATCGAAGAGACACTCCGGTGTCACTACACATGTGGGCAAAGCATGGTGGTGACACTAAATGTATCTCCTTTTGTGCTATGGAAGTAATTCGGAAATCCCCTAGGGGTGGAGAATGGGACAGACGCATCCTACAAAAAGAATCCGAGTGGATCTTTAGGATGCGATCTGTATCACCGTTTGGCCTAAACGAACGTCTAACTTATAGCTGCTTTCTGTAGCTTATTACAGCATTGTCACTCTTTATTAACTCTCATTGTAATTTATTTAACTTTTGTCTTGGAGGAGGTCCCGATTGGTACGGGATGTCTTCCTTGCTTACTGTTTATATTTTTCAAAAATCATTATCATTTAGTAAAGACATTACCCATAATATCTTAATCACTTTGTTTTTGGTGAGAAAATACAAAATGGACCTAAAAACTATATGAAACTGCGAGAAATGCCCCTAACTTTATTGGCTCGGTTGAGCAGTTAGGCCTTAAAAGTTTTTATACTATTTATGTAGTCATAATTGACACATAATATGGATGTATCATTTGTTCTCAAGCATTTATGATTCCCTGTAAGTGTGTAATAAAATACGTAGTTTTTATTTTATTTTGTTATACAATAATCTATATTTATATTGATACTTTTTCTCTTTAAAATGTATATATACAATACCTTATTCAAGTTCTCCTGTGGTGCGCTTATTTGTCATACAGCACTATCTTTTTCCAGCCTTCTTTTCAATCCTCCTCCCACTCCTATCTTCACTAAACTACCTTGGACGTGCAGTGCAGTGTTGGACGTAATGGGTCACGTGATTTATTATCACGTGATCCAATTTGGTTTCGGCGTCCTTGGAGATGTTATCACATGACCTAGTATCATGTGGTTTAATCTGGTTACGGCTGTTACGCCTAGCGCTCCGGGTTCCCGCTCCTCCCCGGAGCGCTCACGGCGTCTTTCTCCCTGCAGCTCCCCGGTCAGTCCCGCTGACCGGGAGCGCTGCACTGTCATGGCCGTTGGGGATGCGATTCGCACAGCTGGACGCGCCCGCTCGCGAATCGCATCCCAGGTCACTTACCCGTTCCCGTCCCCTGCTGTCATGTGCTGGCGCGCGCGGCTCCGCTCTCTAGGGCGCGCGCGCGCCAGCTCCCTGAGACTTAAAGGGCCAGTGCACCAATGATTGGTGCCTGGCCCAATTTGTTTAATTGGCTTCCACCTGGTCCCTGACTATATCTAACCTCCTCCCATGCACTCCCTTGCCGGATCTTGTTGCCCTTGTGCCTAGTGAAAGCGTATTGTGTGTCTAAAGCCTGTGTACCAGAACTTCTGCTATCCACCCTGACTACGAACCTTGCCGCCTGCCCCCGACCTTCTGCTACGTCCGACCTTGCTTCTGTCTACTCCCTTGTACCGCGCCTATCTTCAGCAGTCAGAGAGGTTGAGCCGTTGCTAGTGGATACGACCTGGTCACTACCGCCGCAGCAAGACCATCCCGCTTTGCGGCGGGCTCTGGTGAAAACCAGTAGTGACTTAGAACCGATCCACTAGCACGGTCCACGCCAATCCCTCTCTGGCACAGAGGATCCACTACCTGCCAGCCGGCATCGTGACAACGGCGTCCTTGGAGATGCTATCACATGATGCGCGGCTACCGGAAGTGACGCATTTGGCGTCCCGGATATGCGCGCGAGTGTGGAGGTATTTAAGATAGAGGCTGGGATACACTTAGCTATCTGCGACGTGGATCGTCAGTCGCAGACGGACGTATCATGCCTACGGCATTTTGATATGGGGGTAAGCAGTGGACTGTGCATGAATTATTGTGGTGTTAGGAAGTAGGTTAATCAGTTTAGTTATTTATTGCAGTAACTACACATGGATAATGGCTGGACATTTTTTGGACTATACTGTGGTTATGTGGACATCATAGAGGTTTCTTTATCTAGGTGAGGACTAGGGTGCTGGGGTTGAAACCTTGGACTATTTGCATATACCATTTGTGCTGATGTTACTCCCCTCCCCCTCCCCTGTCTGTGTATAGGTGGCACTATTATCTGAACTCTTTATCTAATAATCTGGAGGGTCAAACAAGATCCTGGCGATTGGACAATTGTGGTCTGGAGTTATCTATAGTAAGGAAGCAACTATTTTCAGGTCTTTATTCCAGGTATAGGCTTTACTACTATTGAAATGGTCCATATATTTATATGGTAGATTTGGTATGGCTTATCATGATTATTATTATTTGCCATTTTTAGGGGGCCATTTACTAAGCCTATTTTCCCTTTTTCTGTGGAGGAGCCCTTATCGTAGGGTCCTCACTTTATCAGTGATCTCGTTCTCTGCTACCTAGAGGTAATGACATATATATATATGTCTCTGTTTTTTCTTTGGGAGTTTTTTGAGACCACATTTGGTGTAATTTAGGGACTTTATCTGCTTCCCTTTTCCTTTTTGGCACCTGGCCTGTCATCAACACAGTATTTATCTGTTTTCTTCTTTACTTACCTTCGTTATTATCTTCAACACATCCATTATCTACACTATAATCTTTACATTTTTCATGTCTCAATATCTTTTGGCATGTGATGTTATCATATTTTACATCCTTTATTATTTATTATTATATATAAAATTTTTTGTCTTGCCTTACAAATATATGTAGAATGGAATATTTGTGTACTAAAGCTAATGCCATGTTTTATGTGGTATGTTGTGTCTTCTTTCTTTCTATCCTTGTTTGTCCTCCCTTTTTTTTTGCTTCCTGCTACAGGTTGTTACATCAGTCGGAGGATATTCAAATGAAGCCACAAATAAGCCTTGCTATCTCCTATCTGCATTCACGTGCTTTGTATTGTATTTATGCCTGCTTTTATGTATTATAACATATGTTATGTATAGTTCTAAATGTCCTTCATCTATTGTACATTGAGCTGTGCCTTTGTCCATGTGTTGCACGCTATTTATACATATTGTTCCTCCATATCTCGGTGCTTATTAGGTATATATTTGTATACTGTTGTTGTCATCCCCTGATGAACCGTTGTACATCACAAGATACACGGGGAAACGCGTTGGGATATACGGTTGTTCATCATAGGAGAGCTTTTTCTTTCTTATGTATTGATACTAATTATTTATACTATTGTCATTGGGTTTTTTACGAGGATTAAATAAAATTGTGAATTTTTAGCTACATGGTTTAACATTATTCTGGTAGAAAATAGCTATAGGACACCATTGTGTCCGACTGTCAGTGAGATTATTTTTTGATAATATTATGGAAGGCTATCTCGCAGGGTCTTTAAATTTACATAAATGGGCGGCTGATGCTGCTGATGTCTTTTCTGAACAAGAGAGTGATAAGGGTGACAATGATACTGTATCTCTGAAATCATTATTTAGGGAGTTATATGAAATATATAAAGACAATCTCAAATCATTTTGGGAAGTACAGTCACTTGAACACTATCTAAAAAATAATATTGTTCCAAAAGGGTTAAGGGTCAATATCTTACCTGCTGAGAGATCACGAACTGAAAATTTGCTAAAAAAGTGGGAACAAGAGGCTCTAGCAAGCTCCTTCCGTTTCATGAATATCCTCTTGGATGAGGAACGAATCGCTCTTGATAATTCAAGTAAGCGTCTAAAAGAATCCATTGACGCTATTTTGAAGTTCAAGACAGATCCGGAATTTGCTCGTAGGGAAGCTGTATTGGAGAGCCTAGTTGACAAATTCTATACCTTATTGAAAAATCGTAAACATAAACAGTTCATACGTGATCTCTCTGAATTTCGTGAAAAAAGAGCTTTTGTCTTTCAGGAAAAGACAATAGGGGAGTATCCTCCAACGGAGGCATCAACATCGGATCTAGAATCATCTGATTCTGAAAGAAGGGCTGATTTTGTGCGGCCTTTCTCCTCCCCACAAGGTAGGCCTAAGACTGTGCGAGGCCAGAGAGGAGGGGGGGTGGGGGATGGAGGGGCGGGAGGGGGGGAGGGAGAGGGAGAAGAGGGGGAGGTTATGGTCCCTCTCGCTCTTCCTCGTCTGCTCCTTCCTCTTCCACTTCCTCTTCTTTTTTAGAGGGGAGGGAAATGACTTATGGCCTTCGGGAGAGACCATACCCACAAAGCCAGCAGAAAACCAAGTAATTAATTTATCTAGTAGACATTTATCTGTTTCCGAGGTCTCAGTCCTTTCTAAAGGCTTGGGATTTGTCCCAGTCACACAATTCAAGGCCTTCAACTGGGTTAAGGATATAAATCTGTTTATAAGAAAACTCAAATGGAGAAAATTCTTTAAGACTAGTGACCGGGAAACTAGCCAACAATTGGGAATTGCTGACGAGGATTTACCCTATGTTAGAACGATGACAAGCCTCTTGAGTGAAAATGATAGGGTTATGGGTCAAGGACCCTTCACCAATTTGAGGTGCAAAAGCACAAGAATGCCCCCCCCTGTAGAATCATCTAATTTGGATGTATTCCTTGATATGGTAACTAGAGAAATTGAAAGAATACCCTTATGGAATGAACAAATTCCCTCTAACCTATTGGATAGAGAGTTGACGGCTTTAAAACAATTAGAGCGTGACTCTAGGATTACAATTAAACCATCGGATAAAGGTGGGAATCTGGTGGTCATGGACACATGTGGTTATAAGGAAATGACACTAACACTATTGCAGGATCGTGAATCTTATCGGATTATTGGAAGAGATCCTACTAACTCCTTTAAGGAAGAACTTGAGAAACTCCTTATTAGGGGTCTAGATGACCATTTGATTTCTGATCAAGAATGTAAGTACATGTGTCCGGTTGACCCCCAGATTCCTACTTTTTATGCGCTTCCGAAAATACATAAAGGGGTTACGCCCCTGAAGGGGCGACCCATAGTCGCGGGAGTAAATTCAATTACTCAAAAACTAGGTATATACCTAGATCAGATATTGAGAGAATTTGTGTCCTCTTTACCATCATATATAAGAGACACTAGTGACCTTCTACAAAAAATTGATGGTATACAACTTGACTCAGATATGCTTCTAGCATCGATAGATGTGGAGGCCCTCTACAGTTCCATTCGACATGTAGATGGACTGAGGGCTGTTTCGTATTATCTACAAACTAGGGGCATTCACTTCCGGACCCATAGCGAATATGTCATCCAACTATTGGAATTTCTTCTAACCCATAATTATTTTATTTTTGATTCTCGGTACTACCACCAGCTCAGGGGCACTGCCATGGGGAGCCCAGTGGCCCCCTCATATGCAAACCTTACCCTGGGCTGGTGGGAGAGTACCATAGTTTTTGGGGAGGAGGATAGTAAGTGGAACCCACATTTAATTTATTGGGGTAGATATATAGATGACGTGTTCGTAGTTTGGTCCGGAAGTGAAAATCTTTTTAAGGAATTTGTAGAGGGTTTAAATCACAATCCCCTTGGTCTTAAGTTTACGTTCGAGATTGACAGGGACGAACTACCATTCCTGGATGTACTAATTAGAAGAGGAGAGAATGGTTTGTTAGAGACAAGTACCTTTAGGAAACCTACATCGACGAACAGCCTACTTAGATGGGACAGTTTCCATCCTGTACCCCTCAAAAAAGGTATCCCCACTGGACAATTCCTGCGGATACGTAGGAACTGTTCGTCGATGGAAGGTTTCAATAATCAGGCAAGGGATCTGAGGGATAGGTTCGTTGAACGGGGCTACCCCTCGGATGTGTTGTTTACATCCTTCAGTCGGGCATTAACATCAGAACGTAGAGAACTGCTAACCCCGAAGAATAGGAATATTGAGGACAATTCTGTTAGATTAATTGGTACCTATGATAACCAATCAGAAAGGGTAAAGAATATACTGAGAAGGTATTGGCCTCTCTTACGAAGTGATCAAGATCTCAACGATATTGTTTCTCCTTACCCCATGATTACATTTCGCAGGGGTAGGTCTATAAGAGATAGGTTGGTACATAGTCATTTTGTTGAACCGACTAGGCAAGGGACATGGCTGGATAGGAAACCACTTGGCACCTTTCGCTGTGGCCGATGTAGGGCATGTAGCAATATCCAGCAATGTAAGTCCTTCACTAGTGTAGTGACTGGAAGGGAATACACAATCAGAGATTTTGCCAATTGTGATACTGAAGGGGTGATATATGTAGGGACCTGCACATGCCCCCTTCAGTATATAGGCAAAACTAAGAGGTCCTTTAAGAAAAGAATTAGGGAACATGTCTGTGACATTCAAAATCGAAGAGACACTCCGGTGTCACTACACATGTGGGCAAAGCATGGTGGTGACACTAAATGTATCTCCTTTTGTGCTATGGAAGTAATTCGGAAATCCCCTAGGGGTGGAGAATGGGACAGACGCATCCTACAAAAAGAATCCGAGTGGATCTTTAGGATGCGATCTGTATCACCGTTTGGCCTAAACGAACGTCTAACTTATAGCTGCTTTCTGTAGCTTATTACAGCATTGTCACTCTTTATTAACTCTCATTGTAATTTATTTAACTTTTGTCTTGGAGGAGGTCCCGATTGGTACGGGATGTCTTCCTTGCTTACTGTTTATATTTTTCAAAAATCATTATCATTTAGTAAAGACATTACCCATAATATCTTAATCACTTTGTTTTTGGTGAGAAAATACAAAATGGACCTAAAAACTATATGAAACTGCGAGAAATGCCCCTAACTTTATTGGCTCGGTTGAGCAGTTAGGCCTTAAAAGTTATTATACTATTTATGTAGTCATAATTGACACATAATATGGATGTATCATTTGTTCTCAAGCATTTATGATTCCCTGTAAGTGTGTAATAAAATACGTAGTTTTTATTTTATTTTGTTATACAATAATCTATATTTATATTGATACTTTTTCTCTTTAAAATTTATATATACAATACCTTATTCAAGTTCTCCTGTGGTGCGCTTATTTGTCATACAGCACTATCTTTTTCCAGCCTTCTTTTCAATCCTCCTCCCACTCCTATCTTCACTAAACTACCTTGGACGTGCAGTGCAGTGTTGGACGTAATGGGTCACGTGATTTATTATCACGTGATCCAATTTGGTTTCGGCGTCCTTGGAGATGTTATCACATGACCTAGTATCATGTGGTTTAATCTGGTTACGGCGTCCTTGGAGATGCTATCACATGATGCGCGGCTACCGGAAGTGACGCATTTGGCATCCCGGATATGCGCGCGAGTGTGGAGGTATTTAAGATAGAGGCTGGGATACACTTAGCTATCTGCGACGTGGATCGTCAGTCGCAGACGGACGTATCATGCCTACGGCATTTTGATATGGGGGTAAGCAGTGGACTGTGCATGAATTATTGTGGTGTTAGGAAGTAGGTTAATCAGTTTAGTTATTTATTGCAGTAACTACACATGGATAATGGCTGGACATTTTTTGGACTATACTGTGGTTATGTGGACATCATAGAGGTTTCTTTATCTAGGTGAGGACTAGGGTGCTGGGGTTGAAACCTTGGACTATTTGCATATACCATTTGTACTGATGTTACTCCCCTCCCCCTCCCCTGTCTGTGTATAGGTGGCACTATTATCTGAACTCTTTATCTAATAATCTGGAGGGTCAAACAAGATCCTGGCGATTGGACAATTGTGGTCTGGAGTTATCTATAGTAAGGAAGCAACTATTTTCAGGTCTTTATTCCAGGTATAGGCTTTACTACTATTGAAATGGTCCATATATTTATATGGTAGATTTGGTATGGCTTATCATGATTATTATTATTTGCCATTTTTAGGGGGCCATTTACTAAGCCTATTTTCCCTTTTTCTGTGGAGGAGCCCTTATCGTAGGGTCCTCACTTTATCAGTGATCTCGTTCTCTGCTACCTAGAGATAATGACATATATATATATATATGTCTCTGTTTTTTCTTTGGGAGTTTTTTGAGACCACATTTGGTGTAATTTAGGGACTTTATCTGCTTCCCTTTTCCTTTTTGGCACCTGGCCTGTCATCAACACAGTATTTATCTGTTTTCTTCTTTACTTACCTTCGTTATTATCTTCAACACATCCATTATCTACACTATAATCTTTACATTTTTCATGTCTCAATATCTTTTGGCATGTGATGTTATCATATTTTACATCCTTTATTATTTATTATTATATATAAAAAATTTTTGTCTTGCCTTACAAATATATGTAGAATGGAATATTTGTGTACTAAAGCTAATGCCATGTTTTATGTGGTATGTTGTGTCTTCTTTCTTTCTATCCTTGTTTGTCCTCCCTTTTTGTTTGCTTCCTGCTACAGGTTGTTACATCAGTCGGAGGATATTCAAATGAAGCCACAAATAAGCCTTGCTATCTCCTATCTGCATTCACGTGCTTTGTATTGTATTTATGCCTGCTTTTATGTATTATAACATATGTTATGTATAGTTCTAAATGTCCTTCATCTATTGTACATTGAGCTGTGCCTTTGTCCATGTGTTGCACGCTATTTATACATATTGTTCCTCCATATCTCGGTGCTTATTAGGTATATATTTGTATACTGTTGTTGTCATCCCCTGATGAACCGTTGTATATCACAAGATACACGGGGAAACGCGTTGGGATATACGGTTGTTCATCATAGGAGAGCTTTTTCTTTCTTATGTATTGATACTAATTATTTATACTATTGTCATTGGGTTTTTTACGAGGATTAAATAAAATTGTGAATTTTTAGCTACATGGTTTAACATTATTCTGGTAGAAAATAGCTATAGGACACCATTGAGTCCGACTGTCAGTGAGATCATGTTCTTGTAGACCCAGTTTTTGAAATTTTACAAGGGGTAATAGGAGAAAAAGCCCCCCAAAATTTGTAACCCAATTTCTCTTGAGTATGGAAATACCTCATATGTGTATGTCAAGTGTTCGGCGGGCACAGTAGAGGGCTCAGAAGGAAAGGAGCGAAAATGGGATTTTGGAGAGTGAATTTTGCTGAAATGGTTTTTGGGGGCATGTCACATTTAGGAAGCCCCTATGGTGCCAGAACAGCAAAAAAGAAAACACATGGCATACTATTTTGGAAACTACACCCCTCAAGGCACGTAACAAGGGGTCCGGTGAGCCTTAACACCCCACAGGTGTTGGCGACTTTTTATTAAATTCGGATGTGTAAATGAAAAAAAAATGTCACTAAAGTGCAGTTTTTTTCCCCAAATTTACCATTTCTACAAAGGGTAATGGGAGAAAAATCCCCCCAAAATTTGTAACGCAATTTCTCCCGAGTATGGAGATATCCCATATGTGGCCCTAAACTGTTGCCTTAAATATGACAGGGCTCTGAAGCGAGAGAGCGCCATGCGCATTTGAGGCCTGAATAAGGAATTTGCAATAGTGGTGGACCCGGTTACAAGGATGGGGCTTGTCTCCACCAAAACCCTACAGCAGTGTTTCCCAAACAGGGTGCCTCCAGCTGTTGCAAGACTTCCAGCCTGTCAGCACAGTCTATGGCTGTCCGGCAACACTGGGAGTTGTGGTTTTGCAACAGCTGGAGGCGCCATTTAGAAAACACTGCCGTATGAGACGATTTTCATTTTTATTGGGGGGGGGGGGGCGACGTGTAAGGGGGTGTACATGTAGTGTTTTACTTTTTAATATTTGTTAGTGTAGTGTTTTTAGGGTATATTCACACAGGCAGGGATTCACAGTAAGTTTCCTTGAAGGAAACCCACTGTAAACCCGCCCGTGTGAATGTACCCTGTACATTCACATGGGGGGGGGGGGGGGGAGGGTCGCCCCAAACCTTCAGCTGTGGCAAAATGACAACTCCCAGAATGCACTGACAGACCGTACATGCTGGGAGTTGTAGTTTTACAACAGCTGTAGGCACACTGGTGGGGAACCACTGAGTTAGAAAACAGACTCTAGCTCAGTGATTCAAACCCATGTGCCTCCAGCTGTTGCAAGACTACAACTCCCAGCATGTACGGTCTGTCAGTGCACTCTGGGAGTTGTAGTTTTGCAACAGCTGGAGGCACACGGGTTGGAATCACTTAGTTGGGAAACAGACTCTAGCTCAGTGTTTCCCAACCAGTGTGCCTACAGCTGTTGCAAAACTACAATTCCCAGCACGGCCAGACAGTCAGGAATGCTGGGAGTGTAGTTCTGCAATATCTGGCCCTTAAGATGTTGCAGAACTACAATTCCCAGCATGCCTGGACAGTCTGGGCATGCTATGTGTTGTAGTTATGCAACAACTGGGGAAGAACAGTTTGGAGACCGCTAAGTAGTGGCCTCCAAACTGTAGCCCTCCAGATGTTGCAAAACTACAACTCCAAGCATGCCCAGACTGTCCAGGCATGCTGGGAGTTGTAGTTCTGCAACATCTGAAGGGCCAGATATTCCAGAACTACACGCCCAGCATCCCTGACTGTCTGGGCATGCTGGGAGTTGTAGTTTTGCAACATCTGGAAGGCTACAGTTTGGAGACAGCTATATAGTGGTCTCCAAACTGTGCCACTTCAGATGTTGCAAAACTACAACTCCCAGCATGCCCAGACATTCAGTGCATGCTGAAAGTTGTAGTTTTGCAACATCTGGAGGACCACAGTTTAGTGACCACTACACAGTGGTCTCCAAACTGTGACCCTCCAGATGTGTCAAAACTACAACTCCCAGCATGCCCAGACAGCCTTTGGCTGTCTGGGCATGCTGGGAGTTGTAGTTTTGCAGCTTTTAGAAGGCCACAGTGAAGATCACTTATCGCGATCTTCACTGCAGCCTTCTCAGCCGCACTTTCCGGCCTCCGCTCTTCCTGCTTGCGCCGCTGCTCCATGGATGCCGCCGATGCCGCCTCCGAAGGTCCGGGTAAGCTGGGCCATGCACCTCCCTCTCCGCCCGTCTTCCCCCGCTCTGTACCGACTTCCGATCGGTGGCCAGAGCGGGGGAAATGAACTCTAACCCCCCCGCCCCCCTCCTGCCATTGGTGGTCAGTCTGACCGACCAATGGCAGGGGATAGGAGGGGGTGGCAACACTGCCACCTCGCTCCTATCCTTTAGGCTGGTCGGAACTGGCTCTGACAGCTTCAATCAGTCTTAATTTCCGGGAGATCGGGTCACCAGTGACCCGATTTGCCTGGATCGCGGCAAATCGCAGGTCTGAATTGACCTGCGATTTGCTGCGATTGCCGATATGGGCATTGCCACGGGATGCCTGCTGATAGATCAGCAGTCATCCCGGTCCGATCACCGCCCGGCGAGCGGCAGTGATCGGAAATGCAGAGGGCGTATGGATACGCCCTCCGTCCTTAAGTGAGGGGATGCGAGGGCGTATGCATACGCCTTTCGTCCCCAAGGAGTTAAGGGGTTAAAGGGGTACTCCGGTGAAAACCTTTTTTCTTTTAAATCAACTGGTGGCAGAAAGTTAAACATATTTGTAAATGACTTCTATTAAAAAATCTTAATCCTTCCTGTACTTATTAGCTGCTGAATACTACAGAGGAAATTATTTTCTTTTTGGAATGCTCTCTGATGACATCACGACCACAGTACTCTTTGCTGACATTATTATAATAATAATAATAATGCTTTATTTATTGTTGACTTTAGTGGGATTTTAACCCAAGTCCCCAGCACTGCAAGAGAGCAGTTGTAATCACTGAGCCACCATGCTGCCTTTAGCATACAGCTGCTATGCATCTGCTATGCATGGTTGCTAAAATGGACAGAGATGTCAGCAGAGAGCACTGTGTTTGTGATGTCATCAGTGTTCCAAAAAGAAAGGAATTTCCTCTGTAGCATTCAGCAGCTAATAAGTACTGGAAGGATTAAGATTTATTAATAGAAGTAATTTACAAATATGTTTAACTTTCTGCCACCAGTTGATTTAAAAGAAAAAAGGTTTTCACCGGAGTACCCCTTTAACCCCTTAACCCCTTAAGGACACAGCTCCTTTTCACCTCAAGGACGCAGGCCTTTTTTGCAAATCTGACCACTGTCACTTTAAACATGAATAACTCTGGGATGCTTTTACTTATCATTCTGATTCCGAGATAGTTTTTTCATGACATATTCTACTTTAACACAGTGCTAAAAAATTTTGGTAACTTGCATCCTTTCTTGGTGAAAAATCCCCAAATTTGATGAAAAAAAATGAAAATTTAGCATTTTTCTAACTTTGAAGCTCTCTGCTTGTAAGGAAAATGGATATTCAAAATAAATTTTTTTTTTGTTCACATATACAATATGTCTACTTTATGTTTGCATCATAAAATTTATGAGTTTTTACTTTTGGAAGACACCAGAGGGCTTCAAAGTTCAGCAGCAATTTTCCAATTTTTCACAAAATTTTCAAACTCGATATTTTCCAGGGACCAGTTCAGTCTTGAAGTGGATTTGAAGGGTCTTCATATTAGTAATACCCCATAAATGACCCCATTATAAAAACTACACCCCCCAAAGTATTCAAAATGACATTCAGTCAGTGTTTTAACCCTTTAGGCGTTTCAGAGAAATAGCAGCAAAGTAATTTTTTACACTCGCATGTTCTTGTATACCCAATTTTTGAATTTTTGCAAGTGGTAAAAGGAGAAAATTTTTACTTGTATTTGTAGCCCAATTTCTCTCGAGTAAGCACATACCTCATATGTCTATGTAAAAAGTTCGGCGGGCGCAGTAGAGGGCTCAGAAGGGAAGGAGCGACAAGGGGATTTTGGAGAGAACATTTTTCTGAAATGGTTTTTGGGGGGCATGTCACCTTTAGGAAGCCCCTAGGGTGTCAAAACAGCAAGAAAAAAACCACATGACATACCATTTTGGAAACTAGACCCCTTGGGGGATGATAAAAAGGGGTAAAGTGAACCTTAATACCCCACAGGGGTTTCACGACTTTTGCATATGTAAAAAATAAATATAAAAATTTACCTAAAATGCTTGGCTTCCCAAAAATTTTACATTTTTGCAAAGGGTTAAAGCAGAAAATACCACCCAAAATTTGAAGCCCAATTTCTCCCGATTCAGAAAACACCCCATATGGGGGTGAAAAGTGCTCTGCTGGCTCACTACAGGTCTCAGAAGAGGAGTAGTCACATTTGGCTTTTTGGAAGCAAATTTTGCTCTGGGGGCATGCCGCATTTAGGAAGCCCCTATGGTGCCAGGACAGCAAAAAAAAAAACACATGACATACCATTTTGGTAACTAGACCCCTTGGGGAATGTAACAATGGGTAAAGTGAACCTTAATACCCCACAGGGGTTTCACTACTTTTGCATATGTAAAAAATAAATACAATTTTTTACCTAGAATGCTTGGTTTCCCAAAAATTTTACATTTTTACAAAGGGTTAAAGCAGAAAATACCCCCCAAAATTTGAAGCCCAATTTCTCTCGATTCAGAAAACACCCCATATGGGGGAGAAAACTGCTCTGCTGGCGCACTACAGGTCTCAGAAGAGGAGTAGTCACATTTGGCTTTTTGGAAGCAAATTTTGCTCTGGGGGCATGCCGCATTTAGGAAGCCCCTATGGTGCCAGGACAGCAAAAAAAAAAACACATGACATACCATTTTGGTAACTAGACCCCTTGGGGAATGTAACAATGGGTAAAGTGAACCTTAATACCCCACAGGGGTTTCACGACTTTTGCATAAGTAAAAAAAAAAATTTTACCTAAAATGCTTGGTTTCCCAAAAATTTTACATTTTTACAAAGGGTTAAAGCAGAAAATATCCCACAAAATTTGAATTCCAATTTCTCTCGATTCAGAAAACACCCCATATGGGGGAGAAAAGTGCTCTGCTTGCGCACTACAGGTCTCAGAAGAGGAGTAGTCACATTTGGCTTTTTGGAAGCAAATTTTGCTCTGGGGGCATGCCGCATTTAGGAAGCCCCTATGGTGCCAGGACAGCAAAAAAAAACACATGGCATACCATTTTGGAAACTAGACCCCTTGGGGAATGTAACAAGGGGTAAAGTGAACCTTAATACCCCACAGGGGTTTCAAGACTTTTGCATATGTAAAAAATAAATAAAAATTTTTACCTAGAATGCTTGGTTTCCCAAAGATTTTACATTTTTACAAAGGGTTAAAGCAGAAAATACCCCCCAAAATTTGAAGCCCAATTTCTCTCGATTCAGAAAACACCCCATATGGGGGAGAAAAGTGCTCTGCTGGCGCACTACAGGTCTCAGAAGAGGAGTAGTCACATTTGGCTTTTTGGAAGCAAATTTTCCTCTGGGGGCATGCCACATTTAGGAAGCCCCTATGGTGCCAGGACAGCAAAAAAAAACACATGGCATACCATTTTGGAAGCTAGACCCCTTGGGGAATGTAACAAGGGGTAAAGTGAACCTTAATACCCCACAGGGGTTTCACGACTTTTGCATATGTAAAAAATAAATAAATTTTTTTACCTAGAATGCTTGGTTTCCCAAAAATTTTACATTTTTACAAAGGGTTAAAGCAGAAAATACCCCCCAAAATTTGAAGCCCAATTTCTCTCGATTCAGAAAACACCCCATATGGGGGAGAAAAGTGCTCTGCTGGCGCACTACAGGTCTCTGAAGAGGAGTAGTCACATTTGGCTTTTTGGAAGCAAATTTTCCTCTGGGGGCATGCCGCATTTAGGAAGCCCCTATGGTGCCAGGACAGCAAAAAAAAACACATGGCATACCATTTTGGAAGCTAGACCCCTTGGGGAATGTAACAAGGGGTAAAGTGAATCTTAATACCCCACAGGGGTTTCACGACTTTTGCATATGTAAAAAATAAATAAAAATTTTTACCTAAAATGCTTGGTTTCCCAAAAATGTTAAATTTTTACAAAGGGTTAAAGCAGAAAATACCCCCCAAAATTTGAAGTCCAATTGCTCCCGATTCAGAAAACACGCCATATGGGGGTGAAAAGTGCTCTGCTGGTGCACTACAGGTCTCAGAAGAGAAGGAGTCACATTTGGCTTTTTGGAAGCACATTTTGCTCTGGGGGCATGCTGCATTTAGGAAGCCCCTATTGTGCCAGGACAGCAAAAAAAAAAAAAAAAACACATGGCATCACATTTTGGAAACTAGACCCCTTGGGGAACGTAACAAGGGGTAAAATGAATCTTAATACCCCACAGGGGTTTCACGACTTTTGCATATGTAAAAAATAAATAAAATTTTTTACCTAGAATGCTTGGTTTCCCAAAAATTTTACATTTTTACAAAGGGTTAAAGCAGAAAATACCCCCCAAAATTTGAAGCCCAATTTCTCTCGATTCAGAAAACACCCCATATGGGGGAGAAAAGTGCTCTGCTGGCGCACTACAGGTCTCAAAAGAGGAGTAGTCACATTTGGCTTTTTGGAAGCAAATTTTCCTCTGGGGGCATGCTGCATTTAGGAAGCCCCTATGGTGCCAGGACAGCAAACAAAAAAAACACATGGCATACCATTTTGGAAGCTAGACCCCTTGGGGAATGTAACAAGGGGTAAAGTGAACCTTAATACCCCACAGGGGTTTCACGACTTTTGCATATGTAAAAAATAAATAAAAAATTTTACCTAAAATGCTTGGTTTCCCAAAAATTTTACATTTTTACAAAGGTTTAAAGCAGAAAATACCCCCCAAAATTTGAAGCCCAATTTCTAGAAACTAGACCCCTAAAGGAACGTAACAAGGGGTATAGTGAGACTTAACTCCTCACAGGTGTTTGACGACTTTGTGTTGAAGTTGGAAATGAAAATGGAAAATTTGATTTTTAACACTAAAATGATGGTGTTACCCCCAATTTTACTTTTATACAAGAGGTAATAGGTGGAAATGGACCCCAAAATTTGAAGCCCAATTTCTCCTGATTAAGAAAACACCCCATAGGTGGACATTTAGTGCTCTGCTGGTGCACTTCAGGTCTCCGAACAGAAGGATATATAGAAAATAATTTGTGGCACACTACAAAATAAATGGTTTTGCGGTACAACATATTTTGCTGGAATGGTTTTGGGGTACAATGAAAATAATTTGCGGCACACTGTACCACATATTTTGCTGGAATGGTTTTGGGGTACAATGAAAATAATTTGCGGCACACTGTACCACATATTTTGCTGGAATGGTTTTGGGGTACAATGAAAATAATTTGCGGCATACTGTACCACATATTTTGCTGGAATGGTTTTGGGGTACAATGAAAATAATTTGCGGCACACTGAACCAGATATTTTGCTGGAATGGTTTTGGGGTACAATGAAAATAATTTGCGGCACACTATACCACATATTTTGCTGGAATGGTTTTGGGGTACAATGAAAATAATTTGCGGCACACTGTACCACATATTTTGCTGGAATGGTTTTGGGGTGCAATGAAAATAATTTGCGGCACACTGTACCACATTTTTTGCTGGAATGATTTGGGGGTACAATGAAAATAATTTGCAGCACACTGTACCACATATTTTGCTGGAATGGTTTTGGGGTACAATGAAAATAATTTGCGGCACACTGTACCACATATTTTGCTGGAATGGTTTGGGGGTACAATGAAAATTATTTGCAGCACACTGTACCACATATTTTGCTGGAATGGTTTTGGGGTACAATGAAAATAATTTGCGGCACACTGTACCACATATTTTGCTGGAATGGTTTTGGGGTACAATGAAAATAATTTGCGGCACACTGTACCACATATTTTGCTGGAATGGTTTTGGGGTACAATGAAAATAATTTGCCGCACACTGTACCACATATTTTGCTGGAATGGTTTTGGGGTACAATGAAAATAATTTGCGGCACACTGTACCACATATTTTGCTGGAATGGTTTTGGGGTACAATGAAAATAATTTGCGGCACACTGTACCACATATTTTGCTGGAATGGTTTTGGGGTAAAAAGAAAAATAATAGGTGGCACACTAGGCCACAGATTCTAATAAAATGGGGGGGGGGGTAAAATTAACTAAGAAAAAACAGTGGCATGTGATGTGATTCACGGGGGCTAAGATGGATCAAATTAAAATTGCAGGGATGTGTGATAAATTTTAAAACAAGGGATGCACAGTCCCGGCTGAGTGGGGCAGGTCTCGCACTGGTACGTAGTGTCCCGGCGGATCCCTCTTTTATAGCAGACCCTGCACTTCTTTTGGGTCCTCCCCTTCCAGGGTATTTCACTGGGGAAATGCTGCCCTGGCACAATCCGTGAGGACTCGGAAGTGCTGGGGCCTGCATCTTCCTGGTCCCCAAATATGAGGTTCCTTATGACCACCTCCTGAAACTCCAAGAACGTTCCCCTCTGGCCGGCATGTCGGTACAGGACAAAGGCGTTATATAAGGCCATCTATACCATATGCACAGCCAGTTTCTTGTACCACGCCCTTGTCTTTCTCATGGCGCTGTATGGCTTTAGCACCTGGTCAGACAAGTCCACCCCTCCCATGAACTTATTGTAAGCCAGGATGCAGTCTGGCTTATATATTTCAGTAGGGGCCCCACGTACAGAAACCGGGGTGGAGGCGTGGCCATGTATTGTGGTGAGTACAAGGACCTCTCTCTTGTCCTTGTATCTCACACACAATAGGCCATCGCTGCACAGTGCCCTGCTCTCATGCTTCCGCATGGGGTGTGCCAGCAGAGGTTTGGGGAGGCCTCTCTGGTTTTTACGGACAGTGCCACATGCTACTGTCCCACGTGCAGTGAGGCACTTGAATAGGGGGATGCTGGTGTAGAAATTGTCCAGGTAGAGGTGGTATCCCTGGTCTAGTATGGGGTGCACCAAATCCCATACTATCTTGCCTGTAATTCCCAGGACAGGGGGGGCACTCTGGGGGTTCAATTGACGAGTTTTTCCCCTCATATACACGAAACCGGTACGTGTATCCTGATGCACTTTCACAGAGCTTGTACATCCATACCCCATGCCGTGCCCTTTTGCTGGGCAGGTACTTTCAGAATTGTAGCCTGCCCTTGAAGTGCACCAGGGACTCGTCAATTGATATTTCCCTTTCTGGGACATATGCCGCCTGGAACACGGCATTTAGGTGGTCTATAAGGGGACAAATTTTATATAGCCGGTCATAGCTAGGGTGGTCTCTAGGTGGACAAGTGGCATTATCATTATAATGCAGAAACCTCATTATCTGCTCAAAACGTGTCCTGCTCATTGCCATGCGGTACATGGGGGTGTTATATAGCAGGTCGTGGGTCCAGTATGAGCGGATACTGGGTTTCTTCAGAAGCCCCATGCTCAGCATTATACCCCAAAATTTTGCCATCTCTGATGGGGTCACAGGGGTCCACCTATTCGGATGAGCATAACTAGAGGTGGGGTGTGCTGTAATATATTGGTTGGCGTAGATGTTTGTTTGCTCATCGGTGAAAAAGAACTTAAAAAAGTATTTTTCTGCAAACCCAGCAAATGGGAATTGCATCCCTGCATTCCCTGTAAACCCAGGAATTTGGGGTGTAAATTGGCCTGGGTCTACCCATATGGAGTCAGAGGGCTCCGAGGGCTTAGAAAGCCTTGATGGGCCTGGTAACACAGCGGCCGCTGCAGTGGCCCGCCTGCGTCGCCTCCTTGGGGGTGGCACGTCCGAGTCTGATGAGGATGAAGATGAGGATGAGATTAGGAATGTAGGGTCCCCATCATCGCTCACAGACTCCGTTTCTGAGGCCAAAGAGTCATAGGCCTCCTCCAGCGAATACATCCGCTGTGATGTGCCTGACATGTTGTGCACTTAGGTGTACACAACACAAAAAACAGTGGGTGACTACAAAGGGGTGACAGGAAAGGGTTTACTTTTTTTTTTTTACTTTTTATAACAAGGGGATGACAACAGGATCAGTGACAAGGGGCGACGATCACAGGTGACACAGGGGCGACGATCACAGGTGACACGAGGTGACGATCACAGGTGACACGGGCGATGATCACAGGTGACACAGGGGCGACGATCACAGGTGACACAGGGTTCTCAGATGACAGCAGACAGAAAACTCAGGTGACACAGGGGCGACGGACGGTGATAGCGGACGGCTGATTTATATTGAAAAATACTAATCAGCACGCCACAGCTACCACCGGGGACAGGGGGCGACGGTCTCAAGGGGTGATCACTGGAGGGTGATCAAAGGACAGGTGAATGGGTGGTTTCAAGCTCTTTTTTTTACTTTTTAATTTTTTTGACTTTTTGTAACAGTGACAAGGGGCGACGATCACAGGTGACACAGGGGAGACGGTCTCAGATGACAGCAAACTCAGGTGACACAGAGGTGACGGACGGTGATAGCGGACGGCTGATTTATATTGAATAATACTAATCAGCACGCCACAGCTACCAACGGGGACAGGGGGCGACGGTCTCTGGTGACACAGGGGCGACGATCACAGGTGACAAGGGGCGACGATCACACTGGTGCACAAGGGGTGAAGATCTCAGGGGGTGATGAGGGGCGAAGATCTCAGGGGGTGATGAGGGGCGAAGATCTCAGGGGGTGATGAGGGGCGAAGATCTCAGGGGGCGATGAGGGGCGATGATCTCAGGCGGTGATGAGGGGCGATGATCTCAGGCGGTGATGAGGGGCGATGATCTCAGGCGGTGATAAGGGGCGATGATCTCAGGCGGTGATGAGGGGCGATGAGGGGGGTGATCAAAGGTGGGGGGGTAACTATATGGTGATGGCAGGGGAGGTGGGGTGATGAGGTGGATAATGTGTGTGGGTTTTCCTGTTTTTTTTTTTAACTATGTGGCTGATCTGCCGTGAAAACGGCAGACCAAACCGCAGCACGTCCTGTCTCCTCGCTCTTCTCTGACAGACTGACTGTCAGAAGCGCGATCACTGAGCCAGAAACAGTCAGGTCACGTGATCTGCGCTCTGATTGGCCAGTCTGTCAGAGAACAGCCAATCAGAGCGATCACACAGCGGGACCGCTCTGATTGGTCCCTGTATATGTCATGGTGATCTCCGCTGCTGATAGCAGCGGAGATCACCGACAGCTTCACTATGCAGAGCTGCACAGTGAAGCCAGGCTCTGATCGCAGAGCCTGTCAGGGAAAAAAGCCTGTCAGAGCGATCGCACAGCGGGATCGCTCTGACAGGTCCCTGGACATGTAACAACGATCCCCTGCTGCTGATAGCAGCAGAGATTGCTGGCAGCTTCAATGTGCAGAGGCGCACAGTGAAGCCAGGCTCTGATCGCAGAGCCTGTCAGGGGAAAAGCCTGTCAGAGCGATCGCACAGCAGGTCCATACGGTTAAAATGATACCCTACTTATATAGGCTTGATTTTGTCGCACTTCTGGAAAAAATCATAACTACATGCAGGAAAATATATACATTTAAAAATGTCATTTTCTGACCCCTATAACTTTTTTATTTTTCCACGTACAGGGCTATTTGAGGGCTCATTTTTTGCGCCATGATCTGAAGTTTTTATCGGTATGATTTTTGTTTTGATCGGACTTTTGATCACTTTTTATTCATTTTTTTAATGGTATAAAAAGTGACCAAAATACGCTTTTTTGGACTTTGTATTTTTTTTGCGCGTATGCCATTGACCGTGCGGTTTAATTAATTATATATTTTTATAGTTCGGACATTTACACACGCGGCGATACCACATATTTATATTTTTTTTTTACACAGTTTTTTTTTTTTATAGGAAAATGGGGGTGATTCAAACTTTTATTAGGGAAGGGGTTAAATGACCTTTATTAACACTTTTTTTTTTACATTTTTTTTGCAGTGTTATAGGTCCCATAGGGACCTATAACACTGCACACACTGATCTTTTACACAGATCACAGGCGTGTATTAACACGCCTGTGATCAGCATTATCGGCGCTTGACTGCTCCTGCCTGGATCTCAGGCACGGAGCAGTCATTCGTCGATCGGACACCGAGGAGGCAGGTAAGGGCCCTCCCGGTGTCCGATCAGCTGTTCGGGACGCCGGGATTTCACCGCGGCGGTCCCGAACAGCCCGACTGAGCAGCCGGGTCACTTTCAGTTTCACTTTAGAAGCGGCGGTCAGCTTTGACCGCCGCTTCTAAAGGGTTAATACCGCACATTGCCGCGATCGGCGATGTGTGGTATTAGCCGCGGGTCCCGGCCGTTGATGAGACCGCCGGGACCCACGCGATATGATGCAGGATCGCGGCGCGATCCCGCATCATATCGCGGGAGCCGGCGCAGGACGTAAATATACGTCCTGCGTCGTTAAGGGGTTAAGGACCAGAGCGTTTTTTTGCACATCTGACCACTGTCACTTTAAGCATTAATAACTCTGGGATGTTTTTATTTTTCATTCTGATTCCAAGATAGGTTTTTCATGACATAGTCTAATTTATGTTAGTGGTAAAAAAAATTCGATACTTGCATAATTTCTTAGTGAAAAAATCCAAAATTGTATCAAAATATTTAAAATGTTGCATTTTTTTAAGCTTTCTGCTTGTAAGGAAAATAGACATTCCAAATAAATTATATTTTGATTCACATATACAATATGTCTACTTTATTTTTGCATCATAAAGTTGACATGTTTTTACTTTTGCAAGACATCAGAGGGCTTCAACGTTCAGCATCAATTTTCCACAAAATTTTCAAAATCTGAATTTTTCAGGGACCAGTTCAGTTTTGAAGTGCATTTGAAGGGCCTTCATATTAGAAATACCCCACAAAAGGCCCCATTATAAAAACTGCACCCCTCAAATTATTCAAAATGACATTCAGTAAGTGTGTTAACCCTTTGTGTGTTTCACAGGAATAGCAGCAAAGTGAAGGAGAAAATTCAAAATCATAATTTGTTACACTAGCATGCTCTTGTAGACCCAGTTTTTTTTATTTTTACAAGGGCTAATAGGAGAAAAAGCCCACCAAAATTTGTAACCAAATTTCTCTTGAGTAAGAAAATACTTCAAATGTGTATGTCAAGTGTTCGGCGGGCGCTGTAGAGGGCTCAGAAGGGAAGGAGCAACAATGGGATTTTGGAGAGTGAATTTTGCTGAAATGGTTTTTGGGGAGCATGGCGCATTTAGGAAGCCCCTATGATGCCAGAACAGCAAAAAAAAGCCCCACATGGCATACTATTTTGGAAACTACACCCCTCAAGGCATGTAACAAGGGATACAGTGAGCCTTAATACCTCACACGTGTTTGACAACTTTTTGTTAAAATTTAATGTTTAACCCCTTAAGGACCCAGCCATTTTACACCTTAGGACCCGGCCATTTTTTGCACATCTGACCACTGTCACTTTAAACATTAATAACTCTGGAATGCTTTTAGTTATCATTCTGATTCCGAGATTGTTTTTTCGTGACATATTCTACTTTAACATAGTGGTAACATTTTGTGGTAACTTGCATCCTTTCTTGGTGAAAAATCCCAAAATTTTGCATTTTTCTAACTTTGAAGCTCTCTGCTTGTAAGGAAAATGGATATTCCGAATATTTTTTTTTTTATTCTCATATACAATATGTCCACTTTTGGTTTGCATCATAAAATTGACATGCTTTTACTTTTGGAAGACATCAGAGGGCTTCAAAGTTCTGCAGCAATTTTCCAATTTTTAACAACATTTCCCAAATCACAATTTTTCAGGGACCAGTTCAGGTTTGAAGTGGATTTGAGGGGCCTACATATTAGAAATACCCCACAAATGACCCCATTATAAAAACTGCACCCCCAAAGTGTTCAAAATTACATTCAGTCAGCATTTTAACCCTTTAGGTGTTTAACAGGATTAGCAGCAAAGTGAAGGAGAAAATTCACAATCTTCATTTTTTACACTCGCATGTTCTTGTAGACCAAATTTTTGAATTTTACAAGGGGTAAAAGGAGAAAATGGATTGTTATTTTTGTAGAGTCTACTCTAGAGTAAGCACATACCTCATATGTCTATGTAAAGTGTTCGGCGGGTGCAGTAGAGGGCTCAGAAGCGAAGGAGCGACAGGTGGATTTTGGAGAGTACGTTTTTCTGAAATGGTTTTTGGGGGGCATGTTGCATTTAGGAAGCCCCTATGGTGCCAGAACAGCAAAAAAAACACATGGCATACCATTTTGGAAACTAGACCCCTTGAGGAACGTAACAAGGAATAAAGTGAGCCTTATTTTTTTTTTTCACTAAAATGTGTGTTTCCCCCCAAATTTCAGATTTTTTCAAGGGTTAATAGCAGAAAATACTCCCCGAAATGTGTAACCCCATCTCTTCTGAGTTTGGAGGTACCCCATAAGTTGACCTGAAGTGCACTACGGGCGAACTACAATGCTCAGAAGAGAAGGAGTCATATTTGGCTTTTTGAGAGCAAATTTTGCTCGGGGGCATGTCGCATTTAGGAAGCCCCTATGGTGCCAGGACAGCAAAATAACCCCCCATGGCATACCATTTTGGAAACTAGACCCCTTAAGGAACGTAACAAGGGGTATAGTGAGCATTTACAACCCACTGGTGTCTGTCAGATCTTTGAAACAGTGGGCTGTACAACATTTTTCATTTGCACAGCCCACTGTTCCAAAGCTCTGTCAGACACCAGTGGTGGGTAAATTCTCACTGCACCCCTCATTATATTCCGTGAGGGGTGTAGTTTCCGAAATGGGGTCACATGTTTTTTTTTTTTTTGTGTTTGTCAAAACCGCTGTAACAATCAGCCACCCCTGTGCAAATCACCTCAAATGTACATGGTGCACTCTCCCTTCTGGGCCTTATTGTGCGCCCCAGAGGACTTTACGCCCACATATGGGGTATCTCCGTACTCGGGAGAAATTGCATTACAAATTTTGGGGGGCTTTTTTCCATTTTAGCTCTTGTCAAAATGAAAAGTATAGAGCAACACCAGCATGTTAGTGTAAAAAAATGCTAACATGCTGGTGTAGACCCCAACTTCACCTTTTCATAAGGGGTGAAAGGAGAAAAAGCCCCCCAAAATTTGTTAGGCAATTTCTCCTGAGTTCGGCAATACCCCATATGTGGCCCTAAACTGTTGCCTTGAAATACGTCAGGGCTCCGAAGTGAGAGCGCCATGCGCATTTGAGGCCTGAATTAGGGATTTTTATAGGGGTGGACATAGGGGTATTCTATGCCAGTTATTCCCAAACAGGGTGCCTCCAGCTGTTGCAAAACTCTCAGCATGCTTGGACAGTCAACGGATGTCCGGCAATACTGGGAGTTGTTGTTTTGCAACAGCTAAAGGCTCCATTTTGGAAACAGTGGCGTACCAGACGTTTTTCATTTTTATTGGGGAGGGGAGTGGGGCTGTGTAGGGGTATGTGTATATGTAGTGTTTTTTACTATTTATTTTATTTTGTGTTAGTGTAGTGTTTTTAGGGTACAGTCACATGGGCGGGGGATTACAGCGAGTCTCCCGCTGCGAGTTTGAGCTGCCACGCAAAATTAGCTGCATCGCAAACTTGCAGCCTGATACTCACTGTAAGCTCCCTGCCCATGTGAATGTACCCTGTACATTCACAGGGGGGGGGGGGGAATCTCCAGCTGTTGCAAAACTACAACTCCCAGCATGCACAGTCTATCAGTGCATGCTGGTAGTTATAGTTTTGCAACAGCTGGAGGCACACGGGTTGGGAAACACTGAGTTAGGAAACAGACAATGTTTCCCAACCAGTGTGCCTCCAGTTGTTGCAAAACCACTACTCCCAAACATTCTCAGGCATGCTGGAGTTGTAGTTCTGCAACATCTGGAGGACTACAGTTTGCAGACCACTAATACAGTGTTTCCCAATCTGTGCCCTTCCAGATGTTGCAAAACTACAACTCCCAGTATGCCAAAACTGTCCAGGCATGCTTGGAGTTGTAGTTCTGCAACATCTGAAGGGCCAGATGTTACAGAACTACAACTCCCAGCATGCCTGGACAGTAAGGGCATGCTGAGGATGTATAGTTTTGCAACATCTGGAAGGGCACAGTGGTCTCCAAACTGTGGACCTCCAGATGTTGCAAAACTGCAAGTCCCAGCATGCCCAGACGCCAAGGGCTGTCTGGGCATGCTGGGAGTTGTAGTATACAGGGTCCCATTACAGCAATGTATGTCGCTTTACGGCGACGTGCATTGCTGTAAAGGGCCCGACCGCGGTTGAAGAGGAACTCACCTGTCGCCGCCGCCGCCATCTTCATCACCGGGATCCGGGTCTTCAGGGACGAGGTAAGTACCGGGGCCGGTCGCCAGCACTCCCCCGTCCCCCACCGCGTCCTCCGGTCTTCCTCTCGTCCTCTCCGGACTTCCAGGGGCCGGGCAGGGCGGGAGGAAGTAACCGCCCCCCCCCCCCCCCCCCTGCGATTGGTCGGTTAGCTAACCGAAGAATCGCAGGGGATTGCCACCTCGCTCCTAAACTTCAGCATGGTCCTGGCTGTCTGTGACAGCCGGGATCATGCAAAATTACCGGGCGGTCGAGTCCCAGAGACCCGATTAGCCCGGTATCGCCGCAGATCGCAAGGGCGATTGCCTACATGGCCCCCCCTCGGCGTTTGCCCTGGATGCCTGCTGAAGCATTTCAGCAGGCATCCACTTACGATCCCCGCCCGGCGCGCGACAGGGACCGGAAACCACCAGGTCGTAAGTTTACGCCCTGGGTCCTTAAGTACCAGGGTGCCGGGGCGTAAAATTACGCCCTGGGTCCTGAACAGATTACCGTATTTATCGGGGTATACCACACACCTGCCTATAACACGCACCCTCATTTTACCAAGGATATTTTGGTAAAAAAAGTTTTTTACCCAAATATCCATGATAAAATGAGGGTGCGTGTGTGCGCGTGTATACCCCGATATACCCCCAGGAAAGGCAGAGGGAGAGAGGCCGTCGCTGCCCGCTTCTCTCCCCCTGCCTTTCCTGGGGTCTAGAGCGCTGCTGTCGGCCCTTTTCACCCCCTGGTTATCGGCGCCACTGCCCGTTCTGTCCCCCTGACTATCGGTGCCGGCACCGATAGCCAGGGGGAGAGAAGCGGCGCCGACAGCCAGGGGGAGAGAAGGGGCAGCGGCACCCATTGCCAGCGCCGCTGCCCCGTTGCCTCCCCCCATCCCCGGTGGCATAATTACCTGAGTCGGGTCCGCGCTGCTCCAGGCCTCCGTGGTGCGTCCCCGGCGTAATTGCTATGCGCTGAACGGCGCGGCGCTCTGACGTCATGCGCCGCGCCGTTCAGCGCATAGCAATGACGCCGGGGACACACGACGGAGGCCTGGAGCAGCGCGGACCCGACTCAGGTAATTATGCCACCGGGGATGGGGGGGAGGCAACGGGGCAGCGGCGCCGGCAATGGGTGCCGCTGCCCCTTCTCTCCCCCTGGCTGTCGGCGCCGCTTCTCTCCCCCTGGCTATCGGCGCCGGCACCGATAGTCAGGGGGACAGAACGGGCAGCGGCGCCGATAACCAGGGGGTGAAAAGGGCCGACAGCAGCGCTCTAGACCCCAGGAAAGGCAGGGGGAGAGAAGCGGGCAGCGACGGCCTCTCTCCCCCTGCCTTTCCTGGGGGTGTATCGGCGTATAACACGCACACAGACTTTAGCCTAAAAATTTTAGCCTAAAAAGTGCGTGTTATACGCCGATAAATACGGTAAATGAAAAAAAAAATCACTAAAATGCAGTTTTCTTTCCCTAAATTGTAAATTTTTACAAGGGGTAATAGGAGAAAATGACTCCTAAATTTGTAACCCCATTTCTTCTGAGTATGGAAATACACCATTTGTGGACGTCAAGTGCTCTGCTTGCACATTACAATGCTCTGAACAGGAGGACCACCATTGAACTTTTAGAGAGAGAATTTGGAATGGAAGTCCACCGTGGTGCCAGAACAGTGGACCCCCCACATGTGACCCCATTTTTGAAACTACACCCATCACAGAATTTAATAAGGGATGCAGGGAATATTTTCACCCCACTGGTGTTTGACAGATCTTTGGAACAGTGGGCTGTGCAAATATAAAATTAAATTTTTCATTTTCACGGACCACTGTTCCAAAAATCTGTAAGACACCTGTGGGGCGTAAATGCTCACTGTACCCCTTATTACATTACATAAGGGGCTTAGTTTCCAAAATGGGGTCACATGTGGGGGAGGGCACTATGGGGGCTTTGTAAACACACGTGGCCTCCAATTCTTGACAAATTTTCACTCCAAAAGCCCAATGGTGCTCTTTCTCTTCTGAGCATTGTAGTTCACCCGCAGAGCACTTTACATCCACATATGGGGTATGTTCTTACTCAGAAGAAATGGGGTTACAAATTTTGGGGGGCTTTTTTCCTACTTTCCCCTGTGAAAATGAAAAAATTAGGGTAACACCAGCATTTAAGTGACATTTTTTATTTATTTCATTTTCCCATCTAACTTTACTGAAAAGTCTACAAACACCTGTGGGGTGTAAAAGCTTACTATACTCCTTGTTACATTCCGTGAGGGGTGTAGTTTACAAAATAGGGTCACATGTCGGTATTTATTTTTTGCGTTTATGTCAGAACCGCTGTAAAATCAGCCACCCCTGTGCAAATCACCAATTTAGGCCTCAAATGTACATAGTGCTCTCTCACTCCTGAGCCTTGTTGTGCGTCCACAGAGCATTTTACGCCCATATATGGGGTATATCCGTACTCAGGGGAAATTGCGTTACACATTTTGTGGGTCTTTTTTTTCCTTTTACCGCTTGTGAATATAGAAAGTATGGGGCAACACCAGCATGTTAGTGTAAACATTTAAAACATTTTTACACTAACAGGCCGGTGTAGCCCCCAACTTTTCCTTTTCATAAGGGGTAAAAGGAGAAAAAGACCCTCAAATTTTGTAGTGCAATTTCTCCCAAATACGGAAATTCCACATATGTGGCCCTAAACTGTTTCCTTGAAATACGACAGGGCTCGAAGGGAGAGAGCGCCATGCGCATTTCAGGACTTAATTGGGGATCGCTTAAGGGTGAACATAGGGGTATTCTACACCAGTGATTCCCAAACAGGGTGCCTCCAGCTGTTGCTAAACTCCCAGCATGCTTGGACAGTCAGTAGCTGCCCGGAAATGCTGAGAGTTGTGTTTTGCAACAGCTGGAGGCTCCGTTTTGGAAAAACTGCTGTACGATACGTTTTTCATTTTTATTGGGGGGGGGGGGAAACAGTGTAAGGGGGTATATATGTAGTGTTTTACCCTTTATTATGTGTTAGTGTAGTGTAATGTAGTGTTTTTAGGGTACATTCGCACTAGTGGGTTATGGTGAGCTTCCCGCTAGGAGTTTGTGCTGCAGTGAAAAACTTGCCGCAGCTCAAACTTGAAGCAGGAAACTCACTGTCAACCTGCCCATGTGAATGTACCCTGTACATTCACATGGGGGGGGACGACCTGCAGCTGTTTCAAAACTACAACTAACAGCATGTATTGACAGACCGTGCATGCTGGGAGTTGTAGTTTTGCAATAGCTGGAGGCATACTGGTTGGAAAACCTTCAGTTAGGTTCTGTTACCTAGGCATGCTGGGAGATGTAATTATGTAACAACTGGAGGTACGCAACTACATCTCCCAGCATGCCGAGACAACTGTTTGCTGTTTGGGCATGCTGGGATTTGCAGTTTTGCAACATCTGGAGGGCTACAGTTTAGAGACCACTACACAGTGATATCCAAACTATGGCCCTCCAGATGTTGCAAAACTACAAATCCCAGCATGCTCAGACAGCAAACTGCTGTGTGGGCATGCTAGGAGTTGTCGTGTTGCAAGATCTAGAGGGCCACAATTTAGAGATCACTGCACAGTGATCTCCAAACTGTGACCCTCCAGCTGTTGCAAAACTACAAATCCCTGCATGCCAAAACAGCTGTCTGGGCATGCTGGGAGTTGTAGTTTTGCAACATCTGGAGACCTACAGTTTAGAAACCACTGTATAGTGTTCTCAAACTGTAGCCCTCCAGATGTTGCAAGGCCACTCATGGCTTCTGCAGGATCCAGGGAGCCGCATCGCCGTCCCTTTCTGCCGCCGATCACCACCGCTGATCGCTGCCCGCTGCCGCCACTGATGGGTAAGTGGACCTTCAGCACCGGTCCTCGTCGGTTTCCCCGTTCTGCCCGGTCGTCGCTTCTAGATGACCAATAGCAGGGATAGGAAGGGTGGCACCCCTGCCACCTCAGTCCTATCCCTTCAGGGGGATCATGGGTGTCTTGGACAACCCCGTTCCCCCTTATTTTCCGGGTCAACGGAGACCTATATGACCCAGAATAGTCGCAAATCGCCGGTGTGAATTCACTGGAAATTTGCGGAGATCGCCGACATTGGGGGTCTCAGGACCCCCTGGGCATTTGCACGGAGTACCTGCTGATAGATATCAGCAGTCACCCCGATCCCCGCCCGGTGCAGGGCGGGGACCAAAATTCCCACAGGCGTACAGGTATGTCCTTGGTCCTTAAGTACCTGGGAGCAAGGGCGTACCTGTACGCCCTTCGTCCCCAAGAGGTTGAACATAATCATTTAGTTTTTCTTATGTTTTTATTAGAAAAGTATGTAAACATGGGTGTTGTTTTATTCCTAATGATAGGCAGAATAAATAAAACATGTCATTTTTACCGTAAAGTGCACTGCGTAAAAACTAAACCCTCCAAAAGTTGCTAAATTGCAATTTTCTTATTCATTTCTAAACACAAATAATGTTTCTTGGATTTCATCATACATTTCATAGTAAAATAAAAGGTGTCATTATAAAGTACAATTGGTCGCGTAAAAAAATAGCCCTCATATGGGTCTGTGCATGGAAAAATAAAAAGATTATGCGTTTTAGAAAAAAAATAAAACGAAAATGCAAACATTAAGTTTATGTATCACAAAAACCTGTGTATACCTGCCACCGAAACAACTTAGGATGAGTTCTGGAACAAAATTTTATGTATGTAAATCTAACATAGGAGTAAGACTACACACAGATGCCCAAGAATCCACTGAACTAAACAGTCATATCCCCAGCCTGGTAGAATGTGACCTAAGATTCAGTAGAAGTGCAGCCTTATTACGGTCATAACCATAGCTCCCTGATGAAGCTCAGTGTGGGCAAAACGATCGCAGGGGTCACACACCTCTGTGGATGGTGTTGTTTATGCTGTATACAGACTGTTATACTTCCTTATGCATGTATATGACTGTATTTATGGTGATTGTCATCTTTTCTGTACTGTTACCAACCCTGTATTTCTGCACAGCCCATACTTTTTGAAGTGTTGACTAGGTCCACCATGTTCATGCAATTACGTATATCCCCTTCGGCATGTTTTCTTGTGTGTAGGGAGATCGGGTGCTCAATATCTTTTTATGTGTTTTTATGTGTTTATTTATATTTTCAATAAAGAACTATGTAATAATTTTTCTAAATGTTTGGCATTGCAATTTTTATTATCAGCGCTGTTGCAGTTTTGTGTGGTAGATCACAATATTAGTTGATCTACGGATTCTACATTTTTTTTTCATGACTATAGCCCTAAAATTGGTCATCTTTTGGCAATGCAAAATTTAGCTTTATAGGGAAATTTAGCTTTAGAGGTAAATGTAACAATTCATTAGTATTATTATTTACTTATATTTATTTATTTATTAATTTATTAATTTATTTATTTTAAATCTTCAGATGTTCAAAGCTTAAGGACACTGGTTCAAAGCCCAAAAAAATCATCTTGAAGTGCTGCCAAGATATTCACAAAGACAGAAAAACAATGTATTTATTACAGTTCTGCCAATACTAATTTAAAAGGCTGTATCTGTGCATAGACTAAGATGAATACTATTCTAAAGAAATGTTTTTGTAAAAAAAGGACGTTATGAAAGTTCTATTATGTTATAAGGAGCAATTTTACAATATCAAGTCATAAACCTTAGCATTCAGCAGATCGGCACTTTGCATTTGAAATACATGTATAAAGTCATTAACTACAAGACAAGTTGTTGAAATCTATGAGGAATTTATACACATAATATATAAGTAAAAAAAACCTATTTATCATGAGCAGCTTACTAATATAATTTAGGATAAAAGATATTCATATTCTAATATATAGGTCTCTGATAAATAAAACCTCTAATATCCCTCGAGGAAAAATGTATATACAACTAAAAAGATAATATCAGACCTCAAGGTTGATTAGAAATGAATAAAAAGTAAATAATAAAAGTATTAAATGTATAAAAAAAATATATATATGAGAAGAGGAAGAACCATATGAAACTATAATAGAGTATACATCTATAATGGAATTTCTAGCTGCAGGGCCCTTACAAATTTAGACAGCTATGTTATAATTGCCTGTTTATTATAAACCATATACATAAAATATGATAAAATCCTGATAAATACATGGATTCTGTTATGGTGAAGACAGGCACAGCAGTGAATATATATGAACAATGATAAGCAACACAATTTATATAATATCGCTCATGCACAGCACTCTGCATGTTAATTTATATAAGATAAATTCTGATAGATCTGTAAAAATATAAGTTCATATGTGTAGCAGCAAAAAAAGGTTAATGCAATGCTGTTCATTTATGGAAGTGGAACTTGGCTCTTGGACATTTTTTCTGAGTATTCATTATTTCTGTCAGAAATCTTGTGAGGAGCGCCTGGTCAAGGCAAATTTATGATGAAATGATCGTCTTTCCACTTCCATATTGTAGCCCCAACAGTGCTCACTGAAATATTCACATGCTTAGAAAAGCACTTGGACCAACACCATTGTTATATAATTCTCATGCAAAAATAAGGTTGCAAAGGTCTTGAGACAAATCTTTGCTTTTACCCATCAAGTGATGTGGCTTGTGTTACACCTTGGCAATGAGACCTTTTTGTAGGCCATCAGTTGGGACTGAACCAGTTGATATTATTTGCACTGACAAGGGGCTGGATTGCTTTTTAATTACTGATACATTTCAGCTGTTGTCCTGGCTTTCCAGGCCTTTTTGCACCTTCCTTTCTTAATGTGTTCAGTACTCTTCCCCTGTGTCATTTTACATTATTTCACATAACTTAATTTCTAAACTTATTTGTTGTGGTTTCTTTGTTCATCTAAATTAGGTTGTTGCCAACATTTGGGGAAAAGTTCATGTCAATAGAACGTTTTGAAATATATTTAGTGAGAGAAATGATGGCGCGTTTAATATTTATTTCATCTGCTGTATATCTGTAAATGATATGTAAACTTGGATTTTACTGATAAATATTGTAATAAGTGTGCAATTTTCAATGTGACTTAAGTTTAGCTGCTAGGCATTGCACTCAGTTTCTGAAATTGATTTCCTTTAGTATAGAGGGATATGAGGCTAACTGAGAGAATTTATCTTAGGGGCATTATGTAATGAATGATTTGGCTTACAGAAAGAAAGCAATTGTGCTATTTTGAGAAATGGTAATACAAAATGATAGCTACTACCAGACCAAAAATACTGTAATTGTTTTTTTTTTTTGACTCTCCAGTGCTTGGTAATTTTTAGATTAGATCTACCTTATACATTTACTTAATTGCCTTTCTTCTGTTGAAAACTTAACTAAAATGTATAACTAGTATATTAAAATGTCTTAACTGGATAACAAAATTTTCATCAAGTACTGTGTGGGTAAATGAATAAGGCCAATTTGTTACATCGTATATCTATATATCTTTTATTGATCCCTTAAATTCCTACTGACAATGCTGATTACATTATGTGTGCCATCAATTGTCAGGATATTGAATTAGAGTATACCCTAAAAGTATTCTACAAACGGAAAATATATCTGTCACAGAATTATGAACATTAGCAAAGAAAAAAGAATGATCCAGAATAGGCACTTCTCTAGTTATAGTTTGTTTCTTAGTATGATTTTTAGTGTACACACTCCCGCTGTGTGAATATGCCCGTGGACACATCATATAGTCTTATCCATTTACATTAAACCCTGGTTTTAATAAACTTTTATGTATTTCTACCATAAGTTGTGAATCAGATAGTGTTATACATTTAACTATATATGTGTGTTGCACAGTACATGTATCATCTATCATAAACTAATGTGTGTCATATGGTGTTTACAATATTCATCAGAACACCGATACGCGCTCGTACTGAGCTATTGTATTTTTACTATTTTTGCTTTTATTATTTCAATTTAATTGACATTTGTATATACTCATTTTATATTGTTTTCCCTTTCTGTTAACCTTTCTGTGAATCCAGTTGGCATTCTTGGTTCATCTTTTGATGTAGATACCATAAAGCTACATGAGCATCCCAAAGTGTACTCTTTTCCCAGTCATACTTTGACCCGGGGATAATTAAATGCCTAATGTCTGTTTTTGTGTTCTTCTGTCTTGGGTTCTGTTCAGACTCTAGTTTTTGTCTGAGCAGTTTGCTATTCTCCCTGGCTAGGGAATAGTTAAAGCGCTTAGCCAATGAGAACTCGGGTGGGGCTATTTAAACCAGAGCTCTGTTACACTCGTTGCTGGTGATTTGTGCAATGTTTTCGATGTCTGTTTGATCATGCACCTTGTATTTATCCTGTTATATTATCCGAGTTTTTAACCAGGGTTCATGGCCATGTTTATTCTAGATTTTAGCCTGAAGTACATCTGTCGGTTTTAGGATATGTAAGTCTGTTCTGCTTTAGCCTTGTATCTTAGTCTGAGAATCCTGACCTGTGTCTCTTCACGTTTTGAAGTTTGCTTTTCAATATATCCTGTCTTGTATCCTGAAATACATTCTGTCTTGAATCCTGACCTGTGTCTCTTCACATTGTGAAGTTCGGTTTTCTTGTATCCGTTTTTATAGAGTTCATTATTGCTGATCCTTAGAGTTCATAGTACATGCACTGATCATAGAGTACATCATCACTGATCTAGTGTTTCCTCTGTGCTTTACTGTTGGTCTATAGTGTCCTCTGTGCTTACTCAATGATTTGTGTCTTTTGAACTTAATCTGTTTATGTTAGTTATCTGAGTCCAGTGTGAACACTGTTCTATGTTCCTGATCAGTTTGGTGTTTAGCATTTAGTTCTTCCGTTCATCCCCTGCATCTCCTGGATTCTGCTGTATACTTGTTCCATACATAGGCCCTCATTTACTAGGAGTGGAGTGTAGGTTTCTTTGTGGGTTTTAACTCCCTACAATTTATTTCCCACAGTATTTACTAAGGTTTCCCTACATTTTCCACTTTCCCTACACTTTGCTTTATTTACACATGCTCTGATCTGTCTGGTTTTCATCAGTTCAAATCCACCACATTTTATTTGGAAACCTTAGAAAATATGTTGGGTTTTTGTGAAAATGTCGGGACCACACCCCTTTTCGGATACTACGCCCCTTTTCCCGGCGGCCATGCCCCTTTTTCTTAGGGTTTTCTTAGCAAAATGGAGAGTTAGTCAGGGTTTTTTCAGTTCTGTCAATCTGGCACACAACCCAACAAAACATGTCGGGTTTGCAATAGTAAATGAGGGCCCTAGTCTTGTTCATTTAATCATGGCTGACGTTTATCTGGATTCCAGTTTGTGAACTGTTTGTTAGTAGACTGCATCTTGCCCTGTTTGTGAGTTTATATTTTGTCTGGTGTATCTGGTTGTTTGGTAGTTTTCCCATTCTGTTTCTGGCCTGTGACCGACTATGTATATTATTATTGTTTGTATACCCACTGCACTTTAGCGCAGGTAGGGACCGGCACCGTGGTTGTCGATCCGTCGTTTATGGTGGATGGGCAAGTAGGCAGGGAGAGTGCTATTAGGGACAGCTTAAGGCTCACTCTCCCTGTCCCCCCAGTCTATTTTATATATGCACATTCTTGATAAAGGGTTCAGTCTGAACCAGAAATGCGTTGGGGTGTGCTTACACCAGTATTCTTATGAAGATTAACTAATAAATGAGCTGTAACTTGAAAACTGCCTACTCTGGATCATCTTTTTTACCTTTGCTATTGCATGTATTGCTGAATCCTGGAAAGAGATTGGGTGGATCCAAGGCAGCTGACTAGATCATCATTTTTACTACATAGACACACAGAGGTTGTTCTCTATGCACAACATATTATGGTAAGCCCAATTACTCATTTGCTTGCCTGGTCACCTTTGTATAATGCACTAGTACCATGCTTGTAATTTTTATTTTTATTTATTTATTTATTTCCTATCTGTTTTAACAGAATTATGAATGGCATATTAAAAAAAAAACAAAAAAAAAAACAGGAAGACAAGTTGTATGCAATATTCACTGGCAGACTTCTTATTTTACTTAAGCAATATTATAATACTTTCACCTGCATACAAATGAAACAAAAAACAAGGAAGGAGAGCGATATTGAAGTCCCTTGAGATCTACATATTAACTAGTATCCTATCTGTTCTAACAGGGGATGTGTTGTGGACATGCATCTTTTGGTTTTGTTAAGTATAACATCTGGGCATGAATGTAATGGTTTTATCATTATAAAAAGGTACACATCGAGTGTGAAATGAAGCGACAAGTATATCTGAATTCTGTTTTATATATATATTTTCATTCAAATTTTAAAAGAAAGTAAGCTTCTTTTTGAAAGCTTCTTAATAATAGCAACCATAAGGATTGTTTGTCAAGCTGGCAACCCTAAACCAGCTGTATGTTAAAAAGTGTCTCTGATTTGGCTCACGGCTCGACAAAGAGTCAGGGATTAGCCAACAGGGCAGCAGCCTAATGGTGGCACTGGAAAGAACCTTCTTTTGGAGGAGTGCTACAACAATAACCTAATAAAATAACAGGATTTAACATGTGTATGTATATATATATATATATATATATATATATATATATATATAAAGATTATAGAAAGGTGGGCAGCACTGTTAAGTGTATGTTGGTGCTGCAGGTAAACCCGGTCACAGGTCCAGTAAATCCAACGTAGAAAGCAGCAGCACTCAATTCCGTGGAAAAAATGTGTGGCTTTATTCAACCAAACATACAGGAGGCGACGTTTCAGCTGTCTCACACAGCCTTTGTCAAGCAGTGACTGGTACATAGTGTGGGGTTTATATAGTCAACAGGTGACAATCAATTAGTGTCATAATTGTTTACAAAACAAAGTGCAGCAGTACAGTGGTTATTACGATCATAGATAGTAGGGCAAAATTAAACACCTTACATGCATCAGGCGCCTACCATACATGAAATAAACTCGGTGCAAAACAATAAGTAAACTCAAAACTGTTCACAACTTTTGTAAAGTGCATAATTGTGCATGTATTCACCGTGATGTGTGAATCTTCCGGGAGGGAGGAGTTCCGCCGCGCGTCTTCCATTCACCGGCACACACGAGGACGCCAACCAGTCCAGTCCAGTTCCGTCTCCTACGTATTTCCGGTTTGCGTCGGAAGTGATCTCATGGTAAACAAAAGCACGTGTATGGCTCGCGCTTGCGCACTAGAGTGAGTGCGGGCTGTACGCCATCTTGGGTCCTGGCTACCCTTACTGACAGTCCATATGCGATAGTGGTACCTATGATACCGGTTGTACCGGCGCATCGTGGGGGTGGGATTGTCAACTGTTGTGGGGTGATGCCATGGAACGGAAAACCGTTCTGTTTGGCATACCGGCTCTGTGTCTCCCTATCTGGCAATCCAGTCGGGTGGCACAATCCGGATATACCACCCCTAAAGTGACAACCTGGCATCCACTCACCCATCTTTGCCTTCGTAGGTGTATTTCATGCAGCTCGTTTTCGGGGTGCTCAGGTACCCGGCGTCAGGTGCTTAGGAGTATCCGTAGAATAAGGAAAAGGGTGTCGTGATGGCGTCCTCAGTGACCGGTCATGGCTGGAGGCGCAGCGTCTCTCATTCACTCCTCACTAATTTTTTATATATGTATACTGATTCTGTGACCATGTTAAGATTTTTAACTTTAAGATTGTTGTTTAGCAATAAATGTACATGTACATCCTGGTGCTGTGGTATTTAACGCACCATGGCGTACATTTACGATCCGCCATGACCGCGAGCACCACACCGGTGCTTGCGTCATGCAGGGCAGGTCCCAGATGTTAGCAGCAGCCAGGGACCTGCCATTAACCCCTCAGATGCCATGATCAATACAGATCACGGCTTCTGCGGCAGTGCGGTACTTTAAATGGATGATCGGATCGCCCGCAGCACTGCCACGGGGATCCGATCATCAAGCATGGCGGTTGGAGGTCCCCTCACCTGGCTCCGGCCATCTCCTGGGGTCTTCTGCTCTGGTCTGAGATCGAGCAGACCAGAGCAGGAGATCATCGATTACACTGATCAGTGCTATGCCCTATGCATAGCACTGAACAGTATTAGCAATCAAAGGATTGCTATCGATAGTCCCCTATGAGGACTATTAAAGTTTAAAAATGAAAGTAAAAAAAGTACTCAATAAAAACATAACATGTCCTCTTTTTTCCCATTTTACCCCATAAAGTGTTAAAAAAAATATATATATATACATATTTGATATTGCCGCATGTGTAAATGTCAGAACTATTAAAATATAATGTTATTGATCCCTTACGGTGAACGGCATGAATGTGAAAAAAATATAACACAAAATTGCAGCTTTTTTGTCACATTTAATAAAACATTTTTTTAGTAAAAATTTTTATAATTGTTGTATATACACAAATGTGGTATCAGTAAAAAGTACAGATCATGGCACAAAAAATGAGCCCCCATACAGCCGCTTATACGGAAAAATGAAAAAGTTATAGGTCGTCAAAATAGAAGGATTTTAAACATACTAATTTAGTTAAAAAGTTTGCAATTTTTTTAAGCACAACAATAATAGAAAAGTATATAATCATGGGTATCATTTTAATCGTATTCACCCACAGAATAAAGAACAAATGTCATTTTTACCCTAAAATGTACGGCGTGAAAACTAAACCTTCCAAAATTAGCTAAATGCGGTTTTCTTTTTAATTTCTCCACAAAAATAGTATTTTTTTGGCTGTGCCATAAATTTTATGGTAAAATGAATTAGGTTGTTTTCTATGGTATTACGCAGGAGAACTGGTCATGCAAAAAACAAGCCCTCATACTAGTCTGTGGATGAAAACATAAAAGAGATACGATTTTTAGAAGACAAGGAGGACAAATGAAATTGTAAAAATAAAATTGGCCTGGTCCTTAAAGGGGTACTCCGCCCCTAGCATCTTATTCCCTATCCAAAGAATAGGGGATAAGATGTCAGATCGCCGGGGTCCCGCTGCTGTCAACCCCCGGGATCTCGGCTGCGGTACCCTGCTATCATTAGTACACGGAGCAGACTCCCTCCGTGCGTATTGACCAGTGATACAGGCGCCGGAGCATCGTGACGTCACAGCTCCGCCCATTGTGACGTAACGGCCTGCCCCCATAATGCAAGTCTATGGGAGGTGGCATGATGGCCGCCACGCCCCCTCCCATAGACTAGTATTTAGGGGGTGGACCGTTACATCACAAGGGGGCGGAGCTGTGATGTAAAGATGCTCCAGCCCCTGTATTGCCCGTCATTACGCACAGAGCGAGTCTGCTCTGTGCAGTAATGATAGCAGGGAGCCGCAGCCGAGATCCTGGGGGTCCCCATTAAATATAGATGACATATCTGTTAACCTGGTCTCCTGCAAAAATAAAATGTCGGCATTCATACGGCTAAAAAATTCAAAGGCCGCAAATCGAGTCGTATCTGACTTAATGCTGGCAACATTAATGGACGCCAGCGTCAACGGAGAGGGTGCTGCCATCAAGGGTGATAAAGTTAGACAGCTTTCTTTTTCCCACTTCCCTTCTCAACCTCCACATCAGAAGAACTCTTCACCCTCTTGAGAGATACTGAAGTATACATCACACCAAACACATTTTTACTTTCCTCGTCTCCGGACTCCAGGCCAGTCCCTTCCTCCGAGGACATAACCTCATCAGGAGAAGAGGACTCGGTGCGCCCTGGAAGTCCCACCATCACCTTCAGAACCTCACCCTCAGCCTCCCCTTCTGAAGAAGAGGAAGAGATGTCCTTGACGGGTCGGAATCGATTGGAAAGGCCAATCAGAGGGGAGTCAGTTTTGCCTTCCTTTGGCACCTGAACCATGGTGGGAGAAGATCTTAAATCTTTCCTTTTTCTACTTGTACCACGCTTTCGTGTCTCCTTCTGCCACCCCTCATCATCCTCCTCCACGCTATCTGAGGAGATGGCACCTTTCTCATTCTGGATCCTCCTGACCTCCTTATCCAGTTTGTCATTCCTCAGGTTCTCAGCAGCAAGGTTAGCCTCTGGGACAGGATTAGAGGTTGTCCCGGTAACCCGGGCTTTCCCCATAACCCAATCCCTTTGGCGTTTATCAAGACGTCTTAGTTGGGCTGGTGTCTTTTTCTTGCTGTTCCTCACTGACCCCTCAGTTCTCTCACCTCTGCTAGCCCCCCTCCCCAGCAGATTCCAGCTCATGATCTTCATACGCTGGGACCAAGACCGCATTAGCAAAGGAACGAGGACAACGACTGAATGGGTGACCTAAGTCCCCACACAGGTGACTCCTAATCTCTGCACAAGATGCGGCAAGATGGCCTACACCCCCACACAGGGCACATTTCTGTACCGTACAGTTTGCACTGAAGTGTGTGGGCTCACCACACCTGTGACAGAGCCTTGGCTGACCCCGGTAGAAATTCTGGATATGATCCCTACCGAGAAAGGCAGGGGATGGAATATGGGTAACTGTATTTCCTGAATGCTTACATTTTACCAAAAACGTCCAGGCTCCTGACCAGATCCCAAACTCATCCCTGTTCTTCTGGGGAACTCCCATGACCTTGCCATACTGTCCTAACCAGGTGATGATGTCTACACAAGAGAGTGATTTGTTACAGGTCCAAACGGTCACTCTCTTGATTTCATTTTGACAAGACAATGCCTGCACAGCAAAGTCTCGTCCAGCCGGGATCATTCTTTACCAATTCATAGTTCGCCCCTCCGGCCGAACAAAACTGATATTGAATTCAGGAGAACCATAGGGATGTATCAAGGCGTAGATATCAACTGCCTTGAAGCCCATCTTTAGCAAGAGCTCAACCACTTTGGTCCTTGATGGACACATATCTTTGCCCTGCCACCAAAGACGAACCACATTCCTACGGTTACTACCTGGCCCGGCAGTTTAGAGGGACCACACAGTATCCCCCCTCTTTCCTCTCGGAAGGCAGAGAGACCATGCCTCTCTATCCAGAATGACAAATCAACTGTTCTCCCCTCTACATTGATCGACTTTTCCCCTTTTTTCAGAGCTTCCAAGAGACATTGTTGCAATAAACCGTCCCTAGAGTCAGGAGACAAGGAAAGTATCCTACTACCCCCAGCAGTGACATTTGCATAACTCCTAGAGTCTGTCACCACTGGAGGGGCCAACCGGACCAGACACTACACCACTATTTACGTCCCCACCACCCCCAACAAGAACATCAGCACCAACCCCAATAACATGGCCCCCAACAACATCTTTCCTAGCTCCATCACCACCACCCCCAACAAGAGCGACACCACCACCTCCGCCAATAACACTTTCCCTGGTAATATCAACTTCCATCCTCTCCCCAGTCATACACCCCTCATCCCCATTTACCTTCTCATTCACACTGGCTGGACCAGAAACAGATAAACCGGCAGCAGCAGAGGATGATGATGAAGTTTCAGTCAGTTTTGCCTCGGCATTATAGGGCACTAGGGCTGGGACAACCTCTGCTGGCCCTTTAAGGGCAACATGCTTACCCGGTCCAGAGGAGGCCCCAGCCCTATTCTTATTAGTGTCCTCCGCCTCATAAGCAATTTCCCCAGTCCTATCAGGGCGCCGCTGATCAATGGGATCAGCGGCGCCAATGCAAAACAATATTCTTCCCTCACTGTCCGGCCTTTCAGCCAATGCCTTCACTGCTTCATCCCTGCTACTGCAAAGAGGCATGGAGCTCTGTGCCCTTTTAGTACCTGTACTTGCCCTGCACCTTTGCACCGAGTCCACCACAGAACACGGGCTGGGCTGGGTAACAGGGTTCGCACAATGAGCTGACCCTGCGGTCGACTCAGGATTTACAGGGAGGGAGGTGTAGATGTAACTCACCACTTCTTGCTGCTTTGGCTTGGTCTTCTTCTTTTTCTTCTTACCCCCAGGTGCCTCGTCTGGAAGTTCATCGCCGAATACCAGGTTCTGAGGACACAATGGGGATTCCAGCATTCTGATCTGGGCCATCAGGGCCCCTCCCTGGCTGCTGCTGTCACTTTCCTCCCCTGAGTCGGCAGGTGACACTGCTGGCTGCTGTGCAGGGGGCCCACTGTACGGGGTCTGCTGGTCTTGCTGCAGGCTACCAGGTGGATCTGGCTGTTGGTCTCCATCCATCTCCTCCGCATCATCCACCTGACTCTCAGGCCCCATCAACCTTCTCTCTTTGTTGTCAGCCATTTCCCTGAAGCGGTCTTCATTTTCCATTTTCTCTTTAAATGGTCCACTCATCTCCCTTAACTCTTCTTTCCTCTCCTCCAAGGCATTGATTTCAGCCATTAGTCTTTTTATTTGTGCCTGAATTTCTGGCTTCCTCTTCTTTGGAGAAACATTTGCCCTGGCACGAGCACACCTTAGTTCCTCCTGAAGCCTCCTGGCAGCTTTGCTGGCGTCTTCATACTCACAGAGGTGACTTATAACCCAGGTGCCATAGGTGGAAATAGATTCTCGGGTCCTCCACACTCCCCAGCCTTCCTTACTGAGGTCGGCTTCACCTCCATGAGTGCTCGGCCTTCCTCCAGATGGACTTGGATTTCTGCTTGCTGCACTCAGATTTCCTGAGTTGAGAGTCTCATTTCCATAAATCTTTTGGCTTCTTGCCTCTGTGGGGGGAGTTGGAGTCACATTGCTGCGACTCCTGGTGGAACGCCTCACCCCCACATCCTCCGATGTACAGGCCTCTTGCTGGCCTCTCCTGCTCCCCTGCGGCCTATTCTGGGGAGCAGAAGCCTGGGCCTCGCTTCCTTCACTCATCCCTGGGGAGGAGGAAGCAGGCTCCAGGTGGAACAGATGGAAATCCCTGGAGCTCAGGAGGCACAACAGACACACAGCACAGCTAAAGCACGACCACACCCACCACTAATTGGCTACAACTCCAGAGCTGTACTCACTATTCTGCTGGTGAAGTCACTGTGTACATATATTACTTTACTAATCCTGTACTCATCCTGAGTTATATCGTAATTATCGATAGTACTGTATCTGGTCCAATAAATTAATTTATCCTATCACTACTGCTCCATGTAGAGTCACCCAGAGTACACAAGTCTTGAGCGGGGTGGGCACACTGTTGCGGTGCACCAGCACGTTACTGCTAGTGCACACTGACAGCCGGTGATCCTCCGACCAAGACAGCGGCTCCAGCATTGTGACTGAGGCAGAAGTTTAGACGTGGCTCCTGCTCCACATCTGGCAGTTGCTGGGCTTCCTAAATCTTCCCCCATTACTGTCTATACAGGGAGAGGTCATCACAATGTGCCAGGAATAAAAACATATAAGGCTTCTGTCTCACTGCTCTGTACCCCAGACCCCTCTGTCCTCCTCCAGACCCCCTTTGTACTTCTGCTTTGTACCCCAGACTCTTCTGCACCTCAGACCGCTCCATACCCCAGACCCTTCTATCTTCTCCAGTCCCCTCTGTACCCCCAGAAGCTTCTGTACCCCCAGCCCCCTCTGTCCTCTCCAGACCCCTCTGTACCCCCAGAACACTCTGTATTCCAGGCACCTGTCCTCCCCAGATCGCTCTGTCCTCCCCAGACCACTCTGTACACTTCAGACCACTCTGTCCTCCCCAGACCACCCTGTACACTCCAGACCACACTGTCCACTCCAGACCCCTTTGTCCTCTCCAGACCCCTCTGTACCCCAGACCCCTCTGTACCCTCCAGACCCCTCTGTAGCCCCCAGACCCCTCTGTCCTCCCCAGACCCCCTCTGTACCCCAGACCCCTCTGTCCTCTACAGACCCCTCTGTACCCCCAGAACTCTCTGTATTTCAGACACCTGTCCCCCAGACCCTTCTGTCCTTTTTAGACCACTCTGTCCTCCTCCAGACCCCTCTGTACTTCAGACTTTTCTGCAGCTCAGACCGCTCAATACCCCAGGACCCTTCTATACTCTCCAGACCCATCTGTCCTCCTCCAGACCCCCTCTTTACTTCTGCTGTGTACCTCAGAGTCTTCTGCACCTTAGATCACTCCATACCCCAGACCCTTCTATCCTCTCCAGACTCCTCTGTATCCCAGACCCCTCTGTATCCCAGTCCCCTCTGTCTTCTCCAGTCTCCTCTGTACCCACAGAACCCTCTGTACCCCCAGCCCCCTCTGTCCTCTCCAGACCCCTCTGACCCTCTGTACCCCCAGAACACTCTATATTCCAGGCACCTGTCCTCCCCAGATCATACTGTCCTCCCCAGACTACTCTGTACACTCCAGGCCACTCTGTCCTCCCCAGACCCCTCTTTCCACTCCAGACCATTCTGTCTACTCCAGACCACTCTGTTCACTCCAAACCCCTTTGTCCTCTCCAGACCCCTCTGTGCCCCAGACCTCTCTGTCCTCCCCATACCCCTCTGTCCTTCCCAGACCCCTCTGTACCCCCAGACCCCTCTGTACCCCAGAACTCTCTGTATTTAAGACACCTGTCCTCCAGACCCTACTGTCCTTTCCAGACCACTCTGTCCTCTCCAGACCACTCAGTACACTCCAGACCACTCTGTACACTCCAGACCACTTTTTCCTCCTCAGACCCCTCTGTACACCAGACCCCTTTGTCCTTTCCAGACCATTCTGCCCTCTCCAGACCACTCTGTCCTCCCCAGACTACTCTGTACACTCCAGACCACTCTGTCCTCCCCAGACCCCTCTGTACACCAGACCCCTTTGTCCAGCATCCTCATGATGCTAAATATCTGAATATATGGTGCTAATAGTGTGTGCCACATTTTAAGCCAATGTGGCGCAGCTAAGCAAAAAAATACCCCCCCCAATGTTTTTATGCCTCATTTTGAGCCATAATTGTAGACCAAAAGCTGCTTGAAACTGTGTGTGAACACAAAAAGGGCTAAATATAAGGCTGAAATAAGGTTCAAAATACAATGTGTACACATAGTATAACCTTGATGCACTAGAGTACTGGGTTTCATTGTGATCAAAGACAACAGTTGCATGGAGTTTTTATGTTCTCTCCTTGTTTGTGTGGCCTTCTTCCTGGCACTCTACTTTTCTTCCACGTTCCATAAACTGTTAGGTTACTTGACTTCCTATTACATTTGTATCTGGGACAAGTAAATTAGACTGTGAGACAAATTTTGAACAGGGACTGACATGAATAATAACTATTTATGGATAGTGCTTGCTTTATAAGCAGCTAGAATGGTTATAAGTACCTTCAACTATTCATATATGCATCGTGGTCCTGATTCTATTGTTGTATTTTGTGGGTTAAGTGTACCTGTCGTTAGCAAAAACTTCTTATACAATGTAAATAATACCGTTATATGTATTTGTAATATACATTGGTGAAAAAATACTGCCCCTTCAGCCTGTGTGTCTCTGTGAGGAGACAAAGGAGCCAGGAGTGTATGTCACAGAGCCTCACCACAGAGTTCTGCTTGTCCTCAGTGCACAGAGCCCTGATTGTCTTCAGTGCACAGAGCCCTGCTTGTCCTCAGTGCACAGAGCCCTGCTTGTCTTCAGTGCACAGAACCCTGCTTGTCCTCAGTGCATAGAGCCCTGCTTGTCTTCAGTGCATAGAGCCCTGCTTGTTCTCAGTGTACAGAGCCCTGCTTGTCCTCAGTGTACAGAGCCCTGCTTGTCATCAGTGTACAGAGCCTTGTTTGTCCTCAGTGAACAGAGCCCTGCTTTTCCTCACTGCACAGAGCCCTGCTTGTCCTCAGTGTACAGAGCCCTGCTTGTCTTCAGTGCTCAGAGCGCTGCTTGTCCTCAGTGCACAGAGCCCTTCTTGTCCTCAGTATACAGAGCCGTTTGTCCTCAGTGCACAGAGCGCTGCTTGTCCTCAGTGTACAGAGCCCTGCTTTTCCTCAGTATACAGAGCCCTGTTTGTCCTCAGTGTACAGAGCCCTGCTTGTCTTCAGTACATAGAGCCCTGCTTGTCTTCAGTGCATAGAGGCCTGCTTGTCCTCAGTGCACAGAGCCCTGCTTTTCCTCAGTATACAGAGCCCTGTTTGTCCTCAGTGTACAGAGCCCTGCTTGTCTTCAGTGCACAGAGCCCTGCTTGTCTTCAGTGCATAGAGCCCTGCTTGTCCTTAGTGCACAGAGCCCTGCTTGTCCTCAGTGCAAAGAGACTTTGAACTAAGTTTGTTATAATACGCTGTTTATCTTTAACGTTCCTTTAACGATTGTAAATATTTATTTTCTCAGCTTTGTCACATGTTTTGTTATGGTCACATGATATTGCATCACATGATTTATTGTATGTTAGCCTTTGATGATGTACGCCGACCGGCGCCTTCTTATGACGCTGTGATGATGACGGACGTAGTACTCCGGCTTGAGGAAGTGCAAGATCGCACAAAACAACTTGTCCCAGAGTGCCCCTTCCTCCTCCGCCAAATGCCTGCATGAGTCTAAATAAAGAAATGTGGATGGTGAGTGCAGTCTTCTTTTGATTTCTTTATCAGTACTGCATATTCTATGTGACTTGTACCGCCTATACTTCATAAATATATGAAGAGTACAGCCAAAGTCAGACATAGCTTTTCTTCTGATGCATGGTCGACACCAGGGGCATTGCTAGATCTCCAAAAGACCAGGGGCTAGACCCCACAGCCCGACTCCACCCCTAACCACACCATCAAACATGCCCCTAACCACACCTAGCCTCCTCCTTTAAAGGGGTACTTTATTGGCCAGCATTTGGAAAATTTAGTATTAAATGTTCTGAATTGGCAAGTGGAGAACCCCTTTAATATTCTCTGTACACACCCCCCCCCCCACACACACACACACTCATCTATTTATCCCATATCCTCTAAATTGGGGATCATTTTAAATTTTGGGAATGCCTCTAAGAGCAATAATGTTGTCAGTCTCTCCCCTGAGTTCCAGAAAACCTCCTATACTTGCATACTGACAACAACCACCATAATTACCACCAGCTGTTGTGAAGCTATAACTTCCATCATGTCTGGAGAGCCTCTGGCACTATGATAGTTGCAGTTTTGTAACAGCTGAAGAGCCACAGGTTGGGGTACATCCATCCTAACTGGTCATCCATCCTAACTGCAGCATGTACAAGTAACTACAGCTCTGATGGGACAGTCAGAAGTATAGACAATGATATTTGTGCCCTGAGTGACGTCTTCTCTGTTGTATTTTTTTTCTTCTTCATCTTATCCACACACCAGGACTTCTTCCAGCTCCATCTTCTCTGCAGAGTCAGAAGCCGACATCATTGGTTCCTTAATTTGTCAGCAAATCCTCATTCTCTGTACAAAGACAATAAGCATTATAACCCTGCCAGAAACTGTGTCACCTGAATATGACCCCTGAATATCACCCTACTAGAAAATGTGCCTCCTGCCATACACTGTACCTATAATAATACTGCCACACAATGTTTTTTTTTTTTTTTTTGCACTGTCCTCCTTCAGACCCCTCAGTCTTCCCATCTCTGGGCCCCTCTGTCCTACTCCTACTCCTCCAGACCCCTTTGTCCCCCTCCTCCATACCCCTCAGTCTTCCTCCCAGCTCATCTGTCCTCCTCCTTCAGGCTCCTCTGTCCCCCTCCAGACCCTAAGTCTTGCCTCAGGCTCTTCATCACAAACATCCCCCCCCCCACCAAAATGTCCACCAGGCTTCTCCCCTCTCCCTGTCACATTTATCCCCATCCCTGTCACATCTACCCCCCATCCCTGTCACATCTCTCCTGCTGGTTTCAGGACCTTTCTGGATTAGCCAATCACTGGCCTGACACATGACACTGCTGCGGCCAGTGATTAGCTGAGCCTAAGGGTCCTGAAACCAGCACTTGTCGGGGGCATAGAGAAAATACAAAGACCCAACAGAGGAGAACAGGAGCTGAGGAAAACATACGGGGACCAGGGCTAGGTGAGCATAGTTTTTTTATGTTTTCTCTGCACCCCTATTATTACTTACATATATGATTGATAGATAGATAGATAGATAAATAAATAGATAGATAGATAAATGTGTGTATGTATTAGGGCTGCAAAATATATTGCACCATATCATGCACACATAGTCTGGGTCACTTTCAAAATTTAAATGCTAAATCAATGTTTCCAAACCATGGTACCTCCAGCTGTTGCAAAACTACAACTCCCAGCCCTAACAACCTTTGGCTGTCCGGGCAAGTTGAGAGTTGTAGCTACCCATATATCTATCTATCTATCATACATACATGCACACATCATGCATACATACATGCATTCTCACATTATACATACATACACAAATACATGCACACATACATATTGCAGAATTATAAAACTACATCCCTTTCCCTTATCCCCTTACACCCTTCACTTCAATTCCCTGGTTGGACTTGATGGACGTGTCTTTTTTCAACCATACTAACTATGTAACTATGTAACTATGTAATATACACAAGCATACACGCATGCACTATTACAAGCACACATCTCCTTCCATCAAACCCACCACCCACTGACCCCCTGCCCGCCCGTCCGTCACACATTGCCCGCTCCTCACACACTGCCAGTTCACCCGTCTCCCGTCTCACATTGCCCGCCTGTCACATATTGCAAGCCCGCCACACACCGCCAGCAAGGCTGCCCGCTGCCCATCACACACCGCCAGCAAGGCCGCCCGCCCACTCATACTCACCATTCCTCATGGCTCATCAGCAAGTCTGAGCTCAGGTCTGAAGTATGCCGGCTTTCCCCTACTCCACGCCGGTGAAGCCAGGGCCTAGGAGCAGACATCTGCTCCTTGCGACATCTGGCATATCTATGCATGGAACTGCACATCGCCACACACCTCACCACGCCATCTCCCATGAGCCACCACAGTCTTAAAGCAGCGGTGGCGAGAATTTTAAAAAAATTAAATAATATCATAATTTTTAAAATAGTGGTGTTCTCCGTTCTGAGACCCTGGGCTATGGGTCTAAGTCCTCGGGCTTAACCCCTTCCCGCAGAATGTCACATATAAACGCCGGGTTGTGAAGTGCGTTCGTGCATCCCGACGTTTATAAATGACATTCAGTTAACCCGGCGATGCGCAGCATCGCACGGGTTAACTGGCAGAAGTCCCGCTGTTTCCAGCAGGGGACAACTTCTGCTTCACCCCCAGGACCATCCATTGATGGTCCTGGTCAGCGATCACTGTGATTGGTCCCTGTGGACCAATCACAGTGATCTGGGGTGAAAGTTCAGATCCCCCGCACTGCCCGCCCCTGGAAGTCGGGCAGAACGGGGGACGATGGCTGCGGGGGCTCGCGGGGACCTGCAGCATAGGGGGGGGGGGGAACACGAGGGGACCGGCAGCCTTACCAGATCCAGCGGCGGGACCGAGGAGCAGTGCGGGACCGGCCACGTGGACGAGCAGCGACGGGTAAGTATGTGGTCCTCAGAGGCAGCAGTGAAGATCTTCACTGCTGCTTCTAGGAGTCTGAAAACTACAACTCCCAGCATGCCTAGACAGCCTTTGGCTGTCTTGGCATGCTGGGAGTTGTAGTTTTGCAACATCTGGAGGGCCCCCGTTTGGAGACCATTGTATAATGGTCTCCAATCTGTGCTCTTCCAGCTGTTGCAAAACTACAACTCTCAGCATGCACTGACTGTCCAGGCATGCTGGGAGTTTTAGTTCAGCAACATCTGGCCCTTCAGATATTGCCGAACTACAACTCCCAGCATGCCCTTCAGCTGTTTGGGCATGCTGGGAGTTGTAGTTTTGCAACAACTGGAGACACACTGGTTGGGAAACATTGTTTCTAACTCAGTGTTTCCTAACCTGTGTGCCTCCAGCTGTTGCAAAACTATAACTCCCAGCATGCACTAACAGACCATGCATGCTGGGAGTTGTAGTTTTGCAACATCTGGAGGGCCCCAGTTTGGAGACCATTGTATAATGGTCTCCAATCTGTGCTCTTCCAGCTGTTGCAAAACTACAACTCCCAGTATGCACTGACTGTCCAGGCATGCTGGGAGTTTTAGTTCAGCAACATCTGGCCCTTCAGATGTTGCCGAACTACAACTCCCAGCATGCCCTTCAGCTGTCTGGGCATGCTGGGAGTTGTAGTTTTGCAACAACTGGAGACACACTGGTTGGGAAACATTGTCTGTTTCTAACTCAGTGTTTCTTAACCTGTGTGCCTCCAGCTGTTGCAAAACTATAACTCCAAGCATGCACTAATAGACCATGCATGCTGGGAGTTGTGGTTTTGCAACAGCTGGTGCACCCCCCCCCCCCCCCCCTTTGAATGTACAGGGTACATTCACATGGGCGAGGCTTTTACAGTGGGTTTCTCACATCTTGAGATGCAGCAAATTTTGCGCTGGGAAACTCGCTGTAATCCCCCGCCCATGTGACTGTACCCTAAAAACACTACACTACACTAACACAAAATAAAATAAAAAGTTAAAAACACTACATATACACATACCCCTACACAGCCCCACTCCCCCAATAAGAACGTCCGGTACGCCACTGTTTCCAAAGCAGAGCCTCCAGCTGTTGAAAAACAACAACTCCCAGTATTGCCGGACAGCCGTTGACTGTCCACGCATGCTGGGAGTTTTGCAACAGCTGGAGGCACCCTGTTTGGGAATCACTGGCGTAGAATACCCCTATGTCCACCCCTATGCAAATCCCTAATTTAGGCCTCAAGTGCGCACGGCGCTCTCACTTTGGAGCCCTGTCGTATTTCAAGGCAACAGTTTAGGGCGACATATGGGGTATCGCCGTACTCGGGAGAAATTGCGTTACAAGGTTTGGGGGGCTTTTTCTTCTTTAACCCTTCATGAATGGTATGCCATGTGTTTTTTTTTTTGCTGTTCTGGCACCATAGGGGCTTCCTAAATGCGACATGCCCCCCGAGCAAAATTTGCTATCAAAAAGCCAAATATGACTCCTTCTCTTCTGAGCATTGTAGTTCGCCCATAGTGCACTTCAGATCAACTTATGGGGTACCTCCATATTCAGAAGAGAAGGGGTTACAAATATTGGGGGGTATTTCCTGCTATTAACCCTTGGAAAAATGTGAAATTTGGGGGGAAACACACATTTTAGTGAAAAAAAATATTTTTTTTTTTACATATGCAAAAGTCGTGAAACACCTGTGGGGTATTAAGGCTCACTTTATTCCTTGTTATGTTCCTCAAGGGGTCTAGTTTCCAAAATGGTATGACATGTGAGGGTTTTTTGCTGTTCTGGCACCATAGGGGCTTCCTAAATGCAACATGCCCCCCAAAAACCATTTCAGAAAAACGTACTCTCCAAAATCCCCTTGTCGCTCTTTCCCTTCTGAGCCCTCTACTGCGCCCGCCGAACAATTTACATAGACATATGAGGTATGTCCTTACTCGAGAGAAATCGGGCTACAAATATAAGTATACATTTTCTCCTTTTACCCCTTGTAAAAATTCAAAAATTGGGTCTACAAGAACATGCGAGTGTAAAAAATGAAGATTGTGAATTTTCTCCTTCACTTTGCTTCTATTCCTGTGAAACACCTAAAGGGTTAAAATGATGACTGAATAGTGAGTTTGAAAATTTTGTGAAAAATTGAAAAATTGCTGCTGAACTTTGAAGCCATCTGGTGTCTTCCAAAAGTAAAAACTCGTCACTTTTATGATGCAGACATAAAGTAGACATATTGTATATGTGAATAAAATTTTTTTTTTTGTAATATACATTTTCCTTACAAGCAGAGAGCTTCAAAGTTAGAAAAATGCTAAATTTTCACATTTTTCATCAAATTTTAGGATTTTTCACAAGGAAAGGATGCAAGTTACCACAAAAATTTACCACCATGATAAAGTAGAATATGTCACGAAAAAACAATCTCGGAATCAGAATGATAACTAAAAGCATTCCAGAGTTATTAATGTTTAAAGTGACAGTGGTCAGATGTGCAAAAAACGCTCTGGTCCTTAAGGCCAAAATGGGCTTGGTCCTGAAGGGGTTAAGCCTTGTTAGTCCACCCCCTCTAGCAATGCCCCTGGTCAACACTATCTTTTAAAATGAAAAGCATAACTGGCAAACATATTATAATACATCCTTTAGACCCTTTTAAGACTGTGCACTGAGAATTTTTTTTACTTAAAGTGATATTGTTTTTCTTAGTACATATTTCATATTCCATTAATAGTAACATTACACTACTGTAGGTCTTTTATAACCCACTCATACATGAGGTAAAACTGACAGTGGCAGTATTTAGCATGTCTATTCTCAAGAGCAGAGCAGCAAGTACTGTATTTTTTATCTGGAGTATGAGTATTAATAGAAACTAATTATAGGGGTTATCCACTTTAGAATCTCTCTTTTAAAAAGACCTCTGAACTCTCCTGACTCCTGTGTTTCAGTAATTACTTGTATTCAACATAATGTAACAATGCGGGAGCCTCTTTTCTTAGAAATAAGTAATGTGTTATTCCTCTATAGCTTTTCCTATTAATGTATAAATACATTAGAAACAGGGAGTTACCATTCTTCTCATCATCTTGGAGTGTCCTTACACTATCTAACCAATCATCACTGACAGAATTACACTGGGCAGGAACATAACATTTATTGAAACAGATATAGTAACTCACATAAGTTAGTACACCCATCACATTTTCATAAAACCTTTATTATATCTTTTTGTGTGACAACGCTGAAGAAATTAAGCTCTGCTACAATGTGCAAGTGCATATCCTGTATAACTGTGTTTAATGTTGCTGTTCTCTTAAAATATCTCAACACGCAGCCATTAATGTCTAAACCTTGGCAACAAAAGTAAGTATATCCCAATGTTGAAATGTCCAAATTGGACCCAATGAGCTATTTTCCCTTACCAGTGACTCGTTGGTGCTAAAATGGGTAAGGGTCTTAAATTTGGTGTTATCCCTCTCACACTCTCTAATACTGCTCACTGGAACTTAAACATGGCACCTCATGGAAAAGAACTCTTTGGGGATCTGAAAAAAAGAATTGTTGCTCTACATAAAGTTGAGTAAGGCTATAAGAAGATGCAGCTCAGAGAGCAATTTCCACTCAGAACATGCCTTGGCATGGTCCAGCAAAGAAGTTGAGTGCACATGTTCAGCATCATATTCAGAGGTTGTCTTTAAGAAATAGCTATATGAGTGCTGCCAGCATTGCTGCAGAGTTGGAAGGGGTGGGTCATCCTTTCAGTGCTCAGACCATACGACGCGCACTGCATCAAATTGGTCTACATGGCTATTGTCCCAGTAGGAAGCATCTTCCAAAGATAATGCACAAGAAAGCTTACAAACAGTGGGCTGAAGACAAGCAGACTAAGGCATGGATAACTGGAGCCATGTCCTGTGGTCAAATTAGTCAAAGATGAATTTATTTGGCTCAGATGATGTATAGCATATATGGTGGCAACCAGTTGAGTACAAAGACAAGTGTGACTTGCCTACACTCAAGCATAATGGTGGGAGTGTCATGATCCTTTACTTTTATTTATTTGTACCTCCCTAAAGGTGCACAGTATTAAACAAAAACAAAATAAATGATAAAATAAACATTTTTCCATAAGAAACTAGATTAATTGTGTAAAAAATAAAATAATAACACCCACACCCACATATGTGAAACCATTGCCATCATAATAACCTGAGATATAAAGTTAACATTACAATTGCATCATGAATACAAAAAAAAATGAAAAACAATAGCAGAATTGCTATTTTCCACCCACTAGAACAGCTATACATTAAATTGTATGCACTTCAGTATAGCACCAATAACAATTAAAGCTCAACCTGGAAAAAAACATCTGTCACACAGCTATGTTGTAAAAAAAAAAAAAAAAAGACTGCAGCAAAATATTTTTTTCATATAAAATACTAAAATAAAAAATACAAATCTGTATGTATTTATTATCAATGGGTTTATACCAACTTGCAGAAAAAAATAGCATGCAATTTTACCATAGGGAATTGCATAAAGTTGTTGGAAAAACTTTTTTTTTATGTCTACATGGACATGTACATATGCAGGGCTCCAACAGTTCTGTTAAGTACACATGTACAAAGGCTTCTAAAAAATGAAGGAAGCAATCTGGTTGCTATGGGCAACTCAGAAACTTTTCCAGGAAAAGCAACCAATCAGATCGCTTCTTTCAGTTTGCAGAGGCCTTGTGAAAAATGAAAGAAGCAATCTGATTGGTTGCTATGGGCAACTCAGCAGCGTTTCCAGGAGAGTAAAGTTAAACCACAACAATGTAAAACTCTGCCCCACTCCGGGACTCAAACCCATGGTGGTCTCCCATCCACTGTGCTGCCAAGATGGTCCTTCTTAGCTTACTGTTTTAAATGCCATGAGATCCCCATAGACCCCAATGGGCCTATTGGTTTCAATGAGCAAAAAATCACAGAGTTAATGCACTAGTCACAGTTCCCTATACCATTAAAGAAGGGAGGGCTCAATATTCACGAATATGCGCATACATTTTCGCATATGCGAAAAAAACGAATATAATAAATATACAAATTTCACGAATATATGACGAACATTCGTCCATATATTCGCGAAATATCGCCGCTCATCACTATTGTTCACTGTGCAGTTTATTTACATTAAATTACAATACTTCAGCTATACTAAATAAGCTTATTTTATTTATTCATTAATGTTGTAAAATAAGAAAAAAGAGGACAATAAAAAATTTTTTTGTTGAATGGGCTTTTGTATAACAAAAAGAAAACACATTATGTTTATTACTTTAACCCCTTAATGGCCAGGCCCATTTTAGCCTTAAGGTCCAGACCAATTTTATTTTAGCATTTTCGTTTTTTCCTCCTCGCCTTCTAAAAATCATAACTCTCTTGTATTTCCATCCACAGACCCATAAGAGAGCTTTTTTTTTTTGTGTCACCAATTGTCCTTACATCACTTATTTTACCATAAAATGTACGGCGCAACCAAACAAATATTATTTATGTGGGAAAATTGAAAACAAAACCGCAATTTAGCTAATTTTGGAAGGTTTTGTTTTCACGCTGTACACTTTCCGGTAAAAATTACATGTTTTTTTTTTTTTTTTTATTCTGTGGGTCAATACGATTAAAATGATACTCATGTTATATGATTTTCTATAATTGTACCGCATAAAAAAATCTCAAACCATTTTAACAAAATTAGCATGTTTGAAATTGCCCTAATTTGACCTCCTATAACTTTCTCATTTTTCCATATATGGGGCGATATAGAAACATAGAAACATAGAATGTGTCGGCAGATAAGAACCATTTGGCCTATCTAGTCTGCCCAATAATCTGAATATTATGAATAGTCCCTGGCCCTATCTTATATGAAGGATAGCCTTATGCTTATCCCATGCATGTTTAAACTCCTTCACTGTATTTGCAGCGACCACTTCTGAAGGAAGGCTATTCCATGCATCCACTACTCTCTCAGTAAAGTCATACTTCCTCATATTTCTTTTAAACCTTTTCCCCTCTAATTTAAAACTATGTCCTCTTGTGATAGTTTTTCTTCTTTTAAATATACTCTCCTCCTTTACCGTGTTGACTCCCTTTATGTATTTAAAAGTCTCTATCATGTCACCTCTGTCTCTTCTTTCTTCCAAGCTATACATGTTAAGGTCCTTTAACCTTTCCTGGTAAGTTTTATCCTGCAATCCATGTAGCTCTTCTTTGAACTCTCTCTAGAGTATCTATATCCTTCTGGAGATACGGCCTCCAGTACTGCGCACAATACTCCAATTGAGGTCTCACCAGTGTTCTGTACAGCGGCATGAGCACTTCTCTCTTATACCTCTCCTACTGCTTATACCTCTCCCTATATTTTTCTTTTTTTTTTTGCGCCATGATCTGTAGTTTTTATCAGTACCACTTTTGCTTTTTTGCTAGGTTTTACTTTTTATTAATTTTTTATTATTTTTTTTTTGGGAAATGTGACAAAAAAGCAGCAATTTTGGACTTTTTAAAAAAGTTTTTTAACAATATATTTTAATAGTTCAGACATTTACACACGTGGCAATATCAAATATGTGTATTAATTATTTTTTTTACGCTTTTTGGGGGGTAAAATGGGAAAAACGGACGTTTTACTTTTTTATTGGGGGTGGGGATTTTTCCCATTTTTTTACTTTTTAATTTAATTTTTTTTTTTTACATTTTTTTTTTTTTTTACACTTTTTATGTCCCCATAGGGACTATTCATAGCAATCATTTGATTGTTAATACTGTTCAGTGCTATGTATAGGACATAGCACTGATCATTATTATCGGTGATCTTCTGCTCTGGTCTGCTCGATCTCAGACCAGAGCAGAAGACCCCGGGAGACGGCCAGAGCCAGGTGACGGGACCTCCGGCTGCCATGCTGGATGATCGGATCGCCACGGCAGCGCTGCGGGCGATCTGATCATCCATTCAAAGTACCGCACTGCCGCAGATGCTGTGATCTGTATTGATCACGGCATCTGAGGGGTTAATGGCGGACATCCGCGCAATCGCGGATGTCTGCCATTACCGGCGGGTCCCTGGCTGCTGATAGGAACCGGGACCTGCCGTGCATGACGCGAGCACCGCTCCGGTGCTCACAATCATCACAGCGCATAAATGTACATCATGGTGCGTTAAGTGCCACGTCACCATGACGTCCATTTACGTCCATTGTCGTTAAGGGGTTAAACTTGTGCTCAGCATTACACAGGGTGATCTGTTGTTACATTATGTGCTCGGCTGCACACGTTGGCCGTAAGCACATGGTCCCATTACCTGCTGTTGCCGGCAGGGCTAGGACTCGCATCGCTGGACACGCCAGCATGCGAGCCCCAGTCCATCACTCACTCATGCTTCTCCTGCCCCGCCTCTGCCTCTCTGCTCTTGCACGTGTGTCCCCGACCCCTAGAGCACGTGCCCGGGGGCTTTAAGATTTAAAGGGCCAGTGCGCTCATTAGTGTAATTCACCTGTGGCTCATTGATAAATTCCTCCTCCCTCCTCACTTCCCTACTGGATCTTTGTTGCCTTGAGCCTGAGAGAAAGCATTCCTGTTATTGCTTATCTGTGTATCTGATCCTTTGCTCCATTACAAGACCTTGCTCCTTGCCGCATGCCTACTGACCATTTGCTACGTTCCTGTCTATGCTACTGTTCCGCCTGCCCTGACCTTCTTCTATTCTGACTACAAGCTGTCTTATCCCTCCTGTGCCTCGCATCTCCTCAGCCGCCTGTGTGGTTGAGCCGTGCCAGGGGTAGCGACCTGGGTGCCGCCTGCCACACCAAGTGCATCCTGTTTGGAGGTGGGCTCTGGTGAAAACTAGTGGCACCTTAAACTCCGCTCCCCGGTACGGTCCGAGTCGTCTGGCACACAGGTCCATTGGATCCACATCCACCGGGGTTCCTGTCTTCTGAAACGTGAGTTTTACATCTGTGCTCTACCAGGCTGTATCCGAGTAGAGAATATTCGGCAACAGGAAGAGGGTGATCTCTGGCAAGGGGTCCATGATCAACATACCACAGGCACTTATATTTGATACCTTTAGATACCATATTCGGCATTAATTTAAAGGGTTAATGATGAGCAGCCCATGATCTTCACTACCTGTCATTAGTGGTGAGGTCCCAGCTATTGATAGTAGCCGCCCCTCAACCCCTATGAAGCAAGCGCCTGAGCTTCAAAGTTATAAAATACTTCAGGGCATACATGTACATCCTTGATTGTTAAATTCCAGATGGCAAGGGCATACATGTACACCCAATGTCATCTAATGAAAAATATAACTAAAATAAAAATAAATAAATAAATAAATATATAAATTGTTAGTGACAGTGTCCATTTTAGCCTAATTTACATATTAATAAACAGTATGCTGAAAAGTTTTCTTTACTTGTCCTGGATATGACAACAAAATATTTTGGGCAGCTTTTTTTTTATGTTCTCTGAAGTTAGTTTTGACAAATTTACTTAAAAGTTAAACTTAGAGAATAAATCATTGGGTGCACACAGACATTGCCTGAGGTCATTTATAAGTGTTACACCGAGCGCTCCGGGTCCCTGCTCCTCCCCGGGGCGCTCGCGGCATTCTCCTCTCTGCAGCGCCTCAGTCAGACCCGCTGACCGGGAGCGCTGCACTGACATTCACAATGGGGATGCGATTCGCATAGCGGGACGTGCCCGCTCGCGAATCGGATCCCAAGCCACTTACCCGTCCCGGTCCCCGGCTGTCACGTTCTGGCCAGCTCTCTAACATTTAAAGGGCCAGTGCACCAGTGATTGGTGCCTGGCCCAATCAGTCTAATTAGCTTCCACCTGCTCCCTGTCCATATAACCTCACTTCCCCTTCCCTTCGTTGCCGGATCTTGTTGCCTTGTGCCAGAGAAAGCGTTTAGTGTTGTCCAAAGCCTGTGTTCCAGATCTTCTGCTATCGCCATTGACTACGAACCTTGCCGCCTGCCCCGACCTTCTGCTACGTCTGACCTTGCCTCTGTCTAGTCCTTCTGTCCCACGCCTTCTCAGCAGTCAGCGAGGTTGAGCCGTTGCCGGTGAATACGACCTGGTTGCTACCGCCGCAGCAAGACCATCCGGCTTTTTGGCGGGCTCTGGTGAATACCAGTAGCAACACTAGAACCGGTCCACCGACACGGTCCACGCCAATCCCTCGCTGACACAGAGGATCCACATCCAGCTAGCCGAATCATAACAATAAGTTCATCTATAACACCAATATACACTTATATTTTGAATGTATCCCTTTGTGTTAAATAATTTCTTCTTCATTATCATAATGGCAATTTGATAAACAGCCCTACAGCTGAATAATACACAATGTGGCTATAAAGCCATACTGCTTCACATTTATATAGTAAGTGTCATATTCCTTTTACGGATTTAAAAAAAAAAAAGAGTAACAAAGATTAAAATAAATATGCAACAGTATTTAAGTTTAAGCCTGCCTCTTGGGGTGAAAGATTAGTTTTATGAAACCTTTCAAAAAGTGTACGCAAAAGCATGAAAACAAAGTACAATCGAGTTCACTGAATTTGTCACCCAAGGAATCAGCTTCATTCTTATAAGAGCTTTAGTTTGGAACTTTAGCAGTGCACCCTAAAGAGTTGTAGATTGGCTTAAATCCTTTGTATAAAACTGAAACTGCTTTGTATCTTGAAGACCATCTGGTAACAGAAAACTTGTACATGTCTGGAAGCCCAAGAGATTTCAGTTTGTCTTCAGTCTCCATTTAGCAGTAGATGTCATAAATCTGGCAACAAAATTGTTTCTATGTGTGAGACCAATTACTGTAAGGACTTTATAGAATTTGTCTATGGGACCAATAGTAAAAACATAATTGACAATAAATGATAGTTGATTCGTGATTAAAACATTCAGAGTGAACTCCACTGATACTGAGCAAAATGTAGTTATCTCGTATAGGCAAGAATAGAGTGCTCTTCAGTTCTACCCAGAACCCCTGTCCCTGCCTATTGCGTAATGGCCCTAAACGGCGACCTCACAGCTTAAAGACAAACCCTAATCTGAATAAGTGCAGGGTCGTCATGGGTCAAAATAACAAACTACAGCAACACAGTCAGGTCAGGGAAAAACAGTCAGAACACAATAGGTAAATACTCACTAAATACAATACTAACAGGAAGACAATCTAACAGAAAGGATTGTCAGTGAGCTAAATAAGAGAGCCAAGAGGACAGCAAATGTGCAGAATCAAGTATCAGAGGATAAGCCAAATACAAAGCCAAAGTTACAAATCCAAGTTAACAGAATAAGATGCAGATGCAGGTAAACGCTAGCTACATAGACAAACTCTTTTCACAAGCAAGGTCTAATAAAACACTGCAGGAGTAAATAGGCAGAGCTAGCAATGTGTGGTCACGCAAGGCAACTTATATGGCAAAGAAACAAAACACAGGATAGGCTAGGGTGTAACCACAACAACCACCACTTTTTTTCATAAACTATAATAGATTAAAAAAAAACTTTTTCTACCTATTTTACTGCATTTTTCTTTCATTTTACAGCGTATGAACTCAGCCGCAGCCTGTGTAATAGTTAACATACCAACTTTACTAGTTTTCACTTTCTGTTATTTAAAATTTTATAAAGGATTAATATGCCAGCATGGGCTTCCATACAGCATAGTCTGATAGCAGGTTTTGCTAAAATTCAAGGGTTTTAGTTTAATTGTATGGATGGTTTGTAGTGAATTGTTCTAATGTAATTGAGTCCTTTTAGCTTGCTGTTACCTACAAGAAAGATGGATCTATTTTTAGATCTAATTCAGTGTTGCTGAATGTATTCACTGTCAGCAGAATACAATGAATGTCAGTGGGGTAGAAAGTCTTGTGCCGAAAATCTCCTGTCTGTGGAACTATCTAACTCAGTTAACAATGTAAATCAGACCTGTAATTAAAGACTATTAAGTGTATCTCCAGCATCAAGGGGTAAGTTCCTGTAATATCTAGAATAGAATTAACTTTACACTGGGCTACAGAAAACTTTAGGAAGCATTTAAATGATACATATGTTATATGATATATTCTTATTCTTGGTGATATGTCTGGTATATAGAGGTGTGTATATTTAAGGCTCACTATCTGACTACTGCAAAGAGCTTATTTTAATGCCTCAGGCAGAGAGAAATAAAGTGATTCGCCCAAGGTCAGAAGCAGCTGGGACTGGAATGTGAATCACAATAAGTATAAACATGTAAGAAAATGGAGAAAATTAAGGTTGTTTATTTTATTCTCTTATCAATTAGATTCTCAATTTTGGATTAAATTGAATAAGCATCTACATTGTGTAAAACTTTGTACTACAAAAGTCACGCACAAAATGTAAGTTAGTCAGATTTTGAATTCAAAGTATATTAATTCATGATGATGATATAACTGAACATGACTATTATGTCATAAGCACTGGCGTAGCGGGTGGGCCCCATCTAGATTGGGAGCCCCCTGGGGCCGGGCTGGTCATCGGTCGCAACAAACTAATTTTTTTTCCCCTAATAAAACACATTACAACTGGGGGGAGGGGGGGGGGAGTTGGGTGGATGACAGGAGGGAGGGGGGAGAAAAGTTGGGTGGATGACAGGAGGGAGGGGGGAGAAAAGTTGTGTGAATGACAGGGGGAAAAAAGTCAGGTGGATAACGGGGGGGAGAAAAGTCGGGTGGATGATGGGGGAGGGGGAGAGAAAAGTTGGGTGGATGATAGGGGAGGGGGAGAAAAGTTGGGTGGATGATGGGGGGAGAAAAGTTGGGTGGATGACAGGGGGGGTAGGTTTGAGAAAAGTTGGGTGGACGACAGAGGGGCAGTAGGGGACAGAGGGGATGGGGAAGGGAGGTGGGGACAGAGAAGAGTGGGAGAGGAAGGTAGGGGACAGAGGGGTCTGGGGGAGAAAAATGTGTGATGGAGGATAACTGGGTCTGGGGGATAGAGGAGTTTGGGAAACTTGGGGATCTGAAGGAGGAGGGGAAAGATGGGTCTGGAGGAGGACTAAGGGGTCTGGGGGGACTAAGGGTCTATCCACATAAAGAACATTCCGCCAGTGGAAATCCACTTGCAGCAAAGTCCCATTGTTTTTAATGCTTCTCCCCAGTGTAACTGCATCGGCAGAATGGATGTACACCCAAATAATGAACATGTCCGTTCTTTGGGTGGACGCCCATTCTGCTGACGGAATTCCACTGGACTGCATTGCCATCTATAGAACATCTACGTGGTCCTACTGGTCCGCAGGTCCTTAGGAATCTGCAGAAGTAAGGGAAAGATAGGTCTGGGGGGATTTAGGGGTCCGGGGAGGACAGTACATGGGTGGGATTCTGCCCAACAGAAGAAACTGTGTCTGGCAGTGTCAGTTTTAATTTTAGAGGGCATGATGTCTGGCAAGGTTATAATGATTATTGTCTTAATACAGAAGAGGATCTGCTGACAAAATGAGGAGCCAATGATTGCCGGGCATCAGGGTCAGCAGAGGAAGATGTAGCAGGAAGAATAAATGGTGTCTAGACCAGATGGTGAAAAGAAAAGGTAAGACAACACTCAGGTCAGTGATACTGTGTATTCTGCCTGATTGTCCAATCACTGCTGTAGTCACTTGTAAGTTCTGCTTTGATCATGGGAGAAACTGTAGCCAAGCTCTTCAGCTGTTACAGAACTACAACTCTCATTATACCTGAAGCTTTGCAACAACTGGACATCCACTTAAACTGAGGAGATTTTAGACTTTGCAGCCCATTTTATTTTGATCGGGGTCTGACTGTTGGAACCCCCACAGAAAAAAAGGGCTGCATAGTCTAATATGCCTGGGCCTATTTTTGGTCCCAGTCCGGCCCTGACTGCCAATATATTAAGTATACTGGCATTGCAATGGCTGTTATTTTTAACCCCTAATGAACACAAGGATTTTTCATTTTTGCACTTTTAATTTTCCACCTACAGACCCATATGAGGGCACCACCAATTGAACTTTGTAATTACAATGATTTCACCAAAAAATCTACTGCAAAACAAAAAAAAAAAAAAAAAAAAAAAAAAAATATATATATATATATATATATATATATATATATATATATATATATATATATATTTGTGGGGGGGGGAATTGAAGAAAAAATAAAACATTTTTTTTGCTTTTCTGGGCTTCCGATTTTACGCAGAATCGGTAAAAATGACACCTTATCTTTATTCTGTAGGTACGTAAGATTTTGTTTCCTTTAAAAACAATTATAACTTTTTGTACAAAAATTGAGCATGTTTAAAAATGTCATATTCTGACCCCTATAACTTTTATATTTTGTTGTATATGGGGCCAACTGAGGGCTCATTTTTTGTGCCATGGTCTGTATTTTTTATCGGTTCATTTTTGTTTTGATGGGACTTTTTGATCACTTTTTATACATTTTTTTAGGTTATACAAAGTAACCAAATATACGCAATTGTGGACTTTATAATTTTTTACGCACACGCTATTGATCATGTGGCTTAATTAAAATTATATTTTTATAGATCGGACATTTATGCATGTGGCGGGACCACATAAGTTAATATGTTTTTCTTTGTATACATTTTTTTTAATGGGAAAAGGGGGCTGATTCAAACTTTTATTAGAGAAGGGGTTAAATCACATTTATTAACATTTTTTTTTACCTTTTTTTTATACACAATTTTTTAGTCCACATAGGGCACTATTACATGCAATCATTAGATTGCACACACTGTTCAATGCTATGCCACGTAATCAGTACTCCATTGCTCCAGCCTGCTAAGGCAGACTGTAGCCTTGGAGAGTCGATCAGACAGCAAGGAGGTAGGTAAGGGTCCTCCCACCATCATCTCAGCTGATCAGGACATTGCGATAATCCTGATTATCACCGCTGAGCTGCCGACATTGCATTTTCTGCATTCTAGATGCCACAATCAACTTTGATTGGTGCGTATAAAGGGCTAATGTCAGGCATCAGCAGCCCAATCGTCGGTGTCCGGCATTAGCCGCAGGACCGGAAGGATCCGATGCTCAGGAGCTCGCTTCATAGACCTGACGCATGGTAGTGCTGTATATATATATATATATATATATATATATATATATATATATATATTCATATATATACACACACATATATATATATATATATATATATATATATATATATATATATTCATATATATACACATATATATATATATATATATATATATATATATATTTATATATTTATTTGTGTTTTGTGTGTATGGTACCCAGTCCCGTCCCCCTCTTATCCACCTGTGCCATTTCAATCCCCACTTTGATCCCCCTTTTGCCATTTCAATTCCCAATCCTCCTGCCTCTGATCCCACTGTGTGATTTCATTTAATTCCCTCCACCCCCGCCTTCTTAGGATGTGGCACGTTTGACACTTGGCGACACTGACGAGTGATGGCTCTTCGGCGCAACATCAGCCGTCAGTCCAAGCAGCCACCACAGCTCACTGATTTAAAGTGGCCACTTTAGAACAGTGAGCAGTGGCGGCTGCTGTCTGCAAGACCGGATGGGTGGCAGTGGCACACAGTTTGAATGTGACATCCTATATTAACCCCTTAAGGACCAAGCGTTTTTTCGTTTTTGACCTTTCATTTTTTCCTCCTCACCCATAACCCATATGATGGGCAACAAAATAGAAGAAAAAAATGCCATTTTGTAAATTTTGGGGGCTTCCAATTCTATGCAGTACATTTTTAGGTAAAAATGACACCTTATCTTTATTCTGTAGGTCCATATGATTAAAATGATACCCTAGTTATATAGGTTTGATTTTGTCGTACTTCTGGAAAAAATCCTAACTACATACACGAAAATTAATACGTTTAAAATTGTCATCTTCTGACCTCTATAACTTTTTATTTTTCCACGTACAGGGATGAGAGCTCATATTTTGCACTGTGATCTGAAGTTTTTTATCGGTATCATATTTGTTTTGATCAGACTTTTTGATTGCTTTTTATTCACTTTTGTATGGTATAAAAAGTGACCAAAAATACGCTATTTTGGATTTTGATCTTTTTTGCGTGTAGCTTTGACCTTGCTGTTTAATTAACGATATATTTTTATAGTTTTGGACATTTACGCATGCAGTGATACCAAATATGTTTATATATATATATATGTATATATATATATATATATATATATATATATATATTATTTTATTTTTTTACACAGTTTTTTTTTTATGGGAAAAGGGATGTGATTCAAACTTTTATTAGGGAAGAGGTTAAACCACATTTATTAACTCTTTAGGGGGCTATAACTCTTTAGTGGGCTATGGGGTGCATAGCATAGCACTGATCAGTGTAATCTGCTCTGGATTGCTCAAGCCTGGATCTCAGATTTTGAGCAATCAAATGCCGATCGGACAGTGTGGAGCCAGGTAGGGTGCCTCCTGCTGTCCTCTCAGCTGTTGGGGATGCCACTAAACTAACCGGCAGCATAACTGCGCTAATCTAACAGGCAGCATATTCCGTTTTAGATGCTGCGATCAACTTTGATCGTGGCATCTAAAGGGTTAATACCGGACATTAACCCGATCAGCGATGTCCGGTATTAGCCGCAGGACCCCACATATACGAAGCGTGTTCAGCTTCTGAGTGCACTTCACAGATCGGGAGCCAGCCACGGACGTAAATATGCGTCTCTGGTCGTTAATGGGTTAAAAATACTGGACATTGCATTCCTGTAATTTTTTATATACCGTTACCGACAGGCCTATGGGACCCTACCAAGACGGGGGCCCGATATGCCACTGCAGGGGGGGCCCAAATTAATTGTTACCCCACTGGTCATAAGCGCAGATCTTTTAAATGAATTATTTCTCTGTGATTTATACATTTGCAGTAAAATGACCAACTAATTAGAATAGAAATCTTGTAAAATGTTATCCATCGCCATTTATTCTGTAACAAAGACAAAAAACATAACAATACTAAACCTAGATGGCAGAGAATTTCTCAAAATGTTCAACCAGAGGTAAAGAAGGATATCAAAGTGAACTTTTATTGTTAGGTATATCAATGATATAGGTATGCAAACAGAAGCCTGCTAAATTCAACAGACATATCCCCAAGAAAAGACAGTACAAGTTGATCGGCAGGTATGTCTTGGCTAGTGGCATTCCACATGTACAGTTATCCCCCGACCTGCGATGGCCCCGACATACGATAATTTCAACATACGATGGCCTCTCAGAGGCCATCACTTGTTGAAGGCAGCATCAACATACAAGGCTTTTGTATGTCGAGGCCATCGCATAAACGGCTATCCGGCAGCGCAGACTGCTTCAGCTACCACCGGATAGCCCTTTACGGTGCCCCGTGTGGTCCGGTGATCATCACTCAACTGTCCCCGGCGCTCTGGACCATCCTCTTGGGGCTCCGCTGCATCTCCGTCGTTCTCCTTCGTCGTCATCATGTCGCTGTGCACGCCGTCCCATAATCCAATAGGAGCAGCGTGCGCAGCGATGTGATGATGGTGATGAAGAGCGACAATCCCAGGCAGCAGAGATGAACCAGAGCGGCAGGGACAGGTGAGTGTAACTTCCTATACTTTACATTGCACGGATCCCTCAACATACAATGGTTTCAACTAACGATGGTTCATTTGGAACAAATTACCATCGTATGTTGAGGGACCACTATATACGCTGTTGAAGTAAGACACAGAGGAGCTGTACTGAAGTGACTCCACTGTCCTAGCATCCTCGTGTTGTCATGCCACGCCCCCTCAATGCAACTCTATGGGAGGGGGCGTGATGGCTGCCACGCCCCCTCTCATAGACTTGCATTAGGAGGATTTGGCGTGATGTCATGAGTGGCATGGCCGTGACATCACGATTAGAGATGAGAGAATCGAATCTGACGAATCGGAATTCATTATGAATTTCATGAAAAATTTGTTTTGCAACGAATGCGAATATCGCCGAAATTCTATTGCGCAAATTGCTTCATTAATCTCCATTTAGTGCGGTCCAAGCTCCAGGGCATCTAAAATAGCGGATCCACATGTGAGGACACTGGGCAAGAAATTCTGGGAAGGCGGGAAAGAGGGTAGGTGGGATAGCCCTGAATCACATTCAGGATGTAGCCTCTACCCCTCTCTTTAATACACTGCTGTAGAAAGTGACTGGGAGGTTAATGGCTGCAGTAAAAAGTATTTTCTGTGAAAAATGCACTGCTCTCAGTCCACCAGAACGCTGACGTGACTATGAGGGGAAACACTACTGGACAAAAGCCTGTCTGAGGATGACTAGCTGGAATATGGCTGCCGATTATATAGGGCTGTGACATCACAGGGGTGACTGGCTGCTGATAGGCTAGTACATTATTTAGATGTAGATATGTGGTATGCACTTATGAGGGCAGAAAAATGCGCTACAGTACGCTTAAAAAACATATTGGAATAAAACCCCAGCCATTGATTACTTTTGCCTGGGCTTTCATAGTACAATGGGGATCAAAAGTTTGGGCACCCCAGGTAAAAAATTGTATTCATGTGCATAAAGAAGCCAAGGAAAGATGGTAAAATCTCCAAAAGGCATCACATTACAGATTATACATTCTTATAATATGTCAACAAAAGTTAGATTTTATTTACATCATTTACACTTTCAAAATAACAGAAAACAAAAAAATGGCGTCTGCAAAAGTTTGGGCACCCTGCAGAGTTAGTATCTTGTACTGCCAGTGTCTGCCAGATCTTTCTGGAGGGATTGTGCAGTCAAACAAGGGTTTTGAATTGTTTTTCTCATAATCCTGCGAGCTGTTCTGTCTGATATTTTTCTTGGTCTTCCAGATCTTGCTTTAACTTCCACTGTTCCTGATGACTGCCATTTCTTAATTACATTCCGAACAGAGGACATTGACATCTGAAAACGTTTTGCTATCTTCTTATAGCCTTCTCCAGCTTTGTGAGCGTCAACTATTTTCAGTTTCAGGTTTCTAGACAACTGCTTAAAAGAACCCATGGTGCTGATTGTTGGGGCAAGGTCAGATGAGTCTGGGCATTTAAAACCTTTGAGATTGACATCACCTGGTCTTCCCAGATGATGATTGAGAACAATCCATGACACTGGCAGGTCTCTGAGGGCAGAAAAATATGCTACAGTACGCTCAAAAAACGTATTGGATTAAAACACCAGCCGGTGATTACTTTTGCCTGGCCTTTCACAATGTCTAGGCCCTTGACAGATTAACATGTACAAAATAGTACACTTTATAGATGTAGGTATGTCTTTGAGACAGTGACATTTTGGGTTTAGTACACAGTGACCGTGTGCTGCAGCACTGTTGTGTACTGCTGGTGTTGTGCAAAAATATGTTTTTTAAGCGTACTGTAGCACATTTTTCTTCCCTCATCTAAGTAGTGTACTATTGTGTACCTTATAATCTGTCAAGAGCCTAGATTCTGTGAAAGGCCAGGCAAAAGTAATCATCGGCTGGTGTTTTACTCCACTACTTCTTTAAGAGAACTGTAACACATTTTTCTGCCCTCTTTGTTCCACAACAAATGGTCTGCTGGTTTAACTAGTCTGTGGACCCTGGGTTCTCAACCTGGGGTACGCGTACCCCTAGGGGTACGCCAGGGGCTGTCAGGGGGTACGCGAAAGCGCTGTCAAATACCGGCCATGCATTGGCCAGTATTTGACAGAGCATAGCGGAGAAAGGCTGTGGCAGCTCACTGTACAGTAGCCGCAGCCCGAGCTATGGCCGCGGCTACTGTGAGTGAGCTGCGTGGTTGCCGGGGAGACGTGTGACCTCCCCTGACGTTGTGCAGACTTGCCGCACAGCGCAGGAGACGTCACATGTCAGTGCGGCCCCGCTGAACGGGGCGCGCTGCATCCAAGGGCAGGCCACAGGGGACCGCAGGATGCCAGGTAAAGAATAAAAACAAAAAGTTGAACACAACTGTATGGCACGGAGGGGGACTGTATGGCACGGAGGGGGGATATATGGGACATAGGGGGGATATATGGGATGGAGGGGGGATATATGGGACGGAGGGGGGATTTATGGGATGGAGCACAAGGCATTATGATAGGGGGGGAGAGGGATAATGGCGGAGGGGGGATGGGGAGTAATAAAGCACAAGGCATTAAAATGTAATGCCTTGTGCTTTATTTCTCCCCATCCCCCCTCCACCATTATCCCTCTCCCCCTCCATCTTAATCCCCTTGCGCCGTTTCCCCTTGCTATGATTCCCTTTTGCCATATCGGATAATAATGGCACAAGGGGATTAATATGGAGGGGGGAAAATGGCAAAAGGGGGATAAGAGGGAGGGGGGAATAATGACACAAGGGGATTAAGATGGAGGGAGGGATAATCTACCCCCCACCTCTCGATATTAATCTCCTTGTGCCATTATTATTCGATATGGCAGAAGGGGATCAGAGGAGGGGGGAATAATGGTGCAAGGGGATAAAGATGGAGGGGGAATAATGTCACAAGGGGATTAATATGGAGGGGGAGGGTTGATTATCCCCCCCCCCTTAATCTTAATCCCCTTGTGTTATTATTCCTCCTCCATATTTATCCCCTTGTGTTATTATTGCTCCTCCATCTTAATCCCCTTGTCCCATTATTCCCCCTCCATCTTTATCTCCTTGTCCCATTATTCCCCCTCCATCTTTATCCCCTTGTGTTATTATTCCTCCTCCATCTGTATCCCCTTGTGTTATTATTCCCCCTCCATCTTTATCCCTTTGTGCCATTATTCCTCCTCCATCTTTATCCCCTTGTCCCATTTCTCCCCCTCCATCTTTATCCCCTTGTCCCATTATTCCACCTCAATCTTAATCCCCTTGTGCTATTATTCCCCCCTCTCTCTGATCCCCTTTTGCCATATTGGATAATAATGGCACAAGGGGATTAAGATGGAGGAGGGAATAATAGCATAAAGGGATTAAGATGGATGGGGAATAATAGTACAAGGGGATTAAGATGGAGGGGGAATAATAGTTCAAGGGGATTAAGATGGAGGGGGAATAATGGGACAAGGGGATTAAGATGGAGGAGGAATAATGATACAGGGGGATAAAGATGGAGGGGAGAATAATGGGACAAGGGGATAAAGATGGAGGGGGAATAATGGGACAAGGGGATTAAGATGGAGGATGAATAATAACACAAGGGGATAAAGATGGAGGAGGAATAATAACACAAGGGGATAAAGATGGAGGGGGGATATTGGCACAAGGGGATTAAGATTGAGGAGTGAATAATGGGACAAGGGGATAAAGATGGAGGGGGAATAATAACACAGGGGGATTAAGATGGAGGGGGGAATATTGGCACAAAGGGATTAAGATGGAGGGGGGATGCAATAGTATAAAGGTAAGAACACACCTTTTGTCCGCGGGTACCCCTCATGCGCAAGTTCCGTACGAGGGGGTACCCGCAGACATACTTTCAACCTTCGGGGGTACAGTCGCAAAAAAGATTGAGAACCACTGCTGTAGACAGTATAATACACACCCAGCAGTCCATTCCTAATAGTACTAGGTTTAGTACACAGCGACTGTGTGCTGCAGCACTGTTGTGTACTTCTGGTGTTGTGCAAAAAATAAGTTATTTAAGCGTACTCTAGCACATTTTTCTGCCCTCATAAGTGCTTGCCAAATACATACATCTAAAAAGTGTACTATTTTGTACCTGTTAATCTGTCAAGGGTCTAGATACTGTGAAAGGCCAGACAAAAGTAATCCCCAGCTGGTGTTTTACTCAAATGCATTTTTTAAGCGTACTGTAGCGCATTTTTCTGCCCTCATAAGTGCATACCACATACCTACATCTAAATAGTGTACTATTTTGTACCTGTTAATCTGTCACGGGCCTAGAAACTGTAAAAGTCCAGGCAAAATAATCACCGGCTGGTGTTTTACTTCACTACTTCTTTAAGCATACTGTAGCACATTGTTTGTGCCATCAGAAGTGCATACCACATATCTACATCTAAATAGTGTACTATTTTGTACCTGTTATTCTGTCAAAGGCCTAGATACTGTGAAAGGCCAGGCAAAAGTAATCACCGGCTAGTGTTTTACTTCAGTACTTTAAGCTTACTGTAGCACATTTTTCTGCCCTCATAAGTGCATACCACATACCTACATCTAAGTAGTGTACTATTTTGTACCTGTTAATCTGTCAAGGGCCTAGATACTGTGAAAGGACAGCCAAAAGTACACACCTGCTGCTGTTCTAGACAAATACTATTTAAGCGTATTGAAGCATACTGTACTCCCCTCATATACGCACTAGGGATGTCAGGCAGCAAAGTGCCAGGACATGCACAGAGGAGTGGCTGAGGCCTAAATTCATCAAGAAGAGGTCGCAGCAGACTAGGGGTGAGTGGCAGCAGGAGTCGCAGCGAGAGGCCTGAGCTCCCGGCATCAGCTAGCGGTCGTGTCTCGACCAGCAAAACATCTGCCGTCATCAATTCGTTAACACGGTCATCCACTTCATCACAAGTGACATCTGATACCCCCAGTCAACAGTCGGTGGGTTCCTCAGATACAACCCTCAGTTGGCATGGCCCGGGAGCAGTCCCTATCCTCCCATTGCCTCAGTAATATACTGTCCCCCCCCCTCCAAAGAAGTATCTTATGCTGTTGATTTAGCTCCACTATTCAGTGAGGACTATCTAATAGAGGACAGTCAGCAGCTACTGCCCAGCCAAGAAGTGGAGAAGACATCCGCCGTTTCCTCCGCTAAGCGGGCAAGTAGTGATGAGGAGAGTGACGAGGGAGGCAGTGTTGCCAGCGTTCGGGGTCCTGAAGCAGACACTGTTGAGGAACCTTGGGAGGACATCAGTGACGTGCAGACACTTGTTGATGATGATGATGAAGCCGATCACAGTTGGAAGCCGGGTGCAGAAGGGGCTTCATCATCATCAGGAGAAGAGGGGTGCAGGTTGCCGGTGAGGCAGCAGCTGAGCCAGCAAGGTGGTAGCATGGTTGGCAGTCAGCATGGTGGCATAAGTGGAAATTCTGGAGCCAAACGTGCCTGGGGGAGACCACCTGCTTCACCATGTGCTGCGACACAATAAAGCAGCCTGGGAGAACAGTGGCTCCGATTTTATGGTCCAGCATCTGCCTCTTTCAGCCAGCCAAGGTTCCACCTCCTCAGCTGAAGGGAGCAGTATGTAATACCCTCCTTCTTTCGCTCCAGATGCTCCTGCTCCTCCTACTTTTAGTCAGTTATTCCGCCAACAATCCATCGGCGAAGCCATGTCCAAGAGACAACAGTATGCACCCACTCATCCAACAGTGCAGAAGCTTAATGTGCTCCTGTCCAAGTTGCTGGTGCTGCAGTCCCTCCCTTTTTAAGAGGTGGATTCTGCACCTTTCTATGAACTGATGGCTTTTGCCGAGCTGAGGTGGAGAGTGCCAAGCTGTCATTTCTTTGCGAAGAAGGCCGTACCAGCCCTGCACAATTTAGTGGAAGAGAAGGTGGGCCAGTCCTTGAGCCTCTTTTGGTGTGTACGAAAGTGCATGGCAGCGCTGATATCTGGAGCTGTAACTATGGTCAGGGACAATACATGTCCTTTAAGGGCCACTGGGGGAATGTGGTTCCTGCACAGCCACAACACCAACTAGGACAGGTCACACCGCTTCCTCCTCCACACCCTCAGGCCAATGGTCCTGTGACAGTGTGTGACTTTGTCTCCTCATCCTCCACCGTGACCTCAGCCTCCACTGCACAGACAAGTCTCATTGCCCCTTCAGCATACCATGTGTGCAGGGCACGGAGGTATCACAATGTTCTTCACATGGTTTGCCTTGGCAACGAGTCACACAGGGGAGGAACTGCTAAAAGTCATTAATAAAGAAATTGGAGCATGGCTTACTCCACGAAAACTGGAAATGGGAACCATGGTGACTGACAACGGGAAGAACACCTTGTCTGCACTGCGACAAGGTATGCTGAGCCATGCGCCCTGTATGGCACACATGTTCAATCTGGTTGTCAAGCGGTTTCTGAAGTGTTCCCCCCCATTTGCAAGACATCCTAACAATGGGAAGGAAACTTTACATTCACTTCAGCCACTCATACACCGCAAAGCACACCCTTCTTGAGCTGCAGCATCAGAACGGTATCCCCCTACATAGCCTTATTTGCAACATTGCCACACATTGCAATTCCACCCTCCATATGTTGGACCAACTATACGAACAGAGAAAAACCATCACGGATTTCTTGATGATCCAAACACATAGGGGGACTCCCCCGTGTAACTTCAATGTCAACTAGTGGTAGCTCATATGTGACACCTGCCGTTAGCTCAGGGCCTTTGAGGAAGCCACATTATTAGTTTGTGGCCAGGATTACGGGATGAATTACGTCATTCCACTGCTTCATTTCCTACACCACGTGTTGGAAACAATGGCTGGTCAGGGCAATGGAGATGTGGCGCCTACATCTCACGGCCACATGAGCCCTATGGGGCTGAACTGGAGGGGCACAGTGGAGCACAGTTTAGGTTTCGTCAAATGGGCAGTTTTTCTAGTCATCTGACAGGAGAGGAGGAGCAGGAGAAGCCAGAGGAGCTAGAGGATTATAAGGAAGGTAAGACGGAGGACCCAGACACACTGTGTCAGTTTGCAGTGGAGATGGAGTCAGGGAGTCCCTTCGAGTCACTTGCACAAATGGCACGATGCATGCTCACTTGCTTGCATAGTGACCGTCGAATTGTCACCATTCGGCAGTGGGATGAATTCTGGTTCTCCACCTTATTGAACTCTCTCTACTGCCACAAAATGGGGGTCTTTTTTACACCCACTGAGAGGGAGGACAAACTGACCTACTACAGAGACATCCTACGTAGTCAGTTGGCCGATGCCTATCGGTGCCATCATCCATCCTCTTGCAAGTCTTACTCGGGGGGCACCCTGCGCTCACCTTCCACTTCCATGGCTGCTGGGGAGGGGTGGGGTGGCCAAAGCAGTATCTGCTCCATCAACCTGAATCTACATTCGCTGATGAGTACCTTTCTTTACCAGTATGGTGAAGCAACTCATCAGCAGCAGGTAGACCTGGAGCAGGTCCTGAACCAGCAGGTGGTGGCATACCTTTACATGCTCATGCCAACACACCTTGAAGCCTTGAAGATCCACTGGACTTCTGTGCAGCCAAACTTGATTTGTGGCCACAAGTAGCAGAGTTACCCCTGGAAAAGCTGTCCTGCTTGGCCAGAAGTGTGCCATCAGAGCGGGTGTTTGTGCGGCGGGGGGTCATAGTCATCCCCCGAACTCGTCTGTCCATGAAAAATGTGACAGACGTGAAGGTGAATCAGGCATGGATATATCAGGCATGGATCAGGCATGAATTAGCAAGGATTTCCAACAACCAATGCCTGATGCATCAGAGAAGTCAGAGTAGATTGACCATGGTGCCACACCGAAACTTCACAAATATGTATAGTGCCAAACAGATTTAAGGCACTGCTCCCTAGATACAAACATTCCTTCACATCAGACCATTTTTCACCCACCTTTGTCACCGGGTACTGGTATTGCCACCCACTGCACCACTCACCGGGTCACTTTCAGGACTCCGGATGATGCTGCTGCCAAAAAATTGTGTCTGCTAAAGTTTGGGCACCCTGCAGAATATATAGCATGCACTGCCCCCTTTGCAAAGCTGAGACCTGCCAGTGTCATGGATTGTTCTCAATCATCATCTAGGAAGACCAGGGGATGCCAATCTCAAAGGTTTTAAATGCCCAGACTCACCTGACCTTGCCCCAACAATGAGCACTATAGGTTCTTCTAAGTAGTTGTCTAGAAATCTGAAACTGAAAATAGTTGACACTCACAAAGCTGGAGAAGGCTATGTGAAGATAGCAAAACCTTTTCAGATGTCAATATCCTCTGTTCGGAATGTAATTAAGAAATGGCAGTTAACAGGAACAGTGGAAGTTAAAGCAAGATCTGGAAGGCCAAGCAAAATATCAGACAGAACTGCTCACAGGATTGTGAGAAAAACAATTCAAAACCCACGTTTGACTGCACAATCCCTCCAGAAAGATCTCAAAACCGAATGACCATGGATTCAGGAGTTCGTCTGGCGCAGAGAGGAACCAAGCCTGATGAAGCTGCGCATGCGCAGCGAAACGCGTTGCATTTAATAAATCCATTGATTTTACTTGGCTTCCTGATGGTTCCTCTCTGCGCCGGACGAACTCCTGAATCCATGGTCATTCGGTTTTGATTTTACTTCTAGCCAGGAGGGCTGCAGTGGACCTTCTTCTATATTTCTTCTGAATTTTACCTTGTTGTGTGTGGGCGCACAACCAACTTTGGTAAGCGGCTTGGGAATTACCGTCCCCCACCCCTACTAACAAGATCTGCTGATCCCGCACATGAGGCGCCTTCCTCCCTCTCTCCAGAAAGATCTGGCAGACACTGGAGTTGTGGTACACTATTCCACTATAAAGAGATGCTTGAACAAATATGGTCTTCATGGAAGAGTCATCAGAAGAAAACCTCTTCTACGTCCTCACCCCAAAAATCAGCGTTTGAACTTTGCAAATGAACATATAGACAAGCCTAATGCATTTTGGAAACAAGTTCTGTGGATCGATGAGGTTAAAATTGAACTTTTTGGCCGGAATGAGCAAAGGTACGTTTGGAGAAGAAGGGGAACAGAATTTAATGAAAATGTCCAACTGTTAAGCATGGGGGTGGATCAATCATGCTTTGGGGTTGTATTGTAGCCAGTGGCACAGGGAACATCTCACGAGTAGAAGGAAAAATGGATTCAATAAAATTTCAGCAAATTTTGGATGCTAACTTGATGCCATCTGTGAAAAAGCTGAAGTTAAAGAGAGGATGGCTTCTACAAATGGATAATGATCCTAAAACACACCTCGAAATCAACAGGGGGATTACATCAAGGTTTTGCCATGGCCTTCACAGTCTCCTGACCTTAACATAATTGCAAATCTATGGATAGACCATAAAAGAGCAGTGCGTGGCAGACAGCCCAGAAATCTCAAAGAACTGGAAGACTTTTGTAAGGAAGAATGGGCAAAGATACCTCAAACAAGAATTGAAAGACTCTTTGCTGGCTACAAAAAGTGTTTACAAGCTGTGATACTTGCCAAAGGGGGCAGTGCAAGATATTAACTCTGCATGGTGCCCAAACTTTTGCAGATGCCATTTTTTAGTTTTCTGTTAATTTGAAAGTGTAAATGATGGAAATAAAATCTAATTTTTTTTTTATTTTTTATTTCTCTTTATTAAGCAGCAATTCTTCATTTTATACATACAATATGCAATATTTATAGTTTCCTAACAAACATCAGCCTCTTAATAATAAAACAAGATGGATACAACAATGTCCTAATTGTCTACCCATACAAATCTCAGTATAATCGCCCAAGTAGTCTCTGAATGCCTCGGGGGGGGGAAAAAAAAAAAAGGAAAAAGAAAAAAAGAAGAAATTAATAAAAGAATAAGGCCCCTCTCCACTCCGTTCCCTCCAGTCATCTCTCAAACAACGATTTGGCAGCCAGTCCCTTACACCTTGAATCTTTCAAGCTCTTATTCAGATTTATTATAGAAAAAATTTAGAGAGTTATTTATTTTATTCACGACTTATCAAACGAGTTTTAATCACAAAAAAGGGAATTTATTATACATTTCTTTTATAAAAGTTTTATTCTTTTTATTCTTGCCCCTCTCCCTTTCTCTATTCAGGACACCTATTCACCCAACATGACCAAATTTGGTTAAATTTCCCAAGATTACTTCTTTTTCTATATATGGCTCTTTCCCATTCAACTACCTGGTCTGTTTTATCAATAAAATCCTTGAAAGTTGGTACGGATGTTGACTTCCATTTCCTGGCAATCAAAATCCTTGCATTAAATAACATCCTTCCAACTGATTTTTCGAGATAAGTATCCAGTCCCATATTCCCCAAATAACCAAGGATACATATTTTCAAATCTTGGTGTATGGTTTTCGCAATTATAGTTCCTATATACTTTAAAATTAGATCCCAGTATCTCTGTATAGGCTCACATTCCCATAACATGTGCTAAATATTTGCATCCAGCATGCCACATCGCCAACATTTCGAATCTTGTACAGCCCTGATCTTAGCTAAGGAAAGTGGGGTCCAGTATGCTTGAAATATAATATATAATTGAGACAGTCTGGGTACCTCCCCCAGAGACTGATCAGGGATAGCATCCAAGACTGACCTCCACTCTTCCACATCCATTTCTGCCACCACTCTCCCCCTCTCAAAGGCAGGAACAAATTTGTTATGTAGCAAATGAGAAAGCAATACATTATATATCATGGATGTGGTTCTCTTTCTGCCATTCCAGCTCGTAATTAATTTCAGTATAGGCTCTTTATTTATCGAGAAAGATGTGAGTCTATTCTGTTTCTGTATCGCATGCCTTAACTGAAAGAACTGAAATAAAGAATGTTGGGGCAGTTGGTAGTCAGCTCTAAGATCCTCAAAAGACCTAAAATTCCAATATTTTCTAAACTTCCCACATTCCAATGAGGCTAATAAATCTCGGGAAGATAGAGCCCATGCTAAAATGCCCTCTGAGCTGTTTTCAGAGCACTGCCTATCCCAGCCAACTAAATGTTTACACTGCGCAGCAAGGAAGTACCACATAGGATTGGGCAAGGCTAAGCCACCTTCTCGTTTGGAACGCTGTAAATTCTCAAGTTTAAGCTTAGGCTTCCTTCCGTTCCATAACAGTTCCCTAAACTGGGAGTTTATTTGTTGGAACATTGTGGGAGGAAGCCAGATAGGTGAATTCAATAATATATATAAAAGCTAAGGCATAAGAATCATTTTTATCAAGTTTATTCTCCCTACTGGTGTTAGGGGTAATTTTTTCCAGGCATTGCTTTTGGTTTTAAATTAATTTATTAACCCCTTAACGACGCAGGACGTATATTTACGTCCTGCGCCGGCTCCCGCGATATGAAGCGGGATCGCGCCGCGATCCCGCATCATATCGCGTGGGTCCCGGCGCTAATCAACGGCCGGGACCCGCGGCTAATACCACACATCGCCGATCGCGGCGATGTGCGGTATTAACCCTTTAGAAGCGGCGGTCAAAGCTGACCGCCGCTTCTAAAGTGAAACTGAAAGTATCCCGGCTGCTCAGTCGGGCTGTTCGGGACCGCCGCAGTGAAATCGCGGCGTCCCGAACAGCTGATCGGACACCGGGAGGGCCCTTACCTGCCTCCTCGGTGTCCGATCGACGAATGACTGCTCCGTGCCTGAGATCCAGGCAGGAGCAGTCAAGCGCCGATAATGCTGATCACAGGCGTGTTAATACACGCCTGTGATCAGGATGAGAGATCAGTGTGTGCAGTGTTATAGGTCCCTATGGGACCTATAACACTGCAAAAAAAAGTAAAAAAAAAGTGTTAATAAAGGTCATTTAACCCCTTCCCTAATAAAAGTTTGAATCACCCCCTTTTCCCATAAAAAAAATAAAACAGTGTAAAAAAAAAAATAAATAAACATATGTGGTATCGCCGCGTGCGTAAATGTCCTAACTATAAAAATATATCATTAAATAAGCCGTACGGTCAATGGCGTACGCGCAAAAAAATTCCAAGGTCCAAAAAAGCGTATTTTGGTAACTTTTTATAACATTAAAAAATGAATAAAAAGTGATCAAAAAGTCAGATCAAAACAAAAATCATACCTATAAAAACTTCAGATCACGGCGCAAAAAATGAGTCCTCATACCGCCCCATATGTGGAAAAATAAAAAAGTTATAGGGGTCAGAAGATGACATTTTTAAACGTATAAATTTTCCTGCATGTAGTTATGATTTTTTCCAGAAGTGCGACAAAATCAAACCTATATAAGTAGGGTATCATTTTAACCGTATGGACCTACAGAATAATGATAAGGTATAATTTTTACCGAAATATGCACTGCGTAGAAACGGAAGCCCCCAAAAGTTACAAAATGGCGTTTTTTTTTCGATTTTGTCGCACAATGATTTTTTTTTCCGTTTCGCCGTGCATTTTTGGGTAAAATGACTAATGTCACTGCAAAGTAGAATTGGCGACGCAAAAAATAAGCCATAATATGGATTTTTAGGTGGAAAATTGAAAGGGTTATGATTTTTAAAAGATAAGGAGGAAAAAACGAAAGTGCAAAAACGGAAAAAGCCTGAGTCCTTAAGGGGTTAAAGGAGTGACATTCAGACTAATAAACTCTTGTACGTTTGTGGTTACGTCCAGACCTAAATAACTAATCTGTCGAACAAATTTAATACTGTTTTGGCCATGAACCTGCACCTCGGTTGCTAACCAATCTAGCAACATAAGGAAAGATTTTTGCAAATTTATTTCGATACCCGACAGCCTCCCGTACCGTCTAAATAATTTCATCGACTCCTCCAATGATATTTCTGTATCGTTAAGATATAAAAGAGCATCATCCGCATATAGAGAGATCTTACTACTATAATTACCATATTGGATCCCAACTATTTTCTGGTTAGCGCGAACATGCTCAGCCAACGGCTCCATGACAATGGCAAATAATAGTGGCGACAGGGGGCAGTCCTGCCTTGTTCCACGGAATAGCGGAAAGCTGTCGGATAATTCACCGTTAACTTTTATACGGGCCATGGGGGATTTATACATTAACTGTATCCACGATATAAACTTGGGGCCAAATCCCATTACCTCCAGAGTCTCCCAGAGGAAGGGCCATTCCACAGAGTCAAAAGCTTTCTGTGCATCCAATGAGAATATGGCCCTGTCTCTGGGAGAGTCCGTAGGGATCTGTAAGCTCAGAAAAATACATCTTATATTAATAGAGGTAGACCTGGTAGGAATAAAACCTGTTTGATCCGGATGTATTAATTACGATATTATTTTATTTAAATGGAGAGCAAGTACTTTAGCAAGTATTTTGATATCACTAGTTATGAGTGATATTGGGCGATACGATTCTGGCAGTTGAGAATCTTTCCTTTTTTTTTTTTAATTAGTGTTATTATAGCTTCACTCATTGATCTTGGAAGCTCCTGTTTTGCCAAAGCCACCTCAAAAAGATGGAGTAGATTTGGTAAAAGGACATCAGAATATTTTTTATACATTTCAGCAGGGAGACCGTCTACCCCAGGTGCTTTGTTGTTAGGTAGGAGGCTAATTGCTTTCTCTAGTTCCTCTATTGTCAATGGACCTTCCAGAGATTCCCTGTCATCCATAGATAATTTATTTAGAGTTATTTCCTTGAGAAATGTTTTGATTTCATCTTTAGTGGCAGCCATTTTAGAAGTATACAATACTGAATAAAATTCTAGCATAGAATTTAAAATTTCCTTTTTATCCTCTATAATATCTCCTTGCAAGTTTTTAAGTGCAGTGATATTCGAGGAGATATGCTGAGCTTTAGTTATATTGGCAAGCATCCGACCTGCCGTTTCCCCCTCCGCAAAATACTGCTGCTTTTGCATCATAAGTCTATTGTTTGCCTCCCTCAAAAGGCGACATTTTAATATTCTCTGAGCCTCATAATGATGTTTAACGTTGGTCTCAGAATGATCTTCTACAAATCTTTTTTCGGTAATAGCAAAGGCATCCCTAAGTGCATTAACCTGGGAAATACTGTCACGTTTCTCCCAGGCAATGTCCTTAACAAGAATTCCCCGTAAATATGCCTTCATTGCCTTCCAGATAATAATTGTAGATGTCGATCTATTATTCAATAAAAAAATATTCTTCTAATTGTACTTTAATTTTATTTTCATTTTTTTATATTTCCAGCCAGTATGGGTTGAGCCTCCAGAAGGATACCCTCTTGGATTCAGGCACAAAACAAAAAGAAATTCTTAAAGGGGAATGATCGGATAATGATCTGGCATCATAATAAATTTGGGCTAGATATGAATTCATAATATTGTTGCCTATTGCTAAGTCTATTCTTGACAATGAGTGGTAGGATGCAGAGCAGCAAGAGAAATGTCTAGTATTAGGATACTTATTCCTCCACAAGTCTATCAGACTCACCTCTTTAATTAAGTTACCCAGTGAAGTTATTTTAGAATACTGCTCTCGGCTCCGCATCGAACACCTGTCCATATAGTTGTCTATTACATTATTTAAGTCTCCAAGTATCAATAATGGTAGGTTTGAATATTTAGATAACATTGACAACACTTTATAAAAAATTACCGATGAGTACGGTGGTGGGATATAGATATTGAACAAAATCATTTTAACCGAATAAATATTGCAGACAATTATTAAATATCTCCCCTGGGCGTCTACACACTTCTCCACAAGACTAAAAGGAGTTTTACGATGTATAAAAATACTTACGCCTCTGGACAAGTGTGAGTATGTAGAGTGATATGAAAGCTGTATCCAGGGTCTTTTAATAGTGTGTAGGGTTTAAATGGGTTTCCTGCAAACAAAGCACATCAGAACAAGACTGAGAAAAATAATGAAAAATAGCATCACGTTTATTTTTGCTAGACATTCCACGAATATTCCAACTACTTATGCTCAATGCCATATAACTTCAAGAACATGCATAGCCAAAAGAGCATAAGACACTGACTGGGAGAGGGGGAAGGCAGGGTGGAGAAGCCAGAGGAGAGAAAAGAAAGGAGGGAGAGGAGGAAGAGAAAAAAAATAATAAAAAAACACACAAAAAAATAAAATAAATAAAAACACAATACAAAACACACACCCGAGGCACTTTCCCAAAAAATCACAGATCATCCAACTAATTATCTCACAATTACCCCGACCTCTTCTAATAAGAGGTATTGGAGGCATAGCTAACTGCCTAACCCTAATAACACAAGACCCCCTGCTTTCCCGTACGTTCCAAGCAAAAAATATTACAATAAAATATATTTAAAAAAAATATTACAATAAAAAAAAAAAAATTTAAGTTAGCGTCCATCATTTAGGACCTTTGCAAGCTTCATTCGGATCCAGTCAATCACTGACATCTTTGGATTTAAGAAAATGTTTACATTTTTTCTTTCCTCTTTTCTATTTATTTATTAATTAAGTAATAACTAAATTATATCACTAAATTAAATACTTAAATCCCCCCTTAGTTTAACAAAAATCTAACTTTTGTTCACATATTATAAGAATGTCTATTCTGTAATTTGATGTCTTTTGGAGATTTTCCCATCTTTCCTTGGCTTCTTTATGCACATTAATGCAAATTTTTACCTGGGGTGCCCAAACTTTTGATCCCCACTGTATATCTATAAATGTGTAGAAAAAAAATGTTAATAAATGTCACATACTGTTTGTAAAAGAGGCTCAAGTAGTCAGTTGAGCATGCGGCTACTGAAGTAGTCATGATGCCCCGGGCTTTAGTCCCACCCATTTAGGCTCAAATAATGTCTATCGAGGTATGAATGAGCAGCTTAGTCAGGGTCTGATGTCATTGCTCACAGCTTGGCTGTGAATCATGTCAGAATAGGCATGATTAGAGCCTAATGGGTGTGATTACAGCCTGGGAAGACATGGCTACTTCAGCAAGCCGCATGCCTAGTGACTACTTAATTTTCATTTACATACTGCATGTGACAGTTATAAAAGTTGTTTTCTCCACATTTTATAGATCTGCCAGCAGACATCCATGCATGGTAGGACATATGATATTAATCTCTATTACGTATTGCCACTCTTTAAATAGGATAAAACTTAGTGACTGCTTCCCTTTAAACACTGTTATCTTCTATGAGTCAGGCTGGTGATCATGTAACAAATTTATAGCAATAAAACCCATAGATGCAGCTGTGCTGGAATGGAACAGATGACACTGTAGGAATAGTTATGGTGAGTGTGCATTATATAAGTGCTTTTAATTATAAATAATATTAAAATGTGTTTTTCCTACAAAAAAATTATGTTAAAAAAAAAAAAACTAGTGAAGCCAGGGAAAAGCTAGTGAATACTAACAGTGAAATATAAAGTACAATTTTCTATTAAAAATGAATATTAGCCACTTATAATAAATAATGCTTAGTATAAAATACGACCGCATCATCTAACCCTACATTAAAACTGCTCTTTTAGTACAATGACTATATTAAAATCTCCGATTACCATTATTACTCGGCTATATTTATGATCTTTTTTATATTCAGTTTTTTTCCTTCAAATTAATTTCTATTGTTTACCTCTAGATAGGCCAACTGCCCTGAGACTTTCAAATCAATTTGCAAAATGTACTTGACATTACTCTAATTATAGAATTCTTGCATCAATAGAATTTTTTTCTTGCTCTTCATGAGGACATTGCAGACATTTTGAGATCTCATACAATGTAATATTAAGAGTAAATATAATCAGATAGATGTCTAAATCTGACCAATACTTCGAGGTCTATACTGACTATAAAACCAATCATGAAAGTTAACAATCTGACTAGAAATGAGCGGAAAAAAAATAAAAATAAAATCGATTTGATGCAAATAAATTCTTGGCAAATTTTTATTAGTAATGTATGTTAATAAGGTGTTTAATAAAGTGTGTGTGTTTCACTTTTTTCAATTTTTTTTATTTTTTAGGTAGTACTACAACTCCTAGCATGGAACAGACTGCTCCATGATGGGAGTAGTAGTACCGGTGCTAATAGACAGATCGCCTTTTAAAATTTTTTAGCTGGATGCAATTATCTCAGTCTCTCCAGATAATGCTGTAACCTACACTAGAAAACGTAAAAGTTTATCTGCTGCCTTAAAATAACAGTACAGAAAGGGGAGGGGAGTGAATAAGACTTAACTGTTAATATAATCAAATTAAAAGAATAAACACGTATTAGTGAATGTAAGCGTGGGGTAGAACTGATGTTGAATCCCCATCTAAAGACGATTGTAGTGAACAAAACAGTTAAATAAAGGAGAGTGTCAGATAATATCTTATGTAAATGGTTATCCCCACAATGTCCGACACATTTTGGTCAATGTGTGTGACCTCCTCAGGGACAGATGGGATATCAATAAACCAAATAACTTAATTTTGCAGCTAAATCAATTTCTGCAAAGAAAATACATACACACACACACACACACACACATATTTATATATATATATATATATATATATATATATAGGGTATTGATACAGTGCCAGCCCTCTTCTCATGTAAAAAAAAAATCTGTGCCACAATTTTTCCCACATCCAGGGATATATGCTAGTGGACATAAATGCGCCTAGGATCCAGTGACCCCTGTAAAAAAGGCAAGCAGATACAATATGCAATCAGGCTCGGTGCGAGATGGAGGCAACTCTCCATCAATGTGAGAGACTGGAATACAACCACATGTGATAGCTCAGGGTATACATAGAAGATTATAAAATAGTAATGATAGGGAAGCGGTAGATAGTCAAACCCCTTCCTATACGTATTTCAGATTGATTATAAAAAATTGTCAGACAATAAGTGTTACACTATGCGCTCCGGCCTCACACGCTGGCCGTGAGCACACGGTCCCCTTACCTTCTGCTGCCGACGGGGCTGGGACTCGCATCGCCCGCATGCGAGCACCAGTCCGTCACTCTCCGGGTGTTTCTCCTGCCTCTGCCTCCACCTCTCTTCCCCGGCGCATGTGTCCCCGTCCCTTATTGCGTGTGCGCACCGGATCTTTAAGATTTAAAGGGCCAGTATGCTCATTAGTGTAACCACCTGTGGCTTGTTTATAAAATCCTCCACCTTTCTCAGTTCTCTGCCGGACCTTTGTTTTGGCAGAGAACTGCCTGTTCAAGAAATCTAGGCTTCTGTTTCTTGGCTACATTGTCTCTCATCAGGGCCTGCAGATGGATCCAGATAAGTTGTCTGCATTATTGGATTGGCCTCGTCCCTCGGGCCTATGTGTGATTCAATTGGTGTTGAGCAGCATAGGCCATATTCGAATTCGCGAATATTCGCAAATAGATGGACGAATATTTGTTATATATTCGCGAATATTCGCATATTCGTAATATCCTCGTTATATTTTCGCATATGTGAAAATTCGCGTATGTGAAAAATTTGTGCATGCAAAAATTAGCATAAATAAAAATGAGCAAAAACGAAAATTCGCATATGCGAAAATTAGCATATGCTAATTTTCGCATATGCGAAAATTCGCACGCCAGTCTCACACAGTAGTATTAGAGCCTTCTTTACACCATACAAGCTGGAAGCAGAGAGGGGTGATCTCTGTGATGTGTACTGTGAAAAAAAAAACAAAAAAAACGAATATTCGTAATTACGAATATATAGTGCTATATTCGCGAATATTCGTGAATTTGCGAATATGCGATATTCGCGAATAAAATTTGTTTTGCGAATATTCGCGAGCAACACTAGATTCAATGCTTTCTGGGATTCGCTAACTATTATCATCAGTTTGTCCCACATTTTTCATCCTTGGTTGCTCCTATTGTGGCTCTCACTAAAAAGGCATCTAATCCTAAATCTTGGCCTTGAGAGGCTGAAGAGGCCTTCTCCCGTTTAAAGTCTGCGTTTTCCTCTGCTCCCGTGCTTACAAGACCTGATCCTGAGAAAGCCTTTGCTTTGGAGATTGATGCCGCATCTATTGGAGCAGGTGCCGTTCTTACTCAGATAAAAGCCAAGGGCAAGAGTGTAACTTGTGGGTTCTTCTCCAAGACTTTCTCTCCTGCTGAGAGGAATTACTCCATTGGAGATCGTGAACTCCTTGCTATCAAGCTAGCTTTGGAGGAATAGCGACATTTATTGGAAGTTTCTTCTCATCCGGTTAGCATCTACTCCGATCATAAGAATCTTCTATACCTTCAGTCTGCTCAGCGTTTGAACCCCCGCCAGGCAAGATGGTCACTGTTCTTTTCTAGGTTCAACTTCTTCATTCACTTCCGTCCAGCAGACAAGAACATCAGGGCTGATGCTCTCTCCAGGTCCTCTGACGTCATTGGTTTGGACTCCACACCTAGGCATATTATTCCTCCTAACCGTTTGATTCCTGACGCTCCTGCCGAGATTCATCAAGTTCCTCCAGGAAAATGCTTTAGGCCCACCAGATTGAGATGCAAGGTACTGAAATGGGGTCATTCTTCCTTGACAGCAGGACATCCTGGAATACGCAAGACCCTACTTCTTATTTCCTGGCACTACTGGTGGCCCCATCTTGAACATGATATTTCTGATTTTGTTCGGTCCTGTGTAACTTGTGCCCGTTACAAAACTCCTCGGCACAGACCTGCAGGACTCTTACAGCCTTTACCCATTCCAGAGACTCCCTGGTCGATATTGCTACGGATTTAATCACCGATTTGCCACCTTCTCATAATAACACTGTCATCTGGGTCGTGGTAGATCGATTTTCCAAGATGGCTCATTTCATTACTCTTCCAGGTCTTCTCCGAAGCTGGCAAAGTACTTCTTGTTGCATGTCTTTCGTTTACATGGTCTTCCACAGCATATAGTTGTCTCTAAGTTCTAGCGAGCCCTTTGTAACCATCTGGACATCAATCTGGACTTCTCCTTGGCCTACCACCCTCAGTCCAACGGTCAGGTGGAGAGGGTTAATCAAGTCCTTGAGACTTATCTTCGGCATTTTGTTTCAGCTCGCCAAGATGATTGGGTCGACCTTCTCCCCTGGGCTGAATTATCATATCATCTTAAGGATTCCGAGTCCACGAGTTTGTCTCCCTTTTTTGTTGTCTACGGACTCCATCTCCATCCTCCTCTTCCTCGCTCAGTCTCCTCCGGTGTGCCTGCTGTTGTAGAGCTGGTCCATGACTTCTCCCCCATCTGGCAACAGACCCGGCAGTCGTTGTCCCAAGCTTCTTCACGCATTAAGGCGCAAGCGGATAAAAGTTGAAAACCTCCTCCGTCCTTCTCTCCTGTTGACATGGTGTGGCTTTCATCCAAATACATCTGCTTCAAGATCCCCTGTTAAAAGCTTTGCCCCGGCTACCTTGGTCCCTTCCAGATTCTACAAAAGATCAATCCAGTCTCCTACAAACTCTGTCTACCTGCTACATTACGTATTCCCAATTCCTTTCACGTCTTTCTCCTCAAGCCTCTTGTCGTAAACTGGTTCTCTCAGAAGAATCCTGTCCCAACACCTGTCTCCGGCTCATCTGATGTCTACAAAGTTAAACAGATTCTTGATGCAAAGACTGTGAGAGGTAAACAAATTTTTTCTTGGTCAACTGGGAGGGGTACGGTTCTGAGGAGAGATCTTGGGAACCTGAGGAGAATATCCTGGACCGTGACCTTCTCAGGAGTTTTCTCTCTCATAAAAGGAGGGGGAGACCAAAGGGGGGGTACTGTTACACTATGTGTTCCGGCCTCACGCTGGCCGTGAGCGCATGGTCCCCTTACCTTCTGCTGCCGACGGGGCTGGGACTCGCATCACGGGATGCATCCGCATGCGAGCCCCAGTCCATCACTCTCTGGGTGTTTCTCCTGCCTCCACCTCTCTGCTCCGGCACGTGTGTCCCCGTCCCTTAGGGCATGCGCGCACCGGAGTTTTAAGATTTAAAGGGCCAATACGCTCATTAGTGTAACCACCTGTGGCTTGTTTATAAATTCCTCCACCCTTCTCAGTTCTCTGCCGGATCTTTGTGTTGCCTTGTGCCTGTCACGTATGGGCAGGGAAGGAGTGCTCACTAAGCTTATCCGCGCCTCTGTCCCTGCCTACTTGTCCGCCTATCCTAAATAATAGGCCGGAAATTGGTCGACAATCCCTTCCTAAATAAGTGAGGGGAGTCAAATGTCAATACAATAAAATACAATCCTGTCTGTTGTCAGTAGCAACAGGCAAACAAGCAACTAACAAAGACAAACTAAACATACACACATAAAGTCGATGTCAGTCAAACCGAGTCAAGCCAGGAGTGGGAAGAGGTGCCGAATCGCTATAACCAAAGATAAGTTAGATAAGAAGCCAAAAGTCAAGTTGCCGGGTATACAGGAAAATAAGGGATTGCTAGCTACTCGCGTAATGACCGCTTTCACAGGCATCTTCCCAGTGTCTGATGCCTGGTATTATAGGGAGATGCACATGTGGTCAATCAGTAGCTAGCCACTCAGACAGCAGGGCGTAACCCGGCAACCTTGCAACAACACCTTGTCAGCACCTGTTAACCCTGCTGGTGCTGACAGTGCCCAAGTTAAAGCGTTCCTTTGTATTGCCTTGCCGTGTACCAGATCTCCTGCTCTTGTGACTTGACCTTGCTCCTCTGCCGCCTGCCTACTGAACTCCTGCTACATCCCGACTACGCTACTGTGCCACCTGCCCTGACCTACTGCTATCCAGACTACGAATTGCCTCATCCCTCCTGTGCCTCGCATCTCCTCAGCCGCCTGTGTGGTCGAGCCATGCCATGGGTAGCGACCTGGGTGTGGCCTGCAGCTGCAAGCCCATCCTGCTTTGCGGCGGGCTCTGGTGAAGACCAGCAGCACCTTAGACTCCGCTCCCTGGTACAGTCCAAGTCATCTGCCACACAGGTCCAGCGGATCCACATACACCGGAGTTCCTGTCTTCAGAAACGTGAGTGTTACAATAAGTATGTATTAGAGGATGATAAAGGGATGTGAACACTGGTCCATAATCAGACACGACAGGTGTATGGGTATGAGGGGGAAGGGTATAGGCGGGGACCGAAAAAGGGGGGAACCCAACTATAAAATGCTGTTATGTATAAAAATCTAATATTATAGAGCAAATGGAGCACAGTGACATAAAATGGGAATTAAGGTCACCTTCTCCCTGTCTACGGGGGCGGGGGGTAGTATGCGGGGACCTAGGGAGCCTAGCTCTGAACCTGGATAATCACTCTGCTAGTCCCTATACCTAGGCGGGGTGGCCGCCTTAAAAAGGGCGGTCCTGCACAGTAACCTAATCTGATGCACCCTGGGAATCCCTAGTATAGAGGGATGTTCTACATCATGGGTTAGCTACAACCCCCACTCACTGCCTAACCAGACATCCCCTTAGTGAAGATCCCCTGTCACTGTGTCTCAATATCGCTTGCAAAGCACAACTTTTCATTCAAACTGTATAGGGTTACTGTATTAAGTGTATAAACCCAACACATTTTGTGTTGTAACAGCATTCTATCCAAATCTCCACCACGTATTGACGGACGTATATTTTCAATGCCATAGAAACGCAACTGTCTGATGTCAACACCATGTATCTCGTTGATATGTCTAGAGATCACTGTGTCTCTTTTATTTCTCACGTCTCCAACATGTTCTAGGACTCACTTCCAAAGTTTGCGAATCGTCTTCCCTATATACTTCAGGCCAACAGTTGGCTACATAAATTACTGCCTTGGTGCTGCAGTTGATGAAGCTTTTTATTTTGTATGTACGATTAGATCTGGGTAGTGGTTTCTGCTGGGTTTTGCTCATATATGTACAGGTGCGGCAATGGCCGCAAGCAAATGAGCCGACAGTTGCGTCTCTATTGAGCCATGTAAGGATGGGTGGCATTGGTGAGAGATGACTATGAGTGACCATGTCAGCTATACACTTGCCCTTTCGGTATGTTATTTGTGGGTATCCTCCTATCAGTGTCTGTAGATCCTCACCCATGAGTAGAATATCCCAATGGCGTTGTACAATCTCTCTGACAGGTCCCGACATATAATCAAAGGTGCCGATGATTCTGCACACATTTGGCTCATCTGCATGTTGCTTTGGGATGAGTAACTGTTCTCTAGGAGTGTTTTTAGCTGCCCTGTATGCAGAGGCTAATACATGATATCCCTTCTGTCAGAATCTCCCTCTTTAGACCCTTGCCTGTGCCTCAAACTCTGCCTCCTGTGAAGAGTTCCTCGTGAGGCAGAGACATCCCTCTATACCAGGGATTCCTAGGGCACATCAGATTAGGTTCCTGTGCGGGACCACCCTTTTTAGGGCGGCCACCCCGTCTAGGTATTGGGACTAGTATAGTGATTATCCAGGTTCAGAGCTAGGCTCCCTAGGCCCCCGCATACTACCCCCTGCCCCCGTAGACAGGGAGGAGGTGACCTTAATTTCCATTTTATGTCACTGTGCTCTATTTGCTCTATAATATTTGATTTTTATACATAACAGCATTCTATAGTTGGATCCCCCCCCCCCCTTTTTCATTCCCCGCCTGTGCCCTTCCGCCCCATATACTCGCTCGAGTCTGATTATGGGCCAGTGTTCACATCCCTTTATCATCTTCTAATACATACTTATTGTCTGACTATTTTTTTATAATCAATCTGGCAAGTCTGTCATAATGACGGGAGTTAAGCAGAGATTAAAAAAGAGTGCATACACTAGTTATTTCCTCCCTTAAACTCAAGTTAACAACCGGATCCCAGACAGACCCCATTCAAGTCAATTACAAGATGTGAATACTCCTTGAAGTACGTACTTCACATGCTGTCCCTTACAAAGATCTACTCCTTACAGCTGCTATCCCTAAAAAAGCTGCTGCAGCTGCATGCATAGACTTTTATGGCGCCTCTGGCCAACCCCTATACTACCTCCTGATTGAATGGATTCCATTTGCAAAGCATTACTGCCTTCCTTCCTTGAGGTGATCCTTCCTCCTTGGAAGAAAACTGGCTAAACATGTGATCCTATTTCCTTGCAAGGTATTCTGGCTTATGATCATGTGATCCTCCTTCTATTCTGAAATGGCGTAGACATAATTTTACATGGTTCATCCTAATGAACCAGTGAATGTTCACCTTCATGGCAAAATTAACTTTTGCTAAAGTTCAGGCCAAATAAAAAAGTTTGCGAGTATGGTTCCCTCAATGCTATTCAAGATGCAAGCAGAAAAGATGGAATAGGAGCTCTGAGAAATGCTTCTTTCACTGTGACACAGACCTTGGTTGTTCTACTTTTGTGGCCCTACAGCAGGTGTGCTGCTGCATTACATACTGTACAATATCATTGCTAACGGGGTTGCCCAGGGAGCAGAAAAGGTCTTACCTGTTGTGTTCCCTGGCACTTATTTCCTCCCTCTGTACATCTCAGAAGTCTAACTTCAAAGACAAGAGGGGCGGGTGCCAGTCTCTTCCCTGGCAATTTCTTTACTTCATATTTCCAACTTTATCTTATTTTAGCAATGTTTAATGTTGTCATTACTTTTTATAACAAATGCAACATATTTCTCAGGCATTTTGTATACTATTATCATTATTTGTTTATCCCCGAAACACTGGAGTAATGAACTGATGTTTATAAGCAGCTGTGAACAACATACCATTCCAGCTACAAGCTAAAAATAAATCACCATGTATTGCAAACAATCGATTGTATTATCTGGTAAGCAAAATGTTGTATATCCAGAATGTTAAAAACAAATTTAATATGAGAACATAAATGTACATTTATTGGAATAGTTTAAAGTTATAATTTTTCTACTCATAAAATTTCACTTTTCTTTTTCTAGACAGAACAAACCTTGCAGGACTGACCTTCTGGCAAATGTATAATTTTTCAGTTCTCTGTGGTTCAGCAAATGATATGCTTTCTTATAGCTCCATCTTCAGGAATAACCTATTCCAGTACTACAAACTGTTATGCTTCACCTTGTATTCTTCTAATACTGATAGCAGAAAAACATTAGTTTGTTAGTTAATACACTAAACATCATTCAGAATGTGAATTTAACCCATACTAGAATATACCGTATATACTCGAATATAAGCCGAGTTTTTCAGCACAATTTTTCGTGCTGAAAACGCCCCCCTTGGCTTAAACTCGAGTGTCAATCCCTTCTCAGTGGTCTTCAACCTGCGGATCTCCAGATGTTGCAAAACTACAACTCCAGCATGCCTGGACAGCCATCAGCTGTCCGGGCATGCTGGTAGTTGTACTTTTGAAACAACTGGAGGTACGCAGGTTGAAGACCACTGCAGCCTTCGTCATCATCCAGACACCCCCTTTAGTTTTCTACTCGCCTCCCCTCGGTGGGAAGGAAGGGTGAGCTGGTCCGGGCCATCTATGCTGCAGGGACCGTCTGGTGGGGAGGGTTATTCGTTCCGGGCTGTCCATTATCACCGGGGGGGGGGGGTGGCCCTCTTCTCCGCGCTTCAGGCCTGCCCCGGACTAGTGATGTTCCGTTGACGACGACGCACAGGGACGCGCATTAACGTCCGTGTGTGTCGTTGTCAAGGCAACGTCACTAGTCCGGGGCCGGGCCCGGAACGCGGAGAAGAGGGCCTCCTGGGTGAAAATGGACAGCCCAGAACGACTAACCCTCCCCACCCTACGGTCCCTGCAGCATAGATTGCCCGGACCAGCTCACCCTTCCTTCCCACCGAGGGGAGGTGAGTCGAAAACTAAATGGGGTGCCTGGATGATGATGAAGGCCGCAGTGGTCTTCAACATGCGGACCTCCAGAGGTTTCAAAACTACAACTCCCAGCATGCTTGGATAGTAGATGGCTGTCCGGGCATGCTGGGAGTTGTAGTTTTGCAACATATGGAGGTCCGCAGGTTGAACACCACTGATGAAGGGATTGACAGGCTGTACTGATGAAGGGGGGGATGATGACGGAGGTCTGGATGATGACAGGGGTCTGGATGATGACGGGGGGGGATGATATATTTCCCACCCTAGGCTTATAGTCGAGTCAATAACTTTTCCTAGATTTTTGGGGTGAAATTAGGGGCCTCGGCTTATATTCGGGTTGACTTATACTCGAGTATATACGGTAATGTACTAGAACTTATGTGTATGGCAAATGGACACTTAAAAAGGTACTGATGTCTTTTTTTCTTTTATTCTAAATTAAATAAAACTAAGACCTCATGATACTTCTATATACAGTTTAATAGCTAATAATTAGTGTTGAACGGAATTTTAAAAAGTTTTGCTCGGTAAGCTTGCTGAACTTTCCGAAAAAGCTTGTTTTGTGGTGAAACGACAAAGAAACAAGTGTGAATAACACTGTTCAATGGGGTATTCTGCTGTAAACATCTTATCCCCTATCCAAACATGTGATCCTATTTCCTTGCAAGGTATTCTGGGCTTCTTGTCATATGATCCTCCTTCTTCTATTCTGAAATGACATTGACACCATTTTACCAGGTTCACCCTAAACGAACCAGTGAATGTTCACCTTCATGGCAAAATTAACTTTTGCTTAAGTTGGGGCCAAAAAAAAGCATAGGGGATAAGATGTTAGATCGCGGTGTTCCTGCCGCTGGGGGTAAGGGGATAAGATGTTAGATTGCGGTGGTCCTCCCACTGGGGACCCACACGATCTCCGGGCCAGCAGTGGCTTGCAGCTTCCGCGTTCGCGATGTCACACCACGCCCCTCCATTTATGTCTATGGGATAGAGGATAAGATGTTTACAGCCGAGTACCCCTTTAAGAGCTCTTAATCCCTATATAACACTGCTAGGTCACCTAGGAATGTATCCAAGTAGTTTTAAAGTGGTTTGAAGGCTAAGTTAATGTCAATGTTATGGCGACATAATGTTATGGCGATCCATGGTAACTAACAGCTTGTTTGAAAACACACTACACTTGCGGATTTTGTATGCTTTTGAACTTAAGAATAAAGGTAATCATGTATTTTAATGTGAAGATACCACTGCAGAGGTTGTGAAGCATTCTCTCAGCACCGAGGGGTTTGGTGCTAGAAAGCCATGGCAAGCTGGCTGCATAGCTACTTCCTAGACATGTGGTTCGGCACGAATGTCTAATTTACAAAATTTTACAGTTTTTGAGCATTCGGACCGATCCGAATGCACGAAAACATATTTTGAACATTCCGGAATAGCCACGATAATACGAGTAGCTAAATAACCAATGCATTTGTTATTTACCGAATGCATGCGGTAAATAACGAATGCATTCGTTATCCGTAAAGGAACGTAAAGAATTAATTCTAATATCAAAATAATAATAAAAAAGATACAGTAGTGATGGAAAAACCCTATGCATTTTTTTTAACTTAAATAAATAAAAAAAATGCATAGGGTTCCCCGTATTTTCATTCTCAGCACAATACCAACCAAACAGCAACAGCTTGACGTTACCAGGGTGGGCGAGGACCATTGTTACTGGCCCTCCCCAGCCTAAATAACGCCAGCCTGTTACCGCCTAGGCCTAGGAGCGCCATTTTTGACGCTCCGGTCCTGTTGGTACCGGCTCTTCCCATCACCCCTGTGGCGGTGGGTATCGGGGTAATAATTGGGGGTTAGCGCTAGCTGTTTTTGGGGCTAGCACTAAGCCCTGGCTTAGTAATGGATTCTGTAAATAAGACTGGCTTCCACTACTAAGCCTGAAAATTCAATAAAAATAAAAAAAAAACACAACACATTGGAAAAATTATTTTATTTAAAAAAACACTCCCCCACAGCCCTCGTTAACCATTTTATTAAAATAAAAAAATATATATCCGCCGTAATCCATCAAATCCGCAGTAATCCTCTGCATACACGGATATGAAACGAGAAGAAAAAAAACACAAAAAATTGGTTATGACATTTTTGGCGCAGTCTGCTGGGGAGAGCACCCATGATGCAATGTTTACCCAAACAGGGAGCCACCAATTGGTGCAAAACTACAACTCCCAGCATGCCCAGACAGCCTTTGGCTGTCTGGGCATGTTGGAAGTTGTAGTTTAGCAACAGCTGCAGTCTCCCTGTCTGGGTAGACACTGCCAGAAGGGTCTGTTCCTATTATACAAAACGGACAATGTTAACAGAGCTTCAGATTAACTAGCCTGGTTCCGTTCTGTAGCTCCGCTTCCTAATGGCATCATCACTAGGGGGCGGAGCTACATGGACCTGCCCGGTACTCGAGCGAAGTAAGCGGACTTCGTCTTCTGTATACACTAGATACAGCTATCTATAGATAGCTGTATCTAGTGTATACCGCCCAAAGGGTTAACCTACACTGTCCAGCAGTGTAAGTTAACTCTTTCCTTGCTGGGCTTGTGCATAGCGCCCAGCTCAGCAAGGGGTTAAGTTAGCCAGCAATGTGTATACTGTATACACATTGCAGGCTCACTGTAAGTTCTTGCTGGGCAGTAGATATACAATGTATACCTACGGCTCAGCGTCAGCTGTTCTCCCGGCTCTGTAGCCCTGAGAACAGCTGATCTCAACATTCACATAAGGATGATCGCAGCGGGTGTCAGGAGGAGTGAAATCCGCTGGGTCTGTCCCTTACTGCAGGTATTAATACTCCCAACATGGAGCACACTCTGCTCCATGCTGGGAGCTGGAGTACCTGCTTTAATAGACATATCGCAGCGAGTGTAACTTCTGACACCCGCTGCGATCTGTCTATTAATGCAGGTACTACAGCTCCCAGCATGGAGCAGAGTGTACTCCATTTTGGGAGTAGTAGTACTTGTAGTAAAGGAAAGATCACTGCGGGTATCACTCCTGACACCCGCTGGGATGCACCTGTATAATGTATGGATGCGGCGGCCGCTCTCCTATGGTCCCCTGCATGGCCGTATATATACACATATTCCTATTTCTCACAGAGAGCTGTGATTGGCTGGAACCATCTGGCCAATCACAGCTCTGCGGGAAATATGAATATGTGTTTATATACGTGAGTGCAGGGGACCATAGAAGAGCGGCCGCAGCATCTATACATTATACAAGAGGATCGCAAGGGACCCCGGCGATCTGTCAATTAGTACAGGTAACTACTACTCCCATCATGTGTTCCATGCTGGGAGTAGTAGTACTACCTAAAAAATGTTTAAAAAAAAGTGAAAAACACCCACACACACATTTTTAGTACTTTACCCGCTCACATAAATTGATCCCTGTTTAAAAATTAATAAACATTTCATAATAAAAAAGATTCATTTCGTTAGATTCTATTTTTTCCATCACTACTCTATCTTTTTTATTATTATTATTTTATGGTACCATACAAAATTTTAATAAAAAAGTCCAAAAAAGAATAAAAAGATTTACCGAATGTACCCGAATACCATATGTATCCGAAAAAATCAGGCCCGAACACCCGAATACCGAATGTATCCGAAAAATCAAAACCGAAAATATTACCGAACCAAAATTTTTTTTCAAAACGAAAAAAACAAAACAAAACGAAAATTTTTCTAGTGCGCAAGTCTACTACTTCCTATAAAAATCCAAATTATACTTCTTCTCAGAAGGTGAAAAAAAATCCCCATTTTTAGCTTCATACTGAGGGTCTAAGAGTTTGGCTATCCAGTACTCCTCTCTCTCCTTCAAGTGCTTAATATACCTGTTAGTGCACAAGTAAGAAAACATACAGCTCGCCATCCTTGCCAGCTTTTCCGAGGGCCAGGCTTGTCCCATCCACTACTGCCAATGTTGGTCATCATGATCCTCGTCATCATCATCCTCATCATCACTGTCACCTTGTGTAGGTTCCTCATCTTCATCCTTTTAACAAAATCCATCTCCAAATCCTCCTCCTCAGGTCCTTATACTGATCCTCCTTATCTAACGCCTCCTCAAGAAGAACATACATATTGCTGCAGGCCAGGTGTGAGCCTTCCTCCATCCCTCCAAGCTCAATTATCACCCATGAGTGTTTGTTCTAGAAGGAATATCAGCCACATAGCATCACTAATTCCATTGTTGTCCTTGCTGACAAATTTTCTTCTTTGAAAGGCCTGAGCATGGTAAAGGTGTCTCTGATTAACTGCCAATGCCTTAGCTGAAAGTAACACTGCCTCCAAAATCTCTCTACTGCATTAGGAAGTCTATCACCACTTTGTGCTGCTTATACAGGCGGTCCAACATGGGTAACGTTAAGTTCCACCGTGTTGGAACGTATCAAATGAGGCAGTGTTGAGGAAGACCATTCTCGCACAGTAGGTCAAGGAGGGCATGTTAAAAAGTTTAAGAACTGTTAAACCAATCAAAACAATTCCTGCACTTAGGCACTCAGGCACAACACTGAGACCACCACAGTTTCTTAAAAAACTTTAAGGACAAAATTACACACATGTGCCATACTGGGAGAGTGTGTCATGCCACACAGCCACAATGTTTGTACCATTATGTGTGACCACTTTTTCCAATTCAGATTGTGAGTAAAAAGTGTGAAACTCCCTGTTGCAAACCGGGCAGCAACTCCTCCACTATGTGGCTTTTCTTGCCCAAGCTTAACAGATGTAAAATAGTGTGGCATTGATTGACTTTACACGGATTAAAGGAGGAAGAGGAGGAAGGTTAAGCTGTGCTGTTGCTGTGGAGAAGGATTTAGATATGGAGGATAGATGGCAGATGGCAGAAGTTGAAATGGTTTAGTGCAACTGTGTGGGTGTCACTTCTTCTTTAAGGCCTTGTTATGATGCAGCCTCATTCTGCAAGATGTTGACCCAGTGGACCGTAAAATACACTTATTGGCCTTGGTCATAGCTACTACACCAAGTATTTTCCATCCACTGTTCTGACAACTGCATGAAGTTGACCACCCTCCCACCACATGATTGTGCAAAGTGGGGACTATTTTTTTGGCAAAATAATGTTAACTTGGTTTGCTCCACCTGGACTGGCAAAACCCCATTAGATGCCTAAAGGTCGTTGAATCAACAAGATGGTACGATAGTGCCTGTACCATCAACAACTTGGCAAGGTTCGAATTATGCCAGAATACAACAAGTTAACTGGGTAGATTCTGTTGTCTGCATGACATAGATTTCCCAATACAAATGACAGGATAGAAGAGAAGGACACCACACCACTGTCCCATGCATTCTTGTGATGTTGCTCCATGGGGGAGATTTATCAAAACCAGGAAAAGTTGCTGAGTTACCCATAGCAACCAATCAAATTGCTTTGTTCATTTTTCAGAGGCCTTTTCAAAAATGTAACAAGCAATCTGATTCATTGCTATAGACAACTCAGCAACTTTTCCTCTGGACAGGTTTTGATAAATCTCCCCCTATGTTCCTACGTGGAGATGTAGTTCCTATATTCGTACCCTGGCCATGTCTTTTTCTGTCTTCGCAGATATAACACAGTGCCATGTTTTCTGCATCTGGTAAGGTATAATTTTTTTTCCATATAACAGAATGCCAGACAGGAACACCTGATTGTGCCCCTCCTTTGGAAGTTTTTTTTCTCAGGCTTACAGATGTAGCAATGCCACCGTCATCTGAGCTGATCAGACATTTGACATGTGTCGTTGTCTTACCTTGCCTATGCTCTTTTTCGCTGACAATACCACTATGTTCCTGCTCTGAACATGTCACCTCTTCCTCACCTGTTTCCCACATCCTGTACAATACTACATGATTATCAAACTATTCATCATTGTCCTCACCACTTCTCTCAGTATAAACCTCTGATGTGCGATTATTTTTATAACTTTTTGCTCCCCCTCAGCATGTCCATAATGATTCCCTACTATCTCGCCACTACCCCTACCACCACCAGTCCCACTGGTGCTACGCTTGGTCACTGCTTCCACCTCGAAAGGCAGACTGTCTTTCAACACCTCCACATGGCTATAGTTATTTTTCTGCTTAACACTAGTGGGGCACAAGGGGGAGCAAAGACAGAGATGATGAAACAGACAAACATTTCCATTGTGCCATGTATCTGTAGATGATGAGGAATCTGCTGACACCGTCCTCAATGACATATCTTCAGACTTTTCTCTCTCCTGAGGTGACAGAGAACAAGTCAACCATTTCTCAATGGTCATATAAATCGTGTTACCCTCCAAAACAACAGAAAGACATGGACAACTTTTTCTACTACTACTACAACAACCTTTCCTGGGCCTGGGCAAATGGATAGTTCCCACAGAGCTGGTACCACCACCAACATGCTTTCTGGCAGAGGACATGGCAGGTGTGCTCTGTCCTCTACCTCTTCCTCAGTCAACTATTCATTTAAGAGATTTTTTTTTTATTATTTGGAAAACTATTGGAGGTTATTGGTATGTTGTTAACGTGATTTTGCACTCACCAAATAGTCAAGTAGTAGAGAAACTACCTGTCAACTTGCAATCCTATTACTTTTAAACACTGTTATGTTAAAAAAAAGGTAGAATTACTGTATGTTTGATTAAACTTAAAAAAAAAAAAATACACATAACTTGTCCTTAGATGACTATGCCTCATTTACACTCAGGGCTTTAAAATGCATATGAATGTTTAACATGAGTAGAAATACTGTATATTTAATAAAACCCATAACATACACGTAAGGTGGCCTAAAATGCCTCACAACTCTTTTTTATTTAAAATTATGTTGAAATACAGGTCAGCCCAATACTTTGCTTAGCTTGGTTGGTATTGTAATGTTACAGCTTTTATGGAGTCAAACTGCTGGAATTTGTGGTGCACTAACTGAGCAAAGTAATTCAAGAGGTCACTGTCTGAGGTCAGCCCATGCTCAATACTTTTCTCAGCTTGTACGTGATAGATTTTGTGGGGTTGTTCTGCAGTGACACTGCTGGGCTTTCTGGGATTTATAGTGCACCAACATGGCACAGTAATGCAAGTGACAAAGGTCACTGCATTACTGGGATCAGTAGTTCCTGTGCACTTCTCTCAGCTTTATTTCTCCAAGATGGTGGCCAATGCAGTGTATAGGGCTATAGCGGCTTCTTAAACTAACCCCGATGCTGTCTTCTGATTGGCCTGGAAGTTGTGAGTCACATAAATGCAATCAAGGATTGTATAATTTGGGGTCATGTGATCTTGCTGCTAGCTGCAAGGTATGATGGGCTCATCGGTGTCATCTTAATGTTCCCAGTACTTCCTCTTTTTATTTAGGCACCAAAATGGCATGTTCTTCATTAGAGATGTTGCGAATTGTTCGCTGGCGAACAGTTCCCAGCGAACTTAGCATGTTCGCATTTGCATCGCCGGGCGAACATATGTGAAGTTCGATTCGCCCCCTATACTTTAACATTGCGGTAAACTTTGACCCTGTGAGTCACAGTCAGCAGACACATTACAGCCAATCAGCAGCAGTCCCTCCCTTCCAGACCCTCCTACCTCCTGCATGGATGCTATTTTACCTTCATTCGGCATGCTACAGGCTTAGAAAGTGGAGAGACAGAGAAGCTGCTCCTGCTGTAATAGGGAAAGTGATAGCTACGTTGCTGCTAGGTGGTGTATTCAGGGTCCAGTTTACTCCTACAGCACTAGTGTAACATCTACTTTAAGGACAGCACCCAAAAAAGCCCTTTTTAGGGCTCAAATATCAGTCCGTGTGTCTTGCAACAGCTGGAGGCACCCTGGTTGGGAGGGAACCGCTAGTTAAAAGGGGTACTCCAGTGTAAAACTTAAGTTCCTTCAAGCAACTAACTACAGTATTAAAAGGGCTATAAGTTCAGTCCGTGTGTCTTGCAACAGCTGGAGGCACCCTGGTTGGGAGGGGACTGCTGGTTAAAAGGGGTACTCCAGTGTAAAACTTAAGTTCCTTCAAGCAACTAACTACAGTATTAAAAGGGCTATAAGTTCAGTCCGTGTGTCTTGCAACAGCTGGAGGCACCCTGGTTGGGAGGGAACCGCTAGTTAAAAGGGGTACTCCAGTGTAAAACTTAAGTTCCTTCAAGCAACTAACTACAGTATTAAAAGGGCTATAAGTTCAGTCCGTGTGTCTTGCAACAGCTGGAGGCACCCTGGTTGGGAGGGGACTGCTGGTTAAAAGGGGTACTCCAGTGTAAAACTTAAGTTCCTTCAAGCAACTAACTACAGTATTAAAAGGGCTATAAGTTCAGTCCGTGTGTCTTGCCACAGCTGGAGGCACCCTGGTTGGGAGGGGACCGCTGGTTAAAAGTGGTACTCCAGTGTAAAACTTAAGTTCCTTCAAGCAACTAACTACAGTATTAAAAGGGCTATAAGTTCAGTCTGTGTGTCTTGCAACTGCTGGAGGCACCCTGGTTGGGGACCTCTGCTTAAAAGGGGAACTCCGCTGGCAACCTTTTTTGCTCATTGTCACACTAGTGAAAATCACATTTGGTGTGACAGTTGTTCAAATAAAAATAAAAATAAATACATTTTTTGGCTGTGAAATAAAACCAGTGCTGCCTAAAGGGGGGCTCTATGTGCTGCCTAATATGGGGGAATCTATGTGCTGCCTAAAGGGGGGATCTAAATATATGCTGCCTAAAGGGGGCTCTATGTGCTGCCTAAAGGGAGGCTCTAACTATGTGCTGCCTAATATGGGGGAATCTATGTGCTGCCTAAAGGGGGGCTCTATGTGCTGCCCTTAAGGGGGGCTTTAACTATGTGCTGCTTAACATGGGGGAATCTATGTGCTGCCTAAAGGGGGGATCTAACTCTGTGATGCCTAAAGGGGGGATCTAACTATGTGTTGCCCAAAGGGGGCTCTATGTGCTGCCTAAAGGGAGGCTCTACCTATGTGCTGCCTAAAGGGAGGCTCTACCTATGTGCTGCCTAAAGGGGGGCTCTAACTATGTGCTGCCTAATATGGGGGAATCTATGTGCTGCCTAAAGGGGGGGGGGTCTAACTATGTGATTCCTAAAGGGGAGCTTTATGAGCTGCCTAAAGGGGGCTAAAGCACGTTATTCCAAAGAATTTAGGAATAATAGGTGATTTATGCCCTTTATGGATTAAAACCAGACTCTGCATCAACCATGTAATTCTCCATGGGAGTTTTGCCATGGATTCCACTCCGGCACGCCACAGCCCAGGTGTTAGTCCCCTTGAAACAACTTTTAAATCACTATTGTGGCCAGAAAGAGTCCCTGTGGGTTTTAAAATTCGCCTGCCCATTGAAGTCAATGGCAGTTCGCGCGGTTCCCGAACATTTGCGGAAGTTCGCGTTTGCCATTTGCGAACCGAAAATGTTATGTTCGCGACATCACTATTCCTCATCCGTTCTGTTATTATTACAGCTCTGAGCCTGACAAAGTTCAAACGCTTGGCGTAGCACTGCCACCCCAAAGTTCTGAATAAGACCAAGTTTACCTGGCTCAGGTAGATGATCTCTAATAACAATGTGGTTTGGCAAAGGAAAAAAAATATATTCTGTACAGCAGCAAGGTAATAGGGTTAAACTGTAAACTTTAAGGCATAAAGATATCTCTTCTGTATACACATATTACTAGCAATCTAATCTATTTCTTAAGTGCTCTAAGTTGGTATTGGGTCAATGCAAAAGTACAATACAGTACATTTATTAAATTATTCTTGAACAATACCAAGTGCCACTTTCATTAATAGTGCCTAACATATTGCAAAATAAGTGCTTACACATTTGGCCACTAAATGATAAAGATTGGGCTGCAGCTCTTACCTCTACTAATCTGCATGAACTGAGAGATGGAGTACAGCAATGAAGCATTCCCGATCAGGCTATACGGAGACAGAATAGAATAACTAGGTTGCCTCCTTAATGAGGCACTCCACTGGAAAACTATTTTTTTTTTTAAATCAACTGGTGCCAGAAAGTTAAACAGATTTGTAAATTACTTCTATTTAAAAATCTTAATCCTTCCAGTATTTATCAGCTGCTGTATACTACAGAGGAAGTTCTTTTCTTTTTGAATTTCCTTTCTGACCACAGTGCTCTCTGTTGGCACCACTGTCCATTTTAGGAACTGTCCAGAGTAGAAGCAAATCCCCATCCTCTCCTGCTCTGGACAGTTCCTGAAATGGACAGAGGTGTCAACAGAGAGCACTGTGTTCAGACAGAAAGGAAATTCAAAAAGAAAATAACTTCCTGTGGATCATACAGCAGCTGATAAGTACTGGAAGGATTAAGACTTTTTAATAGAAGTAATTTACAAATCTGTTTAACTTTCTGGCACCAGTTGATTTAAAAAAACAATGTTTTCCAGTGGAGTACCCCTTTTAAGCATTGGTAAACTCCAAGATGTGCACTGTTTCAAAAGAAAGTAAGCGGCATATTAAGGCCTTAAACCTAGGTAGTCATAAAATCACAGAACAGTTGACAGTCACTGGACAGAACATGTCTTACAAGAGATACAAGAGTGGATATAGTGCAGTGTTATTTCTTTCCCCCAGCCATTAGCAAGTGACCTAAGATGTAGTTCAGGGCAAGGTGGAGACTTCTTAATTATACAAGGTCATACTTGAAGAAGCATTTCTTACTTTGACATGCAGGCTTCCATGTGCTGATTAAATTCTTAATATATCTTAATAACAGTTAGAGTTCTTTTATTCTAAAACAGAACTCAAAATCCCCTAAATTGATGAAGATTAATGTAAAATACAGGGTGCCCATAGCCATCGCTGGGGAGGCTTTTTTTTTTTTTTGTGGTCTTAGGAGTTTATTTAATCCTTTTTTTTCTTTTAAGTTCAAACTCCATTCTTTCCGTAAAAAGAATCTTAAAGGGGTACTCTGGCCTTAGACATCTTATCCTCTATCCAAAGGATAGAGGATAAGATGTCTGAACGCAAAGGTCCCGCCGCTGGGACCCCCCGTGATCTTGCTGCAGCTCCCAACATTCTGCCAGTGGTGGGACCCCCACGATTCTATAAATAGAAAATGCTACTAATAATGCAAAATAATCTCAGGTACAGTTATCCTTAAAGGTCATGCCCTTTGATGATGCTTGTGTTACATGCCATAGTGCCGTTAAAGGTGTATGCGTGGATAAGGTTTAGGAGCCTGCACCATACACCATTAATGCCAATGAAAATTAACAAAGGTTTAAACCATATATAATCCTTTCATATTAAAAGTTTAAATCACCTTCCTTTTCCCATTTTCCATATAAAAATATGCAAACCTAATAAAAACAAAACATATTAGAAATTGCCACTTGCAGAATTGTCCAAACTATTAAAATAGAACATTATTCATTCTGTATAACCAATGATGTAAATGTAAATAAAAATAAAAAAACACCTCAAAATTGTATATCATATATCATATATCAGAAAAAAATTCAGATCAATACCAAAATAGTACCAAAAAAACAGATTACAGCGCAAAAAATAAGCCCTCATACAACGCTTAACATGTTCTTCCTGACCATAGTAAAGGGTGACCTGCAAAATATGAACAGTGTTTTGTACACTACCTTACCCTAGTTAGGACTAAGTATATGTCTGTAAGTCATTTTTAGCTAAAGTCTTTTAAATCTTGAAGGTGAATTTTTTTTTTACAAACCTATCTTTTTCGTGCAAAAATATGAAAAAAAAAAAAAAGATTAATATAGCACTGTACACTAATAAGCCAGTGCCTAATGGAATTAATATGATGGAATAAGACTTGGAGACCAAAATATTATAACTCACACCTTTGAAATTGTCACTTCCATATTAAGTAACTGTGCTGAAGTCATTTGTGTGCCCACTTAAGATAATTTGGAAAATTACCCATTACAGCTATATTATGCATAATCAATAAAAGTAAAAGTAAAGGATAATTATTATTTTACTTCTACTTTTAACCTGTGAGATGAGAAAGCAAAAATAATATTTTACTTTTCTGTTTTCTTTTTTGTGTTACATACACAATACCCAGAGGAATGCTGTGTACATGGTGGAGGTAGTGGCAGTGTCACCATTAGCATAGTTCAGGGTAGGATTAACCCTTTTTTTGTCGAGAGGACCCTGAATTGGTCACAGCACAACTGAGATCGCCAGGTCTTGACAGATCCCTTTGACTTGAATTGGGTCCATCAGGTGTCTGCTATTTTACAGGAGTTAAAAGGGGTACTCAGGTGCCAGAAAGTTTAACAGATTTCTAAGTGACTTCTTTTTAAAAATCGTAATCCTTCCAGTACTTATCAGCTGCTTTATACTACAGAGGAAGTTTTGTAGTTCTTTCCTGTCTGACCACAGTGCTCTCTGCTGACACTCTTTTTTATTAGAAAAATACAAAACTTAATAAATACAAAATGCAAAGCAAACTTAACCAGCTATAACATAAATAAGAAATATTCTAGAAACAAAAACAAAACCCACAAACAAAACCCTGCCTAACCGGCCAGCCCAGCTTTACTAAGATACTAAAATACCAAGATATTAAAATATGCCCAAACTACCTAATCAAACACACTCACACACTTACCGAAAATGAACATAAAAGTAGCACAACTTGGCTTATCAAAATATAAAACATAAAAGTTATCACTACCCGGCTGTAACTCAAAACCATCCATACTTGGGAACACACAATAAGAAAACTAAACAGAAAAGTAGCAAGCACACCTCCATATTTTTTTTTTTTGTATATATATATATATATATATATATATATATAGATGTTTTTTTTTGTATAATATATATATATATATATATATATATATATATATATATAAATATATATATATATATATATATATATATATATATATATACACATTTTATTATATATAAATAAAAATAATAATAATTATAATAATAATAATAAGAAGAAGAATCATATCACACATACATTCAATTACAAAACAACCAAATAGTTAGACCAAATAACTGAAATAAACAAAATAAACCACATAAACCACATATCAACACAACTGGTCCGACTACCATAACGCTATAACATGAAACAATATGACACAATATAGATATAACACAACATGGGTACAAAATCACTAAATATACCATATAAATAAAACATAATATAAATAAAATATATGCACTACAGAAAACACCTACAAAATCAATAGAAAACCCTAGGAAAAACACTTTATTAAAACTGTACCCTCACCCACACCACCCCTCCTGTACATGGGTCAAAGTCCATACCGTTCTTACAGTTCACAAAGTCCAGTCCTTAACTGACGCATGTCAGGTCCCCCAAAGATGAACACCACCACCCACAAGCACACCCTCCCCACCTAGCACTCCTCCCAACCAACTTATACACAAACTTATACACACTGAACCACAACCCACTTTAGGCCCAAGTTTTGTCGCCTGTAAGCCCTTCATACCATATCAGCTTAAAAACAAAACAAAAAGCTAGCGTGCACATGCATTAGCCCACCACCAGGAAGAAGGATGGCAGACTTGATACTTTCAAAATAATTTTACACTCTTTCCCTAACTCCCCCTACAATTCTCCCTAATTCTATCCCTCCATTCAAACTAACCCTGTTCTCATCATATCTCTATCATTATAACAATGTCCCTAACCAAAATAAAGGTACTCTACCTAAAAGGTCCAGTACCTAGGGCACATCAAAAGAAAACCCTCTCCATAGGAGAGAAGCCCTACTGTTACCAAGACTGCCATACTCCAAAGACCTGATCTTCCCGAGGTCACCGGTGATATGCCTACAGACCTCCACCTCGGAGAGGATTTTCTGTTGGGTCGACACTAAGCACCATGCATTCCATGTGTAGTACCTAACCTCTAAACTAACTAAGAATAAAGTGCCCCAGTGTCGGCCACCCAGGGTACTGAATGCCCCATAAGCCCACTCCGTAAGGCCGGCAAGTTGACTCAAGCCGATGGAAGCACCCACCTTGTTGTAAACCCCTATATTAAAGGGTCAAAGAAGCAGGAAGTGGTCCATGCTTTCCAGCGTGTCCCCGCACTCTTCTCGGGGACATCCCTGGTCATCAGAGTTCCTACACTTCAAATTGTCCCTCACATATAGCTTCCCCTGAAAGCAGCGCCAGGCCAAGTCCCAAAACTTCTGGGGGATCCCTTTCATGTTTAAAAGGTACAACCCCCACCCTCAGATCCCGACCTGGGCAGTCCCTGAGCGCCAGAGGCTTCTGGAAGTGGGTCAACAGAACCCATTTGGCAAGGTCCTGATCTCCCACACTTCCAGACCCCACCGACGTATCACCTTCAGAGTCGGTGTAGCATAAGCTGGAAGATATCCATGGGGCGTACGGAGGTCCTTCACTCGCCCCCCTGTCTCCCATTCCTGGAAGAAAGGCCGAAACCATTCCCTGCAGGAGAGTACCCATGGAGGAGCCCTATATTCCCAGCTTTCAAAAAGGTGTTCATTAAGAACACCACAGGGTTTACCATAGATAAACCCCCTAGTCTCCTCTTGCGGTACGTAACCTCCCTCTTGACCAGGTTCATCCTGTTCTCCCATAACAGTTGGAAAAACAGGCTGTAGATCCTAGTGTAGTAAGCCCCTGGCAAGATAGATACACTGCCCAGATAGATAAACAAGGGGAGCAGGTACGATTTGATCAAGTGTACCCTTTCCCTGAGGGTCATAGACCAACCCTTCCACTGGTCCACCTTCTGAGCGGCATCCTGGAGCTTACTATCCCAGTTTTTGGTGGGATAATCATCCTGGCCGAATGTGATGCCCAAAACTTTTGCTGACTCTTGGGGCCCTGGAAGGGTGTCCGGGAGAGCAAATGTGGGATCTCCCCCTCCCAGCCAGAGACTCTCTCACTTATCCCAGTTGATCTTAGACCCGGATGCCTCCGAGTAGCGATCCATCTCCGACATCACCACATCGACCTCCTCTCTCGAGGACACGAAAATGGTGACATCATCAGCGTACGCCGCCACTCTCTGGGCGACATCCAGCTCCGCCAGACTCATCCCGACCCCTGCCAACGGCCCACAATCTACCCTCCGGACAAAGGGATCGATCGCAAACACGTATAACAGTGGGATCAAAGGACAACCCTGACGGACTCTGGACCCCACCACAAAAGAGCGGCCAGACCAACCGTTCACCAGCGGGAAACTCTCTGCCCCTGCATACAAGGTCTTCAGCCAGTTAACAAAAGTAGTCGATAAGCCATATCTCAAGAGGACGGACCAGAGATACTCGTGGCTCACCCTATCAAACGCTTTGGCCTGATCAAGGGACAGCAAGTACCCATTCCAGAAACCCGCACTACTCCGCTCCACTGCATCCCTGACACTAAGGACAGCACTTAAGGTGCTTCGGCCTTGAACAGAGCAGTGCTGAGCACCGAAAGGAACCGGGGTGCAAACTTCACCAGCCGATTAAACAGTATCTTAGCCAGAAGCTTCATGTCCGTATTGAGAAGAGCTATGGGCTTCCAATTCTCAACATGGCTAGGATTAGAGATGAGCTAACTTTTCAAAAATTCGATTCGGCCGTTTCGCAGAATTTTCCTGAAAAATTTGTTTTGATCCGAATTTGTTTGCGGCGAATCAATATTAACCCCTTAACGATGCAGGACGTATATTTACGTCCTGCGCCGGCTCCCGCGATATGAAGCGGGATCGCGCCGCGATCCTGCATCATATCGCGTCGGTCCCGGCGCTCATCAACGGCCGGGACCCGCGGCTAATACCACACATTGCCGATCTAACCCTTTAGAAGCGGCGGTCAAAGCTGACCGCCGCTTCTAAAGTGAAACTGAAAGTGACCCGGCTGCTCAGTCGGGCTGTTCGGGACCGCCGCGGTGAAATCGCGGCGTCCCGAACAGCTGACTGGACACCGGGAGGGCCCTTACCTGCCTCCTCGGTGTCCGATCGGCGAATGACTGCTCCGTGCCTGAGATCCAGGCAGGAGCAGTCAAGCGCCAATAATGCTGATCACAGGCGTGTTAATACACGCCAGTGATCAGTATAGGAGATCAGTGTGTGCAGTGTTATAGGTCCCTATGGGACCTATAACACTGCAAAAAAAATGTAAAAAAAAAGTGTTAATAAAGGTCATTTAACCCCTTCCCTAATAAAAGTTTGAATCACCCCCCTTTTCCCATAAAAAAATAAAACAGTGTAAAAAAATAAATAAATAAACATATGTGGTATCGCCGTGTGCGTAAATGTCCGAACTATGAAAATATATCATTAATTAAACCGCACGTTCAATGGCGTACGCGCCAAAAATTCCAAAGTCCTAAAAAGTGTATTTTGGTCACTTTTTATACCATTAAAAAAATGAATAAAAAGTGATCAAAAAGTCCGATCAAAACAAAAATCATACCGATAAAAACTTCAGATCACGGCGCAAAAAATGAGTCCTCATAACGCCCTATATGTGGAAAAATAAAAAAGTTATAGGGGTCAGAAAATGACATCTTTAAACGTATAAATTTTCCTGCATGTAGTTATGATTTTTTCCAGAAGTGCGACAAAATCAAACCTATATAAGTAGGGTATCATTTTAACCGTATGGACCTACAGAATAATGATAAGGTGTAATTTTTACCAAAATATGCACTGCTTAGAAACGGAAGCCCCCAAAAGTTACAAAATGGCATTTTTTTCGATTTTGATGCACAATGATTTTTTTTCCGTTTTGCCGTGCATTTTTGGGTAAAATGACTAATGTCACTGCAAAGTAGAATTGGTGACGCAAAAAATAAGCCATAATATGGATTTTTAGGTGGAAAATTGAAAGGGTTATGATTTTTAAAAGGTAAGGAGGAAAAAATGAAAGTGCAAAAAAGGAAAAACCCTGAGTCCTTAAGGGGTTAAAAAAGGCTATTTCTAGCCTACATACAGCCTCTATAGGGGTATAGAACACTTTGCTGTGTCCTAAAACGCATATGGAGTGTGCTGGGTAGTGAAATAATACTGTTATTCAGAATAGCATGCAGATTACCGGCATCGCTCTTAGAATCACTGCCGCACAGCAGCACAATGACAGAGCCTGGTGGTGGCATCAGTGTCAGGAGACCATATAGTGACTGAATGACATAGCGTGGAGGTGTTGGCAGCATGAGGACACCATAGAGTGGCTGAATGGCACAGCGTGGAGGTGTTGGCAGCATGAGGACACCATATAGTGGCTGAATGGCACAGCATGGAGGTGTTGGCAGCATGAGGACACCATATAGTGGCTGAATGGCACAGCGCGGAGGTGTTGGCAGCATGAGGACACCATATAGTGGCTGAATGACACAGCGTGGACATGTTGGCAGCAAGAGGAGACCATTTAGTGGCTGAATGGCACAGCGTGGAGTTGGCTTGTGCACTAGTACACTACACACCAGGGCTTCACAATCCCGCCCAAAAAAACAACACAATAAATTAAATTTTTGACAAAGATTTCTCATAGGTAGCACCCGCTATCCAAAAATTTGAAATTTCCAGACCCAGTCCCCACCTCTGCGGCATCAGGAACACATATATTGCCTGAAGGACACAGCCTGGAGTTGGCTGATGCACAAGTACACACCCGGGCTTCACAATCCCCTCCAAAAAACAACAAAATTTTAGAAATGTTTTAAAGAAAAACCTTTGTATAAGAACAAGCGCATATCCACCAGTTCACAAAACTCTATAATGCAGGACGGTGGACCACCTAAAGACATTCTTCTCAAAAATAATAAACCGCACAATGTTTGAAATTTTTTTACAAAAACTAATTCAATATGTGTGTAAGCGCATCTGTCTCCAAAAGATCAGATCACCAAAGGACTTTTTTCACCCAAAATGATGAAGCAGAGTTAATCCCTGTCCGTATTTTTTTATTTATTTTTTTTCATTAAAAAATCACACGCAATAAGCGTTCAGTTGTGTAACGATTAGCATTCTGGAAAATTCAATTTTATTACCGATAAAATTATCAGTACATTTAACAATAACACTACCCAAGAGTGTTTTATTACCCCATACATTGCACCAGGAGCAGTCAGGAGTAGGCCTCAGCAGAACCCAAGAGGTTTTAATAACCCCTTACCTTGCCCAATCAATTGCGAGATCGAGCAATAACAGGTGTGTTATGGCCTCAGATGTCTTGGGCCTCACTAGCGCTCTACTGAATGGATTAGCGTGTCTCTATCTTTCAAGGACAGGTGCGTGTTGCACGCTGAAACCAGTTGTGATAGGGATCTGGGATTGCAATTATTTAACATTAAAACGAGGAATTACCAGTAAGTGAGGGTCATAAGCTGGCGTTGATTAAGTCCCTGCCATTTGTACACACCGCCCGTCGCTATAAGCGATTGGATTAGTTAGTGAGTTGGTTAGTGAGGTCCTCGGATCGGCCCAGGCGGGGTAGGAGAAGGCCCTGGCAGAGCGCCGAGAATTTAATTATCATTGTTGAAATTTGCATTAAGCATGTACTTAGCTACTGCTAAACATCCAAAAATGTAAGGCCCAAGGCCAGAGGCACCAGGGAGGCAAGTAGTTCCTGAAAGACACAGAATGAGTCTGGATCATGCATTTGCAGTACCCAAGAGGTTTTCATAACCCCTTACATTTAAAGATCAATGTTTACATTTGCATTAAGCATGTATTTAGCTATTGCTAAACTTAAAAAAATCACAGACCCAAGGCCAGATAGTAAATAGTACACTCCTTTGTTGTATGTATGCCCTTTGCAATGATGAGCGCACTGGTATGCATATTTCTACGCAGAAAAATCTCTTTTTTTGTTGTATACACCAGCTGGTGTATACTAATGTGTGGAATAGCACTGAATTTAGCACCGAGACAGAAATTCAGGTACTAAATAGTACACTACTTGGTTGTATGCATGCCCTTTGCAATGATGAGCGCACTGTTAAGCGTATTTGTACGCAGGAAAAACTTATTTTTTTCTTTCATACACCGACAGGTGTATAACGTGTGGTATAACATTTAATTTAGCACAGAGACAGAAAAAAAGGTAGTATATGGTACGCTATTTACTTTTCTGTAGGCACTTTGCAATCATAAGGCCCCTGTTAAGCGTATTTGTACGCAGGAAAACCTTTCTTTTTCTTTAATACACCGGCAGGTGTATAACGTGTGGTATAACACTGAATTTAGCACAGAGACAGAAAAAAAGGTGGTATATGGTACGCTATTTGCTTGTATGCAGGCCCTTTGCAATGATAAGGTCACTGTTAAGCGTATTTGTACGCAGGAAAAACTTTTTTTTTCTTTCATACACCGGCAGGTGTATAACGTGTGGTATAACGCTGAATTTAGCATAGAGACAGAAAAAAAGGTAGTATATGGCACGCTATTTGCTTGTATGCAGGCCCTTTGCAATGATAAGGCCACTGAAAAAGCGTATTTGTACGCAGGGAAAACTTCTTTTTTTTTCCATATACCGGCAGGTGTATAATGTGTGGTATAACACTGAATTTAGCACAGAGACAGAGTAACAGGTAAAAAATGGTAAAAAGGCACTAAAGTCCACACTAATATGACTTATTTCTGAACAGCAGCAGGACCCAACAGGGCAGCACCACATAATTTTTTTTCTTACAGGGATTAAACCCTAAATTGCACTTAATTGTCACACAATTGTGAGTATCAGATTTGTGGAGCAACAGAAAAAACTCAATTGGGCAGAAAAAAGAGGAGATAAGATGCTCCATACAGGTAAAACAGCTGTGAGATCTATGACGCAGGTGACTGCTATGTGGTAGCTCTATGCCTGCTATATGGAGTAAGGAGAATACGAGGTTTTGCTAGAATCATTCTCGGTCAGAACTGCAGCAACACTGTGCCCTGTGTCTTTCCCTAATGCTGATGTCACCGCTGCATATATGCTATATAACGCCATTGTATGCGATCAGCTCACAGGCGTGCAGTCACTTCCTTTCCCTATCTCATGCATAGGAGAAATGACCAGAGGGAAGATGGCCGCTGATTATATAGGGCTGTTACATCACAGGGGTCAGTGAACACTTATAGGCTGCATCTCACATGTGATTCAGGGTCAGCCCGCCTACCTTCATTCCCGCCGCTGTTTCCCGCCCTCCCATAATCCCCTGCCCCATGTACTCACATGTGGATCCGCCATCTTAGGTCTCCAATAGCCTGGAACGCTGTAAAATGGAGTTTAATGAAGCGATTCACGCAATAGAATCGCGGCGATATTCGTATTCGTTGCAAATCTAATTTTTCATGAAATTCATAACGAATTTGGGTTCGTCAACTTTGATTCGCTCATCTCTAGCTAGGATCTTTACCCTTTGACCTTGGCAGAGTGCCCGAGGAGAGACACTCATTGAATACCTCAGTCAAGAGGGGAGCTAAAGACTCCTTAAAGGTCCTGTACCACTCGGATGTTAAGCCATTCGGACCTGGCAACTTCTTAGGGGCAAGCCCCTCGATCGCCAGTCTCACTTCCTCTTCCCTGATTTCTTCTGCCAAAACATCAAGAGAGGGGTCTACCCCTGGCTCAGGAATTATTTAAGTCAGGAAAACCGACATCTTGTCTCAATCTAGATCCTTCCTCCCCAAGAGGTGCGAGTAGAAGGATCTGACGACCTCTAAGATCCCTGATCTGGACTGATTCAGAGATCCTGTACTATCAATCAGTCCTGAAATGACTTTACTACTCACTGACATCTTACAGTTTCTGTAAGGGTCGGACGAGCGGTAAATCCCTCTCAAAAACCAAAGATGCGTGCCTATCATACTGACACCTCATCGGCAAGGATTTCACTCTGGAGATATCCTCTTGGCTACCTCCAGTCGAGACGAGAAGCTCGAGTTTCCTCCTCATTCCCTGATACAAGCGATACCTCTTCAGGGACCTGAGGCTCGAGAGCTGGCAGAAGAACCCTGCAACCTGCTTCTTGAATATCTCCCACCACTCTGACTTACTACTACATAGGCCCAGTAAAGGTACCTGACTCTGAAGAAAATCCTCAAAGGACTGTCTTACCTCCGCTTCCTCCAGGAGGGACGAATTCAGCTTACAGTAACCTTTACCCATCCGGGGGGTCTCTGAAACATTCAGGGAAAACAAAATCAAACAGTGATCTGAGAACTCCACCTCAACCACGGACACTGCGTAAGAGACGGCTTCCTCCTTTAAATAAAACCTATCTATTCTAGACCTGCGACTACCTTGATGATACGTGAAACCCGCGTGGCCCCAGGGGCTCCGGATGTTGGCGTCCTCTAGGCGAGCTTCTCTAGCTATGCTAATCAGTGTCACACTATCGAAAGTCAGCGGACCATTGGAGCCTCTCCTATCTTGGGACATCGTGACATTATTGAAGTCCCCTCCAAAGATCACCTGCTGACTCGTAAAAAGAAAGGGCTTAATTCCTCATAAACAGATCTTGACGGCCCCGCTTAGTTTGCGGGGCATAGATGTTAATGAGCCGGAGCTCATGCCCCTTCATGAGGACATCTAAGATCAGGCACCTCCCCATTTCTAATGCAATAACCCGTCGGCATTCAACAGAAGCGGTAAAAAGCACCCCCACCCCACTATACGGCTCAGCCGCAAGAGACCAGTGGGAGGGACTGCGCCTCCACTCTCTCCTGGCTTTTACCAGAGAGGCTAGATCTGACAACCTGGTCTCCTGTAAAAAGAAAATGTCGGCTTCAACACGGCCGAGAAAATCAAAGGCTGCAAATCTGGCCGTATCAGATTTTATGCTGGCACAATTAATAGATGTCAGCGTCAATGGGGTTGTAACAGAAGAGGGAAACAGAACCTCCTTACTTTTTCCCCTTTTCCTCCTCCTCTTCTTTTTACAGTCACCCTTTAGTTTCTGTCCTCCCTCCTCCTCCTCATCCACTGTTTCGTATTGGGAAGAACTGGATGAGAGGGCAATCTCACCCTCCTCTCTGCGAATTCTCCCAACCTACTCATCCAACTCAGTCTCACCCAAAACCTCAGATTGCTGACCAACTGAGCCCGTGCCTGGAGAGGGACACAGAGCTACCCCTGGCACCTGGGAATTCTCCTGGACCCTCTCCAACCTGCGCTTCTCCTCTCGCCTCAGCTGAGAGGGGGTCATTGGTTTTGGTGCCCCTTCTCCATGGCTGGTCCCCCCCCACTGAGGCAACCGACAGGCTTTCCCCAGCAGGAGCGGTCGCAGCATAGGAAAAGGAGCGCGGACACCGGCTGAAAGGGTGACCTAAGTCACCACACAAGTTACACCTAATCTGCCCACAGGTGGCTGCCAGGTGACCCACCCCACAGCAGATCTGCTGAGTGCAGTTTGCACTAAAATGGTTGGGGTCACAACACCTGTGACACAGCTTCGGCTGCCCTTGGTAAAAGACCTGAATCCTGTCGCGTCCAAGGAAGGTGGCCGAAGGGATGTGGGGGACTGTGTTCCCTGAATGCCTGAGACGACGGAAAACGTCCAGGCCCCAGACCAGATCCCGTGTTCATCAAAATTCTTTCGGGGGACGTCCATCACCTCCCCGTACCTGCCCAGCCAGGTCATGATATCGTAGCATGAAAGTGACTCATTACGGGTTAATACGGTCACCTTCTTCAGCATGCTTTGGCGGGATACCGCTTTTACAGCAAAATCACGCCATCCAGGCTTGTTCTTCATCAGCTCATAATTAGACCAGAAAAGATCAAGCCCCTCTGGCCTAACAAAGCTGACATCAAACTCGGAGGAGCCGAAAGGGTGAATCAGGGCAAAGATGTCCCTAGCCCTGAAACATATCTGGAGCAGAAGCTCCACCACCTTGCCTCTTTGGGGGCACGCATCATTGCCAGTCCACACCAAACGGGCCACATTCCTGCGGCCAGCCTCCTGCCCGGGTGTATGGAGGGACCATACGATCTGCCCATCTTTTTCTCGGAACGCTCCAAGACCATGTCTCTCCACCCAAAAAGACAGGTCCACCTCCTCTCCTAAGCGCCTCCAGGAGGCCCCGCTGCAAGTGACCATTTCCAGATTCCAAAGGTAAAGAACTCCCTGAACCTCCCGAACCGCCAGCCGCCACACTTGCATAACTCCTGGCGACTGGAGGGGCAGCTGGACCAGACCCCGACACACCAGAGCCACCAGCACTTACACTTCAATCATTCATCCCATCCATGACACTGCTCCTATTTATACCACTCCTCTCATTCACAGCACTACCACTCCTCTCATTCACAGCACCACTCCTCCCATCCACAGCACTACCACTACTCCCATTCACTACACTACCACTCCTCCCATCTGCACCACTACCACTCCTCCCATTCACAGCACGACTCCTCTCATCCACAGCACTTCCACTCCACCCATTCACAGCACAAACACTACTCCCATTCACAGCACAAACACTACTCCCATTCACAGCACAAACACTACTCCCATTCACAGCACCACTCCTCTCATCCTCAGCACTTCCACTCCTCTCATTCACAGCATTACCCCTCTCATCCACAGCACTTCCACTCCTCCCATTCACAGAACTACCACTCCTCCCATTCACAGCACTATCACTCCTCTCATCATTCACACAGGTATTACTAAACCCTTTTAGTGCAGTAACTTTTTCACTCTTACTTTTGGCTGAGCTGGCCGGGATATATTGTAAAGGAGTTGGCTTGAGACAGACTACTGGTGCCGATGTCACTAACTCGGCCTCTGGCATCACATCTCTGCCACTGATGTCACTAGTTCCATCTCCTGATGTCACTTCCATGAGCAGAGCCGCCCCTCCTCCTTCACCATGTGACGTGTAGGAAATCCCCTCCCTCACAAGGGAAGTTTCCATGATGTCAGCACTCACACCGCCCGACCGCACGGACTGTACAGCTGATGCCCAGACACTCCCCCCCCCTCACAGGGGAGTGCCCTGCAGCACCAGCAATTCCCGGGGGACCGACCCCCCCCCCCCACTTCAAGCCTGTCCTTCCCTTCCCTACCGACAGGACAGGAGGGCTTCTCAGCATCTCCCACCGCCATCTTGGATTTCACACTGTACCCCCCGTGCTGGCCCCGCTCCACCTCCACCGACTTCTCAGCTGGCCCAGACTGCTGGAAAGAACTAAATACAAAACGGTTGACTTCTCCCACTTTCCTCTTCTTTTTGCTCCTCTGCCCTTTCTTCTTCGCTCCTTCAGGGCCCAGATCATCACCAAAAGAAAAGTTCTGGAAGTGAGTGGGGGTTTCCTGCAGGATGATGGCCCGGAGCACCCCGCCATCACTGTCCTCCTCTCATTCATCAGATGACACAGGTAAGGCCACCATTTGAGCAGCAGCAAGGTGGTCTTCACTGGGGGGGGGGGGGGGGTTAGGGGTGACACAGACAGCAGGGGCCCCACCATCCAACACCAAACTCTCCACCCTCCCCTCAGCCTCTCCGACAATCTCTGACTGCTCCTCCTCCTCCTTCTCACCGCCACTACTCTCCCCATCATCCACCACCTCCTTACCTGGGGATTTCATGGCGGTGAATCTGTCCTTGTTTAACAATTTTTCTCGGAAGAGTCCACTGCCTTCCAAAAGGACCTTTCTCCTTTTTTCCAACGCCTTAATCTCTGTTTTCCAGGCTTGTATTCTCACCCTCAGCTCGGGTCGTTTTTTCTTGGGACCCCTGTTAGCCAGGTTTTTGTCCAGGCGCAAATCCTCCCTGGCTGCCCTTAGCTCCTTCCCACAGCGGTCGTACTTATGAAGCAATTTATTTCCGTGGACTCTTTCGGGTCTCGGTTACCCCACATCTCAACATTCTGCAGGCTTTTCTTGGCCTTCCAGCCACTAGTGGCCTTTCCACTACTCGCCGTTGCCTGGGGAGCAGGGACCACATTACTGCGGTCCCTGCTAGATTTTCTCACACAGGCCGGAAGACTGGCTGTAGATGGCTTCTCTCCACCCCCCGCCAGCCTGGAATGGGAAGTGGAGCCCCAAGATTCCCGGGGCTCCATGCAGGGAGGCTCTCCCCAGGAGTCTGCCACCCTCCCGGGAAAAGCTGTTAGAACTCCTGCCTCCGTAGTCTGCTTGGAAGTCCTGGAGAGCTCAAACAGGGACACACCCGCACGCTTCTCACACTGAACTGGTGTATTTCACAGGAAGTGCTCTCTGCTGACACCTCTGTCTGTGTCAGGAACTGTCAGTAGCAAGTAATTGAAGAAGTACACAAATAAGGTGGGGACCGGAGGCTGACATGTATAGCGCCCCAATACAGGGCAATAATGGTAGGAAAACCAGAGCACATATTGAATATACAAGTAGTATTTGATGTGCCTAACCAATAATAACTGCCAAGAAAAACTGTGGTACAAGGTCTAATAGGGACCACTCACTCAGACCCATTGATGGTGTCGTTGATGTAAATGTAAAAGGGGGGCCGCAAGATGAGAGCTTCTCCTCTCCTAGCAGTATGAGAGGTTTGCTATAGGGATTTGCTCCTACTCTGGACAGTACATTACACAGACAGAGGTGTCAGCAGAGAGCACTGTGGTCAACTCAACTTCCTCTGAAGCATACAGCAGCTGATAAGTAAAAGAAGGATTACGATTTTTTATTGGAAGTAATTCACAAATCTATTTAACTCTCTACAGCCAGTTGATATAAACAAAAAATGTTTTTCACTGGAGTACTCCTTTAAGCAGAAGAAACAAATAGCAATGAGTTTCCTTCCTACCGGAGAACACCGGCCGTCTTGCTGGAAAAACTCAGGGAACATGCCAGCTTCAGTGCATAAAGTAGCAATTTTGCATATCCAGTGGCCTACATGATGATGCGTTTCCCTCTTTATGCACTGAAGCTGGCACCTTCCCTGAGTTTTTCCAGCAAGATGGTGCACCACCAAATTATGGATGTCAGGTCCTAGCATTCCTAGATGAACAGTTTCCTGGAAAGTGGATTGGTAGTCGTGGGCCATTTGAATGGCCCCCATGGTCTCCTGATCTGACCCCCTTAGACTTTTATCTTTGGGGTCATCTGAAGACAATTGTCTATGCTGTGAAGATACGAGATGTGCAGCACCTGAAACTACGGATACTGGAAGCCTGTGCTAGCATTTCTCCTGCTGTGTTGCTATCAGTGTGTGAAGAGTGGGAGAAGAGGGTTGCAATGACAATCCAACACAATCCAGCACATTGAACACATTTTATAAGTGGTCAGAAACTTGTAAATAACTCATGAAAGAATAAAGTCACATTAAAACCAAGCACATCATTGTTCTTCTTGTGAAATTCCCAATAAGTGTGATGTGTCACCTAACCCTCTTCCTATTGAAAAAACAAAAGTTGGATTCAAAATGGCCGACTTCAAAATGGCCACCATGGTCACCACCCATCTTAAAAAGTTTCTCCCCTCACATATACTAATGTGCCACAAACAGGAAGTTAATATCACCAACCATTCCCATTTTATTAAGGTGTATCCATATAAATGGCCCACCTTGTGTGTATATATATATATATATATATATATATATATTTTTTTTTTTTTTTTTTTTTTTTTTTTTTTTCTGGTAAAATAAAAGCTGCACTGCAATTTTGTTAGCTTTGACAAATACTTTTTCTTTTAGACACTTTACACTTTAAATTGACTTTACTGTGTTTTTGGTCTGCTATCTTTGCCACTCGTAAGTATTGTCCCCATTTTCTGTATTTTTAGGATGTCTAGTAGCAGCACACATCGGCACTGGTGGTCCAACAATAGAAACATCTGCACTGACAACCGCACTGACCTACCCCTCTGGACTTCTTGTTGTGCTAGCTATAATTAAAGAATTGGACATTAACATACTTTTTGCATTACTTTTTTATTTTATTGATTGTTTTTTCATAAAACTTTTCCCCCTGTAATTGGAGCAAACCAAATCTGTGAGATACAGCTTTAGCATTTAGTATGGGTGTTGCTTGTCTTCAATATAAGTATGCAATTGTGTTAATATTTTTAAGCAGTGGGAAAAAAGTAAAACCTGCCAAATTTAGAGTTGGCCAGTTCAGAATAAACCGCAAGGTTGTACTTTATAAGGCTTTTTTCACTTCAAACTGCGTGTAAATGAATATTGTTTTACTATACGCATGCATGAGCAATATATTTTGAGAAAGACATAACCTGTGCTTGTATTTATCGACACCATAACCTACTATAGAAAATTAGAGTTGGCAGCAGCCATGAGTATGTAGCATCCATCATATTGAATTGTATGTGGCATCCCTCCTGCTTAATCCAATTAATTTATCTTATGTACTATTTCATGTACTACCAACCAAACATTACTAAAATGGGAATTATTACATATGTAAAATGGGAAAATATAAAAAAAACTTTCTTGTAACAGACAACAGTAATAACATGAGTACCTTGACAAGCACAAAGTAAATATATTAAAAGTTAATAACTAAAGATCAAAAAAACATAAAAATGTAGCAACACTAGTACAAGATTCACTACTTGCCAACACTTGGGAAGAGAATCTTTATTAACCTGTGAACTCCAGGAATAAATTGGAATTTAGCCCTAATCTGTAATACCATGTCACATTTTACTTGCTCCTTTGTGAAAGTAATAAGTCATAGCCTTTTAGCATGTTAGGAATGCATTGTGTAGTATGGCCACTTCAATCAAAAGGCAAGCTTATGCCAGCTGCCCCAAGGATAAAATTTGTCCTCATTTTCCCAGGGTGGCAGTTCAATTTGGATTGCCATAAACCTCAAATGACAGATTTATCAATGTTATATTGTGACATTGTGAAAAAAACATTTTGTTATATTACCAGCTACATCTAAGATTTGTTCTAATGTCCATGAAGAGCAAAAGGTCACCAGTGTTTCACACACCACTGAGTATTTAGATTACTGTAATTAATGCCATAAAAGCCAGTTTTAGAGAAAAACAAGATAATATTAATTTTCCCATGAGGTTAGAAAATATGAGATTGTCTAAATGTCCTACTGTTAACTTGTTTAGCATTTGTTTAGTAGATGTACAGTATTTTGCTATTTGCCTGAAATCCGCCTCACAAATTAAATTCCTGAATCATTTCAATAAAAGAAAAGGTTGATCCTTTTTCAGCATACTATATGTTACAAATATAATTAATCAAAGCATGTAAAAAAAATAGATTCTTGACTTCATGGAACAAAAAATGACAGTATCGCCCTGGTGATTCATTTTAATCAATATATAAAAAAAAATCCACATTATTATGTTTTTACCAATTAGGTAACATGGGGCCTCACTGGTTAGCACTGTTGCCTTGGGATTTTAGAAGGAGTATGGATGTCCTTCTTGTGCTTGAGTGGGTTCCACTCCCTTCTCAAAAAACATACTTACTGTGGAATAGGTTAGTGTTATAGGAATTAGCATGCCCAATAGTAAAAAAAAAATATGCTCACCACCCCAACAAAGCTATACTTGTATTCATTTAAGTTATTATGCTTATTCATTATTAGTTAATATTATTAACCCCTTAAGGACCAGGGGTTTTTCCATTTTTGCACTTCAATTTTTTCCTCCTTACCTTTAAAAAATGATAACTTTCAATTTTGCACCTAAAAATCCATATGATGGCTTATGTTTTGCGCCACCAATTTTACTTTGTAATGACATCAGTAATTATATCCAAAAATCTACAACGAAACGGAAAAAAAATCATTGTGCGACAAAATTGAAGAAAAAATGCCATTTTGTAACTTTTGGAGGCTTCCGCTTCTACGCAGTACAAAAGTTGTCATTTTCTGACCCCTATAACTTTTTTATTTTTCCACGTACGGGGCGGTTTGAGGGCTCATTTTTTGTGCCGTGATCTGAAGTTTTTAGCAGTTCCATTTTTGTATTGATTGGACTTTTTGGGCCCCTTTTTGAGACTTTGGAGTTTTTTTTCCACATACGCCATTGACAGTGTGGTTTAATTAACTATATATTTTTATAATTCGGACATTTCTGCACACGGCGATACCACATATGTTTATTTTTATTTTTATTTACATTGTTTTTTTTTTTATGGGAAAATGGGGATGATTCTTACTTTTATTAGGGAGGGGTTAAGTGATCTTTATTAACTTTTTTCCCCACATTTTTTTGCAATGTTATAGCTCCCATAGGGGGCTATAACACTGCACACACTGATCTTTTACATTGATCATTGTTATCCTATAGGAAACCATTGATCGATGATTCTGCCGTTTGACTGCTCATGCCTTGATCTCAAGCACGGAACAGTCATTTGACGATCGGAAACGCAGGAGGTAGGTAGGGGACCCTCCACTTGTCCTCCAGCTGTTAGGGACACCGTGCTGTCTTGAACAGCCCACTTGGCTAGCCGGGTGTAGTTTACTTTCATTTTAGACGCGGCGATCAACTTTGAACACCGTGTCTAAAGGGTTAATAGTGAGTGGCACCACGATCAGTGCCGCAGGCTATTAGCCGGGCCCGACCCGCTATGATGCAGGCTATGTGCAGGCTCCTGGCTTGTCAATCAGCCTGCTACGTGATCCAGAGGCATGTCACAGAGCCTCAGCGCACAGAGTAATGGCTCTTTGAATATGGCAACTTGAAGAAACAATTTTTATATCATAATAACTCTTTATTTATATAGCGCTTACAGGTTCTGCAGAGCTGTACTTTCAAATTGGTCCCTGTCCCCTTTGGGGCTCACAAATCTAAACCTATCAGTATGTTTTGAAGTGTGGAAAGAAACTGGAAAGCCACACAAACATAGAGAGAACATAAAAACACTTTGTAGATGTTGTGCTTGGTGGGATTTGAACCCAATACCCCAGCACTGCATGCAAACAATGCTAACCACTGAACCAAAGAATTGAAATTTACATTTAGGTTTGCTGTATTGCTGCTGCCCTGTTGACTGTGCTTGGTCTTCTTGCCTTACACGGATTGTTTACTGCCTAAAGATATTGCTATATTCAGGGCTGGCCTTTGGGGTGTGCGAGCTGTGCGGCCGCACAGGGCGCCATAGTGACAGGGGCGCCCGTTGGCTGACACAGTTCGCTTTTTTTTTTTTAACTGGCTTGTTAGTGAGTGACTGCGACTGTCACTCACTGACCGCTGGCGCTGGGTGTCCGCAAGGACTATGACCGGGCCTCATAGTCTGGGGGGGCCCGCAAATTTCTATTAATTTACCTTTTTCGAGGGCGCGGGCTCCTTAAGAATCATTGCTGGGCCGGACAGGCCAAGGGCTGATTGGAGTAGAGGCGTCATGTGTTCCGCGCAGGCACGCACATCTACTCCAATCACCTGACCTGTCCCTGCCTACGTCCCGCATGATCTCCAGCATCCTCCCACGTGCAGTGACAGGAGCAGCAGAAGCCTCATGCCGCTGAAACCGATCCTCGGCAGGGTAAGTAAACTTGCGGGGGGTGATGAGAGATGCAGGGGGGGTGATGAGAGATGCAAGGAGGTGATGAGAGGTGCAGGGAGGGGGGTGATGAGAGGTACAGGGTGGGTTATGGGGGTGATGAGAGGTGCAGGGGGTGATGAGAGGTGCAGGGGGGTTATGGGGGTGATGAGAGGTGCAGGGGGGTGATTAAAGGTGCAAGGGGGTGATGAGAGGTGCAGGAGGGTGATGAGAGGTGCAGGGGGGTTATGAGAGGTGCTGGGGGTGATGAGAGGTGCAGGGGGGTTATGGGGGTGATGAGAGGTGCAGGGGGAGTGATGAGAGGTGCAGGGGAGGGGGTGATGAGAGGTGCAGTGGGAGGTGATGAGAGGTGCAGGGGGTTATGGGGGTGATGAGAGGTGCAGGGGGTGATGAGAGGTGCAGGGGGGGTTATGGGGGTGATGAGAGGTGCAGGGGGGTTATGAGGGTGATGAGAGGTGCAGGGGGTGATGAGAGGTTCAGGGGGGTTATGAGAGGTGCAGGGGGGTTATGGGGGTGATGAGAGGTGCAGGGGGTGATGAGAGGTGCAGGGGGTTATGGGGGTGATGAGAGGTGCAGGGGGGTGATGAGAGGTGCAGGGAGTGGTGAGAGGTGCAGGGGGGTTATGAGAGGTTATGGGGGGGTGATGAGAGGTGCAGGGGAGTTTATGGGGGTGATGAGAGGTGCAGGAGGGGTGATGAGAGGTGCAGGGGGGTGATGTGAGGTGCAAGGGGGTTATGAGAGGTGCAAGGGGGTTATGAGAGGTGCAGGGGGTGGTGAGAGGTGCAGGGGGGGTGAGAGGTGCAATGGGGGTTATGGGGTTGATGAGAGGTGCAGGGGGTTGATGAGAGGTGCAGAGAGATGCAGGGAGGTGGTGAAAGATGCAGGGGGGTGATGAGAGGTGCAGGGGGGTTATGGGGGTGATGAGAGGTGCAGAGGGGGTGATGAGAGGTGCAGGGGGGTGATGAGATGTGAAGGGGGTTATGAGAGGTGCAGGGGGTGATGAGAGGTGCAGGGGGGGTGATGAGAGGTGCAGGGGGGGTGGTGAGAGGTGCAGGGGGGTGATGAGAAGTGTAGGGGGGGTTATGGGGTTGATAAGAGGTGCAGGGGGTGATGAGAGGTGCAGGGGGGGTTTATGGGGTCGATGAGGAGAGGGGGGTTATGGAGGTGATAAGGTGCAGGGGGGGTAATGAAAGGTACAGGGGGGTTGTGGGGTTGATGAGAGGTCCAGGGGGGTTATGGAGGGGATGAGAGGTGCAGGGGGGGGGGGGTTATGGGGGTGATGAGGAGAGGGGGTTATAGTAGTGATGAGGAGAGGTGCGGGGGGGGGGTTATAGTAATGATGAGGAGAGGTTTGGCGGGGTTTTGGGGGTGATGAGGACACAGAGGATAAGAGGGGGTGTATATGTATATATGATGTTTATGCATGTATGTCAGAATTATATTCGGGGGGTACAGTGTGTGGCAGGATTATATTTAGTGGGTTCAGTGTATAGCAGTATTATATTCAGGGTACAGTGTGGGTCAGTATTTTCTTTAGGGTTCAGTGTATAGCAGTATTATATTCAGGATACAGTGTGTGGCAGTATTATATTCAGGGTGCAGTGTGTGGCAGGATTATATTCAGTGGGTACAGTGTATAGCAGTATTATATTCAGGGTACAGTGTGGGGCAGTATTATATTCAGGGTACAGTGTGGGGCAGCATTATATTCAGTGGGTACAGTGTATAGCAGTATTATATTCAGGGTACATTGTGGGGCAGTATTTTATTTAGGTTACAGTGTGTGGCAGTATTATATCCAGGGTAGAGTGTGTGGCAGGATTATTTTTAGTGGGTACAGTGTACAGCAGTATTATATTCAGGGTACAGTGTGTGGCAGTGTTTTATTCAGGGTACAGTGTGTGGCAGGATTATATTCAGTGGATACAGTGTGGGGCAGTATTATATTCAGGTTACAGTGTGTGGCAGGATTATATTTAGTAGGTACAGTGTGTGGTAGGATTATATTTAGTAGGTACAGTGTATAGCAGTATCATATTTCTCTCTCTGCAGCGCCCCGGTCAGACCCGCTGACCGGGAGCCCTGCACTGACACTGACGGCGGGGATCCGATTCACATAGCGGGACGCGCCCGCTCGCGAATCGCATCCCAAGTCACTCACCTGTCCCAGCCCCCGGCTGTCATGTCCTGGCACGCGTGGCTCCGCTCCTTAGGGCTCTCTAAGATTTAACCTCTTCAGGACCCATGACGTATGCATACGTCTTCACACCCTGGGTCTTAAGGACCCATGACGTATGCATACGTCATGTCTTTTCCTGGTCTCCGCCGCTCACCCGGCGGAGATCGGAAGTGGATCCCTGCTGAAATCCTTCAGCAGGGATCCAGGGCAAACGCCGAGGGGGGCCATGTATGCCCCCCATGTCGGCGATCGCCGCAAATCGCAAGGGAAATCGCCCTTGCGATCTGCGGCGAGACCGGGCTGATCGGGTCTCTGGGACCCGACCGCCCGGTAATTTTGCATGATACCGGCTGTCACAGACAGCCAGGACCATGCTGAAGACTAGGAGCCAGGTGGCAAGCCTGCCACCTCCTCCTATTCCCTGCGATCTGTCGGTTAGTTAACCGACCAATCGCAGGAGGGGGGGCGGTTACTTCCTCCCGTCCTGCCCGGCCCCTGAAAGTCCGGAGAGGACGGGAGGAAGACCGGAGGACGCGGCGGGGGACGGGGGAGTGCTGGGGGACCGGCCCCGGTACTTACCTCGTCCCTGAAGACCCGGATCCCGGCGAGGAAGATGGCGGCGGCGGCGACAGGTGAGTAGATCTTCAGCCGCGGTCGGGCCCTTTACAGCAATGCACGTCGCCGTAAAGCGACATGCATTGCTGTATTGTGACCCTATATACTACAACTCCCAGCATGCCCAGACAGCCCTTGGCGTCTGGGCATGCTGGGAGTTGCAGTTTTGCAACATCTGGAGGTCCACAGTTTGGAGACCACTGTGCCCTTCCAGATGTTGCAAAACTACACATTCTCAGCATGCCCTTACTGTCCAGGCATGCTGGGAGTTGTAGTTCTGTAACATCTGGCCCTTCAGATGTTGCAGAACTACAACTCCCAGCATGCCTGGACAGTTTTGGCATACTGGGGGTTGTAGTTTTGCAACATCGGGAAGGGCACAGATTGGGAACCACTGTATTAGTGGTCTGCAAACTGTAGTCCTCCAGATGTTGCAAACTACAACTCCAAGCATGCTGGGAGTTGTAGTTCGGCAACATCTGGCTCTAAAGATGTTGCCGAACTACTACTCCCAGCATGCCTGAGAATGTTTGGGAGTTGTGGTTTTGCAACAACAGGAGGCACACTGGTTGGGAAACATTGTCTGTTTCCTAACTCAGTGTTTCCCAACCCGTGTGCCTCCAGCTGTTGCAAAACTATAACTACCAGCATGCACTGATAGACTGTGCATGCTGGGAGTTGTAGTTTTGCAACAGCTGGAGGTCCCCCCCCCCTGTGAATGTACAGGGTACATTCACATGGGCAGGGGGCTTACAGTGAGTATCAGGCTGCAGTTTGCGATGCAGCTAATTTTGCGTGGCAGCTCAAACTCGCAGCGGGAAAATCGCTGTAACCCCCCCCCGCCCGTGTGACTGTACCCTAAAAACACTACACTAACACAAAATAAAATAAAAAGTAAAAAACACTACATATACACATACCCCTACACAGCCCCCCTCCCCTCCCCAATAAAAATGAAAAACGTCTGGTACGCCACTGTTTTCAAAATGGAGCCTCCAGCTGTTGCAAAACAACAACTCCCAGTATTGCCGGACAGCCATTGACTGTCCAAGCATGCTGGGAGTTTTGCAACAGCTGGAGGCACCCTGTTTGGGAATCACTGGCGTAGAATACCCCTATGTCCACCCCAATGCAAATTCCTAATTCAGGCATCAAATGCGCATGGCGCTCTCACTTTGGAGCCCTGTCGTATTTCAAGGCAACAGTTTAGGGTCACATATGGGGTATCGCCGTACTCGGGAGAAATTGCCTTACAAATTTTGCGGGGCTTTTTCTCCTTTCACCCCTTATGAAAAGGTGAAATTGTGGTCTACACCAGCATGTTAGTGTAAAAAAATAAATTTTTTACACTAACATGCTGGTGTTGTCCTATACTTTTCATTTTGACAAGAGGTAAAAGGGAAAAAAGCCCCCCAAAATTTGTAATGCAACTTCTCCCGACTACGGAGATACCCCATATGTGGGCGCAAAGTGCTCTGGGGGCGCACAACAAGGCTCAGAAGGGAGAGTTCACCATGTACATTTGAGGTGATTTGCACAGGGGTGGCTGATTGTTACAGCGGTTTTGACAAACGCAAAAAAAAACAAAAAACACATGTGACCCCATTTTGGAAACTACACCCCTCACGGAATGTAATGAGGGGTGCAGTGAGAATTTACACCCCACTGGTGTCTGACAGATCTTTGGAACAGTGGGCTGCGCAAATTAAAAATTTTGTACAGCCCACTGTTCCAAAGATCTGACAGACACCAGTGGGGGGTAAATGCTCACTGTACCCCTTGTTACGTTCCTCAAGGGGTCTAGTTTCCAAAATAGTATGCCATGTGGGTGTTATTTTGCTGTCCTGGCACCATAGGGGCTTCCTAAATGCGACATGCGCCCCGAGCAAAATTTGCTCTCAAAAAGCCAAATATGACTCCTTCTCTTCTGAGCATTGTAGTTCGCCCGTAGTGCGCTTCAGGTCAACTTATGGGGTACCTCCATACTCGGAAGAGATGGGGTTACAAATTTTGGGGGGTATTTTCTGCTATTAACCCTTGCAAAAATGTGAAATTTGGGGGGAAACACACATTTTAGTGAAAATTTTTTATTTTTTTTTACGTATGCAAAAGTCGTGAAACCCATGTGGGGTATTAAGGCTCACTTTATTCCTTGTTACGTTCCTCAAGGGGTCTAGTTTCCAAAATGGTATGGCATGTGGGTATTTTTTGTTGTCCTGGCACCATAGGGGCTTCCTAAATGCGACATGCCCACGAGCAAAATTTGCTCTCAAAAAGCCAAATATGACTCCTCTTCTGAGCATTGTAGTTCGCCCATAGTGCACTTCATGTCAACTTATGGGGTACCTCCATACTCAGAAGAGATGGGGTTACAAATTTTGGGGGATATTTTCTGCTATTAACCCTTGCAAAAATGTAAAATTTGGGGGAAAGCACACATTTTATTGAAATTTTTTTTAAATGTTTTTACATATGCAAAAGTCGTGAAACACCTGTGGGGTATTAAGGCTCACTTTATTCCTTGTTACGTTCCTCAAGGGGTCTAGTTTCCAAAATGGTATGCCATGTGTTTTTTTTTTTGCTGTTCTGGCACCATAGGGGCTTCCTAAATGCAACATGCCCCCCAAAAACCATTTCAGAAAAACGTACGCTCCAAAATCCCCTTGACGCTCCTTCCCTTCTGAGCCCTCTACTGCGCCCGCCGAACACTTTACATAGACATATGAGGTATGTGCTTAGTCGAGAGAAATTGGGCTACAAATAGAAGTATACATTTTCTCCTTTTACCCCTTGTAAAAATTCAAAAATTGGGTCTACAAGAACATGCGAGTGTAAAAAATGGAAATTGTGAATTTTCTCCTTCACTTTGCTGCTATTCCTGTGAAACACCTAAAGGGTTAAAATGCTATCTGAATGTCATTTTGAATATTTTGGGGGGTGCAGTTTTTATAATGGGGTCATTTGTGGGGTATTTCTAAGATGAAGACCCTTCAAATCCACTTCAAACCTGAACTGGTCCCTGAAAAATTGTGATTTTGGAAATTTTGTGAAAAATTGGAAAATTGCTGCTGAACTTTGAAGCCCTCTGATGTCTTCCAAAAGTAAAAACTCGTCAATTTTATGATGCAAATATAAAGTAGACATATTGTATATGTGAATAAAATAAAATAATATTTGGAATATCCATTTTCATTACAAGCAGAGAGCTTCAAAGTTAGAAAAATGCAAAATTTTCTAATTTTTCATCAAATTTTGGGATTTTTCACCAAGAAAGGATGCAAGTTACCAAAAAATTTTACCACTAAGTTAAAGTAGAATATGTCACGAAAAAACAATCTCGGAATCAGAATGATAACTAAAAGCATTCCAGAGTTATTAATGTTTAAAGTGACAGTGGTCAGATGTGCAAAAAATGGCCGGGTCCTAAGGTGTAAAATGGCTGGGTCCTTAAGGGGTTAAAGGGCCAGTGCACCAATGATTGGTGCCTGGCCCAATCAGCCTAATTAGCTTCCACCTGCTCCCTGGCTATATTACCTCACTTCCCCTGCACTTCTTTGCCGGATCTTGTTGCCTTGTGCCAGTGAAAGCGTTTAGTGTTGTCCAAAGCCTGTGTTCCAGACCTTCTGCTATTCCATTTGACTACGAACCTTGCCGCCTGCCCCGACCTTCTGCTACGTCTGACCTTGCCTCTGCCTAGTCCTTCTGTCCCACGCCTTCTCAGCAGTCAGCGAGTTTGAGCCGTTGCCGGTGGATACGACCTGATTGCTACCGCCGCAGCAAGACCATCCCGCTTTGTGGCGGGCTCTGGTGAATACCAGTAGCATCTTAGAACCGGTCCACCGACATGGTCCACGCCAATCCCTCGCTGACACAGAGGATCCACATCTAGCTAGCCGAATCATGACAGTAGTATTATATTCAGGGTACAGTGTGGGGCAGTATTATATTCAAGGTACAGTGTATGACAGGATTATATTTAGTGAGTACAGTGTATAGCAATATTATATTCAGGTTACAGTGTGGGGCAGTTTTTTATTTAGGGTACACTTTCTGGCAAGGTTATAATGATTACTGTCTTCATACAGAGGATGAGGATCTGCTGACAAAGTGAGGAGCCAATGATGTCTGGATGTCAGAAGATGTCACTCAGGTCACTGACATCATTGTGTATTCTCCTGACTGTCATCAGAGGTGTAGTCACTTATAAGTTCTGCAGTGATGATGGGTAAAACTGTGTCCAATCTGTGTCTCTTAAGCTGTTACAAAACTACAACTCCCATAATGCCTGAGGCTCTCCAGACATGATGGGGGTTTTAGCTTTCCAACAGCTGGAGAAACACTTCAACCGAGTTGATCGGTGGGGGTCTCAGCAGTACAAAACCATCCGCCCCCCCCCCCCCCGCGCTATCTCCTGCACAGGCGCCAGCAGTTTGCTTGAAGCTGGTGTCTGTACCCCGCAAGAAGCCACGGTGGGCATACCCCCTCCACGCATCTCCATGGAGGGCAGTGTCGGCCGGCGCTCCGCGCAGGAGATAGCGGGTGGCCCAATACTCGGACCCCCCCTCAATCTATAACTTATCCTTAAAATCATATTGGGGGCAGGCCACAAGGTTAGCTTGCACAGGGCGCCTGAACACCTAAGGCCGGCCCTGGCTATATTGCTGTGCTTTGGATATCTTGCTTGTAACCCACTTTATCCCTCTGCCTTACCTGTATATATTCTCCAGGACTTTCACACTTGGACCTGCTTTTGACAATTCCTGGTGCCTACCCTGTTTAGCTGACCATGTTTTTTTTGTTTTCCCCATTGTTCTTTCCCCCAAACCAACATAGGAAGTGACCGAAGCCCAGTATTGAGCCACTATCAATGGAGGGTCATCCAAGTAGGTGGGGACAAGGGTGCAAGTAGAGATTAGAGCTGCACATTCTTACCCCTGTCCTGACAACTATATCATGATCTCAGAAATCTTTCACACTAAAATACTACAATTTGAGCAATGTATTATGCAGTGGGCTGATCTCAGTGACCTGTGCTACATATACCAAAGGTGAGACTGCACAATCTATATATATATAAAACTCAACGTGTGTGTGTGTGTGTGTGTATGTATGTATGTATGTATGTATACATGTATGTAATACAGGATTATGGGTGCACTACTGTGGTAGATGTAAACAATACATTGGCTATCCCTCAATACTGATGTTAAAATTGAGACATTCGCCAGTGTATCCTTATATGAAGGACACACCAGAGCCCGCACACCAACGCCAAGGTTTCTCAAATTGGTGCGAGACCTAACGCTAATCCTACCTGTGCTTGATAAGCAAAACAGGGGCCAGTGGGCAATTACGGCAGCATTCGGTTGACTCACAACTTCCTCCCAGATACCCTCCAGCGTGACTGAGCACACATGCAATGGGAGGAGGGAGGCAAGCTGCAAGCCCCACCTGAGTTGGCTAATATGGGTGCCTGGCCTCACAGGGGCTACCTTAATCCTGTATTGTATTCTAATTGTTACACATCCACACCGTTTATCTGGTGTAGGATTCTATTGTGGCACTTGTAGTCCGCTGCAGGCATCCTCCATTGTATGCATTTTTATGCTGGGGATCGCCCCTAGCAACGGACTACAAGGGCAGGATCTGCTCCCCCAGTATAAATGCACAACCGCATTTGGGGTTGAGCACCTCCAGCCATTTGAGACCATGTTTTTTTGTTGTTTGTTTAAATTTTATATTTGGAGGTGTGTAAACTCCATAATTAATGTGCCTTGAATATCTACAAGGCATCATTAAGGTAGCACCTGTGAGTAAAAATGTAAAATTTCCTTCCCGACTTCAAATATGGCAGTCAGAATAAATCCCTGGATCAACGTTTTGTCCCTATAAATCTAGTATGTATAACCAGCGATGTTATTATTCTCCAAATATTGTGTTTTCCGCTTTACAGAGTTTGGTATCCTCTGCAAAGATTGCTAGTTTAATATTCAATTCGTCTACAAGGTCATCAATTAATATATTAAATAGGACAGGACCCAAGACAGACCCCTGTGGTACCCCACTAGTAACAGTCACCCAATCAGAATAAGTACCATTAATAACTCCCCCTTCTGTTCCCTATCACTGAGCCAGTCACTTACCCACTTACACACATTCTCCCCCAGCCCAATCCTTCTCACACAACAATATGCACATATCTCACACAACAATATGCACCCTCAAACTGTTGTTCAAGGATTGCATACATTGTGCAAGATGTACACTGGACTGCGTTTTCCAACAACTAGATTTAAGGATTGAAAAAAAAATTAAATTTAAGCTCCCTGAATTTAAAGTCCCTCTCACTTTTATACTTGTACTCACTTGTAAACTTCACACTCTTGTATACAGACACACAATTGCTAGCTCAAAAAATCGCTAGTGTACTTGTTTTTACATTTACCACAACCCACCTCTCTCTTCCACTGCCTGGAAGGGAATGCAAATGGCTAGCTGTCTGCTAGCAGCTCCAATCCACCCTCTCTCCATCTGTATTCCTCCCAGACAGAGAAAATAGCTGAATGACAGCATGGAGGTGTTGGCAGCATAAGGAGACATATAGTGGCTGAATGACGCAGCATGGAGGTGTTGGCAGCATGAGGAGACCATATAGTGGCCGAATGACCCAGCCTGGAGGTGTTGGCAGCATGAGGAGACCAATTAGTTGCTGAATGACACAGCCTGGAGCTGGCAGCAGTATGTGTAGACACAAGGGTTTCACAATCCCTAAGATTAAAAATTGAAATTGAAGATTTATGGTAGCTAGTGCTACCATAAACAATTTTAGGCCCAGGCCCAGCAGCATCAGTAAACCATTTATTGGCTGAATGACGCAGCCTGGAGGTGGCTGAAGCATGGGGAGACCAGAGAGTAGCTGAATGACACAGCTTGGAGTTTGCTGAAGCATGAGGAGACAATGTAGTGGCTGAATGACACAGCCTGGAGTTGGCAGAAGCATGAGGAGACCAATGAAATTTAAGATTTTTAAATAGAAATTTAAGATTTTTAAATTAAAACTGAGGATTTTGAAATTGAAATTTTAACTCCAAGTTTTAGTGTTCCGGGCCCCGACATGTGGGTACAAAGGACCAAATCTAACATGGAGTCACAAGTCACATGGCAGCACAATGACAGAGCCTGGAGGTGGCATCAGTATAAGAAGACCATATAGTTGCTAAATGAGACAGTCTGGAGCTGGCAGCAGCATGAGTAGACAATAGTGCTTCACAATCCCAAACATTAAAAGATGAATGGTAGCTAGTGCTACCATCAGTAAACCATATATTGGCTGAATGACACAGCCTGGAGGTGGATGAAGTATGAGGAGACATATAGTGTCTGAAAGGCATAGCCTGGAGTTGGCAGAAGCATGAGGAGAAACTAGGGCTTCACAAACCCTAAGTTTAAAAAAGGAATTTTGAAATTAAAATTGAAGAGTTATGGTAGCTAGTACTACCATAAAAATGTTTTAGGCCCAGGCTCAGCAGCATCAGTAAAATCAGTAAACCATATATTGGCTGAATGGCACAGCCTGGAGGTGGTTAAAGCATGAAGAGACCATATGATGGCTGAATGGCACAGCGTGGAGGTGTTAGCAGCATGAGGAGACAATATATTGGCTAAATGGTACAGCCTGGAGGTGGCTGAAGCATTAGGAGACCCTACTGTGGCTAAATTGCACAGCCTGGAGTTTGTGGCAGCATGAAGAGACCATATAGTGGCTGAATTGAGGTGGCTGAAGGAAGTGGAGACCATTTAGTGGCTGAATGACAAAGCCTGGAGTTGGCTGAAGCATGAGAAGAGACCATATAGTGGCTGAATGAGACAGCCTGCAGGTGGCAGCAGCAGCATCAGGAGTCCTGCGAGTGGTGCGGTGGGTGGCAATACCAGTACCCCGTGATGAAGGTGGGTGAAAAAAGGTCTGATGCAGAGGAATGTTTGTAACTGGGGAGCAGTACCTTAAATCTGTTTGGCACTATGCATAAATGTGAAGTGTTGGTGTGGCACCATGGTCAATCTACTCTCATGCATCAGGCATTGGTGGTTAGAAATCCTGGTTGATCCATGCCTGATTCAACTTCACAAAGTTCAGTCTCTCCTCATTTTTTGTGGACAGACGAGTTCTCCTTGGGGTGACTATGGCCCCCGCTGCACTAAACACCCGCTCTGATGGTACACTACTGGCTGGGAAGGACAGTTTTTCCAGGGCAAACTCTGCTAGCCACAAATCAAGTTTGGCTGCCCAGAAGTCGAGCAGATATTCAAGGTGTGTTGGTATGGGCATGTCAAGTATGCCACCACCTGCTGGTTAAGGTCCTGCTCCAGGTGTACCTGCTGATGATGAGTTGCTTCACTATACGGGTGAAGAAAGCTACTCATCAGTGACTGTATACTCAGGCTGCTGATGGAGCTGGTACTGCTTCTGCCACCCCACCCCCTCCCCAACAGCCATGGCAGTGGAAGGTGAGCGCACCTGATTCAGAACTGCGAGAGGATGGACGCTGGCGCCGATAGGCATCGGCCAACTGACTATATAGGATGCCTCTGTAGTAGGTCACTTTGTCCTCCCTCTCAGTGGGTGTAAAAAAGGCTCCTATTTTGTGGCGGTAGCAAGGGTCCAATAAGGTGGAGATCCAGAAGTCATCCTGCTGCCAAATGGTGACAATTCAGCTGTCACTACGCAACCAAGTGAGCATGCATCGTGCCATTAGCGCAAGTGACTTGAAGGGACTCCCTGCCTCCATAGTGGAGCTGAACCGACAGCATAAGATACTTCTGTAGGGGAGGGAAAAGTATACGACAGAGGAAATGGGAGGACAAGGACTGCTCCTGGGCCATGCTAACTCAGATGTCATTTGTGATGAAGAGGATGACCATGTTAACCAATCGATGACGGCAGATGGGTTACCGGTCGAGACACAACCCCTAGCTGATACTGGGAGCTCAGGCCTCTCGAGCGACTCCTGCTGCCACTCGCCCCTAGTCTGCTGCAACCTCTGCCTGATGAATTTAGGCCTCTTCCACTCCTCTGTGCACAACCTGGCACTTCTCTGCCTGACATGCTTAGTGCGTATATGAGGGGAGTACAATACACTTCACTAGGCTTAAAACAGTATTTGTCTAGAACAGCAGCAGATGTTTACTTTTGCCTTGACTTTCACAGTATCTAGGCCCTTGACAGATTAACATCTACAAAGTAGTACACTACTTAGATGTAGGTATGTGGTATGCACTTATGAGGCAGAAAAATGCACCACTGTAAAAACACCAGCTGGTGAGTACTTTTGCCTGGACTTTCACAGTATATAGGCTTTTGACAGATTGACAGGTTTAAAATAGTACACTGCTTAGATGTAAGTATGTGGTATGCACTTATGAGGGAAGAAAAATGTGATACAGTACGCTTAATAAATGTATTGGAGTAAAACATTAGCCGGTGATTACTTTTGGCTGTCCTTTCAAAGTATGTAAGCCCTTGACAGATTAACAGGTACAAAATAGTACACTACCTAGATGTAGGTATGTGGTATGCACTTATGAGGGCAGAAAAATGCGCTACTGTAAGCTTCAAAATTTATTTAAGTAAAACACCAGCCGGTGATTACTTGTGGCTGTCCTTTCACAGTATGTAGGCCCTTGACAGAATAACAGGCACAACATAGTACATCACTTAGATGTATGTATGTGGTACACACTTATGAGGGCAGAAAAATGCACTATAGTACGCTTAATAAACGTATTGGAATAAAACACCAGTCAGTGATTATTTTTGGCTATCCGTTCACAGTACATAGGCCCTTGACAGATTAACAGGTACAAAATAGTACACTACTTAGATGTAGGTATCTGGTATGCACTTATGAGGGTAGAAAAATGTGCTACAGTATGCTTAATAAATTTATTTGAGTAACATACCAGCCGGTAATTACTTTTGCTGTCCTTTCACAGTATGTAGTCCCTTGACATATTAACAGGTACAAAATAGTACACTACTTAGATGTAGGTAAATTGTATGCACTTATAAAAAAAAAAAAATCCAAAGTCCAAAATGGTGCATTTTTGGTTACTTTTTATATCATGAAAAAATGATTAAAAAGTGATCCATAAGTCTGGTCAATGCAAATGGTACTGCTAAAAACTTCAGATCATGGCCCAAAAAATGAGCCCTCATACCGCCCCATACGCGGAAAAATAAAAAAGTTATAGGGATCAGAATGTGACAATTTTAAACGTATACATTTTCCTGAATGTAGTTATCATTTTAGGGTATAAGTTTAATAGTATGGACCTACAGAATAAAGAGAAGGTGTAATTTTTACCGAAAAATGTATTGTGTAGAAACGGAAGCCCCTAAAAGTTACAAAATTGTGCTTGTTTTTTTTTCAATTTTGTCTCACAATGATTTTTTTTTTTTTTTGCCGTAGATTTTTGGGTAAAATAACTGATGTTATTACAAATTAGAATTGGTGGCGCAAAAAGTAAGCCATCATATGGATTTTTAGGTGCAAAATTGAAAGAGTTATGATTTTTTAAAGGTAAGGAGGAAAAAAACAAAAATGCAAAAACGGAAAAACCCTGGGTCCTTAAGGGGTTAAAAAAAATATTTTTGCACAACACCAGCAGTACACAACAATGCTGCAGCACAAAAAAGCTGTGTACTAAACACAAAAATGCACTCTGTCTAAGACTATTAGGAATGGACTGCCGGGTATTATCCCATCTACAGACTAGTATAACCAGCAGATGATTTGTTGTGGAACAAAGACACAGAATTGCGCTGAAAAATTATTCCTGTCTCCTCTGCTATGGTTTATGAAGTTGAAGCAGCTTGTTGAGATGTATGAGGCAACACAGAGCTATCTGCCCCTCTCTGTAATACAATGTTGAAGAAAGTGACTGGGAGGTTAATGGCTGCAGTAAAAAATAATTTTCAGTGAAAAGAAAAACACACTACTCTCTGTCCACCAGAACGCTGATGTGACTATGATGTGAAACGCTGCTGGAATGAGCTTTTCTGTGTAACACCCACACACAGGTCCTATCTCTATACAGTGTAATGAATTATATGACGAGCCGCAAAATGGCTGCCAAATATATAGGGCTGTGACATCACAGGGGTGACTGGCTGCTGATAGGCTGCATCCTGCATGTGATTCAGGGTCATCCTGCCTATTCCCTTCCCGCCTTGCCTTCTTGCCTTCCCAGAATCTGATATTTCATGACATTTTTATCGAATTCGGGCTCATCAGCTTCGATTCGCTCATCTGTAAATGATGCAATATAGATCAAATATAGATACATGGTTATTTTGTTTCCTCCTGGATCGATTGCTATTTCCCAAAATAAGGGCTTTTTCATGGCTTGCAAAAAACTAGTGCTTTTTCACTTGTTAGTCGCAAAACCTGTTTCTACTCCCAAAAAGGGATACTTTTTGGACCATTTGAAAAAAAAAAATACTTCTGTGTTCGTGTGAGGGCTTATTTTTTGTGCTGTTCTTTTTATTGGTATAATTTGTGAGATTCATGTTACCTTTTGATCATTTATATTCTGCTTTTTTGGAGGCAAGGTGACCAAAATTGTATGTGTTTTTTTTTCTTTACGCTGTTTTATAGTAGAAGTTGCGAAGAAATGCAGTGATACCTAACAAATGTTTTTTCTTTACTAACATACGACTATATTGGGAAAAGGATCACTCCTACTTTTTACACAGTTTTTCTGTAAATTAATAAATTAATACAATTAATTCTGACACATTTAGATTTTTTTTTGTCCCCTTAAAGGAATCTTCTGGTCACTGATGGCCTATTCTGCAGTACCTCTTTACTGCAGTATAGTATACCTAACAGTTAGTGTTAGGTCTTGTTCATACGGCAGAATTTCCACTATTCTGCAGAAATTCCTGTCAGTAACACTTGCTGAACAGAATTGTGGAATTGTGGGGGAATTCTGTATTATTTATACACAGAAGTTTGCTGAAATTCAAGCCCCATTGATTTCAGTGCAAGTCCGCAGTATTTCCTTTGGAATTATTCTGCGGAATTCTGCACATTCTGTTGTGTGAATATACCCTTACATTGACATGCAGCCTGTGAGGCTAAACCTGACAGCTGTTCTAGCTGACAACCTCGATAGGTGTGATTCGGAACCTTGTAGGTGGTGATTCCACCTCTGGTTGCTATGACAACCATCAAAACCATGTGACTGCATTGCTAGGTATTCTGTGGGTTACAGGGGGAGCTACCAACCCCTGTCAGACCTGTAGACGTGACAGTCTCATGAACTGTGTATCTACAAGGTTAACTGTCAGGAACGGAGCTCCACTCCTGACAGTTGCGGCGTGTGGTCGGCTGTGTATGACATATAGCCAACACCATTGTCGTGATCTTCCAACTTAATCCATATTAACAATCCTAATCCTAACTCTATAATAGCATGAATCAAGAGCAGGACCCCTGAGAGAGCTTGTAATTTTTTTACAGTAGATGAAGACAAAGAAAATGCAAACATGGCTGACAATGGAGAATTTCAGGAGAGATAGCAGTAGGAAAATCTAAAGGATTCAGGAAGTAAATCATACAGGCTGATGGTAAAACCTGCCTGCTATAAAAGCAAAAGGGAATACAGGGGGTAACCATAGTGTCATGCAAACCCAACAGAATGGAAAAAAGGTATGTTTTTTTTTTTTTTTTTTGCTTCAGAGAAAAAAAATGGTAATAAATAAAAGCTCTAACTCTTTGGTCATACATAGGGAACGCATTGTCCTCCCCTCATAAGTGAATACCACATACGTACATCTGAGTGGTGTACTATTTTATTCCTGTTAGAATTTTAAGGGTCTAGATACTGTGAAAGGCCAGCCAAAAGTATTCAACTGCTGTGGTAGGAGTTGCAGAGGCCAAAATTCATCAGGCAGAGGTCGCAGCAGTGTAGGGCCGAGTGGCAGCAGGAGTACCGGTCGTGTCTCGACGAGCAACCCATCTGCCGTCATCAATTGGTTAACACGTTCATCCACTTCATCACAAGTGACATCTAATACCTCCAGTCGACAGTTGGTGGGTTCCTCAGACACAACCCTCAGTTGGTATGGCCCGGGAGCAGTCCCTGTCCTCCCATTGCTTCTGTCCTATGCTGTTCCCTCCCCCACAGAAGTATTGTATGCTGTGGGTTCAGCTCCACTATTTAGTGAGGACGATCTACTAGAGAACAGTCAGCAGCTGCTGTCCAGCCAAGAAGTGGAGAAGACATCCGCCGCTTCCTCTACTAGGCAGGCAAGTAGTGATGAGGAAAGTGGCGTGGGAGGTGGTGCAGCCTACCTTCCCAGGAGGTAGTGGAATAGAGGTTCCTGGAGTCTGCGGCAGTAGCAGTCAATCAGTGTGAACTGTTGGTGGGGAAATGAGCTACTCGGCGGTGTGGTCATTTTTTATCAATCATCCGGAGGATGTTATCCTGGCTACATGCAAGGCGTGTCGGCAGAAGGTGAAGTGTAGCCAGGGTCCCAATGTTGGCACCACCGCCCTGTGTTAACATAATCAGCATCACCATAAAGCGGCCTCGGAGAACAGTGGCACCGATGTGGTGGTTCAATCTGTTGTATCACCCAGTGGCACGCCGCTCCCTGTTTCAGCCAGCCAAGTCTCCACCACCTCAGCCGAAGGGACCTGTGTGTCATACCCATCTTCTGTCGCTCCAGATGCTCCGACTTCGAGTCAGTCATTCCACCAGCTATCCATTGGCGAAGCCATGTCCAGTATGCACCCACTCATCCAATGGTGCAGAAGCTGAATGTGCTTCTGTCCAAGTTGCTGGTGCTGCAGTCCCTCCCTTTTCAAGTAGTGGACTCTGCCCCTTTCAGAGAACTGATGGCTTGTACCGAGCCGAGGTGGAGATTACCAAGCCGTCATTTCTTTGCAAAGAAGTCAGTACCAGTACCACAATTTTGTGGAAGGTGGGCCAGTCCTTGAGCCTGTTGGTGTGTACCAAAGTGCACGGCACCGCCGATATGTGGAGCTCTAACTACGGTCAGGGACAATACATGTCCTTTACGGCCCACTGGGTGAATGTGATTCCTGCACAACTGGGACAGTTCATGCCGCTTCCGCCTTCACGCTCTCAGGTTGTTGGTCCTGCGACAGTGTGCGACTCCGCCTCCCCATCCTCCACCGTGTCTTCAGCCTCTGCTGTCCAGACAAGTCTCAGTGTCCCTCCAGCATACCATGTGTGCAGGGCACGGCGGTGTCACGCTGTTCTTCACATGGTTTGCCTTGGCGAACGGAGTCACATAAGGGAGTAACTGCTAAGAGTAATTCATCAAGAAATCGAATCATAGATTACTTCACGAAATCTGTAAATGGGAACCATGGTGACCGACAATGGGAAGAACATCTTGTCTGTGCTGCGACAAGGAAGCATGAGACATGGGCCCTACATGGCACACGTGTTCAATCTGCTTGTCAAACAGTTCCCCCCATCTGCAAGACATCCTAACAATGGGAAGGAATCTTTGCATGCACTTCAGCCACTTGTGCACCGCAAAGCACACCCTCCTTGAGCTGCAGCGTCAGAATGCCATCCCCAACATGGTCTGATTTGTGACGTTTCCACACATTGGAATTCCACCCTTCCATGTGTTCTTGATGATCCAAGCAAACAGGGGGACTCCCATGTGTAAATTGAATGTCAACCAGTGGCAGCTCATACTTGACACCTGCCGTTTGCTCAGGCCCTTTGTGGAAGCCACATTATTAGTCAGTCACCAGGATTACGGGATGAACAACGTCATTCCACAGCTTCATCTACAACAACATGTGTTGGAAACGATGGCTGGTCAGGGCACTGGAGACATGGCACCTACATCTCATGGCCACATGAGCCCTGTGAGGGCTGAACTGGAGGAGGTGGAGAAGGGGCACAGTTTAGGGTGGTTTTTATAGTCATCTGACAGGAGAGGAGGAGCAGGAGCAGCTAGAGGAGCAAGAGGGTTATGAGGAAGGCGAGACAGAGAACCCACATATTGGTAGTATGCAGTGGAGATGGAGGCAGGGAGTCCCTTCAAGTCACTTGCACAAATGCTCATGCATCATGCTCACTTGCTTGCGTAGTGACCACAGAATTATCCCCATCTGACAGCTGGATGTCTTCTGGCTCTCCACTTTATTGGACACTCGCTACCGGCACAAAATGGGGGCCTTTTGTACACCCTCTGAAAGGGAGGACAAAGTGACCTACTGCAGAGACATCCTATGTAGTCAGTTGGCCGATGCCTATCGGTACCATCGTCCATCCTCTTGCAGTTTTAATTCGGGGGACCCTTTGCGCTCACCTTCCACTGCCATGGATGCTGGGGAGGGGTATGGTGGCAGGAGCAGTACCAGCTCCATCAGCAGCAGCCAGAGTCTACAGTCACTGATGAGTAGCTTTCTTCACCTGCATAGTGAAGCAACTCATCAGCAGCAGGTAGGCCTGGAGCAGGACCTGAACAAGCAGGTGGTAGCATACCTTGACATGACCATGCCAACACACCTTGAAGATCCACTGGACTTCTGGGCAGCCAAACTTGATTTGTGGATGCTGCTAGCAGAATTTGCCCTGGAAAAGCTGTCCTTGCCCGGCCAGTAGTGTGCCATCAAAGCGGGTGTTTAGTGTGGCGGCGGTCATAGTAACCCAAAGAAGAGCTCGTCTGTCCACAAAAAATTTGGAGAGACTGGCCTTTGTGAAGATGAATCAGGCATGGATCAGCAAGGATTTCCAACCACCAATGCCTGATGCATCAGAGCATATTGACCATGGTGCCACACCAACACTTCACAAATTTGGATTGTGCTAAACATATTTAAGGTGCTGCTCCCATAATACAGACATTTCTCCACATCAAACCTCAAGTAAGTATTGAGGATATGCATTATGTAAAACATTCTTAGTAACATTCTTAGTATAAAAATAAATTAAACGTACCCCAATTTTTTTTTTTTAAATCAAATCAAAGGAAAGATGTCCAAAAAACACCATGTGCCACTTATATCACCAGGTATTGATGTGATGCAAAGACCTCTAAAAGGTGAAAGGGAAAAACGCATAGTCCATTGTAACTGGTGGGGGTAAAAACTTCCCCTGTAAGGCCCTACTCTCGCATTATTAATTCCCTTCTTGGCAAATGTTACTTGCACTAAAATGGTCAGCCCCACACAGGAATCTCTCCCTATTTCCCCCTACAAACACTGCTATTTTAGAGGGTTTTTAGGTGGAAATAGAGTTTCCTGTGTGGGGCCGCCCTATTTAGGGTGAGTAACACTTACCAAGAAGGGAATTAATAGGGCAAGAATAGTGCCTTACAGGGTAAGTTTTTACCTTCACCTGCTACAATGGACAATATGTTGTTGTCTTCCACCTTTTTGAGGAAAGTGTTACTCATATTAACCTCTTCAGAACATAGGGCGTATGGATACGCCCTGCATTCCGAGTCCTTAAGGACCGAGGGCGTATCAATACGCCCATGGGGATTCCGGTCCCCACCACTAGCCGGTTGGGGACCGGAGCCGGATGCCTGCTGAAATCGTTCAGCAGGCATCCCGGCATATCGCCCAGGGGGGTCATTATGCCCCCCCATGTCGGTGATGGCCGCAGATCGCTGGACAATTCAGTCCAGCGATCTGCGGCGATTCCGGGTCAATCGGGTCTCCAGTGACCCAGTGACCCGGAATTACTGGCTGATCGGGGCCGCCTCTGACCCCTCACGATCACCCTGATTCGTCGGACGGATTACCGGCCGACCAATCAGGGCGCCTGCTGCGGGTGTCACTCCCGCAACCCGCTCCGCCCCTCTTCCGGAGGACGTGAGCGGGTGCGGGACGTGCACCCCGGGTGCTGGGGACCCCGATCCCCGGCGTCAATGTTGGGATCGGGGCCCCAGGAGCAGCGGCGGCGGCGACGACGACGAGGGACTGACCTGCGCGGCGTGGATCGTTGGAGGTGAGTGACAGCCTCCTGCTGTTGCTTAGCAACAGCTCCGAGCATGCAAAAAGGGCATGCTGGGAGCTGTAGTTATGCAACAGCAGGAGGCAGACCACCACGACTCCCAGCATTTCCTTATGGGCATGCTGGGACTTATGGTTTTGCAACAGCTGGAGGCACATTTTTTCTATGGAAAAGTGTACCTTCAGCTGTTGTATGACTACAACTCCCAGCTTGCACAAACAGCTAAAGTGCATGCTGGGAGTTGTAGTGGTGCATCTGCTGGTTGCATAACTACAACTCCCAGCATGCCCGTTGGCTGTCGGTGACTGCTGAGAGTTGTAGTTTTGCAACAGTTGAAGTCACACTTTTTGTGAAACTTAGTTTTTTTTTTTACCTAACTCAGTGTTTCACGACCGGTGTGCCTCCAGCTGTTGCAAACTCCAACTCTCAGCAGTCAATGTACACCATGCACCATACATGCTGGGAGTTGTAGTTTTGCAACAGCTGGAGGCACACTGGTTGTGAAACACTGAGTTAGGTCACAAACTCAGTGATACATAACCAGTGTGCCTACAGCTGTTGCAAAACTAAAACTCTCAGCATGTACAGTCTGTCAGTGCATGCTGGGAGTTGTAGTTTTGCAACAGCTGGATGTTCCCCCCCCCCCCCAATGTGAATGTACAGGGTACACTCACATGGGCGGAGGTTTACAGCAAGTATCTGGCTGCAAGTTTGAGCTGCGGCAAATTTTCTGCCCCAGCTCAAACTGCCAGCGAGAAACTACTGTATACCCCCGCCCGTGCGACTGTACCCTAAAAACACTACACTACACTAACAAAAAATAAAAAGTAAAAAACACTACATATACACATACCCCTACACAGCCCCCCTCCTCTTCCCAATAAAAATGAAAGCATCTGGTACGTCACTGTTTCCAAAACGGAGCCTCCAGCTGTTGCAAAACAACAACTCCCAGTATTTTCGGACAGCCGTTGACTCTCCAGGCATGCTGGGAGTTTTGCAACAGCTGGAGGCACCCTGTTTGGGGATCACTGGCGTAGAATTCCCCTATGTCCACCCCTATGCAAGTCCCTAATTTAGGCCTCAAATGCGCATGGCGCTTTCACTTTGGAGCCCTGTCGTATTTCAAGTCAACAGTTAAGGGTCACATATGGGGTATCGCCGTACTCGGGAGAAATTGTGTAACAAATTTTGGGGGGTATTTTCTGCTTTTACCCTTTTTAAAAATGTAAAATTTTTGGGAAAACAAGCATTTTAGGTATTTTAGCATTTTTTTTTTTTACATATGCAAAAGTCGTGAAACACCTTTGGGGTATAAAGGTTCACTTAACCCCTTGTTACGTTCCCCGAGGGGTCTAGTTTCCAAAATGGTATGCCATGTGGGTTTTTTTTTTCTGTCCTGGCACCATAGGGGCTTCCTAAATGCGGCATGCCCCCAGAGCAAAATTTGCTTTCAAAAAGCCAAATGTGACTCCTTCTCTTCCGAGACCTGTAATGCGTCAGCAGAGCACTTTTCACCCCCATATGGCATGTTTTCTGAATCGGGAGAAATTGGGCTTTAAATTTTTAGGGGTATTTTCTGCTATTACCCTTTATAAAAATGTAAAATTTTTGGGAAAACAAGCATTTTAGGTAAAATTTTTTTTTTTTTTTTACATTTGCAAAAGTCGTGAAACACCTGTGGGGTATAAAGGCTCACTTTATCCCATGTTACATTTCCCGAGGGGTCTAGTTTCCAAAATGGTATGCCATGTGTTTTTTTTTTGCTCTTCTGGCACCATAAGGGCTTCCTAAATGCAACATGCCCCCCAAAAACCATTTCAGAAAAACGTACTCTCCAAAATCCCCTTGTCGCTCCTTCCATTCTGAGCCCTCTACTGCGCCCGCCGAACACTTTACATAGACTTATGAGGTATGTGCTTACTCGAGAGAAATTGGGCTACAAATACAAGTAAACATTTTCTCCTTTTACCCTTTGTAAAAATTAAAAAATTGGGTCTATAAGAACATGTGTGTAAAAAATGAAGATTGTGAATTTTCTCCTTCACTTTGCTGCTATTCGTGTGAAACACCTAAAGGGTTAAAACACTGACTGAATGTCATTTTGAATACTTTGGTGGGTGCAGTTTTTATAATAGGGTCATTTATGGGGTATTTCTAATATGAAGACCCTTCAAATCAGCTTCAAACCTGAACTGGTCCCTGAAAATAAGCGAGTTTCAAAATTTTGTCAAAAATCAGAAAATTGCTGCTGAACTTTGAAGCCCACTGGTGTCTTCCGAAAGTAAAAACTCATAAATTTTATGATGCAAACATAAAGTAGACATATTGTATATGTGAACCCCAAAAAATGTATTGGTAATATCCATTTTCCTTACAAGCAGAAAGCTTCAAAGTTAGAAAAATGCTAAATTTTCAAATTTTTCATCAAATTTACAGATTTTTCACCAAGAAAGGATGCAAGTATCGACAAAAATTTACCACTATGTTAAAGTAGAATATGTCACGAAAAAACAATCTCGGAATCCGAATGATAACTAAAAGCATTCCAGAGTTATTAATGTTTAAAGTGACAGTGGCCAGATGTGCAAAAAACGCTCCGGTTCTTAAGGCCAAAATGGGCTTGGTCCTGAAGGGGTTAAAAAGTGCGGCCCCACACAGGGACAAATCCATATTTCCACCTAAAAACCCTGGGAAATGGCAGTGTTTGTAGGTGGGAATAGGGAGAGATTCCTGTGTGGTGCCACCCTATTTAGGGCGAGTAACACATGCCAAGAAGGGAATTGATAATGTAAGAGTAGGGCCTTAAAGGCACTGGTAACAATGGACCGTACGTTGTCCCCTTCCACCTTTTTGAGGTCTTTGCATCACATCAATACTTTGTGGTGTAGGTGGCACATGATGTTCTTTGAATACCTTTCCTTTTGTTTGATAAAAAAAAAAAAATTATATGGTCTCCTCATGCTGCTGCCAACTCCAGGCTGTGTCATTCAGCCACTATATGCTGCTGCCACCTCCAGGCTGTGTCATTCAGCCACAATATGTTCTCCTCATACTGCCGCATAATCCAGGCTGTGTCATTCAGCCACTATGTGGTCTCCTCATGCTGCCGCCAACTCCAGGCTGTGTCATTCAGCCACAATATGTTCTCCTCATGCTGCTGAAAATTCCAGGCTGTTTCATTCAGCCACTATATGCTGCAGCCAACTCCAGGCTTTGTCTTTCAGCCACTATTTGGTCTCCCCATGCTGCCGCCAACTCCAGGCTTTGTCATTCAGCCACTACATGTTCTCCTCATGCTGCCGCCACCTCCAAGCTGTATCATTCAGCCACTATATGGTCTCCTCATGCTGCTACCACCTCCACGCTCTGTTATTCAGCCACTATATGGTCTCCTCATTCTTCCACCACCTCCAGGCTGTGTCATTCACCCACTATATGCTGCCGCCAACTCCAGGCTGTCAGGATTCGGCAGGCTGGAGGTGGATCCTCTGTGTCAGAGAGGGATTGGCGTCGACCGTGTTGGTGGACCGGTTCTAAGTTGCTACTGGTTTTCACCAGAGCCCGCCGCAAAGCGGGATGGACTTGCAGCGGCGGTAGCAACCAGGTCGTATCCACCAGCAACGGCTCAACCTCTCTGACTGCTGAGATATGCGCGGTACAAGGGATTAGACAAGAGCAGGGTCGGACGTAGCAGAAGGTCAGGGCAGGCAGCAAGGATCGTAGTCAGGGGCAACGGCAAGGAGGTCTGGAACACAGGCTAGGAACACACAAGGAACGCTTTCACTGGCACAATGGCAACAAGATATGGCAAGGAAGTGCAGGGGAAGTGAGGTAATATAGGGAAGTGCACAGGTGAAGACACTAATTAAAACCCATGGGCCAATCAGTGGCGCACCGGCCCATTAAATCGCAAAGACCCGGCGCGCGGGGCAGCACAGATGGGGAGCGAGTCTGGTAAGCGGGTCGGGATGCGCACCGCGAGCGGGCGCCTCCCGCATTGCGAATCGCATCCCGGCTGGGAACATTATCGCAGCGCACCCGGTCAACGGGTCTGACCGGGGCGCTGCGAACAGGAGAACGCTGTGAGCGCTCCGGGGAGGAGCGGGGACCCGGAGCGCTCGGCGTAACAGTACCCCCCCCTTGGGTCTCCCCCTCTTTTTAGAACTTGAGAATTTGTGGATAAGGTCCTTGTCAAGGATGTTGTCCTCGGGTTCCCATGACCTCTCCTCCGGGCCGCAATTCTCCCAATCTACAAGAATTTTTTTTTTTACCTCTGACCGTCTTGGATGCCAGAATTTCTTTAACCGAGAAGATGTCAGAGGACCCGGAAACAGGAGTAGGAGCAACAACCTTAGGAGAGAAGCGGTTAAGGATGAGTGGTTTAAGGAGAGAGACATGAAAAGCATTAGGAATACGGAAAGAAGGAGGAAGAAGGAGTTTGTAGGAGACAGGGTTGATTTGGCATTTGATTTTAAAAGGACCAAGATAACGTGGTCCCAGTTTATAACTGGGGACACGAAAGCGGACATACTTGGCGGAGAGCCACACTTTGTCTCCAGGAGAAAAGACAGGAGGAGTTCTTCTTTTTTTGTCGGCATGTTTCTTCATCCGGGATGAGGCCTGTAGGAGGAGATTTTTGAGTCTCTTTCCAGATGGTGGAGAAGTCCCGAGTCACCTCATCAACAGCGGGCAAACCAGAAGGCATGGGAGTGGGGAGGGGGGGAAGAGGGTGACGGCCGTACACCACAAAGAATGGGGATTTAGCGGAAGACTCATAGACTTTGAAATTGTACGAGAATTCGGACCATGGTAGGAGATCGGCCCAGTCATCCTGGCGGGAGGAAACAAAATGACGCAAATAGTCACCAAGAACCTGATTAACTCTTTCCACTTGCCCATTGGATTGGGGATGATAAGAAGACGAGAAGTTTAAGTTGATTTTAAGCTGATTACAGAGGGCCCTCCAGAATTTCGACACAAATTGAACGCCTCTATCCGAGACGATATGCGTAGGAAGCCCGTGAAGGCGAAAATGTGCACAAAAAATTGTTTCGCCAACTGAGGCGCAGAAGGAAGACCTGGAAGAGGGATAAAATGTGCCATCTTGGAGAAATGATCAACGACCACCCAAATAACTGTGTTGCCATGGGATAAAGGTAAGTCAGTAATAAAGTCCATAGCAATCTGAGACCATGGTCGCTCAGGAACAGGCAGAGGATGGAGGAGACCGGCAGGCTTCTGGCGAGGGGTCTTGTCCCGGGCACAGACTGTACAAGCCCGAACAAAATCAGCAACATCAGCTTCCAGGGTAGGCCACCAATAAAAACGAGAGATGAGCTGGACGGATTTTTTGATGCCAGCATGGCCGGCGAGGTGTGAGGAGTGTCCCCACCTGAGAATCCTGAGGCGCTGGCGTGGAGGGAGTCTTTCCTGGAGGAGTTTGTCTGATGGAAGCTGGAAAAGCGGAGATCAGACAGTCAGGAGGAATAATGTGTTGCGGGGAAGCTTGCATTTCAGAGGCATCCGAGGAACAAGAGAGAGCGTCAGCCCTAATGTTCTTGTCAGCGGGGCGAAAATGAATCTCAAAGTTAAAACGGGCAAAGAACAACGACCACCTAGTCTGGCGAGGGTTCAGCCGTTGGGCAGACTGAAGATAAGAGAGATTCTTGTGATCGGTGTATATAATAACTGGGTATTTGGATCCCTCCAGCAGGTGCCTCCATTCCTCGAGAGCCAATTTTATGGCCAGTATTTCTCGATCACCAATGGAGTAGTTTTTCTCCTCCGGAGAGAAAGTCCTAGAAAAGAAACCACAAGTAACAGCATGTCCGGAAGAGTATAGCTCCAGCTCCCACCGAGGAGGCGTCTACCTCCAGTGAGAAGGGTTTAGATGAATCAGGTCTGGAGAGAACCGGAGCAGAAGAAAAGGCAGTTTTGAGATGGTTGAACGCCTCTTCCGCTTGAGGAGGCCAGGACTTAGGGTTTGCGTTTTTCTTGGTTAGGGCCACAATTGGGGCCACAATAGTGGAAAAATGTGGAATAAATTGTCTGTAGTAATTGGCAAACCCCAAGAAACGTTGGATAGCTTGGAGTCCGGAGAGGCGTGGCCAATCCAATACGGCTGATAGTTTGTTCGGGTCCATTTGGAGCCCCTGGCCAGAGACTAAATATCCTAGGAAAGGAAGAGATTGACATTCAAAGAGATATTTTTCCATTTTGGCATATAACTGATTGTCCCGAAGTCTCTGAAGAACCATGCGGACATGCCGGCGGTGTTCTTCTAGGTTGGAAGAAAAAATCAAAATATTGTCCAGGTAGACCACAACACAGGTATATAATAGATCACGAAAAATTTCATTTACAAAGTCCTGGAAGACGGCAGGGGCGTTGCAAAGCCCAAAAGGCATAACCAGATATTCAAAGTGTCCATTTCTGGTGTTAAACGCGGTCTTCCACTCGTCCCCTTCCCTGATGCGGATGAGGTTATCTGCACCTCTTAAATCCAATTTGATAAAGATGTTGGGGCCACGTAGGCGGTCAAAGAGTTCCGAGATAAGAGGTAGGGGATAGCGTTTTTTTATAGTGATTTTATTAAGGCTGCGGTAATCAATGCAAGGTCGTAAGGAGCCGTCTTTTTTGGAGACGAAGAAGAATCCAGCTCCGGCAGGGGAGGAAGACTTGCGGATAAATCCCCTTTTTAAATTTTCTTGGATGTACTCCGTCATGGCTTGTGTTTCCGGAGCAGACAGAGGATAGATTCTGCCCCGGGGTGGAGTAGTACCAGGGAGGAGGTCAATAGGACAGTCATAAGGCCTGTGAGGAGGCAAAGTCTATGCTTGTTTTTTGCAAAAAAACATCAGCATAGTCCAGATAGGCCTTGGGGAGACCTGGTATCGGAGGAGCCATAGAGTTTTGACTGACAGGACTGGGAGCAAACATGAGACACTTTTTGTGGCAAGTAGTACCCCAGTTCTTGATCTCCCCGGTTGTCCAATTGAGGGTAGGGGAATGGCGTTGAAGCCAAGGTAGTCCAAGAAGAATTTCAGAAGTGCAGTTAGAGAGGACCAGAAATTCAATCTTTTCATGATGGGGTCCAATGCATATTAAGAGGGGTTCCGTGCGGTAACGCACAGTACAGTCCAATCTTTCACCATTAACTGAGGCGATGTAGAGGGGTCTGGCGAGACTGGTCACTGGGATGTTGAACCTGTTAACGAAAGAGGCCAAAATAAAATTTCCTGCAGATCCAGAATCCAAGAAGGCCACAGCTGAGAAGGAGAAGGTAGAAGAAGAAATCCGCACAGGCACAGTAAGACGTGGAGAAGCAGAGTTCACACCTAGAGCTGTTTCACCTTTGTGCGGAATCGGAGTGCGTCTTTCCTGACGTGGAGGTCGGATAGGACAATCCTTCAAGAAGTGTTCGGTACTGGCACAGTACAGGCATAGGTTCTCAATGCGGCGGCATGTCCTCTCTTGAGGTGTCAGGCGAGACCGGTCTACTTGCATAGCCTCCACGGCGGAAGGCACAGGAACAGATTGCAGCGGACCAGAGGAGAGAGGAGCCGGGGAGAGAAACCGCCTCGTGCGAACAAAGTCCATATCCTGGCGGAGCTCCTGACGCCTTTCGGAAAAATGCACGTCAATGCAGGTGGCCAGATGAATAAGTTCATGCAAGTTAGCAGGGATTTCTCGTGCGGCCAGCACATCTTTGATGTTACTGGATAGGCCTTTTTTGAAGGTCGCGCAGAGGGCCTCGTTATTCCAGGACAATTCGGAGGCGAGAGTACGGAATGGGATGGCGTACTCGCCAACAGAAGAATTACCCTGGACCAGGTTCAGCAGGGCAGTCTCGGCAGAAGAGGCTCGGGCTGGTTCCTCGAAGACACTTCGAATCTCCGTGAAGAAAGAGTGTACAGAGGCAGTGACAGGATCATTGCGGTCCCAGAGCGGTGTGGCCCATGACAGGGCTTTCCCAGACAGAAGGCTGACCACGAAAGCCACCTTTGACCTTTCAGTTGGAAATTGGTCCGACATCATCTCCAAATGCAGGGAACATTGCGAGAGAAAACCACGCCAAAGTTTAGAGTCCCCATCAAACTTGTCCGGCAATGATAAATGGAGGCTGGATGCGGCCACTCGCTGCGGAGGAGGTGCAGGAGCTGGCGGAGGAGATGGTTGCTGAAGCTGTGGTAGAAGCTGCTGTAGCATCACAGTTAGTTGAGACAGCTGGTGGCCTTGTTGCGCTATCTGTTGCGACTGCTGGGCGACCACCGTGGTAAGGTCAGGTCACCGTGGTAGCAGAAGGTCAGGGTAGGCAGCAAGGATCGTAGTCAGGGGCAACGGCAAGGAGGTCTGGAACACAGGCTAGGAACACACAAGGAACGCTTTCACTGGCACAATGGCAACACGATCCGGCAAGAAAGTGCAGGGGAAGTGAGGTAATATAGGGAAGTGCACAGGTGAAGACACTATTTAAAACCCATGCGCCAATCAGTGGCGCACCGGCCCTTTAACCCCTTAAGGACCAAGGACGTACCGGTACGTCCTTGGTCCTGCTCTTCTGATATAATGCGGGGTTACACAGTAACTGTCATAGTGAAGCCGGGACCCGCCTCTAATAGCGCGCAGCGCCGATCGCGGCTCCGCGCGCTATTAACCCTTTAGCCGCGCGCTCAGAGCTGAGCCGCGCGGCTAAAAGTGAAAGTTCCCGGCTAGCTCAGTCGGGCTGTTCGGGATAGCCGCGGCTAATCGCGGCATCCCGAACAGCTGACAGGACAGCGGGAGGGCCCCTACATGCCTCCTCGCTGTCCGATCGCCGAATGACTGCTCAGTGCCTGAGATCCAGGCATGAGCAGTCATGCGGCAGAATCGTTGATCACTGGTTTCTTATGAGAAACCAGTGATCAACATAGAAGATCAGTGTGTGCAGTGTTATAGGTCCCTATGGGACCTATAACACTGCAAAAAAAAAGTGAATAAATATCATTTAACTCCTCCCCTATTAAAAGTTTGAATCACCCCCCTTTTCCAATAAAAAAATAAACACAGTGTAAATAAAAATAAAAATAAACATATGTGGTATCACCGCGTGCGGAAATGTCCGAATTATAAAAATATATCATTAATTAAACCGCTCGGTCAATGGCGTGCGCGCAAAAAAATTCCAAAGTCCAAAATAGTGCATTTTTGGTCACTTTTTATATCATTTAAAAATGAATAAAAAGTGATCAATAAGTCCTATCAATGCAAAAATGGTACCGTTAAAAACTTCAGATCACGGCGCAAAAAATGAGCCCTCATACCGCCCCATACACGGAAAAATAAAAAAGTTATAGGGGTCAGAAGATGACAATTTTAAACATATTAATTTTCCTGCATGTAGTTATGATTTTTTCCAGAAGTCCGACAAAATCAAACCTATATAAGTAGGATATAATTTTAATCGTATGGACCTACAGAATACAGATCAGGTGTCATTTTTACCGAAAAATGTACTACGTAGAAACGGAAGCCCCCAAAAGTTACAAAACAGCGTTTTTTTTTTCAATTTTGTCGCACAATGATTTTTTTTTCACGCTTTACCATAGATTTTTGGGCAAAATGACTGACGTCATTACAAAGTAGAATTGGTGGCGCAAAGAATAAGCCATCATATGGATTTTTAGGTGTAAATTTGAAAGAGTTATGATTTTTTAAAGGCAAGGAGCAAAAAACGAAAATGCAAAAACGGAAAAACCTCCGGTCCTTAAGGGGTTAAATCGCAAAGACCCGGCGAGCGCGCGCCCTAGGGAGCGGGGCCGCGCACGCCGGGGCAGCACAGACGGGGAGCGAGTCTGGTAAGCGGGTCGGGATGCGCACCGAGAGCGGGCGTGTCCCGCATCGCGAATCGCATCCCGGCTGGGAACATTATCGCAGCGCACCCGGTCAGCGAGTCTGACCGGGGCGCTGCGAACAGGAGAACGCTGTGAGCGCTCCGGGGAGGAGCAGGGACCCGGAGCGCTCGGCGTAACACAGGCTGTGTCACTCAGCCACTATGTGGTCTCCTGATGCTACCGCCAACTCCAGGCTGTGTCATTTAGCCACTTTATGTTCTCCTTATCCTGTCTCCATCTCCACGCTGTGTCATTCAGCCACTATATGGTCTCCTCATACTGATGCCACCTCCAGGCTCTGTCATTGTGCCGCTCTGTGACAGTGATTCTAACAGCGACACCTCTGATTTGCTTGTCATACTGGATAACAGTATTATTTCACTAACTCTGCACACACCCTATGCGTTTTACTGGAAGGCAAAGTATTCTACACCCCTATTGAGTCTTTCTGTGGGCCAGAAATAGCCCTTTTTAATAGCTATTCGCCACAAATAAATTCAGACCAAAACAAATTTTGGGGGGAAATTCTGAGAATCGTCCGAATCTAATTTTTCTAAAAATTTGCTCATCTCTTGTCATAACATCTGTCTGCAAATATAATTAAAAATCACCAGAATTATTTAATGCCAGCAAAACCATAATATTTTAATAGAATCTTGTAAGGTACATTTCCACATAAACTTTAATACCTTGCTTGGCCTTCACAGATGTCCTTCTCCTCTTTCTCTCTTCTCCCCTTACCTCTCTCCCCTCCTTGATGGCCTCCCTCCACAGATACTCTACGTATAGTAATTACAAAATTAACTTGACTAAAAGCGAGGCCCTTAATATATTGCTCCACTCTCACATGGTCCACCAACTTCGGTAGTCCTACCCCTTTACCTAGCATCCCCATTCTCTTCAGTACTTAGGCATTCAGGTTCCCTCTAACCTCTCCGATTCCTACAAACTTAGCTTCCCTCCCCTTCTCCAGTCCCTTAGATCAGACCTGGCAAGATGGGAGCGTAAAGATTTTTCGTGGTTGGGGAGGATTAACATTCTGAAGATGAATGTTCTACCTCAACTCTTCTACTTGTTCTCCTGCATCCCGACCCATTTACCCTGTCCCTTCTTTCAGAGGGTGGCACGGCTCCTATCAGACTTCATCTGGGCTAACAGACACCCACAAATTGCATGGACTACATATTTTCCAGTAGAAAAGCTGATGTCAGTCTGGCTCTTCCAGACTGTCAGTCCTACTATATATCTGCTGTGCTGACAAGAGCTCTAGACAGTTTCCATAATCAGAATCGGAAGCTATGGATTGCCCTTGAATCCTCAGATTCCCAGATGGATCCTTGGTTCCTTCTTTGGCTTCCCTGTGCAGCTTTAACCAAATCTACCTTGTCCTCCTTGCCCCCTGTAATGGCTTCTATTGCCATGCTGCGCACATTCTATCTCAAGCGCTCCCACATCGCATCCCCAAATGGTCATTTATCTCCCATGTTCGGTAACTTAGCCTTCCCTCCAACCCTCTCAACCTCTTCCTTCCTGGGTAAATGGAGACTATCGGGAGTTACGTTCAGAGATTTTTTGGATGCCTCTAGCTTGAAACCGCTTGATATGATCCTGGAAGATAGTGCTCCATCCCCTGCTGCTAATTTTCAGTATGAGCAGCTGAGTCACTTCTACGAGGCCTCTAGAATATCTCTGCAATTGCATCACCTGCTGTCTCCCTTTGAGCGTCTCTGTGTTTCTTCTTCCACTGTTTATTGCCCGATTAGTGTAATATATAAGCTTTTGTTGAATTCATTCATGGATTCTTAATTCCACTTTTGGCGCAGCTTGGAAGCGGCCATTGGTCGTTCGTTGACAGATGACGAGTGGACAAACGCGGTCACTATGTGTCATACAACTTCCATTTCCTGCAAGGCACAGGAAACAAATTATAAGCTTCTTACCAGATGGTATAGAGTGCTGGTCCTTCTCTCGCTTATATCCATCAGTACCTAATGTGTACTGGTGATTCTTCTTTCTGGTCCCAGATACTAGATCTTATCCACCGCATGACTGTGGCCCGCCTGACCCTCGACCCTACCACCCTGCTCTTATCTATATTGCTGAGTTCAATGCCTAGGGGGACAAGGACCTATTTAAGTTTTCTACTTCTTGCAGTGCGCACAGTTATACCCCGACTATGGAGGTCTACTACTTCTCCTACTCTTTTGTCCTGACTTCAGGAGATGGCTCGTTTACATAGAATGGAGGAATTGTTTGCCGATTCCCGCCACACATTACCCAAATTCACTGCTGTCTGGTCCCCATGGTTAGGTTTCATCACTTCTTTGAATTTCAGTGACCTTTACACCCACATTCCTGCTTGCACACCTCCACTGGTTTGTGCTCACTCCCTGCCCCGACTACCTTGAGCTGTCTCCCCTGACCAGTGCAGCCTTGGGGGAGCTCGGAGCTGAGATCATCACAGGGGGTAAGTTGTTTACTCCATCTTTTTTGTGTATGTGCTGTGGTTTTGCTCTCATTTTTCTTTTCTTCTTCTATTCTTTCTCTTTCCTTTATCCACTTGACTGTTCCTGCCTCTTATACCACTAGGCGCCTTTCATCCTCTCCCCCCCCCCACCATCACCTCTTACCCGCTTCTTCTGTTCTCCCCCTTTCCCTCCCCTTCCCTTCCTGTCTCTCCTGGACCAGTTTAATCCCCACCTCTCCCTATCCTAAATGGCAGGCAGCATATAGCTGCTAAACTTTGGAATACTAAGTATATAAAATAAATTAAAGTGTGAAAGAAAAAAAAGTGTAAAAACAATAAAAGTTAAAAAGTGTAAAAATAATGTTTTTTAAAGTGTAATTTTTTTTTAAATAAATATAATGAAAAATAAAAATGCATAATGTGTAAGATCACACGGTCGCGATCACACATTACATGCTGCGGATGTCCACCAGAAGTCACAATAATGAGCTCCCTGCTGCGGCTGGGTAGCTTTGTATGTCCACTCATAGTGGCAGATTTCCCGCCTGCAGTCATGAGTGGACACACTGAGCTACCCAGCAGCAGCAGTGATCTTGCCCTTGTGACTGCCGGGGGCATCCGCGGTGTGAAATATGCTGCGGATGCGCTCTATGTGACCCTACACTGCATCCTGTTCATACTGCATTTCAGCAGTATGTTAGAGGTATCCATCAGCATCATGTAAAAAAAAAAATTCTGACGTATACTGTAGCAGCTCCATTCATTTCTGAATGAGACTACTACAGTATACATTGGCATCACTTTTTTGACATTACACTAGCAATGATATCTAAAGTTCAGTGTCTCCATGCGTTTTTTCTTGTACCAAGAAAGATCTCCTTTATAATTCACTTTCACTCTATGTTTGTGTCATGTAAGAATTTAGTGAATATCCCACAGATATTTAAACTTCTATAATGTTTTTTTGAGATGAAAAAGAAAAAAGTTTGAGTTGACAAGATAAACCTGTATAATGCTTATACTTAACTATTGTACAATAGCCTTTTAGAAAGAAGAATCCCTTGTTTATACATGTAACGGATTTCAATATATCTCAATCTAAATGCTAATATTTTTCTCATACCATTTTGCAATTGCAAAGTCATAGTAATTCTGTGGGCACAAGTTTTTCAAGGACTTTTTGAAAGAAGTTTAAAATATTTATGATGCTGATTGTTGTTTTTGCTTATACCAATAGGTTAAAAAAAAAATAATAACATTTATTGGTATGAACTGACTGAGTATACACATACAATCGCCAATACAATAAAGTAAAATTTTAGAATAAAGTAGAAAATAGTTGTCTCGCCTACATCTTTCCAGTATAATATTTCAATATAGTATATTTTTCATTATAGTGAGTTTTAGATAAGTTATACATTGTATATAAATTACATACCAACACTATTGCAAATAACTTCTGGCTGGCCTTGATGAAAGCGGTCCTTGAGGCTCTAGGGGGCCTCCTTCCCCTGATTGCTGCTTAACCCCTTAATGACACAGGGCAAACATGTACGTCTTTGTGTCCTGGTACTTAACACAACAGAATGTAGATTTATGTCCTGTACATAATGCTAGCACCGGAGCTGTGCTCGCATCATGCGCAGCAGGTCCTGGCTGCTATCAGCGATCGTGCTGATGTCCGCCATTAACCCCTCACATGCCGTAATCAATACAGAGGCAGGCATTTTGGATGATTGGATCTCCCATGACACAGCCACGGGGATCCAATCATCCAAGATGGCGGTCAGAGGTCCCTCACCTGCCTCCGTCGCTCTCTCAGTGTCTTCTTTTCCGGTCTGACATTGAGCAGACCAGAGAAGAAGATTGCAAATAATACTACTCAGTGCTATGCCCATTTATAGCACTGTTCAATATCTGCAATCTAAGGATTACTATAGAAATTCCCCTATGGGAACATAAAAAGTTTTGAAAAAATATTTTTAAAAAGTTTTAAAAAAAATGTGAAATAAAAAAATATATAAATGTCCCCATTTTCCCATTTTACCCTAAAAAGCGTAAACAACATTTAGAAACATATTTGGTATCTCTGCTTGCGTAAATGTACAAAATATCAAAATTTGTATGAAATGATATTAATAATCCCGTACGGTGAACGGCGTAAACATATGGTGCAAAAAAATTAGACCTAATACACTGTATAGGGAAAAATTAGAAAGTTATAGGTCATCACAATATGATGATTTTAAACATACTAATTTTGTTAAAAAGGTTGAGTTTTTTTTTTTAAAGCAGTACAGTAATAGAAAAGCTGTAAACATGGGTATCATTTTATTCATATTGACCCACAGAATAAAGAAAACATGTAATTTTTTACTGTAAAGTGTACAGTGTGTAAACAAAACCTTCCAAAATCTGCAAAAATGCAGCTTTCTTTTTAATTTCCCCACACAAAAAATATTTTTTGGGATGCGCCATATATTTCATGGTAAAATGAGTAACGTCATTACAAAGGAAAATTGGTTGTAGGAAAATTGGTTGTGCAAAAAACAATCCCTCATATGGGTCTGTGAATGGAATTATAAAAGAGTTATGATTTTTAGAAGGCGAGGAGAAAAAACAAACAAAAATTCAAAACAAAAATTGGCCTTAAATGGATATTTCAGTAGAAAACTAAAATGTTTAAATCAACTGGTGGCAAAAATGTTAACAAATTTTTAAATTACTTCTATTTAAAAATCTTAATCCTTCCATTACTCATCAGAAGCTGTATGTTTCAGAGGAAAAAACTAGTCTAAGAAAAGCTAGGCAAGCACTATTGCTGAAAACTATTTGGGGCTACAAAACCAGGTCGGAGGTGGAGAAATGCAGGTCTGTGTGTGTAAGTGACCATCTGGGTGTGCATATTTAGATAAGAAGCTGGTAAAGAATAACAGTCAATGAAGGAAAAAAGCAAGATCGCACTCACCTAGGGAAATAAAAAATTATTTTTATTAGAAAATGTCTTTAAAACATTCCCGTGCCCAGGTAGGGAAGGACCAGCTGAGGCGAGGCAACGTTCCTTTCACGGTTCTTCCCGCTTTCTCAAGCCTGCTGGATGTCACCTGTATGCTTCTATTCACCTGGCACAGCTGGTGACATAACGGTCAGAGGAACAGGTAAGGGGAGGGAGGGAGAGGGGTGGGAGGGCAGAGGAAAGAAAGGGAGGGGAAAGACGGGAGTCGGGGAAAGGTGCAAAGAGCGGAGAGGGATGGGCGGGGGAAGGGAATAGGAGGCCCGGGGAAAGAATGGAAGAAAACTGCAAATATGCTATAAAAATTTAGTTTAATAGTTTTTTATTAGTTTTAAGTTGAAACATATATAACACATAGACATACACAACACAAGAACATCATAATACTCAAGTACAAGCTGTTTGGTTTCTCAATGCTACCACTATTTATAAACCTAATCTTATTTTTAGTGTAACCTGTAACCAAAATTTTACTAATGCATTTTACATATTCATTCATGCAAAAGTCAATTAATTAATAAAGATTGCATCTTATCTTATATTATAACTGCTTGCCTTGGGGGGGGGGGGGAGGAAGAAAAATTAAAAATAAGAATATGCTTTGGTCCACTTAATTATTATTTGTTATTAAAGTGTGTATCCAGGGATGCCATGCTTCATTCAGGAATGAGATAGATATTATACCTCCCGTATTATATGCAATTGCTTTTTCACATGTATGAGTGGGATATAACGTTTATTAACTCTTTATAAGTTGGTATCACTGTGGATCTCCAATATTTCATAATAGTAAGTTTTGCCATGGTAAGAATCTTACATACTACTATTCTCTGTAACTTTGGATAGTTTTGGATATCAATCAATAAAAGAATCATCTGTGGTGTCAGTTGTGTATTACTATTTGTTACTTGTCTTATTAATCTTTCCACTTGGTTCCAGAACATTTTAAATTTTGGCCATAACTATATAATATGTGAAAGTGTCCCTCTGTTTCCACAATGCCTCCAGCATTCCGGATCTGAATTAGCATACATGGTGTGGAGCTTAGTTGGTGTCACCTACCATCGAAGTCTCATTTTAATAGCCACCTCCAATTGTGTCACACAGGGTAATGCCCTTCGTGTACACTGGAATTTTTTTTTCATTCCATCTCTGATATGTGACATTCCAACTCCCTCTCCAACGCCCTATATGCCGCATATTCTGCCAAGGGGAGGGATGGTTCCAATAAATCATAAATGGGGCGTAATTTGAGTTGTGTTCTATTAAATATTCTATAAGCTTCCGCATTGTAATGCCACCCTGCCTTATTTCTATCTTGAATGCAATGTCTTATTCTTAAATATATATAAAAGTCGTTTTTAGATATATTAAAGGTAATCTGCAGTTGAACAAAGGAGCATATGACCTCCTTATCATATATTGACTCTATAGTTTTTATTCCCTTTGACATCAAGGTCGATAGATTAAGGTCAGGTGTAGCAATTGATAATATTGACAAAAGGTTTCCATTGGTCCTAATTCTTGGGATTTCCCTGTTAAGTTCTATAACATTGCCCAACCCCTCTTCCCTGCCACAGTGATGGGGGAGATCGATCTTGGTTTGTTCACTTTCCATATATTCAAATAGGGCATGAGTATATGTGAAATTGGAGAACACCATTCTGCTTCTATCTGAATCCAAAAAAAGAAAAGAGAAAAAAAAAAAGTGAATGAAGATCATTTAACCCCTTCCCTAATAAAAATCACCCCCCTTTTCCCATTTAAAAAATCAAAACAGTGTAAATAAAAATAAACATATGTGGTATAGCCGTGTGCGGAAATGTCCGATTTATAAAAATATATTATTAATTAAACCACATGGTCATTGGCATATGCGCAAAAAAATTCCAAAGTCCAAAATAGTGTATTTTTGGTCACTTTTTATATTATGAAAAAATTATCAATAAGTCCTATGAAAACAATGGTACCGCTAAAAACTTCAGATCACCGCACAAAAAATGAGCCCTTATACCGCCCCATACGCGGAAAAAAAAAAGTTATAGGGGTCAGAAGATGACAATTTTAAACATATAAATTTTACTGCATGTAGTTATGATTTTTTCCAGAAGTATGACAAAATCAAACCTACATAAGTAGGGTATCATTTTATCGTATGGACCTGCAGAATAAAGAGGTGTCATTTTTACCGAAAAATTTACTGTGTAGAAATGGAAGCCCCCAAAATTTACAAATGGCGTTTTCTTTTCAATTTAGTCTCACAATGATTTTTTTTCCTGTTTTGCCGTAGATTTTTGGGTAAAATGACTGATGCAACTACAAAGTAGAATTGGTGGCGCAGAAAATAAGCTATCATATGGATTTTTAGGTGCAAAATTGAAAGATTTTTTAAAGGTATGAAGAAAAAACCAAAAATGCAAAAACGGAAAAAAAACAGGTCCTTAAGGGGTTAAGGCTGAAATGGGCTTTGTCCTTAAGGGGTTAAAAAGTTTAATGGGTGGAGCAACAGCTAGGTGGGAAGGAGATCATTCTCCACAGGGCTGCAAGAAGACAAGTGATGTAATGTAACACTCATTTTGTATGCTGTTAAAAATTAAAATTGCGGCAAAGATCACATAAAAATTGCAAGGCCAGCCTTTAAATATAAGTAAAGACACTATATTATGAACTACACTCATTTTACAGCCCCTGTAGCACAGTCAAATAAAAATAAATTCCTAGAATACCCCATTAACTATGTTTGCTAATTTATTTATGGTTTTTAATGCATACTTTTAAAACATTTTTGGAGAACCCTGCTCTAGTCTACAATAGCATTTCTCCTTACTATGGCAAGTCCACCTAAATTATCAATATTTTTATACTAGTCCCCTGAAAAAGGAGTCTTATATTTGCCCTATTTACAATGCAAACATGTCATGTTTGATAGGACAAAAAAAAGTATAACATGTATAAATAAATAAAATTAGATGGTATATGTATACAGTGGAATCTCCCAATGGCGGACACTCATTTGGAATAAAAAAAAGTGTCCGCTATTGAGAGATGTCGCCTATTGGGAAAAAAGGCTGAAACATCTTTCTAAATGATGGAATACTGCTCTGTACTCACTTCAGAGTGTAATTACCTACAAAACACAATAAAAAGCTAAATATAAATAAATATCTTTGCACTGTACTAAGGGTTTAAAAAAATCTCAACTATAAGGGCCCTATATATAGTAAATTTGAGTAGCCGTATTAGTCCAGTGATGCAGATGCAAATCATAAAATGTTGCAGCATCTTGTAATACCTTTTTTTATTGGATTAACGGCATTTTGTAGAGACACGTTTTCGGGATTCCTCCCTTTATCAAGTCCAAAGCAAATCTAAGCTCACAAGTAGAAGACACAGGTTACATCTCACAAATATGCAGGGGTTAAGACAATAGATGTGGAGAATTCACACTAAGATGGGCCATAAATTGTCCCATAACAGGACAACAGCAGCGGGACCGCGGCGATCTGACATCTTATCCCCTATCCTTTGGATAGGGGATAAGATGTCTAGGGGCGGAATACCCCTTTAAATGGAGGATATATGAGGGGAATAGAAAGCAAGAAAATAATGCCATATAAATGAAATTACTATAATAAAATAATGGAAATAAAAATAAAAGTTAAAATAATAATAAAAATAAAAGTTAAAATTTTAATAAAAAGGATAATAAAAATAAAAGTTAAATAAAAATACAAATAAAAATTTAAATGAATAAAAATCAAAGAGAGAGAGAGAGAGAGAGAGAGAGAGAGAGAGAGAGAGAGAGAGAGAGAGAGAGAGAGAGAGTGTTACATATACCTGCCGCAGAGCAGAGGTCTACAACCTTCCATTCAGACGAGCATACAGCTACCAACACTTGCACATACCCGCAGAAGGTCAGAGCCGGCATATTACAGTTTGTGACATCGGAGTTGCGCTGCCAACTTGTTTAAATATAGCTCTAAGTAAGCTCTAAGGGCCCTGTGGCTTTTCAGTCAGCCATTTTATGTAATTGTTATGTTACTATTATTGTGATTTTTTAATAAATATATTATTGAGATATCATATCCATTTAACTTTGAGCACCATCACTGTCACCGTCATTTGATTTAGAATTGAATTGTGAGATGATTGGTTAATTTATATGCCTTGCCTACTATATCCTATTATACCCCCTTCTTTTGACTGATTAATTATTTACTCCTCTTTTGAATCACACATTTGTTTATTGTAATTAATAAGCAGAGACCTTAGTCTGGCTCATTACCCAGATTACCCAGCTAAAAAAGTAGCTCCCTTCCCTACAGATTATGGAGGAATGTTAAAAGTGAGCTGGTAAACGCACTCTTAATTCCAACTGTTTATCCTTTAATCCATCAAATCTACCATAGGCTACATTAAACTTTCATCACAGAAAGACAAAGTATCAGTAATTAAAATTAAATGAACTTTTCAAAAGTTTGAGTCGTTGGGTTCGCAGAACTTTTTGAAAAAGCTGGTTTGCGGCGAAGAAGTTCTACATGAAACAGCAATGCAATAACCCTCATAACACTGCGTAAGAGCGTTAAAGCCTTGTATAACACTGCTAGAGTCACCTACGAATGTATTCAATAGTTTAAAGTGGTTTTAAGGCTACATTAATGTAAAAAATAAAGGGATATGCGGTAACTAACAGTTTGTTTAAAAACACACTGCACTGGCAGATATATGCTTGCATGCTTTTTAACCTTAAAATAAAGGTGCATGAAGTATCCCTTTTTGTTCACAGATATCTTGCAGTATTAAAATGCACACAAAGGAATTTTTCCAAACTGGTAGTAGCAGTACATCCCTTTGGTAATTGCTTATGTTAGGTTGGAATATCGGATGCAACAACTTCATTATCATGTATTTCAATGGGAAGATGCTGCTGCTGCTCCTGCCTCTTGCAGGGATAGGGCTAGCAGTAGAGCGTTGACTCAGTGGGGAGCACAGAGTGCTTCCCCATTCAACAGGTGTTTGCTGTTGGGAAGCCATGACAAGCTAACTGCATAGCTGGTCTCTATAAAAATCCAATTTAGCCTCCTATTCATAAGGTGAAAAAAATGTCCCCATTTCATCATTATACCAAGGGTCTAAGAGTGAGACTGTTCTGCACTCGCCTCTTTTCTTAAGGTGCATAATATGCCTGTCAGTTTCAGAAAGCAGTGATGGACTAGTGGTAGCTATAGCCAGTGGACAGGCCTTGTGGTGTTGTTTAATATGGTTACATATTTCCTAAACTCGGGCACTAATTGCAACAAGATTGGTGTCTAGATATGCTGTGTTTTTTTTTTAATATTAAACCCAAAAAACATGGGTAACTCCAATCTCTGTTCACTTTTGATGCTAGAGATGTAATTTTTTCTTAAAATACAGGCCATTCCATTACAGAATGTTTTGGTCATCGTGCTTTGTCTTGTAGTGTGATAGCTTTCTATGGGTTCCTTCTGCAGTCACACTGCTGGGACCTGTATTGCAGCCACTGGACACATTTATTTGGATCACATAGTTCAGCCCCCTGTACAATGCTTTGCTCAACTTGCTTTGTATTGTAGTATGATAGCTTTTATGGGCTTGTTTTGAAGTCACATTGCTGGGGTTTTTAGTGCAGCAACTGGATGCAGTAATTATTGTCACTGAGATCAGCCAACTACTCAATGCTCAATGACTCACATTGCTTTGTATTGTATTTGTGAAAGCTTATTGAGATCAGTAGTTTCACAGCTCTTCTGTAAACTACTCACCGGTTAGCTTTCTCTCTAATAATGTAGCCGCAATGCAGTGCATAAGATTTTACCAACCCACCCATATGCTGTTTCCTGATTGGCCTGGGAGCTGTATATAAGCAATAAGTGAGTAGCTAACCTGCAGTCATGTGATCTTGCTGAGGAAGTAGGAACATGTCAGTGTTCCTACTTCCTCATCCTTAGTTGACATGGCACCAAAATGTAATGTGTTCCTTATTCCTTCTCTTACCATAGTACCATTGCCAGCCTTGCCTTACAAAGTTCTAATGTTTTTACTAGTGTTGCTCACGAATATAGCACTATATATTCGTAAATACGAATATTCGTTATCTTTTTTTCACAGTTCACATCACAGTGATCATCCCTCTCTGCTTTCAGCTTGTGTGGTGTAAAGAAGGCTCTAATACTACTGTGTGAGACTGGCGTGCGAATTTTCGCATATGCAAAAATTTGCATATGGTAATTTTTGCATATGCTAATTTTCGCATATGCTAATTTTTGCATGTGAATTTTGGTATAGGCTAATTTTTGCATACGCAAATTTTCACATATGCGAAAATAAAACGCAAATATTACGAATGTGCAAATTTAGCGAATATATGACGAATATTCGTCCATTTATTCGCGAAATATCGCAAATTCGACTATGGCCTATGCCGCTCAACACTAGTTTTTACCCAAAGTTCTGAGCAAAACTGGATTCGCCAGGCTCAGCTCACTCATCTCTATCCCTAATACAGCTAAGTCTGAACTGGGGCCAATTGTGATACCTAATCAAGGCCCCCCTCCTTTCTTTGCCTTGTTTGACTTGACCTGGGTATTAAATGAGACAGTCTTAGCAGTGTTAAAGCTCTATGATTGGCTTGCCAGAAACCTCAGTGAGTACTTCTATTTTACTTCTGCCCAAATGTATTTATTCAGGAAGCTGACAAATCTTTGATTAGAAAAAAACTTATTGCCTTAGGTACCAACGTTGAAAAGGAGAGGAGAAAAACTAAACTTGCTTTTACACACATTTCTAAACTCGAAAACTTGTGGATGTGGTCAAGCTTTTTTTTACTTCAAGAGCAGATTAAAGCTCAAAACCAATTTGAAAGAGCTGTGAAACATTAACACTGCAAGAGCTGTCATGTTCTGCAGACTTTAACATTATGCTGGAGATTGAGGCTCAATGTTGACCTCTCTAGTTTTGAAGAAGCAAAAAATGATTTATTCACAAAATAAAATTGCATCAGGTTCTCTAGCATCCAAAACACCAGACATAGCCAATAACTTAAAGGGGTACTCCGGTGGAAAACAATTTTTTCAAATCAAATGGTGCCAGAAATTAAAACAGATTTGTAAATGACTTCTGTTTAAAAATCTTAATCCTTCCAGTATTTATCAGATGCTGTATACTACAGAGGAAGTTGTATAGTTTTCAGTCTGACCATAGTGCTCTCTGTTGCCACCTCTGTCTGTGTCAGGAACTATCCAGAGCAGGAGAGGTTGCTATGGGGATTTGCATGTACTCTGGACAGTTCTTGACATGGACAGAGGTGTCAGCAGAGAGCACTGTAGTCAGACAGAAAAGAACTATACAACTTCCTCTGGAGCATACAGCAGCTGATAAGTACTGGAAGGGTTAAGATTTTTATATAGAAGTAATTTACAAATCTGTTGATTTGAAAAAAATAATTTTTCTATACCAATATTATCTTAATCACTCAAATCTCTCTTAAGCCCTTCTGTTAGACTCAAGTGTATTAGCACCTTTCTGTCCTAAATACAACTACCTTTACTCTAACTAACAATATTTACCAAACATTTCAACTTCTCTGGTTCATACAGGTAAGTAAAAAAAATATATTGATACTAAATGGGAGTAAAAGTAAAAGTGACCTAAGCACAACCTAACAGCAACTCGTTTTCTTTTAGTGGCCGCTCATACAGTCATTGACCGCAAATGAAAACAATACCATCCCTCCTCCCTCAGTGAATGGTACGAGGAGATTCTACACTTTCACCAAATAGAGGAGATTTTGCAGACCTTAAAGGGGTATTCTGCCCCTAAACATCTTATCCCCTGTCCAAAGGATAGGGGATGAGATGTCTGATGTCATGGCCATGCCACCTCATCACATCATACCATGCTCCCTCAATGCAAGTTTATATGAGGGGGCGTGGCAGCTGCCACGCACCCTCCCATAGACTTGCATTGAGGGGCGTGGAGTGACATAAGGTGGTGTGGTCATGACGTCACGACCCCCGCTGTTCTGAACACTGGGGCAGTGGAATTCCCCTTTTAAGTCCTGCTCCGCTCAACATATTTTAGGTTTGGATATTCTGGTTTGAGTACTATACATGGACTTTCTGAGTTTTAGACTCGCATATGCTATATGAGTGGTCTCTCTTTTTTTTAACAAGGCAAGTTTCACCTTGTAGGTATATACCTTGATTGTTATGTTACTCTGATACGACGTGTGCACTCCTATAATGTAATGCTATCTCAATGTCTGGTATTTACATTATTAACATCCCAGAGTCATGTTTATGTTCTGCTGCATCACAATTTTAGGCATTTGTATACATTGTTGCTCCCTTTATTCTCAATCCTTTTTTTTCGGTCTTTCTTCCTTATTTGTGTGGAAAATGTTATGAACGTTTTCTTTAAATATTAAAAATTTCACATTTAGGCCACATTTACATATCACAGATCTGAAGTTGAAGACTTTCAACTACCTGAACCCCTGTGCTGGTGCAAACCACTCAGTCCTTCTCTGCTCCAGAGACTGTTATATTTCAGTGACTCTCAGCTAATATAAATGTATAGAGCTTGTCCTGTTCTTTCTGCTGGAACAGGTCACACAATCAGAATCAGACAGAAGGAAGACTGAGTTATCCTAAGGGATATCCTATCTGATTTTCAGTCCCAGAACAGCTTTTCAGATTTATTTTATTTCTTCATATTGTTGAGGTATTTTACTTTCTTTAAAATGGTACATTAAAATGTATTTTTTTTAACAAACTTCCTGCAGACAACCTTTTAGTATAACATTCTTATTATTTTAAGGGTTTGCTAAGGTTGGAGGACGAATATGAGGATTAAAGGGTTACTCCCCTGGAAAACATTTTTTTTAAATCAACTGGTGCCAAAAAGTTAAACATATTTGTAAATTACTTCTATTTAAAATTCTTAAACCTTCCAGTACGTTTTACCTGCTGTATGCTCCACAGGAAGTTCTTTTGATTTTCCTTTATGTCTGACCACAGTGCTCTCTGCTGACACTGTCCAGGGAAGTTAGGTTTGCTATGGGGATTTTATCTCACTCTGGACAGTTCCTAAATTGGACAGAGGTGTCAGCAGAGAGCACTGTGGTCAGACAGAAAGGAAATTCAAAAAGAAAATAACTTCCTGTGGAACATACAGCAGCTGATAAGTACTGGAAGGGTTAAGATTTTTAAATAGAAGTACCGTATTTATCGGCGTATAACACGCACTTTTTAGGCTAAAATTTTTAGCCTAAAGTCTATGTGCGTGTTATACGCCGATACACCCCCAGGAAAGGCAGGGGGAGAGAAGCCGTCGCTGCCCGCTTCTCTCCCCCTGCCTTCCCTGGGGTCTAGAGCCCTGCTGCTGGCCCTTCTCTCCCCCTGGCTATCGGCGCCGCTGCCCGTTTTGTCCCCCTGACTATCGGTACCGGCGCCCCATTGCCAGCGCCGATAGCCAGGGGGAGAGAAGCGGCGCCGACAGCCAGGGGGAGAGAAGGGGCAGCGGCACCCATTGCCGGTGCCGCTGCCCCGTTGCCTCCCCCATCCCCGGTGGCATAATTACCTGGGTCGGGTCCGCGCTGCTGCAGGCCTCCGGCATGCGTCCCCGGCGTCGTTGCTATGTGCTGCGCGGCACATGGCGTGCATAGCAACGACGCAGGGGACGCGGGCCGGAGGCCTGCAGCAGCGCGGACCCGACCCAGGTTATTATGCCACCGGGGATGGGGGGAGGCAATGGGGCAGCGGTACCGATAGTCAGGGGGACAGAACCGGCAGCGGCGCCGATAGCCAGGGGGAGAGAAGGGCCGGCAGCAGGGCTCTAGACCCTAGGAAAGGCAGGGGGAGAGAAGCGGGCAGCGACGGCCTCTCTCCCTCTGTCTTTCCTGGGGGTGTATCGGGGTATACTCGCGCACACACGCACCCTCATTTTACCATGGGTATTTGGATAAAAAACTTTTTTTACCCAAATATCCTTGGTAAAATGAGGGTGCGTGTTATAGGCCGGTGCGTGGTATACCCCGATAAATACGGTAATTTACAAATCTGTTTAACTTTCTGGCACCAGTTGATTAAAAAAAAAAAGTGTTTTCCAGTGGAGTACCCCTTTAAGATTTAATTACACCTTTTTACCTAAAGGCATACTCTGACATCAGGAAAATATTTGTCAGGTAAAAAAATAACAATAATTTAGCAGAATTTTTTTCCTTACTTACCTTTCTGCCTCAGATCAGAAACCACCAAAAAACTATGTGTTTTGTGCATATGTTGTCCTTTCCCTTACCATGTCAGAAACACAACTTCCTAGTTGCACAGTTGCTCATTACTACAATCAGCCTGCAGAATCTGCTGTATTCATTCTCTATTTGATCCTCTGCCTGCACCTCAGTCTACCCTAAATGTCGCAATTTGCTAGAGAATATTAGAATTGATAATTCCATTGTTGGCATCTTGTTATTCTTACAGATGGAAGCTGGTAATGGGCCATTGATTTTCTTCGAGGGTCATAAAATGCTCCATGTGTGTCAGAAACCGGACTGGTATGTGGAGAGGACACGGGTGGTGGATCCTCTGTGTCAGTGAGGTGAACGGAATCTAAGGGGTTACTGGTTTTCACCAGAGCCTGCCGCAAAGCAGGATGGACTTGCAGCGGCAGGTAACCCCCAGGTCGTTCCACCCGATAGCAACTCAACCTCATTGACAGCTGAGACAGGCGCGGTACACAAGGACAAGGCAAGAGCAAGGTCGGACATAGTAGAAGGTCTGGGCAGACAGCAATGGTTCGTAGTCAGGGGCAACGGCAAGGGTCTGGATACACAGGCAATGGAACACACAGAAACGCTTTCTCAGGGCAGAAGGCAACAAGATCCAGCAGGGACAGGAAGGGGAAGTGGGTTAATATAGTGTGGGGAGTGTTAGGAACTAATTGGGCAAGGCACCAATTAATGGTGCACTGGCCCTTTAAATCTGAGAGACCCGGCGCACGCGCCCTAGAGAGCGGGGCCGCATGCGCCGGGACTGAGCAGAAGGACGGGGCCGGTGAGTGACACGGGATGCGACCCGCGGGCGGGCACGTCCCGCCACGGGGATCGTATCCCCGCCGAGGGACACAGAGCAGTGCTCCCGGTCACACTCTCTGACAGGGCCCTGCAAGCAGGGAAGTGATGCCGCGAGCGCTCCGGAGGGGAAGCGGGACTCGGAGCGCTCGTCGTTACAATACCCCCCCCTTTGGTCCCCCCCTCTTTTTGGAGCCCAGGAACCTATGGATGAGCTCCTTGTCGAGTATATTGTCCTCGGGCTCCCAAGACCTCTCTTCGGGGCCACAATTCTCCCAGTCAACAAGACATTTTTTTTTTTTACCTCTGACAACCTTGGAGGCGAGGATTTCTTTTACCGAGAAGACGTCAGAGGACCCAGTGACAGGAGCAGGAACAGTGACCTTGGGGGAAAAGCGGTTAAGAACAAGAGGTTTGAGAAGGGATACATGAAAGGAGTTAGGAATACAAAGAGAAGGAGGAAGATGGAGCTTGTAGGAGACAGGGTTGATTTGACTTTTGACTCTAAATGGCCCAAGGTAACGAGGACCCAGCTTGTAGCTAGAGACACAAAACCGAATATATTTGGCAGAGAGACACACTTTGTAACAAGGGGCAAAGACAGGAGGAGTTCTTCTCTTCTTATCCGCATGTTTCTTCTTGCGAGAAGAGGCCAGTGAGAGCGACTTTTGAGTTTCCTTCCAGATAGTGGAGAAGTCCCGGGTCAATTCATCTACGGCAGGAACTCCAGATGAAGTGGGGATAGGGAGGGGGGGCAGAGGGTGATGGCCGTACACCACAAAGAATGAAGACTTGGTGGATGACACAGAGTTTTTGAAATTGTACGAGAATTCAGCCCAAGGTAACAGGTCGACCGAATCATCTTGGCGAGAGGAGACAAAATGTCGCAGGTAGTCACCAAGCATCTGGTTCACTCTCTCCACTTGTCCATTGGACTGCGGGTGGTAGGAGGATGAGAAATTTAATTTGATCTTTAATTGATTACAGAGAGCTCTCCAAAATTTAGACACAAATTGAACGCCTCTATCCGAGACGATATGCGTGGGAAGCCTGTGAAGATGGAAAATCTGCAGAAAAAATTGCTTCGCCAACTGTGGCGCAGAAGGAAGGCCTGGAAGCGGAATAAAGTGAGCCATTTTGGAAAAACGATCAACGACCACCCAGATGACAGTGTTGCCATGGGATACAGGAAGATCAGTAATGAAGTCCATGGCTATGTGGGACCAAGGCTGTTCAGGCACCGGCAGCGGATGGAGAAGACCAGAAGGCTTCTGACTAGGGGTCTTGTCACGTGCACATTCTGTACAGGCTCGTACGAAATCGGTCACATCCTTTTCCAAGGAGGACCACCAATAGTGTCTGGCAATCAACTGTAAAGTCTTTTTGATTCCAGCGTGACCAGCCAGAAGGGAGGAATGGCCCCATTTGAGGATTCGGAGGCGAAGACGGGGAGGAACATAAGTCTTTCCTGGAGCAGTAGGCACCAGAGAAGCAGGAGCAGAAGAGATCAGACACTCAGGGGGAATGATGTGCTGAGGAAGGGCCTCGGCTTCAGAGGCATCGGTGGTACGAGATAGAGCATCAGCTCTGACATTCTTGTCTGCGGGACGAAAATGGATCTGAAAGTTAAAACGGGCAAAAAACAACGACCACCTAGCCTGGCGAGGATTTAGCCGCTGGGCGGATTGGAGATAAGACAGATTTTTGTGATCAGTATAAATGGTGATGGGGTGAAGGGATCCTTCCAGAAGATGTCTCCATTCCTTAAGGGCCAACTTAATCACCAATAGATCACGGTCTCCAATGGAATAGTTTTTTTCTGGAGGAGAAAAAGTTTTGGAGAAAAATCTGCAAGTGACATTTTTTCCTTCTGCGGATTTTTGAAGGAGAACAGCTCCGGCTCCAACAGAGGAGGCATAAACCTCGAGGAAGAAGGGCTTCTGAGGATCTGGTCTGGACAAGACAAGAGCAGAGGAGAAGGAGGCTTTTTGGTGGTTAAAGGCTTTCTCCGCCTGTGGCGGCCAGGATTTCTGATTAGCATTTTTCTTAGTCAGTGCTACAATAGGAGCAACGATGGTGGAGAAGTGGGGAATGAATTGACGATAACAATTTGCAAATCCGAGAAATCTTTGGATTGCTCGCAGACCAGTGGGACGAGGCCAATCCTTTACCGCAGAAAGTTTATCAGGGTCCATTTGAAGACCTTGTCTGGACACAATGTATCCCAGGAAGGGAAGACTGCTGCGTTCGAATAGACACTTCTCAATATTAGCGTAAAGTTGATTTTGACGTAATCGTTGGAGCACTTGACAAACATGGAAGCGATGTTCCTCTAGGTTGGAGGAAAAAATGAAGATGTCGTCAAGGTAGACTACCACACAGGAGTACAGCATGTCCCGAAAAATCTCATTAACAAAGTCCTGAAAGACTGCTGGGGCGTTGCATAGACCAAAGGGCATGACTAGGAATTCAAAGTGACCATCTCTGGTATTGAAGGCGGTTTTCCATTCCTCACCTGCTCGAATACGGATGAGGTTATATGCGCCCCTTAAATCAAGTTTGGTGAAAATCTTGGCACCTCGCAGTCGGTCGAAGAGTTCGGAGATGGGAGGCAGAGGATAGCGATTTTTTACGGTAATTTTATTGAGGCCGCGGTAATCAATACAAGGGCGGAGAGATCCATCTTTTTTAGCGACAAAGAAAAATCCAGCTCCAGCTGAGGAAGAGGATTTCTTGTATGTATTTAGCTTGTGATTCCGGGACAGAAAGTGGGTAAATCCTACCACAGGGTGGTGTGGTACCAGGGAGCAGGTCGATAGGGCTGTCAAAGGGTCTATACGGAGGTAAGACCTATGCTTGTTTTTTTACAAAAGACGTCCGAAAAATCCAGATAGGCCTTAGGAAGACCTGGCAATGGAGTAGCCATGGAGACTTGGCAGGAAGAAACTCTTAATGTCCCCGGTGACCCAGTCGAGGCTATGCAAATGACGTGGAGCCAGTGCAAGCCCAGAAGAACTTCAGAAGTGCAGGTGGGTAGGACAAAAAATTCTATATGTTCATGATGGTGAACTCCAACAGACATGAGTAGCGGTTGAGTGCGGAAACGCACGGTGCAGACCAGTCTCTCTCCATTGACGGAAGAAATGAAGAGAGGTTTGACAAGACAGGTGACTGGAATGTTGAATCTGTTGACTAGGGAGGCTTCAATGAAACTTCCTGCTGAACCCGAGTCCAAGAAGGCCACAGCGGAGAAGGAAGTAGCATTAGCGGGTATAGCAATCCGCACAGGTAAAGTCAATCGTGGAGAGGTAGAATTCACTCCTAGCAACGACTCTCCTACGTTGACTAGGTGAGTGGGTGCGTTTCTCAAACGCGAAGGACGAATAGGACAGTCTTTTAGGAAATGTTTGGTGTTAGCACAGTATAGACACAGGTTTTCATTCCTACGGTGAGTCCTCTCTTGTTGGGTCAGGCAAGACCGATCCACTTGCATAGCCTCCTCGGCAGGAGGCACAGGAACAGATTGCAAAGGATGTTGGAGGAGAGGAGCCTGGGAGGAAAACCGCCTGGTGTGAAAAAGATCCTTTTCCTGACGAAGCTCTTTCTCTTTCCGAGAAACGCATGTCGATGCGGGTGGCCAAATGGATTAGTTCAGACAGGTTAGCAGGAATTTCTTGTGCGGCCAGGACATCTTTGATGTGACTGGATAAGCCTTTCTTGAAGGCGAGGGCCTCATTATTCCAGGAAAGCTCAGAGGCGAGGGTGCGGAACAGGATGGCGTATTCGCCCACTGAAGAACTCCCTTGGACAAGATTCAGCAAAGCAGTCTCGGCTGAGGAAGCCCGGGCTGGCTCCTCAAAGACACTACGTACTTCTGAGAAGAAGGACTGGATTGTAGCAGTGGCAAGATTGTTGTGGTCCCAAAGCAGTGTGGCCCATGACAAGGCCTTTCCAGACAGGATGCTGACCAAGAACGCCACCTTAGACAGTTCTGTAGGAAATTGGTCAGGCATCATCTCCAGGTGTAGGGAACACTGGGACAGGAATCCACGGCACAGTTTAGAGTCCCCATCAAACGTGTCTGGAAGAGACAGGCGGAAACTGAGAGCAGCCACTCGCTGCGGAGGAGATGCAGGAGCTGGCGGAGGAGATGGTTGCTGTTGTTGCGGCAGAAGCTGTTGCAGCATAGCGGTCAACTGAGTCAGCTGTTGTCCTTGTTGCGCGATCTGTTGTGATTGCTGGGCGACCACGGAGGTTAGGTCAGCGACACTGGGCAGCAGGACCTCAGCGGGACCAAGGCCGGATCTACTGTCAGGATCTGGACTGGTATGCGGAGAGGACAATGCGGAGAGGACACAGGTGGTGGATCCTCTGTGTCAGTGAGGGGATGGCGTGGGCCGTACCAGGGGAACGGAATCTAAGGGGTTACTGGTTTTCACCAGAGCCCGCCGCAAAGCGGGATGGACTTGCAGTGGCAGGTAACCCCAGGTCATTCCACCCGATAGCGACTCAACCTCACTGACAGCTGAGACAGGCGCGGTACACAAGGACAAGGCAAGAGCAAGGTCGGACGTAGCAGAAGGTCTGGGCAGGCAGCAATGGTTCGTAGTCAGGGGCAACGGCAAGGGTCTGGATAAACAGGCAATGGAACACACAGAAACGCTTTCTCAGGGCACAAGGCAACAAGATCCGGCAGGGACAGGAAGGGGAAGTGGGTTTATATAGTGTGGGGAGTGTTAGGAACTAATTGGGCCAGGCACCAATTAATGGTGCACTGGTGCTTTAAATCTGAGAGACCCGGCGCACGCGCCGTGACTGAGCCGAAGGACGGGGCCGGTGATTGACACGGGATGCGACCCGCGGGCGAGCATGTCCCGCCACGGGGATCGCATCCCTGCCGCGGGACACAGAGCAGCGCTCCCGCTCACACTCGCTGACCGGGGCCCTGCAAGCAGGGAAGTGATGCCGCGAGCGCTCCGGAGGGGAAGAGGGGCCCGGAGCGCTCGGCGTTACAATGGGATAGCCAATGGTACCCAAACTGCTTTTAGGTAGGATAAAATCCTGATTGTCATGCCTGGTGCACTGAGTCCTGAGTTCCATCTGGTGTAGGACAACTCCAGCACTCATGGGAGTGTAGTGTGTTCCTAGTAACTGGTGCTAGAAAATTAAACAGATTTGTAAATTACTTCTCTACAAAAAGCTAAATCCTTCCAGTACTTATCAGCTGCTGATCACAACAGGGGAAATTGTATTTCTTTCTGGAATTCATTTCTGTCTGACCACAGTGCTCTCTGCTGACATCTCTGTCCGTATTAGGAACTGTGAAGTTTTCTACAGGGATTTGCCTCCACTCTGGACAGTTCCTGACATGGACAGAGGTGTTAGCAGAGAGCACTATGGTCAGACAGTAAAGAAATTCAAAAAGAAATACAACTTCCTTTGTAGTACACAGCAGCTGATAAGTACAGGAAGGGTTAAGATTTTTAAATAGAAGTAATTTACTAGAGATGAGCGAATCGCATCGGATGAATCCGAATTCGTTCCGAATTTAATGAAAAATTAGATTCTGACCGAATCCGAATTTCCACTCGATTCCAAATGACAAATTTCTTCATTCACTCCATTTTGTTATTACTCTAAGGCTAAGTTTCCACTTTTTTTTTTTCTGGCAGTTTTTGGAAAACTGCCAATGCAATTTTTGAGTAGTGTTGCTCGCGAATATTTGCAGCGCAAATTTTATTCGCGAACATCACATATTCACGAATTCGTGAATATTCGCGAATATAGCACTATATATTCGCAATTACGAATATTCATTTTTTTTTCTCAGTACACATCACAGTGATCGCCCCTCTCTGCTTCCTGCTTGTGTGGTGTAAAGAAGGCTGTAATAATACTGTGTGAGACTGGCGTGCGAATATTCGCATATGCGAAAATTAGCATATGCAAATTTTCGCATATATGAATTTTCACATAAGCTCATTTTTGTATATGCTAATTTTCGCATATGCGAAAATAAAACACGAATATTACGAATATGCGAATTTAGTGAATATATGACGAATATTCGTCCATATATTCGCAAAATATTGCGTATTTGAATATGGCCTATGCTGCTCAACACTATTTTTGAGCCAAAGCCAGAAGTGTATTCAAAAGGAATAGGACATATAAAGGAAGGACTTATACTTCTCCTCCCTTATGGATCCACTTCTGACTTTGGCTCAAAAACTGCAGTGGCAGCTTTCCAAAAAAAACTAGTGGAAACTTAGCCTAAGGCTAAGATATCACTGAGTTTTTGCAGTAAAAGAAATGTATTGAACTATGTTTTTTTTTCCATCACAACATTTTTATAATTTTTTTTAATTTATGTGGGCGGCAGGGACCTAAAATGTAGCCGACAATAATAAAAATGTAGAATGGAGCCATTTAAAAAAAAAAAAAAAAAATAATAATAATAATAATATATTTATTTTAATTTATTTTGTTAAACTTTTTATTAGTAATGTATTATAATAATGTGTTTAATAAAGTGTGTGTGTGTTTTAACTTTTTTAACTTTTTTTTCTTTATTTGTAAAAATTTTTAGGTAGTACTACTCCCAGCATGGAAAAGACTGTTCCATGATGGGAGTAGTAGTACCTGTACTAATAGATAGATCACCCTGGTGTCTGACACCCGTTGCGATCCTCCTATATAATGTATAGATGTGGGCGGCCGCCGCTCTTCTGCGCGATCCTGCGCAATGTTTTGCGATGTAAAGTTCTTCACATCACAGATTCATATTTCCCACAGAGAGCTGTGATTGGCCAAATGGTTACAGCCAATCACAACTCTCTGAGAGAAATATGAATAATAGGTATGTATATTAAATACTCATCCCGTTTAGTTGGTCTAAGGCTCCTCATCTCAGCCAAGCCAGATCACCCTGCTCTATACTGACGAGGGGCAAGAACCCCGAAACCGCTGTCTGCAGATGGGTCCCTCTTTCCTTCTGGAGAGAGAGTTCTGGTTTGGCATTAATCCCGATTAGCTTTTTATATTCCGCAACTGGAGCTAAGCTGATACCAGGGAACATCGCCTGAAAAGGTGATGTAATGAGCTGATTTGCATATTCCCCTACCCAGAATGCCTGTGGAGTGCTTAGTGGCCCTTGAAAGCTCCATCGCACCAGGAGTGGTGAACTCGCCCTGAGTTAAATACTCATCCCGTTTATATATATGGCAGTGCAGGGGTCCAGGGAAGAGCGGCTGTGTCCCTCATCTATACATTAAACAGGACGGTCACAGTGGGTGTCAGGAGTGACACCCGCTGTGCTCTGTCCTTAACTGCAGGTACTACTGCTCCCAACATGGAGCACACTCCATGTACCTGCAGTTAAAGCGCAACTGTCACGGATTTTAACCCCCATAAACTAGCCCCAGGAGGACAAAGTTGTTAGTAATTACAGTTCAAGCATACCTTTTGCTGCTGTCTAGCTGCTTTAATCGGGCTAAAAAATTATTTTTATGAAAGTCAGCAAGAGTCGGATATCCCCTGTATGTCAGTGCTGGGACCGCTGTGTGATTGACACACAAGTCCCAGCGCATGGGCCCTTTATTATTATATGTGGGTGGTGAGTTTTCTACTGTAAAAGAATAAACAGTGTCTGTTCTCCTGTTCTGCTTGGTGATGCGATGCGGGCGGCATAATGTAGTAGCGGAATGAGCTGGCCGCGCGCATTGCATCACTGCTGTGCACTCTAGGAAGACAGTAGAATGGGTGGCTGGCTCATTCCGCTACTGCATTACGCCATGCATAGAGCCTTAAGGACCGAAAGTTTACTGTGTCCGCCCACACGCATCCCTGCTGGGCACAGGAGAACGGGCACTGTTTATGCACCAACAGCATATAAGAAGAATAAGGGGCCTATGCGCTGGGACCTGTGTGTCAATCACACAGCGGTCCAAGCGCTGACATACAGGGGATATCCAACTGTTGCTGACTTTAAAAAAATAATTTTTTAGCCCGGTTAAAGCAGCTAGACAGCAGCAAAAGGTATGCTTGAACTGTAATTACTAACAACTTTGTCCTCCTGGGGCTAGTTTATGGGGGTTAAAATCCGTGACAGTTGCGCTTTAACTGATTAAAGCTGCTAGAAAGCAGCAAAAGGTATGCTTGAACTGTAATTTTAACAACTTTGTCATCCTAGGGCTAGTTCATGGGGGGTTAAAATCCGTGACAGTGGAACTTTAAAGAAAGATCGCCCCGAGTGTCACTTCTGACACCCGTTGCGATCCTCCTGTATAATATATAGATGCGGCCACTCTTCTATGGTCCCCTGCACTGACATATATATACACTTATTCATATTTCCCACAGAGAGTTGTGATTGGCTGGAGCCATCTGGCCAATCACAGCTCTCTGTGGGAAATATGAATAGGTGTATAAATACGTCAGTTCAGGGGACCATAGAAGAGCAGCCGCCCACATGTATATTTTATACAGGAGGATCGCAGGGGGTGTCAGAAGTAGATCTTTACTTAAAGGTTTACTCCACTAGAAAACCAGAAGGTTAAACAGATTTGTAATAGGATCAAATGCCCATAGCAAACCTATTCTGCTCTGGACAGTTCCGAAAATGGACAGAGGTGTCATCAGAGAGCACTGTGGTCAGACAGAAAGGAAATTCAAAAAGAAAAAACTTCCTGTGGAACATACAGCAGCTGATAAGTACTGTACGGATTAAGACATTTAAATAGAAGTAATTTACTAATCTATTTAACTGTCTGGCACCAGTTGATTTAAAAAAAAAAAAAAAGTTTTCCAGGGGAGTACCCATTTAAAACGCAACTGTCATGAATTTTAACCCCCATAAACTTGCCCTAGGATGACAAAGTGGTTAAAATGTCAGTTCAAGCAAACCTTTTGCTGCTTTCAAGCAGCTTTAATCAGGTTAAAAACATGCTTTTTATTCAAGTAAGCAACAGTCGGATATCCCCTGTATGTCAACGCTGGGACCGCTGTGTAACTGACACACAAGTCCTAGCACATAGGCCCCTTATTTTTCTTATATGCGGGTGGCGCATAAAAAGTGCCCATTCTCCTGTGCCCAGCAGTGATGCGATGCGGGTGGCCGCGGCAAAATGCAGCGGAATGAGACCATTCTCCTGTCTTCCTAGAGTGCACAGCGGTGATGTGATGCGCATGGCCAGCTCATTCCTCTACTGCATTATTCCGCCCATGGGGAGTGAGTGCTTGCTGTGAGAGCTGGCTGCCCACATCGCATCGCTGCTGTGCACAGGAGAATGGACACTGTTTATTATTTTACATTATAAAACTCGCCACCCACAATTACAGTGAAGAGAAATTTTTCAGATATTTCTAAAACTGACTTTTTGACAAATAGTAACAACAGTATATCCTCTCTGACTCAATCAGTTTCAGATGATTATGTTACACCTGTTGCAATGTCTAGTCAAACATCCCCAAAAGAACCTAACTCGAATATCTGTTGCACTTTCCAAGAATTATGTTTATTGTCTGATTTGCAGCATATGTTGGATGATACTACGTCTTTGGTCACTGAGTCAGTCAATTTTCACACAAAAAAATCCTAACTTTTACCCGATAATGTCTCGTTCATCTAGTTTTGATCTTTTTCAAGACATTGTGGAAAATGAACTGACTCAGCTGTCCAAAGACATTAAGAGAAAAAGTTTGCCACATAATATCACTAAACAAGAGCATTTACCCTTGCAGGAAATTGCCGATATCAAATGTATCGCCCAGTGTCAGTCCCTTCGGGATCCATCCCTCATTCATCTTAATAAAGGTGAGGTAATCTAGACTTTTTTGACCTAGGCGACTTCTCTTCTCAGTGACAATACCTCCTGCTGCACTGAAGGTTCTTCTGACAGGACACTTGAAGCGGGACAGGCCAGAAGTTCGAGCGCAAATTGGGATAGCTCAGGCCACAGGTCAAGCCGGCAAACCCACTAGTCATCGCTCCTCAGAGTGTCGATATCTGCGGTTAAGGCCAGGTAGTCTTCTACCTGTCGGTCAAGTCGTTCTCTGATGTTGGACCCCGAAGGGCTGTTGCGATGCGTAGGACTTAAAAAGCTCTGCATGTCCCCCATCAACAGCATGTCTGTAAAGCATCCTGTCCTTGCCGGCATGTTCGTGGGAGGATGATTACTTTCACTTCTTCCCCTGTTAGATTCCTGGTGTGCTGTGACATGACCCTTATACGCTGTGTACAGCATACTTCTTAATTTATTTTGGACCTGCTGAATCCTTTCCGCCTTGCATTAATGCGGTAACATGTCAGGCACTTTATGTTTATACCGGGGGTCTAGTAGCATGGACACCCAGTACAGGTCGCTCTCCTTCAGCCTTTTTATACGAGAGTCCCTCACCAGGCACGACAGCATGAAAGACCCCATTTGCACAAGGTTGGATTCCAAGCTACTCATGTCCCATTCCTCTTCCTCAGTGATGTCAGGGTAGGTATCATCTTCTTCCCCCCAGCCACGTACAACACCACGGGAGCCAAATAGGTGACAAGGAGCACCCTGGGATGCCTGCTATGGTTGGTCTTCCTCCTCCTCTTCAAAGCCACATTCCTCTTCTGACTCCTCTTCATTACAATCCTCTTCCAGGGTTGCTGCAGGTCCAGCAAGCGATGCTGATAAGGCTGTTTCTGGTGGTGATGGTGTCCACAACTCTTCCTCTTCACGCTCATCTACTGCCTGATCCAGCACTCTTCGCAGGGCATGCTCCAGGAAGAAAACAAACGGTATGATGTCGCTGATGGGGCCTTCGGTGCGACTGACCAGGTTTGTCACCTCCTCAAAAGGACGCATGAGCCTACAGGCATTGCTCATGAGCGTCCAGTAACGTGGCAAAAAAATTCCCAAGCTCCGCAGATTACGTCCTAGCACCCCAGTCATACAAATATTCATTGACGGCTTTTTTGTTGTTGGAGCAGGCAGTCGAACATTAAGAGTGTTGAATTCCAATGTGTCGGGCTGTCACAAAGCAAGCGCCTCACTGGCATGATGTTTCGCCGCTGGATATCTGACAAGTGCGCCATGGCCGTGTAGGAACGCCTGAAAGGGCCACACACCTTCCTGGACTGCTTCAGGACATCCTGTAAGCCTGGGTACTTATGCACAAAGCGTTGTACAATCAGATTACACACATGTGCCATGCACGGCACATGTGTCAACTTGCCCAACCTCAATGCCGCCAACAAATTTGTTCCGTTGTCACAAACCACCTTGCCGATCTCCAGTTGTTGCGGAGGCAGCCACTGATCCACCTGTGCGTTCAGGGCCGACAGGAGCGCTGGTGCGGTGTGACGCTCCGCTTTGAGGCAAGTCAACCCCAAGATGGCGTGACACTGCCGTATCTGGTATGTGGAATAGCACCTGGGGAGCTGGGGGGGTGCCGGTGATGTGCAGCAAGATGCAGCAGTGGAAGAGGACTCGGCCGAGGAGGTTATGGAAGTGGATGGAGTAGGAGGAGTAGAGGAGGTGGCAGCAGGCCTGCCTTCAAGTCGTGGCGGTGTCACCAACTCCTCTGCAGAGCCACGCATTCCATGCTTGGCAGCCGTCACCAGGTTTACCCAATGTGCAGTGTAGGTGATATACCTGCCCTGACCATGCTTTGCAGATCAGGTATCAGTGGTCAGATGGACCCTTGCCCCTACACTGTGTGCCAGACATGCCATAATTTCCTTTTTTGTCCGGGTACCTTCCACTGTGGTGTTCCAATGGCTACACATTTTTTAAAGGCCTCAGACTCCACCAGCTTGTATGGTAAAAGCTGGCGGGCTAGCAGTTCAGACAAGCCAGCTGTCAGACGCCGGGCTAGGGGGTGACTTTGAGATATTGACTTCTTGCGCTCAAACATCTCCTTGACAGACACCTGACTGTGGGCAGATGAGCAGGAGCTGCTCAAGGCAAGAGACGGAGAGGCGGATGGTTGAGAGGGGGCAAGGAGGGCAGCAGTGGTTGACCTGGCTGAAGATGCTGGACCAGGAGGAGGATGGCGGCTTTGACTTTGTGTGCTGTTTGTACTGATGTGTTGATCCCATAGGGGTTTGTGATGTGACATCATGTGCCTTCGCAAAGCAATTGTACCTAGGTGGGTGTTGAACTTCCCACGACTCAGTTTCTTCTTGCACAGGTTGCAAATGGCCTCACTGCTGTCAGAGGCAGACACACCAAAAAAATGCCAGACTGCTGAGCTCTGCGATGACGGCATTCTGGTGGTGGCAACAGCATGCGTTGATTGGCGTCCCGTCTGGCTGACCCCGGGTGCCGATGCATGCTGTCTGACTGTGCCACTAGATCCTTGCGACGACCTCCCCCTGCTTCCAACTCGTCTCCTCCTCTTCTCTGTCTTCCCATCTGAACTTTCCCCCTGTTCTTCTTCTCTTCTAGCGGGCACCCACATGGCATGCACGGACACATTGTCATCATCAACACCTTCACCGCTATCTGACACCTCAAGAAAGGAAGCAGCAGCAGGTACAACATCATCATCACACCGTACGTCCATGTGTGTAATGCTACCTGACTGAGACATATCCCTGTTAACTACATCCTCTGGCAATAATGGTTGCGCATCACTCATGTCTTCAAACTGATGTGTAAATAACTCCTCTGACGTATCAAGTAAAGCTGCTGTGATGCTTGTGTTGGTGGTGGCGGCAGGCGGGCAAGTGGAAGCATGAGAGGTGCCCGAAGCTAAGCTAGAGGAGAAGGATGGTGTGTCAAGGTTCCGAGCGGAAGCTGTAGAAGATTGGGTATCTTGTGATAGCCAGTCAACTATGTCCTCAGAACTTTGGGGGTTCAGGATACGTGGCCTCTGAACACTGGCCATTATTCTAGGGCCAAAGGGAATCGCAGCACCACGACGGCCCCTGCGGTGTGGCCTGCCTCTGCCTGTCATTTTGTTTGTTAAATTTGCACAAGTGTCACACCAAATATAATTTGCATAAGGGTGACGCAATTAGCCCTGCAGGCAAAATAAACTCACAACTGTGACGTGAATTGACTGGTTTTATTTCACAGCCAAAACATTTTTTTTTTTTTACTTTGCACAAGTGTCACACCAAATGTGATTTGCACTAGGGTGACACAATTAGCCCTGCAGGGGGGGGGGGGGGGGAACTCACAACTGTGACGTGAACTGACTGGTTTTATTTCACAGCCAAAAAAGTTTTTTAATTTTTTTTTTATATGCACAAGTGTCACACCAAATATGATTTGCACTAGGGTGACACAATTAGCCTGCAGGCAAAAAAAAACTCACAACTGTGACGTGAACTGACTGGTTTTATTTCACAGCCAAAAAAGGTTTTTTTTTTTTATTTGCACAAGTGTCACACCAAATGTGATTTGCACTAGGGTGACACAATTAGCCCTGCAGGCAAAAAAAAAACAAAAACTCACAACTGTGATGTGAATTGACTGGTTTTATTTCACAACCAAAAAATGTATTTTTTTAATTTTTATTTGAACAACTGTCACACCAAATGTGATTTGCACTAGTGTGATAATGAGGAAAAAAAAAGGTTGCCAGCGGAGTTCCCCTTTAAGCAGAGGTCCCCAACCAGGGTGCCTCCAGCAGTTGCAAGACACATGGACTGAACTTATAGCCCTTTTAATACTGTAGTTAGTTGCTTGAAGGAACTTAAGTTTTACACTGGAGTACCCCTTTTAACCAGCTGTTCCCTCCCAACCAGGGTGCCTCCAGCTGTTGCAAGACACACAGACTGAACTTCTAGCCCTTTTAATACTGTAGTTAGTTGCTTGAAGGAACTTAAGTTTTACACTGGAGTACCCCCTTTTAACCAGCGGTTCCCTTCCAACCAGGGTTCCTCCAGCTGTTGCAAGACACACGGACTGATATTTGTGCCCTAAAAATGGCTTTTTTGGGTGCTGTCCTTAAAGCAGATGTTAGACTAGTGCTTTAGGAGTAGAGTGGACCCTGAATACACCACCTAGCAGCAACCTAGCTATCACTTTCCCTATTACAGCAGGAGCAGCTTCTGTGTCCCTCCACTTTCGAAGCCTGCAGCATGCCAAATGAAGGTAAAATGGCATCTGTGCAGGAGGTAGGAGGGTCTGAAAGGGAGGGACTGCTGCTGATTGGCTGTAATGTGTCTGCTGACTCTGACTCACAGGGTCAAAGTTTACCGTAATGTTAAAGTATAGGGGGCGGATCGAACGTCACATATGTTCGCCCGGCGATGCGAATGCGAACATGCAAAGTTCATGTTTTACTTTTTGTATTTTTCTTGGAAATAGAGTATAACTATAATATCTGATCGGTCTATTCTGCCATCACATATTATTATTCATTTTGCTGTGTTTTTTTGTATATACACTTGTTAAATTTCTTGGTTGCTTTTGCTTCCCAACAGATATATGTGTGTGATGAACTCACTTTTAATATGTACGACTAAGGGTGCACTACAGCGCCTGAAACGCATCACATTGTCCATGTGTGTTACGGTTTGTTGGCTTTTATCATAATAAAGAAGAATTTGTTTTGGCACCATAAATCTTTTTGCTGGACTAATTTCTCCTGTTGCTATCCTGCAACTAGGAACAAAAAATGTAATTCCTGTTTTGACTAGTGTAAACATGTCCTTAAATATTTGACAAATTACCATTCTGAATGACTTATCTTCACTGTAGTAATTAAATTACCGTCCTCCTCTTTCTCATATAACTAATGCACTTGCAGTGGAAAGTTCCTTTTTCTTACTGGATAGGTTGAAATAGTTTAATTGCTCTGAAATTATTATTTAAAACATACATATTTAATTATTAACTTATACATTGTACACTTATCCGCCTTAATATTACATTTCAGTCATACAATCTGATTATATCATTTTTCACATTTATTATGCCTATTATGTTCTCTTGTCAAGTAATTTCCAATAAAAATCATTGAGTCAAAAACTAAATGTCCTTTAGGCAGTCAGAAATGATAGTTACCCGAATTATTACTTTTGTTTCAACTTTTCTTTTGTATACCCTAAACTTCCTTTAAAACATTCTTCTCAGTCTGTTTATGATTCTGGCACCAAGCGATGGTTATATATTTTTCCAAGTCAAGCATAAACTTTTAATAGAACAGTTTGAAAAACACATCATTTCAAGCTTGCAATGCACAGGATTATGCTTGTACTAGTATTGAATGTTTTTTTACAACTTGTCACAGAATCTTAAATTTAAAGACATCTTATGCACAATTGATCCTCCTGGCTAAAGCTTTTAAGAGAGAAAAAAAAGGAAATATTTATTATTTAAACCCTGATCTTTTATGTTCTTATCTGTAGCACATCCCTGTATGTTCTTCGTGATAACTTAATAATTAAACGGCCCATGAAAAAATCAGTGAATAATTTGTTCCCTTGTAAAAAAATGACTTTTATGTACAGTGTCAAGAAAAAGGTATTCACCCTCTTGAACTTCTCCAGCATCCTTTATTATGCCTTTCATTTATATAGTTACATAGATATTAGACACTCGTCCTCATGTTTGAAGGGGTATTCCCGTAAAAGTTAACTTACTTCTATTAAAAAATCGTGCTACTAATATATTCTTTAGCTGAGTAGTAGTCTCTTGATTTGTATACATATTTGTAACTCACGGTTTTGAAGTGGCTGCTGGTCTTCATGCTTTGGCCTAGATTAGATGAATTTGCAGTATACAGGACATTGTGCTTTCTTTAGGTGCAGGTCTCAAGAGAGCTAACTGAGAGACTACAGTCCCTTATATACTAGGGGGCTGGACTAAAGACCATTGTTTGCTAGTTGCCTGGGTTACCTGTGCCCATGGAACTCTGGGTATGTCACATGACCAACACTGTATACACATTTGTACAACTTTCTATGTCCAGGCCATTAAGGGGCATTTGCATTGGTTATGGGTTGTGAGTTGTTTGTCTACATTATCAACATTGTTTGATTACAGGAGCTCCACTTCCCGCCACCAAGAGGAGGAGGGAGGTTGAAGAGGAGGTCAAGGAGGAGGTCGAGGAGGAGGAAGAGGTGGAAAGGCAGGAGGAAGAGGAGGGTGATGATGATGGTGAGGTGGCTGGTCCATCTCATCATCAGTCACCACCACCAGCAACCCCCCCACCTGAAGTGGGGGAAGAAGTTCTGATGGAGGCAGAGGAGGAGGCGCGTCCCCCCCCCCCCCCAGCTCATGGGGAGGAAGATGTTGTGTTCAGCCCCAACCAGGAGGGTAAATATGTGAACACACCATTATAACTTTTAATATACATAAGATGTAAAGAAAAAATGTCAAACAATGAAGGTAAAAACCACACAATACAGTAATATAATACAATAACACTAGACACTAATTCATTCATCTACATAAAAACCATTAATTACAGAAATAAATCACATTATACTCTACATATCTATCACAAACTAACCAACTAAATAACCTTACAGTCTACAGAACTAACACAAACCAAGTAAATAAGTATAGGGATAAACAAAGTTTAGAAAAAATTCTGAACATTTGCCAAATATTCATAAAAAAATTCAGTTTGATTCTAATCAGGCAGCAGCATGAGTAGACTGTATTGTGGCAGAATGACACAAGATTGAGGTGGCAGCATCATGAGTAGACTGTATAGTGGCAGAATGACACAGGATTGAGGTGGCAACATAATGAGTAGGCTATATAGAGGAAGAATGACACAGGATTGAGGTGGCAGCATCATGAGTAGACCATATAGTGTCTGAATCACTCAGCCTGGAGTTGACAGCATCATGAGTAGACCATAAAGGGGCAGAATGACACAGGATTGAGGTGGCAGCATCATGAGTAGACCATATAGTGGCAGAATGACACAGGATTGAGGTGGCAGCATAATGAGTAGACCATATAGTGGCAGAATGACACAGGATTGAGGTGGCAGCAGCATGAGTAGACCATATAGTGGCTGAATCACTCAGCCTGGAGTTGACAGCATCACAAGTAGACCATATAGTGGCAGAATGACACAGGATTGAGGTGGCAGCAGCATGAGTAGACCATATAGTGGCAGAATAACACAGGATTACGGTGGCAGCAGCATGAGTAGACCATATAGTGGCAGAATAACACAGGATTGGGGTGGCAGCAGCATGAGGAGACCATATAGTGGCTGAATCACTCAGCCTGGAGTTGACAGCATCACAAGTAGACCAAATAGTGGCAGAATGACACAGGATTGAGGTGGCAGCATCATGAGAAGACCATATAGTGGCAGAATGACACAGGATTACGGTGGCAGCAGCATGAGTAGACCACACAGGATTGGGGTGGCAGCAGCATGAGGAGACCATATAGTGGCAGAATAACACAGGATTGGGGTGGCAGCAGCGTGAGTAGACCATATAGTGGCAGAATAACACAGGATTGGGGTGGCAGCAGCATGAGGAGACCATATAGTGGCTGAATCACTCAGCCTGGAGTTGACAGCATCACAAGTAGACCATATAGTGGCAGAATGACACAGGATTGAGGTGGCAGCATCATGAGAAGACCATATAGTGGCAGAATGACACAGGATTACGGTGGCAGCAGCATGAGTAGACCACACAGGATTGGGGTGGCAGCAGCATGAGGAGACCATATAGTGGCAGAATGACACAGGATTGAGGTGGCAGCATAATGAGTAGACCATATAGTGGCAGAATGACACAGGATTGAGGTGGATGCAGCATGAGTAGAACATATAGTGGCTGAATCGTTCAGCCTGGAGTTGACAGCATCATGAGTAGACCATATAGTGGCAGAATGACATAGGATTGGGGTGGCAGCAGCACGAGGAGACCATATAGTGGCAAAATGACACAGGATTGAGGTGGCAGCAGCATGAATAGACAATATAGTGGCTGAATCACTCAGCCTGGAGCTGACAGCATCATGAGTAGACCATATAGTGGCAGAATGACACAGGATTGAGGTGGCAGCAGCATGAGGAGACCATATAGTGGCAGAATGACACAGGATTGAGGTGGCAGCATAATGAGTAGGCGAAATAGAGGCAGAATGACACAGGATTGAGGTGGCAGCATAATGAGTAGGCTATATAGAGGCAGAAGGACACAGGATTGAGGTGGCAGCAGGATGAGTAGACCATATAGTGGCTGAATCACTCAGCCTGGAGTTGACAGCACCATGAGTATACCATATAGTGGCAGAATGTCACAGAATTGAGGTGGCAGCAGCATGAGTAGACCATATAGTGGCAGAATGACACAGGATTGAGGTGGCAGCAGCATGAGTTGACCATATAGTGGCAGAATAACAGGATTGGGGTGGCAGCAGCATGAGGAGACCATATAGTGGCAGAATGACACAGGATTGAGGTGGCAGCATAATTAGTAGACCATATAGTGGCAGAATGACACAGAATTGAGGTGGATGCAGCATGAGTAGAACATATAGTGGCTGAATCGTTCAGCCTGGAGTTGACAGCATCATGAGTAGACCATATAGTGGCAGAATGACACAGGATTGGGGTGGCAGCAGCATGAGGAGACCATATAGTGGCAGAATGACACAGGATTGACGTGGCAGCAGCATGAGGAGACCATATAGTGGCAGAATGACACAGGATTGAGGTGGCAGCATAATGAGTAGGCTAAATAGAGGCAGAATGACACAGGATTCAGGTGGCAGCATAATGAGTAGGCTATATAGAGGCAGAATGACACAGGATTGAGGTGGCAGCAGGATGAGTAGACCATATAGTGGCTGAATCACTCAGCCTGGAGTTGACAGCATCATGAGTAGACCATATAGTTGCAGAATGACACAAAATTGAGGTGGCAGCATTATGAGTAGGCTATATAAAGGAAGAATGACACAGGATGGAGGTGGCAGCATCATGAGTAGACCATATAGTGGCTGAATCACTCAGCCTGGAGTTGACAGCATCATGAGTAGACCATATAGTGGCAGAATGACACAGAATTGAGGTGGCAGCATCATGAGTAGACCATATAGTGGCAGACTGACACAGGATTGAGGTGGCAGCATAATGAGTAGACCATATAGTGGCAGAATGACACAGGATTGAGGTGGCAGCAGCATGAGTAGACCATATAGTGGCTGAATCACTCAGCCTGGAGTTGACAGCACCATGAGTAGACCATATAGTGGCAGAATGTCACAGAATTGAGGTGGCAGCATCATGAGTAGACCATATAGTGGCAGAATGACACAGGATTGAGGTGGCAGCAGCATGAGTAGACCATATAGAGGCAGAATCACTCAGCATGGTGGCAGCAGCATGAGACCATATATTGGCAGAATCACTCAGCCTGGTGTCAGCGGCAGGAGAACATATAGTGGCAGAAGCACTCAGGCTTTAAGTGGCAGCAGCATGAGTAGACCATATAGTGGCAGAATGACACAGGATTGGGGTGGCAGCAGCATGAGGAGACCATATAGTGGCAGAATGACACAGGATTGAGGTGCAGCATAATGAGTAGGCTGTATAGAGGCATAATGACACAGGATTGAGGTGGCAGCATAATGAGTAGGCTATATAGAGGCAGAATGACAAAGGATTGAGGTGGCAGCAGCATGAGTAGACCATATAGTGGCTGAATCACTCAGCCTGGAGTTGACAGCATCATGAGTAGACCATATAGTGGCAGAATGACACAGGATTGAGGTGGCAACATAATGAGTAGGCTATATAGAGGAAGAATGACACAGGATTGAGGTGGCAGCATCATGAGTAGACCATATAGTGTCTGAATCACTCAGCCTGGAGTTGACAGCATCATGAGTAGACCATAAAGGGGCAGAATGACACAGGATTGAGGTGGCAGCATCATGAGTAGACCATATAGTGGCAGAATGACACAGGATTGAGGTGGCAGCATAATGAGTAGACCATATAGTGGCAGAATGACACAGGATTGAGGTGGATGCAGCATGAGTAGAACATATAGTGGCTGAATCGTTCAGCCTGGAGTTGACAGCATCATGAGTAGACCATATAGTGGCAGAATGACATAGGATTGGGGTGGCAGCAGCACGAGGAGACCATATAGTGGCAAAATGACACAGGATTGAGGTGGCAGCAGCATGAATAGACAATATAGTGGCTGAATCACTCAGCCTGGAGCTGACAGCATCATGAGTAGACCATATAGTGGCAGAATGACACAGGATTGAGGTGGCAGCAGCATGAGGAGACCATATAGTGGCAGAATGACACAGGATTGAGGTGGCAGCATAATGAGTAGGCGAAATAGAGGCAGAATGACACAGGATTGAGGTGGCAGCATAATGAGTAGGCTATATAGAGGCAGAAGGACACAGGATTGAGGTGGCAGCAGGATGAGTAGACCATATAGTGGCTGAATCACTCAGCCTGGAGTTGACAGCACCATGAGTATACCATATAGTGGCAGAATGTCACAGAATTGAGGTGGCAGCAGCATGAGTAGACCATATAGTGGCAGAATGACACAGGATTGAGGTGGCAGCAGCATGAGTTGACCATATAGTGGCAGAATAACAGGATTGGGGTGGCAGCAGCATGAGGAGACCATATAGTGGCAGAATGACACAGGATTGAGGTGGCAGCATAATTAGTAGACCATATAGTGGCAGAATGACACAGAATTGAGGTGGATGCAGCATGAGTAGAACATATAGTGGCTGAATCGTTCAGCCTGGAGTTGACAGCATCATGAGTAGACCATATAGTGGCAGAATGACACAGGATTGGGGTGGCAGCAGCATGAGGAGACCATATAGTGGCAGAATGACACAGGATTGACGTGGCAGCAGCATGAGGAGACCATATAGTGGCAGAATGACACAGGATTGAGGTGGCAGCATAATGAGTAGGCTAAATAGAGGCAGAATGACACAGGATTCAGGTGGCAGCATAATGAGTAGGCTATATAGAGGCAGAATGACACAGGATTGAGGTGGCAGCAGGATGAGTAGACCATATAGTGGCTGAATCACTCAGCCTGGAGTTGACAGCATCATGAGTAGACCATATAGTTGCAGAATGACACAAAATTGAGGTGGCAGCATTATGAGTAGGCTATATAAAGGAAGAATGACACAGGATGGAGGTGGCAGCATCATGAGTAGACCATATAGTGGCTGAATCACTCAGCCTGGAGTTGACAGCATCATGAGTAGACCATATAGTGGCAGAATGACACAGAATTGAGGTGGCAGCATCATGAGTAGACCATATAGTGGCAGACTGACACAGGATTGAGGTGGCAGCATAATGAGTAGACCATATAGTGGCAGAATGACACAGGATTGAGGTGGCAGCAGCATGAGTAGACCATATAGTGGCTGAATCACTCAGCCTGGAGTTGACAGCACCATGAGTAGACCATATAGTGGCAGAATGTCACAGAATTGAGGTGGCAGCATCATGAGTAGACCATATAGTGGCAGAATGACACAGGATTGAGGTGGCAGCAGCATGAGTAGACCATATAGAGGCAGAATCACTCAGCATGGTGGCAGCAGCATGAGACCATATATTGGCAGAATCACTCAGCCTGGTGTCAGCGGCAGGAGAACATATAGTGGCAGAAGCACTCAGGCTTGAAGTGGCAGCAGCATGAGTAGACCATATAGTGGCAGAATGACACAGGATTGGGGTGGCAGCAGCATGAAGAGACCATATAGTGGCAGAATGACACAGGATTGAGGTGCAGCATAATGAGTAGGCTGTATAGAGGCATAATGACACAGGATTGAGGTGGCAGCATAATGAGTAGGCTATATAGAGGCAGAATGACAAAGGATTGAGGTGGCAGCAGCATGAGTAGACCATATAGTGGCTGAATCACTCAGCCTGGAGTTGACAGCATCATGAGTAGACCATATAGTGGCAGAATGACACAGGATTGAGGTGGCAACATAATGAGTAGGCTATATAGAGGAAGAATGACACAGGATTGAGGTGGCAGCATCATGAGTAGACCATATAGTGTCTGAATCACTCAGCCTGGAGTTGACAGCATCATGAGTAGACCATAAAGGGGCAGAATGACACAGGATTGAGGTGGCAGCATCATGAGTAGACCATATAGTGGCAGAATGACACAGGATTGAGGTGGCAGCATAATGAGTAGACCATATAGTGGCAGAATGACACAGGATTGAGGTGGATGCAGCATGAGTAGAACATATAGTGGCTGAATCGTTCAGCCTGGAGTTGACAGCATCATGAGTAGACCATATAGTGGCAGAATGACATAGGATTGGGGTGGCAGCAGCACGAGGAGACCATATAGTGGCAAAATGACACAGGATTGAGGTGGCAGCAGCATGAATAGACAATATAGTGGCTGAATCACTCAGCCTGGAGCTGACAGCATCATGAGTAGACCATATAGTGGCAGAATGACACAGGATTGAGGTGGCAGCAGCATGAGGAGACCATATAGTGGCAGAATGACACAGGATTGAGGTGGCAGCATAATGAGTAGGCGAAATAGAGGCAGAATGACACAGGATTGAGGTGGCAGCATAATGAGTAGGCTATATAGAGGCAGAAGGACACAGGATTGAGGTGGCAGCAGGATGAGTAGACCATATAGTGGCTGAATCACTCAGCCTGGAGTTGACAGCACCATGAGTATACCATATAGTGGCAGAATGTCACAGAATTGAGGTGGCAGCAGCATGAGTAGACCATATAGTGGCAGAATGACACAGGATTGAGGTGGCAGCAGCATGAGTTGACCATATAGTGGCAGAATAACAGGATTGGGGTGGCAGCAGCATGAGGAGACCATATAGTGGCAGAATGACACAGGATTGAGGTGGCAGCATAATTAGTAGACCATATAGTGGCAGAATGACACAGAATTGAGGTGGATGCAGCATGAGTAGAACATATAGTGGCTGAATCGTTCAGCCTGGAGTTGACAGCATCATGAGTAGACCATATAGTGGCAGAATGACACAGGATTGGGGTGGCAGCAGCATGAGGAGACCATATAGTGGCAGAATGACACAGGATTGACGTGGCAGCAGCATGAGGAGACCATATAGTGGCAGAATGACACAGGATTGAGGTGGCAGCATAATGAGTAGGCTAAATAGAGGCAGAATGACACAGGATTCAGGTGGCAGCATAATGAGTAGGCTATATAGAGGCAGAATGACACAGGATTGAGGTGGCAGCAGGATGAGTAGACCATATAGTGGCTGAATCACTCAGCCTGGAGTTGACAGCATCATGAGTAGACCATATAGTTGCAGAATGACACAAAATTGAGGTGGCAGCATTATGAGTAGGCTATATAAAGGAAGAATGACACAGGATGGAGGTGGCAGCATCATGAGTAGACCATATAGTGGCTGAATCACTCAGCCTGGAGTTGACAGCATCATGAGTAGACCATATAGTGGCAGAATGACACAGAATTGAGGTGGCAGCATCATGAGTAGACCATATAGTGGCAGACTGACACAGGATTGAGGTGGCAGCATAATGAGTAGACCATATAGTGGCAGAATGACACAGGATTGAGGTGGCAGCAGCATGAGTAGACCATATAGTGGCTGAATCACTCAGCCTGGAGTTGACAGCACCATGAGTAGACCATATAGTGGCAGAATGTCACAGAATTGAGGTGGCAGCATCATGAGTAGACCATATAGTGGCAGAATGACACAGGATTGAGGTGGCAGCAGCATGAGTAGACCATATAGAGGCAGAATCACTCAGCATGGTGGCAGCAGCATGAGACCATATATTGGCAGAATCACTCAGCCTGGTGTCAGCGGCAGGAGAACATATAGTGGCAGAAGCACTCAGGCTTGAAGTGGCAGCAGCATGAGTAGACCATATAGTGGCAGAATGACACAGGATTGGGGTGGCAGCAGCATGAAGAGACCATATAGTGGCAGAATGACACAGGATTGAGGTGCAGCATAATGAGTAGGCTGTATAGAGGCATAATGACACAGGATTGAGGTGGCAGCATAATGAGTAGGCTATATAGAGGCAGAATGACAAAGGATTGAGGTGGCAGCAGCATGAGTAGACCATATAGTGGCTGAATCACTCAGCCTGGAGTTGACAGCATCATGAGTAGACCATATAGTGGCAGAATGACACAGGATTGAGGTGGCAACATAATGAGTAGGCTATATAGAGGAAGAATGACACAGGATTGAGGTGGCAGCATCATGAGTAGACCATATAGTGTCTGAATCACTCAGCCTGGAGTTGACAGCATCATGAGTAGACCATAAAGGGGCAGAATGACACAGGATTGAGGTGGCAGCATCATGAGTAGACCATATAGTGGCAGAATGACACAGGATTGAGGTGGCAGCATAATGAGTAGACCATATAGTGGCAGAATGACACAGGATTGAGGTGGCAGCAGCATGAGTAGACCATATAGTGGCTGAATCACTCAGCCTGGAGTTGACAGCATCACAAGTAGACCATATAGTGGCAGAATGACACAGGATTGAGGTGGCAGCATCATGAGTAGACCATATAGTGGCAGAATGACACAGGATTACGGTGGCAGCAGCATGAGTAGACCATATAGTGGCAGAATAACACAGGATTACGGTGGCAGCAGCATGAGTAGACCATATAGTGGCAGAATAACACAGGATTGGGGTGGCAGCAGCATGAGGAGACCATATAGTGGCTGAATCACTCAGCCTGGAGTTGACAGCATCACAAGTAGACCATATAGTGGCAGAATGACACAGGATTGAGGTGGCAGCATCATGAGAAGACCATATAGTGGCAGAATGACACAGGATTACGGTGGCAGCAGCATGAGTAGACCACACAGGATTGGGGTGGCAGCAGCATGAGGAGACCATATAGTGGCAGAATGACACAGGATTGAGGTGGCAGCATAATGAGTAGACCATATAGTGGCAGAATGACACAGGATTGAGGTGGATGCAGCATGAGTAGAACATATAGTGGCTGAATCGTTCAGCCTGGAGTTGACAGCATCATGAGTAGACCATATAGTGGCAGAATGACACAGGATTGGGGTGGCAGCAGCATGAGGAGACCATATAGTGGCAAAATGACACAGGATTGAGGTGGCAGCAGCATGAATAGACAATATAGTGGCTGAATCACTCAGCCTGGAGCTGACAGCATCATGAGTAGACCATATAGTGGCAGAATGACACAGGATTGAGGTGGCAGCAGCATAAGGAGACCATATAGTGGCAGAATGACACAGGATTGAGGTGGCAGCATAATGAGTAGGCGAAATAGAGGCAGAATGACACAGGATTGAGGTGGCAGCATAATGAGTAGGCTATATAGAGGCAGAAGGACACAGGATTGAGGTGGCAGCAGGATGAGTAGACCATATAGTGGCTGAATCACTCAGCCTGGAGTTGACAGCACCATGAGTATACCATATAGTGGCAGAATGTCACAGAATTGAGGTGGCAGCAGCATGAGTAGACCATATAGTGGCAGAATGACACAGGATTGAGGTGGCAGCAGCATGAGTTGACCATATAGTGGCAGAATAACAGGATTGGGGTGGCAGCAGCATGAGGAGACCATATAGTGGCAGAATGACACAGGATTGAGGTGGCAGCATAATTAGTAGACCATATAGTGGCAGAATGACACAGGATTGAGGTGGATGCAGCATGAGTAGAACATATAGTGGCTGAATCGTTCAGCCTGGAGTTGACAGCATCATGAGTAGACCATATAGTGGCAGAATGACACAGGATTGGGGTGGCAGCAGCATGAGGAGACCATATAGTGGCAGAATGACACAGGATTGACGTGGCAGCAGCATGAGGAGACCATATAGTGGCAGAATGACACAGGATTGAGGTGGCAGCATAATGAGTAGGCTAAATAGAGGCAGAATGACACAGGATTCAGGTGGCAGCATAATGAGTAGGCTATATAGAGGCAGAATGACACAGGATTGAGGTGGCAGCAGGATGAGTAGACCATATAGTGGCTGAATCACTCAGCCTGGAGTTGACAGCATCATGAGTAGACCATATAGTTGCAGAATGACACAAAATTGAGGTGGCAGCATTATGAGTAGGCTATATAAAGGAAGAATGACACAGGATGGAGGTGGCAGCATCATGAGTAGACCATATAGTGGCTGAATCACTCAGCCTGGAGTTGACAGCATCATGAGTAGACCATATAGTGGCAGAATGACACAGAATTGAGGTGGCAGCATCATGAGTAGACCATATAGTGGCAGACTGACACAGGATTGAGGTGGCAGCATAATGAGTAGACCATATAGTGGCAGAATGACACAGGATTGAGGTGGCAGCAGCATGAGTAGACCATATAGTGGCTGAATCACTCAGCCTGGAGTTGACAGCACCATGAGTAGACCATATAGTGGCAGAATGTCACAGAATTGAGGTGGCAGCATCATGAGTAGACCATATAGTGGCAGAATGACACAGGATTGAGGTGGCAGCAGCATGAGTAGACCATATAGAGGCAGAATCACTCAGCATGGTGGCAGCAGCATGAGACCATATATTGGCAGAATCACTCAGCCTGGTGTCAGCGGCAGGAGAACATATAGTGGCAGAAGCACTCAGGCTTGAAGTGGCAGCAGCATGAGTAGACCATATAGTGGCAGAATGACACAGGATTGGGGTGGCAGCAGCATGAGGAGACCATATAGTGGCAGAATGACACAGGATTGAGGTGCAGCATAATGAGTAGGCTGTATAGAGGCATAATGACACAGGATTGAGGTGGCAGCATAATGAGTAGGCTATATAGAGGCAGAATGACAAAGGATTGAGGTGGCAGCAGCATGAGTAGACCATATAGTGGCTGAATCACTCAGCCTGGAGTTGACAGCATCATGAGTAGACCATATAGTGGCAGAATGACACAGGATTGAGGTGACAGCATCATGAGTAGACCATTTAGTGGCAGAATGACACAGGATTGAGGTAGCAGCAGCATGAGTAGACCATATAGTGGCTGATTCACTCAGCCTGGAGTTGACAGCATCATGAGTAGACCATATAGTGGCAGAATGACAGGATTGGGGTGGCAGCAGCATGAGTAGACCATATAGTGGCAGAATGACACAGGATTGAGGTGGCAGCAGCATGAGTAGACCATATAGTGGCTGAATCACTCAGCCTGCAGTTGACAGCATCATGAGTAGACCATATAGTGGCAGAATGACACAGGATTGAGGTGGCAACATCATGAGTAGGCTATATAGAGGAAGAATGACACAGGATTGAGGTGGCAGCATAATGAGTAGACCATACAGTGGCAGAATGACAAAGGATTGAGGTGGCAGCAGCATGAGTAGACTATATAGTGGTTGAATCACTCAGCCTGGAGTTGACAGCATCATGAGTAGAACATATAGTGGCAGAATGACACAGAATTGAGGTGACAGCAGCATGAGTACACCATATAGTGGCAGAATGACACAGGATTGAGGTGGCAGCAGCATGAGTAGACCATATAGTGGCAGAATCACTCAGCAAGGTGGCAGCAGCATGAGACCATATATTGGCAGAATCACTCAGGCTGGTGTCAGCAGCAGGAGAACATATAGTGGCAGAAGCACTCAGGCTTGAAGTGGCAGCAGCATGAGTAGACCATATGGTGGCAGAATGACACAAAATTGGGGTGGCAGCAGCATGAGGAGACCATATAGTGGCATAATGACACAGGATTGAGGTGGCAGCATAATGAGTAGGCTATATAGAGGCATAATGATACAGGATTGAGGTGGCAGCAGCATGAGTAGACCATATAGTGGCTGAATCACTCAGCTTGGAGTTGACAGCATCATGAGTAGACCATATAGTGGCAGAATGACACAGGATTGGGGTGGCAGCAGCATGAGGAGACCATATAGTGGCAGAATGACACAGGATTGAGGTGGCAGCATAATGAGTAGGCTATATAGAGGCAGAATGACACAGGATTGAGGCAGCAGCATAATGAATAGGCTATATAGAGGCAGACTGACAAAGGCTTGAGGTGGCAGCAGCATGAGTAGACCATATTGTGGCAAAATGACACAGGATTGGGCTGGCAGCAGCATGAGGAGACCATATAGTGGCAGAATGACACAGGATTGAGGTGCAGCATAATGAGTAGGCTGTATAGAGGCATAATGACACAGAATTGAGGTGGCAGCATAATGAGTAGGCTATATAGAGGCAGAATGACAAAGGATTGAGGTGGCAGCAGCATGAGTAGACCATATAGTGGCTGAATCACTCAGCCTGGAGTTGACAGCATCATGAGTAGACCATATAGTGGCAGAATGACACAGGATTGAGGTGACAGCATCATGAGTAGACCATTTAGTGGCAGAATGACACAGGATTGAGGTAGCAGCAGCATGAGTAGACCATATAGTGGCTGATTCACTCAGCCTGGAGTTGACAGCATCATGAGTAGACCATATAGTGGCAGAATGACAGGATTGGGGTGGCAGCAGCATGAGTAGACCATATAGTGGCAGAATGACACAGGATTGAGGTGGCAGCAGCATGAGTAGACCATATAGTGGCTGAATCACTCAGCCTGCAGTTGACAGCATCATGAGTAGACCATATAGTGGCAGAATGACACAGGATTGAGGTGGCAGCATCATGAGTAGGCTATATAGAGGAAGAATGACACAGGATTGAGGTGGCAGCATAATGAGTAGACCATACAGTGGCAGAATGACACAGGATTGAGGTGGCAGCAGCATGAGTAGACTATATAGTGGTTGAATCACTCAGCCTGGAGTTGACAGCATCATTAGTAGAACATATAGTGGCAGATTGACACAGAATTGAGGTGACAGCAGCATGAGTACACCATATAGTGGCAGAATGACACAGGATTGAGGTGGCAGCAGCATGAGTAGACCATATAGTGGCAGAATCACTCAGCAAGGTGGCAGCAGCATGAGACCATATATTGGCAGAATCACTCAGGCTGGTGTCAGCAGCAGGAGAACATATAGTGGCAGAAGCACTCAGGCTTGAAGTGGCAGCAGCATGAATAGACCATATGGTGGCAGAATGACACAAAATTGGGGTGGCAGCAGCATGAGGAGACCATATAGTGGCATAATGACACAGGATTGAGGTGGCAGCATAATGAGTAGGCTATATAGAGGCATAATGATACAGGATTGAGGTGGCAGCAGCATGAGTAGACCATATAGTGGCTGAATCACTCAGCTTGGAGTTGACAGCATCATGAGTAGACCATATAGTGGCAGAATGACACAGGATTGGGGTGGCAGCAGCATGAGGAGACCATATAGTGGCAGAATGACACAGGATTGAGGTGGCAGCATAATGAGTAGGCTATATAGAGGCAGAATGACACAGGATTGAGGCGGCAGCATAATGAATAGGCTATATAGAGGCAGACTGACAAAGGCTTGAGGTGGCAGCAGCATGAGTAGACCATATTGTGGCAGAATGACACAGGATTGAGGTGGAAGCATCATGAGTAGACCATATTGTGGCAGAATGACACAGGATTGAGGTGGCAGCATCATGAGTAGACCATATAGTGGCTGAATCACTCAGCTTGGAGTTGACAGCATCATGAGTAGACCATATAGTGGCAGAATGACACAGGATTGGGGTGGCAGCAGCATGAGGAGACCATATAGTGGCAGAATGACACAGGATTGAGGTGGCAGCATAATGAGTAGGCTATATAGAGGCAGAATGACACAGGATTGAGGCGGCAGCATAATGAATAGGCTATATAGAGGCAGACTGACAAAGGCTTGAGGTGGCAGCAGCATGAGTAGACCATATTGTGGCAGAATGACACAGGATTGAGGTGGAAGCATCATGAGTAGACCATATAGTTGCAGAATAACACAGGATTGAGGTGGCAGCATAATGAGTAGACCATATAGTTGCAGAATGACACAGGATTGAGGTGGCAGCAGCATGAGTAGACCATACAGTGGCTGAATCACTCAGCCTGGAGTTGACATCATCATAAGTAGACCATATAGTGGCAGAATGACACTGAATTGAGGTGGCAGCATCATGAGTAGACCATATAGTTGCAGAATAACACAGGATTGAGGTGGCAGCATAATGAGTAGACCATATAGTTGCAGAATGACACAGGATTGAGGTGGCAGCAGCATGAGTAGACCATACAGTGGCTGAATCACTCAGCCTGGAGTTGACAGCATCATGAGTAGACCATATAGTGGCAGAATGACACAGAATTGAGGTGGCAGCAGCATGAGTAGACCATATAGTGGCAGAATGACACAGGATTGAGGTGGCAGCAGCATGAGTAGACCATATAGTGGCAGAATCACTCAGCATGGTGGCAGCAGCATGAGACCATATATTGGCAGAATCACTCAGCCTGGTGTCAGCAGCAGGAGAACATATAGTGGCAGAAGCACTCAGGCTTGAAGTGGCAGCAGCATGAGTAGACCATATGGTGGCAGAATGACACAAGATTGGGGTGGCAGCAGCATGAGGAGACCATATAGTGGCATAATGACACAGGATTGAGGTGGCAGCATAATGAGTAGGCTATATAGAGGCATAATGACACAGGATTGAGGTGGCAGCATAATGAGTAGACCATTTAGTGGCAGAATGACACAGGATTGAGGTAGCAGTAGCATGAGTAGACCATATAGTGGCTGAATCTCTCAGCCTGGAGTTGACAGCAGCATGAGTAGACCATATGGTGGCAGAATGACACAAGATTGGCGTGGCAGCAGCATGAGTAGACCATATAGTGGCATAATGACACAGGATTGAGGTGGCAGCATAATGAGTAGGCTATATAGAGGCATAATGACACAGGATTGACGTGGCAGCATAATGAGTAGGCTATATAGAGGCAGAATGACAAAGGATTGAGGTGGCAGCAGCATGAGGATACCATATAGTTGCAGAATGACACAGGATTGAGGTGGCAGCATAATGAGTAGGCTATATAGAGGCAGAATGACACAGGATTGAGGTGGCAGCAGCATGAGTAGACTATATAGTGGCAGAATCACTCAGCATGGTGGCAGCAGCATGAGACCATATATTGGCAGAATCACTCAGCCAGGTGTCAGCAGCAGGAGAACATATAGTGGCAGAAGCACTCAGGCTTGAAGTGGCAGCAGCATGAGTAGACCATATGGTGGCAGAATGACACAAGATTGGGGTGGCAGCAGCATGAGACCATATATTGGCAGAATCATTCAGCCTGGTGTCAGCAGCAGGAGAACATATAGTGGCAGAAGCACTCAGGCTTGAAGTGGCAGCAGCATGAGTAGACCATATGGTGGCAGAATGACACAAGATTGGGGTGGCAGCAGCATGAGGAGACCATATAGTGACATAATGACACAGGATCGAGGTGGCAGCATAATGAGTAGGCTATATAGAGGCATAATGACACAGGATTGAGGTGGCAGCATAATGAGTAGACCATTTAGTGGCAGAATGACACAGGATTGAGGTAGCAGTAGCAGGAGTAGACCATATAGTGGCTGAATCCCTCAGCCTGGAGTTGACAGCATCATGAGTAGACCATATAGTGGCAGAATAACACAGGATTGGGGTGGCAGCAGCATGAGGAGACCATATAGTTGCAGAATGACACAGGATTTAGGTGGCAGCATAATGAGTAGGCTGTATAGAGGCAGAATGACACAGGATTGAGGTGGCAGCATAATCAGTAGGCTCTATAGAGGCAGAATGACAAAGGATTGAGGTGGCAGCAGCATGAGTAGACCATATTGTGGCAGAATGACACAGGATTGAGGTGGCAGCATCATGAGTAGACCATATTGTGGCAGAATGACACAGAATTGAGGTGGCAGCAGCATGAGTAGACCATATAGTGGCAGAATGACACAGAATTGAGGTGGCAGCAGCATGAGTAGACCATATAGTGGCAAAATCACTCAGCCTGGTGTCAGCAGCAGCAGGAGAACATATAGTGGCAGAATCAATCAGCATGGTGGCAGCAGCAGGAGACCATATAGTAGCAGAATCACTCAGCCTGGTGTCAGCAGCAGCAGGAGAGCATATAGTGGCAGAAGCACTCAGGCTTGAGGTGGCAGCAGGCTGAAGAGACCATAGGGCCTCACAATTAAAAAGATTAAATATTTTTTTTTAATTTAAATTGAAGTTTTAAAATAGATGAACATTAACAGTTTAATTTTATGTGCCAGCAGGCATGATGAGATCATATAGTGGCTGAATGACACAGCCTGGAGGTATTTATGGCCTTTAACAATAACTGGACTCTATGAGTTTAACAGGAAAAAAAACTAATAAATAAAACAAAAACAAAAAAAAAGAAACCTCAAGGACCTCACTAGAGTTACTGTTGCATGATTGTGGTATGATAATAAAATATATAAAAATATGAGGAGACCGTGTTTTGAATGTTGAATAACTTTTATTAAGAATAACAAATTAAAAACTGTAGATACACACTATTACTGCAATACTAATGTATATTATATGTAAAAAATATATATGCTGGATCAAGGGGAGAGACTAATAATAATGATATATAGAAGTACTTGTTGATAATCTCAACAAATACGTTGTGGACGTCAGCTCTGACAGCGGGAGGAGGGCTGGCACCGTTCTGCGACGGGACGTACGATGGATTATAACACACCGTCTACACTGCAACGCTGCCGCACTCTATTTTGGTTAGCAGAGAATAGACACTTGTTGCTCTGATCGGCAAGACCGGAGCTTCAGTGGAGTGGCGTCTGACGCCAGGAGAAGGTCCACGTGGGGTGAGATGTTGGCATCAAAGGCCGGCTGTTCGATTGAAAGTGCATGAACGGAATGTTGCTATTCTGTCCGGGCAACAGATGAATAGCTTTTCAAAAGATGGCAAATTTCTTGCAGTAATAGTGTGTATTCAAAAGTCCACAATCTAAACGTGTTTCAGGGTAATAATACGCAACCCGTTCCTCATATTTTTAGAAATGTTATATATTTTATTATCATACCACAATCATTCAACAGTATTTCTGTTGAGATCCTGGAGTTCATTTCGTATTTTGGTTTATTTATCTAATCTGTATAATAGCACCTAGGAGTATAGGTGAACATACGATCTAGCCTATGAGCTCTGTAGCTGTGAGCTGCACACAGTTTTTCTTTTTTTGTGTGTGTGTGTGTATATTACACTCAGGATAGGTGTTACGCCTAGCGCTCCGGGTCCCCGCTCCTCCCCGGAGCGCTCACGGCGTCTTTCTCCCTGCAGCGCCCCGGTCAGTCCCGCTGACCGGGAGCGCTGCACTGTCATGGCCGTTGGGGATGCGATTCGCACAGCGGGACGCGCCCGCTCGCGAATCGCATCCCAGGTCACTTACCCGTCCCGGTCCCCTGCTGTCATGTGCTGGCGCGCGCGGCTCCGCTCTCTAGGGCGCGCGCGCGCCAGCTCTCTGAGACTTAAAGGGCCAGTGCACCAATGATTGGTGCCTGGCCCAATTAGCTTAATTGGCTTCCACCTGCTCCCAGACTATATCAGATCACTGCCCCTGCACTCCCCTGCCGGATCTTGTTGCCTTGTGCCAGTGAAAGCGTTTAGTGTGTCCAAAGCCTGTGTACCTGAACTTCTGCTACCCATCCTGACTACGAACCTTGCCGCCTGCCCCCGACCTTCTGCTACGTCTGACCTTGCCTCTGCCTAGTCCTTCTGTCCCACGCCTTCTCAGCAGTCAGCGAGGTAGAGCCGTTGCTAGTGGATACGACCTGGTTGCTACTGCCGCAGCAAGACCATCCCGCTTTGCGGCGGGCTCTGGTGAAAACCAGTAGCCTCTTAGAACCGGTCCACTAGCACGGTCCACGCCAATCCCTCGCTGACACAGAGGATCCACTACCTGGAAGCCGAATCGTGACAGTAGATCCGGCCATGGATCCCGCTGAGGTGCCGCTGCCAAGTCTCGCTGATCTTCCCACGGTGGTCGCTCAGCAATCGCAGCAGATTGCCCAACAAGGACAGCAGCTGTCGCAGTTGACCGCCATGTTACAGCAACTTCTGCCTCTGCTACAGCAGCAACCATCTCCTCCGCCAGCTCCTGCACCTCCTCCGCAGCGAGTGGCCGCTCCTAACCTCCGCTTGTCCCTGCCGGACAAATTTGATGGGGACTCTAAACTCTGCCGTGGATTTTTGTCTCAGTGTTCCCTGCATATGGAGATGTTGTCGGACTTGTTTCCTTCAGAACGGTCTAAGGTGGCGTTTGTAGTAAGCCTTCTTTCAGGAAAGGCCTTGTCTTGGGCCACACCGCTCTGGGACCGCAATGATCCTGCCACAGCCACAGTCCAGGCCTTCTTCGCTGAACTCCGGAGTGTCTTCGAGGAGCCAGCCCGAGCGTCTTCTGCCGAGACTGCCCTGTTGAACCTGGTCCAGGGTAATTCTTCCGTTGGCGAGTACGCCATACAATTCCGTACTTTTGCTTCTGAACTATCCTGGAATAATGAGGCTCTCTGCGCGACCTTTAAAAAAGGCCTATCCAGTCGCATCAAGGATGTGCTGGCCGCACGAGAGATTCCTGCCAACCTCCAAGAACTCATCCATTTGGCTACCCGCATTGACATGCGTTTTTCTGAGCGACACCAAGAGCTCCGCCAGGAAAAAGACTTAGATCTCTGGGCACCTCTCCCACAGCATCCTTTGCAGTCTTCGCCTGGGCCTCCCGCCGAGGAGGCCATGCAAGTGGATCGGTCTCGCCTGACCCAGGAAGAGAGGAATCGCCGTAGAGAAGAAAATCTCTGTCTTTACTGTGCCAGTACCGAGCATTTCTTGGTGGATTGCCCTATCCGTCCTCCACGCCTGGGAAACGCACGCACGCACCCAGCCCACGTGGGTGTGGCGTCTCTTGGTTCCAAGTCTGCTCCTCCACGTCTCACGGTACCCGTGCGGATTTCTCCTACAGCCAACTCCTCCATCTCAGCCGTGGCCTGCTTGGACTCTGGTGCCTCCGGGAATTTTATTTTGGAGTCCTTTGTTAATAAATTCAGCATCCCGGTGACCCGTCTCGTCAAGCCGCTCTACATTTCCGCGGTCAACGGAGCCAGATTGGACTGCACCGTGCGTTACCGCACAGAACCCCTCCTGATGTCTATCGGACCCCACCACGAAAGGATTGAGTTCTTCATTCTCCCCAACTGTACCTCTGAGGTCCTCCTCGGTCTGCCATGGCTCCGGCTTCATTCCCCCACCCTTGATTGGACCACCGGGGAGATAAAGAACTGGGACTCTGCCTGCCACAGGAAATGCCTCTCCCCCCCTCCCAGTCCCGTCAGGCAAGCCTCTGTGCCTCCCCATGGCCCCCGTCCTGGTGTCACACTGCCCCGTGCTAGGCCTCGCCCTCTGCCCTCCCTCCCCATTCCCACTCCTGCTGTACTGCCTGCCGTTGAGGAAACCCTCCATTCTTTCCCGGTGTCCTCATCCCAGGGGAGGCAGTTACCGGACAAAGAGAAGGGGAGACCTAAGGGGGGGGGTACTGTTACGCCTAGCGCTCCGGGTCCCCGCTCCTCCCCGGAGCGCTCACGGCGTCTTTCTCCCTGCAGCGCCCCGGTCAGTCCCGCTGACCGGGAGCGCTGCACTGTCATGGCCGTTGGGGATGCGATTCGCACAGCGGGACGCGCCCGCTCGCGAATCGCATCCCAGGTCACTTACCCGTCCCGGTCCCCTGCTGTCATGTGCTGGCGCGCGCGGCTCCGCTCTCTAGGGCGCGCGCGCGCCAGCTCTCTGAGACTTAAAGGGCCAGTGCACCAATGATTGGTGCCTGGCCCAATTAGCTTAATTGGCTTCCACCTGCTCCCAGACTATATCAGATCACTGCCCCTGCACTCCCCTGCCGGATCTTGTTGCCTTGTGCCAGTGAAAGCGTTTAGTGTGTCCAAAGCCTGTGTACCTGAACTTCTGCTACCCATCCTGACTACGAACCTTGCCGCCTGCCCCCGACCTTCTGCTACGTCTGACCTTGCCTCTGCCTAGTCCTTCTGTCCCACGCCTTCTCAGCAGTCAGCGAGGTAGAGCCGTTGCTAGTGGATACGACCTGGTTGCTACTGCCGCAGCAAGACCATCCCGCTTTGCGGCGGGCTCTGGTGAAAACCAGTAGCCTCTTAGAACCGGTCCACTAGCACGGTCCACGCCAATCCCTCGCTGACACAGAGGATCCACTACCTGGAAGCCGAATCGTGACAATAGGAAATTACGCCACATGATGTTTACACCTGAATTAGGCGTTAAGAGCATGTGTATAGGTCTTTTAGTGCTCAAACTAACTGGCCACCATTAGCTTTGGCGGAATATATGCCAGTACAGTAACAACATAAAGTGTATTCTCACTCTACTGTCCCTGTCTATCTGCCTGCCTGCAATGATGTGGGCTTCAGGTGATTTGATTCACCGCAGTAATGATCTTTCTCAGTAAATTACAAACAAATTCTGATTTGTCCAGTTCGATTTGCTCATCTCTATAAATAACAATTAATTTGTTAATGGTATTTATGAAGATTATATAGTTGGTTACTTAGTGTTAGTTCAATATATTTTAATGTTATGTATTGGCAGTGCCTTTACAAATATTCTACACAATTATTTCTTAATCTTCTTTTTTTTAAATCCTAACAGTTATGTTAGCTTTGGGTAAGGAGATGGAGAAGATGGAGAGGAAGATGGAGGCAGAAATACTCAAATTGAGGAAGAACTTAAAAGCTTGCATGAAGAAACTGAAGGATCTTCAAAAAAATTTGCCTTAGGGCTTTTTTTTAATGTTTTATACTTTGTTCATAAAGTTATTAAGTTAAAACGTGTGGTTTCTTTTTTTATTGATAAAAAGATAAATAAATGAATCGATAGATACATAAATAAAATCATATACATCATACAGATATATTTAAATAAATTAATCAATAAACTAATACATAAATAAATTCATTAATGATTAAAAACAGAAATTCATCTAAAATTTTTAAAATAAAGACATTCATCCATGATTACGAAAACTAAATAAATTCTTCGCTAGATACATAAATAGTAAAATCATATATACAGCTATATTTACATAAATTCATCAATAAACTGATAAATTCAGCAATAAACATATGAATAATTTTATCAATGATTGAAAACAGAAATACATTTATCAACAAATTTAATAATAAAGAAATGCATCCATGATTACAAAAAATAAATAAATTCATAGATAAATACAAAAATAAATAAATATATATATATACATAAATATAAATATAAATAAATATATATATATATACATAAATAGATAAATAAATAGTTAAAAAACAACGGTATTATTGGAGGGAGAGCTAAGGAGAGGGATTGACGAGGGACCCTTCAGCGCCCAGAACCGACGGCAGGGGCCAAGAAGTTGCCGCCGATCCAGGACTCATTTTAATGAATGTGAGTCTGTCCACGGAGTCTGAGTCTGTCCACGGAGTCTGTGGACAGACGGGTCCGCTTGTCTGTGACCACCCCACCTGCCGCGCTGAATGTCCGCTCAGAAAGTACGCTGGAGGGGGGACAGGGCAGTAACTCCAGCGCATACTGAGCGAGCTCGCGGCAGGTGTCCAGCCTGGCAACCAAGTACTCCATGGGGTCGTTGGTGATCATGCTGTAGGAAGCACCAACGGACCCCATGTAATCTACCACCATGCGGGCCAGCCGCTGGTGGTGACTGCTACTGCTGCTACTTCTGCTGCTACTGGGTTGCACAGGCTGGTATAACAGCCTAATCTCACCCAAAAGGTCACCTGCTCGGCTGGTGGGTGCTGCTGGGTCCAGCCACCTGCTGGGTGAGATGGGTGGAGAGAACTAGAGGCCGGGGAGTTGCCCGCTCCAACCGGCTTATGAGACAGGACTGCAGTTCATGCATCCGGTCCTGCCTCCGGCTAGCTGGCATGAACTGCTCCAGTCTCCCCTTGCAGCGGGGTCTAAAAGGGTGGCCAACCAAAAATCCACCCTCTCCTTAATGGCAATGATCCTGGGGTCCCTCCTGAGGCATCGCAACATGTGGGTAGCCATGGGGAAGAGGACAGCCCGCTGTGACTCTTCATGACTGCCCATCACCTATTGCTCCTCCTGCTGCTGTCGCTGCTGCTCCCGTTGGGAGCTGCCCCACCCCAGGACTAACGGTGCCCCCAACACCGGCTTTCCCTCCTGACCAGGCCCAGACTCCTGGACGTCATCAGACTCTTCCTCCTCCTCGTCCTGGGCCTGGTCTCTGTGGAGCAGTGTTGCCTCCTCCTGCTCCACCAAGGCACTCTCCCCAGCCTCGAGCAGGCGATCTAGTGCCCTGTCCAGCAGAAACACTATGGGGAGCACGTCATTGAGGCCGACATGCTCCCCGCTGAGCTTCTTGGTCGCCTGCTCTAATGGGGCCAACACGTGGCAGACCTGCTGGATCTGCCCCCACTCCGCATTAGTGATGTACGGGAGTTGGTGTGATGGCCCTTGAGTGCCTTCTTTAAGCAGGTACTCCCTCACCGCCCGTCGCTGCTCCCACAACCTCTCCAGCATGTGGAGGGTGGAGTTCCACCGCGTCACGCTGTCCACAATCAGCCTGTGAGGGGGCAGGCTGTTGTCCCGCTACAGTTTGGACAGGGACGCGGCAGCTGTTGGGCAGTGTCGGAAATGGCTGGCAATCCTCTGCACCCTTTGCACCATGTCACTAAACCCTGGATAGGTGCGCAGGAACTTCTGCACCACCAGGTTGAGGACATGTGCCAAGCAGGGCACGTGGAGGAAACTGCCAGCATGGAGGGCGGCGAGTAGGTTGCTGCCTATGTCACAGACAACCATACCTGCTTGAAGCCTGCGGGGTGTCAGCAACTTCTGGACCTGACCCTGTAGTGCAGCCAGAACATCAGGTCCAGTGTGTCTCCGTTCCCCTAGACTCACAAGCTGGAGCACGGCCTGGCAGCGTACATGCCCCACACTTGCGTAGCTACGGGGGCGCTTGCTGGGGGGCTCAGCAGCTGTGGAGACAGTGGCTTGTGGGAGAGCAGCAGTTCTCCCCTGGACACCCCGGGGCATCACCACAAACTCAGATGCCGCCGATCCCTCCCCGGCGCCTCGGAGGGAAACCCAATGGGCAGTAAAACTAAGATATCGTCCCTGCCCATGTTGGCTGGTCCAACGATCCATTGTCAGATGCACCCTATCGCTGACAGCATGATCCAGCGACAGGGATACATTCTGAACAACGTGATGGTGTAGGGCAGGGACGCCGGTCCTGGCGAAGAAATGGGGACACGACATCTGGGTTGAGCCTGCTCCAACATCTGCCGAAATGGATTGCTGTCCACAAGATTGAAGGGCAGCAGATGTTGGGCAATAACCCTTGCCAGGAGCCCATTGAGTTAACGCACTTTACGGCCCCCGGGGGGATAGGGCGTCGTGTGTTCAAACGCGTCGGTAACTGACAGCTGGCGCCGGGCGGCAGTGGAGGACCTAGAGGAGGGTGCAGTGGAGGCAGAGGTCTGGCTGCCAGTACCAGTACCTCTACCAGAGGGAGTGGGTGAGTGAGAAGGCATGACTGGAAGCGGTTGGGCTTTCTGCAGTACAGTGGCAGGAGCTGTTATCCCCTGCACACTGCTGGTGGCGCTGCTACCACTACCCCACATCTGTTCCCACTCCCGCCAGTGGTTGACCCTGAGGTGCTGGGTAAGGGCAGTGGTACCCCTGCCGAGCCAAAGACCTCCCTCTCCTCACCCTGGCATGACACAGCTTACAAATGCCTATAGCAGCAGCATCTGCTGCCAGGGTGAAGTAAGCCCAAACAGGTGACTTTAGCACTGACCTCCTGTCAGATGGGGTGGTGCTGACTTGCACCTGTTCGGGCTCAGTGCGCACAGGTGGAGCTGGCTGCTGCTGCCTCCTCCTGCTGCCATCACCAGTGGAGCCCCTAATGCTGGTCTCCCTGGTGACTTGGCACACTGTTTCCCTAGGGTGCCTACCTTCCTCATCACTGCTGCTGTGAACTGACAAGGGAGGTGGCACCCATTCTGGGTCACCCTCCTCTTAGCCCCCAGATATGTCAGACCCAGGGCCAACCTGTGGTGGACTGAGGGTAACAGCAGACGTGAAGCCCCTGACCTGGCTCCGCTGTCCCCTCGTTGACACCTGGGTGTGACTAGGTGTGGGGGTTAGTTGGATGAAACCACCCGCACCAGTTGGAAGGGATGTCAAAGGGGTACTGACAGACGGTACCCCCTCCTCCTCCATCATCCCTTCCAAAAGATCCTGAACATCAGCACTGAGATCGACATCAGCCTGACGCAGGACCTCCCCCAAGAGGTCCCTCTCACTGTCGCTGTCAAACAGGAGAAGGCTAGACTCTTGGGGGCTGGGGGCTGGTCCTAAAGGAACCTGAGTGGTGGTGCTGCTGCTACTAAGAGCCGGGGCAGAGGAATCCGTGGCACTGGCTTGAGCCACTAGATCCACACCAACCTCGGCATCCTGTGAGGATATGGGGAGGCTGCCACCAACAAAAAAGTCTCGAATGAGACGGATGCCTCTGCCACCTGTGCCTGACTCTCTGGAGCTGCCCCTGGAAACTCCCCTACCACTGCTGCTGGAATGGCCACATTTTCTATTTATTGTTATTGTTTGTGGAATAAACTTTATTAGGATGGGGACTTTGGGCCAAAAGACAATCACGAAGACAAAGACAATGACGCAGACACGGACACAGACACTACTAACTAAAACTAAGAATAATAAGCTAACTGAAAACTAAACCTAATAAACTTTTTTTTTTTTACACAACAAAGACACGGACACAGACACTAACTACACAAACTAAACAATAAAAAACTAAACTAAACCTAATAAGCTTTTTTTGTGTTTTTTTTTTGTATTTTTTTTACACAATCACAAAGACACGGACACAGACACTAACTAACTACACAAACTAAACAAGAAAAAACTAAACTAAAACTAAACTTAACAAACTTTTTTGTATTTTTTTTAAACAATCACAAAGACACAGACACTAACTACACAAACTAAACAAGAAACAAACTAAACTAAAAACTAAACCTAATAAACTTTTTTGTGTTTTTTTTTAAACAATCACAAAGACACGGACACATACACTAACTACACAAACTAAACAAGAAACAAACTAAAAAAAACTAAACCTAATAAATATATTTTTTTATACAGACACTAAAATAAAATAAAACACACCTAAATCCTACACTATACCTAAACTAAATTACTCTACACTAAAACCTATCTGATAAACTAACCTACTCTAGATGATTAGCTTTGCTTTAAAAAAAGCAAAGCTCTAACTCTATGCCCTACACTAGAAAGACAAATCAGCTAAACTAACCTACTCTATCTAACATTAAAAATTCCCTAGATAATTTGCTTTGCTTTTAAAAAAGCAATGCTCTATCTCTATACCCTACACTAGTACCTAAGCTAACCTACTCTAACACTATCTCTCTTGCTTTATTATTGCTTTGAAAAAAGCACTTGAACGCACAGACAGTATCTCACTCCTATCTCATAAACCACCACAAGAAACTGCAAGGTCATGCTGCTGCGAGGAATCTTATATAGCAAAGGGGCGGGATTCTTTCCTATTGGTTGCTATGGATGTTGCTAACCTCTGACAACTGTATCTCCATCATTCTCATTGGCCCACAACCTAAAAGAAGGGAGAGATCAATATTCGCGAATATTCGCATTTGCGAATACGCGGATGCGAATATTAGCGAATATTGATCCCGCCCCTCTACATCATTCTCATTGGCCCAGAAGGTAAAAAAGGCGAGAGATTAATATTCGCATATTTTCGCATATGCGAACATTTGCATATGCGAATATTCTCGAGCGCCCCAGTTTGACACAGCAATTTGTATTGGAGCCTTCTTTAGACCA